>NC_057845.1:7325000-8575000 GCF_910594005.1 Cervus elaphus | reverse complement strand
CCTCTACTTTCCACATGCCAATAATTTGCTCTTTAGCAATATGTATTCAACTCCTTGCTACTTCTAATGAATTTTTTTTAGTTCAGGAGTGATGTTGATTTGGGCATCAATTTACTGCCTTAGCTATACAATCTCCCTTTTCATCTCATTCTATCCTTTTATCATCTCTCTCTATCCATTAAATAATTAAGCCATTTTATAGTGGAACACAATTTGTAGCAATTTGTGATTTCCTTCTGTTCACTGAGTAATTTTTTCCCTCCGGTCTTGGGTCTTTGTCTTTCGGATGTTCTGCTTCTACTACTCCTCCCACTCATTTTGCCGTCACCTGTTTGCAGAGTGGCCACGCTGTTTCTCTTCACCTTGCTTACACTTTGGCAGTTCTATGCGGACATTCTATTTGCTCAGTTGAGGAGATCTCTTTTTTTTAATTTATTTTTTAATTGGAGGAAAGTTGCTTTACAATATTTTGCTGATTTCTGCTGCACAACAGCACAAATTAGTCATAATTATATATATATGTATATATATATATATATATATATATATATATTTCCTCCCTCCCCTCCCCCACAACCGTATCTCTCTAGGTCATCACGGAGCGCCAGGCTGGACTCCCTGTGTTACATTGCAGCTTCCCACTAGCTATCTACTTTACACGTGATAATGTATACGTGTCAACACCACTTTCTCAGTTCATGCCACCCTTTCCTTCCCCTGATGTGTCTGTCCACAGAGATACCTAGGATATGTTCTGCCTCCACAATTTTTAAATCATATATGTTCGATATAATTAGCTAGGAGGCATCCACGTTTCCATGGGGCAGGGATATCCTTGAACTTCAGCTTAATCTTCAGTTCAAGCCAATATGGCTTTCTTCATTTAACCTGGTTCACTCCAGGAACCATTCCATTATCCCTCTGTTAAAAGAAGAAAAAAATAGAAATGTGCATTCAGGCTGTTTCTATTTAGGCTTGGGGGTATTAGTGAACCATTTCAGGGCTTCAGAAGCTCACTGACACCCCTGGGATGTGGGGGACTCTTGGAGGAGGGGTGTGAAGCGGTCCTGTGTCTCTCTCGTCTAGAGTCACCTGTAACTTCCCTTCCATTACTTTAAAAAATGTACATTCCTAGTTTAATTCTTTTTTTTTGTTTGTTTGTTTTTTGGTTGATGCAATTCTTTTTCCTCTGCTTCTTAGATGTCAGTGGAGGGAAGTTCCGTGTTGCAGTTTAAATTTGTATTTATCCAGAAATTCTGCTAAGCATACTATTCATGATGCTGTGAAGAGGACAGCAGAGGCTGACATAGCCAGCCTGCAGAGATACCTAGAGTTGTTAATAAGATGCTCATGAACATATAAATTAATAAGTGGAAGGACCATACATCAAGCCAATTTCTTTTCATTCCAGACCATTGCTTTTTTACACTAGTGTCCCCTAAACATCAGGTTATTTAATTATTTAAGCAAGTATGTATATATAATTGAAATATAAATATTTACATAATTTATATAAATATTACATATTGTTTTACTATGCTTGGCATGTTTTTACAAGATTTCAATTACAAGTTGGAGGGTACTTTGGAAAAGAACAGCAAGGTTATTTCTGTTTGTTCAGTAGACACATTACCACCCAGCTGTGTGTAAAATTAACTCTTCTGGATGGTGTATTTAAAATGAACACTGTGGTCACTATTTACTTGTTTATTTCTCCCCAGATTTACTAGGATATAATTGACACATAACATGGTATAAACTTAAGCTGTACAACTAGTTTTTTAAAATTAATTAATTTATTTTAATTGGAGGCTAATGACTTGACAATATTGTGGTGGTTTTTGCCATATATTGACATGAATCATCCACGGGAGTACATGGTCCCTCCATCCTGAACCACTGGACACATTTTTTGTTGCAGAATGATTGCCATGGCGAATTAGCTATAACCTCCATCACATCACATAGCTAGCATTTTTTAATGTGATGAGAATACTTAGCAGCATTCACCCATCTGATGCAGTGTTACCTATAATCACCATGCTGTAACTTAGTTCTCTAGAACTTCATAATTTTGTAATTAAAGGTTTATACCTGTGACTAATATCTCCCCATTCCCCAGCCCTTTTAACCACCGCTTTACTCTGCTTTTTAGATTCTACACATAAGTGACGCATTTGTCTTTCTCTGTCTGACTTATTTCACTTGGCATAATGCTCTCAACATTCATACAGGTTGCTGCAAATGGTAGGATATCCTCCTCTCTCATGGCTGAATAATATTCCATTGCAAATATATACTGCATCTTCTTTATTCATTCATCAACTAATTGACACTTAGATTGTTGCCATATTTTGGCTGTTGTGAATAATGCTTCAATAAACATGGAAGTGCAGGTGTCTCTATGATATCATGTTTCTAATCCTTTTGGGTAAATACCCAGATGTAGATTTGCTGGATTATATCCCTGGGGGCTCTATTTTTAATTTTTTGGGAAAATTTCAGGTTTCTTTTTTTATAATAATTTTTACCAATTTACGTTCCCACCAACAGAGCACTGTTTCCCTTTTCCCTACACCTTATATGCTCAGTACTAAAACAACCCTGTAGAAGACATGTGATAATTTGAATAAAGTTCTGGGAAGTTGATTTTTAAAATATGCAGTTGGTTTTGTTTTATTTATAGAATGAAGCACACTCGTATCAGAAGTTACCAAGAAATTTTGCAAAATCTCCCATGAAAGAATTTAAACCAGGGTGAAAAGTCATCTTGCTGTAATAGTTTATGGGAAACTGGAGACCAAGGGAATAGACTCAGTAGTACAAATTTGTTCCAGGCCTGTAATTCCTTCAGAAAACAGACTTCCCAAGATTTTAGATTTTCACTTCTCAGAGCGACACTGCTTCTTGTTTCTTCACATTGATTCATTTCTTTTACATAGATTCTGGCTTCCCTGGTGGCTCAGAGGGTAAAGCGTCTGCCTGCAATGCGGGAGACCCAGGTTCGATCCCTGGGTCGGGGAGATCCCCTGGAGAAGGAAATGGCAACCCACTCCAGTATTCTTGCCTGGAGAATCCCATGGATAGAGCAGCCTGGTAGGCTACAGTCCACGGGGTCGCAGAGTCGGACACGACTGAGTGACTTCACTTTATACAGATTCTAGATCAAAAGCTTCTCGAAGTTCAGAGTACTTGACCAGCTGAAGTTGTGTCTTGTGTTGATGAAGCGCCTTCTGGGTCATGCAGTGGGTACCACACGGCGCAGTTCTCTCTCACTGTTTACAGCTCACAGCGGTCATTCCATGTTAGGGATCTATTCCTGTTTTCCCAAAGTCATTTTCTACTGGCAGTGATGTGTTTGCATCCCCTTTTTACAGAGCGCTGGGGCGTTTGTTTGTGAGAATATGACAGGAACCAATGTCTTTCTTTCTGCCAAAGCTGGGAAGTTTTGCTTTTGGTTCCTCTCTACTCGGCTAGGGTTAGGGTTAGGGTTATGGCCAGGGTTAGGGTTGGGCTGTTCCCGTGTATAATGTGAAGAGGGTTTTGTGTTAGTACCTGAGTCTTATTTGTATACCCGTAGCTTTAATCTTCTGGTTCAGTGAGTCTTATACTGTATTACACCCAAGTATTGCCTAGGATGCTTGCTAAAATATAGTGTTTGGACCCACTGTTAGAAATTCTGATTCCAAAGCATTAGGGTAGGACTTAGGAATCTGCTTTTAACAAAGTCCACAGATGATTTCAAAGGAAGATAGTCCATCACCCACTTTCTTAGAAACACCACTTTGGATCACTTAAGAGTTAGAATTTGGTTAACCAAGGAATTCTTCTCTTCCTCTGGTTATCAGAGAAGTAACTATTCTTCACGTGCTGCTATTGCCCTAATGAACAGAAACCTGATACAAAATGGGGCTGTAAGTTATATAAAAGGAGAATGTGGGATTTAAAATTGGAATATTAGAGATAGACATTTGAATGTTAAATTTGATCTAATAATTTGATCTTAATTTCACTAACGTGATGTGGAAAATGTACAAAAGAAGTTATAAGAATATTATTGACATGTATACACATAGCTTGTAGAAGAAAATGGCAACCCACTCCAGTAGTCTTGCCTGGGAGATCCCATGGACAGAGGAGCCTGGTGAGCTACAGTCCTTGGGGTTACAAGAGTTGGACACAACTTAGCAACCAAACCACCACCACACGTATACCTGGTGCACTTTGTTGTAACATAGAAAATAGCATATTGTAAAGCAATTTTACTCTGATAACAAAAAAAGAATATTATTGATAACAGGTTTACATTTACTTTTGTATGTCACACTTGGCTAGGTTGTGGTACCTGTTTATTTGGTCAGACACTAGTTCTGATGTTGTGAAGATGTTCTTTAGTTGTGATTAACACTTATAATCAGTTGACTTTAAGTAAAGCAGATTACCCTCCAAAATGTGGCTGGGCCTCATCCAATCAGTTGAAGACCTTAAGAGCAAAGACTG
Organism: Cervus elaphus; assembly: GCF_910594005.1. Lineage (NCBI taxonomy): Eukaryota > Metazoa > Chordata > Mammalia > Artiodactyla > Cervidae > Cervus > Cervus elaphus. Next base: position 8,570,500 of record NC_057845.1, on the reverse strand, counting down.
AGGTTTCTTGAAGAAGTTCTGTCTTGAGGCTGCAACATGGAAATCCTGCTTGAGTTTCCAGCCTAATGGACTGCCTTGCAGATTTCACACTTGTCAGCTCCCACAATTGTGTGTCAGTTTCTTAAAATTTTTCTTTCTTTTTCTCTCCATGTATACACACACACACACACACATTTCCTGTTGTTTTTGTTTCTCTGGAGAATGCTGACTAACACAAATGGTAGCAACTTTTGTTGTTGTTATATAAAAGTTTCTTTTTGACATCCAAAGAAATGCCCTGGGTTTGAAAGTAGAAGATATAGATTCAAACTCATTTCTGTCCTTTAATTGTTGTGTGATCTTGAACTAGTTACATGTTTCTGCTTGAAGGCACCCTTATCTGTTAAGAGGTTATTATAACACCTTTCCAAATCCTTCAAGTTTTTATTGTGAGGCTCAATTAGGATAATTTACGGGCAAGCTTTCTGAAAAACAAATTGTGATACCTTAGAAGAGTTCACCCATCACAGATGTTCTCTGCTGTGAATGCAAGAGAATGGGACAGTTTTGCACTCAGAACCATTTCAGTTCAGTGGCTACTTGCAATCTTTAATCTTTGTAGATGCATCTTGTTCCACCACCCCCATTCTTTTATTACATATCCTGCCTTATCTATTGGCAATGCCTGCAAAGAATGACTCATAGCTCTGTTTTCTTTAGGGGAATATTATTAGCCATTATTTTCTGGAGTCCACGCTTGTTTATTATTTACCTTTGTGAACCTATAGAATGGGAGCCAGGTCTCTTTTCTGTGCTTTCAGTTAAAGGCAGTTTGACAATTTTCTAGAGAAATTAATCACTAAAATTTTTTTTTTCTGGGGGGAGTCAGTTTTTATTTATTCTGCTGGTTGCTTTGACCTCAGTTTTTATTTCCAAAGCTCAATTTAATAATACCATCTAGAAGCACTGGGAAGCATCCATTCTGTTTGTTTGTCAGACTGTTCACACATCCTCACAATTCATTGTATAGTTTCCCTGTTTTGGACTTAACCTGAGTGATGCGAAGTTAACGAATGGTCATATTGGCCTGGCTTCTGATTTATAGATGAATCATTATATCAGCACTGCAGAGGGTTGGCCATCTTCTAATTTCCATGTTCCCTAAGATTTGGAAACAAACATTAAGGTGATCCTAAGAAGGATAGAAACTGTTCCAGCACTTTTTTTTCTAAGTCTGTCACTAAGACCCTTTTGAATTGGGGTTAGATTTTCAAGGCATTTGAATTACCTGCATTTATGAATCTCTGGAGTTAAGTGGGAAACTAGGAAGAGACAAATGTACAGTCAACATAAGGCAAGTTTAAAGCCTAACAAAGCGGATGGAATGATATTTATCAGGAGGGTACTGTTCTTCAATTCACAGGCACAGACTCCCACATTCATCTGTGACATTGAATTGACATTGAATCTATTTTCCAATGAGAGTTGTCTTCCTCTTCCTCTGTGCTCCTTGCTCAAATTTCAGAGTCTTCATCTGCAATTCTGGGAAAGATGATGTATCACTTGCTTTCATTCAGAAAGAAGGGGGCATAACTTTCGATTCCAAATGTCTGATGCTGGTATCATATCCTTTATTAAGTATTCCTGAAAGAAACTATAGCTGTTTTACTTTACTTCACAGTCATCAGATACATTAAATCCCCTGAATCTTGGTAAATTATTAAGCAACTATTGATTTTGTTGCGGTGAACATCAAGATGTATTGACTTTTACCCAAGTCAGTATTTCCCAAAGGCATAATAAATCTTGGTGTTTATTGAAACATGCATGTTGATTTCAATGAATATGTCAGTGCATACATACACACACACATACGCATACACACACATATCTCAACATCCAGATATTTATATTGTCCTTCTGGATATCTTTACAAAAAACTAATTTACCCCAAAGATCCTATTATTTTAGGTCTGTTTGTATGTTAATGTTTCCTTTATTCTTAAAAATTTTAACCTCATCCTTCTCTTGGTTGATAATAGTAAAGGAAACTAAGGTTTATGAAGAAATCTATCGGCCTTTCACAAACTAGTTGGGGTTAATCTGGTGAGCTTGTCATTAACTGCAAAGTGGGTCTTGCTTTCTGTCTCTACCCAGTTCAAGGATCAATGAAACAATAAAAAATTATTGTTGTTAAAATTGAGAAAGTTAAAAAATTTCACTCTCCACATCCAACAAAGAATGGTTTTTATTTCAGCATTGATCAGATCAACATTAAATCAGGGACTACATCTGAGAATCCACTTCATTTCATATCAATATTTTAAAAAATTATATGGGCATACACACCAAGGAAACCAGATCTGAAAAGAGACACATGTACCCCAATGTTCATCACAGCACTGTTTATAATAGCCAGGACATGGAAGCAACCTAGATGTCCATCAGCAGACAAATGGATAAGAAAGCTGTGGTACATATACACTATGGAATATTACTCAGCCATTAAAAAGAATTCATTTGAATCAGTTCTAATGAGATGGATGAAACTGGAGCCCATTATACAGAGTGAAGTAAGCCAGAAAGATAAAGACCAATACAGTGTACTAACACATATATATGGAATTTACAAAGATGGTAACGATAACCCTATATGTAAAACAGAAAAAGAGACACAGATGTACAGAACAGACTTTTAGACTCTGTGGGAGAAGGCGAGGGTGGGATGTTCAGAGAGAACAGCATTGAAACAAGTATACTATCAAGGGTGAAACAGATCACCAGCCCAGGTTGGATGCATGAGATGGGTGCTCAGGGCTGGTGCACTGGGAAGACCCAGAAGGATGGGATGGGAAGGGAGGCAGGAGGGGTGATCGGGATGGGGAACACATGTAAATCCATGGCTGATTCATGTCAATGTATGGCAAAAACCACTACAATATTGTAAAGTAATTAGCCTCCAACGAATAAAAATAAATGGGGAAAAAAAAGTCATTGTACCATAAAAAAAATTATATGGTACAAAAAGACAAATATAAGGTCAAATTTGCATTTAGATAAAGTTAAGTGATCAACTACATGTTGCAGTTTAATGGATACAAAACTAAACCCAAATCTTTATTGTCTTCCACATGATCTTAAATTCTACCACTAAGAATTTATTATAAGTTCTCTTAGAAAATTAAAATTGCTTCTGGGTAAAGAACAAAGTCAATCAGGGGCCCGTTTATTGACGATCTGCCGTATGTCTAGGCATTTGCTCTCCTTTTGAGCTGTGGTTTGTTCTGTGGTCCTTACCTATGTCTCATGTTTCTTTAACCTTGGTGTTGTTTCTTGTGTATTAATTGGCTATTCTGTGAGCAAATGAGATAGTGCCTATTTGATCACTGAGGTTTTTCCTTCCAGCTAGAAAAGTGCTTATCATTCAAGAAGTGGGTGCTTTGATGGCCTGTAAGGAAGGCAAGAAGTGAGGAATACATTTAGAATAGTGCAAATTGTGAGCTTCCCTGCTAGCTCAGACAGTAAAGAATCTGCCTGCAATGTGGGAGAGCCAGCTTTGATTCCTGGGTTGGGGAGATTCCCTGGAGAATATATACATTCACCTTGCTATGGTTTGAATGTTCGTGTTCCCCTCAGGTTCGTATGTTGAAATCCTGATCCACACAGGTGATGGTATTAGCAGGTAGAACCTTTGGCAGGTGGCTTAAGTCAGGAAGGTGGAGCCCTTACAAAAGTACTTTTGAAAGAAGCTTCAGAGAGATCCCTTCCTTTTTCTGCCGTATCAGAATATAACAAGAAGTCTACAGTCTGAAAGAGGGCTCTCATTCAATGTTGCCGGCCCCCTGATCTCAGACTCCCAGCCTTTAGACTGTGAGAAATAAGTTTCTATTGTTTATATAAACCCAGGGATGCTCTGGAGGCTCAGACAATAAAAAATTTGCCTGCAATGCAGGAGATCGGGTTCAATCCCTGGGACAAGAAAATTCCCTGGAGAAAAGAATGGCTACGCACTCCGGTAATCTTGCCTGGAAAATCCGAGGACAGAGGAGCCTGGTGGTCTACAGTCCATGGAGTCATAAAGAGAAAGACATGACTAAGCTACTAACATAAACTACCCAGACTGTGGTATTTTGTTATAGTAGCCCCAGTGGACCAAGACACTCCCTTACAAATGTGTATATATTTATACATACATACGGTAAAGCAGATAACAATATTTTTCCATGAGGCAGGTTGGTAAACTGACATACCCAGAGGAGTTTCAAGCAAGCTGTAGAGACTTTGAATAATAACTGATGTTCCAGGGGAGAATGAGGTCAGGAAAAGAGAAGATATTGCAAACGTGATAAAATCAATCTTTCTCATTAAAACAATTGCCCTAATTGATCAATGATTTGAAATGTTCCATGTAGCACCAAGGGGAAGAAGTGCTAGACAAATAATTTTTTTCTTTCTTTCATTTTCTTACAAAAGAGAAAGCTTTGGTGACAGAGACAGCATGACAATGGTCAAGTCCAGTTTTCAAGAAGATAATCTTCAAATGCTTTGCACAGTGATTAAGGCCAATGTGGAGAAAATAACAGCTTCCATCCTGCATATTTAAAGCTAAGAACTTAAAAAATAAGATTTTATGTTCATATGGTTTTTATCACTCTGCTTTGAGCCAGTGTGACTCCTGATAAAATGCATCAGTGTGGTTTGCAGACACTACTACATGGGAATGAAAGAAAAGTCATTCTGAACTTAAATATATGGATTTTTATGAAGCTTTTATAGTCAAGATGGCCTTTACACTTTAAGCTTTCAATACAAAGAGGAATTATGTTTAAAGCACTTTGGGCAGAAGCGAAGTGTTATTCCTGTGGAATGCAGGGAAAGATGGCAAATCTGCCGATGGCTTCTTTTTTCCTTTCTTTTTCATGCCATGTAAAAATTTGGATTAGAACACATGTCTATACAAGAGCCTGTTTCTTTTTTTTTTTCCTCTAAATGTCCACAGGAATCAGGAAATGTGAAATCAAATGTGCTGTTGGCTCTCCTTCAGGGTCCCCAGGATAGTCATTTTTTTTCATGGTAATAGACCTGCCTTGACTTGGATCTTCAGTGACATTGGTATTTCATGGAAGGAGCAAATAAGTTCATGCCTTTCATATGTCTTTGTTCATTGTTTATGAAATGGCTTATGATGGATCTGTGCTCCACTCCTAGCTCTTGGCAAATGGTGAGGAAAGGGAAGTTTGATTTCAGTACCCAGAGCGTTCAGTATGTTCTGATTCATCCCACACCTCACTATCCCCTGCTCCCTAGTTGATGCTCTTATGTTCTTATTTATTAGGTTAATATTATTATTATATATTTGTATATTTTATCTTATAAATATTAAAAGTATTGTTGCTCTGTGATGACCTAGAAAGGTGGGTTGGGGGTGTGAAAGGGAGGCCCAAGAGGGAGGGGATATATGTATACATATAGCTGATTCACTTTATTGCATAGAAACAATGAAGCTAACACAATATTGTAAAGCAATTATACTCAAATAAAAAAAAGAATAAGTAAGTTTTTGAAAGTTATTAAGAGTAGCATTTGACATGAATAATGTAAATGTAAGCCAATGTGTGTTTTTTATAATCAAGTGTGTATATGTGCTCAGTCACTCTTTGCGATGCCATGGACAGTAGCCCACCAGCCTCCTCTGTCCATGGAATTTCTGGAGTGGGTTGCCATTTCCAGCTCCAGGGGATCTTCCCAACCCGGAGATCGAACCCGTGTTTCTTGTGTTTATTGCATTGGCAGGAGGATTCTTTACCACGGCACCACAAAACAATGCTATTTATTATGTATTTAAATTTTTGTTTAATGAAAAGTTGTTCATTATAAAAAGAAAATTTTGGAGTAGCAGCAGATGGAGAGAAGCTTGGGTGTAGGGACCTTGAGCAGTGACGCTGAGCTGGCTGGTTTCAGCAGCTAGTTCGATCTATACGGTTTTGCCTTGAGAGCACCTTTAGGCTTCCTCCTCTCTGGCCTCTTTCCTCCTTGCTACGTTCATGATAAGGACTTCATGCAGAAGAAAGTGGAGCCTAGAATAATGTAGCACCAAATAGCACAGGCAGCATGGCAGGGCGGAAGGAATATAGGCTACTTGCCAGGAGACTCTGGTTCTTCTGTGGGTTTACTATTAGTTGTATGATTTTGCCACATCACTTTCCCTACCTGGACATTGCTGTTTTCCATCTGTAAAATGACTATAATGAAGACGATAGGAATTAACATTTACCACTTACCAGGTGCCAGGAAGTATCCTATGTACTGAACAATAATGAACTCATTTAACCTCTACAGCATCCTAATGATGTAGGTACTGTGTTAACCATTTTACAGATCCCCTTCTCCAGGGGATCTTCCCAACCCAGGAATCGAAGCTGCAACTCTTGTGTTTTCCTGCATTGCAAGTGGATTCTTTACCACTTGAGCCACTGGGGAAGCCCTACAAAAAGGATACATATGTTTCTTAAGGTCACACAACCAAGGAAACTTTTGAACCCAGTAGACTGACCCGGAGCTCTTGCTCTTGACAGTGGCTAAAGTCCATTTAAAATCTAGGGTTCTATCTTACAGCAATCTCACAATGTGAAAAAATAGGTGAACCGATGTGTTCCAGTGGGCTTGAAGGCTATTTAATAACCACAGCCATAAATAGTTTGTGTTTCAAAAATACATATCTATATTATCTATCTATCTATTGTCTACCTAACATCTACTTTAAGAGTTAACTTGGGGAACTTCCCTGGTGGTCCAGTGGCTAAGACTCGGCACTCCCAATACTGGAGGCCCTGGTTTGATTCCTGGTCAGAGAACTGGATCCCACAGGCCACAACTAAGAATTTGCATGCAGCCCTTCAGGATCCCACGTGCTGCTAAGAAGATCCCACGTGCCACAATTAAGACCCGGTGCAGCCAAATAAATAAATATTTTTAAATAAAAGTGAACTTGGACTCAATTTGCTCAAGCTGCTCTCAAAATTCTAGTCCCTAAGTGAAGTCTCTCAATAGAAATGAGTAATTACTCCCTGTTGCTAGCTACCACTGAGACGTGCTCTGTCAAATCATTTCTCTTCTAATGGCTGTTGGTGTCACAAAAATAACTTTTATTTAAGAAGAGAAAACAACAACACAAAGAATGGCGGGGCAATCAGCTCCATTAAAGCACTAATGATGGGCAATGATATCATACAGTTTTGAAACCGTTTTTCTCTGAGAAACTCTGAGTGCTGTATAAATTTGACCTCATTCATTCTTAGGTTATCTTTATTATTTATAGATTATATATTGATTTAGTCTTGTTCTTTCTTATTTTCTCTCACTTGTAGGCTTACCATCATGTTTTATTTTCTTGGGCTCCAAACTCACTGTGAACGGTGACTGCAACCATTAAATTAAAAGACACTTGCTCCTTAGAAGAAAAGCTATGACAAACCTAGACAGCATATTAAACAGCAGAGACATTACTTTGCCAACAATGATACAGATAGTCAAACTATGGTTTTTCTAGCAGTCATGTACGGATGTGAGAGCTGGGCCATAAAGAAGGCTGTGTCCTGAAGAATTGATGCTTTTGAACTGTGATGTTGGAGAAGACTTGAGAGTCCCTTAGACTACAAGGAGATCAAACCAGTCAATCCTAAAAGAAATCAACCTTGAATATTCATTGGAAGGACTGACGCTGAAATTGAAGCTCCAATACTTTGGCTACCTGATATGAAGAGCTAACTCTTTCGAAAAGATCCTGTTGCTGGGAAAGATTGAGGGCAGGAAGAGAAGTGGGCAACAGAGGATAAGAAGGTTGGATGACATCACGGACTTGATGGACTTGAGTTTGAGCAAACTCTGGGAGATAGTGAAGGACAGGAAAGTCTGGCCTGCTGCAGTCCATGGGGTCACAGAGTCAGACATGACTTAGCAACTGAACAACTACAGCAATCTGGTGATATTTTGTGTATGAGATTCCCCTACCAGTAGTTTCAGTGTCCCAACCAACTCTTTCTTCAGCATCTCAGAGTTGAAAGTTCCCTTTATACTGTGAATAAAGGGGCAGAGGCGTTGTTGAAATATTCCCCCTTCTTTGGAAATAAAGAATCCAGGTTCATGCAGCCTAGTTGACTTATTGAAAGCTTCAGCAATATTTTAATGCTTTAGAGTATAGATGTGGCAAAATCATCCCCTGAAACAATGTTTTCCTGTTCATTTTCTTGGAGGCATCAGCAGGATCTCCTTGAAAGAGAATGAGTCTGGACCTAAATGTCTTATAAACATTCTTTTGATGGGTTGCCAATTTCACTCCATATAAAAGTTGGTAGCTTGGAACATGAAAACAGCATAAGACACGTTTGCAACTTCATACTTACAATGATAGTGTATGTAACTGTACACATTGCAATCACACAATAGAAATTAAATCCAAGAGCTAAAGATTCTTTGTTAATTTGTGTGGAAAGAGAGGCTAGAATGAAAGGGTGATTTTATCATACATACACAACCACAGTGTGAGACTGTGGCTCTTAGAGGGTCCCACAGTTATGACCGTGTCTTTGAAAATATCTAGTCAGCATCTTAGGTCTTTGCCTGTAAGATTTTGAACCAATACAAAAGAGAAGAAAACAACCTTCTAATTTGTGTCACTGAAATATAATTGTTGGCCACGAGCTCCAATAGGTTTGCTAGATGGTTTTCTAGGAGTGATAGTAACTATAAATATGGGACAAGACTTACATTGTTACTGAGACAGAACTTGATCCTGTTCAAAAAGGAAGACGGGTCAGGTCCAGTGTCCAGCAGTGTTACAGATGTGCTGTCCAGTATGGTAGTCAACAGACACATACGGCTATTTCAATATAAAGAAATAAAAATGTAAGATAATTGGAAAATTAGCTCCCTCTCATATCATCCACAGTTCAAGTGGTCAATACCCACCTATGGCTGGTGGATACCATATTGGATAAGGCAGATAGAGAAAATTCTATCTTTATAGAAAGTTCTTTTGGACAGTAGCGGTTTAGAATCAGAGCCTTGAGTGTTGGAAAGTGAGTAATTTCTGATTAGAAAGTAAGGGATTAGCTGGAGCATTGGTTAGATAGAGAGTCAATAGCTACAGTTTGGCTACAGGCACCGCAAGGGGGAGACAGATCACATTCTGGAGGATTGCTCTTTCTGCTTAGTTATTGACCTAAAGCTGGCAGAGAGTGTCTTTTTATGGAGGAGGGGAAGTTGGGAGCTTTGACTTGTTTTTCTCCTTCATTTAGAAGCCCCTCTCTTGACTCAGATGTCAAGTTTAAAGATTTGCTGCTTCTTCTGCATTCTTTTAAAATATTCTACCTCCTACTCTTGAAATTCTCATATCTAGTTTTTATGAAAATTGCTTCCACATAGACCTTACAGAAACTTGAATGCTGTATGCCTCAAGCTTTCTTGTCTGGAAATATTCATTGTAGAGCCTTCTGTCTGCCTCTAGCTAACTGTCTTTTTAAAGGAAGTTATCTGCCTGAGAACTGCCATTCCAGAATAGGAAGCCCAGAAGCATCCCTACAGTAGAGAATGCCACACAGTGGTTATGGTATAATGGAAGACTTAGAAGAGATAAGTGGGGGGGGGGGGGGGATGGTTTGCTGCAAATATGCCTTCAGTTACTTGAATAAAAATCAAGGCAAGAGGGGTGAGCTTAGAAAGAAATATGTGGAGTGGGTTTCTGGAAAATTAAAATGACTTGTAGGTTTTTTGCCCTCAGAACATCTTAATCATAGAAGTGGAATTTTGTTGAACATCTCTTACATGGTCAATTACAATCACCTCTAAATAGTTTCTTGTCCTTAGCATGGACTATAGTGGCCATCCCCAAAATTCCATGTTCTAATTCCTGGGATCTGTGAATGTGAATTTATTTGGAAAAAAGCTCTTTGCCAATGTAAATAAGTTAAGATCTTGATATGGTATCATTTTGGATTACTCAAGTCTGCCCCAAATCCAGTGGCAAATGTCCTTAGAAGGGACAGAAGAGAGGACTCAGACATACAGGGGGAAAGTCCACGTGAAGATGAAGGCAGAGACTGGAGTGATACAGCCACGCCAAGAACCTGGAAGAAGCAAAGAATAGATTTCCCCCTAGAGCTTCCAGTGGGAATGGGGCCCTGTCCCAGGACTGTTATTTCGGACTTCTGGCTCAGATTCCTGGCCTCCAGAACTGGGGGAGAATACATTTCTGTTTTTGTAAGCCACTAATTACATGTTAATTGCTTATGACAGCCACAGGAAACAAATTCAGATCCCCTCTGATAAATCCTCCAAGCCATTGTTAGAATGATCTTAAGACATAAACCTTATGCTCAAGTTCCTTAGAAGCGCTGCCTTGATTTATTCTCTGTTGCTCTTCTCCCTTATACTTGTTACATTTAATGAGACCAGGCTCCTTTGTTCCCTAGATGTACTGCCAGTTTCATCCCATTGTGTGTTTGAACAGAGTCCTTGTTGTCCTTCTGAGGCTGGGCTACCTGTTGTAACTCTTGAATACCTTTCAGAATCCTATGCAGAGTCCCTTTCCACATGAAAATATAAGACTGATGCCATCCCATCCCTCACTGCTTATCCGTTGTCACCTCTGCATCTTATATACCTGTATAACACGGTGCTTTGTGACATCCATCCATTCAGTAATTTTAAAAAATTATATTAATTTTAATAGGTAATACATGCATATGTTGCAGAAATAAAAATGATTAATAAGTATTCTTGGAGAAGACTTACTCCTATTCTTATCCCCATCCGTCTTGTTTCTCCCCATTCACTACAGGTAATTGCTTTAAAATAACGTGTTTCTTTAAGCATAAGTGTTCATTATCATACTCTACATATTGTTCTGCATTTTACCTTTTCTCACTTCGTAATGTGTCCTAGAGATTTTTTTCCATAGCATTATACAGAGATCTTCATCACTTTTCTTCTTTAGGGATACACAATGCTCCGTTAAGTAGATGGCCCTGGGTAACTTGACCAGTCCCTGAATGTTGGACCTTCTGCTTGCTTCCATTATTTATTATTATACATAATGCTCTAACAAAAACTTTTGTACATATATCATTTCAAACTTATGCAAGTGTCTGATAGATTTCCAGAAGTGAGAAGTTTGCTAGGTCAAATGGCATGTGTAAACGTGACCGTGCTAGACATTGCCAGATTTTCCCCACAGGCATCGAACCATTTTGTGTCCCACTGACAATGTGGAAGTTGGCTGGTGGACCTAACTCAGCAACACATGGTGCTGTATTCTTGTATTTTTGCCAGTGTGATTGGTGAATATAACAGTTTCCTATCGCTGCATAACAAATTGCCACAAACTTAGTGGCTGAAGACAAAACACATTTGTTATCTCACTCTTTCTGGGGACCAACAGCCCAACAGTCCTTAGTTAGGACCACAGCCTAACGAAGCATCCTCTGTTCAGGGACTAAGGCTGCAATTAAAGTGTTGTCTGGGACTGCAATCTCATCTGAGGCTTGAACTCTTCTTTCAAGTTCATGAGGTTGTTGGAAGATGTTAGCATCTTGTATTTGGAGAACTGATGCTCTCAGTATCTTGATATCCCATATAGTTCTCAGCCATGTGACCCTCTTTACAGGCAGTTCACAACATCAGCTTGCTCCTTCATGGTCAGGGGGAGATTTTCTTGCTGTAGTTTCTTAAGATGTAATCTTATAGATGACCAAGTCCAAGTTCCATGCATGAAACAGGGCACTCAAAGCCGGTGCTCTGGGACAACCCAGAGGGATGGGATGGGGAGGGAAGTGGGAAGGGGGATTCAGGATGGGGGACACATGTACACCCATGGCTGATTCATGTTAATGTATAGGAAAACCACACAGTATTGTAAAGTAGTTAGCCTCCAATTAAAATTAAAAAAATTAATTTTTTAAAAAAAGATACAATCTTATTTTATGTGACATAATCATGGAATGTCATATCATCCTGTTCGTCATATAACATAGCTTATTCAGGGCAGTTAGCAGTCTGGGCTCAGAACTGTTTTGATTGGAAGCTGTTGGTTCTATACCAATAGAAGCTATTGGTTAGAAATGCTATTGGTTAGAAGCAGTTTTCTGTTATAAAACCAAAACAGATTCACAGTCTTAGAGAATGAGGGGAAATGGACAGTTAGGGAGTTTGGGATGGACATGTACATACTGTTAAATTTAAAATGGATAACAAACAACTATATAACACTGGGAGCTCTGCTCAATGCCATGTGTCAGCCTGGATGGGAGGGGAGCTTGGGGGAGCATGTATGGCTGAGTCCTTTTGGTGTTTCCCTGAAGTGATCACAACATTGTTAATTGGCTGTACTCCAATATAAAATAAAACATTAAAAAGAAAAAAAAAAGAAGCAAGTCATGGTCCCAGTCACACTCAAGGAAAGGGGATTATGTAGCCCTAACATTAGAGAAAGGAGATTATGGGACCTCCATAGAATTCTACTCATCACAGTGAGAAATGTAGTTTTAATTTGCATTTTAAAAATTATGAGTATTTTATATGCATAATGGCCATCTTTTTTTGTTGTGTGTGTGCACTGCCTGTTTATGTTCTCTGTCCATATTTCTCTTAGTTTTTTGTTATTTTTCTTCTAAATGTCTAGGAGCTCTCTACATATTAGTGAATGTAGTCCTTTGATGGTGATATGGATTTCAAATATTTTCCTCCAGGTTGTTCTTATGCTGTTGTAGAATGTAAAATCTATAAATTTTATGTGGTTGAAATTATCAATCTTCTACTTTTCACTTCTTGCTTCTGAGTCATTGTGATAAAGTCTACTTCCATGTTGTGGCTTTAAAAGAATTCAACCATGTTATGATTTTATTTTTTTGCACCTAAATCTATTTGGAATTTTTCTTTGCATATGGTGTTATTTATGAATTCAATAGTATCATTTTTCCAGATGGCTATTTGCCTGTCCCCAACATTATGCACTAAAATTCATGTTTATCAGTACAGATTTGAGCACCACTTTTATCGTGGACTTCCCCGGTGGCTCAGACTGTAAAGCGTCTGCCTATAATGCGGGAGACCTGGGTTTGATCCCTGGGTTGGGAAGATCCCTTGGAGAAGGGAACGGCAACCGACTCTAGTACTCTTGCCTGGAGAACCCCATGGATGGAGAATCCTGGTAGGCTACAGTCCATGGGTTGCAAAGAGTTGGACAAAACTGAGCAACTTCACTTTCTTTCTTTTCTTTCTTTATCATGCACTAAACCAAAGAAGTGGAGAGAATTTATCTTCTCTTGTTTTGTCTGTTATATATGTCCCAATACCACACATTTAATAACTGAAGTTTTACAGTGTATTTATTAGCTTGTGAAGCTTTTCTATTTCAGACATTTCCTGGTTATAACTACTAGTAATATTTTTCCACATGAACTTTAGAATTTGTTTGTATAGTTTCTGAACAAAGTTTTTTTTTTAATGTTCTTATTGGGATTGTTAAATTTATGAATTAACTTAGGGAGATTGACATTTTTGTAATCTTAAGTCTTTTTATCGATAAACTTGGCATATCTTTCCATTCATTTGATTATTTTTCTGAGTCTTTCAGGAATCTATCCATTTTTCTAGAATTGTTTTTCCATATCCCTTGTTAGATTTATACCTAGGTATTTTATCTTTTCTCAGAATTATTATTGTTGCCATTAGAAATGGATCTTTTCCACTACATCTTCTAAGTGCTGCTGTTTGCATATATGAAAGCTATTGATTTTTTTTCATTTTCCCATGACTACAGTATTATTTAGAAAATATTTATCGAGTGCTTAAAATGTAATGACTTCTGTACAAGAGCTGAATTCATTGCCTACAAAATAGTCATGCCCCCTAGTGAGATAACGACTTAGTGGAGGAGGCAGTAAAGTAAACACAGAAGCAAACACGTAAGTGACTAATTTATGATCAATGCTAAGAAGACGGTGAAATGTATTTATTCATCAGGACTAATTATTTAAGTGTGTCTTACCCAGTTGCAGAAACTTTGAGAGTTTGGTCCTTGCTTTCCTTATCTCTAGGTCTCCAGAATCTAGTGTACTGGTCAGGAGACAAGTTGCAGTATATGTTGACTGAAATGAATAGAATTAACTTACTTTGCGCTTAGGGGCAATAGTGTTTTAACGCTGTTTAGTATGATGACCATACAGGCAGATTTTTCCAACAATTTCATATTTTAGATATTCTCTTTCTATAAATATGTCGTCACACCTTGGGAGTCTTAAGAATTTGTTTGGAAATTGGCCGTCACAGTTATAGCTTTTGTCCAGAGATTCTTTAGATGTCTCAGGTCCATGCACAGAATAGACTCTCATCCTCAGCATGCATATTTGAAAATAAGTTTTGCTGAAAGGGATATCCTTTGTAAAGTTTTGATCGAGGTGTCAAAGTCAAACTAGTTGATGGAGCCTCGTTGGAGCTTGGGTGTTCTCCAGTCACAAGTGCTAAGATTTACATCTTTTATACCAGTAGGAAAGAAAGAGGATGCTCTAATGGAGAGAATTCTATTTATATGTATAGGCTTTTTTCACTGTTGTTTCATTTTCCCTCTCCAAATGTTAATAAAAGGTAAGTCAAGAACTTAGGGTTCAGTCTGTTAAATTTTTTTTTTTTAATTTATAGGCTTCATGACTCTGAAAAGAATTTATGCCAGCTTAAAGGAATATATAAAGTGCTGCAAAGTTACATACATTGGAAAAGTATGAGAAAGAAATGCAGTGAAAAACAAAGTTGGAGACAGATGATAGACTTGCTGTCAGTAGTCTCCAGTCTGGGCTCTTATCTATTAGAAAACATATTGAACATTAACATAAATTTTCCATTCAATTAAGATTTAAAAAATTCATTACAATAGCAAAAATATATTTGGTGCTTATTCTGTTCCAGTCACCATGTTAAGCTTTTTAAAATGCACTAGTTAGTCCCTGCAACAAATATTTGATGAGTTAGGCACTAATACAATTCTATTTTACAGAATAGGAATGGCTATTACTGATATTAAGGCAAGAAAGGAAATTGTGGAGAATATTCTTATAAAGATGATTTTTATTGTTGTTGTTCATTTGCTAAGTCATGTCTGACTCTTTGAGACCCCATGGACTGGATCACGCAAGGCTTTCACTATCTTTCACTATCTCCCAGTGCTTGCTCAAATTCATGTCCATTGAGTCAATGATGCTATCTAACCATCTCATCCTCTGCCACCCCCTCCACCTTTTGTCTTACATTTCTCCAGTATCAGGGTCCTTTCCAATGAGTTGGCTTTTCTCATTAGGTGGCCAAAGTATTGGAGCTTCAGCTTCGGCATCAGTCCTTCCAATGAATATTCAGATTTGATTTCCTTTAGGATTGATTGGTTTGATCTCCCTGCAGTCCAAGGAACTCGCAAGAGTCTTTTCCAGCACCACAGTTCGAAAGCATCAGTTCTTTGATGCTCAACCTTCTTTATGATCCAACTCTCAATTCGTACACGACTGCTGGAAAAACCATAGCTTTGACTACACGGAACTTTGCTGGCAAAGTGATGTCTATGCTTTTTTATATGCTGTCTAGGGTTGCCATAGCTCTCCCTCCAAGGAGCAAGCATCTTTTAATTTCATGGCTGCAGTCATCATCTGTGATTTTTGGAGCCCAAGAAAATAAAATCTGATACTGTTTCCACTTTTCCCCCATCTATTTGTCATGAAGTTATGGGACTGGATGCCATGATCTTAGTTTTTTGAATGTTGAGTTTTAAAGCTAGCTTTTTCACTCTCCTCTTTCACCCTCGTCAAGAGGTGATTTAGTTCCTCTTCACTTCCTGCTATTAGAGTAGTACATTTGCGTATCTGAGTTTGTTGATATTTCTCCCAACAATCTTGATTCTAGTTTGTGATTCATTCAGTCCAGCATTCCTGCGTAGAAATGCATAGAAATTCAGTCCAGTACTCTGCATAGAAGTTAAATAAACGGGGAGACAATATACAGCCTTCTTGTATTCCTTTCCCAATTTTGAACCAGTCCATTGTTCCTTGTCTGGTTCTAACTGTCACTTCTTGAACTGCATGCAGGTTTCTCCGGAGACAGGTAAGGTGATCTGGTATTCCTATCTATTTAGAAATTGTCCACAGTTTGTTGTGAACCACACAGTCAAAGGCTTTAGTGTAGTCAATGAAGAAGAAGTAGATGTTTTTCTGGAATTGCCTTGTTTTCTCTATGATTCAATGGATGTTGACAATTTGATCTGCTTTTTCTAAATCCATCTTGTACACTGGAAGTTCTCAGTCCCACATACTGCTGAAGTCTAGCTTGAAGGATTTTAAGTATAACCTTGATAGCATGTGAAATGAGAGCAACTGAATGGTAGTTTGAACATTCTTTGGCATTGCCCTTGTTTGGGATTGGAATGAAAACTAACATTTTCCAGTCTGGTGGCCACTGTTGTGTTTTCCAAATTTGCTGACATATTGAGTACAGCATTTTCACAGCATCATCTTTGGGATTTGAAATAGCTCAGCTGGAATTCTATTACTTCCACTAGCTTTGTTTATAGTGATGCTTCCTAAGGCCCACTTGACTTCACCTTCCAGGATATCTGGCTCTAGGTGGGTGATCACACCATCGTGGTAATCTGAGTCATGAAGATCTTTTTTGTATAGTTCTTCTGTGTATCTTGCCACCATTTCTTAACCTCTTCTGCTTCTGTTAGGCTCTTACTGCTTCTGTCCTTTATCATGCCCATCCTTGCATGAAATATTCCCTTGATCTCTCCAATTTTTCTTGAAGAGTTCTTTAGCCTTTCCCATTCTGTTGTTTTCCTCTATTTCTTTGCATTTGCATTTAAGAAGGCCTCCTTATCTCTCCTTACTATTCTCTGGAACTGTGCATTCACTAGGGTATATATCTCCCTTTCTCCCGTGCTTTTCACTTCTCTTCTTTTCTCACTTAATTGTAAAGTCTCCTGACAACTACTTTGCCTATTGCAAAAAAAAATTGTATCTTCTAACTGAATGACAGAGGAGAAATAGGAAGTGTTGACTTTGACTTTGGATTGGAAACTGTGGATTAGATGCCAGTGCCTAAATGTGGTAACCCTTGACCTGTAAGCACGGCTAATACACATACTTTTCCAACTGAAGACGGTACTAAACAGTAAAAAAAAAAAAAAAAAAAAAGGTTGTTATTGTATTAGTATTACCAATACAATAGGTAATGCTATTGTATTCTGTAAGTCTCTGAACTTCAGTGGCTTTGTACAAAAAAATTCTTACTTGCCCTCATGTAAAGTCCATTTGTCCCTCACAGCTCTTCCAAATTGCAGTAATGCCCCCTGGAGCAAATAACCTCCAAGGTCAATGTAACAGGGGAAGAGAATAATCTCTGAAAAGGAACACCCGTTCTTACTTTTCTCAGATGGGAACCTGCATATTGTTTCTGCTCATGTTCTACTGATAAGAATTAGTCACCTGAAGTCACTCTGATGTGTGGACTTGTGAAATGTGGAGAAACACATGGATATTTTAGTGAGTTCCTGTCATCTGAGCCACACAAGGTTTAAGTCCTTTCTTCTGTTTCTTCTGGGAATTTCTCGCCTCCTATCTTTCTCCTGAGTCCTTCAGGCCTCTTGTTTCATGAAACAATATCCTTAAGATTTTAGGTTCCCCCTCTTTAAGCAGTCGGTTCAGACTAGAGGAGATGTCTAGGTGGGCGGGTGAAGACGCAGAAAAGTAGGAAAGGGAGAGGAAAGAGAGGAGATATGGGAGCCATCTCCAGCTGTCACAGCCCGGGTCTGACTGATGGTTGCAAGTGGAAGGAGATTGGAGAGAAAAGAGAGAATTACTTTCTATTTCCTTTAAGGGACCTCGGCTATTTCTTCTCCTTCATATCCCTTTATTTTCCCTTTATCAAGGCAGGAATAGAGAGGCAGACATGGAGAATGGACAGGTGGATACAGGGAAGGTGGGACAAACTGGAAGACTGAGATTGGCATTAGCTATGCTATCATGTGTAAATTAGATAGCTAGTGGGAACCTGCCATAAAGCACGGGAAGCTCAGTTCGATCCTCTGTGATGACCTTGACGGATGGGATGAGGGGATAGGAAGGAGGTTCAGGAAGGAGGGGATATATGTATACAAGTGACTAATTGACTTAATTGTATAGCAGAAACCCCCACACTGTTGTGAAGCAATTATATTCCAGGAAAAAAATTCTTATCCCCTAAACACATATTTTAGCACATTCTGTGAGCCAGTCATGAACAGGCATTCAGTCAGTCAGTTCAGTCGCTCAGTTGTGTCTGACTCTTTGCAACCCCATGGACTGCAGCACGCCAGACCTCCCTGTCCATCACCAGCTCCTGGAGTTTACTCAAACTCATGTCCATTGAGTCGGTGATGCCATCCAACCATCTCATCCTCTGTTGTCCCCTTCTTCTCCTGCCTTCAATCTTTCCCAGCATCAGGGTCTTTTCCAATGAGTAAGTTCTTTGCATCAGGTGGCCAAAGTATTGGCGTTTCAGCTTCAGCATCAGTCCCTCCAATGAACACTCAAGACTGATTTCCTTTAGGATGGACTGGTTGGATCTCCTTGTTGTCCAAGGGCATTGGGTATCCAGAAATGCACAGTATGGTGGCACCTGAGCTCCAGTGAGACCCAGGGACTATACAGTCCACGGAATTCTCCAGGCCAGAATACTGGAGTGGATAGCCATTCCCTTCTCCAGCGGATCTTCCCAAGCCAGGGATCGAACCCAGGTCTCCCGCATTGCAGGTGGATGCTCTACCAGCTCAGACACCAGGGAAGCCCAGTGGGTCCAGAGATCCACAGTGTGGCCGCGCCTGAGCTCTAGGACTCTTGGCTCACTGGTGAACACTGAAGGCAGCAAAGTGACAGAGCGATAGAGTGCAAAGTAGAAATAAAATTTAAACAACCAAGTGAGCACATAAATGATTTGACACTTCCACCTTGTGTGCAGAGAGGAGGAGCCATGAGGAGGAGGCTTGCCTTGGGGCAGCACTGAGTCTGAAGGTGAGCAGGGAAGGTCAAAGAGAGATGCTGCGTATGCTTAGTTGCTCAGTCGTGTCCAACTCTTTGTGACCCCACGGACTATATCCCGCCAAGCTCCTCTGTCCATGGAATTCTCCAGGCAAGAATATTGGAGTGGGTTGCCATGCCCTCCTCCAGGGGGTCTTCCCAACACAGGGATTGAACCAGGTCTCCCACATTGCTGGTGGATTCTGTACCGTCTGAGCCATAAGAGAAGCCCATGAATGTTGGAGTGGGTAGCCTATCTCTTCTCCAGGGGATCTTCCTCACCCAGGAATTGAACCAGGGTCTCCTGCATGAATTTACCAGCTGAACTCCCAGGGA
This sequence comes from Cervus elaphus, assembly GCF_910594005.1. Lineage (NCBI taxonomy): Eukaryota > Metazoa > Chordata > Mammalia > Artiodactyla > Cervidae > Cervus > Cervus elaphus. The sequence goes on along the minus strand of NC_057845.1, from coordinate 8,551,100 downwards.
TTCCCTAAGAGAGGTGCGGGAGTTGCAAGTTTCATCACTCTTCACTACCTCCGGTCTCTTTCTTCGCTCTCCCCGGACTCTTTGGCCATGCTTCTGTTGCCCTACAACACAAATCCTCATCCTTCTCCTCACATCCCTGCTGTAGCATCTAGTCCTCAACCCTCTGGTGTCTACATACAAGGTGGAGACAGGGGATGCTCCTGATTGAGTCTTGGGACTACAGGAGATGTGTCTGTGTAGCTGGTACCCCCAAATTGGTACTGTGACTCCATCCTACTTTTTAAACATGCTGAGTTGCTCAGCTGTGTCCAGCTCTTTGCAATCCCATGTTCTGTAGCCTGTCAGGCTCCTCTGTTCATGGGGTTTCCCAGGCAAGAATATTGGAGTGGGTTGTGGTTCCCTAGTCATAATGCAAAATGGAACAATGAGTTATTTGTTTACTGTTTGTTGCATATGTTAGGGTACTTTATGATATAAACACAACTTTGCCGTGTCATCTGAAGGCTTAATTGCCATTTATAACGTGATTTGTTTGGCAGGGATGATGTAAGAGGTGATTAAGTCTCAGAGAAGCACTTGACCTAAATGATCTTTGAGCCTCTTTCCAACCTGCAGATGCTGTGATTGTGTGGGAATACACATGTGCTCTAAATTCTAAATGAGAGATTTCAAAATGAGCCTTTGGAACCTGTCATTGACTAAGAGAGAGACAGCATGTGATGTAGCAAATTCTCATTCCTTCAACGTCTCTTCCTTCTCAAGTTTTCATTGAAACATTGCTCTCTAATTTTTTTCTACTTTCTCTGTATATTCACGTAGTATCCTTTATTAATCCCAAATTGCTGCTTTTTGATTACAAGCAGTTTTGAATCTTTGTTGGCTATTTCACTAAATGAAATAAATACATCCCCAGTAGGGTAGAATATACATCTGAATGAATGACCAGGGACTATTTCATTAATTTGCTTCTAAGTCTTTGCAATCATGTACATTAAAATGTTTGACTGATGCTTTTCCTCTAATAAAATGAGAAGTGGTTGTTAATTTTTTATCACTCCCCTAAATAAACTGTGCCATTTCACATGGATGTATAACCAGAACGAATTTCAAACAGAAATCATTCCTGACATGTAAAGAGGATTATGTGAGTTTCTTGCAACATTTTATCCAGAGATATATTTTCCTGAAGATACTTTACATTTGTATTCAGTCACTTTCGTGCTTTCTACAACATATTTTGATTCTTAAAAATATTGGTATATAACTTGGGCATGATATTGGGTAGAATCAGACTTGGAGAGGTCATTAAAATCACCTTTTGCTTCCTTTCAGGCAATTAAGAATTCATTTTAAAACTTCATCTATTCAAGGTTAGGAACTTCACCATCTCTTCTGGCAAGCCATTTAAATATTTAACAACATTTTATGTCAAGATTTCTTTTCTCAGAAATAATACAGCTGAAATGCCTTTGGTCATTTTACGTTCTTTCAAACCTTGAGGCAAAAGGCAAGTAGTTGGTTAGTTTCCACAAAATCATGAGTTTATAGTAAAATCATGTATTTGAAATCGTCTTTTATTAAACCCATCAAACAAAGGTCGTCTTTATCATTTAAAAAATCAGTTTCTTTACAATGATCCTCTATCACGTTAACTTTTAAAGCATTTTCTTTTTAAAATGCATTTATTATTTTTATTTATTTGGCTACACTGGGTCTTCGTTGCTGCGTGTGGGATTTCTCTAATTGCGGCGAGCGAGGGACTACTCTCTGTAGTGGTGCGTGGGCTTCTCACTGCCGACTGTGGCTTCTCTTTTTGCGGAGCACAGGCTCTGGGGTGTGAGCTTCAGTAGTTGTGGTACACTGGCTTAGTTGCTCTGTGGCATGTGGAATCTTCCTAGACCAGGGATGGGACTCGTGTCCCCTGCACGGGCAGGTGGATTCTAAACCACTAGACCACCAGGGAAGTCCATGTCAAATTTTATAGTTAGGCTCATATTTATAAATTGTTGTTCCCCACTAAATCATGTCTGACTCTTTGGGACCCCATGGACTGCAGCATGCCAAGCTTCCCTGTCCTTCACTATCTCCCAGACTTTACTCAAACTCATGTTTATTGTGTTGGTGATGACATTAAAGAAAGCTGAGCACCGAAGGACTGATGCTTTTGAACTGTGGTATTGAAGAAGACTCTTCAGAGTCCCTTGGACTGCAAGGAGATCCAACCAGTCCATCCTAAAGGAAATCAGTCCTGGGTGTTCATTGGAAGGACTGATGTTGAAGCTGAAACTCCAATACTTTGGCCATCTGATGCGAAGAGCTGACTCATTGGAAAAGACCCTGATGCTTGCAAAGATTGAAGGTGGGAGAAGAAGGGGACGACAGAGGATGAGATGGTTGGATGGCATCACTGACTCAATGGATATGAGTTTGAGTAAACTCCGGGAGTTGGTGATGGACAGGGAAGCCCCGTGTACTGCAGTCCTTGGGGTCACAAAGAGTCAGACACGACTGAGCGACTGAACTGAACTGATGCCATTAAACCATCTCATCCTCTGCTGCCCTCTTCTCCTTTTGTCTTCAATCTTTCCCAGTATCAGGATCTTTTCCAATGAGTTGGCTCTTCGTATGAGGTGGCCAAAGTATTGGAGCTTCATCTCTAGCATCAATCTTTCCAATGAATATTCAGGGTTGATTTCCTTTAGGAATTCTTGTAAATATTTATAAAATATTTGAACAGATACTGTCCAAAGATATGAACGTAAAATTTTGATAGAAGACACAAGAGTCTTGTGGAAGGGAATATCTGTGGGGCCAGGTAGAAGAAGGACTATGAATTGCTCTGTTAAAAGGAGGAGGAGGGACATCCCTTGGCAGCCCAGTGGTTAGGAATCTGCCTGTCAGTGCAGGAGACACAGATTCAACCCCTGATCTGGGAAGATTCCACATGCTGGGGGACAATGATGCCCTCCAGTTGCATTGAACTGAGATCCACATGCCTAGAGCCCATGAACCACAAGAAAAACCACTGCCCTGAGAAGCCTGCTCACCACACCCTCACAGCAACCGGAGAGAGAAGTCAAGAGCAACTGGACCGGAGGGGCTAGTTAACCCTCCCACCCCACCCCCTAAAAAAATCCAGATCATTATTGTTCACAATCAGAAGTGAATTTCACACAAAATTGAAGGGGGTTTTGACCCTTGTGAGTAGAGGAGTGTGTAGAGGGGGAAGGCAAATCTGCAAGCAGTTGATGAGTGAATGGTGCATCTCCTGGATGAAGGAACGGGAAGACTGGCTGAAACGGGTGATCCCAAGTGTCTCTGTAATGAGCTGAATTTATGGCAGAGTGCAAGGCTGAGGGCATTTATTAGTAAATAACAAGGAGAGTGTGGCCGGGTCCCTATCACGGGCCTATAATCAGTCAGAGGTTGGCCTCCTGGGAGATTGTTAGGAGGAAAACACTGCCCTGGCCAGACACTGATGCATGGGGGGCTCATTAATGGCTTATGGGATCAGATGTCTAATTTCTGTACATGTGGAACTTCTGTTTATTAGGGAAGAAGGGAGAAATGATGAGAGACCCTGTGACTTTCCTTCGTAGTGGAGTTTCGAAAAGACAGCAAATGTTGGAGTGGAACTTAATTTAACTGCAAATAGTTGGAAGAGCTAATGAGATCGTATATTATTCTGACATCGAAGATTTTGATGAACACAATGCCTAGTGTAAGTAATCTCTTACTTACGGAATGCATTGACAAAGATGTGTGTTAAAATCTATTAATAAAGTCATAGCAATAGATTCATATATGATGAGTGGTGGGTAGGTAGTAAGGTCTGCACTGTGCTTAGTCACTCAGTCGTGTCTGACTCTTTGTGACCCCGGGGACTGTAGTCCACCAGGCTCCTCTGCCCATGGGGATTCTCCAGGCAAGAATACTGGGGTGGGTTGCCATGCCCTCCTCCAGGGGATCTTCCCCACTCAGGGGTCAAACCCAGGTCTCCTGCATCTCCAGCATTGCAGGTGGATTCTTTACTGCTGAGCCACTGGGCAAGCCCTCTACTTCTGCATCTTCAGTCTAGGGACTTTTTAACTTAGTGCTTATTTGTTGCAAGATGCATGCTGTCCTACAGAGGTATTCTAGGCCTCAGGATGGGACTTGAGGATAAGAAATGGCAGAGGCAGGAAGAGAAACCCTCCTGTGGCTCTCTCTTCTCACATCTGTGAAGAAACATTATTCCAAAAAGACATCCTTTTTCATCTCTGTGATTAGAATGTTGTGACCTGGCCATGTGTTTCTGAAAGCTGCATGAGAAGCTGGAAGATGGAGTATATAAACAAAGGAAAGAAGACAGTCATGGCTGACCTAACCCACTGCACTGGAGCCTAATTATGTAAAACTATTGATCTGCAGGCCTGCTGGGCTGTTTGTCAGGGCCGCTTGCATACTCCTGCAGGTGTGAACTGGGCTGCTTGTGCTATTTCTTACGGTTGCTATGTGCCACTCACTCAGTCTCTTGGTTGGCTCAGCCTGTCATTACTAGTATGAAGAATTGATGCTTTCAAATTTTGGTGCTGGAGAAGACTCTTAAGAATCCCTTGGACAGCAAGGAGATCAAACCTGTCAATCGTAAGGGAGATCAACCCTGAAGATTCACTGGAAGAGCTGATGCTGAAGCTCTAATACTTTGTCCACCTGATGCAATGAGCTGACTCACAGGAAAAGACCCTGATGCTGAAAAAGATTGAGGGCAGGAGGAGAAGGGAGTGACAGAGGATGAGTTGGTTGGATGGCGTTCCCAACCCAATGGACATGAGTTTGCGCAAACCATAGGAGGTAGTGAAGGACAGGGAAGCCTGGTGTGTGGCAGTCCATGGGGTCGCAAAGAGTCGGACATGACTGAGCAACTGAACAAACAACAAGTGATCTGGGTGGCTTAAACAACAGAAATTTGTTTTTTCATACTTCTGGAGGGTGGAAGTCTGAGATCAGGGTGCTAGCATGGAAGACTCTGTCTGGTTTGCAGACGACCACCTTCTTGCTGTATTCTCATGTGGCCTCTACTCAGAGCCTGCTCGTGGAAAGATGAAGTGAGCAAGCCCTTTGGTGTCTCTTCCCAGAAGGGCTTTAATCCCCACTGTAAGGATTCCACCTTCAAGGTCTCACCTAATCCTCATGACTTGTCAAAGGTTCCATTTCAAATGTCATCACGTGCTATTGTTGTTCAGTTACTCAGTCATGTCTGACTCCCTGAGAGCCCGTGGACCGCAGCACGCCAGGCTTCCCTTTCCTGCAACATCTCCCAGAGCTTACTCAAAATCATGCCCATTGACTTGGTGATGCCATCAAACCATCTCATCCTCTGTCATCCCCTTCTCCTCCTGCCTTCAATCTTGCCCAGCATCAGGGTCTTTTCTAATGAGTCCACTCTTCACATCAAGAAGTCAAGGTATTGGAGCTTTAGCTTCAGCATCAGTCCTTCCAATGAATATTCAGGGTTGATTTCCTTTAGGATTGACTGTTTGGATCTCCTTGCAGTCCAAGGGACTTTCAAGAGTCTTCTCCAACACCACAGTTCAGAAGCATCAATTTTTCATCACTCAACCTTCTTTATGGTCCAGATCTCACATCCAGACATGACTACTGGAAAAACTATAGTTTTGACTAGGTGGACTTCTGTCAACAAAGTAATGTCTCTGCTTTTTAATATGCTATCTAGGTTGGTCATAACTTTCCTTCCAAGAAGCAAGAGTCTTTTAATTTCATGGCTGCAGTCACCATCTGCAGTGATTTTGAAGCCCAAGAAAATAAAGTCTGTCACTGTTTCCATTGTTTCCCCATCCATTTGCCATGAAGTGATGAGACTGAATGCCATGATCTTCCTTTTTTAAGTGTTGAGTTTGAAGGCAGCCTTTTCACTCTCCTCTTTCACTTTCATCAAGATGCTCTTTAGTTCTTCACTTTCTGCCATAAGGGTGGTGTCATCTGCATATCTGAAGTCACTGATATTTCTCCTGGCAATCGTGATTCCAGCTGGTGCTTCATCCAGCCTGGCATTTTGCATGATGTACTCTGCATATAAGCTAAGTAAGCAGGGTGACAATATACAGCCTTGATGTACTCCTTTTCCTATTTGGAATCAGTCGGTTGTTCCATGTCTGGGTCTAACTATTGCTTCTTGACCTATTTACAAGTTTTGCAGGAGGCAGGTAAGGTGGGCTCATATTCTCATCTCTTTAAGAATCTTCTGCAGTTTGTTGTGATCCACATTGTCAAAGGCTTTATTATAGTCAATGAAACAGAAGTAGATGTTTTTCTGGAATTATCTTGCTTTTTCTAGGATCCAGCGGATGTTGGCAATTTGATCTCTTGTTCCTCTGATTTTTCTAAATCCAGATCAATCATCTGGAAATTCATGATTCATGTACTGTTGGAGCCTGCCTTGGAGAATTTTGAGTATTACTTTGCCAGCATGTGAGATGAGTGCAATTTTGTGGTAGTTTGTACATAAGAGGCATTGCCCTTCTTTGGGAATGGAATGAAAACTGACATTTTCCAGTCCTGTGGCCATTGTTAAACTTTTCTAATTCACTGGCATATTGAGTGCAGCACTTTCACAGCATCATCTTTTAGGATTTGAAATAGATCAGCTGGAATTCCATCACCTCCATTAGCTTTGTTCATAGTGATGCTTCCTGAGGCCCACTTGACTTTGCATTCCAGGATGTCTGGCTCTAGGTGAGTGATCACACCATCGTGATTATCTGGGTCGTGAAGATCTTTTTTTGTACAGTTCTTCTGTGTATTCTTGCCACCTCTTCTTAATATCTTCTGTTTCTGTTAGGTCCATATCATTTCTGTCCTTTTATTGTTACCATTTTTGCATGAAATATTCACTTGGTATCTCTATCATCACTTAGGAGTTAGAAATGCTAAGCTAGAAAAGAGACAACACACCCTCTCCTTCCCCAGCATCCGCTTTCTGCTAGATTCTGGATAAGCTGGAATGGACCAATGTTTAATGCAAGATTGAAATTCTGACCAGTACATGCATGCTATGTCACTTCAATTGTTCCGACTCTTTGTGGCCCCGTGGACTGTAACCCATCAGTCTCCTCTGTCTCTGGCATTTTCCAGACAAGAATACTGGAGTGGGTTGCCATTTCCTTTTCCAGGAGATCTTCCCAACCCAGGGATCAAACCAGCATTTCTTAGTCTCCTGCATTGGCAGGCAAGTTCTCTACCACTAGCGCTACCTGGGAAGTTCCCATATATTCACAATGGAATATTGTACAAAGTGAAAGTCACTCAGTCCTGTCTGACTCTTTGTGACCCCATGGACTATACAGTCCGTGGAATTCTCCAGGCCAGGATACTGGAGTGGGTAGCCTTTCCCTTCTCCAGGGGATCTTCCCAACTTAGGGATCAAACCCAGGTCTCCCACATTGCAGGTGGATTCTTTACCAGCTGAACCACAAGGGAAGCTCAAGAATACTGGAATGGATAGCTATCCCTTCTCCAGCAGATCTTCCCAACCCAAGAATCGAACTGGGGTCTCCCGCATTGCAGGAGGGTTCTTTACTATCAGGGAATATTGTATACTCAACCATAAAAAAGAATGAAGTAATACCATTTGTAGCAACATGGATGGACTTAGAAATTGTCATTCTAAGTGAAGTGTGTCAGGCAGAGAAAGATAATTATCATATGATATCACACATGGAATCTAAAATATGATACAAATGAACTTATATGTAAGAGATGTGGGTTTGATCCCTGGGTCAGGAAGATCTGCTGGAGGAGGAAATTGGCAACTCACTCCAGTATTCTTGTCTGGAGTGTCCTTTGGACAGAGGAGCCTGGTGGGCTACAGTTCATAGGGTCACAAAGAGTTGGACACGACTGAAACCACTTAGGAGCACATCTCTTTTCTCCATCCATCTATCGATGAACATTTAGGTTGCTTAGCTATTGTAAATAGTGCTGTTATGAACATTGGGGTGCATGTATGTTTCTGAATTAAAAGTTTTCATCTTTTCCAAATATATGTCCAGAAGTGGGATTGCTGAATCATATGGTAACTCTATTTTTAGTTTTTTAAGGAATCTTTGTTCTGTTTTCCGTAATGGTTGCACCACAATTTACATCCCCACCACCAGTGTAGGAGGCTGCCTGAATTTTCATCCTGAAACAGGGATATAAAAACCAGCCTCAATGAATAAATTCTAAGAGACAGTGGGGTGGGACAAAAATAGTTATATTTTATGAGGCAAGCTTGTTCAGCTTAGCTGTAATAGAGCTCTATTTTGCTCCCCAATCCATTTTTAAGGGGAAAAATATAATTTTTCAGAATAATGGTTTGATAGAGTGGTCATAACAGGACGTGATCTCTAGATGTGGGAATTTTCACAGGTAGTTTTCTCTGGGGGAAGTCTGGAATTAAAGCATTTCAAGTAGCTGTAATACCCACGGTGACCGCCTGGTGGCAGCCATCTACGAAAGCCGCACCTGCTCGTTCTCTGTCCTGGAAACCCTGGGCTTCTGTGTGAATAGCATTTTTCATCTCAATACCTCTAGTACAGTGCCTATTGCTTTCGGTGGAAGTTCTATTTTCCCTGACGATATCTGCTTTGTAGTGGAGTCTTCTTTGGCTCTGTGAGGCCAACTTTTGTGATGTGTTCTGAATATCATTATATTCTGCTTCTGTTTATCTTCATGCAGTTTGGAGGAAATTTAGCAGTTGGAAATCTCTAATGGTTTGGAGGACTTTCTTTTGTCTCCTTTAATTCAAATGCAGATTGACGCAGTGAGAATGAAAAGCCACTCTTCCCTTTCCCTGGAAAACTTTCCTCAAAGAAGGCAGACTTCCTAAAAATCCTTACCTACATCAGAGAGGGAAGATTTTCTGCTCCCCTTGAGGTTTCATTATTCATGTTTGCACATGTCATTAGCAGGGTGAGTTTTCTTTATATTTGCACCAGATGGTGTTTTTTTTTTTTTTTAAGAAGAGGCATAGAAATGTCCTTCATTATAATGTATCAAAAACGAATCTTTCCTAATTAACTCACTTCTTTAACAACAAAATTGCATTTTACAGGGATCCAGTAGCCAAGTGAGTCTTTAGTACCCAGAAAAAAATCTCATTTTGCAAACCAATTGCCTTCCTATGGCTCTGTAGAAATGAGGGTCAGCTTTTGTCTGGATGGAGGTGGTGGTATGGGGGGTATAGAAAACCACACCAGTCAGGTGTGAGTAAGCTGGTTTCTAAAACTGGGGCCAGAGCTTGTGGCTACACTAGCTGTGTGTCCTCCTAGCCCAACAATTAGGTTTGCTGTGATTCTGAGGTGAAACCATTCATTCAGGCCACAAACTCTGCATATGTGGCAGGTACAGATGTTGAAGCTGAAACTCTAATCCTTTGGCCACCTGATGCGAAGAACTGACTCATTGGAAAAGACCCTGATGCTGGGAAAGATTGAAGCTGGAGGAGAAGGGGACGACAGAGGATGAGATGGCTGAATGGCATCACCGACATGACGGACATGAATTTATGTAGACTCTGGGAGCTGGTGATGGACAGGGAGGCCTGGCGTGCTGCGGTTCATGGGATCGCAGAGTCGGACACGACTGAGCAACTGAACTGAACTGACAGAGTTGAATGACATAATGAGGACGGCTGGCTGTGGTCTGAGCTCACAGTGCCGACAATCAGTGGATGGAACAAACAGGACTTCCAAAGAAACACTCAAGGGAGTGAATGTATAATCAGAGACCGCGGTTAGTGCTCAGAAGGAAAAGAAAGTGTTGCAGAAATGGAAGAAACAACTAACAACAGCACACGCTCCAGGCTGGAAGTTCAGGCCAGGACTCCCCAGGAAGCTACCTGTGCTTGCATGCTTAGTCGTTTCAGCCCTGTCTGACTCTTGCGGCCCTGTAGACTGTAGCCTGCCAGGTTCCTCTTTCCATGGGGATTCTCCAGGCAAGAATACTGGAGTGGATTGCCATGCCCTCCTCCAGGGGATCTTCCCAACCCAGGGATAGAAACACCAGTCTCCTGAGTCTCCTGCATTGCAGGCGGATTCTTTAATGCTGAGCCACTGGGGAGGCCTTCAGGGAAGTTTAGAAGGTAGTTGGCAAAGGCCGGGGAAAGGGCATTGGAGCAGAGAGAAGACAGTGCAGATGAAATAGAATGGGCGTCTGCAGATGCTCGAGGTGGGGATGAGTATGATGTGTCTGAGCAGCGGGAGGGAGGTTCTGGAGGTTGGAGCACAGCGTGAGAGGGAGAGGGTTGTGAAATAAGCCTGGAGGAGAAAGTATGAGCTAATCCTGAGACCCACAGCAGGAGTGGAGGGGCTGTTGGTGATGGTGATGGACTTGCTGTGTGTTCAATCAGTTCAGTTGCTCAGTCCTGTCCAACTCTTTGCGACCCCATGAATCACAGCATGCCAGGCCTCCCTGTCCATCACCAACTCCCGGAGTTTACTCAAACTCATGTCCATTGAGTCGGTGATGCCATCCAGCCATCTCATCCTCTGTCATCCCCTTCTCCTCCTGCCCCCAATCCCTCCCAGCATCAGGGTCTCTTCAAATGAGTCAGCTCTCCGCATCAGGTGGCCAGAGTATTGGAGTTTCAGCTTCAGCATTGGTCCTTCCAATGAACACCTGGACTGATCTCCTTTAGGATGGACTGGTTGGATCTCCTTGCAGTCCAAGGGACTCTCAAGAGCCTTCTCCAACACCACAGTTCAAAAGCATCAATTCTTCGGTGCTCAGCTTTCTTTATAGTCCAACTCTCATATCCATACATGACCACTGGAAAAACCATAGCCTTGACTCAGCGGATCTTTGTTGGCAAAGTAATGTCTCTGCTCTTTAATATGCTGTCTAGGTTGGTCATAACTTTTTGGTGTGTGTAGACACAAAAATAGCCCTCTGGCTGCAGCAGTGGAGTGTGGAAGTGAAGGATGCCCCGGACTCCGAAAGAGCAGAAGTCTAGCTGTGTCAATCCTGACACAAGGAAAGGGAGTGTGGGCCAGAGCAGAGGCCCAGCAGGCAAGAACTGGATTCAGGTGAGTGGGATCTAAATGAGGCTGAACGTTGAGGGGAACTCAATGGGCAGGGGACATTCAGGAAGAGGAAAGTCATAGATCCTTCTGAGCTGAGTCCTGAATGTTTGGTAGTCTCTTCAGTGAATGAAGGAACAGAGATTGAAGACAGATTCCGGGTGAAACATGTCTCTGATGTCTATAACATGAACAGAGAAAGACTGGAATCTCCCCAGAGCGTGCAATGGAGAGAGAGACAGAAGAATTTAGCACATGAATAAATCATACAGTTAAGCTCTTCAGAAAAGAAGTCTTGCACACAATGGTTATTTTTCTTCCCTGCCCTGTTTTCTCTCTTTTCTCATCCCTTCCTTCCTTTTCCCCCCTCCTTTCTCTCTTTGCAGAATTTTGTCTAAACTTGCTCAAGTTTAATTGCAGAAAGTCTCAAATTTTTCTACCTTATGTATCATTGCGATCTTTTGCATAATTTTGGGAAAGGGTTTGTACATATTTTGGTATAATTCAGTAATTTTTCTTAAAGATAAGCTCCCTGGCCCTCCTGGGGATTTGCCACAGTTTTAAAGTATTTTTATTTTAATGCCTTTTTCATTTTGCATTTTTGCATTTTACTGCATCTTTTAACTCTAAATATAATTTGGGGCAAATTAACCTCTCTTTGCTTCAGTTTCTTAATTTGAAAAATAGGTTAATAATCTGGCTATATGATAATTGTACCTTTCTAATGTGTTGTTTTGAGGATTAAATAAGTTAAAAATTTGTAAAGTGCATTGTATGCATGCCGTAAATGTTACCTATAATTATGAGCTATTATTATGGGATGGGGAAAGATAGCAGACTGGGGGACCCAGAGATAAAGCTAGAACCAAAGCAGTGGAAATTTTAAGTATGTTTAAGGTACCCAGGAGGTGAAAGCCAGTGTTCTGTGGAGCTTCACTTTGCATCACACAAAGGAGGCTTTTCTGTAGAACGAGTGGAGAAGAGGGTATGGGTGTTCATGCTTGGATGGCAAGGTGGAGGAATAAATGTGTTTTGGGAGTTCCCTGGTGGCCCAGTGGTTAGGATTCTGGGCTTTCATTGCCATGGCCCAGGTTCAATCCCTGGTCAGGGAACTGAGACCTCACAATGTTTGGGATCCACATGTACACACGGCTGTATTTAAAATGGGTAACCAACAGGGTCCTACTGCCTAGCAAAGGGAACTTTGCTCAGTGTTATGTGGCAGGCTGGATGGGAGGAGAATTTGGAGGAGAATGGATACATGTGTATGTATGGCTGAGTCCATTTGCTGTTCCCTGAAACCATCCCAGCCTTGTTCGTTAATTGGCTACACTGTCTTTGTTCAGTTGATAAGTTGCGTTTGACTCTTTGCAGCCCTGTGACCTGCAGCACGCCAGGCTTCCCTGTCCTTCACCATCTCCCGGAGCTTGCTCAAACTCATGTCCATTGAGTTGGTGATGCCATCCAACCATCTCATCCCCTGTCGTCCCCTTCTCCTCCTGCCCTTAATCTTTCCAAGCATCAGGGTCTTTTTCAATGAGTCTTGGCTCTACCTCAATACAAAACAAAAAGTTAAAAAAGTAGTGCTGCAATGAAAAAAAAAAGACTAAATGTTTTTACACCCCTTTGTGTTTCTTTTGATGGGCCTTTTCTTAGTGACATGAGGAACGTGGCTACAGCTGAATAATAACAGTAGTGAGAACCAAGGCTGAGGACTTCCACTATGACCACAAGGAGAAAGGAGGCCTTCGCTAATACACGGCTTATCTTGATGAGCCCCATGAGAGCTCCAGGGGGTCGCGTCTGTTTTCATGTTCATCTCAGCAATGAGAAAATGGAGATTGTATACCACACTCAAGGTTACATTGATCATTAAGTTGGGTTGGAATCCAGGCATTCTAGCTTTACAGCCAAACATATATGAACGACTTCCATTTTCCCAATTACACTTTCACTCCTAAGATTTTCTCAAATGTCCAAAAGCTTGTGCCTTCTTTAAGAAGAAAGCAATCATGCAGGCTTTTCTTTCTTTAGTTTAAAAGAGGAGAGTTTAACCAGAGAAGGCACACTTTGCTTGAAATGATCTTTAAGGGCACATCTAATCCTGAGTTTCCATAATTCTATGAATAAAGAAATGATGAATTCGAAGAAGTTGATAACAATGGTGATGAAAAATGTATGTTTGTACAATCAAATCACTGTCTGATGGTCGGTCACAAAGAGTGAGAAAGACACCTAAATGAAAGGACAGCACAGATTCCACCTTCCATATGCTGACATTTATTTTTCCACTCAATATAAGCGTATAAGTACCTCCTATGATCCAGGCACTGTACTGTGTTATCATGTCAGAATCCCTGTCTTCAAGATGTTTGTGGCTCCATGGAAAAGGAAAGGAGGGGAAAGACTTTTTAAGTATACAGGTAACAGAGGTTTCTAACAGGAACATATAAATATATTATGGGAATGGAGAGAATCTGTTTGTAGTGAAGACTGGTTAAGATAAAAATATGAGTCAACAGTGGTGAGCAGTATGAGAAACTACAGATGGATTTGGGGAGGCAAACACATTATAAGTAATGAAAATAGAGGAACCAGCCTCTGGCTGAGAAGAATGGAGAGAGAGGCAATTTTAAGAGAAAAGGAAGAGAGGAGATGAAGGAGAGGCCTTACTACATTGGATCAGAGTTCCATGTTGGCATTGGCGCTCTTTCCTGGGTGTCCTAAGACACAACAGATGTGGAACCAAACCAAACCTAACACATAAAACCTAACATAAAACCAAGCCTAACACATAAACCTAACACATAAAACCCATAACCAAACCTAACACATAAAACCACAGCAGAACTACAGACAAGAATAGTCAAGGGTAGAGACAGAGAGGCAGAAGGCTGCACACTTCTCGCCACTATTGGCAGTGGGCACTCGACAACTTCTACTTCCATTTGGATCCTGCAGAGACAGTAACTCAGGCCCTTTTATTTGTTCCTTTGTAACTGCAGTGCTGGATGGGGAAGTGTTAGCAGGTGGTCCATAAATGGGCAATTGTGGTGGAGGTGGTTAGGAATGGAGCAGCCTCAGAGTAGTCAACAAGAAAGAATGTACTGGGTTGGCCAAAATGTTACTGGGGCTTCCCAGGTGGTGCAGTGGTGAAGAGTCAACCTACCAAGGCAGGAGATGCAAGAGACAGGGTTCAATCCCTGTCTCCAACCTGTCCATGCTGTTCCAACCCTGTCTCCAGGGAGTCAGAAAGAAAGCCTGGAGCAGGAAATGGCAAACCACTCCAGTATTCTTGCCTGGAGAATTCCAATGACAGAGAAGCCTGGTGGGCTATAGTCCATGGGGTCACAAAGAGTTGGACATGACTGAGCATCCATGCATCACATCACAAAACATTCACATTTTCCATAAGCTGCTATGGAAACACTTGAGCTTTCAGACCAACTCAATAAGTGTATCTTAGGCTCAAAAAGGAAAACAGAAGCGTTGCCAAACACTAACACCTTTTTCTCTGAGTTTTTCTTTATTTATTCTCTTCCGTTGGGCTCTGTGAGTATGTTGTGTCTCCAGTAAAAGTCAAGACTTTTTCATTCATTAATACATCTAAAAATGGGACAACTGATGAATAATAATTGGGTTTTCTGGCCCTGGCCTCATTTCTAAGATGAATCTTCAGAGTCAGTTCATTTGAGCTATATGAAAGGCACTTAGTTGATAATGAGACAACTTTCCTAATTAACTAAGCCTTAAGAACGAATTATCTCAGCCCACAGAGAGGGCCACCTTTACCCTCATTCAAAGGACTGGCAGATGGTGGGGTTGTGGGAGGTTTGAAGCTGATTTCCTTTGGAGTTTTAAACAGAATGTTGATCGAGAGTAGAGGGTTAACTTCAATATGTCTGTCTCTGCACAGTTAAGCAGCTAGCCATCTTCACGGGTCACTCAGCAAACTCTGAGCCCAGGACAGCAGAAAGTGCTGCGTTGGAGGCTCATTCCTCCATTACCTGGTTTATGGAGACTCTCTTGACCATTTGATGTGGTCAATGTTTACAGTTCCTCTCCTTTGCCCTCAGAGGAAATGAGTATTTTCCTGTCACTTCCCAGGGCTCCCTGTTCATTTCCTCTTCCCTCCATGGGTCTTTGATGTTTTTCATTGTTGCCTGCTGTTTCTTTGCGAGACTCACAGAAAGAGCCTAGGCAGAAAACAAGGTCTGGTACTCTGGGTAGGATGATGTTTCCCCAATCTCATTACCACTCCAGCAAGATTTCTTTTATAAAAGGCAAACACGTCCACTGACAATCATTCTATTGTGTCTAATATCTCTTTGTTGTTGTTGTTTAGTTGCCAAGACGTGTCTGATTCTTTTGCAGCCCTATGGCCTGTAGCCCACCAGGCTCCTCTGTCCATGTGATTTCCCAGGCAAGGATACTGGGGTGGGTTGCCATTTTCTTCTCCGGGGATCTTCGCAACCCAGTGATCGAACTCAGGTCTCTCACGTTGCAGGTGGATTCTCTACCAGCTGAGCCAAATCTCTTTAACATCCTATAAATAAGTTCCTAAACAGATCAAATAAGCCAGCCTTCTTTTCAGGCAGGCATTTGTAGATTGCAAAATAAATAAAATCAAATGGCTTTAATCGTCTTCTGGAAGAAATTTATTTTCTTTCCCCTTAGCACATGGTTATGTGTACGGTAGACTTCACATGGAATAGCCACTTTGTAAGTCTTCGGCTGCAAGTGCCAGCATTATTGTTCCTTTTTTGCATTGACATATAAGAAGGAAAGTGTAATAGAAGCTTCAAAGCTAGTCTAATGAGGGTGACCTAGTTGGGAGAAATGTTAAAACATCTCCAGTGTAAAACCTTTTTAATTCTCACCAACGATAAGACGAATCATTTGGAGTCCCGAGTACTTCCAATTAGCAAGTGAGAGGCTCTGATTAAAAAATCAGGCCCGGTGCATGGCAGAGGGTGTTTTGGTTCTTTATTTTGATAAGTGGTTTTAAGTATTTATTATAATAATCCACAGCCTCCGGACTAATGGGCTGTAGTATGTCTTTTAACTGCAATAAAGCCTTGAGAAAATGGGGCCTCCTTGTAAGCACTCGCAGTTAAATCTTGGCTGGAAAGTAAAATGAGGCCACTTCTTGGATCACAATGATCATGTTTTCTGATTAATGAAGTGAAAAAATAGATCATTTTCCCATATAGAAATTACAATACCCTGTACAGAAGACTATGAACAAAAGGCATTAATTGCTATTAATGGCCTTGATGTCTATCCTGAAGCATTGCATTTAATTGCTTTCTTCAGTTGCCTTATTCAATTATTTGGATTTCTCTTTCATTATGGAAGAACAACTCCCCCAGTTTTATGGCCTGGTCTTCTAACATCAGAACTGGAGCAAGATTTCCAAGGCCGCTTCCTCCGCTGTCTTCTTTCATCGCATCAGAATCTTGTCAGCGTGCCATCCCTGGTGGTCCAGTGGTTAGGACTTCAACTTCTGATGCAGGGGGTCTGGATTCGATTTCTTGTCAGGGAGCTAAGCACCCACATGCCTCATGGCCAAAAAACCCAAGAAACAAAAACAATATTGTAACAAATTCAGTAAAGACTTTAAAAATGGTCCACAACAAAAATAAATTTTTTTTTTTGAACAGAATCTTATCCAGAACGTACTCCTCTTTCATTCCTTTCTTGGCAGCTCACAACTGGCCCGCTGTTGAGCTTTTGGAACAACGCACTGGTGTGTTCATGCGTTTGCACTGGTCATGCTGTTTGCCATTGCCTCAGCCAGTTTTATTTAAACGGTTGCTCTGTCTCTGACTCAAGACAGCTTGTGGATGCAAGCACTCCTGTGACAGGTGGTGGAGAACCCCTCAGCAGATGCTAACAATCCGTTAAGAATCTTCCTAATGTGTAAATCCAAGCAGGATGGACATGCAGGCAAATCTCTTGGCCCTGACGTGCTTGCCCAGGCCGTACAAGAGCCATTGACATCAGTGTGATCAGTTCCTTGTTCAGGACAACAGGGAAGTTAAAATATCTCTGTCTCAGAAGTCTGCCAACGACTTGAGGCCATTGTGGATGCAAGTTCCTGAATGATGCTCTGCCCTTCTTCTTAGCTATGAAGGTCCTTACCAGAAAGCTTTGAATTCCCATAAATGACCCTGATTCTATAAGCACTGAAGGGATGGTTTTATTAATAGGCTTTTGTGTAGTGTTGCTGGGAATAGTGATAGCCTCTTCAGCCACAACTCTTTGCTTCTCTTGTTATTGTTTTTGCTTTTAACAAGGTGCCTACGCTTTGCCAACAAAATTCTTTTTCCAATGAATTTTGATTGAAGTGTAGCTGTTTTATCACGTGGTGTGAGTTTCCACTGTACCGCAGAGTGAATCAGCTGTACACACACACGCCGCCGTTGTGGCTCCCTGAGTCCCTAAGTCACGTCCAACTCTTTGCAGTCCCCACGGGCTGCAGCTCGCCAGGCCTCCCTAGCCCTCACAGGGACACATCCATATGCCCCTCTTTTTTTGAATTTCTTTCCCATTTAGGGTATCACAGAGCGCTGAGTAGAGTTCCCTGTGCGACACAGTAGGTTCTTGTTAGTTTTCTATTTTATGACTTCCCCGGTAGCTCAGACGGTAAAGCGTCTGCCTACAGCGTGGGAGACCTGGGTTCAGTCCCTGGGTTGGGAAGATCTCCTGATGTGATACAGTAGGTTCTTATTAGTCTTCTATTTTATACCCAGTAGTGTATATATGGGCTTCCCAGGAGGTGCTAGTGGTAAAGAATCCACCTGCTAATGCAGGAGATGCAAGAGATGCAGATTCGATTCATGGGTCAGCAAGATCCCCTGGAGAAGGGAATGGCAACCCACTTCAGTATTCTTGCCTGTAAAACCCCATGGAGAAAGGAGCCTAGTGGGGTTGCAAAGAGTTGGACACATCTTAGCGACTGAGCACTGCATATATTGTCAATTCCAGTCTCCCAATCCATCCTACCCTCCTTTCCCTGCTCTGGGATCCATATGTCTATTCTCTACGTCTGTACAACTGGATCTTTGAATACAAACTGCCCCTTTGGCTTCCAGTCCTTGCTATCCCACAAGTTCTTCTTGACTTGTGTGCCTTTGGGAACCACTCCTCTTGCTTTTGGAGAAGGCAATGGCACCCCACTCCAGTACTCTTGCCTGGAAAATCCCATGGACAGAGGAGCCTTGTGGGCTGCAGTCCATGGGGTTGCTAAGAGTTGGACACGACTGAGCAACTTCATTTTCACTTTTCACTTTCGTGCCTTAGAGAAGGAAATGGCAACCCACTGCAGTGTTCTTGCCTGGACAATCCCAGGGACAGGGAAGCCTGGTGGGCTGCCGTCTACGGGGTCACACAGAGTCAGACATGACTGAACCGACTTAGCAGCAGCAGCTGCCTCTTGCTTTTAGCTCCTTTGACCGGCCACGGTCAGCTTCCAGGTATTCCTAACCCTTCATCCCTGGAGACCTCACTGAAGGGAATTTTAGTCGCCTGTGATCTCCAGAGGCTGTATCTATCCACACCTTCGCTAAGATATTATTAGTTGTGCATCTCACACATGGGTGGCTTCCCTTGCTTCCTTGGCTGGATGCTCACCTGGTCTTGTAGCCACTCTAGGGTTCTAGAGAAATCTGATGTCAGGACACTCAGTTCCTGGATAAGATTTCTTTCTCCAGGTTCCTCTGGCTGTCTCTCCTGGTAACCTAAATCACACCATGCACTGGCACAAACCATCTCTTTATGGTCTCAATCCTTGAAGCCCAGACAAATCCCCACCTGGCCTGTTGTCTTTTCCATCTGGGACTCTTTGACCATCCTGAGCTAAAGACTTTCTAATCTGAAAATCTAACCAACTTACCTTCTAAAAACCCAGAGGAGATTACATAAGAAAGCCTTGAGAATTTATTCTTCTTCAAGACCCACACCCAGGACATATTTTCTTCTGGTTGTTCTTTAGTTACTGTAATTGCGATTCAGTTAAGTTACACGGTAGGCCTTGGATAGACAGACTTGCAAATAAAACTGTTACGTGTCCAAACAGATCTTTTAATATCCATCCAGCAAGGCTAGTATTGGGATCTTTTTCACACTGTCGTGAGGATGGTTTGTACTGTTTTACTGGTAGTCCCTCACATTCTTCATCTTGGGACTCACTATCTACCTTCAGAACTTGGCTAACTGGAGAGTATAGAAAGATGTTCTGAGAACAACTTCAGTGTGTATGTGTTTGTGTGTATGTGGCTGGGGCATTGCCCACATTAACAAGAAGGAATTGTCAGAACACCAGCTTGCGTGCTACAATTCAAGTCTGATACTGTCTACCTGAACATTCCACGTTGGATGGCATCATCAACTCAATGGACGTGAGTCTGAGCAAACTCCGGGAGATACTGAAGGACAGGGAAGCTTGGTGTGCTGTAGTCCATGGGATCACAGAGAGTTGGACACGACTGAGCAGTTGAACAACAACCTGCCTTTAGACACCATTTGTCACCTTTGCTTCTGACCGCTAGCTGTAGATTGGAGATTCCCATGAACCTCTCCTTGGGTTCAATTACTTTGCTAGAGTGGCTCACACAACTCAGGGAAGCATTTTACTTGGCAGATGATTGGTTTATTATGAAAGACTATAACTCAGAAACAGCCAGATGAAACAGATGCATAGAGCAAGACACAGAAAAGATGTCCACCTTTTTTCAGAGCACCATCCTCCCAACACCTCCAGGTGGTCTTTAATCCAGAAGCTCTCTCCTTCGGCATTTTTGTAGGGGCTTTATCACATAGGCACAATTGAACCTTGGTGATTGAACTCCATCTCTAGCCTCTGTCCCCTTTTCTGAGAGAGGTGATGCTGAAAGATCTCAGATCACAGCAATATGTCTCCTGGCAACTAGCCCCTGTCCTTAGGTTACCTTGGGACTTTCCCAAAGTCACCTCATTAACATCACAAAAGACACCTTGATCACTCTCAGCATTTGGGAAATCCCAAGGGTTTTAGGAGCTCTGTGCCAGCAAAGGGATGAAGCCTAAGTACACATTTCTAATCAGAAATCACAGTAGCCCAGGATACAATTTCTGTCACAGACCAAGTCAAACTGTGGAGCTTGGATGCTTTAGAACAGGGCTCTAATTAGATGGTGGGATTAGATGATCCCACCAGACACAGGATAAATACACATGTCCAAAGTAAATATCTATATTAACACATCAGGCTTCCCAGGTGGCACTAGTGGTTAAGAACTGGACTGCCAATGCAGAAGACATAAGAGACGTGGGTTCGATCCCTGGGTTGGGAAGATCTCCTGGAGGAGGGCATGGCAACCCACTCCAGTATTCTTGCCTGGAGAATCCCGTGGACAGAGGAGCCTGATGGGCTACAGTCCAGTTCAGTTCAGTTCAATCGCTTAGTCTTGTCTGACTCTTTGCAACCCCATGGACTGCAGTATGTCCAAAGGGTTGCAAAGAGCTGGACACAACTGAAGTGACTTAGCACATGTTAATATATCATATATCTATTTATCTATGTTTTTAATGTATGTACATACACTGGAGCTTGCAAAAAGCTGGAAAACAAAAGCAAATGCATGTGATGATCAGTGAAACCAGAATTTTAAGTGGCTCTTCATTATATTTTTGCTGATGATATAACATTTTCCTTTCTGAAGCAGAGAATGTAAATCTCTGGGCAGGAAGGAACCTTGGATTGTTATTTTCCTTCCAATCTACATAAATAAGATTCTAAAACTGTGCCTTCCTAAGTTTACCATGCAAATGGTCACCAGAGATGGAGCTGTTATAGATTCAGGATATGTATTTAACAGCAGCAGCTTCAGGACACATGCTTTCCGAGTTCAATGGACCAGAATCACCTCCTCCACCCCAACCATCAAGTGTTTATTTCTTGAGAGTAGCCCACCATCTGTCTTAGAAGCACACAAACGGATTTATTTCAATTATCAGAAATTTCAAATCTCTTCCTGCTTCTTTTAGGGGCTCTTTAGAAAGGTTTAAAATATTCCATCTGGACTGGTGATAATAGGTATGCATTTATGCATTATAATCTGAATGTCTTCTCATGTCTTCCCTATAGTAATAGCTGTGTGGATCTCTCTTTTCCTTCTCATTCTTGCCTTTTTTTTTTTTTTTTTTTTAATAAGAATGTATCCAGCAGGCTCTTGCTTTTATCTTGATGGAAAGTTTTTTAAGTCACTTTAGAATTCTGTTTCCCAAATAAGGCACAGAG
Organism: Cervus elaphus; assembly: GCF_910594005.1. Classification (NCBI taxonomy): domain Eukaryota; kingdom Metazoa; phylum Chordata; class Mammalia; order Artiodactyla; family Cervidae; genus Cervus; species Cervus elaphus. The sequence goes on along the minus strand of NC_057845.1, from coordinate 8,529,758 downwards.
AAAGGAAGCTTCAGTAGTTTTCCTTGTCACTAGGCTCTACCTGCCCTCTCTCCATTAACACCTAGCTGGAGCGCCGTGTCATGCAACGACCTTTCCTATGTTAGTCGTCTGTTACAGGAACACGTGTAGACAAGTTCATGGAAAACTTATTTTTGTTAACAAAAACAATTCAATTGCCCAACACCGCACAGTCTTGTGTGGAGGTGATTAGCAGGCAGGATGGATAAAACTTAGGAAATTATTCAACGCCTAGATGAAGGTCACATTCCCGAGCTACTTTTAGCATGCATGCTAATGATGGCAATTGCCTGGCTCTTTTACTCTCGAAAAAAAAAAACAGGCTTTGTTAAGTATGATAATTAGTGAGTTGGGAAGGTAAAAGCTTCCTGCAAATAATATTGAAATATTTTAAATAAGCATTATTATAAAAAAAGAGTCCATTATGATTTAGTCTAGTCCTATTTAACTGGAAACTGCATAACAATGATTGTAAAAGCTGGTGCAAAGGGAAACCATGTCAAAACTCTTGATATTAATAATAATAATAATAATGAAGTACTCACTTATTGAGCTCCTTGATATACCCAAAGAAGAACCTAAGGTTTCAACAGCAAACCAAAAGTAGTTTAAAAAAGAAATGAGATTTATGGCCATGTATTCATTTCTGTGAAAGAGTGCTTTTTTTTTTTAAAGTGTATTTGTTGTTATTTGTTGTTGTTAATTACAGTTGCCTAAAAACTTGGGATACCACATGGAAATTTAAGTTTCCTATAATGTAGAAAACCGTCAGTACAATATTACTTCAGAAGAAGAATATTTGCACCAAAGTGTCTGCTAGTGTCAGCTTTTCCTGCCTCTTTAAACAAACTCAGCCTCACATTAAGTACGGTGGTGGTGGTTTAATCACTAAGTGGCGTCCAAGTCTTGCAATCTCATGGGCTGCAGCCTGCCAAGCTCTTATGTCCATGGGATTCTCTAGGCAAGAATACTGGGGTGGGTTGCCATTTCCTTCTCCATACAATTTCTGTGAAAGAGTGTTTTAATGGCAGTGAGCCGTGAGGTGAGGGAGAAGTGGTTGGAATTTTAACAAGAGAGTGGTTGCTTTATTTAATCACAATAATGAATCTTGCCTTTTGTCAACATATGGCTAGTCATCCTCAAGTTATCTTAATGATATCAGGCAGAGTGTGCAGCAGTTGTTCCATGCTTGAAAATTAAAAACAGTAGAACAATCTAACTGATTTAATCCTGAATGCCAATAGCGAGAGAGGGAGCACTTTCATGACAGAAACCTGGGTGATTTTTACATCTTGTGAAAGACTGACATAATGCTTTATGTTTGTACTATTACATATAGGAGTTACATCTAAAAAGTTTGACAAGGACTTGTATTGTGGTTAATCCTCTGGGGAATGTTCTTATTAGCTCTCTATTAAACAGTCTAGAAACTTCTGTTGGGTGCACGCTCAGTCACTCAGTCACATCCAGTTCTTCTCAACCCTTTGGACTGTAGCCTGTCAGGCTCCTCTGTCCATGGGATTTTTCAGGCAAGAATACTAGAGTGGGTCGCCACTTCCTACTCCGGGGGGTCTTCCTGACCCAAGGATTGAACTTGTGTCTCCTGCACTGCAGGCAGATTCTTTACTGCTGAGCCAACTGGGAAGCCCAGAAACTTCTGGAAGAGAACAATCTATGCTCTATTTATGCACTGGCCAAAGTGAAGTGAATTCCTACATAATCTCTCACACCTTTCCAGATAAATAAACACATGAACACCTAAAGACCACCATCCAAATGCCAGCAAACCAAAACCAACTTCCCAAAAAGCTCTCACAGGTAATAGAGCTTTTTCTAAGGATCCAAGTTGCTGAGTCAGCAGGAGGTATGTTTTAAATACTCTTCATGAGCTTAGTTAGCATCAGACTCTTAGCAACTTGTGAACAGAGATGCTCCTTTTCTCTTCTCATAATTACAGAACCTTGTAGAGAAGCTGCCTTTAGATAGGTGTGCTAAAGGAGTACATAAATGGTAGTATGACTGCCTGAGTGAAGTCACTCTGGGAGAATTCTTGAGGACACATCTCAAAAGGAGCTTTAGCATTTTCCTGTGGGTGCAATATGATTCAAAGGAACATCAACTGCTCTCTTTAAAATGAAGCTAATAATAGCATCTCCTTCACAGGGTTTTGTGAATAATGTATATAAAGCTCTTCAAACCATGCTTAGCACATGGTAGAAACTATGTAAATTTTGGTTATTATTATTTTATTTTATTGAAGGGAAAAAATAGTCTGAGTGTAACTTTCACTCTGAAGGGGCTCAGAAAGGGAGAACATGCCATTCTATTTTTCTTTTCTTTTTTTTGTATGTGTAGATATGTCTTTCTTTCTTTTTTAAAAATTTATTGATTCTTAATTGGAGGATAATTGTTTTACAATATTGTGTTGGTTTCTGCCATACATCAGCAGGAATCAGCCATAGGTATATATGTATATATCTCCCCTCCATCTTGAACCTCCCTCCCATCTTATCCCATCCCTGTAGGTTGTCATAGAGCAGTTTGAGCTCCCTGCGTCATACAGCGAATTCCCACTGGCTCTCTGTTTTACCTATGGGAATATGTACGTTTCCACACTGCTCTCTCAATTCCCTCCCTCGCCTGCCCACACTGTGTCCACAAGTCTGTTCTTTATGTCTGCATCTACATTGCTGTCCTGCAGATATGTTCATCAGTTCCATCTTTCTCAACTCCATATATGAGCATGCCATCTTTACTGTGCAGGAGAAGGTACCCACAGCACTGACTTTCAGAGTCTTGGATACATCTGCCTTGGAAGATAACCTTCCTCTATTAGAATATATATATATTCTAATATATATTGAGCTATATATACATAGAGTTCAATCCAGTTCAGTTGCTCAGTCATGTCTGACTCTTTCGGACCCCATGGACCACGCACGCCAGGCCTCCCTGTCCATCACCAACTCCCAGAGTTTACCCAAACTCATGTCCATTGAGTTGGTGATGCCATCCAACCATCTCATCCTCTGTCGTCCCCTTCTCCTCCTGCCCTCAATCTTTCCCAGCATCAGGGTCTTTTCAAATGAGTCAGTTCTTCACATCAGGTGGCCAAAGTACTGGAGTTTCAGCTTCAGCATCAGTCTTTCCAATGAATGTTCAGGACTGTGAAAGTGCTGCACTCAATATGCCAGCAAATTTGGAAAACTCAGCAGTGGCCACAGGACTGGAAAAAGTCCGTTTTCATTCCAATCCCAAAGAAAGGCAATGCCAAAGAATGCTTGAACTACAGCACAATTGCTCTCATCTCACAAGCTAGTAAAGTAATGCTCAAAATTCTCCAAGCCGGGCTTCAGCAATACGTGAACCGTGAACTTCCAGATGTTCAAGCTGGTTTTAGAAAAGGCAGAGGAACCAGAGATCAAATTGTCAACATCTGCTGGGTCATCGAAAAAGCAAGAAAGTTCCAAAAAAAAAAAAAAAATACCCACATCTATTTCTGCTTTATTGACTATGCCAAAGCCTTTGACTGTGTGGATTACAATAAACTGTGGAAAACTCTGAAAGAGATGGGAGTACCAGGCCATCTGACCTGTCTCTTGAGAAACCTGTATGCAGGTCAGGAAGCAACAGTTAGAACTGGACATGGAACGACAGACTGGTTCCAAATAGGAAAAGTAGTACGTCAAGGCTGTATATTGTCACCTTACTTATTTAACTTATATGCAGAGTACATTATGAGAAACGCTGGGCTGGAAGAAGCACAAGCTGGAATCAAGATTGCTGGGAGAAATATCAATAATCTCAGATATGCAGATGACACCACCCTTATGGCAGAAAGTGAAGAGGAACTAAAAAGCCTCTTGATGAAAGTGAAGGAGGAGAGTGAAAAAGTTGGCTTAAAGCTCAACATTCAGAAAACTAAGATCATGGCATCTGGTCCCATCACTTCATGGCAAATAGATGGGGAAACAGTGGAAACAGTGGCTGACTTTATTTTTGGGGGCTCCAAAATTACTTCAGATGGTGACTGCAGCCATGAAATTAAAAGACACTTACTCCTTGGAAACAAAGTTATGACCAACCTAGATAGCATATTAAAAAGCAGAGACATTACTTTGCCAACAAAGGTCCGTCTACTTAAGGCTATGGTTTTTCCAGTGGTCATGTATGGATGTGAGAGTTGGATTATAAAGAAAGCTGAGTGCCGAAGAATTGATGCTTTTGAGCTGTGGTGTTGGAGAAGACTCCTGAGAGTCCCTTGGACTGCAAGGAGATCCAACCAATCCATCCTGAAGGAGATCAGTCCTGGGTGTTCTTTGGAAGGACTGATGCTGAAGCTGAAACTCCAATACTTTGGCCACCTGATGTGAAGAGCTGACTCATTGGAAAAGACCCTGCTGCTGGGAGGGATTGGGGGCAGGAGGAGAAGGGGACGACAGAGGATGAGATGGCTGGATGGCATCACCGACTTGATGGACATGAGTCTGCGTAAACTCCGGGAGTTGGTGATGGACAGGGAGGCCTGGCGTGCTGGGATTCATGGGGTCGCAAAGGGTCGGACAGGACAGAGCGACTGAACTGAACTGAACTGATCTCCTCTAGGATGGACTGGTTGGATCTGCTTGCAGTCCAAGGGACTCTCAAGAGTCTTCTCCAACACCACACTTCAAAAGCATCAATAGATAATGATTAAGTTGGTATAAAGAACAACGTGATCCAAACTGGATTATTATTATTGTTATTATCATTATATTCATATTTTCTTCAGATTAAAAAAGTAATATTAAAACAATTTTGTGAGTCCCTAAAAATTTCATGGGCCCTAGGCACTATATGCTGCTGCTGTTGCTACAGCTAAGTCACTTCAGCTGTGTCCGACTCTATGCGACCCCATAGATGGCAGCCCACCAGACTCCCCTGTCCCTGGGATTCTCCAGGCAAGAACACTGCAGTAGGTTGCCATTTCCTTCTCCAAGGCATGAAAGTGAAAAGTGAAAGTGAAGTTGCTCAGTCGTGTCCAACTCTTAGCAACCCCATGGTCTGCAGCCCACCAGGCTCCTCCGTCCATGGGATTTTCCAGGCAACAATACTGGGGTGGGGTGCCATTGCCTTCTCCTAGGCACTATATACCTAGCTGATAAAAGGGCCCTGAGGTTTGGGGTCAGTCTGGAGGTGAGATTGTCAGAGAGAGAGAGAGGTAGACTGCCGTTCTATGTAGTGGCTCAGAACCCAGGTTCCTGATTAAATAGATCTGCCATTTACCAGTTGAGTGATTCTGCATAATTTATCGAATGTCTCTAAACTTTAGGTCACTCATTTATAAAATGGGGTATAAAATCCTGTAAAATACTCATAGGATTGCTTGTAAGGAAAGTGAGATTATTCATATAATGCACTCAGCATGGTTGCTGGGTCACAGTGAATATGCAATAAATGTGAGTTATTTTATGTTTAGCTTATGCCCAAGTGTATTTTAAGCATCAGTGTCTCCTCTCCACTTTACTCCCACCCCCTTCCTCCCACCTTTTGGAGTAACTTCTAGGTTTTTGTGGCTTCGGGGTCATGACCAAGGTTTTCCATACCTTAGCAATGATTTTTATCATTATTCTGAAGTTTTGAAAGATTCAAAGATATTGATGGTTTGGTTCCAGAGCTCAGAGTGTTTATACATCTTCTGCAGCCTTATCCTACCGCTTAATCTTTGCAACTTAGTTGCTCAGTCATGTTGAACTTTTTGCGACCCCGTGGACTATCAGCCTGCCAGACTCCTCTGCCCATGGAATTCTTCAGTCAAGAACACTGGAATGGTTTGCCGTTTTCTTCTCCACGGGATCTTCCTGACCCAGGGATCGAACTCGTGTCTCCTGCATTGCAGGTGAATTTTTTACCCCTGAGCCACCAGGGAAGCCCTTCAATCTTTATGTAACTTTATATCATCTACCACACTCAGCCCTGAGCTTTGTTCCCAGAGGGTCCTTGTTGAATGCTTGCTAAAATGAAGTGACCCAGAATGAGAGAACATTGGGAGCAAGGTCCTCAGGACACAGAAATTCCTCACAAGCTCTGTGGCAGCTGGGTTAGGGCACTGGGGTGCACTAGGGGAACACTCTACATTTTAGTAGGAAAAGTACAGAAAGAGTAGCATTTTAAGATTTTGAATTCAAACCCACGATTGCATGATTGAGACAGAACAGAAAGAGGAGACTATTTTTATTGATATCTTATCATTCGGCAGAGTCTCCTCTGTTAACGGCTGCAAAATGTAGAAGTTATATGGAGGTTCAGTTGCTCATTCCTTCCTTTTGGAAAATCTGTCCTCTTTTCTGGAGAGGTTGTACATGCAAGCCTGCTATTTCTGGTAAAACACACGTGGAAAGGAAACAAAAAAGGATCAATGAAACTCACCAGGCAAATCAACCTCAGTGGCAAATTGTTCTCACCTTGAACTACAGATCACCTCACTGGAAAAAAGACAAATCTCTACATGGGGTTCATATAAAAAAACCAAGAGATAGTTTAAAACAGTTTAATTTACATAATTTTACTTTTCTCTTTTGCTGAAATCTTATCCAGAACTAGTCCCAAAGAAACAAAGGATATCAATGATCAAATTCAATAATCAACTTCAGAGGAATGTAGGGTTATTTACAATCTTCTATTTTTTTTTTTTAATAAGGAGTTGTATTTTCTTTCAATGTCTTAGAAAGAGCCTTGTATATTTTGCCAGTGGTTGAAAAATAAAGCAACCAGAATATCATGGTTTTATTGTGAAATGGGCTTCCCTGGTGGCTCAAAGGGTAAAGAATCTGCCTGCAATGCAGGAGACCTGGGTTCAATCCCTGGGTCAGGAAGATCCCTGGAGAAGAGAATGGCAACCCACTCAAGTATTCTTGCCTAGAGAATTCCTTGGACAGAGGAGCCTCTGGGCTACAGTCCCTGAAGTCACAAAGAGTCAGACACAACTGAGTGACTAGGTGCACATACACACACACACACACACACACACGAATGCACACACACACATACACGCACACACACGCACTGTGAGATGAGATTCCATAACCACCACCAGTGAGTGAATACTTCCTATCAGGCCATATTAGGTCCTATCTTATCGGAGATACGAGGACTTATATATTTTAGAGATGATTTTAAAGGACTGTCATTGGTGTGGCCATTTTGCTATGGCATCCATGACACCATGTTGGCTTTGATCTTTCTCTTCTCTTCTCGTGGCTTCTCTTCATCATTTGTCACTGCTCATCTCTACATGACCCTTAGCTTCTGGATTGCCTGAGCATTCTTTCTATGCTCTCTTCTCCTCTCACTCCATATCTTTTCCTCTGAGGTCTCCTTTGCTCTCAAGCTTATGGCTCCTGAAACTTCAACTCTAGCTCAGACCACTCTCTGGAGTCCCAACTAGTATATCCAGTTGTCTACTTAACATTTCCATTTAGGAGGTTTTCAGGCAAACAAGAGCTAACATAGTTCAAACTTGGTTAATTATCTTCCCTCCTCCTTTTCCCCTTCAAGACTACTCTTTTTCCAGTTATTTCTGCCCGGGAGAATGGTGAACACTGTCCTTCCATCTGTCAGACAACTGGAAGTTAACTTTGGCTATTCCTTGTCCCTCATCTTAGGCCCAAACATCTCTGGGATGTTGGCTTTGCCTTCTAGACATCTCCACTGCTCATCCATGCCTCTTTCTCCACACTGCCACAGCCCCAGTCCATGCCAGCACTGATTTTTCCCTCCACCACTGCAGTGGTCTCATAATTTAACTCCTGGTCACCATTCTTACTCTACTTCTCTGTAATGGAGACCATGCTTAAGTACAATTTTTTTTTTCAAATTCTATTTCTGATCACAGCATTTCCTGACTAAAGACCTTCAGTGGCTTCTTATAACTTAGGAAAAAGAACAAGTGCTTGCAAGAGCTTATGAGAACCTTGTAGCTTACGAGACTTACCCCCACGGAGCCTGGAGTGGACACCCTCTGTGACACTCAGCAGCATGGGATGTCCAGAAGGCCTGCCTTGGCAAAGTGGTCCTCCTTCACCAAATTCTTTGTCCTTTTTTGTTCACTTGCTGCAGCCATTAAGTCTTTTTCTGTTTCCTGAAGATGCTTTGTTGTTTTGCTCAAACATGGAAGTTCTCATTTAAGCTACTGGCCACCTTTCATATCTTAGCTCTAAAGTTTCATATCTTGACTTGCCTGGTGGGACTTCTCTGCATTCCCGTTGGTTACTCCCCATAGTAACCTGCATTTCCCCACTTGGCAGGTTTGTAATCAGGATTGTATTTATTTGCTTTATGTCATCTGCATGCATCAGGGAGACAATCTCTATCTTCCAAACTTGGAATCTGGTCAAGCATGCAGCAGCTGCTCTGTAAATTTGTGAAATAAAGGAAGGACTGAATGAATACATAACAGAAAGAAAAAAAATATATGGGGTGACTTTTGGGAAAGGTGGCTGAACATTATGGTTAGATATAAAGCCACCCATATATCTATGTGGGCTTTCCTGGTAACTCAGATGGTAAAGAATCCACCTGCAATGTGGGAGACTTGATCCTTGAGTTGGGAAGATCCCCTGGAGGAGGGCATGGCAACCCACTCCAATATTCTTGCCTGGAGACTCCTCATGGATTCTGGAATCCTCATGGAGGGCTGCAGTCCATGGGGTCGGAAAGAGTCAGACACGACTGAGTGACTAAACACAGCACACTGCACACAGCAGATATGTCTATATATTTCTTCAGTTTAATGAATGCCAAAATAACAAGTTCCATTTAAGGCAAGGAAATTATTGCAAGTCAGATATGTCTAATGGAATGAGTGTCTAGTTATTATGAGACCTCGGTTATGTTACCACTAACTAGCTGTGGTCTTGGTTGGGTCACAAAACATTTTTGCCCCTTGGTATCCAACATTTGAAATGGAAATAAAATAGTTACCACCCTTCTCTCTGCAGTAAAACTTACTTACAACAGTACTTTACACATGGAAAAAACTGTATTATAGAATTATCTTGGGGCAAGCCAATCTCAACTCAGTGTCTCTTTGCATCCCTGTTATAAAACAAGCAGGAGTTGTCAGTCTATCTGACAGTCTAGGGCGTTTCAGAGTGTGGCTTGTGGCCACTTCTTCATTTGGATGCATGGGAGATAAGTTAGAAACCCATATTTCTGGAACTCCTGTGAAGACTTTCTGAATAACAGCCCTTGGTGGTGGAGCCCAGAGAAATTTGTCCCCTTCCATTCTTCTTTCCTTCTTCTCTCTCTCTCTCCCCACCTCCATTTATCATCTATTTATATACCTATGTACTTTCTCTCTTTCTTTTTCTACCTATCCATCTATCATTTGTTTATTGATCCATCCAACTGTCATCTATCTGTCTTTATTTCTCTTCTTGCTGTTCAGGTGCTGTCCATCTCGGGTGGCCCCGCACAGCATGGCCCATGGCTTCATTGAGTTTTGCAAGCCCCTTTGCCATGACAAGGCTGTGATCCCTGAAAGGGATCTATCTTTCTACCGGCCTAGTTCCCTGTCTGTTATCTACCGTCTCTATAAAAGCTGCCAAAGTCGCACATGGGCGCATACTGCATATCCTAAAATCTGAGGATCACTGTGTGCCTTTCTTCATGTGGTTCCCCTCAGTTGGCAAGTCCTACGTTTGCCTCCTACCTACAGGCTTCACATATTTCAAGACTCATCTTAAGTCATTCACTTTAACGTGAAGCTTTCCCAGATTATTCCAGGAGTTCTCATTGAACTTCTTTTTGATGATATTTTAAGGCATTTAGAATTCAACAAATTTACACTGCAATGGTTTTCAAAGTAATTGTTCCTGTGCTAGTCTTGTTCCTTCAAATAGCTTTTAAGTTCCCTCAAGTACGGAAATCTGGCTTATTCCATATGCCCTCCAGTATGTGGCAAATGTCAAGCTTGGAGTAGGTGCACACAATTTGGAGGGAGAAGCCTGGGAGAGACAGACCTTCTTCAGTAGATGGAAAATCTGTAAAATGCTCTCGCGCCTTCTTCTCCCTGCTGACCTTGTTTACACTGACGTTTCGTTACATGGCCACAGCATACTTAAAACTCCCTGCTTGGCTTTTTACAACTCTAACGACAACAGGAGACGCAACACACATTTTGCTCCTGATGGGGGGTCTACAGATGCAGATTTCCAGCATGTAGGAAGACTTCCAGGAGCTTTGGCAGAAGGTGCCATGTGCTGGGTATTACTTTTAGAGGTTGATCCCAAAAGTTATTTTCCAATTGTGATTCTGTAATCTTACTTTCAGGAGAACAGTGGTCATTTCTGACATGCTGATCCGTGTGCATGGACCACAGCCACATCAGGGGTTTTTCTTCATCAGTCGTGATTTCTTTCTTTCTTTGTGTTGATTTCTTAAAAAAAAAATATTGACAGAAAAAGTAAAATGGGATTTATACTGACGTGAGACACAGATAAAAGAATTCTTGCAAAAATTTATTCAGAATGGATTATAGGAAGAAGACAAAAAGTCTTAGCTTTTTTTGTTTTTAAAGATGCTAAAATTTACCAGGGTGTCCTGTTTAGGGCTGCTGTAGTAAAACAGATGAACCTCAGGGACTCCTTTAAAGTGTGTGTGTGCATGTGTGTGTGTGTACCTGTGTGTGTGTGTGTGCATGTGTGTGTGTGTACCTGTGTGTGTGTGTATCTGTGTGTGTGTGTACCTGTGCGTGTGTGTATCTGTGTGTGTGTACCTGTGTGTGTGTGTATCTGTGTGTGTGTATATGTGTGTGTACCTGTGTGTATTTGTGTGTGTGTGTGTGTACCTGTGTGTGTGTATCTGTGTGTGTGTGTGTGTATCTGTGTGTGTTTTGAAACCAACAAGAACCTACTGTATTGGACAGGGAACTCTGCTCAATATTATGTAACAATCTAAATGGGTAAAGAACTTGAAAAAGAATAGATACCTGTGTCTGTAGAACTGAATCACTTTGCTGTGCATCTGAAACTAACACAACATTGTTAATCAACTGTACCCCAATATAAAATAAAACATTTTTTAAAAAAGTGCCTTGAGGGAGAAAGGCTGGGAATCAGCAGAATCTAACAGTCATAGCCATTTGTTATTTTGCTATTGAAAAACCTCCTATAAGCAATAAGCTGGTTATTAACATTTTAATCAGAAATCTTCTGTGTACCTGAGGGTCAGGTCACAGAATTGGCAAACCAAACATGTAGTTCCTATGTAAGTGACCTTGAATTAAAAAAATAATGATTGTGTTACTTTCAATTTGTGAATCTTGGCTGTAGTTTCACTTTTATGATCTCGTTTTCATTTTAATCCACATAACACTTCTCTGAAGCAAATAAACAAGAATAACTGCCTGCAAGAAGAACCAACATCCTTGCTGTCATTCAAAATTTCTCCCGGGTGGTTCATTTTGTAACATATTGCCAGTACCATTTCCCCCTTTCTGTGCCTGCCTAGAAATATCAAGAACAGCTTAAAAAACACAAGTCTTTTATCAATTTGGTATTATATTTATATTTAATTAACACAAAAAAGTGTATATTACATGCATTAAGTACAATGAGAGGTCTTTCTTGCCACCCTGGGGAGCAAGAGATATGCTTCAGTGTTGTCTGATATGCAGCTATGAAACTTGAGATCTGGCCCAAGGTGACCTTCTATCCCAGTCCACATAAAGAGATGCTGAAACCGCTTTTGTTAAAGAAGAAGAGTACTCTTACACAGGGCAAACAATTGCACAAATATAAATGTGGACTATATTATGACAACTGAGAATTCCCAGGGAGCCGTTGTTTACAAACCCATCCATTCCCACCCAAGAAACCTCAGAGTAAGTCTGCTTTATGGAGCGATCTTCCTGTTCCTGTCTAGTACCCTGGATGTGCTGCCTTGGCTTCTATTCCAAACATGCTCCGAGCCACTATTCATGCATCTGTCTTTCTTGACCTTGAACACTGTCTGCTCTGCTTTCTGCGTGCAGGAAGAAAGACATCTCTGGGGACCTGCTTGTCACCGGCACTGCCGACCAGGGCCCCAGTGCCTTGTGCTATGATCTGTGACACGCAGGGCCAGCATCAGTGGCCACTCAGCCAACTCCTGCCTCTCCCCACGCCCAGGCAATCCCTTGCTGGCCCCGCTAGAGGGCCAGGAGTCCTTCAGGCGTTTCCTTGGACGCCAAATCCTTCTCTCCCTTTTCCCAGGCTTCACGAAGCCTCCTTTCCAGGCCCCATGTGTCTTTTAAAGTCCCCTCTGCCCACTCAGTTCTTCAAGTTGTCTCATCTCATTGCATTCTTGGGTTATAAACTGTGCAACTCTCATCTCACAGCTGAGGAAGACGCAAGATGAGGAGACAGTAGCCTGGTAAATCATGGAGCTGGGACTCAGGTCTGTCTGATGCCAAAGTGTATGCTTTTAATCACAGCATTTTAATCACACAGATTATTCCTCTTTTGATGTTTAAGGGAGAACATAGTGGAGAAAGAGACTTTTTACCTTTGGTGGTGTTATTTTTTAGTCTGGAAGGAATTCAAATATGTTTTTGCTCCAGAGGACAACCTGGGAACAGAGGCTTGCTGTCAGGATGCTGAGAGAGTTTGGAATTCTAAAACTCTGAAAAGATCTAATAATTCTGGCTTTGAGAATTCAGACATGAGTTAGAATGATGGGCCCGATGCCTTTCAACTTAGTATGGTTTGCTTTGCCTGTTGATAATGAAGAATTGATGCTTTTGAACTGTGGTGTTGGAGAAGACTCTTGAGAGTCCCTTGGACTGCAAGGAGATCCAACCACTCCATCCTAAAGGAGATCAGTCCTGAGTGTTCATTGGAAGGACTGATGCTGAAGCTGAAACTCCAATACTTTGGCCACTTGACGTGAAGAGCTGACTCATTGGAAAAGACCCTGATGCTGGGAAAGATTGAGGGCAGGAAGAGAAGGGGATGACAGAGGATGAGATGGTTGGATGGCATCTCCAACTCGATGGACATGGGTTGGGTGAACTCCGGGAGTTGGTGATGGACAGGGAGGCCTGGCATGCTGCGGTTCATGGGGTCGCAAAGAGTTGGACACGACTGAGCGACTGAACTGAACTGAAGGCAGAGAAAACTCAGCTGCAAACTGAGTGGTGGAGTAAAAGGACATGTATTAATCATAACCAGGATCCTAGGTTGTTTAACAAGTGTCTATAATATTAACAAGCAGAATTGTAAGAACTACAGCATTTAATTTTAAGGAATGTAAACAAAATGGTCTATCAAGGGAACCCAGTTGAATCCTGGACTTGTGCTCAGCTGTTTGTGGTTACAGGTGACCCCTTTCCCCCAAGTTTTTATTTGCCTGAGTTTTTTTTTTTTTCCTGGCTCAAGCAAGTGGAAGAATAGGTTGAGAGTTCAGGGTGAGAACTGTATTTGTTTTCTAGAGCTACCACAAATGATCACAGACTCAGCAGCTTAGAACAACAGAAATGTATTCTCTCACAATTCCAGAGACCAGAGTCCTAACTCAAGCTGTCTGGAGGACTGTACCCCCTTCACAGGCTCTAGGAGAGGATCCTTCCTCACCTCTGCCAGCTTCTGATGGCTGCTGCTATGGAAGCATCACTCCAGTCTCTGCTGCTCCATCTTCGCATGGTCTCCTCTCTTGGGTCTGCAAAGATCCACAAATATTCTGTGTTCAAATGAGATCATATTCACGGGCTTCCCTGGTGGCTCAGATGGTAAAGAATCTACCTGCAATGTAGGAGACCTGGGTTTGATCCCTGGGTTGGGAAGATCCCCTGGAGAAGGGAAAGGCTACCCACTCCGGTATTCTTGCCTGGAGAATCCCATGGACAGAGGAGGCTGGCGGGCTACACAAAGAGTCAGACGTGACTGAGTGACTGACACTTCCACTTTTTTCACTTTTCATAGGTAGCAGAAGTTGAGACTTGGACATATCCTGGTGGGGGGGCGGTGGTGGTCACCATTCATCCTACTGTGGGCAAAAGCATTTGGGAAGGAGAGAAGAAAGATGATCAGTTCAGTTCAGTTCAGTTCAGTCTCTCTGTCGTGTCCAACTCTTTGCAACCCCATGAATCTCAGCACGTCAGGCCTCCCTGTCCATCACCAACTCCAGGAGTTCACTCAAACCCATGTCCATCGAGTCGGTGATGCCATCCAGCCATCTCATACTCTGTCGTCCCCTTCTCCTCCTGCCTCCAATCCCTCCCAGCGTCAGGGTCTTTTCCAATGAGTCAACTCTTCGCATGAGGTGGCCAAAGTATTGGAGTTTCAGCTTCAGCATCATTCCTTCCAGTGAACACCCAGGACTGATCTCCTTTAGGATGGACAGGTTGGATCTCCTTGCAGTCCAAGGGACTCAAAGATCATAGGAGTATGTAAAGGGGGGCCAGGTAGAATATGTGTCCCACTCCTTTTCTAGAGTTTGCAGAGCTGATTCTGACGTCTGGTAAGGGAGGAGTTTAAGCTGGAAGCTTAAGAACTTTTGGCGAAGTGAAGCACAGCAGAGCAACGTCAGGACACAGGCAGAACTGTGACCGAGAACATCCCCCTGGTATTCTCGGCAGACTGGGACCTCAGGATGGCCGCTGGGCGAACACTCTGATACCCAGAGTTGCAGTGGGAATGCCCCCAACCCTTGTTCTCTGAGGGTCTGTAAGCCGCGGAGGGACACCGCCTCAGGATGCCTCTTCCGGTCCACGCGATGGACGGCACGTGCAGCTAGAGCCGAAGTCCACAGGGGTCACGTGAGGCAGTCCTGGAATTTCTGAAACTATTGAGGAGGCTTTGAGGAATTCCCTTTGGTCCTTCCATTAACTAGGAGTTATTGTGATTTTGAGATGAATTTTAAGAAAGCTGTTTTCTTTTCCATGCTACAGAAGCCTGAGAGGACCAGCTTCTAAAGGTACAACAATGGTTAAAAATTACATGCAAATCGTGTGTGGGGAAACGTGCATTGGGTTGAGGCTGGTTGTGAGCTTCATTTTGCCTCGTTTGGGAAAATCAGGAGGCAACAGCTTGTGAAACCTGTGTGAGAAGTGGTCCAAACAGAACTGATAGGAGCCCTGGAAGAATTTGGATGGTAGGGGAAGTTGAGCGGTTGACTAGGGGAAGAGAAAAAAATGGAGTGAAGAAGTAAAAAGTAGAAATAATTTTAGAAATAGGAATGTTACATTATTTAGAGGAAACACACACTCCTGTAAATGAATATGCTAATAGATTGACAGGAAATGGGGTGGGGGATTTGGAAGGAAACACTGTGGAGTCTGACTTCCTTGGATGGGTACCAGCCCCGAGAAAAAGAAGAAGGAGCCACAGTCAATGGCTGACCAGCAAGCGTGGCTTTTGAACCGCTTTTCTCGGGACTGTGAGGAAGGATGATGACCGAGGGAACGCTTTCCTGAACTGGGCACTAATGCCCCCACCAGGGCCTCAGGGCCTTCCCAAAGGCTGTCCTCCTCCAATGCTGCCCCAGGGCCTGCCCTCCTGCTTGTATTCCTTCTTCTTTCAGGCAGGAAAGAGATGAAGACACAACTGACTTTTCCAGTAGAAAAAATAAGAAACATTCACACACAGTTTCTTCTTTTTAAACTTCTGCTGTCACTTTTCATAAGAGATGAACAAAACACCTGCGGAGTCTAACACACGATGCTAGCGGGCACAGAAAAATGTTTTCCCGTAGAAACAAGTGAAACGGTCACCCTTAATCATTCCCTGCTCGTACCTAGGCAGAGGTCAGCGTGCACCTTGCGGGCTACAGTCCATGGTTCAGCTAGCCACTTAGGGCTCCTACAGATCCTGACTTGGTGGTACAGTCTCTGCTTCCTTCCTGTGTCAGTTTGCTGAAATCGGAAGTTGTGTTTTAAAAGATGCGGATTTGTTCCGGGTCAGCACCAAGAAGCTGTCCCTGGAAATAAAAGGGTCTATTCATCACAGCTTCCCTGATAGCTCAGTTGGTAAAGAATCTGCCTGCAATACAGGAGACCTTGGTTCAACTCCTGGGTTTGAAAGATCCCTGGAGAAGGGCTAGGTTACCCACTCCAGTATTCTTGGATTTCCCTGGTGGCTCAAGCTGGTAAAGAATACGCTTGTAATGCAGGAGACATGGGTTCGATCCCTGGGTTGGGAAGATCCCCTGGGAAAGGCTACCCACTTCAGTATTCTGGCCCGGAGAATTCCCCGGACCGTGTAGTCCATGGGGTCGTAAAGGGTGGGGCACGACTGAGAGACTTGCACTTTCACTTTCACCACGGGTCTGTAGGGGGCAGTAGAGAGCAGGTGCCAGGCAGGGCTGCCTACGCAGCTCTGGACCATTGCACTCCCATCCCGGCTGCAGATGAAGGGAGCCTGGACACCCTCCCCAAAGGACAAGCGAGCAGAGCAATGGAATTTGGATAAACAGAGAACTTGTAGCTGCTCCTGCTACCTTCTGAAGGCTCTGGGAAGGCCCCATGTCCAAAAGACACAAGGCATTGTTACCACAATAATTAATATACAGAGTGTCTTCTCCACTTACTGGAACTGCTCAAAGGCAGGAAGGAACTTAGTCTCCATGTTGATATTTCCAACCCCAAACACAATTCCTGAAGCATAAGAAGTGTTCAATAAACATTTGTGAAATTAAAAAAAAAGGGGGGGGGAATGAATGAATTGGTAATCAATTTTAGATTCCATAGTATTTCTCCATCATTTATGATCAGAAATTCTTTTAAATATACATGATACATCTTGATCAAGTTGGATCAGTTCAGTTCAGTCACTCAGTCATGTCCGACTATTTGTGACCCCATGGACTGCAGCATGCCAGGCCTCCCTGTCCATCACCAACTCCCGGAGTTTACTCCAACTCATGTCCATCGAGTTGGTGATGCTATCCAACCATCTTATCCTCTGTCATTCCCTTCTCCTGCCTTCAATCTTTCCCAGCATGAGGGTCTTTTCCAATGGGTCAGTTCTTTGCATCAGGTGGCCAAAGTACTAGAGCTTCAGCTTCAGCTTCAAGTTGGATAGAAAGAATAAAACTGAACAATTATAGATATTACAAAAAGAGATGAATTAGACCTAAACATTTCAGTGCCTCCTGACATCTAGACATGGTATCATATTTTGATAAACTGGTGCATAGGGAAGACTTCAGTGTGGTAAATGGGAAGAAGATATAATAATAATAACTCATAACTTTGCTAGTCCATTGGTGATAATTGGTCAAATTCTGTCCAGTTTAAAGTATGTGGCACGCAGTATAGCCTTGTCATAAAGGGTCATTTGTGAAGTTGCCAATCCCGTTTTTCCATCTGGATAGAAATGAAAGATGCTGTCAGAGTGAATGGAATAATTTTGACCTATCACAGATTTTCACGTATGAGGAGAGGTCACAGGCAAAGATGGAGAAAGATTCTTTTGTAAAGAAGGCTTGAAAGCGGATGAAGTGAAGACTAGTTTGGGGAAGAACAATAAGAAACTGTCAATTGCATCACAGAGTGAACCTCACATTCCTTTCGGCATCCGTGAGGCTTCTGCTGGGTTTCCTCTCTGCATCACCTTATGGGGAACAAACACTGTGTATGTTGGGGAGAGAATGGGAACAGGTAACCTGAAATATTCTGTGTGCCCTTCATAACACTGACTTGGCATCTTGTCTTTTCTACTCTATTCGTTTTTCATTTTTATTTCACCCTCATTATTTCTCCTGTGAAAATAAGTTATTTGGTCCTATTTTGTGCATGAAAAGATGCAGCTGCTAATTTTAAACTTTTCCCGTTTCCTATCGTTTTCTTTCCCTGAGAAAAATCTGTTGGCATGGAAATATTTCCTGTCACCCTTGTCATTTGCAACCATCCTCCTGCACGTATCTGCCTCATTAACTCCACATTTCTTTTGAGAACTCAGCTTGAGATTATCTTTTCCTTTCTTGCCTAACACCAGTTCATTTTTTTTTCCTATCAGCATTATTATTTATTTAACCCAGAGTTGAATTTTTAAGTGCATTTTGTAGGAAAGATGCTGTGATAGAGAAAAACATACACTACCATATTTAAAAATCACAGACAAATAACTCCTTAGGTGATGGGTGAAACTGGAGATGCTCTTGACTTAATGCACTCAGAGTAGAAAAATGATGGATGCTATACAATGCAGCCATTTTTATTATGCAAATGTGAAAGCAAAATTAGGCATAATGTTTTTAACAGTCTTCCAACAATGCTGAAAAAGAAGAGACTTGGGCATTTCCCAAGCTGTTGACATATCTTGCTTTTCGGCTTTCTTCATTAGTTATTTATAATGTCTGCTTGTATAGATCTTTTATTGTTTTGCTTTGTAATTCCACAACAGGAACCACCAAAGATTCTGTTCTTCTGAACCCCAGCTGAGTTTCTTTTCTACTAAATGGGCATAGCATTCTGGGAGATAAGGCATCTGGCATGGAAATGTGCCCTCTTGCTTTGTAGAAGATGTCCAAATTTGAAAATAACATTTTTCAAGTAGTAATTTGTGATGGGGTAAATGTTTATGATCACTTACTGAAGACTGGGGAGAGCGGCAAGTATGGGAGTGCCTTGTTCTCAAGAGATCAGAAGATGGGGAACCTTCCTAAAGATTTGCCTTGTTTGTTTTTTCATTTTCAAAGGAAGGAGTCTACTTTGTTTAGTGAATAAAGACCACAGCGGTGTCACTCTGGAGCCCTGGGTCTGTCCCACACTGGCCCTAGGGGACTTTTTGGCACGCACTTCTGACTTTCTGCTCCTCTGTGAAGAAATTTGATGGCTTCCCAAATGGCTTAATGATGTGCTCACTTCGGCAGCACATATACCAAATGGCTTAATGATGAAGAATCCGCCTGCCAATGCAGGAGACATAAGAGATGTGGCTTCAATCCTTAGGTCAGGAAGATCCCCTGGAGTAGGAAATGGTAACCCATTCCAGTATTCTCACCTGGAAAAGTCTGGTGGGCTACAGTCCATGGGGCCGCAGAGAATCGGACACGAGTGAGCGACTGAGCACATGAAGAAATTCAGAGGTGAGGAGACCAGAACTACTTTTCTCTTTACAGGGTAGGATTTTAGTACCTATCTTTTTCAGTAGAAAATACATGCTGACAATATTCTACGTGTGGCCAGAATTATGAGACTAGAGAATAATGTAATGAATACACAGCTCAAAGGCGGAGCAGCACAGCAAACATCTCAGACATAAACAACTGCATCTCATATTTAAAGATTCAGTTCAGTTCAGTCGCTCAGTCGTGTCCGACTCTTTGCAATCCCATGAATCACAGCATGCCAGGCCTCCCTGTCCATCACCAACTCCCGGAGTTTACTCAAACTCATGCCCATCGAGTCGGTGATGCCATCCAGCTATCTCATCCTCTGTTGTCCCCTTCTCCTCCTGCCCCCAACCCCTCCCAGCATCAGGGTCTTTTCCAATGAGTCAACTCTTCGCATGAGGTGGCCAAAGTACTGGAGTTTCAGCTTCAGCATCAGTCCTTCCAATGAACACCCAGGACTGATCTCCTTTAGGATGGACTGGTTGGATCTCCTTGCAGTCCACGGGACTCCCAAGAGTCTTCTCCAGAGGAGTAAATGTCATAGTGGAGTCCCCAAAGAGGAAGGAATGCCTTAAAAAGAGTTCAGGCAGAGGACTGCCTCTTTAGGGTGCAGTGTTCCTGTGTGTTTTTCGCTCAGTCGTGTTCAACTCCTGGCAACCCCATGGGCTGTAATCCATCAGGCTCCTCTGCCATGGGATTCTCCAGTCAAGAATACTGGAGTGGGTTGCCATTTCCTACTCCAGGAGATCTTCCCAACTCAGGAGTAGAACCCGGGTCTCTTTCACTGCAGGCATTCTTTACCTGCCTGCAATGTGAGCCTGTAGGAAAGCCCCAGTAACTTTAGTTTTGGGAGATAAAAACTGCAGTTGCTTGAAGTTAAATGACTTTTGAGGGGAGCACAGGAGAGAGTCGTTTCCTAGGCAGGTTGATAAGAAGTCTAGGGGTCCCCAAGGAGAGAGAGGTCTGGGATATTCAAGGAGGAAGAAAGGACAAACTTTTTTACTTTTTTTTCTCTACATTCCTTAGGATTATATAACAATAATGTATCCTGCCTGAGGACAGTCTTTGGCTAATTCTGTTATCTTAAAATGTAAATTATGGGAGTAGGTCTGGTCTTTACAAGGATGTATCCTGCCTGAGGACAATCTTTGGATTAAACCTTCTAGCCAACTCTGTTATCTTAAAATGTAAATTATGGGAGTGGGTCTGGTGAGGTCTTTGCAACCTCCAGACATTCTTTGGATTCATTGGAGAGTATATAACTCCATTGCTAACACTAGCAAAGGGGTACTCTTTTGCCCCCTTCTGATGCCTATGTCAGAAGCTTTCTCTATCTCCTTTATACTTTAATAAAACTTTAAGACTCTGAGCGATCCAGCCTCGTCTCTGGCCCCGGATTGAATTCATCTCCTCCAGAGGCCAAGAATCCCGTGTCTCATCGTTCAGCAATAACCTTTCACACCCTTGGTTCTGCAAACAGAAGGTTAGTAGCCATCTGTGATTCTTGGAGAAAACTTTGAGATTTCCACTTGTGTGCATCCAGATTCTGCTCTTTGCTCATGTAATTTGAGTATTTTTCTCTGGTTCATGTTGTAAAAAAGACTGAGTAGTTTCCTCCCAATGAAATATTAACTTATTTAGTTATTGTTTCCTACATGGGAATATGTATGATAGGACAAACCAAGCAGTTATTTACTGTATATTTGTTTATGAATTATTATTTTTATTGAAGTATAGTTGATTTACAATATTAGTTTCAGGTGTATAAAATAGTGATTCAAACTTTTTTATAGATTGTATTCCATTTAAAGTTATTACAAAATAATGGCTATATTTCTCTGTGCTGTACAATATATCCTTGTTTCTTGCATATTTTATACATAGTAGTTTGCTTCTCGACCCCTGTTTTGCTCGCCCCCTCCCCTCTCCCCACAGGCGATGCTAGTTAGTTCCTTTAGCTGTGAATCTGCACATTTTTTTTTTTTTTTGAAAGGCTCCCAGAGCTAACTTGTGGTATAGGAGATAAACTATATTTCATGAATGGCTGAATGTAGAGACTCAGATTGAACCATTCCCCTTAAGGGAGGTAACATGCTTGGGATTCCCGAGGCTGCCTGTCAAAGCCCTTTCCATTTCTTCTGGAGAGTTAAGAGAGAGGACTATGTCTAAATTTGGAGAAAATGAGTGGGGAAGATTTGGTTCTGGGCTTAACATGTGGTGATGCAAGTAAGCCTGGCTTGACCTAGTACCACTGACTCTGAAATGCAGAGTCTGGGTGATAGCTTGTGGGTGTGTGTGTGTTTGTGTGTGCTGAAGTCAGCAGAGGATGCTGGGCATTTGGGAAACTGATCTTACTTCTTGGTAATATTAACCCAATGGACACATTGGATTAGATCAGCCAATGTGAGTGCCCCTTGAAAATATCTGGGGAGGAGCAACTTCCCAAAATTCACTAAGTGTTGACTCAGTATCAAAACTCATGATATTTGTAACAATATAACTTGATTGTACACATGGGAGAGTAGAAATTTTAAAAAATCATAGCTGATTTTGACTATAGAAGTCAACTTTGATGAAATTGAGATGGACAGTCTCTCAGAACCAGGGGCCCTACATCCCTGGTAGATACTATATAAATATTGTACTTGATAAAATATTTAGGATATAATCACAGGTTTTCTTCGTTGGCTTGTTTTTCTTGAGGTATTTCATTTGTTACCTCCTAACCCTTGTAATCTAATCAGATGGTTGACTCCAGCTTTATTTCCTGAGGGGACAGAGGACAGGAAAAGTTTCAAGTCTAATACCTAAGGGAAATTCAGAGGATTTGTAGCAAACTGTTTTGAAAAACATTACCAGTTTGCCTTTGCTAACAGGCTGCTCCAAAATTCAGTGACTAGCACGGAAACCATAGTTCTGCAACCTGAGCCAGGATTGGCAGATGGGTTGGGCTGGCTTATGGGTTTGTAGTCAGTGGTCAGTGGATGCTTGTCATCAGCTGGGGGGTGGGAACTTGGCTCTGCACCTCCCATCATCCAGCAGACCCAGCCTTAGCCTCTTCACTCAGTAGCAATAGGGTACCAGAGGGAGGGCAGATGTACGAAATGCCTCCTTAGACCTGTGTCAGAACCACCACAGCATCGCTTCTGCCACATTCTAGTGGACAAAGCAAGTCGGGAGGTCACCCCAAACTCAAGGAGAGAGAAAGAGCCTCCAATCTTTTTTTTTCAACCCCAAAGCAAATCATATTTATTTGCCTATTTCCGCCCTTTTGGTAAAAGACCCTGAGGCTGGGGAAGATTGAAGGCATGAGGAGAAAAGTGCGACAGAAGATGAAATGGTTGGATGGCATCACCAACTCAATGGACACGAGTTTGAGCAAACTCTGGGAGATAGTGAAGGACAGGGAAGCCGGGTGTGTTGCAGTCCATGGTGTCAAAGAGTCGGACATGACTGAGCGACTGAACATTTTCCGCCTTATGGACAGTACTGCAATTTTATTATTCATTCATTCATTCATTCATTTTGATGTATTGAAATTTAAAAATACAATTCCAGGAAGGAAAATATACGCTCAGCGGAGAGGTGACAGTAAGACCACTCTGAAAGCACTAATAGTAAACTCCCTCCTAAAGCACCATTTTCAATCTTTAAGCAGCGCTCAACTTCACACCTGTTTTATTGAAAGCGGTGCATCTTCGAAGGCTGCATTCTCGCTAGGGAACGCAGGACATAGAGTCTCCACTCTTGAAGGGAGGAGCCATGAGGACCATTGCTAAGGGGCTGCCTACACAGAGAGGTGTCAGTTCCCCAAACAGTGGAGTGAATCCTGTGCCCGTGGGTGTGGCAGGGAACCAGCATGGCCTCGCCAAGCCTGAATGAGGCAAGTGGGCAGGAGTGGAAGTCATCCACTACGCACTACCTGGGACAGAGAGAGACCACCTCTTCCCTCCGGTCCACCCCAATATTTTAGCACTAAGTCATTCCCCTCAACATAAACATCCACAGACAAGAGATAAAAGATACCCTGAGATTACATTTCTGCCATTTCCAACAGAATAGGAGCTGCAAAAATTTAAGAACTTTGTAAAAAATTTTTAGTAATATATGTATTTTTTCAGTGGCTGAATTTGGAGGTTGAATTTCAGCACATATCTAAACAGGAGACAGAACATACATGTAATTGTCTAAGAGGTTTTTTTTTTTTTTTTTTTTTTCATGACTCTTATTCCTAATAAGATATCAAGAAAAGACAGCATGTGGAAAGGGCTTCATCTGGGGCTCTGGAGCAGTAAAAGTGGACATTCTGATATGCCCAGGTTCCTTGGCTGTAAGAAAAGCTTCATGGCCCCAAGTCTGACCATTCTTCCGTAGGTTAATATGTTGTGACCAGCTGTGCAGATGGCTGTTCATCTTATTGTAGAAATGATGAGGTATCTGTGATGGTTAATTTTATGTGACTTTCCTGCACTAAGGGAAGTTCAGAGAGCCGGTAAATCATTGTTTCTGAGTGTGAGTATGAAGGTGTTTCTGGATGAGATTAGCATTTGAATTGGTAGTTATGTAAAGAAGATCCACTCTCACCAGTGTGGGTGGGCATCGTCCAATCTACTGGGGGCCTGAATAGAGCAAAAAGGTTCAGGAAGGGCAAACTCTTCCCTCCTCTTAAGAGGGAACATCCATCTTCTGCTCTTGAACATCAGAGTGTTACCAAAACTCAGGTCTGGTTGCTCACTTCTCAAAAGCCAATACTCCAGAGGCAAGGTTGTTGGAAAGGAAAGTTTGCTTCATTCCAGAGCCTGACAGGGAGAGGGTAGACTCATCCAAAGGACAGCTCTCTATTGAAAATCAGGGAGGAAGAGCTTTAAAGTGGAATTTCAGGAGTATGTAGGCAGAAGGAGGGGGCTACATGCAGAAACAGCAGAGTCAGCTCTGACACTCATCTTGAAATTGATCATACAGTGGTCTGATTGGCATCATCTTGATTGTTTGGGTACAGGTAATCCATAGTTTCAGGGTCGGTGTGTTCCTATTTCTTTGAGGTCAGTTCTTAGAATTACGGCAGTTTATGTCATGGCTTGGAGAAGGAGCTGGCAATCCACTCCAGTATTCTTGTCTTGAGAATCCTTGGACAGAGGAGTCCATGGGGTCACAAAGAGTTGGACACGACTGAGTGACTAACACATACACACACACACACATGCACACACACGTTATGGCTACAGTCTGGTCATCAGATAGTTAACTTCTTCCGTCTGGTGGGGGTTTCAGTATCTAAAACACATCTCGAAGGATATGGCTCAGAATGTTATCTATAGGCCTTGAGGAGGAACTAAAGGTCCTTGACCTTAATGATTAAACTATTGCTATTTGGTCTTATTTGCCTGCTTTCCTTTGCTTCTGCATTTTGTCACTTTTCTGACTGAACTTAATCTTTGGCTAAAGTTTTTATCCAGACAAATGGCAGATGGAGGACATGGAGAAGGACTGTAGGGTCTGCTCTGCTGCAAAATTTCTTAGTTCTTTAGATACCAAGACTTTTACCAGTAGTCTCCCTGGTTTTCAGGCCTTTGGACTCAGACTGAATTATACCACTGGTATTTCTGGTTCTCCAGGTTACAGACAGCACCCAATGCCATATTTCAACCTCTGAAATCACATGAGCCAATTCCTATAATTACTCCCTCTTGCACATCTATGTAATCCTTGTGCTTAGTTGCTCAGCTGTGTCCAACTCATTGTAGCCCCATAGACTGTAGTCCACCAAACTCTTCTGTCCATGGAATTTCCTAGGCAAGAAACTGGAGTGGGTCACCACTTCCTACTCTAGGGGATCTTCCCAACTCAGGGATGGAACCCAGTTCTCCTACACTGGTAGGTAGATTCTTTACCACTAGTGCCACCTGGGAAGCCCCACACTATGTATCTGTTAGTTCTGTTTCTCTGGAGAACCCTGAGACTACATGCAACACTGAAGTCATATACAGTTGAAGTCCTAAGAAGTGTTATTCCAGCCTTGGACAGAGGTCTCTGAACCATGGCTGAGGCCGGTTGTCACAATGGGACAGGAATGGCAAAGACCAGATGAAAGTGGAGAAGCTTGTGATGAAGAGTCTCAGGGCACCATGTTGGAAGTGACTTGCATTCTCAAGGTGAACAATGGTTTTGCTTCTGCACCCAAGGATTTACAGAATGTAGAACTACCACTGGGGATGTTGAGAATTTCTTGCTATTTTTCATGGGGTAGGAACAAAAGTTGATGTTAAGGATAGAGATACTACCACTGACTTTGGGAGAAACTGGGGCAGTAAGTGAAGGAAACACTGATCACCATTTCAATAGATGAAAGCTGGGGACATGCTAAGAGGAATGCTCCTGGTGGAACCCAAGTTCCAAAGGTTCTTCTAGTTATTGAGTCTGATAAAGGGAAGTGGTGGCTTGAATTAATGACCAAGGATTACTGAGTTGAAAGCAAGGTCTTTGGGCCTTAATATAAATTAAGAGTTTGGTGAAAAACTGAACATCTTAACAGGGCAGCCACTGACAAAAGAGCCAAACCAAAGAGCCACTTTTCTCTTGGGCAAAGGGAATGGATGAGGAAAGGCCGAAATAAGCATTGGGACAAATGGGCGCATGGGAAGAGGGTGTAGACACGGAGGGAAAAAAAGAAAAAAGAGAGAGAGTTTTAGTGTTTCATTCTCTGACTGTGAATTATTTAGCTTCATCAGATTTCACTTTTATTATCTTTATAATGGGGAGAGTAACAGCTGTTTTTGTTTAGTTGCTAAGTCATGTCTGACTCTCTGCGACCCCATGGACTGTAGCCTTCCAGGCTCCTCTGTCCATGGGATTTCCCAGGCAAGAATACTGGAGTGGGTTTACATTTCCTTCTCCAGGGGATCTTCCTGACCCAAGGATTGAACCAGCGTCTCCTGTATTGGCAGGTGGATTCCTCGCCACTGAACCACCATAGAAGCCCAATAATAAAAGTATCAATCTCTTAGAATTTTGGATTCATATAAAGGAGTGGTCCCCAACCTTTTTGGCACCAGGGCCAGTTTTGTGGAAGACAGCTTTTCCACAAACTGGGGCAAGGGGATGGTTTTAAGATGATTCTCACAGAGTGCACAGCCTAGACCTCTTGCTTTTGCAGTTCACAGTAGTGTGTATACGCAAGGCTGATTGACTTCATTTTTCAGAAACAATGAAGCTAACACAACAGTGCAAAACAGTTATACTCCAACAATAAATGTAAAGCAATTATACTCCAATAATAAAAGAGTAAGTAAATTTCTAAAAGTTGCTAAAAGTAACATTTTGACCTGAATAATGTCAATGTAAGCCAATGTGTGTTTTTTATAATTGCATGTGGACGTCTGACTCTTTGTGATCCCATGGACTGTAGCCCACGAGGCTCCTCTGTCCATGGGACTTTCCAGGCAAGAATACTGGAGTGGGTTGCCATTTCATTCTCCAGGGGATCTTCCTGACCCAGAGACTGAGCCCGCGTCTCTTGTGCCTCCTGCATTGGCAAGCAGATTCTTTACCACTAGTGCCCCCTGGGAAGTCCTAAGTACTCAGGAAATGTTACCTGTAGTTTTGCCACACTGAATAATATCATAAGATAGTGAAGGAGATGGGGATTCAAGCTGTCTTCCTTTTTCCTTATGGCCTCCATTTAGAACCTTCTAGTTGCTTTCAGGGTCCAGTGCCTAGGACTGATGTCAAGGTGCAGAGAAAGGGCATAAAAGGGATTTGATACTCCGTGGTGCTAGGCAGAGAATTAAACTCCCCATTATACGAACAGGGTAGATCGACTGGAGTCGGCTCATTTGATTAGAGAAGTCTATTCTGATTTCTGTCAGGTGACTGTAAGCTAGATTTCTTGAATGACCTGGTGGAGGGCTTGGAAGAAGGAAGCAGTAATAACAGCTAAAATCAGTTGAAGTACTTGGTAGAAGTCGGGCACTATTCTAAGTACTCTGTACTTAGTGTGGGCCAGGGTGAATGAATACTAAATTTAATACTGAAAAATCCAAGATGAACAAAATACCAGTGTTTTAAATAATGACAGCATCACTAGAAGTGCCATGCTGAGCCATGGTGGAGCCTGAGGCAAAAGGAAAAATTAACAATACGGATCCTGTATTTATTTAAAATTTTGATATTTTGCTAGTTAAGGATTTTTTCATTAATGGTGGTTTTTAAAAATGTAATGCACTCAAATGCCATTTATCTCGATTACTGAATTTTTGGCATTCCTGTTAATTTTGTGTCTTACCTTATTCCACCCCCTCTTCCTGCTGCTTCTATGTAACAGAATTAATTTTACCTCCGTTAAGCCCATTGTGGCAGGTTCTTTGTTACCCACGGTTTTACACATAAAAAAACTGAAGTGTGGGGAAGACACACGCAGGTTTCCAGTGGCCGCTGAAACAAATTACCACAGACTTGTTGGCCTGAGGCAACACACATTATTCTCTTTCAGTTCTGGAGGTCAGAAGTCCAATATCAGTTTTGCTGGGCGAAAATCAAGGTGCTGGCAGGGTTGAGATACCTCGGGAGCCTCTCAGAGAGAAAACTTTTCTTTGCTTTTCTAGCTTCTAAGGAGGTATTCTTTGTATTCTTTGGTCTGTGCCCCTTCTTTTAGCTTCAAAACCAAGGGCATAGCATCTTGCCTTAGTTGACACATGACCTTCTCTTTCTGTTGTGGTCAAACCCTTCTCAGCCTCCCTCTTTTGAGGACAATTGCAGTTATATTTAGGACTCACCCAGATAATCAAGGATAACTTCTGGGATCTCAGGGTCTGTCCCTTTAACCACATCTTCTCTCTCTCTCTCTCTTTTTTTAATGTGGACCATTTTAAAAGTCTTTATTGAATCTGTTACAATCTTGTTTCTTGTATTTTTGGCCGCAAGGCATGCAGAATCTCAATTCCCCAACCAGGGATCAAACCTCCACCCCCTGCATTGGAAGGTGAAGTCTTAATCACTGGACCATCAGGGAAGGTCCTGCAAAGTCCCCTTTGACATCCAATGTCACATTCACAGAGTTTCCTGATGATTAGGATGTGGATCTCTTTGAGGGACAGACATCAATCAGCCTTCCCTAAGCTGGATGGTAAGTGACAAAGTTCACATCAGACTGAGGCTGGTTGGCTTCTGTGCCCTGTTGCTGGAGGCAGTGGAGGTGTCCTTAGGCCCAAGGAGGCTGCAGGAATAAGCATCAATTTCAGTCTCTTTAAGGGATCTCTTTATATAATCTCTTTATACTGTTGTCAGCATTGAGACAAAATGGTAGGAGTTCTCTACATCCTTATCTTACATACGGAATCCTACTTGGAAGACAGAGACAGTGTCTTTATTTTATTGTTTTTTAAAATATTTTATTTGTCTGAGCTGGGTCTTAGCTGCAGCATACGGGGTCTTAGCTGCAGCATATGGAATGTTTTCATTGTGTCATGTGGGATCTAGTTCCCTGAGCACAGGTTAAACCCAAACCCCCTCCAGTGGGAGCATGGAGTCTTAGCCACTGGACCACCAGGGAAGTCCCAAGAGATGGTATTTAGAGCCATATTTATTTGACTCTTCCAGGTGGCATGATCTTATTTTATTCCCTGAGCTGGAAAGGCAGGAAGTTCTAGTAACAGAGACAAAATGGATGCCCAACCTTCTTTCATACCCATGTTTAACCTTCTTCCTGTTGTTAGGAAATGCTTCTTTTGATATATCTGAAATCTTTACGGCCTTAAATCCATTTTCTTTAGCTCTTTTGTTGGAAAGATGGAAAATAATCACCTTCTGCTCTCTAAATGATAGCATTTATGATTTCAGTGACTAGAGAAATTTGACCAATTTTGTTTTATTGTACACAAAGTAAAAAGTAGTGGATGTGTGGGAAAAACACTTTGATTTATTGGCTGTTGGATCTCAACATATGTAGTAAGGATCATCTTCACTTTTTTGTCAGCAACTCTTTGCATGGACATATAAGGACCCTCCAATTAGGGCTGGGTTAGGCAATCTTCCTCCAAGGGTAAGTTGTATCAATGCACCTCTTTGCAGGGCAGCAGTGGAGATACAGACATAGAGAACAGACGTGGACACAGTGAGGGAAGGAGAGGGTGAGGTGAATTGAGAGAGTAGCATTGAAACATATCCATTACCATGTGTAAAATAGGCAGCCAGTGAGAATTGGCTGTACAATGCAGGGAGCTTAACCTTGGTGCTCTGTGACAACCTTGAGTGGATGGGATGGCGTGGGAGGAAGGTTCAAGAGGGAGGGGACGTATGTATACCTATGGCTGATTCATGATGATGTATGGCAGAAGCCAACACAATATTGTAAAGCAATAATCCTCCATTTAAAAATAAATAAATTTTAAAAAAAGGGTAAGGTGGTAAATACTTTAGGCTTTGCAGTCCTTGCAGTCTCTGCTGCAACTACTCAGCTCTGCTGTCATTTCACATAAGCAGCTAGAAACAATATGTGAAGACATTGATGCGTGGCTGTATTCTTTGCTTATGAATTTGGCTTTATAAGTTGTGTTATGAAATATTCTTTAAATATTTTCTACCATTTATAAACAAGTTTTAACACACGAGCCATACAGAAGCAGGTGGTAGGCTATCATTTGCTGATCCCAGACCTGGCAACCTCATATTTTGTGACTTATTCTTGGATTATATCTTGATGATAAAGGGAAGTAAGCTGGAATGACATTATCCTAATTGGAGGGCCAGGTATGGGTAGTGTCTCACCCTTGATCTTGTCTAATCGCCTATCTTCAAATCCATCAATGACTCTAACATAAACTGTTTTTAAAGCAGCCCTTCTTCCATTTACTTTATGCTTCTGCCTCCAGATCATGGTTCAGCTCTGACATCCACCCAGCTCCCAGGCTTCTCTCCACTTCTTCTCCTCCTAGTCTCATGGACCTGTATTTTTTCTGTACTTTTTGTCTCTTCAGTCTTTCCCAATGGAATGTAAGCTCCTTGAAAGGTGAGAGTGAGGATTTATTAATCTTGCCGTCTTGAATGCACTTATCACAGTGATATGGAGTTCCATGAATGTCACATATAAATTCTCCTCCAAATGAGAGCCAATGAAACAAAACAGAGATAGTGTGTCCTCTGTTACGTGTTCATATGTCACACACTTTTGACCCAATTTATAATAAAAAGCAAGGATAGTTATGTCTGTATTTGAAGATACTGCTTTTGGGAAACAAGGTTTTCTTTTCTCAGCCCTGAATCATCCATCATACTGGCTCTATACTCTGCTAATCTGAAAATAAAACAAAACAGAACAGCTGGTCTAGAGGCAAACCAGAGTAAGAAAGGGCGCACAGTCAGATGGTAAAGAAACGGTGGAACACACTCAGGCAGATTCATACACTGGTCAGTTTTTGGTGCCATTGCATTCTGATAACAAAGATCTACTTTCAAAGAAACCACTCTTGATGATAAAAGAGCTTCAGTCTGTGGAAAAGAAAAAGACTTCAAACACTTACAATGGCTTCCTTATTATTTGGAAAATATATTTCTGCAGTGGCTGAGTCCTAGCATCAGCAAAGGAAGAATTTATTTAGAA
The DNA here is from genome assembly GCF_910594005.1 of Cervus elaphus. Lineage (NCBI taxonomy): Eukaryota > Metazoa > Chordata > Mammalia > Artiodactyla > Cervidae > Cervus > Cervus elaphus. The sequence goes on along the minus strand of NC_057845.1, from coordinate 8,499,073 downwards.
GTACAAAAGGATTTAGAATTCCTTCAAGGCTCCTTTCATTCTGTTTAAGATGTGGGTCATGTCTTTGAAGCATTGTTGTCTGTGGGTTGTCATGGGGTGGTTGGCAGAAATATAAGAGCAATTGCTACCATATTGAGGGACCCATATATCATAAAGATTTGGTTTGGATGGATGTAGCAATAGGATATGTATACAAAATATTTTGCTGATGCTAGACCAAAGATATCAATGAACAATTTAAAAATTCAACTGCAGTGCAAAGGGCAGTCACCTTGCTGTGTGAGCAGCAGTGCGTGAGGGCCGGGAAATTAAAAGGCTTAACCACACACTTGAAAATGTCCAGGCTACTTTACTGTTTAAGTGAAATGAAGTACAAACACAAATAGCCAAGAGGGCAAAATTTAAATTAAACTTCAAAATCATTTTGTGTTTTAACCATCTACAATGTTCTCAGTGCTACAAAGCAGTCTACTTTCTCTGGAAGCCTAGAAAAATAATCGAATACAGAAAGCTCTCCTGACTTCATCTTCTTCCTTTACATGCTCTGCACATGTTCACTTTGAAATAAAAGTTTACCAAGATCCGAGAGAATGTGACAGAACTACCTAGGAAGAGTTTAGTTTCTAAACCATGATGACAATGGCCAACGATGGCCTTCTCTAAAATAAGACCTTGTCTGTAGCAAGATTTCAGGCCAAGATTGCCTGAAATGCTTTCCCTTGTTAGGTGACTGCATTGAGAATTGCCCTGCAAAACAGACATCTGCAAGGGAATCATTAGGAATCTTCTTCACTATACCCTCGCTTTACCTGTTGAATAAACATTTCTGTAGACTGTTTTCCCCTTGGCACAGTTGTGTGACTGATGGCCAGTCAGGAGATGGATACAAATGGGCAGGAACATTCATGAATGGGATATGAATGGGCAAGAACTGATTTTCTGAACAGTTGAGCTCCTATTCTTTGAGTCAGAGACCACATAGATTCCCCACTATAGAAGGAGGTTGGGTCTACACCGGAGCCAGGCCAGAGGTTCACTGGTTTGGAAATTCCATGGCTTTCTCTCTGAGGTCAATAATCCTTCTGTCTTTTGAAAGGTTTGGAGTCATTCCCCAAAGGAAAATTCAGTTTCTAAGAGTCTGAGATTAAGGTAGCAAGCTAAATATTAAATGCAAAATGGAACAAGTAAAAAGTCTTTGTTTTCATGGGGGATATAGCCGGGTCATAAACATCATGGACTGAGAAGTAAGGATCTCAAGTCTCTCTTCCCTCATAAGCCACACAAAGACAAGTATTTTCTTGCGAAGACATCTATCAAGTTTGTTATATAGATGTTGTTTCTTTAAGAAGACTGATAGCATTTAAGAAAGCTATTCACATTGAATTCTATACACAGAATTAGAAGTAGGAGAAAAAAAAAACAGGAAAAGGAGAAAAAAGGAAGTCTAGTCAACAGGTTTTATGAACAGATGTAATTCCTTCAGGCAAATCTGGTGAAAGGGACCAGAGCTTCTTCAGGGCCTCGCAAGGAGGCCCGGGGTCTCTGGGTGCCTCATCCACATCAGGCAGTGATGCCAAGTCATTTAGATAAAGTGTCTCCCCAAGCCAACAGAAGATTCTGTGTTTGAGCCTAGACTTTGCATTTTTGCCTTGAAAGAATTCTCCCTGTTTATTTCTTTTGACTTGACAGTGCTTTCTCCTTAGGCAGAGGCAAAAAGAAAAAAAATTACTTCTTAGTAGTCGGGAGAGAAAGGAAGAGGTTTCTCTGTGCCGTGGCGACTGAGTGGTTTTAAAAAATCTGTCTCGAATTGCTTTGATATCCCTCCTGTCGTGAGATGGAGTCTCTGTCTGACCCCCTTGACATTGGGAAGTCTTCACGACCGACTTGGTAAATGGAACAGAATTATGCTGTGTGACTTCCACGCCTAGGTTAGACAATGCCACGTGGCTTTGTGGTTTCTCTTTGGGACAGTTGCTTGGGGAGTCTTCAGTTATTTTGAGACAACGTGGAGAGACATTATGTGTTAAAGGATTAACTCCACAGGTCCAGTTTTCCAAACACTGAACACTGGAAAGAAAGGTTGTATGTATGTATACTCAGCTATGTCCCGTCTTTGCGACCCATGGACTGTAGCCCAGCAGGCTTCTCTGTCTATAGGCGTTCCCAGGCAAGAATACTGGAGGGGGTTGCCATTTCCTTCTCGAGGGGAATCTTCTCTACCCAAGGATTGAACCCATGGCTCTTGCATCTTCTGCTTTGGTAGGGGGATTCTTTACCACCAAGCCACCTGGAAAACTCAGAAAGAAAGGCTGGCCTTTGCTAACCTCCTGAGAGGTAACCTTTAAGCCTTTGGGCTTTCCTGCCTGTTAAGAATATCTTTGCTCCCTGGAGCCTTGGGCTATGCTAGATAGTTAACGCTGGTGATGTGACATATGCTGCGGACCTTGGGCTGCAGTATCAACTTGAACTTTGCAGAGGTAAGGTTAGCCATGTAGACGGTCACCCATGCTGACATGACTGACCCTTAAGAAAAATACCAGACGTCAAGGCTTAGGTGAGCTCCCCAGATTGACAATATCGCATGTGTATTGCCAAACATCATTGCTGGAATTAAGTGCTATTTACATGACTCTGCTGGGAAAGGACAACTGGAAGCTTGTCCCTAGCACCTTCTGGAGTCTTTCCTATACACCTTTTTCCATTGCTAATTTTGATCTGTATCCTTCTGCTGTAATAGACCATAATGGTGGGTATAAGAATTCTGCTAAGTTCTGCGAGTCTTTCTAATGGATCCTTGAATATTACAGAATATAGAAGTTGGCCAGAACCTCTGAAATTATTTGGTCCAGACATCTCCCTGACTTCTCTGGTGGCTCGGTGGCGAAGAATCTGCCTGCAATGCGTGAGACACAGGACACACGGGTTTGATCCCTGGGTTGGGGAGGTCCCCTGGGGTAGGAAGAGCCAACCCACTTCAGTATTCTTGCTTGGGAAATCCCATGGGCAGAAGAGCCTGGTGGGCTACAGTCCATGGGATCGGGAAGAGTCAGACATGACTTAGTGACTACAACAACAACACATCTCCCATGGAATTAAGCTCAGTAATACATTTACTAGATGAGGAAACTGAAACTTGAAGACATTCGGTGGCATCTTCGGACTCATATCAATCATTGCCTCCTCGTAAGGCTGTATTCAAGCCTCTTTAGAAAGTCTTGCACAACACTGTTCCAATGGGGCTTTTATAGGTTTGTTATTTCCTTTGATACTTTGTTCAGTGATTTGGCCAACCGTGAAGCCAAATATACTTGCAGATCATCAATGCAGCTTTGAGGCTAGCACTTCCCCTTATTCTGTGGCTCATGATGTCAGCAGAGACAACAGTGACATGCTTTATTTTTTTTTAATTTATTTTTAAAATTGGAGTATAATTGCTTTACAATGGTATGTTCGTTTCTGCTATACTACCTGAAGCAGCCCACATACACACATATACCCCCTCTCTTGGGCCTCCCTCTCACCCCGCCGTCCACCCCTCTATGTCATCATAGGGCACCAGACTGAGCCCCATGCGCTATCAGCAGCTTCCCAGTCACCATCTGAGTGATTGGCTTTAACTTTTCATCCCGCCCCCAGTCAAGTGTGCCTTTCACTTATTCATGCATTTATTTATTCACTTGTATTTGTGACAAAGCATGCATGCTGCAAAATATTTTTTGAAAAAGTACAGAAGACGTTGTGTGTCCCAGTCTGGACACTGCGGCCACTCTCCTCCTCTCTGTTCCTCTCTTAGCCGCTGACCCATCAAGGGGTCTGCCCCACAGGGGGTCGTTATGATGCTTCTGACAGTTCTTGAAGGGCAGCTGTGACCCCCACAAGGCACATTTCATATTTTATTTAGGAGGTTTACAACTACTTTGGCGAGTAAGCGCCTCTGTTTGTCAGGGAAGAGGGAAGGTTTGCTGTCGGAAAGAAAAATGCACAGGGAGAAATTTCAGCGGCTGACAATTTCCTTCAACTCCCCTTTCCCCTTTATATAAAGTGTATAGGCTCCCGTATAAATTAGGAATCTAATCAGAATGGTATGCTCCACTTAACTGTGGCAGGTTTAATTGGGGAATCCGCTTAATCAGGACATCTCCCAGGGAACTGATTTCAGTTCGATGATACATAATGGCTATGATTGCAGTTTAAAGGAGGCGATAATTCTGTTTAATTGAGACACTTTCAGGTAATTTACACTGTTTGAGGCTAGGTGTGTGTGAGTGTAGGCCTGTATGTTCTGGCCTGTCTGATTACGTTTTGATATATATATTTTTTTCTATAGTAAATTCTGGAGTGACTCAGACCACAGCATACATCAGCTCAGCACTGTGCCAGGTGAAAAAGTGAAAGTGAAAGTCACTCAGTCACGGCAGACTCTGCGACCCCATGGACTGTTGCTTGCCAGGGTCCTCTGTCCATGGAATTCTCCAGGCAAAAATACTGGAGTGGGTTGCCATTCCCTTCTCCAGGGGATCTTTCTGACCCAGGGATCTAACCCAGATCTCCCAAACTTCAGGCAGATTCTTTATCATCTGAGAATGCTTATCCCTATTGAAGGGACAAAGATTAGATTCCTTGGGAAAGAACTGCCAGGCTCCTTTCAACCACTGTAACTGGTACTTCAGCCCATTTCTGGGTGCTATTTGTAGACTAATTGACATCTCCTTTGTAACTACTTTTGGTGGGGGGTTTGCTCAAGCAACAGAAGAGATTTCATTTCTGAGTCTCATTCCTGCTTTGCTTCTGAGTGTTCTTCCTGCTGGGATCTTATACAAAATCCTGTAGGTTGATCTAACTTTTGTGGGGTTGAGCAGAATTTAAAAATAATTTTTACAGGATGCTATGGACTGGATTGTGTGCCTGCTTGCTAAGTTGCTTTAGTCATGTCTGACTCTTTGTGACCCCATGGATTGTAGCCTGCCAGGCTCCTCTGTCCATGGGATTCTCCAGGTAAGGATAGTAGAGTAGGTCCCCTCTTCCAGGGGACCTTCCCTACCCAGGGATTGAACCTACATGTCTTACATCTTCTGCACTGGCAGGCAGGTTCTTCACCACTAGCACCACCTTGAAAGTCTGTGGTCTTGACCATGTCCCCCAAAATTTGTATCTTGAAGCCTTGATCCTTCATGTGATAGTATTTGGCGATGGATCCTTTAGGAGGTCATTAGGTTTAGATAAGATCATGAGAGTAGAGCCCTCATGATGGAAGCATTACCTTTTATAAGAAGAGACAGCAGAAGTGACCTCAGCATCATCACTTGTTTCTGACATCAAGAAGACATCACTTATTTTTGTCTCCCCAATAACAATAATTCAACACTCATGGATAGACAAATGTGTCTCTGTGGGAGCTGTAGAATCAGAATCATGTGCAAGATATCCAGGAAGAATCTCCCCCACCTATGTACCTGGTAATAGGTATAGACTTTGATCCCTGATGAGGATCCCACAGTGGGCCTTGAACTTGCTTCAGTCCCTCTTGGCCGTCATCCAGGAGACCCTGGAAAACACTTTTTTAGACAACCACTTACAATGAGAGAGTCTTTGTGGAAATCCAAGTTTCTGGAGAAGAAGTTCTGTTAGGGAAAACACTGACTGAAACCACCCACCCTGGCCAGGCAAGATAGTAGCCACTTGCAGGAACTATCTTATAGCAGGAGGTCCTGGTAACAAATGTGGAGCTAACAAGATATCACCAGCCAGAAGAACTCAGGAAAGGCCAAAAGGAGAGAGAAGGTGCCTGTCCATATGTCCTACCAACCTCTCAGAATCCTCCTTGCTGGAAATCATCTTGACTGAGCAATGCTTGCCACCAGGAAGGACCCTGAGTCAGAAAGAGTGGCCAGAGACAACCCAGAAACTAATCCCATCACCATAAGGCCTGAGAGTGAGCCATGTGGTTGAGTGGTTCTCCGGGGTTCCCATACCCTGCTGCTCTCTGCTTGGACACCCCTTCCCAGTGAAGTCTCTTGCTTTGTCAGCATGTGTTTCTCCTTGGACATTTCCAAGTGTTAGACAAGAGCTCACTCTCAGGCTCTGGAAAGGGGCCCCTTTCCTGCAATAGTTTCAGCACTCTGTTGGAGCAAAAAATTCATAAGTTTGGCTACATTAGAGAGGGCAGCTATAAAGGCTGGAAGAGATAACTGCTACTTCAAAAGTGAAGACAGCAATACAAAACTTCAAGAACATGAAAAATCAAGGATACATGAAATCACCAAAGATCACAAAGTCTTTTTGTAACTGATGCCAAAGTCATGGGGAGCTTTGATTTAACTGATGAATTCGGAATAACTGTTTTAAGAAAACTTATTGAGTTACAATACAGAGTTCAAAAAAATCAAGGAAACAACACACAAACAAAAGGTCAACAAAGATATAAGTCATAAAAAACAACCAAATGGAAATTCTGAAACTGAAGAATACAATAAATGAAATAAAAAAGTCATAATATCTGCAGAACAGATCAAGCAGATGAAAAAAATGTGTGAACTAGAAAGTAGGATGGACTTTTGAAATCATCCATCAAGAAGGAAAGAGGAACAAAGAATAATAAAGAGTGATGAAAACCTCCATGATATATAGGATACCATAAAAGAACCAATTTGCACATTATTTGAGTTCTAGAATAAGAAAAGAGAGAGGAGGGGATGGATGGAAAGCTTATTTAAAGAAATAATGACTGAGAAATTCTCAAATCTGGAGAGAAATTTAGATATATAAGTTCATGAAGCTCATAAGGCACTAAACAAAATCAACTTAGAGATTTTCTCCAAGACACATTGTAATAAAACTGTCAAAAATCAAAGACAAAGAGAAAATCTTAAAAACAGCAAGAGAAAAGAAGTTTATAACTTACAAGGGAAATTCCCACAAGGTTATCATTGGATTTCTCAGCAGGAAACATACAGGCCAGGAAAGATGATATATTTAAAGAGCTGAAAGAAAAAAGGAAAGAAAGAACTGCCAACCAAAAATCTTTCACCTGATAAAATTATCCTTCAGAAATGAAGACAAGATAAAGACATGAACTGGAAAACAAAAGTTGAGGGCACTCATCACTGCTGTAAATGCCTTACCAGAAATACTAAAGGAGTTTTTCAAGATGAAATAAAAGGAAGCTAATTAGTAACATGAAAATATGTAAAAATATACAGCACCACAGTTAAAGGTAAGTACTTAGTCAGATTCAGAATATTTCATACTGTGGTATGGTGGTGTGTTAAACACTTAACTCTAGGTTAAAGAACAAGAGGCTTAAAAACGTATAGCTCCAATAATGTGTTATTGAATACACAACCTAAAAAGAGGTAAATTGTGACACCAAAAGTGGGGAGAGAAAAGGGGCAGAATTTTTAATGTGATTGAAGTTAAATTGTTGTCAGTATAAAATAGACTGCTATGTCTATGTTTATATAAGCTTCATGGTAACCACAGAAGAAAAGCATACAGCAGATTCACAAAAGATGAAGAGAAGAGAATCAAAGTATACCATTAAGGAAAATCTTCAGTTCACAAAGGAAGATAATAAATGAGAAAAGAAGGAACAAGGGAACTGTAAAATAGCCAGAAAATAGTAGACAACATTAGTGAGTCCTTGTGCTGTGCTGTGGTTAGTCACTCAGTTGTGTCAAACTGTTGGTGATACCATGGACTGTAGCCCACCAGGCTCCTCTGTCCATGAGGATTCTCCAGGCAAGAATGCTGGAGTGGGTGGCCATGCCCTCCTCCAGGGCATCTTCCCAGCCCAGGGATTGAACCCAGGTCTCCTGCATTGCAGGTGGATTCTTTAACAGCTGAACTACAAGGGAAGCCCTAGTAAGTCCTTATCAATCAATAATTACTCAAAATAGTAATAAAAAATAAAATCTAACTATATGCTACCAATAAGAGACTCACCTTATCTTTAAGGACACACATAGGCCCAAAATGAAATAATAGAAAAAGATATTCCCTGAAAGTGGAAACCTAAAGAAAGTAGGAATAGCTATACTTATAACAGGCAAAATAAAGTTTAACACCAAAACGGTAACAAGACAAAGAAAGTTGTTACATAATGATAAAAAGCTATAAAAATCATAAATATACATATATACCCAATGTTGGAGTACTTAAATATCCCTGATGAATATGAATGTAAAATTTCTTAACAAAATGCTGGCAAACCAAATTTCCATGGCACATTAAAAGAATCATAAAACATGACTGAGCTGGATATATTTCTGAGACGTAAAGACAGTTCACTACATGCAAATCAATAAATGTGATACATAGCAATAAAGTGAGAGACAAAGTCAAATTAATATCTCATTAGATAAAAAAATATTTGATAAAAGAGAAACATTTTCTTGACCTGTGTATATGTCAAGAAGTAACAGAACAGGAGATGGAACAATTGTCTGGTTCAAACTTGAGAAAGGTGTATGTTAAGGCTATATATTGTCACCCTGCTTATTTAACTTATATGCAGAGTACATGATGCAAAGTGCTGGGCTTGATGAATCACAAGTTGGAATCAAGATTGCTGGGAGAAATATCAACAACCTCAGATATGCAGATGATACCATTCTAATGTCAGAAATCGAAGAGAAACTAAAGAGCCACTTAATGAGGGTGAAAAAGAAGAGTGAAAAAGCGGGCTTGAAGTTCAACATTCAAAAAACTTAGATCATGGCATCCAATCCCATCACTTCAAGGCAAATGGAAAAAGGGGACACAGTGGCAGATTTTCTTTTCTTGGTCTCCAAAATCACTGAAGGTAGTGACTATAGCCATGGAATTAAAAGAGACTTGCTCCTTGGAAGAAAAGCTATGACAAAACTAGACAGTGTATTAAAAAGCAGAGATATGACTTAGCTGATAAAGTCTGTATAGTCACAGTTATGGTTTTGCCAGCTGTTGTGTGCAGATGTGAGAGTTGGCCTGTAAAGAAGGCTGAGCACTGAAGAATTGATGCTTTTGAAGTGTGGTGCTGGAGAAGACTCTTGAGAGTCCCTTGGGCAGCAAGGAGCTCAAACTAGTCATTCCTAAAGGAAATCAACCCTGATTATTCATTGGAAGGACTGATGCTGAAGTTGAAGCTCCAATACTTGGGCCACCTGAAGCAAGGAGACGAATCATTGGAAAAGACCCTGTTACAGGAGAAGGGGGTGACAGACGATGAGAAGGTTGGATGACATCAGTGATTCAATGAGCTTGAACAAACTCCTGGAGATAGTTAAGGGCAGGGAAGCCTTGCATGTTGCAGTCCATGGGGTCACAGTCAGACATGACTGAATGACTGCACAACAACAATATTTTCTATGATAAAAACTCAACAAATTGGGTGTGGGTGGAACACATGCCAGTAAAATATAGACCATATGTGACAAGCACACAGCTAACATCACACTCAATGGTGAAAAGTTGTAAGTTTTTCCTATAAGACCAGGAACACAACAGTGTCCTACTTTCATGATTCCTACCTAACATAGCACAGAAATCCTAGCCAGAAAAATCAAGCAAGAAAAACAAGTAAAACAAAGAAATACAGGTGGTCCCAAGAAGGTGGAGGAATAAGATTGGAGACCACTTTCTGCCCCTCAAATTCATCAAAAGATCATTTGAATGCTGAGCAACTTCCACAAGACAACTTCTGAACTCTGGTGGAGGACACCATGTAACTCTGTGAACATACCTGGGTGTTCCCCTCACTGTGGAGAATTGTTTCACCATTAGTTCAGTTCAGTTCAGTCGCTCAGTCGTGTCCGACTCTCTGCGACTCCATGAATCGCAGCATGCCAGGCCTCCCTGTCCATCACCAACTCCCAGTTTCTACCCAACCCCATGTCCATCGAGTTGATGATGCCATCTAGCCATCTCATCCTCTGTCATCCCCTTCTCCTCCTGCCCCCAATCCTTCCCAGCATTAGGGTCTTTTCCAATGAGTCAGTTCTTTGCATCAGGTGGCCAAAGTATTGGAGTTTCAGCTTCAACATCAGTCCTTCCAATGAACACCCAGGACTGATCTCCTTTAGGATGGACTGGTTGGATCTTCTTGCAGGGCAAGGGACTCTCAAGAGTCTTCTCCAACACCATAGTTCAAAAGCATCAGTTCTTCAGTGTTCAGCTTTCTTTATAGTCCAACTGTTTCACCATTAACCTAGATGTTTATCATCTGTGCTGTATGGATGGAGAAGTCTTGATGCTACTATAAGAATAAAGACTGAAAGCCAGAGGCAAGAGTCTTAACTCCAAAACTTGAGAACATCAGAGTACTCCTGATTCCAGGGAACATTAATAGACAAGAGCTCACCCAAAGCCTCCAGACCTACACTAAAATCAAGTTCCACCCAAGAGCCAACAAGTTCCAGAGCAAGACGTACCATAGTAATTCTCCAGCAAAGCAAGAACACAGCCTTGAGCATTAAAATACAGGCTACCCAAAGCCAGGCCCAACCCATAGACACCCAAAAACTCACTACTGGACACTTCATTGAACTCCAGAAAGAAAAAATCCAACTTCACCCACCAGAACACAGATGCAAGCTCCCCTTACCAGGAAACCTTGACAAGCCACTTGTCCAACCCCACCCACAGGGGTCAGGGTCCACAATAAAGAGGAACTATGAACTTCCAGCCTACAGAAAGGGCACCCCAAACACAACAATCTAAAATAAATGAAAAGGCAAGGAAATATTCAGCAGGTAAAGGAACATGATAAATGCCGACCAAACCAAACAAAAGAGGAGATAGGGAGTCTACCTGAAAAAGAATTCAGAATAATGATAGTACACATGATCCAAAATCTTGAAAACAAAATGGAGTTACAGATAAATAGACTAGAGACAAGGACTGAGAAGATGCAAGGAATGTTTAACAAGGACCTAGAAGAAATAAAAAAGAATCAATCAGTAATGAATAATGCAGTAACTTAGATCAAAAGCACTCTGGAGGGAATCAACAGTAGAATAATTGAGGCAGAAGATAGAATAAGTGGGGTGGAAGAGAGAATGCTGGAAATAAATGAAGCAGAGAGGAAAAAAGAAAAAAAAAGAATTAAAAGAAATGAGGACAACCTCAGAGACTTCTGGGACAATGTTAAATGCCCCAACATTCAAATCATAGGAGTTCCCAGAAGAAGACAAAAAGCAGGGGCATGAGAAAATACTTGAGGAGATAATAGTTGAAAACTTTCTTAAAATGGGGGAGGAAATAGCCACCCAAGTCAAGAAATCCAGAGAGTCCCAAACAGGATAAACCCAATGTGAAACACCCCAAAACACATATTAATCAAACTAATGAAAACCAAACACAAAGAGCAAATATTAAAAGCAGCAAGGGAAAAGCAATAAATAACACACAAAGGGATCCCCATAAGGATAACAGCTGATCTTTCAGCAGAAACTCTTCGGGCCAGAAGGGAATGGCAGGGCATACTTAAGGTGATGAAAGAGAAAAACCTACAACACAGATTACTGTACCCAGCAAGACCTCTTACAAACATGAAGGAGAAATCAAAAGCTTTACAGTCAAGCAGAAGCTGAGAGAATTCAGCACCACCAAACCACTTCTTCAACAAATGCTGAAGGATCTTCTCTAGACAGGAAACACAGAAAAGGTTTATAAACTTGAACCCAAAAGAAAGCAGAAGTAGCAATACCAAATAAAATAGACTTTGACATAAAGATCATGAAAAGAGACAAAGAAGGATACTACATAATGATCAAAGGATCAATCCAAGAAGATATAACAATTATAAAAATATATGCACCCAACATAGGAGCACCTCAGTACATAAGGCAAATACTAACAAGTATGAAAGGGTAAATTAACAGTAGTGTGATAATAGTGGGAGATTTTAATACCCCACTCACACCTATGGATAGATCAACAAAACAGAAAATTAGCAAGGAAACACAAATTTTAAATGATAAAATAGACCAGTTAGACCTAATTGATATCCATAGGACATTTCACCCCAAAACAATGAATTTCACCTTTTCCCCAAGTGCACACAGAACATTCTCAAGGATAGATCACATCCTGGGCCATAAATCTAGCCTTGGTAAATTAAAAAAAAATTGAAATCATTTCAATCATCTTTTCTGATCACAATGCAGTAAGACTAGATGTCAAATACAGGGGGAAAAAAACTATTAAAAATACAAACATATGGAGGCTAGCAAACATGCTTCTGAATAACCAACAAATCACAGAGGAAATAAAAAAAGAAATCAAAATATGCATAGAAATAAATGAAAATGAAAACATGACAATCCAAAACCTATGGGATTCAGTAAAAGCAGTGCTAAGGCTTACCTCAAGAAACAAGAGAAAAAAAGAAAAATAAAAACCTAACTTTACACTGAAAGCAGCTAGAAAAAGAAGAAATGAAGAACCCCAGGGTTAGTAGAAGGAAAGAAATAATAAAAATTAGAGCAGAAATAAGTGAAAGGAAACAAAGGAGACTATAGCAAAAATCAACAAAACTAAAAGCTGGTTCTTTGAGCAGATAAATAAAATAGACAAACCATCAGCCAGACTCATCAAGAAAATAAGGGAGAAGAATCAAGTCAACAAAGTTAGAAATGAAAATGGAGAAATTACAACAGACAACACAGAAATACAAAGGATCATAAGAGACTACTATCAGCAGCTCTATTCCAATAAAATGGACAACTTGGATGAAATGGATGAATTCTTAGAAAAGTATACCTTCCAAAATTGAACCAGGAAGAACTAGAAAATCTTAATAGACCCATCACAAGCATGGAAATAGAAATTGTAATAAAAAAATCTTCCAACAAACAAAAGCCCAGGACCAGATGGCTCCACAGGTGAATTCTACCAAAAATTGAGAAGAGTTAACACCTATCCACTCAAACTCTTCCAGAAAATTGCACAGGAAGGTAAACTCCCAAATTCATTCTATGAGGCCACCATCACCCTAATACCAAAACCAGACAAAGATGCCACCAAAAAAGAAAACTACAGGTCAATATCACTGATGAACATAGATGCAAAAATCCTTAACAAAATTCTAGCAAACAGAATCCAACAACATATTGAAAAGATCATTTACTATGACCAAGTGGGCTTTATCCCAGGAATGCAAGGATTCTTCAATATCTGCAAATCAAACAACGTAACACACCACATTAACAAATTGAAAGATAAAAACCATATGATTATCTCAATAGATGCAGAGAAAGCCTTTGACAAAATTCACTGCCCGTTTATGATAAAAACTCTCCAGAAAGCAGGCATAGAAGGAACATACCTCAATATAATAGAGAAAGAAAGTTTAGTCGCTCAGTCATGTCCAACTCTTTGCGATTCCATGGACTGTAGCCTACCAGGCTCCTCTGTCCATGGGATTTTCCAGGCAAGAGTACTGGAGTGGGCTGCCATTTCCTTCCCCAGAGGACCTTCCCAACCCAGGGATCGAGCCTGGGTCTCCCACATTGTAGGCAGACGCTTTACCGTCTGAGCCATCAGGGAACTCCATAAAAGCCATATATGAAAAACCCACAGCAAACATTATCCTCAGAGGTGAAGAATTGAAAGCATTTCCGCTAAAGTCAGGAACAAAACAAGGGTGCCCACTCTTACCACTACTATTCAGCATACTTTTGGAAGTTTTAGCCACAGCAATTAGAGAAGAAATAAATAAATAATTAAATAATTAAATAAATATATAAATAAAAGGAATCCAGATTGCAAAAGAAGATGTAAACTCTCACTGTTTGAAGATGACATGATCCTCTACATAGAAAACCCTAAAGACACCATCAGAAAATTACTCGAGGTAATGAATGAATATAGTAAAGTTGCAGGATATAAAATTAATATATCCTTAATCCCTTGCATTCCTATACACTAACAATAAGAAAACAGATAAATTAAGGAAACAATCCCATTCACAATTGTGACGAAAAGAATAAAATGTTTAGGAATAAATCTACCTAAAGAAACCAAAGACCTGTACATAGAAAACTATAAAGCACTAATGAGTTAGATCAAAGATGACACAAATAGATAGAGAAATATACCATGTTCATGGACCAGAAGAATCAATACAGTGAAAATGAGTATACTACCCAAAGTAATCTACAGATTCAATGCAATCCCTATCAATCTACCAACGGTATTTTTCACAGAACTAGAACAAATAATTTCACAATTTGTATGGAAATACAAAAAAACCTCAAATTGACAAAGCAATCTTGAGAAAGAAGAATGGAACTGGAGGAATCAACCTGCCTGACTTCAGGCTATACTACAAAGCTACAGTCATCAAGACAGTATGGTACTGGCACAAAGACCAAAATATAGATCAATGCAACAAAATAGAAAGCCCAGAGATAAATTCATGCACCTATGAGCACCTTATCTTTAACAAAGAAGGCAAAACTATACAATAAGCAAAGACAATCTCTTTCACAAGTGGTGCTGGGAAAATTGGTCAACCACTCATAAAAGAATCAAACTAGAACACTTTCTAACACCATACACAAAAATAAACTCAAAATGAATTAAAGATCTAAATGTAAAACCAGAAACTATAAAACTTCTAAAGGAAAACATAGGCAAAACACTTTCTGACATAAATGACAGCAAGATCCTCAATGACCCACCTCCCAGAGTAATGGAAATAAAAGCAAAAATAAATTAATGGGACCTAATTAAACTTAAAAGCTTTTGCACAATGAAGGAAACTATAAGCAAGGTGAAAAGACAGCCTTCAGAATGGGAGAAAATAATAGCAAAAGAAGCAACTGACAAATAATTAATATCAAAAATATGCAAGTAGCCCATGCAGCTCAATACCAGAAAAATAAATGACCCAATAAAAAAATGGGCCAAAGAACTAAATAGACATTTCTGCAAAGAAGACATACCAATGGCTAACAAACACATGAAAAGATACTCAACATCACTCATTTTCAGAGAAATGCAAATCAAAACCTCAATGAGGTATCATTTCATGCCAGTCAAAATGGCTACTATCAAAAAGTCTACAAAAATTAAATGTTGGAGAAGGTGTGGAGAAAAGGGAACCCTCTTACATTGTTGGTGGGAATGCAAACTAGTACAGCCACTATGGGGATCAGTGGAGATTCCTTAAAAAACTGAAAATAGAATTGCCATATGACCCAGCAATCCCACTGCTGGGCGTACACACTGAGGAAACCAGAATTGAAAGGGACACGTGTACCCCAGTGTTCATCACAGCACTGTTTACAATTGCCAGGACATGGAAGCAACCTAGACGTCCATCGGCAGAAGAATGGATAAGAAAGCTGTGGTACATATACAAAATGGAATATTACTCAGCTATTAAAAAAATACAACACATTTGAATCAGTTCTAATGAGGTGGATGAAACTGGAGCCTATTATACAGAGTGAAGTAAGTCAGAAAGAAAAACACCAATACAGTATATTAACACATATATATGGAATTTAGAAAGATGGTAGTGACAACCCTATACACAAGGCAGCAAAAGAGACACAGATGTAAAGAACAAACTTTTGGAGTCTGTGGGATAAGGCGAGGGTGGGATTTGATTTGAGGGAATAGCACTGAAACATGTATATTACCATATGTGAAATAGATCACCAGGCCAAGTTTGATGCACAAAACAGGGCACTGAAAGATGGTGCACTGGGACAACCCAGAAGGATGGGATGGGGAGGGAGGTAGAAGGGGAGATGGCTGATTCGTGTCAATGTATGGCAAAAACCACAATATTGTAAAGTAATTAGCCTCCAAATAAAATTAATTGGTTAATTAAAAAAAGAAAGAAGTACATCAGAAAGAAAAAAATGAAATTGTCTTTTGTTTGCAGGTGATATAATTTTATATATAGATCATCTTAAAGACTCCCCCTGAAACTGTGAAAATTATTCAACAAATCCAGTAATGTTACAGGATACAAAATCAATAGATAGACAAAGCTGCAGCATTTCTATGTATTAACTATGAACTATATGAAAAAGAAGTAAACAACCCCATTCACAGTAGCATCAAAACAATAAAATACATAGGAATTAATTTATCCAAAGGTATGAAAGGTCTGTACCCTGAAAACTATGACTTTGATGAAAGATATTGATGAATACACAACTATATGAATCAGTTCAGTTCAGTTCAGTCGCTCAGTTGTGGCCGACTCTTTGCGACCCCGTGAACTGTGGCACACCAGGCCTCCCTGTCCATCACAAACTTCCGGTGTCCACCCAAACCCATGTCCATTGAGTTGGTGACACCATCCAGCCATCTCATCCTCTGCTGTCCCCTTCTCCTCCTTCCCCCAGTCTTTCCCAGCATTAGGGAGTCAGTTCTTCACATCAGGTGGGCAAAGTATTGGAGTTTCAGCTTCAACATCAGTCCTTCCAATGAACACCCAGGACTGATCTCCTTTAGGATGGACTGGTTGGATCTCCTTGCAATCCAAGGGACTCTCAAGAGTCTTCTCCAACACCACAGTTCAAAAGCATCAATTCTTCTGTACTCAGCCTTCTTTATAGTTCAACTCTCACATCCATACACGACCACTGGAAAAACCATAGGCTTGACTAGATGGACTTTTGTTGACAAGGTAATGTCTCTGCTTTTTAATATGCTGTCTAGGTTGGTCATAACTTTCCTTCCAAGGAGTAAGCATCTTTTAATTTCATGGCTGCAGTCACCATCTGCAGTGATTTTGGAGCCCAGAAAAATAAAGTCAGCCACTGTTTCCACTGTTTCCAATCCATTTGCCATGAAGTGATGGAACCAGATGCCATGATCTTAGTTTTCTGAATGTTGAGCTTTAAGCCAACTTTTTCACTCTCCTTTTTCACTTTCATCAAGAGGCTCTTTAGTTCTTCTTCACTTTCTGCCGTTAGGGTGGTGTCATCTGCATATCTGAGATTATTGGTATTTCTCCTGGCAATCTTGATTCCAGCTTGTGCTTCTTCCAGCCCAGCATTTCTCATGATGTACTCTGTATATAAGTTAAATAAATAATTACCCTATTTTCATGGATCAGAAGAATTAATATTGTTAGAATGGACATACTACCCAGAACTATGTATAGACTCAACACAATTCCTATCAAAATTTCAATGCTATTTTTCTCAGAAATAGCTAAGAACAGCCCTAAAATTTGTATGGAATCACAAGACTCCAATATCCAAAGCAATTCTGAATAAAAGAACAAAGCTGGAGCCATCACATTTCCTGATTTCAAACTAAACTATAAATAGTAATCAAAAAAGTATTCTGCATAAAACAAGACCCACAAATTAATGGAATAGAACCTAGAATCCAAGAGTAAACCATGATTATATGGCCAACTAATATGTTACAAAGGATTCAAGGATATGCAATGAGAAAAGGGTAGTACTTTTGTAAATGGTGATGAAAAAACTGAATGACAACATTCAGAAGAATAAAACTGGAATCTTATCTTATACCACTCACACAAATTAACTCAAAATGAATTGCCTTAAGCAGAAAGCCTGAAATCGTAAAAGTCTTAGAAGAAAACAGGAGGAAAAACTCCTTGATGATGGTCTTGACAATGATTTTTTGTATATGTTCTGAAAAGCAAAAACAAAAAGCAATAAGTGGGATCACATCAAAGTAAAAAGCTTCTGCACAGCAAAAGAAACAATGAACAAAATGAAAAGGAAACCTATGGAATGATTAAATGGAGTTAGTATCCAAAATATATAAAGAACATATACAACACAGTAGCAAAACCCCCATGTAATCCGACTAAGAAATGGGCAGAGGTACTGAGCAAACATTTTCACAAAGAACACTTTGAATGGCCAACAAGTACATGAAAAGGTGCTTGACACCCCTAATCATCAGAGAAATGCAAACAAAAATGACAATGGGATGTCATCTCATACCTGTTGGAAAGGCTGTTATCATCAAGACAAGTGAGATAAGAATTGTTGAGTGTGTAGAGAAAAAGGAAACTTGTGTATTTTGGTGGAATTGTAAATTGGTACAACCACTGTGGTAAATAATATAGACAGTCTTCAAAAAATTGAAAATAAAACTATCATATGACCTAGCAATTTTACTTCCAGACATTTTTCCTAAAGAAATGAAATCAAGATCTCAAGTAGATAGCTAGACTTCCATGTTCATCATGACATTGTTCTCAATAGCCAATATATGGAAAAAAACCTTAAGTGTATGTCTACAGATGAGTAGATAAAAAAAGATATGGAATATATACAGTAGAATATCATTCAGCCACAAGAAAGAAGGAAATCGTGCCATTTGCAACAATGTGGCTGAAACTTGAGAGCATTATGTTAAGTGAATTAAGTCAGACAGAAAAAGACAAATAATGTATGATCACTTGTATGTGGAATCTAGAAAGACCAAACTCTAGAAACAGAGAATAGAATGGGGGTTTACTGGGGTCTGGTGGGGGGAATGAAGACATGTTGGTCAGACTTTCAGTTATGAGATGAATACATTTGGGGGGATCTAAAGTAGAGCAAGGTAATTATAGTTAACAATATTGTATTATATATTTGAAAATTGCTAAGAGAGTAGATCTTAAATGTTCTTACCACAAAAAAGAAATGGTAATTATGTGAGTGATGGAGGTGTTAACTAATGCTACCATAGTAACCATTTCCCAATGTAAGTGAGAAGAAAGCTTCTCTCTCTCTCCCTGACAATCTGAGGTCACAGTGAGAAAGCAGACATCCACAAGTCAGGAACAGAGACCTCATTGTTGAGTTTTATTTTTATTTTATTTTATTTCTTTTTTCGTTTTTCTAAATTATTTTTTTTTCATTTATTTTTATTAGTTGGAGGATAATTACTTTACAATATTGTAGTGGTTGTTGTCATACATTGACATGAATCAGCCATGGATTTACATGTATTCCCCATCCCCATCCCCCCTCCCACCTCCCTCTCTACCCAATCCTTCTGGGTCTTCCCAGTGCACCAGGCCCGAGCACTTGCAGAGACCTCATTGGAATCCAATGATGTAGAGCACTGATCTTGACTGTCAGCCGCTAGAACTGTAAGAAATAAATACCTGTTGTTACATTTGTCACTATTTGTCTATGCAGGAAACTATCTAAATTTATTAATTTACTTATTTGGGTAACATTTATCTATTTTCTTTTATTGCATATAGTTCAGTTTAGTCACTCAGTTGTGTCCGACTCTGCGACCCCATGGACTGCAGCATGCCAGGCCTCCCTGTCCATCACCAACTCCTAGAGTTTACTCAAACTTATGTCCATTGAGTTGGTGATGCCATCCAATCATCTAATCCTCTGTTGTCCCCTTCTCCTCCCACCTTCAATCTTTCTCAGCATCAGGGTCTTTTCCAATGAGTTGCTTCTTCACATCTGGTGGCCAAAGTATTGGAGTTTCAGCTTCAGCATCAGTCCTTCCAAAGAATATTCAGGACTGATTTCCTGAATATTTCGGACTCTTTTGTCAAAAAAAGTCCATGATGGCCACTCCATTTCTACTAAGGGATTCCTGCCCACGGTAGTAGATATAATGGTCATCTGAGTTAAATTCACCCATTCCAGTCCATTTTAGTTTGCTGATTCCTAGAATGTCGACATTCACTCTTGCCATCTCCTGTTTGACCACTTCCAATTTGCCTTGATTCATGGACCTAACATTCCAGGTTCCTATGCAATATTGCTCTTTACAGCATCGGACCTTGCTTCTATCACCAGTCACATCCACAACTGGGTATTGTTTTTGCTTTGGCTCCATCCCTTCATTCTCTGGAGGTATTTCTCCACTAATCTCCAGTAGCATATTGGGCACCTACCGACCTGGAGAGTTCCTCTTTCAGTATCCTTTCATTTTGCCTTTTCATACTGTTCATGGGGTTCTCAAGGCAAGAATCCTGAAGTGGTTTGCCATTCCCTTCTCCAGTGGACCACATTCTGTCAGACCTCTCCACCATGACCTGTCCATCTTGGGTGACCCCATATGGCATGGCTTAGTTTCACTGAGTTAGACAAGGCTGTGGTCCTGTGATCAGATTGGCTAGTTCTCTGTGATTATGGTTTCAGTGTGTCGGCCCTCTGATGCCCTCTCGCAACACCTTCCGTATTACTTGGGTTTCTCTTACTTTGGATGTGGGATATCTCTTCACGGCTGCTCCAGCAAAGCGCAGCCGCTGCTCCTTACCGTGGATGAGGGGTATCTCCTCACAGCCGCCCCTCCTGACCTTGAACATGGAGTAGCTCCTCTGGGCCCTCCTGCGCCCGTGCAGCCACTGCTCCTTGGAGGTGGGGCAGCTCCTCAAGCTCACAGCTCTCCTGAAATAATTGCCTTCTCAAAGCCCCATCTTTAAATACATCACACTGGGGCTAGGACTCAACATATGAATTTTGGGGCGACACATGCATTCAGTCTATTGCATACTCAATGGTGTGTATCTATCACATGCTATCTATTGTATTAAAGTAATCCTACTCATGTAACCAGTAAAAACTTCAAATTTCAGGGGCTTAAAATTTCAGATTAGTTAATGGAGTTGAAACTGAATTAACTGTCCAAAGTGGGTCTCTTCAGTTCAGTTCAGTTCAGTTCAGTCACTCAGTCATGTCCGACTCTTTGCAACCCCATGAATCACAGCACGCCAGGCCTCCCTGTCCATCACCAACTAGGGTAGTCTACCCAAACCCCTGCCCATCGAGTTGGTGATGCCATTCAGCCATCTCATCCTGTCATCCCCTTCTCCTGTCACCAAACCCTCCCAGCATCAGGGTCTTTTCCAATGAGTCAACTCTTCGCATGAGGTGGCCAAAGTACTGGAGTTTCAGCTTCAGCATCAGTCCTTCCAATGAACACCCAGGACTGATCTCCTTTAGGATGGACTGGTTGGATCTCCTTGCAGTCCAAGGGACTCTCAAGAGTCTTCTCCAACACTATAGTTCAAAAGCATCAATTTTGGGCTCAGCTTTCTTCACAGTCCAACTCTCACATCCATACATGACCACTGGAAAAACCATAGCCTTTAGCAGACGGACCTTTGTTGGCAAAGTAATGTCTCTGCTTTTTAATATGCTATCTAGGTTGGTCACAACTTTCTTTCCAAGGAGTAAGCGTCTTTTAATTTCATGACTGCAATCACCATCTGCAGTGATTTTGGAGCCCCCCAAAATAAAGTCAGCCATTGTTTCCACTGTCTCCTCATCTATTTGCCGTGAAGTGATGGAACCAGATGCCATGATCTTAGTTTTCTGAATGTTAAACTTTAAGCCATTTTTTTTCACTCTCATCTTTCACTTTCATCAAGAGGCTCTTTAGTTCTTCTTCACTCTGCCTTAAGGGTGGTGTCATCTGCATACCTGAGATTATTGATATTTCTCCAGGCAATCTTGATTCCAGCTTGTGCTTCATCTAGCCCAGAGTTTCTCATGATGTACTCTGCATGTAAGTTAAATAAGTAGGGTGACCATATACAGCCTTGACGTACTCCTTTTCCTATTGGGAACCACTGTTGTTCCATGTCCAGTTCTAACTGTTGCTTCCTGACCTGCATATAGGTTTCTCAAGAGGCAGGTCAGCTGGTCTGGTTTTCCCATCTCTTTCAGAATTTTCCACAGTTTATTGTGATCCACACAGTCGAAGGCTTTGGCATAGTCAATAAAGCAGAAATAGATGTTTTTCTGGAACTCTCTTACTTTTTGATGATCCAGCAGATATTGGCAATTTGATCTCTGGTTCCTCTACCTTTTCTAAAACCAGCTTGAACATCTGGAAGTTCCCCGTTCTCGTATTGCTGAAGCCCGGCTTGGAGAATTTTGAGCATTACTTTGCTAGCGTGTGAGATGAGAGCAATTGTGCGGTAGTTTGAGGATTTTTTGGGATTGCCTTTCTTTGGGATTGGAATGAAAACTGACCTTTTCCAGTCCTGTGGCCACTGCTGAGTTTTCCAAATTTGCTGGCGCTTTCACAGCATCATCTTTCCAGATGTGGGGCTCTTAGTTATGTGCTTTTCCTCCAAGGGGTGATTTATGGACCCAGGCTGCTTTCATCATGTAGCTTCACAGTCTTCAACACATGGCTTCCGTCCTGCTCTGGGTATTTCCTTCATTTTAGCCACCTCGGCAGAGGAGGGAGCAGGAAGAGTTGCACTGGGGAGGTGTTTATGGCTAGGTCTGCAAGTTGGTGCTGTTGTTCAGTCGCTAAGTCATGTCCGACTCTTTATGACCCCATGAACTGCAGCATTCCAGGCTTATTTGACCATCACTATCTCCCTAAGTCAGGGATGCCATCCAACCATCTCATCCTCTGTCGCCCCCTTCTCCTCTTGCCCTCAATCTTTCCTAGCATCAGGGTCTTTTCCAATCAGTCAGCTCCTTGAATCAGGTGGCCAAAATATTGGAGCTTCAGCTTCAGCATCAGTTCTTCCAATGAATATTCAGGGTAGATTTCTTTTAGGATTGATTGATTTGATCTCCTTCCAGTCCAAGAGTCTCTCAAGAGTCTTCTCCAGCTCCACAGTTTGAAAGCATCAATTCTGTGGCACTCAGCCTTCTTTATGGTCCAACTCTCACATCCATACATGACTAAGGTTTGCAAGTGGACTATTAAATTCTAGACAAATATTCCTTTTTCTGAAATTCAGCCATGTGTTTACACATAATCTCAAAGGGATACTAAGAAATGTGCTTCTTTTCTCCTGGAAGAGGAAATAAAAGATTTGGTAATAAGCCAGAAGTTTTTTACATGTATCTCCATTCTGATGGACTGACAGCCAATACTTGACAACCTCTAGTCCCCTGCCACCAAAAATAATGCTGCAGTTAACATCTGTCTTTTTTAAAAAAATCATTATTTCTTTTAAAAAAAATTAAAAATGAATTTTAGCTATATTGTGCAGCCTGTGGAATCAGTTCACCAACCAGGAATTGAATTCTTCTGCACTGGAAGTATGGAGTCTTAACCATGGGGCCACCAGGAAGTCCCATCATCTCCTTTCTTATATATTCTGTGGACCTGTGTGAAAATATTTTAAATCCATAAACACAGAGATGGAATTTCTTGTTCATTGAACATGTACATGCTCCTTTTCACAAAGAGGTGTCATTTTGCATTCTGGACCATCAACACCAGCCTTCTTTCACCAACAGTGCATAAGGATATCTTATGGAGTCCCCATGACTCCATTTTTTTTTTTCAGTAGACTAATATGTATACAAAAATATATCATTGTAGTTTTAATTTTTTTTTTCTTCAATGGCTAATGATTTTGGGCTTCCCAGGTGGTATTAGTGGTAAAGAATTTGCCTGCCAATGCAGGAGATGGAAGAGATGTTGGCTGGATCCCTGGGTTGGAAAGATCTCCTGGAGTAGGAAATGACAACACAATCTAGCATTCTTGCCTGCAAATTCCATGAACAGAGGAGGCTGGCAGGCTACAGTCCATGTGGTCATGAAGTCAAATACGACTGAGCACATACACATAACAATGTAATGAGTTTGGATATCTTTTCATATTCTTGTCAACCCTTGAATTTCCGCTTCTGTAAATTGCCTAGTCATGTTCTTTCCTCATGTTTTTTTTTTTTTTTTTTCCCATTGTAATTCTTGTGGTGAAGAATATTTTTGAAATTAAACTTGTCTATTTGTTTTCCATTAAAAAAATGCTTATTAAGAAGTCAGGTCACACCTTTCACATTTAGAGTCCACCCTTCAAGTGTCCATCTATTCAAGGCTATGGTTTTCCCAGTAGTCGTATATGGATGTGAGAGTTGGACTATAAAGAAAGCTGAGTGCTGAAGAATGAATGCTTTTGAACAGTCCCTTGGACTGCAAGGAGATCCAACCAGTCCATCCTAAAGGAGATCAGTCCTGGGTGTTCATTGGAAGGACTGATGCTGAAGCTGAAACTCCAATACTTTGGCCACCTCATGCGATGAGTTGACTCATTGGAAAAGACCCTGATGCTGGGAGGGATTAGGGGCAGGAGGAGAAGGGGACAACGGAGGATGAGATGGTTGAATGGCATCACCAACTCAATGGACATGAGTTTGGTTAAACTCTGGGTGTTGGTGATGGACAGGGAGGCCTGGTGTGCTGCAGTCCATGGGGACACAAAGAGTCAGACATGAGTGAGCGACTGAACTGAACTACAAGCATTGGTGCACACTTTTATTTTTTTCACATATTGAATCATTCTTTACTTCATCATCCATTAAACAAACTGTCCATCACTACCCATTAATTTATGGTTCCAGCCTTATTACATATTAATTTCTAATATAAATGTGTATCTTTCCCTGAATTCTATTTGCTCTATTAGTTATTTGCCTGCTTTATTTTTTTAAATTTTTATTGTTGTTTTACTATTTTGCCAAAACCATTCTGGCTTTTTGAAGTGTGACTTTCAGTTCAGTTCAGTTCAGTCGCTCAGTTGTGTCTGACTCTTTTCATCATCTGCATATCTGAGGTTATTGACATTTCTTCTGGTAATCTTGATTCAAACTTGTGCTTCATCCAGCCCAGAATTTTGCATGAGGTACTCTGAATATAAGTTAAATAAGCAGGGTGACAATATACAGCCTTGACGTATTCCTTTCCCAATTGGGAATCACTCTGTTTTTCCATGTCCAGTTCTAACTGTTGCTTCTTACCTGCATAAAGATTTCTCAGGAGGCAGGTCAGGTGGTCTGGTATTCCCATCTCTTGAAGAATTTTCCACAGTTTCTGGTGATCCACACAGTCAAAGGCTTTGGAATAGTCAATAAAGCAGAAGTAGATGCTTTTTGGAACTCTCTCACTTTTTCGATGATCCAACAGATGTTGGCAACTTGATCTCTGGTTACTCTGCCTTTTCTAAATCTGGTTTGAGCATCTGTAAGTTCACAGTTCATGTACTCTTGTAGCCTGGCTTGGAGAATTTTGGGCATTACTTTGCTAGCATGTGAGATGAGTGCAACTGTGCAGTGGTTTGAACATTCTGTGGTCTTGCCTTTCTTTGGGATTGGAATGAAAACTGACCTTTTCCAGTCCTGTGGCCACTGCTGAGTTTCCCAAATTTATTAATATATTGACTGCAGCACTTTCACACCATCATCTTTTAGGATTTGAAATAGCTCAACTGGAATTCCATCACCTCCACTAGCTTTCTTCATAGTGATGCTTCCTAAGGCCCACTTGACTTTGCATTCCAGGATGTCTGGCTCTAGGTGAGTGCTCACACCATCATGATTATCTGGGTCATGAAGATCTTTTTTGTATAGCTCTTTTGTGTATTCTTGCCACCTCTTCTTAATATCTTCTGCTTCTGTTAGGTCCATACCATTTCTGTCCTTAATTGTGCTCTTCTTTGCATGAAATATTCCCTTGGTATCTCTAATTTTCTTGAAGAGATCTCTACTCTTTCCCATTCTACTGTTTTCCTCTATTTCATTGCACTGATCACTGAGGAAGGCTTTCTTATCTCTCCTTGATATTCTTTGGAACTCTGCATTCAAATGGAAATATCTTTCCTTTTCTCCTTTGCTTTTCACTTCTCTTCTTTCACAGCTATTTGTAAGGCCTCCTCAGACAACCATTTTGCCTTTTTTGCATTTCTTTTCCATGGGGATGGTCTTGATCCCTGTCTCCTGTACAATGTCACGAACCTCCGCCCATAGTTCATCAGGCAGTCTGTCTATCAGATCTAGTCCCTTAAATCTATTTCTCACTTCCACTGTATAGTCATAAGGGATTTGATTTAGGTCATACCTGAATGGCCTAGTGGTTTTCCCTAATTTCTTCAGTTTAAGTCTGAATTTGGCAATAAGGAGTTCATGATCTGAGCCACAGTCAGCTCCCGGTCTTGTTCTTGCTGACTGTATAGAGCTTCACCATCTTTGGCTGCAAAGAATATAATCAATCTGATTTCTGTATTGACCATCTGGTGATGTCCATGTGTAGTCTTCTCTTGTGTTGTTGGAAAAGGGTGTTTGCTACGACCAGTGCGTTCTCTTGGCAAAACTCTTCTAGCCTGTGTCCTGCTTCATTCTGTACTCCAAGACCAAATTTGCCTCTTAGTCCAGGTGTTTCTTGACTTCCTACTTTTGTATTCCAGTCCCCTATAATGAAAAGGACATGTCTTTTTGGGTGTTATTTCTAGAAGTTCTCATAGGTTTTCATCAAACCATTCAACTTCAGCTTCTTCAGCATTACTGTTTGGTGCATAGACTCGGATTACCATGATACTGGATGGTTTGCCTTGGAAATGAACAGAGATCATTCTGTCATTTTTGAGATCTCATCCAAGTACTACTTTTCAGACTCTTTTGTTGACTATGATGGCTACTCCATTTCTTCTAAGGGATTCTTTCCCCCAGTTAAATTTCATTTAAATTTCATTCCAGTCCATTTAATTCACTGATTCTTAAAATGTCAATGTTCACTCTTCCCATCTCCTGTTTGACCACTTCCAATTTTTCTTGGTTCATGGAGCTAACATTCCAGGTTCCTATGCAATGTTGCTCTTCATAGCATTGGACTTTACTTTCATCTCCAGTCACATCCACACCTGGATGTTGGTTTTACTTTGGCTTCATCTCTTCATTCTTTCTGGAGTTATTTCTCCACTGATCTCCAGGAGCATATTGGACACCTACCAACCTGGGGAGTTCATCTTTCAGTATCCTATATTTTTTCCTTTCCAAACTGTTCATGGGGTTCTCAAGGCAAGAATACTGAAGTGGTTTGCCATTCCCTTCCCCAGTGGACCACGTTTTGGCAGAACTCTCCACCATGACCCATCCATTGTGGGTGGCCCTACACAGCATGGTTCATAGTTTCACTGAGTTAGACAAGGCTGTGGTTCATGTGATCACATTGATTGGTTTTCTGTGATTGTGGTTTTCATTCTCTCTGCCCTCTGATGGAGAATGATAAGAGGCTTATGGAAGCTTCCTGATGCGAAAAGACTGACTGAAGGGGAAACTGGGTCTTGTTCTGATGGGTGGGGCCATGCCCAGTAAATCCAATATTCTACAATGGGCGGAGCTGTGTCCCTGTCTGTTATTTGACTTGAGGCCAAAGTATGTAGGAAGTAATGAAGATAATGGGAATCTCCTTCTAAAGGTCCCATGCATGCACCACTGTACACAGTGCCCCCAACCTTGCAGCAGGCCACTGCTGACCCACGTCTTTGCCAGAGACTCCTGGACACTCACAGGCAAGTCTGGGTCAGTCTCTTGTGGGGTCACTGCTCTTTTCTCCTGGACCCTGGTGCACACAAGATTTTGTTTATGCCCTCCAAGAGTCTGTTTCCCAGTCCTGTATAAATTCTGGTGGCTCTATTATGGGGTTAGCCTTATGGCAGAAAGCAAAGACCTAAAGAGCTCTTGATGAAAGTGAAAGAGGAGAGTGAAAAATTTGGGTTAAAACTCAACATCCAGAAAACTAAAATCATGGCATGTGGTCCCATCACTTCATGACAAATAGTTGGGTAAACAGCGGAAACAGTGACAGACTATTTTTGGGGGGACTCCAAAATCACTGGAGATGGTGACTGCAGCCATGAAATTAAAAGATGCTTGCTCCTTGAAAGAAAAGTTATGACCAACCTAGACAGCTTACTAAAAGGCACAGTCATTACTTTGCCCACAAAGGTCCATCTAATCAAAGCTATGGTTTTTCCAGTGGTCATGTATGGATGTGAGAGCTGGAGTATAAAGAAAGCTGAACACCGAAGAATTGATGCTTTTGAGCTGTGGTTTTGGGGAAGACTCTTGAGAGTCCCTTGGACTTCAAGGAGACCCAACCAGTCCATCCTAAAGGAACTCAGTCTTGAATATTCACCGGAAGGACTGATGCTAAAGTTGAAACTCCATTACTTTGGCCACCTGATGCGAAGAACTGACTCATATGTAAAGACCCTGATACTGGGAAAGATTGAAGGTGGGAGGAGATGGGGACGACAGAGAATGAGATGGTTGGATGGCATTACTGGCTCAATGGACATGAGTTTTAGTAAGCTCTGGGAGTTGGGACTGGTATGCTGCAGTCTATGGGGTCACAAAGAGTTGGACACGAAATAGCGACTGAACTGAACTGAACTGAAATGATGATGTGGTTAATGGTGATCTCCTCTAAGTGGGCTTATGCCATACCCAGGTCTACTGCACTCAGAGCCCCTGTCCCTGCAGCAGTCCACTGCTGACCTGTAAGTTTGTAGGAGATATTCAAACACAGTTCTGTCTCAGTCACTTTGGGGTCTCTGTGTGGTGGCATGCACAAGATTTGTTTGAGCTCTCTGAATGTCTCTGGTGGGTATGTGGTTTGATTCTATACATGATTTCACCCCTCCTAGCATCTTGCTGGGATTTCTCCTTTGCCCTTGGATGTGGGGCCTCTCCTTAAAGTCACTCCAGCGCTGCACAGATGCCTCACTGTTATCCTCAGTGACTATAAAAAAAATCTTAAAATTTGTATGGAGCCACAAAAGACCCCAAATAGTCAAAGCAATCTTGAGAAAGAAAAACAGAGCTGGCTCTCTGACCTCATACTATATGACAAAGCTATAGTCATCAAAGCAGTATAGTACTGGCATAACATTAGAAATACAAATCAATGGAACAAGATAGAAAGCCCAGAAATAAACTCATGTACCAATGATCAACTAATCTACAACAAAAGAGGTATGACGGTATAATGCAGGAAAGACAGTATCTTCACTAAATGGTGCTGGGGAAACTAGAAAGCTACATGTAAAAAATGAAATTAAAACATTCTTTAACACCATAGACAAAAATAAGCTCAACATGGATTAAAGACCTTATAGTGAGACTGAACACTATAAAATTCTTAGAAGAAAACATAGGCAGGACACTCTCTGGATTTAGGAAAAAAATAAAAACTCAACTATTAGAGATTTTTGGAAAACAGAGAAGTAGGAAGAGAAGCAATCACTTGAACCATTGTCATCCTGGGATAACCTCTTCTGTTATCTGAGCTCAGCTTGGTATAGCATGAAATGGTTTTCTAGAAGAGCTACAACCGGACAGAAGGACAGTTGAATAGGAAAAACTGTCAGGCCCCAGTACATACTGCATCAGTGAGCACTGTCAGGAAGGGGCTGTTTGCTGATATCCTGCAGAGGCTGTGAGTATCACCTCCATCATGACTGTGTGATGTAAGCAGAGAATGGTCCTTCTAGTTATGGTGCCAAGTGGCCAGAAAGGGTTTGGGCTAAACTTCAAGTCAGGTATCTCTCAAGTATTTTCAGTTCAGTTCAGTCAATCAGTTGTGTCCGACTCTTGGTGACCCCATGGACTGCAGCACACCAGGCTTCCCTGTCCATCACCAACTCCCCAAGCTTGCTCAAGCTCATGTCCATCGAGTTGGTGATGTCATCCAACCATCTTATCCTCTGTCATCCCCTTCTCGTCCTGCCTTCAACCTTTCCCAGCATCAGAACCTTTTCCAATGAGTCAGTTCCTCTCAAGTATTTCAGTGGGGAATGAAAGAGACATGGACTATCTGGTGAGGCCTGGAGTTAGCAAGGGCTCTGGAAAGGTCATTGAAGCTAGGCCCAGAATAGTTTGAAATTATCTGCTAAAGAGGCAGAATAAGTAAGACATTTCTGTTTCTTGGCTGTGTGCTTCAAACAGCTCTATTAAAACATGTTGGGTAGCTTTCATTTCCTTGAGTTCACTCCAGACTAGGCAATATTCCTCTGGTCTGAATATGGACTCCATCTTTTGTTAAGGATAATTTTACATCTGGTCTTAACTTTGGTCTGAATTCACAAAGCCTGTGCTGGTTGCTGTCCACCATCCCTGCAGAGCCATTCTGTACACTTTTCTGTCCCGCTTTGTGTACCGGAAGGAGGCTGACCTCTCAGAGTGCAGCACTCACTCAGGCTCCCTGGCCATGTGCTTGTTCAGTCGTTAAGTCATGTCTGACTCTTTGCAACACTATGGACTGCGACACACCAGTCTTTCCTGTCCTTCACCATTTCCTGGAGTTTGTTCAAACTCATCATTAAGTCAGTAGTGCTATCTAACCATTTCATCCTCTGCCACCCCTTTCTCCTTTTGCCTTCAGTGTTTCCCATAATCAGAGTCTTTGCCAGTGAGTTGGCTCTTCATATTAGGTGGTCAAAGTATTGGAGCTTCAGCATTAGTCTTTCCAATAAATATTCAGGGTTGATTTCCTTTAGGATTGACTGGTTTGATTTCCCTGCAGTCCAAGGGACTTTCAAGAGTCTTCTCTAGCACTATTAGAAAGCATCAATTCTTCAGTGCTCAGCCTTCTTTGTGGTCCAGCTTTCATATCCATACATGACTAGTAGGAAAAAACATAGCTTTGACTATACAGGCTTTTGTTGGCAAAGTGATGTCTCTGCTTTTTAATATGCTGTATAGGTTTGTCATAGCTTTCCTTCCAAGGAGAAAGTGTCTTTTAATTCTGTGGCTGCAGTCACTATCTACAATGATTTTGGAGCCCAAGAAAATAAAGCCTGTTTCTAGTTGGATTGTCCCTGTAGAAGGTGTAGGAGGCCATGTTGCACGACATTTCATAATACCCTACTCCCTAAACACAGTTTATGCTGTCAACAGAGACTGTGTTCTCTTACCTACAGCCGTATCTCCTATTAGGTGGTTTCTCTCTTATGGTTAAAGCTGGCTTCTAATTGCCTATTCGTCCCCAATGCCCCTTCTGGCTTAAGGGTGACATTGCCAACCCTTATTGGTTTTTCTCCTTCTTGCCCCCAGCCCTGTAAGCAGTCTCTTCAATAACAATTCTTTTAATTCCTTGAATGCACCATTTGTTTCATGCTCAGTTCCTGACTGAAGTACTTGTTGAAAGGCTTAGCTATGCCTCATGGACTGGTGCTTTGGGGATGCTATAAGCTTAGGACAAAATCTTTCTATTCTTTGGAATCAGGTTACAACCAACCTGCTTTGATGTGCCCCAGAAATGCATGTTGCAATTTAATAATGACAATGAACATGTGGAATACCTGCTTGAGCTTGCAGAAGCACCCCTTTATGATTCTGGAGGGGTGCAGATTCTTTGGCTACTGAATACTAGAGTTTAATTTTTGTTTTTGATGTGGACCAGTTTTTTTTTTTTTTTTTTTGTCTTTATTGGTTTTGTTACAATATTGTTTGTGTTTCAGGTTTTTGGCCAGGAGACATATGGGATCTTAGTTCCTCAACCAGTCACTGAGCCTGTACCCCCTGCATTGGAAGGACAAGTCCTAACCACTGGACCACCAGGGAAGTCCCTGGAGTTTAATTTTGAGCTGCATATTGAATCTCATGGCTGCTCATTGTGTTTTTCTGTAATTTTGTTTTGGATTCCTTAGTAGAGTTTCATTCTATCCCTGTTAACTTCAGACTTTAATTCTAGTATATAATAATTATTGTTATATAAATGATTATAATAAAATATATAATAATGATAATATAATAGATGTCTATGCTGATGGCTCAGTGGGTAAAGAATCCTCCTGCAATGTAAGAGACACAAGAGATGCAGAATTGATCCCTTGGAGAAGGAAATGGCAACTCATCCAGTATTCTTGCCTGGGAAATCCCAAGGACAGAGAAGCCTGACAGCTTACAGTCCAAAGAGTTATAAAGTGTTGGACACACCTGAGTGACTAAGCAGACAATAAACTAATGCTAATATTTTGTCTCCGGTATGATGTACACAGTCTTAACAGTCACACTGTTGACAGGAGGAGACTGAGGTCCAGGCAGAAGTGAGGTAATTTACACAAGCTCACACGTGTAGTAAGTGTCCCAGGGAGAGACTCACCCCAGGTCAGTCTAGTTCCAGTTCTGCACCTTGAATATGGTTGTCTCCTTTCCCTTCTAGAATTCCCTATATTGATTTTATTCCACTCCTTTTTTCTCTCTAAGAAGCAACTTAAAATATTAGGTGTCTGTATGAGTTAAACTATATTTCAGGAGACACTGGATTTCACTTTGAAATCCCTAATAATCCTCTAGCTTTGAATGGTACTTATTACTTATTGATCCACATAAATCCCAATATAGAAGAAAAAATATTGTGCTGGGAAGTCTCTTTTTGCACCTCCACATCCATTTTTCAGCTTGTTCTCTAGTTTGGGAAATGATCTCTAGAGTCAGAACTAGTGGATTCTCTTGATTAGTGGATCAAATATGGGTACTGGCTGGATTGCGTCAATATGAAGAAATCAGAAAATCAGAGTTGTGAAAAAGTGATATCATGATTCCACTGGGTCCTTTCCACCCGGACCTCAGGTTTACAATGAATGCTTTTCTCCCCCGAAGGCCACAGGTCTTACTGGATGAACTTTCAAGGCAGCCTACAGGTTCTGGTAACTGGTCCTTTAGACTCGGGGACGGGTAACAGTTCTCCATTGTTGCTACTCTTAGTCCTGTCCACAACTCAGGAAATAAACCCTCAAGAAACTGCCTTAATCACCCAGTGGACAGCGTCAGGGAGTTCCTCCATAAGATGAGAAAAGTTTATCTTTTATCCAAGCTAAATCATGAACAAATGAAAGCATAAAACCAAGATTCAAGAATCCTTCTGGGCCCTTGAAAGGAAAGTGAAATAAATGATCTAGCCAACTTTAAAGAAAGACTTCTATTGGGAAGAATACAAGTAAAAATCCCACCTAAGGACCAACAGTCCTTATGGTGCATCCACCAACTTCTGAAGCATCTCCTGTCCAGCTCCCCTAAAGGGGCTCAGCGGACCACCAACCAAAGCGGAGCTGATGATTTGGACCTCTTTTAGATAGTCACCTATAAAGTTGGCACTAAATATTTGTACAAAAGCGGAGTTTTAATATTCTGAACATATACTGATTCTATCTTTCCTCTGTTATCACTAAAACTCTCTGATGTCCTAATTGTGCTGGCAGTAAAAGGTAATTTTGACTTAACAAAATTGCCATCTTTTCATGATTCATAGCTAAATAATTTTAAACTACAAAAGCAACGTAATTTGGAATGAAAATTTTAGGGCACAACACAAGGAGGGCTAACCATTGTCTTGGGGTCACATTGTAGACCCTGGAATAAGTATGAGGTGAAAAATGTCACTGTGGGTTCTATTGATGTTGGAATTAAAGATAATAAAGTATCTAAAGATAATAAAGATAAAGAAAGATCTGAAGTGAAAAATAATGTTGTCTTAAAAATGATAGTTTGAGAGAAAATGCTCATTGATGAGCACCAGCTTTTTCTCTGATTCAGCTGTTCATTTTGTGTAAATCACAAAACTGCTCTAATGTGCCCCCATACTAAAGTTCAAAGGCCATCTCCTCTGTAATCTCCTTCATCTGTTCAGATGGTCACAGGGTCATCTGAGAAAGTCACCTGCAGAAGTATTTGGTGGGGAATGAAATGCCTGTCTTTTCCCATAGAAGGCTCCCCATCTTCTCAGATGGGTCTGCTTGGAGCCCCCTTCATGTGACTGATGATAACAGTGGGGGAGTACACCTCTCCTTCACAGGGAAAAGTACCCACTTTCCCAGGTGGATACTGTGAAAAGTCTCTCCCATTTTATCTTTTGCAGACTCTGCTTTCATAAGCTGAAGAGTAGGAAAGGACAGTGGGAGTATGATTGGAGTGATTGTTAATAAGACCTGAAAGGTATACCTGGCTGCATGTTTTGTGGCATCCGTTAGAAGTTTTCAGCCCTCCGTGCTAATTCAAGGGTAAAAAGAACAATCACATTTGATAAAATTAAAATGGCTTTTAAAGCCCCATAGAGCATTAAATCGATGCTTTAGAATTGTGGTGCTAGAGAAGACTCTTAAAAGTCCCTTGGCCTGCAAGGAGATCAAGCCAGTCAATCCTCAAGAAAATCAACCCTGAATATTCAGTGGAAAGACTAAGGCTAAAATTGAAGCTCCAGTACTTTGGCCACCTGATGCAAAGAACTGACTCATTGGAAAACACCCTGACGCTGGGAAAGATTGAGGGCAAGAAGAGAAGGGGACGACAGAGGATGAGAAGGTTGGATGGCATCACTGACTTAATAGACATGAACTTGAGCAAACTCCAGGAAGTGGAGGACAGGGAGGCGTGGTATGCTGTAGTCCGTGGGGCCACAAAGATTTGGACACAACTTAGGGGCTGAACAACAACAAAGAGTATTAAAACTGGCTGGGTGTTTGGTTGATCTCATGGCCCATCTTTCTACTTTAAAGAAACACAACATCAACCGTCTCAGACAAATTAGAGCCCCTGTAATTCTTTGATCATTGATGCTGGCATTTTATCAGTGTCCAACCCAGTCACAACCTACCTACTTTGTCGTTGCTGTTTAGTCACTAAGTCACGTCTGATTCTTTTGCAGCCCCATGGACTGCAACCCGCCAGTCTCCTCTGTCCATGGAGTTTTCCAGACAAGAATACTCGAGTGGGTTCCCGTTTCATTCTCCAGGGGATCATCCTGATCCAGGGATTGAACCCACAGCTCCTGTGTCTCCTGCAATGGAAGGCAGATTCTTTACCACTGAGCCACCAGAGAAGCCCCTTTCAGCTACAGCTACTGTATAAGCCCCTCTCTCCTCCTTCCTCGGTGGAGAAATGGAACCACCCATGTCTACACCTCCAGTCTAGCATTCTGAAAAATGTGCAGGTGGTTTCTTCTTAGCCAAACCCAGGAAAACTTCCTCCTCCTCTCCTTCCTTGCTTCCCCCTTCCTCCCTTTTAGTCTATTAGTTCTCAACTTTTCTGT
Source organism: Cervus elaphus (assembly GCF_910594005.1). Classification (NCBI taxonomy): domain Eukaryota; kingdom Metazoa; phylum Chordata; class Mammalia; order Artiodactyla; family Cervidae; genus Cervus; species Cervus elaphus. The sequence continues at coordinate 8,464,339 of NC_057845.1, read as the reverse complement.
TAATACATTTTGTGGGTGTATAGTCACCTTTGCTAACATGTTACATTTTTTTAGGGTCTGGGTTGTGTGTGCTACATGCTAAGTTGCCTCAGGCATGTCAGACTCTTTGCGACTCTATGGACTGTAACCCCCCAGGCTCCTCTGTCCATGGGATTCTCCAGGCAAGCATATTGGAATGGGTTGCCCTTTCCTCCTCCAGGGAATCTTCCTGACCCAGGGATCAAAGCCCTGTCTCTTACATCTCCCACATTAGGAGGCAGGTTCTTTACCACTAGTGCCATCAACGTCTGGGTTACTCTGTGTCTTTTAAATTACAGGCTACTTTTTTATATTTGTTTATTTTTAGTTGGAGGATAATTGCTTTACAATATTGTGTTGGTTTCTGCCAGACATCAACATGAATCAGCCATAGGTATACATGTGTCCCCTCCCTCCTGAACCTCCCTCCCACCTCCCACCCCATCCCTCCCCTCTAGGTTGTCACAGAGCATGGATTTGAGCTCCCTATACAGATGACTTCTGAAATTACCAAGGCAAACACAAATGTTTCTACCCAGGAAGACTCCCTTCATCATGGATACTTGCTTGAAAGATTTGATGTGCTTTGTGAGTTTCTGGGAACTTGCAGTATTTTCTTATATCTTTGGGGAGAAAAATAGGATCTGGAAAACATAAAGGAAGAAACAAGGAGGGAAAATATGTATTCAAGTTCTTTCCAAGAAAGTTTAAGAGTGGAGGAGATGAGTCAAGTTTTATATTTGGGCGGTAATTTCATGATCTTGGGTGGATTCATTTACACATTTAACAGGGCTGGTATCCTGAATTGTGTGAGCTAGTCTTTGGAAGGGGAGGTGGAGAAGCAGATAATAAGAGTGAAACAAAATGCTGCACACATTTTTACCACCGTGGACCAAATGAGTTTAAGGTCAAAGTGCCCCAGTGCAGGTAAAGGTCACTGGAGAGGCAGGAGGAAACCAGGGACGGTTTCAAGTACAGAGCCGGCCTTCCATACCCGTGGGTTTTGCATGGACATTTCATTCTGGGGTTGGCTGAGTCTGCGGATGTGAAACTGATGTACATGGAAGGTCGACTGTGTTCACTGTTCTTCACCATTTTACAGAAAGGACTTAGCATCTGCAGATTTTAGTATCTGCTGTAGCTTCTGGAAACAGTCTCCTGAAGATACCAAAGAATTGCTGTCATCAGTGGCATTTGACCAGCGTCTTTAAGTCAAGTTTGGATACAGAGAGACAGAAGTGGTGAGAGAGAGATGGAAAGAGAAAATTTCCACTGAAGTAGGAAGACAGGCTTCCCAGGTGGTGCTAGTGGTGAAGAATCTACCCGCCAATGCAGGAGACAGAAGAGATGCGGGTTTGCCCCTGGATTGGGAAGATCACCTAGAGGAGGGCATGGCAAGCCACTCCAGCATCCTTGCCTGGAGAATCCTAGGGACAGAGGAGCCTGGCGGGCTACAGTCCATGGGGTCACCGAGAGTCTTACATAACTGAGACTGAGCCCACACGCCCAAGTAGGAAGACATGAGCCAGACACAAGCGGCAGATGCTGGCTGGTTCTGGTTCAACGAGATTAACCTGCTGTGTGGCTTCTAAAAGCATTATTTTCTGAAGGAAGTCCGAAGGAAATCATCCAGGAAATCTATGATGAGATCATTAAACATCTCAGTGAAAGATACCCTGGCAATTAATTTCATTTGCAGCATGCATGCTTATGAATCACTATTTGTTGGAATGTTGTGAAAAGGTCAAAACTAATTATATATTTGTTATGATGAGCTTAAAATTCTAGCTGTCATTTGTTATCTTGCTTCCCTTGAGAAAATGTAGACTCAGTCCCATTCCTGCATTGGAGTTCTGAGTGTCAATTTTTAAAGCTTTAATGAAAATGTTTCTTTCATCACTATAATTTGGCTTATTATGCTTAATGCCACTGAATTACTTTTAAATCTTGGCATGGCTTTATTAAAAATGGTCTCGTTTAAATTTGCTGCTCTGGGTACAGAATTCATCATGAAGACAAGAAAAAGGAGCCTGTCTCTTCAGAGATAGTTTGGCAGTAGCTTAATGACAGATATAAAAATACTGAAGACATTATCGACACATTTAAAATTCCCTCTGATGTTGGTTACTTGAAAACCTTTATTTTCTGTGTGTGTGTTTTCTGAGATTGTTACGTTTTTTGGTCTCTTACTGAAGAATTTGCCAGCATATATTCCTTGTGGGTACATTGGAATGCAAATCCCAGAAAACACAATGGCATTCACAATTACAGTCTTTCAAAATCAAGTAGCCTAACAAAATTTCACCTTTGAAATTTGATCTATTCAATTCTCAGAGATAGAAGACAACATATAAAGGGTCACAGAGAGTTGGACATGACTGAGCTACTACTTAGCATGCACTTTCTTAGTCTTCAAGAGTTAAGAAGGGGGTCCTGTGTTGCAATGATGGAGCAGGATTATGCTGAACCACTTGCCACTTCATGGTTAAGTGACTTTGTGCAAGCAATTTAACCTCTCTGAATTTCTGTAAACAATACTTCCTCAGGGTTGCTATGACCATTACATGAGCAGATGTTGTGAAGTACACACCATGCACCTGGATTCAGCACACGCCTGTTAAGTGATAGCTGCTATCGCAGTTATTACCATTTGATAACATGACCTTGGTATTTACTGAGAGCATGGCCCAAGGCAGACCACAGCAACAGGATCTAACTATCTCTACCTATATTTCCATATATCCATATGTGTACAACTTTTCTCATAATGTCCAAACTGAACTGTCAGTCCAACTCCTTCCAGTTCATCCTGGATTACTCTGATGGAGGGTAGGAGGCCCTTGCCTTCATCTGGTGCCTTTGGATAAGGCTACTTTTTAACATCAATAGGGGTTTTAGGTTTATTAGTGAAACTGTATGGTTGTCAAGAAGAGAAAGCTTGAGACCAATTAGCAAAATATCCTATAACTTATTGTCCAAATTGAGATACTCATGTGAAGGGCAGGGGGAACCCAACTTATAGGAGTTCACAATTTCAGGCTTAATGAAGAAACTTCCAGAACAAACTATGATGTCTAGGGATTCTGCTAATGAAGAAAATGAGATAAGAAATGGGTGAAAGGAAGGAAGAAGGATATGAATGCAAATAAACAAACAAACCAAAAAATTTATGTCCATGAATCCATTTGGAGTCTCAGTTAACCTACTAGGTGTATAAAAAGGGAGTAGTAGTCGTCGTTCAGTCGCTCAGTCATGTCTCACTCTTTGCGACCTGATGGATGACAGCACGCCAGGCTTTTCTCTCCAACTCCCAGAGTTTACTCAAACTCATGTCCATTGAGGTGGTGATGCCATCCAACCATCTTATCCTCTGCCACCCCCTTCTGCTCCTGCCTTCAATCTTTCCAAGCATCAGGGTCTTTTCCAATGAGTTAGTTCTTCCCATCAGGTGGCCAAAGTATTGGAGCTTCAGCTTCAGCATCAGTCCTTCCAATGAATATTCAGGACTGATTGCCTTTAGTATGGACTGGTTGGATCTCCTTGCAATCCAAGGGACTCTCAAGAGTCTTCTCCAACATCACAGCTCAAAAGCATCAATTCTTTGGCGTTCAGCTTTCTTTATAGTCCAACTCTCACATCCATATGGGAGAAGGAAATGGCACCCCACTCCAGTACTCTTGCCTGGAAAATCCCATGGATGGAGGAGCCTGGTAGGCTGCAGTCCATGGGGTCGCTAAGACTCGGATATGACTGAGCGACTTCACTTTCACTTTTCATTTTCATGCATTGGATAAAGAAATGGCAACCCACTCCAGTGTTCTTGCCTGGAGAATCCCAGGGATGGAGGAGCCTGGTGGACTGCCATCTATGGGGTCGCACAGAGTCGGACACGACTGAAGTGACTTAGCAGCAGCAGCAGCACATCCATGCTTGACTACTGGAAAAACCATAGCTTTGACTAGACGGACCTTTGTCGGCAAAGTAATGTCTCTGTTTTTTAATATGCTGTCTAGGTTGGTCGTAGCTTTTCTTTCAAGGAGCAAGCATCTTTTAATTTCATGGCTGCTGTCACGATCTGCAGTGATTTTGGAGTAATTTCTCTAATTGGCTATCTTGTGGGCAAAGCTTAAAAGCAAGTCCCTCTGGAGCCCCTGTGACTTCCTGTGAGGACACTCACCTATAAAGTCAGTCTGTTTCTGGATTTATAAATGTCAGCATGTCAAGATGGTTTAATGTTGGTCATTTCGGTCCCAAGGCTTACGGGACTTTAAGTTATTACTTGTAAATATAGTATGTATGTCTCCACTTTGGAGAATTTACCATTCCTATTTTGTCCTGCTTCTTTCCTCTCTATGGTCATTTTTTAAAGAAATGTGACTTGAAAAAAGTTTCCCTTCATATGCAGGACTAGACATGGACAAACCAGAGAAATGGTTATGCCTTTGATCAACTCTTCTGCACCCCAATAGACAACTTCCCTAAGCACTCCATTACTTCATGTGGAATGGCTTACTCGCCTCTCCCTGTGCACTTCTGACAGTCCTGTGACCATACTTGATCAGCGAACATCTGTCCTTTCCTTATTTTCAGCTGGAGGATCCAACTCATAAATGACTTGAGCAAGTAGATTGTAACTTAAGCCAGTCTGTTACTTGATGCACTGGGTCTCTGATGATGGAGAGACTCTGGTGGGTTATACATTTCAGAACTGATAGACTTTGTGTTTCTTTAAAAATCACACTGCAGAGATATTTCTTAGGGATACCTTTCTCAGAAGAGACACTCAACTTTATTTCCTATTAAAACACATCACAGGAGTTTCCTAATTCAGAAATTATTTAGCCTTATGGACAGAGAAGGCTGGCGTGCTGCAGTCCATGGGGTCGCAAAGAGTCGGACACGATTGAGCAACTAAAATGAACTGAACTGAGGTCAAGAGCAGAGCTCAATTAGGGACTGCCCTGGTGGCGCAGTGGGTGGAACTCCACCTGCTAATGAAGGGGACAGGAGATCGATCCCTGGTCCAGGAAGATTCCACGTGCTGTGCTGCACCCAGAGCCACCACAATGAGAGGCCCACACACTGCAACAAAGAGTAGTCTCCACTCACAACTAAGAGGGCCACACAAAAAAGCAATAGAGACCCAGCATAGCCAAAAACAAACAAAAAAAGAGTTGAATTAAAGTAGTAACTGCCGAGAGAGAGGAAACGTGTTGGTCATCTGCATTTTATCTCCATCTAGTTTTCTTGAACCCACTTTCTTCTTATTTCTGTCTCTCTCTCTAGCATCTTTTAAGCTAAGAATAGAAATCTCATGTATCAGCAACCCCATGGGGTCAATCAAGTAGTGGATGGCCTCTCTTCCCTTTTCTCCATGCTAAAGGCAAGAAAGGCCTAGATTTGAAACTTGAAAGGAATATAAATCTTATTTGTTAACATCATCTTTCAATCAACACTGACTTCCCTCTTTCTTCCTGAATATTTCACCTGAGCCATCTTTTCCTATTAACGTCGAGAAATTGCTGAAGGAAAAATGTTGGATCTAGTCTTTAATTAACTTTGCCATTGATTTCTACATAACTGTGTATGAGTCACTGCTTTTTACAGAAAAGGATGAAAATCTCAAAGATTAATAGTTGATCTCAGGGATTTTTTTCTGGACCACCTTCCAGATATTCTGCAATTTCTTTTTTCTCTCCTCTGAACTCATTAGCTTACTTTTTTCTTTGCCCCAACACACACAGACACACATGGAAGCATATGCCTCTGTGTGCACATCAAATGAACTTTCAGAATGAAAATATTGGGGGAAAAGGAAGGTAATTATGTATTATATTTACTAGTTGACCAAAAAAACTCTGTTCTGCATTTCTGCCTAGTTCAATATATTATGTACCTTGAATAAACGTTCAGTGATCAATAAGTGATTTTGAGCCTTAAAATATTTGTAAACCATATTGACACACAACATATTTTACATATTAGAAGTTGCTATATTTCTTTTCCCATAAATTACTGTAACTGTATGTAAAAAGATACAGCACTGTAATATTTCCTGAAATGAGAGAAAAATATTGTTCTGTTACATTAGAATATTAAACTAGAATTCCCTTAGTATAAGATTTAGTCAATTGAATAAACTATGTATTTCCCCTGTAATATTTTCACATCCATTCTAATTCATTGCCAGTCAGTTGGATTCATCAATTGTAATTCTCAAATATAAGAATCTTAATGCATTTTTTATGAACTACATTGTGTTCTATTTGTTGTTAATAAAATTCTTATTGATCCCAAATCTGAGTGTTGATTACAAGCACAGAAAAATATATGTCCAGTATCTGTTATTGCTATTTTAAAAGGTCATTTTGTTTCCTCTTCGTGTCTGGAATTATTTCTGTACTCAAATTCTGCAGGGACTAGGTTAAAAGTTTCTTTTAGTTGTAAAATAATCCTACAGAAACCAATGGGATTTAATTATGTGAAATATTGATCCAGTGCTTGCTTCTTTCCTGTTGCTGTTTCCTAATATCTCGACTCCCCAGCTAAACATTCCTTCCTCCACACCCACTCCTCTGCTCCTAAATCCTGATGTTTTCTTGAACTTCCTTTTCCTTCCCTCAAGACCACTCTCTGAACTCTGGCTGTGTGAAGTGTGCCTCTAAGTTACCTCTGTCATGCAGTGAGCTTTCTGGCCTTCTTCTGTTGCTGTTCAGTCACTAAGTCATGTCTGACTCTTTGTGACTGCATGGACTGCAGCATGCCAGGCATCCCTGTCCTTCACCATCTCCCAGAGTTTGCTCAGATCTCAAATTCGCATCCATTGAGTCAGTGATGCCATTTAACCATCTCAGCCTCTGTCACCCCCTTCTCCCTTGCCCTCAGTCTCTCCCAGCATCAGGGTCTCTTCCAACGAATCATATCAGTTCTTCGAAACAGGTGGCCAAAGTATTGGAGCTTCAGCTTCAGCATCAGTCCTTCCAATGAGTAGTCAGGGTTGATTTCCTATTGGCATTCTTTTAGCCCAAGCTACAGTATCCTTCCTCTGGGCTGCTGATCAAGGGACCCTCTCTCTCTCTTTTCCTCTCTTAGACTTCTTTCCTTCAATTCTTTCTCTAACCTCAACCAGAGTGGCTATCACCTCTGGGACCCATTGCACTCTTTGCATTTTAGCCAATAGACTCCTTTTTTTTTTGGTGTGTGTCATTCTGGCCCTATATTTTCTTATGGCAGTGCCTTAGAATACACTGTTTTTTCAACTGAAACACTTGCCTTCTCTATCTGATGTTTCTCCCTGGAACAGATTAATTTGCCCTCTTTCAGATTTTACCTATACAGTAAATGCCCTACATACGGACCTTCCAGTTGCGAACTTTCAAAGATGCAAATGTGCATTCCATCATCAGGTGTGAGTGACATTGCACACTGCTAAAGACCCTTTAGCTCTACCATCTCCCCCGTCCTCTCCCTCCTCCAGCTGGTAGCTTTTCTTGTCTGCTCACTCGATGCCAGCCCTTGTATGTCAGCTGTTGTACTGTACTACTGTACTTTACAAGGTACTGCCCTGTAAGACTGAAATGTTTTCTTTATTTTTTGTGTTTGCCTTTTTATGTATTATTTGTGTGAAAGGTGTTACAAATCTACTGCAGCACAGTACTTTATAGCTGATTACATTAGTTCTGTTCCCAGGCTTCCTTTGTTGACCATATGAGCAAAACTGGACTAACAAATAGACTCTTGGAAGGGAACACATTCATATGTAGAGGACTTACTGTGCCTTCCTCAAGGAAGACCTCCTTGTCCCATCCCAGGTTAAATACTCCTGTGTGTTCCCGCAGCTTCTGACCTCCACTGAGGAAGTGCAATCCAGCTTTGGGTAACAGAATGCTTTTCTTTTTCATTTTATTATAAACTGTGTGAGGGCAGGGACCATATCTGTTTTCCTCACCATGGTATCCCCAGAACCTAGAAGGGTGCCTTGAATGTGGTGGACCCTTTTATTTTTTAAATTAATTTTTCCTTTTTAGTATCCTTTTATATTATAGTCTCTGATCCAAGTACCATTCAAACTACTTATAAAATTAGACTTTAAAACACAAAGATGAATGGTTTCACTCTACTAGAAAAACAAGGTACTTGGTACAAACTAAAAAGATTTTTTTTTTTTTTTAACACAGCCAGAAATGGCTTTGTCAGGCTGAACAGATAAGAAGATTCATCAAAATAGCAAACTTGACAGCTGATAACACTTGGAAACCAAACACTGTGAATCAGAGCAAGTGATGGAAAACAAACCAACACTCAAACTCATTCTGGAAAAAAACCCTGTTGTTTTATTATTATTTAGAAAGCACACACAGCAGTTTATTGGGATGAAAGAGAAAAGGTAAAATAAGTGAGCGTACAAATTCATTTCAAAAGAATCCGTGCCGCTTCCCAAGTAATCTCAGTCTCTCTGAGCTTTTTAAACTTTTGTATTTCTTGTATCTGTGTCCATAATCCGAGTTATGCATATAGACGTATGGAAAACATTGCACCGTTGTTAGAAATCCTTTCTCCAAAAACCTGCAGTAAGCATGTTTTTCTTCTTGAACGCTTACTCCAGGTATGTTGTCAGCTCACGCCATCGTCTCTTTTCTCTGAGTTCGTCTTTGATGACAAGTAAGGATACTTGTGAAGGATGATTTCCCCTTAGTTCTTGACTTTTTCTTTAACTTTTTCTGATTTTTGAGTGAGATTCCCAGTTCTTCCATGATGGCATTGAAAGAGAGACACTGGAGAACATGAAATAATAGAGCATCAGTTTGATCCACTTGTCTCCAGCCTTCACTGATCTGTTTCCTGTCTAGGCTTTTAGGATTATGAGATATTGGTTGAAGGTAACTTTGCTACAGGGTGAATCCCCAGCCATTTCCCACACCTCCTCCTCCACCCACTGGCCACCCACATTTACTACTGGGGGAAACAGATTTGGCAAGTCAGCTGGGCAAACTTTGGGATTTCATTCACAAATGAAGTAGCAGAAAACTACCCAGGTAGGCTCTCAAAATAGAAAACTTACCTTTGCGGAGACACCAAAATAGAGTTAAATTAAGTCATTTCCCCCAGTGAGATGATCCAAACATTGATAGGATTATCAAGGCATACGGACACTTCAGTAATGCTATAGAAAATGAACAAACCTTCTCTACACCAAGGCTTTGTTTTTTTCTCCCATGAAACCTTACTTTGTTCCTAAAATAAAATCTAATTCTTGATGACTTTCCTTTCTGATAAAAAAAAAAAAGAAAAAAAAAACAATTTAAAATTGTATATTTTCTCCAAAAAAAAAATAATAAAAGTAAATAAATGAATAAATTAAACAGAGATCTGGCAGCAGCAATGATGCAGCTGTGGTTGAAATGAAACTAATATGGTATTGAACTGCACAGCAAAGACGATGGCATAATATGAAAAGAAAATGGAATTATGATTATAAAAATTTATGCATATGCAGATGGCATATATGTGCATAGATGTGTCTATTATAATTATGCTATATCTGTTCACATGCACAATATATAAATAGCATAATAAGACATAATTTGCCATCATTTTTTTCCAGCCAAGAGAAGATCTTTGAGTGACAAATTTCTGCTCGTATAGGGATTTCTACAAAGTAGTGTTGTTTTTGAAGAGACTGCTCCTAAAACGCTCTCTAAAAACCCAGAGCCTTTGGTAAAGTTTATGGCAGTGCAAGCACTATTCCTTGACCAGTAACTCACAAAATGCTCAGAGTTGAAAGCCACCAGCTGATTTCTAGAGGATGTGCGTGTTCCTGACAGGAAGGAAGTGGTGGCCCTTGTGTGCAAATTACAGAATGTCTTGTGTACCAAAGGGCAACATGCTTTTCTGAAAATTGACACCCTACTTTGTTCCATAAAAAAGGTGATGCATTTGAAGCAAGTAGTATTTTTAATTCTTCTACTTGATTTGAGAATCAGACAACAAATTTAGACCCTAGGTGTAAATTATTGGCTTACCAGGCTCACACCTCTAAAAAACTAGCTGTTTGCATATTCGTTCTTGTTTCTTTTACACCTAAGTGTTTATAGGATTTGAATTTCATTTCTACTTTTCTATGGTACTAAAAAAAAAAAATGAAAATTCAGGTCACGCATGTTAATTTTCTTTCAAATGGTAAGTTGTGGCTTCAGTGAATTGAGAAGGTGTCACACCACACAAAGAAAAATTCAGAAATGTTTCCCAAGAATTATACTTCAAAAAATGTAACGGCAAGGGTGTCACAAATGAGATATAATTTTTGTGCCATTATGTGATGTTATGTATTGCTACTAAGATAGAATGAATATTTTATAGTTTTGCTGTGTTAGATAGTGCTGTATTTGGTTTTGCAAGCTTTGTTCAGAATTTTATTTGAAAGGAAGAAAGTGTTTCTGCTCAGGACTTTTCTGGTTTCAGAAAGTTCAGTAAGATGGAGGGGGAGAGAGAGAGAAGGAAGGAGTGCCAAGGAGTTTACACATGCTCTGACACATAAACTGCACAACAGCTTTAGAAAGGAGTTACTATGCCCATTGTATAGCCGGGGAAGCTTACTATTAGAGGTATTAGATAACTTGCCCAAGAAATATGATTCATAAGTTAAAGAGCTTGTATTTGAACTCAGCTCGTTTGACTTCCCCAAATTAACATCTTTCACTGGAAATCTCCCACACCATGATGCTTAATCCTTTTAATTAAGTCATTATAAAGAGCATTCTGTGGGTTCTCTTCTCATAAAATATGTTAAGAATCTTTTGTTTCATTTGAAGTCTTTAATGCTTGATTTTTTTCTCAACTTTTTTTTTTTGGCCACGCTGTGTGGCATGAACCAGGCATTGAACCTGCGCCCCTTGCAGTGGAAGCCTGGTGTCTTAACCACTGGGCCACCAGGGAAGTCCCTCAGACGTTTGATTTTAGACAAATCACTCTACTTTGCACAGAAAGCCACAAAATTGGGCTTCTATTAATAGACATGGCTCATGTAGGAGATACAACCAGAAAGGGACTCTTCAGTCTTTCCTTTCTTATTTTGGGTAAAGGGGCAATCACAAATCTTATCTTGATAATACCTATCAATCAAATTTTTCTTTAAAAACAAAACAAAATCCCCCTCCAATTTTTTGATTGCCTGAAAATACAGCAAACATCTTCTTCATTTTTTGATTAACCCTGGGTATTTATTTCTTCCTGCCTGTGTGAGAAAGCATATAAATATCATTTTATCAGTGGCCTGGTTTCTCTCTCTTTGGTCATAAACTATGATTTCTTTTTGATTCTTACTCTGTCTCCAACTGTCAAAAGGAAAATGGCAAGATATTGGGGCTGACCTTTCTGCTTCCAAGTTTTTGCTATAGTCACAAAACAAGATGACCTTTAAGGCCCCTCCCAGCCATGAACTTGAGTAAACCACACACTCTCATATCCACAGGAAATGAAAGTGTGAAGGTCATCTTTCAACTCAGAGTAGCTTGGGAGAGGCTTGTCTTCATGAGTCAATTTGCCTATTGTAATCTAAGAACTGAAAATACATGTAACATATTAAAGACTGAGCTTCTGAATTAGGATCCAAATGATGGGAGCTTTCCAAGCTTTTACTTCCAGATTTGGTTTTATGAGCCCCTTTATGTTCATACAAACACACACACACACACACACACACATACTACAGGTAAGGCATGAAGGTGTAAATTTCTAAGCTCTTTTGTTAGAAAATACAAAGCATAAAAATGCCCACTGGCTGCCTTGCACTAGAGACAGGAAACTAGAGGTAGGATACTGTATCCGCATCCTTCAGTCCTCTGCAGACTGGAAACCCCCCTGGTGAGCTTGGATCCTGGGTTGTCCCATTTTTCTCTGGTAGATGGAATTCATGGATCTACATAGATGACCATGGATTATAATTGTGAGTTTGCCCCTGGTGTCAGAACACTGGAGTTGAAGGTTAAGCTTACTGGACACGTGTTTATTTTCTTTATTTCTCAGTTTTCTTGTCTGTAAACTGAAAATAATAGTAGAATACTCTCTTTTTAGCAAATAAAAATATTCCCCTGAGGAATCCTTTTCATAGAGCTAATATGAGACTCATTAATCTGACATATGTTAAACACTTAGGCACAATACCTGGCACATAGTAATTACTCTCTGTCTTTAAAATAAAATGTTATGTAGCACTGAAAATATTTTAAGCCTATGGCACTTACTGATCTACGTATCTATCTATCTATGAAATTATGTAGAGTCCCTTGGAAAACAAAGTGATCAAACCTGTCCATCCTAAAGGAAATCAACCCTGAATATTCATTGGAAGGACTGAGGCTGAAGCTGAAACTCCAGTACTTTGGCCACCTGATGCCAAGAGCCGAATCACTAGAAAAGACTCTGACGCTGAATAAGACTGAAGGCAGGAGGAGAAAGGGATGACAGAGGATGGGATGGTTGGATGACATCACCAGTTCAATGGACATGAACTTGGACAAACTCTGAGAGATGGTGAGGAACAGGGAAGCCTGGTGTGCTGCAGCCCATGGCGTCATAAAGGGCATTACTGAGCCACTGAAGACCAGCAACAATCTATCATCTATCTGTCTATCATCTATTTTGTGTGTGTGCGTGGAGCAGAGAAACAGTAAAGAAAGTTGATATTTCTTCAGTTTTAGCCTTTGCATGTCCTCCTTTGCACTAATTCCTTTGAATATTTTATAAACAGTGTTTTAGTTTAAGTAGGTTCTGTGCATGTTTAAAGCATAGAATTTTCAATGCCTGTTATTACTTGTTTTACCCAGCCCATAACATGCTTTGGTGTTTATATAGTAACAGGTTTTTATGACAGCTTGTATCTTGTTCATGATAGGTGCTCATCTATAAGAAGGAAATGGAAACTAACTGCACTTCTCGTCATTTAAATGTGTAATCGTCTTTGTGCCTATGGGCCCCCATTTACAATGAATCACTATGATGATATGTTTGATGGGAAAATTCACTGATAAATGAATGTGTGTAGTAATGAATGATAGTACTGCTATCATGCTGTTCCTGACTCTATCCAAAGATAAAGTGGTGTGTGTGTGTGTGATTTCTCTTGTAGAAGAAAGGAAACTGAGAAATAGAAGTTAATCTATTAGAGACTGCAGCTGAAACTTCAACTAGCACTACAGCTTTCTTAGCTTTAAAAGAAGAGGGACCCAAAGGTACAGATGAACATATTTGCAGGGCAGGAATAGAGATGCAGAGAACAGACTTGTGGACGAAGGGCATGATGGGGATGGTGGACGAATTGGGAGAGTAGACTTGGCATATATACACTGCTCTGGGAAACTGCTGTATAGTGTAGGGAGCTCAATTCAGTGCTCTGTGATGACCTAGAGAGGTGGAATGGGGCAGGGTAGGATAGGAGGGAGGCTCAAGAGGGGGAGGATATATGGATACGTATAGTCGATTTACATTGTTGTAGAGTGGAAATCAATGAAATGTTGTGAAGCAACTACATCCCAAGTCTTTTAAAAAGGAGCTACTGCTTCATTCTGCAGGAAGCCATTCCTCTTGTCCACTTCTTCAGTGCAGATGGTGTGTCCCATCAACCCCCCTTTCCTTTCCTTCTGCCTTGTTTTACCTCCTTACCTGGCTTGTTTCTCTTTATAATTGCTGACTACTGTTAATTAGCTGTTAATTAACTACTGTTAATCTTTGGATTAACCCCGATAATTGATCTCTTGGTACAGCTTCCCTGATAGCTCAGTTGGTAAAGAATCTGCTTGCAGTGCAGGAGACCCTGGTTTAATTTCCGTGTCTGGAACATCTGCTGGAGGAGGGGAAGGCTACTCACTCTAGTATTCTGGCCTGGAGAATTCCATGGACTGTATAGTCCATGGGGTTGCAAAGAGTCATAGATGACTGAATGACTTTCACTTCACTTCAGTGTGAATATGAACATAAATTATTCTCTTCTGACACCTTTATCCTATTATTGCAACTCTTTCCCTGGAAGGGTTGGGAGGAGCTAATTAAGTTCTTCGCCTTTTGTAACTAAAATAAAATGCTTCAGGAAAAAAAAAAAATCTAAGGTGGAGAATGTTTTTTACATCATAGGAAAAGTTGTGTGCCTGGATTTGATTTTCGATCACAATATTGAAAGAAGCCAGCCTAAACCATCTGGGACAGGCTTTCATATTGGTTGCAAACTTGGCATCAGGATGTGAATATCAGGTTGATTTCTCATTGTATATTCCACTTTTATGCATTCAGTGCTTTCATTCTTTAGTACTGTTTAGGAGAACTACTTTGAATACATAACTTCAAGGGTTTTTCTGACACATTTTTTAGAAGGTCGGGCCTACCCAAGAATATAATACAGGTTTTACATTTTGTATAGTTTTCTCCCTTTAATTTATTAGACTCCTTATTCAAAGTCACTTGAAATGATCTGTAGCATTGTGTAATAAATTTTCACCTTATGCTTAGAAGAAGAGAATGATATAGGCAATATTAAAGTCATTTTACTGCTGCAAAAATCTTTAATTTTATATACAGGCTTTAACTTAAAGGCAAGCTGCGATTTGAAGTCTTGCTGTAAAACCATTCTTAGAAAAATATAGCATATCAGTAGATATAGTAAGGAATACTTTGCTGAGAAATAATGATTATTACAACTATTGTTATTATTTTCTGGGTCAGAGGCAGTGTCTCAGTAATTTTTTTTTTTTTAACAAGAAGGACTAAGCATTCACATCCTTTAATACTAGTAAACTCTCAGGTCTCGTGTGGCTGTAAACCTCGTATGTTCAATATGCTCTGGGCCTAGAGTCCAAAAGTTTTTCAAGGAACCTGACAGAAGACTCCTGCTCATGTGCTTGCTATCTTAAGGTTTTGGAAAGTCTGGTTGCCTATCTGCACGAGTGTTTTACTTCTCAGGATAATTGATGATCTGAGAACAGAGATCAGGCTTCAATTATTCCACATTAATTACAGAAAGGAGAGTCTTAGAGGAACTATGCATGCACCGTCTTTGTGTGCAGTTCCCGTGTCCTAGAACTCAGAATTCGAGCATCATTTACTCTGGTTTTATCAGTTTTCTGAGTTTGTTCAGAAACCCTGGGTCATCTTTTATGTGACCATCCTTGGAGTTTTTTTTAAAGAAAACGGATCTTTGAGGTTGAGAGTCGCCACGGTAGCTTCCATAATAGTGGTTATGATGAACTGTGCCCTGGAGCTCATGAGGAAGTTGGTTCTCCTCTGAGTTTGTACCAAAACTCTCAAGTGGAGGAAATCTCAACACTGAGTGAAAATGTCAAAGTGTGGTCCTCGCCCTTCTCCTCACCTGTGAACCTGGGACTTAGCCGCTACTGCTTTCCCAGACCGCTTCACTGCATTTTTATGCTTTAAATGGGCTCTTCATAGGCACCAGCCCCTAGAGCCTGTCTTCTCTCACTTTGGCTATAGCACATAGATGCCAGTAGCTCATGTTTCCTAGCTCCTTTTAATGCCATGTTTTACCATCTTTATGTCCTTTTACCCTCTTTCTTCTGTATTTCATTTTTGTCCCCAGACATGAGGCTTCTTGCTGACATTTTAGCTCTCTCAGGTTCTAGATTTAAGCTTCTAATTTCCTGCATGAAGGCATGCCCTGGAATTCCTTGTTTCTTATCCAAGGTCTTTAAAATAAATATATCTATAGGGGAAGACAGGGTTACTTGATGGCATCAGATACACATGGATCATCTTTCTTGGGTTAATTTTTATTTAAGGATTTTATTTAGAATTTTTTTCCTTCCACTAAATTAAGTATAGTGTGGGATGTCATTTCTTCACTCTCTCTTTTCACCTGGTGTGACTGTCCACAATCCCCAAGCTCTTAGGGCAGTTGTCCCCAGCTGTTTTTGCACCAGAGACTGGTTTCATGGAAGACAATTTTTTCCAGGAAAAATTGGGAGAGGGGAGATTCTAGGGCACAGTTCACAGTAGGCTTCATGCTCCTATGAGAATCTAATACCACTGCTGATCTGACAGGCGGTGGAACTCAGGTGTCAATGCAAAAGGTAGGGAGTGGCTGTAAATACAGATGGGCTCTGCGAGTGGCTCAGCTGGTAAAGAATCCGCCTGCAATACGGGAGACAGACGAAGTTTTGCTTGCTTGCCCCCAACTCACATCCTGCGGTGTGGCCCAGGGATTAGGGACCCCTTTCTTAGGATATAGAGAAGTTTATTTCCCTCTAACATTAGAGACGATTTCATAGAAAGTTTTGAAATACAAAGTTAACAGCAAGGCAGAACATTTTGATACTAATCTATGTGCTTTTTTTCAATTCTATATCTCAACCTCTCTTTTTCTACTTCTAAAGCAAGAGCTTTCATATGCATGGCCCTGAGGGTAGGGTTGACCAAGGGGAAAAAGAAGTCAAATTTGCAGCTTTGAGTTCTGAAATAAACTTGTATGGATCTATAGAAGCCATTGCTGTCTTTGAAGCTATTAATTACAACAATCAGGTGTTTGAGAGGAGAAAAAAGAAGGTGCCTGGAATTGTAAACGTTGAGAGCCTTCTGGATCCAGCATTTGTGACTGGGCCAAGTGGGGAAGATTGGACTGTTCGGTATCTGCTTTCAAGGAGAAATGTCCAGCCAGGTTTGGGAGAGCCTAAACCCCTAGGGATACCTGAGAAGGGGCCCCTCACTTGTCACTGCTGGGATAAAACTCCCAAGGGGTGGGAGAAGGCAAAACAGCCTGATAGGTGGCGGGGGATTCAGAACACAGGGAAACTGTGCCCACTCTCGGGCCCAGACTCTCAGATGAAGCCGTCATTTGAGTGGAGAAATGTCACTGGGCTGCCAGGGGGCCAACTGGAGACTGTCTTCCAAGTCTCCCATGGCCTCTGACTGTTCTCAAGAGCAGCTGCCCCAGAAAAAGCACAGAAGTGGCAGATGGGTGTGATCCATCAAGCCCGTTGGCCAAAGAACAGAGTTGTTTCTGTAGTGAGGGCAGACTTCAGGGGGGCTCACGTGGCCAGCCAGAGGCGAGCAGTTCTCTTTGCCTAGAAGTGGCAAAAATATGTTTCCCTGCCAACCCAAAGTGTTCAACAGGGCCTTTTCCTCTCTGGCGTCATTGTCAAAGGTCAGTGTGAATTTCATCTCTGACCCTCTAGCTTATCTTTGGCTTCCTTACATCTCTTTGGGCTTCCCTTGTAGCTCAGTCGATAAAGAATCTGCCTACAGTGCAGGAGACCCGGGTTCGATCCCTGGGTTCAGAAGATCCCCTGGAGAAGGAAATGGCAACCCACACCAGTATCCTTGCCTGGAAAATCTCATGGACAGAGGAGCCTGGTGGCCTGCAGTCCATGGAGTAGCAAAGAGTCGGGCACGACTGAGCAACTAACACTTAACACTTAACATCTCTTGAGCCTGCACCAGCCCCTCTGATAAGCTAGGAGGCTGCCCACTGCCTCTGGATGTCGGTCTCATATGAATGTGCCCCAGCTCTGCCTGGCAGCCTGAGTTAATACCATGGAAACTGGCATCCCCTCACTTCACAGAGAAGAGGGCTTGGTCCTTCTGGCAACTGAGAGGCTGTGTTAGGATCATAAAAATAAGCTTCCAATATATTCTTTGCATGCCTCTTTTCATGCAGAGAATGACCCTGCCTTGGAGGTAAATGGACTCTGATGATGGCTACAGATACCCGTAGGGCTTGTGGGCATAGCACAGCGTGTCTCTGGGGTACTAGCATACACCCACGTGTACTGAGTACACATTTTTCTCAAGCTGCAAACTGGGGTGTGCAAAAAAAGTTGTGTGATGTCATTTAAAAAAAAAATAGCAACTCATCCTAGCCTAGAGGTCCCCATCTGCCAGTGGATCTTGTTAACTCAAGGTTAACTCACTTTTGGTTTAAAACCAAGCTTTCATTTGGTTAATGGCTCAGTTAATACAGGCCTCTTTCCACTTTTCTTCTCCTTTTCTTTCCCAGGGGTGTCTGGGCTTAGCAGAGTTTGATCGAGGGCCTGGGTATTGGTGATAGTGGGAGTGGCTGGTCCAAGACCACTTCTGTCCTTTTGGCTCCCCCAGGGATGTGACATCCTGCCAGACCATGGTTGCTGCTCTCCATCTCTGCTGCGTCCTCTGAGATGCCCTGAGGTTCCACTGTGGTCTCCATATCAGGACTACGTATTGAATCATTTCCATTCCAACCTCAAGTCTCTTGATCCACTGGTTCTCTCAGGCCTTCCACAAGGCTCCTGGTTGGGAAGGGCCATGGATTTTTGGATGCTTGCCCTGGCCTGCTCTGAGGTTAAGCAGGACTCTGAATGTGCTTTTAGGCTTACTGACTAGACATTGATATTTTGCCATTTAAGAGACAGTTGGATGTATGATTTCTCTACAGGTCTTGCCATCTCCTGGGTTACATACTATTAACCCAACAATGATACTTTCTGTTCGGGATTCCCTTGAGATTTTCTGATGTTTCTACTTTTCTGTCCCTCCAAACTGGGGCTTGGCTCAGAGATGGTCATGAGAGCTCCTCTCAGGGATTTGAATAGCACTTAAACTTAATGATTTCCCTCCAGTTTTGTCTTTCCTAGTGGTCAAGAACTGGTCAGGGATTGGAAGAAGAGGTAGAAAATTATGTATTATGCATATTTCCTCAACCTTGACATT
The DNA here is from genome assembly GCF_910594005.1 of Cervus elaphus. Lineage (NCBI taxonomy): Eukaryota > Metazoa > Chordata > Mammalia > Artiodactyla > Cervidae > Cervus > Cervus elaphus. Next base: position 8,445,637 of record NC_057845.1, on the reverse strand, counting down.
GTTCACTTGCTCAGTTGTATCCCACTCTTTGCAACCCCATGGACCTCAACCTTGACACTCTGGGTTTTAGTTTTTGCTAATAAAGAGCTAGAGAATTCAAACAACTAATTTATTCAACAAAACACCTAGATCTTGAGATCAAAAGCCATAGTTTTTAAGATTTTTGTCTGTTCTCCAAATTTGTAAAATCCATGTAAAATTGAAGACATTAAAAGTTTGAGTCATCTCTAGCTTGGGGGCAATGCATATAAAAACCTTGATGCTGATGGTGAAGGAAGGTAGGGATAAAATCAGTGCAAAAAGAAGCACACCATCTTTTACTTTGTTTCCCTTCGTGTCTCTTTAGCAGAATTACTTAAGTTTCACTTAAAGATTAGAGACTTTCCTGGGCACTGCAGGCCCCTGAACTTCTTCTTTCTAGAATTGGGATTGAGGCTGTAATCAGTTCCATAACTTTGAATAACTCCCTAGGTACATTTCTTTTCTTTTTTTTTCCTATTTTTTTTCCTTTTTTTTTTCCTATTCTATAGGCTCACCAAAGAAAAAAATGATTCCACTTATATAATCTTTGCTGTATTTCTAATGATTCATTTATGATTTATTTGATGAGAACCCTCTCACTCTATGATGCCATGATAGCTATTTTTTTCTATATCCAGAACCAAGCATTCTACCCCAAGTATTGAAAAGGCAAAGTAATTCTGTTTATGACAAGAATTTAACATGTTCAGCATAACTACACAACCTTAATAAATATATATACATATATATATATAATATTTATCATATCAAGTCAGTCAATCCTAAAAAACAATCCTGAATATTCACTGGAAGGACTGATGCTGAGGCTGAAGCTCCAATACTTTGGCCACCTGATGCGAAGAATTGACTCTTTAGAAAAGACCCTGATGCTGGGAAAGGTTGAAGGCAGGAAGAGAAGGGGATGACAGAGGATGAGATGGTTGAATGGCATCACCACCTTGATGGACATGAGTTTGAGCTCTGGGAGTTGGTGATGGACAGGGAAGCCAAGCATGCTGCAGTCCATGGGGCTGCAAAGAGTCGGACACAACAGTGACTGAAGTTGCTCAGTCGTGTCCGACTCTTTGTGACCCCATGAATCGCAGCACGCCAGGCCTCCCTGTCCATCACCAACTCCCGGAGTTTACTCAGACTCATGCCCATCGAGTCAGTGATGCCATCCAGCCATATCATCCTCTGTCGTCCCCTTCTCCTCCTGCCCCCAATCCCTTAATATATATTTATATATAAATATGTTAGTGTGTATACATATATGCATATGGCTTCCCAGGTGGTGCAAATCATAAAGAATCCAATGTAGGAACTGGAGGAGAGATGGGTTCGATCCCTGAGTTGGGAAGATCCCCTGGAGTAGGAAATGGCAACTCACTCCAGTATTCTTGACTGGGAAATCCCATGGACATTGGAACTTGGCTGGTTACAGTCCACGGGGTCACAAAGAGTTGAACACGACTGAACACACATGCATGCCTACACATGTGTATACACACATATATACATATACACAATATATGTATACACAATATATGTATACATACATATATATGCATACAGACACACACACATATTCTCCAAGCTTTTTTCTCCTCTGCTTCTACACTTTATTTTTTATTTTAAAAAAAAATTTTTTTCCATTTATTTTTATTAGTTGGAGGCTAATTACTTTACAATATTGTAGTGGTTTTTGCCATACATTGACATGAATCAGCCATGGATTTACATGTATTCCCCATCCCGATCCCCCCTCCCACCTCCCTGTTGCTTCTACACTTGAATTTTCTTCCCACTTTCTATGAGAATTTAAAAAATGCCAGGGTTGGAAGAGAGTTTTAAGTCCAACCCCCTCATTGCACAGATGACCAAGTTGAGGAGGGAAGTATATGCAATGCCCTGCCTAGAGACCCAGCCATCCAGCAGCAGAACAGGGACCTGACTTCTTGGCTCGTGGTTCCCGAGTCACCTTCCCACTGGGCCACAGATGTCTTTCAGGGTTTGATTTACACGGTGGTGTCACCCTGTACACTGGAAAAGTTATTTCTAAATGGATGCTAATTGCTTCTTGGCCTCTCCGTTAATTAATGAATGTTTGGGTTTCCAGGCAAAGAAAAGCCTCTTTGCACAATTAACAGAAATAACCTGATTAGAGAGACTTCTCCAAATCGCTTGCTAAGTAAGTTAATCAGACTATAGAAGAAATAAAGTCAAGGATGCTTGGAAGCATCTGATAACGTGCCAAGTTTCAGTGAGAAAACAAAATTACCAAATTGTGTTAGATTATCTCTAGACATTAGTCTTTTTAGCTCTTATGGTTGGTAAAGACTAAGTGATCAGAAAAACATTCTTATTTGAAGTTGAAAAATCTGAGTATTTGCAGTCTGAACACCCCGGTTGAAAAAAAGAAAGAAAATTCTGACTAAGCTAAATTTAAAATTATAATCACTAAGGAGAACACAGTGGCTTCATTACATCACTCAGGTTTTACTCACTGATTTTGTGTGTGTCTGGATGCATGCATTGTGATGTGGAAATGCATGCAGTGCAGTGTGGCCAATTAGCCATGTTTGGGCTGATGACGATGAAGCTTAGATTCTGCAGGGCGTGGAAACCACACAACATGTTTGTATCGCTGGTCTTCTATCACAAGAATGCCCTTCTCTTTACAAATAGAATTTCTTTGAAAACTTAAGGGAGAATCCCACTTTCCATGATACCAGTCTCTGTGGAGAGGATTTAGAAAGCAAAAATGATTTTAATGTGCCTGTGCATCTGGACATAAAATTCTATAACTGTGAGAAGCATAATGAGATGGTTCCTAAAGGCAAGTTAAAACTGTAGCACTGAGCAGAAATTTTTCATTATCTATAAGAGTTAATTAATAATGCCATTTGGCACAGTTAGATGGGCAGAAAATAGTACAAGAAGTAAGAATGCTTTGTTTCCCTTTTGCTTTTCAAGGCTGTTCGGGCTGCTTTTAAATTGCTTACTAGGAAATAGACCTTAGAGCATAAGGGTCATGGGTTTGGAAACTAATTGGGATTCATTATTTTGCTGCTTTGCCACAGATGGCTCATATAGAACATACCATAATGTGAGGCAAATGCCTTGAGGTATTTGGAAATAATTTTCCTTGGATAGGTTTGCAGTCATATAATCTGGCTGATTTTCCTAAAGTCACAGTCTCTATCCACCATGTATTCCTTGGGTAGTTCCCATTTTGCTGGAAAAACTTTAAAATAATTCAATTTATAATTTTAGTCTGAAACAAAACAAGCTTTATTTTTTTTGCCTTATTACATGAGACTATACAAACTTGTTAAGAAATAAATTATACATTACATGCTCCATAGTTGCTTTTCAATCTTCTCATACCCCGCTGCTCTCTTCCTAACTTTAAACAATGTTTCTCAGGGTATCATGTTTGTGTTCAGTTGTTCAGTCCTGTCTGACTCTTTTGTGACCTGTGGACTGTAGTCCACCAGGCTCCCCTGTACATGGCATTTTCCAGACAAGAATACTGGAGAAGGTTGCCGTTTCCTGCTCCAGGGGATCGTCCCACCTTGTATCTCCTGCATTGACAGGTGGATTCTTTACTACTAGTGCCCCCTGAGAAGCCCTTCTTAGAATATAATCCACAGATAATCTGCCATTGTTAGTAAAAACTCACATTTTCCGTCTAATTTGAAGTCACACTGCTATATTCAAATTAATTTTAATAAAAACTCATGCTTACCAACTACCTTTAAGTAGAACAACTGTATTTTGGGTTGTTGGGAAAAAGCTCATAAAAAAAAAATTACTTTAAAATGATCCTTGTTTTGAAGATGATTTCAATGGAAAGTCACGTGCATGGTCTAATTTTTAGAAAAAACTGCTATATTTGAGCTATTTTTATGTAAACTAATGTGCACAACTACTTTTAAGCATTCATTCTCAGATTTAGTTAAAAATTCCAATTCCTGGGCTATATTCACTGTGGAGGAATCTCTGGAGGTACAAACTATACTCTGTATCTTAAATAATTTCCCCAGGTGATTCTGATGTACACTGAAGTCTGAAAACCAGAGACATGAAAAATAGAGTTTGAAGATTTTCTTGTATGTTCAAGTTCTCTCTCTCTCTTTTTTTTTTTTCCTAAATTCACTTAAAATGTAATGGTTCCTGCAGGGGTCATTGTGGCCTTAGTGGTTATTTACTTGATGGCAAGAATATGTCTGAGAGCATATATGAAATGAGAAAGAGGAAAATGTAAGAAACCAGGGTCTGAAACGAAGGACAGTTTCTCAAGGGAGGAACAAGGCCCGAGATGGAGCAGGAAACGTACCTGCCTGAGTATCTAGAGTAGGCCTGCCACTTAGAGCTAAAGAGGGAGATCATCATCTGAATATAATGGCATTTCTACCTCAAAGATATGCATGGTTCCTTCTTCTCTCTAGAGAGGGTTTACTAAATATTTAATGCTAAATATATCTTGCTTGGAATTAACGATCCTGCCTCTAGAATCGAGAAATAGCAACAGCCAGAGTGCCTATTACAGACATAAGAGTATGCTTTAGGTCACTACTACATAGATTCTGTGATCTGACAGGTTCGAGAAGTGCTGGATACTTTTCCAACTTGTTAGAAATTCTCAACGCATCCTAACATATTAAACACACTGAAATGTTTTGTAGTAAAGGGACATTTTTCCTGGTGTTCCCCTGGTTACTCAACCATGAAAATCTAATTTGAGATTTGACCAATGAAAGTCATTTTCACAAACACTCCTTTAACTCAACCATGTGACCTAGAAACTATAGCCCCCTATTACATATAAGAAACCAAGGCTCTGAGAAATTCAGTTACTTGTCTACAAACATTTAGTATGGGGCTCCACTAGAACTTGAACCTAAGTTTGGCTGCTTTAGAAAATTCTCTTCTAAGAGACTGTTCTAGGACTCTGGGTCACTGTCTCACATCTATTTCAGAGTCAACTGTTAGTAAAGCTGGAATAAAATTGTGGAAAGGATTAAACTAACACTACTGTATGTTAAAGCATTTTGAAACCATAAAATAATACATAACTATCAGAATTAGTTATGGACTTCTCCAGGCAAGAATACTGGAGTGGGTTGCCATGTCTTCTTCTAGGGGATCTTCCAGACCCAGGGATCGAACCTGTGTCTCTCATGTCTCCTGCACTGGCAGATGGGTTCTTTACTATTAGCGTCACCTGGGAAGCTATTTACAGTGTAAAGTAGTACATAAATATTAATTTTATCTAAGCCTCTGAATCATACTTTTAAATGATACTCTGTATAGAAAGGTAAGTTTTGTTACCATTAATCCTGATCATCTATACCTCATCTATTACCCTTGAACTTTTTGGGTAGCATTTTTGGCTTATTATATACAGTCCTTGGGAAAATAAGTTTATGTAATTGGTGCTTTCTATATATAGAATCAATGAATTATAAATTATATAATGTTTATCCCAATATCTGATTTTTTTTTTATTATGAGGATGCGAACTCTGACTTAGGGCAAACAATATGTTGCTTTTACCTAAATAAATGCTAGTAAATCTTAGTGTAATTTATAGATATTTTCTTAAAAGTGTATTTATTTAAAGAAGAAACCAAGACTGAGAATCAGTCAGGGCAAGAGTCAACTTTCCTGAACATGCTTTACTGGAGAAATACAGAGTTAATCGAAGAGACTTGTGATTCAAAAACTGGAACCCATTTAAAGCTAAGCAAAGAGAAGGCAAAAAGGTACATGATTGCACAGATGGCCTATGTCTACTTCTGAGAAATACATTTTGGGGGATCACTTCACATGTCAAAAGGTAACCCCATTAAGGAGAACAAAGACAGATGGATTCTGTATTGAGGGAAGATGAAAGGCATCTTCAAATCCCCAATTCATTGTGAAGAGGAAACAAGCTCAGAGGGACAGCAGGCATCTTTTGTCACAACAAATTAAGTATGTTGCTGGCTTTCTGTGTCACCAAGCTCAGTTAGAGTGAAAATTACTTACAGCATTTGAATGCAGGTGGAAAATAAATTTATAGAGATCTGTAACTGATGTATAGTGGAATTTTTTTTCTCTATTTTCTTCTCCTTGTCTTTCTCTCCAGTATACTTGGAAGGAATTGAAAATGGCAAAGGATCCAGAGAAATGAGTGTGAAAGCAGCAAGCCTCAGAAAGATTGCTACAAAAACAACCATTCTATCCTGGATGAGTAGGGTGGGAATGAAATAACATCTTGTGAAAAGATGTTCATCAGTGAAAAGAAAGAGGCCGGGTGAGTAGAAAATACAAGAGGCTGGACATTAATTTCTAGCTTAGGAATTGGCTCGGAGGTTGCAAAAGATAATCTATAGCTTGAAAAATCACAGTTCCTTAAAGACTGAACATACTATCTATCTGAACCTACAGAAGACTCAATTTCTACAAATAAATGTTACTTGAGAGATCCCTACTCAGGGATCATCTTTGACTATGTTATGTCTTCCTGAGTGATGTTCAATTTAGCTAATGCTCTTTGTCTGTGGTGCCTGAGGTTCAGTTTTCATTTTCTAGGTCTCTTTTTTGTATCTTTAAAATCTAACACATCTTTGAATCTCTGTATTAATGACACATTTCAAATAGTAGACTCAATTTGAATTAGAAATTAACATTGTTAAGGAGTTATGAAAAGATGGGGTTTTAGATAGTTGGAAAGTGTGGCTTTACAGAGCATATGGTACAGAGAGAAAGAAAGAGGAGAAAAGTTTGACAAAGATGAGAAGACTGCTGCAAAATAACAATTTGTTTTCACGCTTTGCACTTCTGAATGGCTGAACCTACTTTGGTATGAGGAAAAAGTTGCTTAATCTTAATACATGAAAATACAACTAAGATAACCATTCTCTCAATGGTATAGCAAATTGCTGTAAATGCACATGTTTTGGAGTCTGTATACATCTAACATACCTCTGTTTCAACATCAAATGCACGTGTGTTTCTAGTGCATTGAATTCAATGTTCAGAGTACGTGAGTTTTGCTATTTTAAAACAAGGGTAGGGGTTATGGCTATTTATGTTTAGTAGACACAGATATCATCAACAACACTAATTAGCAGAAACAGTTTCTACTGAGGTACACCTTCTTCTTCTTCTTTTTTTTTTTAAATGATTACACAGTGTGAATTGAGGACTGTGTCCGAATCCCTTTCTCCTCTCGAATTAATTTGCCACATTCTAAATCCGTAGATAAAGTGGTTCCAGAAGTGGAGTTGGTTGGATGGGTTTGCTTACACTGCAGTCCATAAAAGAAACAAAAAGCCTTGCATGCAAAAGAAATGAGAAAAATATAGAAAAATGAATAAATCAGAAGCAAAAACATGAGTGTTTAAATGAAAATTTAAATCAAATGACAATTATGAGAAGCACATTAAAGCATAACATATACAAGCTTTTATTTTTCAAATTAGTTGCATAAAACAAGACACCTCAAGAGCAAATTGAAAGTTAAAACAAAGCAGATCAGTCCATTCTCCCTTTTAGTTAAGGACAGTTTTCTCTAACAAGGTCTAAGAAAGTGGTGCTTGATGTTCTCACAATTGCCTTGTAATTTCGGGAAAATTTTCATGATGAAAACTAGGTTATAATCAATCATCCCCATCTTTGGAGATGTTTCCACTTAAAGAAAGTGGGACTCTATGAGATTATTAATCAGAACTGGGTACATTATTTGGAAGGGCAGAGCAAAACGGAAATGTACAGCCCTGTGTTCTAAAGATTTTAAGGGTTTTAAGACATTGATAGCTGAGCCTCACATTAGCACTGTCATTAACAGTGCACAATTTCAAAATTCTAGCTATTTTTAAATTCATTGGGTACCAGATGCTCTACAATGGGCATGAGCTTTGTGTTTAGTTTATTCTCTTGGGTTTATGAAGGAATTATCTTTAATCACCATCCTCTAATTCAGATTAGGGAAAATCTTGGTGTGATTTTTCATCAAAGCTAAAAGTAGCAGGCAAAAAGTGTTGACTGTTGAAATCAATGATAATCCTAATTTGGAAAAATAAATTTTTTCATATTTTATTGTCATCCTGTGTTGTTCATCATTTTTTTTTTGAATTATCTTTTTACAAAACATACTTTGATAGAGGTAATGTTCAGTTTCAAAATATTGCATTTATGTCTTTATATAGACTGCTTTGCATTAGTACATGTGCTCAGTACCTAAACTAAGGAGATGCTAACATTTCTTTCAAAGATTTTTTTTATAACTTTTCTAATTTTGGATTTATTTCTTCCTTGCTCTATCTAGGGTTTCTATCTTAAGAGCAAACAACTGTTGAGGAAATTAACTGAGTTTGGAAATTTTTGCACTGTCATTTCCAAAAGTGCTAATTGGATTTAGTGTATAAGGTTGCTTCTTTCTTCTCATTAATAAATGATGGGCCTACAGTGCCAGCAGCACCTGGCAGGGATTCAAGAGCTCTTTGCTCTAATTCAAAAATGGCTCTTCTTGGCATCTAATTCAATAGTCTATTACAAAAAGGGCAAGCATCCTAAATACCCCCAAACTTAGGACAGATAACACAAACCCCAAACGAACCCGTCTTGGAAAGAGATGACTCACCTGTTCAATGTCGCTGTTTTTTCGGGATTTGTATATAAATTCTCCGATGGCTACAAATACAGAAAGGACCAATCCAGCAGCCAGAACGATGAAGATGCCCCCAATATTTTCTACTCCCAGAGCACTGGCCTCTTTGTTGTCTTCTTCTGGACAGCCATTTCCCCTCCACCATTTTTCTTTCATCATATGCAGTTTCCCCTCTTCTTGTAATTGAAGAATAGCAATAGTAATTTTATCCCGGTAAGGAGAGCCTGTGAGTGAGGACATTTGGATATTGGTCACCAAAAGGTTGAAGAAGATGCAAAGAAGGGTTATCATCTTAGAGGTTACTTACAGGTAAATTACACGTGTCTTAGAGATAACTACTCACAGCTATTGGAAAAACCCCAGTCTACAAATTGGCCAACAAAGGGCATGGAAGCTCAATCCTATATTTTGAAGGATCTAAATAATTGGAAAGGACAAAGCTGACATGCTGAGCTGAGCTATTACCCAGATTGTCGCTTTTAAGTAAGGAACAGCCGAGCTGGGAAATGCATGACATCCTGCTGTTTCTGGTGAGTTTCCTATGAATCTTTACCCACGTTAGAGAATTTCATCATTTCAGTTCCATTTTTTCCAGGCTTTTGGATGTCTAATACTGTGACAGCCTGGCTAGATGATCACCTGTGCCATTTCTTCTTCCTATGGGAGTAGCTAGACATTTCCTAGTCTCCTTTACAATGCCTTGTGGTGACTGACCAATTCCTAGCCATTGGGAGCTAAAGTGCTGTATGACTAGTCCCAGTCCTGTCTCATTAATCCTCCCAACATGATCCTCTACTCTCTCCTTCTCTTTCCTCAAGTACTCAGCAAGGAGGAAACAATTTTAAGACACTAGGGATAGTGGAACCACTGGTTAGAAAGGGCTTGGGTCCCAGGATGACTGAATGAATCAGAATCCCTCTCTCAATCTGCTACTGGATGATAACAAAGTCAAGAAATAAGTATTTATTGCCTTGGCCACTACAGACTTGCAGATGTTGATTAGAGTAATTAGTTCATACTGACTAATACACTTATTAAGATACTATTAAAAATAAGTTTTGAATAATTCAAGGGTCTCACAAAATACAGCTAGATTTAGAAAGTTTGCAAGTACTTTATTGATTATTTATACTCTGTCTTCTAGCAATGCCATTGGACTTTTAATTCTGTTAAGAGTAGAGAGTATCAACATCATCTTGCTGCAGCCACAGCTTGCCCAATACTGGATCCTTATGTTAATCAGAGCAAAGGAAGAGATAAAAAAAAAGTGTTAGATTTCTTTATTCAATTTCTCCTTGAGTGCTAAGAGTTTTCTCAGTAGGTCTTTCTGTAAACTTTAATATTCTTCTTGGTGGAAAAAGAAAAATGAAAAAAAAAAAAAAAAAGAAAAGTAAATGTGGCCTCTTATAACCAGAAGAGAGCTTCAGTCAGTTCACTTCAGTCACTCAGTCATGTCTGACTCTTTGAAGCCCCATGGACTGCAGCACACCAGGCATCCCTGTCTATCACCAACACCCGGAGCTTGCTCAAACTCATGTCTATTGAGTGGGTGATGCCATTCAACCATCTCATCCTCTGTCATCCCCTTCTCCTCCTGCCTTCAATCTTTCCCAGCATCAGGGTCCTTTCCAATGAGTCAGTTCTTTGCACCAGGTGGCCAAAGTATTGGAGCTTCAGCTTCAGCATCAGTCCTTCCAATAAATATTCAGGACTGATTTCCTTTAAGATTGACTAGTTAGATCTTCTTGCAGTCCAAGGGCCGCTCAAGAGTCATCTCCAACACCAAGCATCAATTCTTCAGCACTCAGTTTTCTTTATGGCCCAATTCTCACATTCGTACATAACTACTAGAAAAACCATATCTTTGACTAGATGAACCTTTGTTGGCAAAGCAATGTCTCTGCTTTTTAATATGCTGTCTAGGTTGGTCATAGCTTTTCTTCCAGGGAGCAAGCATCTTAATTTCATGGCTGCATTCACCATCTGCACTGATTTTGGAGCCCAAGAAAATAAAGTCTCTCACTGTTTCCATTGTTACCCAATCTATTCACCATGAAATGATGGGACTAGTTGCCATGATCATAGTTTTCTGAATGTTAAGTTTTAAGTCAGCTTTTTAACTCTCCTGTTTCACCTTCAACAAGAGGCTCTTCAGTTCCTCTTTGCTTTCTGCCATAAGAGAGGTGTCATCTGCATACCTGAGGTTATTGATATTTCTCCTGACAATCTTGATTCCAGCTTGTGCTTCATCCAGCCTGGCATTTCGCATAATATGCTCTGCATATAAGTTCAATGATCAGGGTGACAATATACAGCCTTGACATACTCCTTTCCCAATTTTGAACCAGTCTGTCATTCCATGCCAAGTTCTAACTATTGCTTCTTGACCTGCATATAGGTTTCTCAGGAGGCAGGTAAGTTAGCCTGGTATTCCCATCTCTTTCAGAATTTTCCACAGTTTGTTGTGATCCACACAGTCAAAGGCTTTGGCATAGTCAATAATGCAGAAGTAGATGTTTTTCTGGAGATGTTTTATCTATGATTCAACAGATGTTGGCAATTTGATCTCCAGTTCCTCTGCCTTTTCTAAATCCAGCTTGAACAATTGGAAGTTCTCAGTTCACGCACTGTTGAAGCCTGGCTTGGAGAATTTTGAGCATTACTTGGCTAGTGTGTGAGAGGAGTGCAATTGTGAGGTAGTTTGAACATTCTTTGGCATTCCCTTTCTTTGGGATTGGAAGAAAAGGCCTTAGGATCCATATTATCCAATCCACTTATTTTCAGAACTGAAGGAAATTAGGATGTGAAAATATGGGTGAAAATAATAACTACTGGCAGAATCAAGAACTTAATTCAATTCTCCTAACTCTTTCTTAGTGTTGTATTCATTAATGCTTCTCCCTCCACCCCCATCCCCCACCCCATGTTATCTACCTCTCTCTTGCATGTATCTTGTTCTAAGGCATGGTTTAAAAAGCAGAAGATTAATATTGTGGCATTTATCATTTATTCCCATCCCTCTCAAGACTTCCTAAAGTCATTGTCAGTACCTCAAAATTAAGTTTAAAAGAAGATTAATGTAGAGAAGGAGAAATACTATATGATATCCTTTGTATGTGTAATCTAAAAAGAAATGATATAATTGAACTGACTTACAAACAGAAAGAGACTTACAGGCTTAGAGAATGAGCTTACGATTGCTGAGGTGGAAGGATGGTGGGAAGGAATAGTTAGGGAATTTAGGATGGTGAAAGCAGCCATGAAATTAAAAGATGCTTACTCCTTGGAAGGAAAGTTATGACCAACCTAGATAGCACATTAAAAAACAGAGACATTACTTTGTCAACAAAGGTCTATTTAGTCAAAGCTATGGTTTTTCCAGTAGTCATATATGTATGTGAGAGTTGGACTATAAAGAAAGTTGAGTGCAGAAGAATGGATGCTTTTGAACTGTGGTGTTGGAGAAGACTCTTGAGAGTCCCTTGGACTGCAAGCAGATCCAACCAGTCCATCCTAAAGATCAGTCCTGGGTGTTCACTGGAAGGACTGATGTTGAAGCTGAAACTCCAATACTTTCACCACCTGATGCGAAGAACTGACTCATTGGAAAAGACCCTGATGCTGGGAAAGAGTGAAGGCGGGAGGAGAAGGGGACGACAGAGGATGAGATGGTTGGATGGCATCACTGATTCAATGGACATGGGTTTGGGTGGACTCCGGGAGTTGGTGATGGACAGGGAGGCCTGGCATGCTGCGATTCATGGGGTCGCAAACAGTCGGACATGACTGAGTGACTGAACTGAACTGCACACACTGCTATATTTAAAATGGATAACCAAAAGGACCTGCTGTATAGTATGGGGAACTCTGCTCAATGTTATGTAGCAGTCTGGATAGGGGAGGAGCTTGGGGGAGAATGGATGCATATATATGTATAGCTGAGTCCTTTCACTGCTCACCTGAAAATGTCACAAATTGTTAATCAGCTATTCCCCAATACAAAAGTAAAAGTTTTAAGCAAATGTTAAAAAAAAAGATCAAAATGATTTGGAGTTAGATTGTGGCTTGTCATTTAAGACTGTGGATTTCTGGTGAGAAAATGACTCACAAAGGCCAAATTAAAAGACATTGGCTACTTGCTTAAACACCTCCAGAATAATGGTTAGTGTCAAAATTAGCACAGTTAACATACTCATAGTATGTGAGCATGAGAGCTTTACTTCAATGTACAGAAAGGAGCTTTGAAGAATGTGAGAATGATCACAGGGCAACAATTGCAGCAGTAATCATGGCAGCATACACAGTGGGCACTCAGTAAATATCGCCTGTTGCTCTCCTTCTGCCTTCAGGCTGCATGCTGCCTAAAACAATTCAGACAGATGAGATCGGATCTCTGTTCAAAGTTGGTCTCCAAGGAAGGTCATTTCCAGCTTCCTGGTAACCTGTTTAAGGCTTAACTGCTCTCATTCTCTTCGAGTTTTATTTTAAATCTCTCAGGAGGAGCATTTCCAGAGCCCTGTCCTGAGAACCTATAAGAAACAAAGTTTTCAGTTTTGGGTCGTGACTGAGCTGATTTTGCCCGTCATTGACGGCGAGGAGGAACTTGGAGCCTTAAGGGAGCCAGCCAGGGCAAGACCAGAAGTATGTGGGAATTTTTTATATTTGAATGTATTTTAGCTTCAGTTGTTGTTGCTTACATGGACTGAATGACATTGGAAGTGATTTATGACAAGTCACTTGAAAAAAATATATACGTACACACATGAATCTTCCTGAATAGCAAACTGATCTTTCTTAAAGAGTCAATTCATCATAGAAGAAACATCTCACAAATTTATCCAACAGCTGTATTCCCAATGGATGTATTCTCTCTGAGGTCTGCCATCTGTTCCAATTATTCCCTCATTGTTTTTGTTTTAAAAGCATGACAGGTTTATAACCACTATGAAAAATTCCTGGAGTGTATTTTTTTTTTTTCACGTAGGGAGGTGGAAAAACTCTTCAATTTTGGAATTTGTATGTCAGACACTGCATGAGGTTGGCAAAAGTTAGACTAAATTGGAACATTTAAATCTCTTTATATCATATTATATAAAATATAGTGATAATTATCACAGGGCCAGCTTCCTTCACTTGGAGGTATAGTCATTTTCAAAATGCTATATTGGATTCCCTGGTGGTCAGTGGATAAGAATCCACCTGCCAATGCAGGGGACATGAATTCAATCACTGTGAGCTCAGTCCTGTCTGACTCTTTGCGACCCTGTGGAATGTAGCCTGCCAGGCCCCTCTGTCCATGGAATTCTCCAGGCAAGAATACTGGAGTGGGTAAGCCGTTCCCTCCTTTGGGATCTTCCTGACCCAGGGATTGAACACAGGTCTCCTGCAGTGATGGAATATTATATATATATATATATATATAATAACATCTAGCTTCTTCCACCCCATTATCTAAAATGAGGTGACAAGGCTTAGTTAGGGAGATGAGACATTGCTTTTCAAATGAAAAAGAAGCCTAGTATCCTTTTAGTTAATGTCTGACTATCCTACTGAGTCCCCTGAAGAGCACAGTTTAAGGAGAGGTAACCACTTGGGAAAAGTGTACACTTCACTTGAATATTGGCATTTTCATCAGGAAAAGTTATTATAAATAAAGGGGCAATAAGGTAGTCACATGTTGCCTATCCCAATCATGCTGCTGATTTATTTAAAGGACACACATAACAATAATAATAACATAGTTAATGTCTTTACTGCATATATTTCTAGCACCAGAGGTATTGCATGGAGTCAAATTGGTTATGTATTGACAGTAAAAGGTGAAGAGAGTTGACCTTTATCTGGTTAATCAAGTTAGTATAGATCAAAAATTGAATACAGGCTACTTAATCGTTTTGAAAAAATAAATTTGCTGCCAATTTAAAGTATCAGGAAAGTTCGCCTAAAATCTGTTTGTTTTCTCTTCATGAGAAATAGAAGGTTTAACAACGTTGTGCCTGAATTCCCACAACCAACTGACCTGAAAGGCAGCTGACCCCCTTATGAATCATGTAGTCTCTAATTCTTCAGGGTTGCTACTGTTCCCTATTGCTTCTTCACACAAAGATTTATTCAGTTATGCCTGCTTGATCTCTGTAAGCATCTGAGTTTGTGATCCCTGTATAGTGTTGAGGGAACCAGATAATCCTTTTCGAAGGAGAAAAATAATAATCAACCTTGGGTCCTTAATTATCTGATGTAACTGTAACTTAAGATTTCTTATTGGACTAACCCAGTGGTCAAAGACAGCCTCCAATTCCTCCTCTTTGGAATGCTTATCAGAAAATTGCTGCTGACTCACTTGAGAAGAACAGATCGCCACCATACCAGAACCTTATACAATACAGTTTCTGTAGTGGGGGAAATAGGGGAGTTTTCTATAGGGAAGTCATTGACCCTTGAATATAGAATATAGTTCTAGATCTCGGACATGCAAGAAGACCTAGCTGTGTGGGTCTGTATGCCTACAAGGTAATAATAACCTTAGACTGTGAGGTGGTACAAAATCAAGGTCAGGACT
Source organism: Cervus elaphus (assembly GCF_910594005.1). Lineage (NCBI taxonomy): Eukaryota > Metazoa > Chordata > Mammalia > Artiodactyla > Cervidae > Cervus > Cervus elaphus. The sequence goes on along the minus strand of NC_057845.1, from coordinate 8,430,395 downwards.
ATTTGGCAAATAGATGGGGAAAAAGTGGAAACAGTGACAGATTTTATTTTCTTGGGCTCCAAAATCACTGTGGACAGTGACAGCAGCCAGAAAATTAAAAGACATTTGAGCCTTGGAACAAAAGCTGTGAAAAACCTAGAGAGCATCTTAAAAACAGAGACGTCACTTTGCCGGCAAAGGTCCACAAAGCTGTGGGTTTTCCAGTAGTAACCTATGAATGTGAGAGTTGGACCATGAAGAAGGCTGAGCACTGAAGCAATGATGCTTTTGAACTGTGGTGCTGGAGAAGACTCTTGAGAGTCCCTTGGACAGCAAGGAGATCAAATCAGTCAATCCTAAAGAAAATCAACTCTGAATATTCATTGGAAGGACTGATGCTGAAGCTGAAGCTTCAGTACTTTGGCTATCTGATACGAAGAACGAATTCACTGGAAAAGATCTGAATGCTGGGAAAGATTGAGGGCAGAAGGAGAAGGGGGCAACAGAGGATGAGATGGTTGGATGGCCTTGCCAACTCAATGGACATGACTTTGAGCAAACTCGGGGAGACAGTGGAAGACAGGGAAGCCTGGCATGCTGCAGTCCATGGGGTGGCAAAGAGTTGGACACAACTTAGTGACTGAACAACAAGGACTATTTGGAGATTTTAGACAGTTATTAATGATTGAATCTGGCATATTGTCTGAGCAAATTATAATTTAATCTTTGACCTTTTCCTTTTGATAGATAGTTTTGTTTTCGACTTACATGGAACACTAGCTCTTTAACTTTGTCATCTATATGCTTAGTGAATTTTGCTGTATTCTAGTAAAATTTAATACAGAAAAAACTATATAGGCATGTATTGGATAACATAATGTGAAGAGTGTTAATTTGGAAGATATTTTTAAACAATATTTGGGGGTAAAATAATAAAATCTATGACCTCAAACATATATGCAGTGGTAGAACTTGAAAGAAATAATGAGTTGAAAGTTTATTAGATTGAAGATCCTTGGACTCTATTTCTAACGTGTCTATGATCTGTATGGGCACTTCCCTTTTAATTAGTTCACAGAAGGCATTGTAGACTTTCTCGGAATGTGGAGTAGATATATCTGAGTCCATTCCCTTCTATACTTTGTAATTAACATTCGCCATCTTGGATACTGCCTTGCCTTTCTTACCAATAGGCGTTCCCACTCCATAACCTTTGGAGTCAATGAGGCCCCCGATCTGGGTGAGGTTGCAGTTTCTCTGCGTCACATACTCAATGCTGGTGGACTCCATCAGCAGGGCATAGTCAGTGGTGAGCACTCGATGGATCCCCTCATCACTGTTTTTGACCAGGGCAGTCTGCTGCCTGCTACTCATGAAAGCCCACATCTTCTCATAGGTGGATATCTTCGATTTCTGCAGGGAAAAAAACACACCCGCCAGCAGAGAGTGCTGAGAAAACAGGCCCTAAAGCTACTCAAAACCCCGGGGATTCAAACTGTGTAGGGAGGGTTCTTTCTCTTTAGGTTCGAAACTAATATTGATGATCCTGGGACTTTAGTTTGGTAGTTGTCAAGGAAAAACACTTGGGGGCGCTGAGGCAGCTATGGAGAAAAAAAGAGATCCTGCCCCATTGACGTAAGAATTGCCATAAGGTTCTTTTGTTGATTTCAGAATGGAAGAAAGAACATTGATATCAATGACAGCATTTGCCTAATGAACTCTGGCCACTTAAGATTAAGACCGCAAAGCCCCAAGGGGCCAAAGGGTGACTAGATCACCCCAGGACTCTATTCATTAATTCCATTGCCTTCAACTACTTAACTTCAGTAGGCATTGTTTTACTGTTCTGATATGTAAATTTTAACATTCCTTTGCAGGGACAGCCTTGGGATACATCCCAGAGTTTCTCTGCTTTATTTATGAAAGAACTGCTGATTACTCTTATCTTCTCTAGAAAACTTAGAGCAAATGCTCTTTCAGACTGAAATTCAGATCAGAAAACTCTTCTTACTGTCTTCTTATATGTCTTTTTTGTATATACTTAGTTTTAAGTTCCAATTATGTTTCAGATAATGAGGACTAAATATTCATTTGAAACTGTATGATTTTGTGTGCATTGTTTTGTAATTTCCATATTGCTTCAATTTCTTGTCTGTATTTGTCCTCATTTGCATCAGCACTTCCCTCTATTAATTTGAAAGATGAAAGACACTGGGGGAATTACTGATAACTTCGAGCTATCTCCAGCGCACACATTGTATATGGTACACACACACACACACACACACACACACACACACACACACACGAGAGCTTCCTTGTCAGGCACAGGGCTTATCATCTTACCATCTCAGGAGTGTAAAGATGCTTAAAACATGATTTGTGGTCATAAGCAATAAATGAAATACCTGTGGACTCAACGCTAGCGTGGTTACTCATATTCTAGTGTTCCTGGGGGCTCACTCAATTCCTAACTCTATTTAAGACCTGGGTTAATGCTGCAGGCTTTATGAGTTGAGGGAGGCCAGATGGCTTTATTTTGGGTTGTTAAGCATTTGAAGAGCCCCTTGAGAAAAGTCTCAGGAGACAAATAGCAATTCAATAAACAGTACCTTCTAGATACTGGTGTGTTATGGAAACCATTTTGTCATGGTCAGGCCTGTGTGAATTACTCCTCACTTTCAGAGATATCTGAAAGTTGGGGTTCACATCACCATGAAAAAGTGTGTCTTTGAGGTTGGGGGTCAATGCCTAATTTGTTGGGTCATTTTAGCTTAGAAGAGTCTGATGATGCTAAATTTATAATAAAGAGCTACTTGTGCAAGTGCAAAGAGGTCAGTCTGTCTTTTGGCAGTGAACACACTGCCGGGGAAATTATCCCTTCATCACGAACCTTCCTTAAGGGAAAATATATTTTTTTAGAATTATGAAATTTTAAAGTTGTCAAAAGACTTTAGAAAGTGGCTCATTCAAACTCCTGTTTTCATAAAGGAGGAAATTTTGGCACAGAAGGTTTGGAGACTGTGAAAGTCACAAAACTGGTTAGTACGTACAATAGGGAATACTGGACCTCAGTGTGAGATTAGTCACTCAGTTGTGTCCAACTCCTTGGTCCTGTGTACTATAGCCCACCAGGCTCCGCTGTCCATGGGATTCTCCAGGCAAGAATACTGGAGTGGGTTGCCATTCCCTTCTCCAGGGGATCTTCCTGACCCAGGGACTGAACCTGAGTCTCCTGCATTGCAAGCGGATTCTTTACCATCTGAGCCACCAGGGAAGCCCCAGACCTCAATCCCCTGCAATCTAGTTCAATGGTCTTTGCATGCTTATTTTGGGAGGTGAATGTCAGTCTAGCTAAATTCTTCTGAGAATGATTTTCACCTTATGTGATCTACCTGTGACACTATAGCATATATTCATGAACTCGAATTATGCCCTGAGGTTATCTGTGATTTGGTATCAAGTTAATGCAAACTAGGAATTAGCCCCATATAAAAAATCCATGAAACATCTATTTTTCCACTACACTTAAATTTTATTCAGGATGAATATTGTAAATAGGTAGAAAACTGGATTTTTTGTGTGTGGTCTATGGAAGCTATAGGGCTTTCCAGGTGGAGCTAAGTGATAAAGAACCTTCCTGCCAATGAAGGAGACATAAGAGACTCAGGTTTGATCCCTGGATCGAGAAGATCCCCTGGAGGAGGGCATGGCAACCCACTCATGGCAACCCGTGCCTGGAGAATCCCATGGAAAGAGCAGCCTGGAGGGCTACAGTCCGTAGAGTTGCAAAGAGTCAGTCATGACTGAAGCGACTTAGCTTGCATGCATGGAAGCTGAGGACAAAACAAAGTTAAAGATCAGTTCATTCATGAGAAATAGACCAACTGGGGAGGAGTCCTTCTTGGAGTTTATGTACTGAAGGACATGGAAAAAGATGAGCAGATTCAACTGAAAACATATACTGTTGTTATTGATCCCGATCAAGTGTGGTTCTCCAATCATCTGCAGTGAAGGACTGTCTATGTTTTCATTCCAGGCCAGACCTATCTGGGATCCTACTGTGTTATGGTAGGTAGGGCTCATATGCACTCATACCAGGTGTGGCTCACCAGATTAAATTTTGACAGGCTTCAAAGTGGTCTATATTCAGGAAGAATCCACTAATCATGTTCTTGATGCCACCACAATATCTGAGAGCTACAGCACTGCTAAACTCTTATTCTCATTTTATTTTTTAATCTTATCACAGGTTGGTAACACAATGTTCCCTGAATCAACACATATCATATCGCACTTTGATTAGCGCCACTCTATAGAGCTGATGGGATTTCCCTGGTGGCTCAGTGGTAAAGAATCCATCTGCCAATGAAGGAGATATGAGTTGGATCCCTAGGTAGGGAAGATGCCCTGGAGAAGGAAATGGCAATCCACTACAATATTCTTGCCTGGGAAATCCCATAGACGGAGGAGCCTGAAGGGCTACAGTCCATGGGGTCACAAAGAGTTGAACACAACGTACCGATGGAACAACAGCAACAAATATAGCTGAAGGTCATTAATTAATTGAGGGTCATGACCATGACCTTAAGGTTTATTTACTTCTTCCATTTTGGAGTAGAAGGTTGATTTTGGCTTCAGTTCCCTGAGGTGCTAGAAGGGAAATCTAGCTGACATGGTCTGTGACTCATTGATGGCAGAACTTCTCCTCGGTAAGAAAATAGGTGGTCACTTGGTGGAGGACTTGGTCAAGTAGAAGGCATAGGGAACATTCTAAATTTCTCTGGTCCTTCCTGCTATGTTTGTCCAGCCTAATGGTGGAAAGCATAATGGGTCAGAGAATAGCACCCTTCTGGTTTCATTTCAAGTTTTCTTTCCTTGTTTAGAAAGTTGTGGGACTGCCTTCTATTCTACATTTGAAAAACTGGGGAGCTTAGATAAAAAGACCCAGAATGTGGCTAAGAAATAATCTTTTTAGCAGTTAAAACTATTTGTAGATGACTTTAGCACCTTAGGATATAGTGCGTTTTCTACCACTGGAAACTTGCAAGGAGAATTTCAGTGTTGGACAAGTTTCATTTAAGGATCCTTCAACTCCTAGGTACTACTCTTCAGATCAGCCTTCTCGCATTACTTATGCCAGTCCTGCAGTGAAGTGACACCCAAGTGTCATGTTGATTAAAGAGCCAATACAGAGTGAAGGTCTCTTTCCCCCTTATTTTTTAATTCCATCCTCTTTTACACTATGTTTTGCAATATTTATTTTCTGTTTGGTCATAAAGTACTATTTTAAGAGTAATTAAATTAGGTTTTTTTTTAATAGACAATTTTTAAGACACAAATCTTAATAATTCTTAAAAATAAAGGCATGCTTTATGGAACATTGTCATAAATATTAAAAGATCGAGCAAATCATCTGAATGACAGTTTGGAAATTTCTGCACTTGTAAATCTTCTATAGTCTCAGCCTGCTAAATTGCTCTAAATAATATACGTTTAAAAAGAAGAAACAGTGATTGCATTTTATTTCACTGAATATGGCAAAGGTTAATTAGAAGATTTGTAAAGTACTCTGAGCTTCTTATCAAAAATCACTAAAACTGAAAAGTCCCCATTTATTAAACCTGAAATTCTTTAGCTTTTTTTTTAAAAAAATCTTACAGAGGGCATCAAGGTTTAAATACATTTATTTTGTCTAGTTAAACCTGATTATATGGCTATTCTGATGCTGATGAAAGGTTGTTGGCAAAGAGTAAGTGTTTTTTTCATTTAAAATTTGTTTTAAGGGAGTATAACTGTATCACCATTTGATGACTTGTTTATTTCTCTTTTTTCTCTCATAATTCTTGCAAGTTAAACACTCAGTGGGAAATGATTTACAATTGGTCTCTGTGCGCTTAAAAACTGCTGATTGAAAATGGTAATAATAACCAACACATGCAGTGTTTACTGTGTGCCCAGGATGATTCTAAGCGCTTTACATTATTAATCCATTGAATCTTCACAGTGTTCATGTGAGAAAGATGCCATTATTATTTCTCCTTTACAGATGAGGAAACAGAATGCCACATAAAGAAATGGTGAAACTAGGACCTGATCCTAGCAATCTGGCTCTAGGGTATGTGTTCTTAACTAATAGGGAATCAACTATTTGTTTTAATACACAGAACATCAAACTTATGACTTGGCTGACATTTTAACATCATTAACACATTTTCTAAAGAAATAGTTGCAGTAAAAAGCTGTGGCGTTTTTCTATTATATCTGGGGCTGCTGCAATTCTTGCAGTCATCACACAATGCATGGAAACAATTTACATGAATTTAGACAGCTTATATTTGTTTAGACAAAAAAAAATTAGTGTTTAGGGAAGTGCAGCAGTTGTAACCTGCAAAGAAATGTAGGTATTGTTTATATTTTTTTCTTTTAACAGCATTTTCTATTTCATATAGTTTCATTGGTTTCAGTTGCAGGATTTTTACTATAATAGGTAAAATATGTGTGAATTCTGGAGTGTAATACGATCCTAAGACTGATAGTATGTGCATTTTATAGACCTAGCCCTCTAATATTTTATTTTTTCTGAAATACACATTATCACATTATTTCTTTAACCAGGTTATAGGGCTTCTACAGTAAAGATGTATAATCCCACTATTCAGTTAAATGAATAACTGCAATTCTACTTCAGGCCAACATATATAAAGAATAGCCAGGAGAGATAAGAAAGCCTTCCTCAGTGATCAATGCAAAGAAATAGAGGAAAACAACACAATGGGAAATACTAGAGATCTCTTCAAGAAAATTAGAGATATCAAGGGAACATTTCAGGCAAAGATGGGTTTGGTAAAGGACAGAAATGGTATGGACCCAACAGAAGCAGAAGATATTAAGAAGAGGTGGCAAGAAAACACAGAAGAACTGTACAAAAAAGATCTTCACGACCCAGCTAATCACAATGGTGTGATCACTGACCTAGAGCCAGACATTCTGGAATGTGAAGTCAAGTGGGCCTTAGAAAGCATCACTATGAACAAAGCTAGTGGAGGTGATGGAATTCCAGTTGAGCTATTTCAAATCCTAAAAGATGATGCTGTGAAAGTGCTGCACTCAATATGCCAGCAAATTTGGAAAACTCAGCAGTGGCCACAGGACTGGAAAAGGTCAGTTTTCATTCCAATCCCTAAGAAAGGCAATCCCAAAGAATGCTCAAACTACTGCACAATTGCACTCATCTCACATGCTGGTAAAAGTAATGCTCAAAATTCTCCAAGCCAGGCTTCAGCAATACGTGAACCGAGAACTTCCAGATGTTCAAGCTGGCTTTAGAAAAGGCAGAGGAACCAGAGATCAAATTGCCAACATCCGCTGGATCATCGAAAAAGCAAGAGAGTTCCAGAAAAACATCTATTTCTGCTTTATTGACTACGCCAAAGCCTTCAGCTGTGTGGATCACAATAAACTGTGGAAAATTCTGAAAGAGATGGGAAAACCAGACCACCTGACCTGCCTCTTGAGAAACCTGTATGCAGGTCAGGAAGCAACAGTTAGAACTGGACATGGAACAACAGACTGGTTCCCAATAGGAAAAGGAGTACATCAAGGCTGTATATTGTCACCCTGCTTATTTAACTTATATGCAGAGTACATCATGAGAAACGCTGGACTGGAGGAAGCACACGCTGGAATCAAGATTGCCAGGAGAAATATCAATAACCTCAGATATGCAGATGACACCACCTTATGGCAGAAAGTGAAGAGGAACTAAAAAGCCTCTTGACGAAAGTGAAAGAGGAGAGTGAAAAAGTTGGCTTAAAGCTCAACATTCAGAAAACTAAGATCATGGCATCTGGTCCCATCATCTCATGGGAAATAGATGGGGAGACAGTGGAAACAGTGTCAGACTTTATTTTTTTGGGCTCCAAAATCACTGCAGATGGTGATTGCAGCCATGAAATTAAAAGACGCTTACTCCTTGGAAGGAACGTTATGACCAACCTAGATAGCATATTAAAAAGCAGAGGCATTACTTTGCCAACAAAGGTCCGTCTGCTAAAGGCTATGGTTTTTTCCAGTGGTCATGTATGGATGTGAGAGTTGGACTGTGAAGAAAGCTGAGTGCTGAAAAATTGATGCTTTTGAACTGTGGTGTTGGAGAAGACTCTTGAGAGTCCCTTCGACTGCAAGGAGATCCAACCAGTCCATCCTAAAGGAGATCAGTCCTGGGTGTTCATTGGAAGGACTGATGCTGAAGCTGAAACTCCAGTACTTTGGCCACCTGATGCAAAGAGTTGACTCATTGGAAGAGACCCTGGTGCTGGGAGGGATTGGGGGCAGGAGGAGAAGGGGACAACAGAGGATGAGATGGCTGGACGGCATCACTGACTTGATGGGCATGAGTTTGGGTAAACTCCGGGAGTTGGTGATGGACAGGGAGGCCTGGCGTGCTTCGATTCATGGGGTCACAAAGAGTCAGATAGGACTGAGCGACTGAACTGAACTGAACTGACTAATATATATATACACCTATTTATACACTTATTTTTACATATATCCATAACCCCACACAAATACACTAAGGATAGATTATTTATATTTGATTTTTGTTATCTTATAAACAAATGGTCTTATAAATATGGTAAATACATACTTATAGAACAAATAAAATACCAAAGACAATTACATTTCTAAATGTCATCTCCAACTTACTTTTGTTTTAGATAAACATTGATTTAAAAAAAAAAAAAAGGGACTTCCCTGGTGGTACAATGGATAAGAATGCAGCCGCCAATGCGGGGGCACAGGTTCGATCCCTGGTTCAGGAGAATTCCACGTGCTGTAGAGCGACTAAGCCTATGCGGCACAACTACCGAGGCCGTGCGCTGGAGCCGGGGCTCCGCAATGAGACGCCACAGCAGTGAGAAGCCCGTGCACCGCAGGCAGGGAGCAGCCTCGGCTCACCGCAACCAGAGAAAACCCACGCAGCAACAGAGACCCAGTGCAACCGCAAATAAATAAATAATAAAATTAGGTTAAAAAAAAAATGCAAAAACCTTAAAAATCAATCAGAGACACAGAAATTAGCCATGCAGGCATCCAAACTTATAAAGCAGATATATCAGAGGTGAACCATTGCCTTAAAAGCAATCATTTCCCTTAACACACAGTTGAAGCGAAGTGAAATTTTCTCAGTCATCTCCACCTCTTTGTGACCCCGCGGACTGGAGTCCACTAGGCTCCTTTTTCCATGGGATTCTCCAGGCAGGAGTACTGGAGTGGGCAGCCATTCCCTTCTCTAGGGACCTTCCAGACCCAGGGATTGAACTTTGGTCTCTCGCATTGCAGGCAGATTCTTTACCATCTGAGCCACTAGGGAAGTTTAACAAATGATTAGATATATTATTTCATTAAATAATAAGTTATCCTGGATTTTTAAAAAATATGATTTAATTTACAAAAGTCACTTTGAAGAAAACATTCTCAGATGAAAGCATTTTTACTATAGTGAGGGGCCTCTATCTTTCAAATGTATTAATATATATGATCATTCCAGCTGATTATGCTCTTACCTTGAATTGACAGAAAGTTATGACATTTGCAGAATCTCCTAGGTTTTTAGAAATTCATGTGTTCCCTTTAACAATTTCCTTCAGTGGGATTTAAACACCTTTGCTAAAACATTTTTCATGTTTTTCTCCTGTCCAGAATTAAAGATTGGTCCCTTACAGGCAATGTATCAGGCACTGAAACAGGTTAACTTTAATTGACCTCTTGGATTTCTCCCTAAGCAATACATTTTTAAACTATAGGTACTTGGCAGTTTGAACACTGATGGCAGGATTGGCTGGATCTTTCAAACAAGACCTAATAGCTCCTATGTGAAGAGTTCCTTCCTCTGCAGAGAAGTTTGTGAAATGTCTTTCATTTTGTGCTTCCTTACATGACTATTTCTGTCTGAAACCTGTCTGCCCATAATGGCTCATTGCTTCAGATGCACTGGTGCAGCACTCAGTAACTTTCTTGAAATATCTTTTGAATTAATGAAAGTACCTAGCCACTCTCTGGAAGGAGATTATAAAGGCTAGAGACTCCCTTATTCCCACAGCAGGTCCAAAGTCCCCAGACCATGAAAGCCAGCAATGACAAACCTGTTACGATTTTTTAAAAATCTATTTTATTCAAGTCATTTTAGCCTGAACCATGATCTAATCTATGTAATCCTGTGACTTGGGTCTGAGACGATTTTTACAAGGCTAGCTTCTACTGAGAGTCATTTTTTACATGAGTATTTTCTACTATTCTGGGTTCACAAGGACTTTTCCTATGTTCACACCACTTCCTGTCTGCATAAGGCATGCTATTTAATCACATGCTGTATTATATTTAACAGGTCTATGTGCATCTTGTCTATTTATTGCTATCCAGGTCTTTAAGCCTTGAGCAAAATTTTATATCCTCCCTTTCCTATCTCTTACAGTGCCAACTTCAAGTACTGGTCAAAGTGGAGATTGTGGAAAAAAGTCTAAATTGAGCTGAATTGAGTTGAACTGCCTCATTCTTCTCAGCTGAATTCTAAGGGCAGCCTCACCATCTGCTGATTATCTATCATCTGGAAGCGGTTCTTCTGCAAATGTCTGTATGTGCTCAGCAAAGCTTCCAAGGACTAAGTTTTTCATCTGTCTTGGCCTCTGAAAATCTTTGAGATTTGGGCACTGGCACTCTCTGGAATTTTCTGTCTAGTAGCAAAAGCCACACCACCTAGGGATCACGATGGTGAGGAATCTGAACAAAGACCAAACTGGAGAGTTTTTTTTTTTTTTTTTAATTCAGAAAGTTGAAACAGCAGGACTAATAGCTAGGAATAAGGATTGGATACTAATGGTGTTGATGTTGTAGGTGAAAATTATAATAATCTTTAGCATTTTTTCTCTTTTTTATTTAACAGTTTTCTTGTTTATAATTTGCCAATTAGTATTACAAGCACACTACCTCTATTAAGTTATGTATTTCTTTTTTTTTTTTTTGTATTTCTTAAAATAATATTTTAAGGTATAGAGGATTCAATAACTTACCAAGGTCTACATAGCTAATGGGGCTTCTCCAGTGACTCAGCAGTAAAGAATCTGCCTGCAATGCAGGAGATGCAGGTTCCATCCCTGGGTCAGGAAGATCCCCTAGAGGAGGGCATGGCAACCCATTCTAGTATTCTCGTTTGGAGAATCCCATTGATAGAGGAGCCTGGTGGGCTACAGACCATAGGGTCGCAAAGAGCTGGACATGACTGAAACAACTGGGCATGTATGCACGCATACAGCTAACAAGCAGTAATATCAGAATCTGAACCAGGCTATCTGGCTCCAGAACAAAGCTTTACTCTAAGTTTTAATTTTATGCTAGTTATACCTCCTGAGAAGACTGGCTGAGATCCCTAATCTCTGAACCTAAATCATTATTCTTGGATGATGGTTTGCAAGAGGCATTGAGAAAACCCTTGCTTTAGGCCTTAAATGAGTCTTCAACTTTTAACATGACAATTATTTCTTCATCTAGGAAAAAGAAATGAGTTGCTAAACTATCACTGTGAGACGAAAGTTTGGGCTGTTCCATTTGTCCTAGGGTAATTAATAGAATTAATAATTACAAGGAGAAAAAGCAATTTCTTCACATGTCCTACTTTTTATGAGACATGGAGAAGATTAAAGATTAGTACCTTAGTGCTCTAACATAAAAGGAGAAGTTGTATTTGGGTGCCATGGCTCTCAACATCGTTGTATACAAGAGAGGAAATGGCCTTAGGAAATCTGCTCTCAAGTTATGTCCACAGATCTTGAACTGACTATTCTTTGTATCTCCTAAGATGCTGGGTTGGTCTCAGACAGTGGGGAGGGCTGGAAAGTCTATCATTCAGGATTTTGAAACAATTCAAAGGACAAAGCAATTCAACAGCAGAGAACTGAGAAACCAATATAATTAATACCATGTTATCAATTAGTATTCTCCTGAGTAGAAAATAACAAGAGAATTTGTTTAAAAAATTCTCTTATATGAAGTCTCTTGAAGCTCTGAATTATTAGCATACCGATTTATAAAGAGATTTCATTTAAAAATTGATAGATAGCCCAACAAGGACAAATAAAAGGTCCCCTTATACTTGGAGAATCTCCTAAAACATCTTCGACAGTCCCTGGACAGTTGATAAAACACTCTGCCTTTCTTTAACTTTGACCTGGTAATTGGTCTACTGGTGACTGACACCCTGTCATCAAATAGGCATTATATCATCCACAGTGCTGAAGTCTTTAAGACTCAGGGGCAGATGACCCTGAGGAAGTATGATATTTAATAAGCATCATTAACTAAATGCCCTTGGTTACAAAACTTAAAATTGTTCTTTTTTAATGGGCATTAGCATATAGGTATCTTGAGGTGTCCATCTATAAAACTTTGTGAATATATATGTATTTGAATTTATGATTTAATCCCAGTTCTTTGTGTAAATACAGTCCCTAGTGATCACTGTGATTGTTCCACATACAAATGGCTCTATGAAGGAAAACTATTTTGGCCTCCCTTGTCTTAGACAAGTAGTACCGTGATCCACCACTTGATTAATAAATGTCAATTTATTCCCTCAGCCTTGTCTAAATTCAGATGATGGATAGCGAAACCTCATCTGAGCTATTTAAAAAAATAACTTTTTTCTCACGTTGAAAATCAAATATCCCAAATCTGAAATATAAGGCCAGGTTGTCTGCAAGAATAGCAGTCTAGATTTAAAAAAAAAAATCGAAGACTTTGGATGGAAATTTTAGTGAGCAACTTCCGGTCACACTTTTCAAGCAGTGTGTGTGTGTGTGTGTGCTCAGTCGTGTCTTACTCATTGCAGCCCCATGAACTGTAGTCTCTCAGGTTCTCTGTCCATGGGATTTCCCAGGCTAGAATACTGGAGTGGTTGCCATTTCCTTCTCCAGGGGATCTTCCTGACCCAGGAATCAAACATGCATCTCCTGAATTGGCAGGCAGATTCTTCACTACTGGTGCCACCTGGGAAGCCCTTTGCCTACAGAACTTCTACTAAAAGCATCCCCTGCTTGTGTCCCAGAGACCAAATGTGAAGGGTTAGTGCACTTTGTTTATGGATTTTAGTAATTTCCATAGTCCTTTTCAGCTTCCAACTGCCTATTCCTCAGCTGTGAAACAACTTAGAATCATCTTGAAAGCAAAGAGTCGGCTTCACCATTTGAATGTGCCAAAGGGATATTTTGAGGATATTGAGGGGACAAAAGTGCTTGAAGTTACACTGTGTGATGAAATAAATGCTTCTTATTAGAAATTTCCTTGTGACTGAGTATGAATGGAACCTATGTGAGCAAGGGTCATTACAGCCCCAACAGTAGATCAGAATGCTGGTAAGCTAGACCAGGTAAAGGAAGCTTTCCTTATTGATTCAGCGACCTCAGAGAGGATCCTGTCTTTGATTAAGAGAGAAAGGGAGGAGGGACGCCGTAATGGCACAGCAGAGGTGTTGCATTAATGCAGAGCCGGGTCAGAACTGAGTCCTTGCGACTTTACCTGCTGCACTCTGTGATGGGGTGGAACTGCCCTGAGAGCTAACGGCTGGCACGTGTCTTTCCCTTGCAGAATAATCCAGCTTAAAATCCCCGAGTGTGGATCCCTCTGAAGCTTTCTGACAGCTTGCCTCCCTCAAGGGGAAAATTAAATCGGATTTAATCCTTGTTCTCTTTTTGCAAATAAATTCCTTCTTGATAAATAGGGTTGCTGGGCTACGAGATAACTTGTAAATCGAGGAACATAGGACGGCTTCTCTTCCTCTGTGGATCTCTCTGTATCCTTCCTGTTATGGTCTGAATGTTTCCTCCCCCAAATCCATATGCTGAAATCCTGACCCTCCAAGGTGATGGCATAAGGAGGCGAAGTGTTGGGGAGGTGTTTGAGTCATGAGAATGGAGCCATGAATGGGATTAGTGCCCTTATAAAAGAGGCTCCTAAAAGGCCTTTGTCCGTCTTACCACAGGAGGACATAGTAAAAATCTGCAACCTGGAAGAGAGCCCTCATTCAACCATGCTGGACCCTGGTCTTGACTTTCAGCCTCTAGAATTGTGAGAAATAAATGTCTGTTTTTTATAAACTTCCCAGTCTGATGTTCTGTTATAGCAGCCTGCACAAATACACTTCTTCACCTCCCTCCCTTCTTTTTCTTTTTTCTTTCTCTGATAGAATTCATCTCTCTTAGATTTCATCAGTGCATTTGCTCATTTATTAAAAACAGATTTTCTAAGTGTCTACTATACTTTACTAGGTATCTACAATGTTCCAGGTACTGTTTTAGGTTCTGAGGATATAAATGACAAACAAAAGAGACCAATTGTCTATCCTCAAGATGCTTATCTTCTAGAACTCTCTGGAGTTTGACTGAACTCTGGCTCTCCCATCAATAGCTTTATAAATTTGTGGTGAGTTATTTAATGGAGCTATGCCTTATTTCATCCCAATCCCAAAGAAAGGCAGTGTCAAAGGATGTTCAAACTACCACACAATTGCACTCATCTCACACGCTAGCAAAGTAATGCTCAAAATTCTCCAAGCCAGGCTTCAACAGTACGTGAACCGTGAACTTCCAGATGTTCAAGCTGTATTTAGAAAAGTCAGAGGAACCAGAGATCAAATTGCCAACATCCATTGTATCATCAAAAAAGCAGGAGAGTTCCAGAGAAACATTTACTTCTACATTATTGATTACGCCAAAGCCTTTGACTGTGTGGATCACAACAAACTGTGGAAAATTCTGAAAGAGATGGGAGTACCAGACCACCTGACCTGCCTCTTGAGAAATCTGTATGCAGGTCAAGAAGCAATAGTTAGAAATGGATATGAAACAACAGACTGGTTCTAAATTGGGAAAGGTGTACATCAAGGCTGTATATTGTCACCCTTCTTATTTAACTTATATGCAGAGTACATCATGTGAAACGCTGGACTGGATGAAGCACAAGGTGGAATCAAGATTGCCAGGAGAAATATCAATAACCTCAGGTGTGAAGATGACATCACTTTTATGGCAGAAAGTGAAGAGGAACTAAAGAACCTCTTGACGAAAGTGAAAGAGGAGAGTGAAAAAGCTGGCTTAAAACTCAACATTCAGAAAACTAAGATCATGGTATCTGGTTCCATCATCACTTCATGGCAAATGGATGGGGAAACAATGGAAACAGTGAGAGACTTTATTTTGGGGACTCCAAAATCACTGCAGATGGTGACTGCAGCCACGAAATTAAAAACTTTTGTTCCTTGGAAGAAAAGCTATGACCCACCTAGACAGCATATTAAAAAGCAGAGACATTACTTTGCCAACAAAGGCCCGTATAGTCAAACTGGTTTTTCCAGTAGTCACATATGGATGTGAGAGTAGGACTATAAAGAAAGCTGAGCGCTGAAGAATTGATGCTTTTGAACTGTGATGTTGGAGTAGACACTTGAGAGTCCCTTGGACTGCAAGGAGATCCAACCAGCCCATCCTAAAGGATATCAGTCCTGGGTGTTCATTGGAAGGACTGATGCTGAAGCTGAAACTCCATTACTTTGGCCACCTGATGTGAATAACTGACTCATTGGAAAAGATCCTGGTGCTGGGAAAGATTGAAGGCGGGAGAAGGGGATGACAGAGGATGAGATGGTTGGCTGACATCACCGACTCGATGGACTTGAGTTTGAGCAAGCTCCTGGAGTTGGTGATGGACAGGGAGGCCTGGTGCACTGCAGTCCATGCGGTCGCAAAGAGTTGGACATGACTGAGTGACTGAACTGAACTGAGCGACTGAAGTGAACTGAACTGATGCCTCATTTACTTTCCTACTAGTGGCTCAGAAGGTAAAGAATCTGCCTCCAATGCAGGAGACCCAGGTTTGATTCCTGGGTTGGGAAGATCCCTTGGAAAAGGGCATGGCAACCTACTGCCACATTCTTGCTGGAGAATCCCACGGTAGAGGAGCCTGTCAGGCTATCATCCATAGCGTTGCATAGAGTGGGATATGACTTAAGTGACTTAGCACGCATGTATAGATGCCTTGTTTTCCTCATCATACAATGGGGATAATATTAGCTTTTCCCTCAGTCGCCCTTTATAAGGATCAAATGAGATAATATCTTTAAAGTGTTTAGGAGCAGAGTGTGTGGCTATGAGCTAGTGTGTAATGCATGCTTCTCGTCTCCCTGTCATTGTTTGTACTCTCATCATGGTGTTTCTCCCTGAGATGCTTATTGTCTCGTTTGCCCGGCCACCAGAGAGACTTTTCCTTGTGCCTCAGTACCAGGGAGCAAGCAGGAGCCGGCTCTGAAAATGCCCAGGGAGCAGCTGTTGTGAGACTGGTGCTGAATTATTTCCATGAAAAGCACTATCCAAGAATACCTTAATGTGTTGACCCTAGGATCCTGCCAGGAGACAAGGGGACCAACACCCTTTATACGTAGAAACACGTGAGCAGAAACAAATCAAAATGAGGTTAAAGGATACTGTGTGAATCCAACGATTGATTGGACGGTGGCAAGAGTCAGATCTCTGGCTTTTTCAAAGCATAGCCTCTCCCTCTTTTTATATTTATGATGTGCATCTTAGTAAGCAGTATTCTTGCCAGGAAAATCCCATGGACAGAGGAGGCTGGCGGGCTACAGTCCATGGGGTTGCAAAGAGTCAGACATGACTGAGCACAAGCTCTGTGTATACTATACTATATCACAGTAGTCATAGAATCTTCTCTGCTTCTGCTTGCCCATGTCCCAATACTTTAAAACTTTTTGATATTGGTGAAAGAGGTAAGTCATTTCAGACATTTTTTCAGACTTACTCAATTCTACTTTAGCAGTGTCCCTTGGTCCTATATGCCTTGCAGGTCACTTTCCTGGTTTCTGACAAGTATTGTGATGAATTACTAGCTGGGGGTAGCTTGCGTTTCTTCACACTATTGATTTTAGGAAAATTCAAGCTTTCAGAAAGTTGGAAAGCCAATATTTAATGTCATTTGTCCTGAAAACAACACTTGTCCAAGAAAGAAACAGTCACCACACTTTATACCTTCATTAAATCAATGACATATTTCTTTTAAAAAAAAAAGTGTTTAAAAATCATTTTTTTTTAAATAGAGGAAAAGAAAATCCTAACATTTTAAGATTACTCTGTTTTTTATAAACCTCTGGGTATAGTGTACTGGTGTAGTGTACTCTTTTTATTAAGATTTTTTTTTGATGTGGACCATTTTTTAAAAACTTTATTAAATGTATTAAAATATCATTTCTGTTTTATATTTTGTATTTTTTTTTTTTTTTGGTTCCAAGGCATATGGTATCTTAGCTCTTTGACCAGGAATCAAACCCACACTCCCTGCATTGGAAGGTGAAGTATCAACCACTGGATTGCCAGGGATGCCCCCTAGTTTACTCTTAAAACAAGTTTTTATTTGTTTATCTATTACTGTTGATAACTGCTAAACCACACGCACTGCATAAGTAATAGATGGGAGCCTGGTGAGCTACAGTCCATGGGGTTGCGGAGAGTCGGACACAACTGAGCTATTAACATACACACATACACAATACCAATTTTTGTGAACTATTACACCAAGAAGTGTTCACTTCTTTTTACCCTTAATATCTTGTCTCTACATTAATATCCTCCACAAGTCAGAGCAGTCCACTTGGTCCTGGAGTGGTAACTTCATTTTCGTAATTCGGGTGTGAGATGTTGACAAAAGTGTTTTTAGAGTTTATTTTGGTTACAATTGTTGTTTTCCTTCCCCACTCCACCCCCCGCCTCCCAGGCACAATTACCTCTTACAAGAAGGTCCTAGCCTATCTCTGTCTTAAACCAAGTGTATGATTTTGAGCAGGTAATTTAGCTTCTGAGGGTTTTGTTCTTTTCATGAGTAATGTGAAGGTCTGAATCTTTCTGATCTCTAAGGTTTTTTGTCATCTCTAAAGGTTTCTGGATCTATTAAAATCCATATTTTCCCCCATGGGAGATACAGTATCTGAGATTTGATAATAAAAGTACTACAGCTTATTCTGTATGCAAGGCTGAAATCAGTTTCATTACTCCGGGTAAGTCATTAAAAGACATGAACAACAAAATGTACTTGACACTAAAACTATATTGATTCCAGCTTAAATCTCGTTTGGTGCCTCAGAAAGCTCTCTAGGCTATGGGAAGGCTTCAGGCTGCTCTGGGAGCACTGTCCCTGTTGGTGCAGATGCAATATTAGACTGGAGTCTCCTGGGATATTTTTGGATTTAATTGTGCAAATAAATTCCACTATCAACACATTTACTTGTTATCTGCTCCTGTCTTATCCAGTATAGAACACAAAGAATCAAATAATGATATTCACATTTTTTGATTGTCAGAATTTCAGATTAAGTAAACTTTATTTTGTGAGTTCCATACATGAGTCATTAATCAATGTATATAAAGGTAAGAAAAGATATTGAAGGTACTGATATGTTGAACTGAGTGTACTAAATTGAGGATAGAAGGATTGATATTTAAATGGTCTAAAGGCAAGAGAAAGATATTGAAGGTCGAGATATGTGGATCTGAGTGTACTATATTGGGCATAGAAGGGCTGATATCTAGATGAACTGAAGAAATTGCTTTACACTGACTGCCGTGGGCACCTGGGTTCTTTGTAATCAGATTATATCATTAGACATTTTATTTTATAAAAAAATGGCCTAACAATTTTTTTTAAGTTTTTGGACAGACTCTTATTCTACACCCTCTTTCCATTAGTATGAGATGACCATTGAAAACACACTGTTAGTTCCTTACCTTGAAGAAGGTCATTGTTGATCCATCTCTGACAGCCCCATATTCTATCTTGGTTTGTTTTGCCAAATCATCCGCTGAGTCAATGGGGGATTCCATTCGTTCTACTGTCAAGAAGGCGGCCAGATTGGCAGTGTAGGATGAAATGATGATTAGGGTGAAAAACCACCATATCCCTCCAACTATTCTGGTCGAGAGAGCTTTGGGCATCAACTCTGATCCTGTGATGGTATCATCAGAGTAAGAGTGTTAAACAGAGGTGTTAGAAGAGAGGAGACTCAAGATTCAACAGTAGTCTAGAGAGATAATGCATTTTTGTGACTCAAAATCATAAATCTATCAAGCATTTATTCTCTTGTGTGTAGGTGAATAGATGTATCTTTTAGAAAATGAAGCAAAATCTAAATGATCTTTTATCACTGCTGCTGCTTAAGTGTGATTTATTTCCATTTGATGGTTTTAATAGTTTTAACCCTGAGATATAATATGTCTAAAATTTGTAAATAGTTTAGTTGCTTAGGTTTGAGTTTGTTTGCTTGTTTTTGCTGAAATATCCTCAGAGTTCTGGCCTTTTTGTACTGTCTAATATGCATCTTATTGTGTGAAATAAAATGTTCTTGGTTGTACAACAGTGAAGGCTTTAAAATATTAACATTAACATTTTATTTAATATTAAAGAATGGGAGAAACTTTCAAAAGATTTACATAGCATGCTATTTATCACATGCATTTAATAAAACACTATTTTACAAATCAAATGATATTGGATGCAACTGTACTTGATGGCTGATGAATCATTTTTTATTGTTTTATGTTATTTTTGAAGTCAAAATTATTTTTTTAATGTTGATTCTTGTTTAACTGAAAATAATATATTCACTGAAAAGGCACAATTTTGTCCTCGAATAAAGTACAATTTAATTATGCTTCAAAGACTGGCTGTTTTGCACGTGAAAAGGGGTCATTCTTGGTAAAAAACACTCATTTTAGGTGTTATCAGATGATTCCTGATTATTTGTATAAAGGTAATATAGAGGCATTTAATGTATTTACCAAAAAAAGAAAAAACATCTTTCTCTCTTGAAGAAAGGGTATATGGGCAAAGTTTACCTACACAAAGGACAAGCATCTGTGAAAGCGCTCTAGCTCATAACTTTTGATCAAGCTGAGCTATGGAAGGCTATAAATCCAGCAGCAGAACCGAAAGGGGCAGAAAGGTATATGCAGCCCTTACCCTCATTGTACTGATCCATGGATGGATTTTGGTTAATCTGCTTGCCTGAAATTCACCATTGTTTCTCTCTTGGCATTTTCTCCATAAACTTGGAGAAATGATAGAGTTTATGGGACCACTTAAGAAGTGAAAGGAAAACTGCTACTGCTAAGTCACTTCAGTCGTGTCCGACTCTGTGCGACCCCATCCCTGGGATTCTCCAGGCAAGAACACTGGAGTGGGTTGCCATTTCCTTCTCCAATGCATAAAAGTGAAAAGTGAAAGTGAAGTCGCTCAGCCATGTCCAACTCTTCGCGACCCCATGAACTGCAGCCTACCAGGCTCCTCCGTCCATGGGATACACCCTAAGTTAAATCTAAAGTGTGAAGTTCAGCAGGTGAATTATCTGGTTTAAAGGAGTCTTTCACTATTCTGATTGTCTTGAAGTTTTGTCGTTAATGACTTAAGATAGGGAAATTGGAGTTTACCAATCTACAAATACATGAATTTATGCTCAAGGTTAATCTGTAAACAAATGCAAATATTTCTCATGAAATCAGAGTCAGCTCCAGGCTCATGATATGCAGATAAAGAGTTTCTTAGCTTTGAATTAGCTATAGTCTTCTAAAGCTATTCTTTGTACTTTATTCTCTTTTAATGAGATTAATGGCTTCACCGTGGTTTTTATTTCTTTTTTTTTTTTTGCTTGTTTGTTTGAATTTGAGTGTGTAACGTTACACAGATTTATAACAGTTTTCATCAAATTGCTTCTAAGGATTTAGTAAGATAGTGTGTTGCTGTTGTAATCTTGCAGTTTAATGGGATTTATATGCCTATGGGTGTGTATGTTTAATGCCCAAGTTTGTTTCATATCTTCGTGCTGAATTGATCTAGCAGCCTCATGGCAGTGTGATATTATTTTAGATCTTTAGTTGGCTATCGTTAAAACACCATTTATTTCATAAAATACCCATAGGAAATAGGTAATACAGTTAGTAGATATATTTTCCTAGCTTATAGGTATAGATTTTCTGCTGTGAATTTATCCTTATTTTATTTGGTTGCATTTGTGAAAAGATCAGGTTTTAATTTATTATTTGTATAATTGTGTATTATATGGCAGGAAAACTGGGCAGACAGATGGATAACCAACTGTCTACATGCAATAATAAATTCAATTCTATCACACTTCAAAATAAAATGTATTTATACGTTTGAATGAAGTTGTCTTGGAAATTAAAAATAATTGATAGGAACCTATTCGTACTACATTTTAAACCCTTGGTAGATGGTATGAATTTCTCAACACTTCATCTTTTGAAAAAAATTCACACAGTTTTCTGACTTTCATGACTCTCAGTGTTAACTGATATACCTAGAAATGACTTCACTCAAGTAGAGATGATTTGTTAAAGTTCAGAACTCTAGAGGATGAAATCATGACAGTAATAAAAGTAGAATAAAACATCATCAGAAAATATTTGGGATGAGAGACAATACTTGCTGAAGTCTCTTTAGTGCCTTTTACGGCAGACATGACAGCCAATCCTGATCCAGACTTTGCTCACGCTCTGTAGAAAAGAGAAAGCCTGATCATCACATTAAAAAACAAATTAAACAAAATGGTTTCCAATTGAGTACAGTGACAAACTTTTGCTAGCAAGAGCACAACAGTCAGTATAGAAGTTAGCTACCCGGTCCAATGCCACATGCTAAGGACAAATGCACGAATAGTCACCAGTCTGCAAATTTGTACATCGTAATATTTTTTCACCTGACAGATACTTTAAACTTCTTGAAAAACAAGCAGAGTCTGGTTGGGGCTGACTGTCATGTACCCAAGGTCGTGGTAACTAGCAGACACTGCATCCCACGGTTTGCTGTGGATGATGGGAAACTCCAAACAGGTAGCATATCAAAGAGAAATTTAGGGAGAGGGTACTCTCATATGATGGGCTTCCCTTGTGGCTCAGCAGTAAAGAATCTGCCTTCCAATTCAGGATACATGTGTTTGACCCCTGGATCGGGAAGATCCATGGAAAAGGATATGGCAACTCCCTCCAGTATTCTTGCCTGGGAAATCCCATGGACAGAGGAGCTGGCAGGCTACAGTCCTAGGGGTTGCAGAGTTGGACATGATATAGCGACTAAACAACAACAATAACACTCATATGACAAAAGGCAGTCACGGTCACGTATACCTGCACAGGCGTGCTGCATACTCTAGGAAACCCAAGGCTGTATTTTTCTATTCTAATGGCATAGGAAGGCAAGCTACTGGTGAGGAAGGAAGTCTCTTTCACTTTTTGAAATTGATGGCCCCCAAGATAAATGCCTTAAAGACTAAATGCACTGGTAAAGCAGTATATGTCATCCAATGAGTTTTCCTGTGGGATTTATAGTTCTGTCTTATGCTTTAAACTCACGCAAGTGATTTCCAGTAAATCAGGTGCTGGGTCCACACCTACTTTGCACTGCCTGAATAAACTATACTTAACTGCGTGTTGAGATGATTTACTCACTTTGCTCAATTATTTGGTATTTCCACACTAGAAACCCTTGTTCTCTCTCCTTGGAATTTTTAAACACAATATAAACACTTCGAGTAGCATGATAACAAGTCCCTCCTGAGAAACCTTGGGGTTTACCCCTAAGTAACAAACATCTTTAATATATATCCTAGTTGAAATTTCCTTTGCCAATTTATTTTGCAGCTTGTTGTCAAATAAGGAGATATTCCAAACACAACAGCATCTGTGACTGATGATTTTCTTAAATTAATGCATTTAATCTTGAGAAGTATTTTCTAGACCATACGCCTGGAATCAAAGCTGAGGAAAATCCACAGAAGTGTTGGATTTCTTCCAAAGGTTAAAACAACCTACTCCTCCCTTCCCCACAAAATCAAAATCCTCCAAATCATAGAAAATGTACAAAATGTATTACATTTCTGTGGTTTGAATTTCATTTCCTCCAACATCTCCAGTTTACTGTTGCTATGGTTACTAACTGAGGGAGAGTGTAAAAAGTTACTGGGAAACTAAGATAAATCCCAGTAGGGTTTGTCAGAG
The DNA here is from genome assembly GCF_910594005.1 of Cervus elaphus. Classification (NCBI taxonomy): domain Eukaryota; kingdom Metazoa; phylum Chordata; class Mammalia; order Artiodactyla; family Cervidae; genus Cervus; species Cervus elaphus. The sequence continues at coordinate 8,407,296 of NC_057845.1, read as the reverse complement.
TGGTAATTAGGTGACAGTTTTAGGGACTGTCATCTATTGGAAGGCTGTAAGTCAACCTAATTTTCAAAGGATTCAAATTTTATCCCTTTCCAAATTGTAACTTGTGAGGTTATGACTAAAAAGGAAAAGATAGATATCTCCATCTATGCATTTGTAAACAATTTCTAAGGTAATTTATCCTTTCCTTCCCTCTAGGAAAATTTGTATTTGTTGCTTGATAGAAGTTTATTTTAGATCTGTAGCAAAGGAATTCTGTTCCTGTCATATTTTTGTCTTTTTTATTTTTAGAACTGTCTAGGAAGCTGGGTTCAATCTTTTTAACTTCTGAGTTGGTTTTTAGCCTACTCCCTATCTTCTTGGTGGAGTTTACCAGCATAAAAGCCTGTCAGCAGACTGTGGGATGCGTGTGACAAAGATGGGCAACCTTGTACCTTGTTGCATGAGAGCTCCAACTCCAAACCAGAAACTATTTAGTAAAGTAAAATTGTTTTCCACCACGTCTGAGTCAGGGTTGCATGGGTGAGGGTTATACCACTCGTAGGGTGTAAACCTGCAGTAGTTAACAGAAACAGTCTGTAAACATGAGGTAGATACTTGCGGCACCAGCAGAAATCCACTGAATGAGGCACCATACCCAACAGCTAATGAGGGATGCGTCAAACCAAACAGTAGGCCAGGTTCATAAACTTACAGCTTTAGTGGGCAAAGTGCAAAGGAGACTCTAGACATTATATATTTACCAGTCTTCTGATCTCTAGGCAAAGCCCTTTGGTTGGCTGGAACCATATTCCTCAGATCTATGTCTACTGAATTTTTCTGAGTTTTCACTCATTTCCATTTTATTGAACACCTAGATGGACTGCAAAGGGAGGTCCACTCATCCCAAGTATTTACCCCACAGAGCAGCGATGACGATGATACACACAATTGCATACCAACTGTAATATCAAGACCCTGTGTCGCTAGGTGCTGAGGAAGACAGGAAATACAGGGCTGACTGGACTTCAAGGGTTATTGACTGATAGATCAAAGGAGTCTATGTAGTCTAGTGATTTCATAATGCATCAAAGGAGTTGCAAGTTTCAAACGATTAGTGAACAAAAAGAAGGTTTGGATTGGGGTGTATTCGATGTTTTTATGATAGTATGTGGAGATAAAAATCCCAATCTTTAAATGAAGAGATAAATTCAAATTCAGAAGTACCCTGGCCCAGGCATCAGACTTCATTAATGTTAAGGCCAGAGCATGTCTGGATGGACAGTTTTAGGTTCAGACTTTCCTCTAAGATTCATTTCGAATTGTTTCTACAACTGTGAACTGTGGTCATTTGATCACCAGCCCTAGTTGGCAAGGAAGTCAACCTTGAACAAGTAATTTAAACCCTCTGGCTTCAGTTTCCTTATTTGTAAAGAAGAAAGAATCCAGATATCTCTAAGTTGTGTTAAAATAAAAATTTGAGGGGCTGAAATGATTTTTGGTTCTTCTATTTTCTAAACATCTGCCTGACCTCTACAAGTCCAAGGAGCTGCCTGCTCTGTGTTTCCTTTTTAAGACTATCTTTCCAAGGGGCACTTATTTTTCCAAAAACGACATTAGCAAGTGCTCTGTGAAGCGATGTGGAAATGATTTAAAATGCAGTAGTCCTTAGCACCGAAAGCTATGCCATTTGCCATTGGGTCCTTTTAATGCAAGCAGGAGTGTAAGAGTAATGTTCAAACCCCATAAAGTCAATGAGAACATATGGAATGCTCTCCGGCCATAAGGTTTCAGCAGTAAACAATAGCAGGCAGCTGACACGTGGTGGAGAGTTGGTGTTAGGGTGAATACATTATCTATAGCGAGAAGCGGGGCACACTTTGAATCAGGCACAAGGAAGCGGGCAGACAGTTCTAAATGAAACACCATGCTCTAAACCTGCAGACCCCTTCTGAAAAGTATACAGGGTCTCCTCATCAAGTCTTAAGGAGACTAGGATAACAGCCTCGTACTTTATCCCATAATAATGGCATCCAACTCATTACTGCGCCTCTCCACAGCTGCAGGGCAAACAGTGCAGGTTCCTGTGAAGCTTATGAATAAAGCTTTAATTGACAATGCCATGCCAATACATTTTAATTACTGTTTCAACAATATAATTAAGTTTTGAATTTATACTCTCTTATAACCATAGAAGTTTGCTGAGCCGAAGAACCCGATACCAATATTAACGAACCTACTAATTGAAGCAGTATGCAGAGTAAAAATGCCACTACTTAAGCAGTATCATTGGCACTTGTACAATAATTTAAGAAAATTAATTGCAATACACTAGGAGGGCTCTGCCTTCCAAAGCAGAAGTTTTTCTAAACAGATCATAAAACCTGGCCACCACCAGCCCCGTGATATTCCGGCATTTCTCCCATGTCTGTGCTCTGATGAATGAACTCACCACCTCTTTGTTTGGAAAGCTGCATCTCACTCGGTCCTGCTCCAGTATTTCAGACTTTGCAGCTCTAAGTGAACAATTCATCTAGTTTTCTCTGGCAAAAAAGAAAACTGTCCAAACAGCAATGTGATTCTGCCTGCTCTGTGGAGATATTTTAGATTCTTTTTCTCTGGGATTCTGAGTGACTTGGAGAGAGTGTGGACTGAGGAATACTAAATAGTGATTTGATGCTGTACCGTAGCACACTGGTTTTCATAATGCAATAGATCTACCTGTTGCCTGGATGTGGATATTTCAGCTTGAAATTCCTAACGTCTGCTTAAAGATAGCCAGTGTGACAGCAATGTCATCACCAGGAAGCCCGATAGAAAGATTAATTCATGGCCTGTACCAATGATAGTCTGAAGCTGCTCTGCTCACCTGATTTCAGTTTTAGTCAAATGACAGAGAAAAGGACAAATGTGCTTAGAATTTATGTCAAAACTTGCATCTCGAAGAGTTATACTGAAATACAGAGGCTCATTTTGGTTTTATGTTCATATATGCCAGGCTTTTACTTGAATGGAAGATATATAATGATGCTCATACTGAAGACTTCTAATTAAGGGATTCTTTTTATGACTGAGAATGGATATCAGGCTACATCAACAAGAGGGAGATCTTTTAATGGAGAAAGCTCTCAATCTTGTAATGTAACTGGCTGGGTTTATAGTATAACCGTAGAGCTACAGTCAAAGGTTTTCTTGATCTTTTCTTTGCCAGAAGCCAAATTAAAAAATGTCCATTTTAAGAAGATAAACATAAATTGTAAGATGTAAGCAGACATTATTTCTGAATATTTGGTCTATCTAAATTGTATGTTCATGATGGACATAATTCCTTGGGATTAAATACTTTACAAAAAGTAATTTATAAAATGTCAACCACAAAGCAAAAACACTGACAGGCACGTTTGTAACAAGTCACAGTAACTAAAAATTTTTATATGATTTTCCTTAGTTTGTCTAACTTTATAAATCAATTCAGTTCAGCAAATGATTCGTAAGCCTCTGTCTAGTGAGGACATAAGCCCAAAGCAGTGATGAGCTTTATTTTTCCCCTCTAAAAGGACAAGAAAGGGTATACTTCAAAACACAAATTCAAAAGCCTCTCTAGAGCTAACAATGATTAGGAGATTAACTGTTTTTCATTTCTATTTCACTAACTTTGAATGCAAACCACTAAGGTGGTAACAGAAAGTCATTTTCCATCTTAGCTTACTGATGCAGAGTAACCAAGTTCATGGTCTCAGGGTATGATGATGGGAAGTCAAAGAGAATCGGCACACTTATTTAACCAGGATTTGTCTTGGGGAATCACATCCAAGATATATTTAGTGGCTTTATGAACTGGAAGCAGAAATGGATTCAGAGGTATGGGGAAGATGAATATAGTTGCGAATGCAATCCCCATGACAATGCACCTGTGCACCGCAGGGAGTTATTTTTTAAATTTTTTACGTTTTACCACCATGCTGCGTGAAAGATTGGGTTTGATGTCTGACACTTCCACTTCTCCAAGACCCCGAGTGAAGAGAAAGACAGTGAGAAGGGTAATAAGCTAAACAAAGAAAAAACTGGTCTACAAAATGTACTGTTGGTGAGTAGGAATCCTGAGTAAATGGTGTTGATTGGGGGAGAAACAAGGCTGCTTCTTTTAATTTTTTGGCCACACTACACGGCATATGGGACTTTAGTTTCCTGGCCAGGGACTGAACCTGCATCCCTGCATTAGAAGCGTGGAATCTTAACTACTGGACCATCAGGGAAGTCCTGGAGGCTGTTTTCTTCATTGAAAGAGAATCAAGTTAGAAAATGTAGGGCTCTGGATCACCAGGAGCTTACAGAGGAACAGATAACATAAGGATGGGAAAGCTACTGAATGCTACATTCGTTTGGTGGTAAAAATAAGGCAACTTGAAGACACAGTTGGGGTCAAATGTAAACAAATACTTTCAAATCGTGTGTTTGTGAGAACTGCTGGATGCTGTTGACATGGTTTTCTCTTTTGCCAATTTGGGCAAGTCAGTGTGATAAATAATGTAATTACTTGCTCATCAACATTGTCTTGACTATTCTATTCATCAGCATCACTGCCTAGATAAAGCAATGAACTGGGGAATACGGAAACTCACTTCTCTGGTACCCTCTGCTGCTTGGATTGCCCCACTAGTCCTAAAATCACCCAGCAGGTGTGGGCCCCAAATAGAGGAATGGAACAACAAGCCAGCACAAGATTTCTTAGCTATCGTCAGATGGCACATCCCCTTGAGGCAATCATATATTACATGACCATTTGAAGGGAGTATTTATTTCACTTAGGAGCAAGTAATGAGACATGCACCTCCAAAGGTGAGTGATTCATCTTTGAAAATTAGACATTCCAAGCAATATCATCTTTAACTATTTAGAGCACAGTTTTTCCAACTTGACGCTATTGACATTTTGGGGATATCTTTTTGTCATAGGAGGCATGATGTTTTGCACACTGCAGGATGTTTAGCTACATCCCTGGACTCTATCTACCAGATACCAGTAGCATCCTCCACCCTCAGCTATAACAATCAAAAGCTATTTCCTGACACTGTCAAATGTTCCCTGGGGGATAAAATCTCTCCTAGTTGAGAACCACTGATTGAGTATTATCAAAGGATAATATCACACTACATACTGCCACTATATTATTTTCTGAGGTAGGACACATGGAAAGAATGCTTTGGTAATTATTTAAAATTAATATCTGGACAAAACTTGGAAAACAATCTAGGGTTTGGTAATTGTATAGTTTATGAGGTATAAAGAACTTCCAAACATTCATTTCTTATTGAATGTGTCTCACTCATATGCGAAAGTACACATTAATTTGCTTTGACTGTGTCTGCAAAGGATCTGTAAGACCTTTCTAAACTAGGTTATTTTTCTAAGTTTTCTTCATAATTATGCCAGAGAAAGAGTTACCTGGCATTAATCAAAATCATGCAGTGAACAATGACAAAGGACTAGGATGAAGAAATATTTCTCTTAGAAATTCCTAGAGGGAAAACAAAAATTGATTAGGAAAAAGTTTACTGAGTTGAAAAGTTACTTGTTGAAAGATGAAAAAGATTGAAAATGAGTAGAGCACATAAAAATGCAATTATTTTTTTAACATGGTTTGTCCAGGGCTATCAACTGTTTAAGCCAACAGCTTAAAGCAGCTGTGTTTCAAATTCACTATCAAAGGTATTTAGAAAATATGATCTACTGAATGGTATAAAAATCCTTTGAAAAATTGTGTGGAGCAGAATGGTTAAATGTAGAGTTGTTTCAGAAAATAAAATCTAAACAGAATCACCAGGGTAGCACAAAGATTTCATACCTCCAGATTGTATTCATAGTTATTTCTAGAATTCTCTTGTTAACCGATTTTTTAAAAATAAATTTTATACAATTTTCAAAAGTGTTTGTCTTTATTCTGGAAGATTCCATGATCCTTTTTAATCCAGTGTTTCTTAATTGCTACAACAGTTCCTAGCTGACTTTTTTTTTCTATTTTGCTTATTATTTGCAAATATTCCAGGGGTCAAGTATCCGTACACCATTTTCCTCTCCCTGTTGAATTGCTTTAGATTTATTAGCTGAGCTCTGGCTTTTGTGGCAATATAATTCATGGAAAATGGGTAAATAACCATTGTATGTTGCTTTAAATACTGATAAAATTAAATTAGTATAAAACGTAGTGATCTTACTATTTTTTAAAAGTACCTTTATAAATAATTAGAAGATATTCATTTACAGAGTGGCTTTTATGAGGGGGAACATGACAGAACAGAACACCAGGCAAAACTAAATGAATACTTTGATGTTCATGATCTCTGTCTACCTCCAGAGCACACAGTTCAACCTGAGACTGACCTAGACCTGTTGGAAGTTCAGTGGTTCTCTAACTTACCTTGCGATCACAAAAAGTACACAGCTGACTCCTAAGCAGGCTAAGAGGACATACATCCAAATGTCAGGGGACAGGGGGTTGAGGAAGGAGAAGACCCCTGGATTAGTGCCATTGGGCTTCCGGTAGAGAATGCTGATGCCCAGGGTCATGAAGGGTTTGGAGAAGTCGATGACTTTTTCCCGCACGTAGGTGATGGTAAGAGGAGCCACTGCCAGGTCGGCCTTCTGCAAAAGCAAGTTTGAAAAGGTTCCTTTAGCTGTCTAGCTTCCGAGAGAATGTCTAGACTCTCCCTGGTTCTCCTGATTCCCATTCTCAACTCCAAAAACTTCTCACACAAGAAGCTTCTATGATGATTGACTCTGACATAAAAACAGTTGACTACACAGTTATGTTTATGGAATAGTATTTGTTAGCAAAGAGAAAGCAGAAGGTGTGAAACATACACACACACACACACACGTATATATGTAAGGCAGGTGATATTTAGTTGCTAAGTCATGTCCGATTCTTTCAACCCCATGGACTGTAGCCCATCAAGCTCCTCTGTCTGCGGGATTCCCCAGGCAAGACTATTGGAGCAGGTTGTCATTTCCTTCTCCAATATATATGTGTTGTAGTTCAGTTGCTAAGTCATGTCCAACTCTTTGCGACCCCATGGACTGCAGCTCGCCAGGCTTCCCTGTCCTTCACCATCTCTCAGCCTTTGCTCAAACCCAAATATATATGTGTTAAACTCAAATATATATGTGTTCCACATACACACATTCTGGAACTAAATGGAGGGGGAAAAATTGCAGAAAAATGTCTTTAAAAAAGGACATGTGAGAAAAGTAAGAAATGAGCAACTTGGTCATAAAATTAGTTGATGAGATTTTGCTTCAAGCTGCAAACTTCAGAACTCCTTATCTAATCTAAGAATCACTCAAGTTTATTCTTCAGTATGAAGGATGAGCCCATAAATTTTTATCCTCAATTTTCATCCCTGTTGCCCTCCTAAGTAAGGAAACTACATTTATAGGTGGTTTTCTCCCACTTTTTAGGTCATTTTTATGATTAAAAAAAAAAATATATATATATATATATATATATGCCTTCTGCCTCTGACTCAGACATCTTTCTCTCTTCATTTACTTCTCATCACACATTTTTAAGACATTTAAGACCACAATGCAGGAGACGCATTTCTGCTTACATGATCTATAAGCTCCTTGACCATTCCGTTCCACTCTCCCTTGTCATTCTGAGCTCCATATTTGCCGTCAGCGACGAGTTTAACATCGTAAATGAAACCCAGGATGTTTGACAATTCCTTCAACAGATCCAGGCAATATCCTTCAAATCTGTCATTTCCATACAGGGGCTTATCAGATTTCCTGTACATCACATAGGGTTCTTCCTATATGAAACAAATCACACGTGAAACCCTGCTATAATGAAAGGAAGAATTTACTTACATGAGCTCCAACAACAGCCAGAAGACATAAAATATTTGAAAACAGTTTTTAAGATTTGAGAATACTAAAGGAAGTCACTTCCTTTTCTGCCTTTACTAAGCTCATCTTTTGTGCATCTTCTATAAATATAGAACACTTCCTATGTTGCTTTCTCTCCCTCTTCTCTCTTTGAGAGTTTTTTTCCCCTCCACTGCTGAGGGCAGAGCTGTGAGTAAACGGTGTGATAGAGACAGGATCACGTTTAAACCTTAGGTCTAGCTGAGAAGGCAGTGGAGGATCTGATGTCTGGCTGCCTGGTTTCTAGCCGTGCCTACACCTAAGCTTCTAGGGCTAGACCCACCTACCCTCCTGGCTTATATCTACGAGCTTCACCTACTTACTAAAGGAAATCTAAATCAGCAAATATATTCTCTTATTTTTCAAATTTCCTCTCTCCTAAGTACTCTAAATATTTTAATTTTCTCATTTTTCAGCTAAATTGCATTTCAATTTCACTCTTCCCTTAATATTTACATATTTTTCCTGGCTTCCTTCAGGATATCTTATTCAGAGACTGTTTTGATGTCTCCTTTCATCATCAGTTACATTTTCTTATTTGAACTCATCTCAGAGATTCCGTCTTGTAAGTTCTTTGCTTATATGATAAATCCCCTATCCTACGAATAACGGATATTTCCTTACAACTACGTATCTCTAGCCTTATTAATTCTCATTTGACTAAGTAAAATTTTACTTTATTTTATAAAATCAAAATAGTTACTATGTTACTGAACTGTCCTGTATGTTTAGGCTTATTCTCAAAAAAACTGATAGAAGTAGAAAACTCTATATTTCCATGAGAAACTAGTCACCAGAAAAAAAGTTTTTGATTTGGATGAACAATTCTCAGAAACTGTTTCAGAAATAAATTTCACATAATGGAGTGAATCAAAACAGGAATGTCCACAAGTGATGATTTTAGAGGCGGCCACTCCTATGTGTTTCTTGGATTGCGTGTGTGCTAAGTTGCTCAGTCACTTTAGTCATGTATGACTCTTTGAGACCTGATGGACTGTGCCCCACCAGGCTCCTCTGTCCGTGGGATGCTCCAGACAAGAATACTGGAGTGGGTTGCTATGTCCTCCTCCAGGGGATCTTCCTGACCCAGGGATTGAACCCATAACTGTTATGTTCTTGCATTGGCAGGCGGGTTCCTTACCAGGAGTGCTACCTGGGAATCACCATTCTTGGATTAGGGAGGAGCAAAGAGGGAGGACCAACAGTTTGTGAGTGAACAGTGGCTGGACGGGGCATGATAGGATTGCAACAGGGAGCGGGAGCTGCCTTTACCTGGGCTTTTAAAGAGCAGTCAAGAAAGGACTTCCCTGGTGGCTCAGACAGTAAGGCATCTCCCTACAATGCAGGAGACCCAGGCTCGATCCCTGGGATCGGGGAGATCCTCTGAAGAAGGAAATGGCAACCCATTCCAGTACTCTTGCCTGGAAAATCCCATGGATGGACAAGCCTGGTGGGCTACAGTCCATGGGGTTGCAAAGAGTCAGACATGACTGAGCGACTTCACTTTCACTTTTCTTTCAAGAAAGGAGTACAGCTGATAAAGGAGCAGTACAGAGGAATGAGCAGGCCAAGGTGATTTTGGACGCACACAGCAGCAACCAGCAGCTGGAAGAGAGACCTCAGCTCCCTGACCAGGAGTCCTGATTGCTAGACCACGGAGTCCAGCAACTAGGGCTTAAATTCCCAGTCCTCACTTACCTTGATAAGAAAGAATTCTGATGAGGAGGTGGAAGGCAAAGAGAAAAGCAAAATGTTTATTGGAAAAGCAGAGTGCAAGCGGAAAGACACACGGGTGAACTCTGCAAGAGAGGTGTGCCTCTGGGAAGTTTATATCCTTTATAAAGGGATGGTTTTTCGAGTCGTTGTCTTCCCACTGGCCAGTTGGGTTCTCCACCTCCCCCCACCCCACCCCACCCCCCAGCCCCAGCTAATTTGTCTCAGGACCTTCCCCTAGGTGCACCTGGAAAAGATGGACTTCCATGCAAAGGCGTCTGGGAGGAGAGAAGCAAGACTTATTATGGCCTGGCATTCCCTGAATTTTGATTCCCAAGGAGCCTCTATGCACAGGTGTAGTGTCTCCCTTGCCCCAAGGAGAGGGGCTATGTGATCTCTTGATCCTTTTCAGGCAAGGTTTAGTCCGTCTCTGTTCCTGCATGATTGCCTTCTTAATATGTCCACAAGAGACAAAGCTGGGGTTTTTATCCCTGCTTCTGTTGTTCCTTCCACTTCAGAGAGCAAACAGGAGGCTGAATGTAAATTCCTAACCTGGAGCCCACTGATCTCCTGTCTCAGGCGATGCAAGCAGGAGGCCAGTTTTAAGGGTCAGGCCTGAAGCCCATCTTTCCTGCCCCATGAAATGTAAGCAGGGGTGCACACATGGGTGCTAACTCGCTTCAGTCGTGTCCGACTCTGTGCGACCCTGTGGACTGTGGCCCACCAGGCTCCTCTGTCCATGGGATTCTCCCAGCAAGAATACTAGAGTGGGTTGACATGCCCTCCTCCAGGGGATCTTCCCGACCCAGGGATCAAACCCAAGTCTCTTCCATCTCCTGCACTGGAAGGCAGGTTCTTTACCACTATTGCCACCTGGGAAGAAGCCCCGTAAACAGGAAGCTGGTTATAAATGTCTACCCTGGAGCCCATCTGTCTCCTGCCTCAAAAGCAACCAGCAGGGATGGTGGTAAAAGTAATAGGGGGATGTCGACCCTCTGTGCCAAATTGCTTCAGTCGCGTCTGACTCTTTGTGACCCTATGGACTGTAGCCCGCCAGCCTCCTCTGTCCATGGGCTTCCCCAGGCAAGAATACTGGAGTGGGTTGACATGCCCTCCTCTAGGGGATCTTCCTGACTCAGGGCTCGAACTCAAATCTCTTATGTCTCCTGCATTGGCAGGTGAGTTTTTTTTTTTACCACTAGTGCCAACCAGGAAGACCCGTGACCAACATAATTAAAAGGTTAGGGCTAAGGCAGGAAGGGAGGAAGGAGTGGTCCAAGAGCACAGTGCAGGCAGAGTATGGAAGCAGGATCAGTGACAGGAGAGAAGCTGAGGCTGTGAAGGACAGAGGTTCTGACAATACCACTGGGAAGCAGGGGAAGACATTTCCTTGCATCTCTTCCTCCATCCATCTCCCTGGTCTCTTACCAGAATCTCCCCCAGGTTGAAACCACCCACAGCCAGAGAGCAAGGGAAACAAGCTGGGGAGGACTAGGGAGTGGAGCAGAACACAGCTAAGCATGGACTGGAGACTGGAGAGCTTCAGAACAAGGTTGGAAGTGGGTAATTCAGTCCACTACAGATATACGTAAATATATGCTTTTAGTGCCCCACTTAAAAATAGACATTTACAGACAGAGGTGTTGGCACGAAAAAGATATCTGAGGAATCCTTCAAGGTCTAGAGTAGGCGTTTTGATCAGATGCCCTGGATTCCACAGACTCAACTTACCAGAATGGTGGTGACGATGAGCGTTCGGTTGGCAAGAGAGTCGGTGATATTATTGGACCTGTCTTTGTTGCCATCCGTCATGTTAAGCCCACTGTTGGAGTTCCAAATCCCAATCTACACAGAACACATCACATCAGAGGCTGCTGACTGTCAGTGACGGCGTTTATGCTAAAGAGAGGCCCCTTCTACACCAGGAATGGGCACAAAAGTCTGGGAAGAGGACAGCAGGGCATTGCAGGGGAAGCTACTACATGTGGGAGAGCGAAACAATGGAAGGACGACTGCGTACGTGGAACAGAAAATTTGTGCTGTGTGGGGTGGAGGTAGGGGGAGATCTTTTTAATTTATCAAGTTCAATGTTCTTTTCTAAATTAAGAATTAGTAAATGAGTATCAAATTTTCTTCCAATATGTATTTTGTTGAACACCAACTTATAAACCAGGGATTCTTCTAGGCATTGGAGCACACAGCAATGAGCTAGAGAGACAAAGACTTCTGCTCTGGTGGAGCTCACATTAGACTGAGACAGATCTTATGTTGCCAAAGTGCTACCATCCATGCCTTTAAAATTTATGAGAAATGGGACGGAGGAGGCAGGGTGGACAGTCAAGAAGCTGGGCATCTAAAAGGGAAAGAAAAATGGAACAAAAAGTGTGGATGGGCAGGAGACCAAGTTCTAGGCCCATCATTGAGGAACTAGTGCTGGGTGAGGGTGTCTCTTGTAGACCCTGGTAGAACCTCTTCGTACCTCCATTGCACCTCTGTTAGGGACCTTCTTCTGTTCATATCATTGGTTTATCTGTCTTGTTTGTTCACTTGACCATGAATGCCTTTAGTGAAGGTATTACTTCTGTTGCTTATTGATCTTTCTGTCACAGAACCAACCATTGTGATTGGCAGCCAGTGAAGCCTATTGTTCTTTTAAGAACTGGTAACCCCAATTTCCTCCAGTGGCCACCTCATTCTTGGGTTATTAGAGTCTGTAGAAGTAGATTGATTTGTTCTGCCTCTAGGGACAATCTAGGAGCAGGGCCTTAGGGAACTGGTTCTTTGTCTGAAGTCTTCTGGAAGCATTTACTGACAGGCTAGTGAGGTGGAATGCAAACCTGGTTGCTGGGTGACCTTGGACAAGATGCTAACCTTTCTGAGTTCTGGTTCTCTACCTAGAAAATAATTTATAGGGATGTTGAGAACATCAAATGAATAGATGCATGTGAAAATACTAGTATAAGTTAAGAGCTGCATGAATGTTAACAATAAAGGACATCAAAATGATTGCTCCAGTAATTTCTTTAAGCTTGCCCTGTTATGAAAGAACTTAGAATCATTAGTGAAATCCTTTTTCCTTGAAATTTATAAGCTGATAAAGGAGCTATGAAAAACAGGGACAGTTTAGGAACACCAATACTTGGATGCAGTCTGCGATGGACAGGGTAGACCCAAGCTTGATCTCTAAATATACTCTTCCACTGGGAGGACACTTGGCTGGCTAGACAGAGTATGAACTTTTCAGACAGACTCTTGTCCAGATTCTAATTTTGCAATTTACCAGTAGTATGACCCTGGGGAAGTTAATTTCCTTACCAGTAAAATGGAGACAATAGAACTCTTCTGATGATTAAATAAAATTTCACGGGTAGGAATGTTAGGCTTCTTTCCTTTTCTGTTTGTTTAGTTTAATTTACTGCCCAAATGCAGCAGCTGAAAATTCATTTAGCCCAACAAATTTTCTTTTTATAAATATAAATTCTTTGAGGTAGTTTCAAGGACTATTACAGATTTGTTCATCGGTGTGAACTATTTCAATTTCACTATCTTCTTTCTATGCTTAATAAGGGCTAGTTGGATAGTGAAATAAGGAGACAGGTCTAGGTAAATGGGGTTTGGGGGTAGTTTTGGGGTTTGAAAGTATTTCGATCCTGTCTGTAGAGAGAGCACTAGAAGTAGGATTAAGCTGTAGGATAACACCTTTAATAATCACTCAGTCTTTCCAGGATCAAGTGTAATATCCGTCACTTAGAATGCATGAAACACATGCCTGCTGGTGGAAGAACCTTTACTTTTCTTTGGCTTTGAACTCAAGAAAAAGGGAAAATTTTTTTTTTCTTCGCTCTCTTCTAAACTCCACCCGTCTTCTCACTTTTGGGGGGCAGGGACCCTTGCTTCCAGGAAATCTCAGACTAACTACAGTAGGGAGTCTATGAATTTTTAGCCAAAACTATGTTTTAGGTTGTAAACAGTTGAATTCTAACTCTACGAAGACGGTGTTTCAATTGGGCCCTTGCTGTGTTTTTAATTAAACCTTGACTTAGGCACTGGGGAGAGGGGAACCTAATTTTTAATTAAATATTGAAAACTGGAGAAAATAACTGCATTTTAGCCAATTTGTTAAGTAGTGAAGTATGTGCTCAGTAACTCTTACTTCTATTAAAGTCAAATGTTTAAAAGACTTACAGTAATATTTGAAATGGTAGGGCTAGTTGGCCTTGCAACATCACTCTCTTTTAAAATACAAACTTGAAATTGTAGACAAATATATCCCACAGTTTAACATCTGGACTTGCTTCTTTTACCAGCCTCACTAAAAAGTGTGGAAGGTATAATATCATTGCTGCTGCATTTGTAACCTAATGAGTCCCAAAGTACCAGTGTAGACTTTCCTCCATAAAATAAGAAAAAGAAGAATTTTTCCTACTATTGGTGTAATGGAAGTGTCCTCAAATCTAAACTAAAAGAATATCAAGAAACAGTAAAGATCAAGCGATTCATGGGAGGTGGACAGTTTACATATGAGGTTTGAATGATCTCAGCCTTGCATTTTCAAACATTTTAATCAGCAAAACAAGTAGAGTGTGTATGTTTGCATACAGGGGTATGTGCATCTTTTAAACCAAAGTTGTCAATTGGCTTTACCTTTTGTTTAACTGAAGTAAAATAACATGTTAACAAATGTGTCTTTCTGAAAAAGCAAGCTGCCATGATTCACCCCTGCTGGGAGTTTGTTGTTCAGGCAGGAAGTACTGGTGGGGGTCGTTAACCAGGTGCCTGGATATTTAGCATTTAGCCTTTCAGTCCTGTCCTCTGGCCTTGGAGCATTGCCTCTAGGAAGCAGAACCTCAGTTTTCAAACTGTACAGCCAAAGTGGTCAGCAGTAATTTACCGTGAGAAGCAGTGGAAGGTGGATCAATTACTTGTGGGGAGGAACACTCAAAAGCTGAATAGTCTGTTCCTGTCTTCTTTCCCTTTGTAAACTGGCATGAGGGAGCAGTCATTTATCATCTAGGACTACAGAGGGAAGCATTTGAAAATGAGGACTCAAATGCAATTAAGCAGGCCTTTTTTAAAAAAGGTAATGTGACAAAGGGATGCTCAGAAAGTGCCTAAGATCCATCTCTCAAACCTGGTATGTGATTCATGTAAACTCAAAATCCAAAAGTGCTGAGTGAAATAAGTATCTAGGGGAAAGAGGTGACTCTGTTTCCCATATGATGAGTTTTATAAACATGTATTTTAGTGATGAGCTTTGTAAAGACTGCCATATCCCTCTCTTGGAAAGAACTTCAGGCAGACTGTTCTCGACCGAGAAACGTCAGAGTGCAGAGAAGAGCTTTTGGAATCAGAACGCAAAGGGGGTGAATCCTCCTGCTGTGGAGGGGAATCTTGTAGGGAAAGGACAATGTGTTGGTTGGGTCTCAACAGGTCTCTTGTGCTAGCGCTCAGATTACTGCACATTGTTGATGAGGAGTCATAACATAGAACAGCACACCACAGTATATGCAGCTTGCAACGTGGCAACAATGGGTCAGCAGAAGGAAGAGGCACAAAGGCATGGAGGAAGGCGGAAAGCCACGAAGTGCATCCTTGGGAAGTGGGGGTGATTATTGCAGTTTAGTGACAAATAAAGGACATTCCCCTCCCTTGAGAATAATTTCAGAGCTTGGATTTCATTCCCGAGGATATTTGGTTTGAATTAATTCAACATTGCAGAAAATGCCTGGAGTCTCAAGCTGGATTAGTGTAATAAGCTTTTTTCTGGGTACCGGTTAGGTTCATCTATGTATTAGCATAGAGGAGATGGGATTGTCTTCCTTGTGCCTTTGGTAGCCCGATTCATCGAAAATTAAAACACGGTTATTAAACCTGTGCTTATTTAAACTTAAAAGCAAGACATTTTGGAGCTCATCTGAGTATGCTCCAAAAGGGAGACAAGGCTTTTGACTACAGGGAGAAACTGTTTACCCTTTCTGTGACTTAACTCATAATTCAAAAGCTGAAAGTGAACCTGACTAAACTGTTCAAGTTGAACAACCTGGAGCAATTTAAAGTCCACATGTCAATCAGCAGGTAGTTTAGTGGTTTGAGGGAGAGAGAATGAAAGACCATGTTTACATATCGCTGGGACATTTTCCTGATCAGAATGTTGGTAATGTCTAACTTTCGCTTCTGTAATAAATCTGTGCACATTCATTGACAACATAATACCGTACAATAAGCTGTGAGATAGTAGGTGTTATGATTTACAAGACAATCTCATTTCCTTTTCAAAATCTCTCATGTTTTTGTCCTCTGGAAACTGTGGTTCTAAAGCAAATTATGAAACAATATGCACTGACAAGGTTTTGTTTTTCTGCATAAAATGAAGATGGTGTATCATAAAAGGGAATTTCTGAAAATGGTTCATATATTTTGTGGTGGTGACATTGAAGGAGATGTCCTGGCCCCTCAGAGCCTTAGCCTATCTGACTAGTCTGATGGATCAAATCTATTGTATTTTTTTTCCCTTTAGGGAAAAAATATTTAGTGTCAAGAAAGACTATAAATGGACCAGTGTCTGCTTCTGTTGCAGCTACCTGCTTTTAGTCCTAACAGGGACTGATCCCACTCAGGAGAAGCAAAAATAATCTAGAGGGAAATATCTAATCCATCATTATTTAATCCATCTCAGGTCTGTTTCAATTCCCAGGCAATGTTGTTGAGAGACAACATATTCAATCACCCGTGTTTTCCCTTCACGTGGAATTTCGCCTCTAAACTGCAATTAGAGAGCTACTGGTCTGACAAAACTGGAAGGATGCAGGCTTTTCCTTTGGTAATCCCACCCCACTCCCAGATTTCCTGCAGGTTTTGTCCATGTACAAACCTTCTTCCACACTTTATATAAGTGTTTAGACACTTCGCCAGCAGCCTTGGTTTTCAGAGGGGAAAAATAAAAATAGCACTTAATTAAAATGGAACATGGAAGCCAAAAGGCATCAAGGCACGTGAGTGCTCACAGTTACATACCCCACCCATTGTTTGGAATCTTGCATGTTCATTCAACAGAAAGCCTGAGAATAGGTACAGTAAAGACAGGGACCAAGTCTTTGAATCCTACAGATTCAAGTACTTGAATCCTACAGAAGTTACGTCTCCTTGGTGGTGGAACCTGCTATTCACTTTTGCTTTTGCATGCCGAAAAAAAAAAAAAAAAAGGCAAAATTCTTTTGAATATGCACACCTATGCTGCAGAGCTTAAAGTCTCCGTCATTCCTGTTAAAGTCATTTATGACCAGATAGGTCAATCAACCAACACACACATTATTCCTTAGTGAGAAGAAAGTGTGCTTATTATTCTTTGATTAGGTGCTTCTGGGCATTAGAAACTTGAGTGAAAGTGAGAAAATAGGCTTTTTTTTTTAAAGCAGTTTTCCTTGTGGACCCCGAAAGAGGCTGACACGAAAAGATGGGCGTTTCCTCCCTTGCCAAATGAGAGCGATAGGATGGCTTCCCTCACTGCCTTAAGGCTCAGTCAGCCTTCTCAGGAACTGAGCTCAAGTGACCTGGAGGAAGAAAAGTTATTGCAAACAATGAAGAGATAAGAAACAAATTGAGAAAACACTTTCATCTAATTCGATTTTGCCTTTGTTAGAAAAACACCACTAGAATGTGCATAATATTGCCGTGTATACATAGCTGGGAGAGCATAACAATAGCTCCATCTATTTCATCACAAGTCTGAGCCAAAAAGATGTTTCCTTAACAGACTTTCTTCCTGCTGCAGTTTGGTACTGTCAGTGCGGTGGAGAGGGAGAGAGAAAAGCATGTACAGAGAAGCAGACATTTTCTTTTAAAAAGAACTGTTATTGCCTTTTAGTCTGTAACAAGTATTATTTTCTTTCCTTTTGTTCCCTGCAGCCCAATGTCCACATTCCACTACAGAAGTTAGGTGGGTGCCTTGGGCTCGGTCAGAGTGTGCTAAACCAGCAAAAGAGGGAATCAGAGTGAAGAAATGCGAGAGAGAGAGGGGCAGAGATAAACAGTGAGAGGGGCAGAGACAGAGAGAGGAAGAGACAGAGACACGTACAGAGAGAAGGAGACAGAGGAAGAGAAGAGATGAAGAAAGTGGGCATTTTTGAAAGGGGAAACCTGCGTGACTAATATGGACTCTCAAAGTTGTGGACTCATTCCTTTCCTCAAGCACTTCAACACTAAAGACTACCTTTTACATTCAGCCTAATTCATCTTTGTTTGTTTTCAGTAAGCTATTTGGCAGTGGGGCAAATGTGCCTTGGTGGCTCAGATGGTAAAGAGCCTGCCTACAATGCAGGAGACCTGGGTTCAATCCCTAGGTTGGGAAGATCCCCTGGAGGAGGAAACAGCAACCCGCTCCAGTATTCTTGCCTGGAGAATTCCATGCAAGGAGGAGCCTGATGGGCTACAGTCCATGGGGTCCCAAAGAGTCGGGCATGACTGAGTGACTTCCATTTTTTTTTTTTTTTTTTCAAATGTGTCTTGGTTAACAAAAGCAACAAAACAGAAATGGAAGCCTTATCTCATTTTAAAAATCAACCCCAAAGTAAAACATTGTTCCCAAAGATGTTCTTTTACATTAAGCATAACTTTTTGACCAATGAAAGTGAAAAAAAAAAAAGAAAAAAGAAAAACAACACTGGATTATAGAGTTTAGGCGTTTGGGGGGTTTCAAGATCTTTTATCCCTAAGGTTCTAAGAGTTAAAGTCTTCACTATAAGTGTTAGCTATCCCAATATATAGTGAATTCACATTATATATTGTGAATACTAAGTTGGTGTAATAAAGAGAAGGCAAATTCTTTTACTATTATTATTTTTAAAAATATTTGTATTATTATTATTTTATCTTTTGGCTATGCTGTGTGGCATGTGGGATCTTAGTTCCCTGACCAGGGACTGAACCCTTGTCCCTGCATTGTGAGTGCAGAGTCAACCACTGGACCACCAGAGAAGTCCCTATTATTATTATTAATCAATTAAATAACTTACATTTGCATTGCCCTAAATAGTAACTTGAAACATTGAGAGGTTGAAAATTACAACTATAATCCTAAAATCAAACTCAACATTAAAATACATTGTTAAAGCATATTTCCTCATAAAATTAAGGATGCAAAGTTAGTTTACTTCAGTAAACCTTTTATATTCTACTTCATTCTGTCCTCTGTCACCCATCTCAAAATGGAGTACAATTAAAACTCACTTTTGACCCTTGGGTGTCATTCCAAAGATAAATCACTGACAGCTTCTGATTTTCCAAGTCTGAACTCAATTTCTTAGAACCTGTGAGATAAGGGGCTAATGCTCCCCACCCCTAGGGCTGTATGTATGTAATAACAGAATCATGCTTGTAAATATGCCAAGCACTATGTAGCCATTAACATTGATATTGATAACACACGTGATTTAAGAATCTAGTACATCAACATCAGTTTGCAGATCAGAGAGAGGGAGCTAGAAAACTGGACATAAATGAATAGGCTGGGAAAATAGCTTCATCATTCCCCTACTTATTGTGCAAGTAAAATGCATGAGAGGTGTTCCTTTGTAATTTTCAAATTTATCATCAAGGAGGTTACCTTTTCAGTTCCTTCCTCTTTGAGACTAATAATGTCCAGATCAAAATCCTTCCTCAAGCCATCGGTTTTATTGAAAGTGATACGCCCAGTCAAGCCATCCCACTGAGCCTATGGACAAAAGGAACATGGCGTTACTGTTTAACACTTATAATCCTTAACACCATCAAAGTTGTAATACCTCAGATTCATCACAGTATCCAATTATTCAGCTTCATCATGGTGTTATAAACCATTGTGTTAGTTCAGTAACTTGATAGCAGAGCACTTCACTATTTTATTAGCACTCATTTATTTCGTCAGTTCTGACATCTTCACATCAGTCAAATCTGTAATAGTCGCACTCTAGATGGGGGAGTATAGAAAGATTGACTGTAAACAGATCTGCCCATGGACTAAACAAAGTCTGGGAAGCCACAATATTTGGTTTTCCAAGGTCAATCCAAATCCCTTTCAAGGGACTGCCCAGGTGAAGTAATGCCCCTTTTTGTTCTTCAAGAAAAGGATATAATCCATTGACCACGGTGTTTTTTTTTTTTTTTTAGCAAACAAAAGCTGAGGAAGTTGGTTACCACTAGACCTGCCTTACAAGGTACGCTAAAGGGAGTTCTTTGAGTGGAGAAAAAAGAATACTAAATAACATAAAAACATAAAAAAGATGGATGCTATGTGATAATCAGCTCATTAGATATGTAAATCAAACCATTAGGCTCTTCATCTTAGACTTCACAGTGATTAGTCGCTAAGTCGTGTCCGAGTCTTTTGTGATCTCTTGGACAGTGCAGCCAAATAAAATAAAATAAAACAGATAAAACACAGTAGTCTGCTCTTCAGAGGACTCACAATGGAGATCTTAGGTCGTTTCATGAAATAAAAAATAGTGGCCCCAGAGGTTGTGAAGTTCAATCACTAGGTTATTCTTGATAACCTTGCCTAATTTGAGTTGACTTACAAATGAGGATAAAGGAGAACTCAGTCCTTTGTATGCACTTAGCTATTTTCCCTCTCCCAATTTTACCAAATTCATTAGATATATGTAAGATGTGAAAAAGATCCTGAGAGCTATACTATATCCAGAGACTTCATGCCATGTGTGCTTGTTGAATATATTTACCCATTTGACCAAGAGACAGAAGCAATGCAGTGGAAAGGGTATGGGTTTATCACAGAGCTGGTCTTAAATCTCTGAAGTATGACTTCGAGCAAGTTACTTAATCTAAATCTGGGTTATCTCAGGCTTCCATGTTTATCCTTACCGGGTTTCTGAGAGATTTAAATGGCACTTAATACAATTCTTACCACATTGAAAGCATTTAACATTTTAACGGAGATTATTTTTACAGCCATCTCTTATTTTTCTTCCCCACTTTCAAAACTCTAGAATTTGGCTTTCACTACTGCTAATGTCAGTACTCACAGGTGTGGTCTTTTCTGGTCTCTTCTGCACTTCATTTTACAAATTAACATCAAATTCGTTGTTCTGAAATATAATTTCCTATTTATGCAATTTCTCTCAACACATAAAGTATATAATAAATTAATGTCACCTATAAATGAGTCTAACCTTGACTTTACATTTGTAGTTATGCTTAATTGTGTGTGTCAACTTTATTAGGTCATAGTATATTGTTATCTGGTTAAATATCATCTCTAGGTGTATCTGTGAGGCTGTTTCCATTTGAATTAACAGAGCATATCGCCCTCGCCAATGTGAGTGGGCATTATCACATCCATTGAGGGCCTGAATAGAACAAGGAACAAACAATCTTTCTGACTGTTGAGAAGGGGGCTTCCACCATTGGTGTTCCTGGTTCTCATCTTCTTGGTGCCAAGAAGCATCAGGAAAGAGAACATCTAGTAGTTTACAGTTTAGTAGGAATAAGTGCGTTAATGTATTTCAATGAAACACCCGTGTGAGGATAAAAAATTGGCACATAGTAACTGAAGAAAGAAGTATGGATTGCACTTAAACCACTGCAAGAAAAAAGGGCCAGGGAAACGTATTTTAAGGAAAGCAGGCCTGAACTCTCAAAGGATGAGAAGTGTGCTGGGCTAAGTTGCTCAGTCGTGTCCAACTCTTTGCGACCCTAAGGACTGTAGCCCACCAGGCTCCTCTGTCCATGGAATTCTCCAGGCAAGGATATGGAGTGGGTTGCCATTTCCTACTCCATGGGGTCTTCCCAATCCAAGGATCAAACACAGGTCTCCCACATCGCAGGCAGATTCTTTACCAACTGAACCACCCGGGAAGCACTTCATTGAGAAGTTAGTTGACCAAACAAAGATTCACAGCCTGAGTAAAATCTGAAACACAAGACAAGTTGTATCTGCCATGGATCCATCGTGCGAGGTAAGGACTGATGAGAAACGAGCCTGGGAAGGAGAGTAGGTGCCTATTCGTAAAGGTGTCCCGAGTCACGCTCAACGGCCTGGACTTTGCTTCGCAGACATTTGGGAATCACTGGAGTGTTTCAAGCCTACACGTGTGCATTACAGCAAGACATTTTGGCAGAACTGAAGGAGAATGACTCAAGATTGTGAGCAGAAGGCTGGTTAACAGGTAGTTCTCAAAGAACAGAATGTATGGAAACGTACTCTCATTTCCATGTATGAACACAGGGACAGCACAGGTCCTTCATTTCCCTGTCCCAACAACTTGTACACCACAAATACCATCAGGTATTAATAGAAGGAGTTCTACAGCAAGATAGATAGAGTTTCTTGAAGAAAATGTTGCTATTCAAGTTTTACCTAAAGAATATGCTGTAGAATCAACTTGTCCAGAACCAACACAATTCGCACAAAATGTATTTTCTGGCTATCATTCAGATCGAATGGATATCATGAAGAAGTACACTTTATCACTTGATAATGCTGGAAGATAAATCAAATCAATGTCGGGAAATGATGTGTGGACATGAAAAGCCTACACCTCTCATCTAAGCTGCTTATATGGCCAAACTAGATGTGAGTTAAAGTGCTATGACCCATATAGAAAAATGTTTTTTTTTTTTGATCCTAGAACTTGGTCTTCAGAGTTCATCGCCAAGAGAGACCATAATGCCAAACATTAGCTCCTGCTTTAAAAAAGTGATGGCATATTTTTATGGTCAGTTCTAGCGCCTGTTGTTAGACTCTCTGAGATATAGGTGATCTCATTCTCTGCATTAGGACAAAAACATCAACATGGAAGGTATGTAGGGAGCCTCCTCTTGTGTGTACTTAGATACACCTCCTGACTTTGTAATTTCCCCTTTCACCTCATCAAATCCCAATCCTACTTTTTGTACGCAGGTCACTCCTCTATATTTTGCAAGTCAAAGGCTGGCTTCATAGATTAATGGGTTAACTGAGAGTTGCTAAATAAGTTATTGCATTAGGGTTATAGCAGCTGTGTGAGAGTAGAGAGCAATTTGTCTATGACTTTGGTTCAGTGCAAATCTCTACTGTGTTAAGGGTTTGGACTAAGTCAGTTTTCAAACCCCTTCTTCATGCTTCTAAAAACGTGCAGTTCTAACCCTCCTCCTGATATGTTTGGAAGGATGTAGTTATCTCCATTAAGTTCTGTAGGATTTTCAGAAAGCTTTTTCCTGGAGGCAACTTTTCCTTCATGGGGGTCATGCTGTGAGTCAACTCGATACCTTGTCCAGAGTTTATGGAGCTTTCTGAAAATGTACAGAAATTGGTGGCATTTATCTCTTGATGTAGCATATAGTTCATAGCAAGGTCTTAAAACCCCGTTCAGAAATCCAATTTTATTTCCACTAAGTGTGTCTATTGTGTCCTTTTGTTTGGATTCTGTGCTGCTGGTTATATTCTTGAATTTTGTGCTCCAATCAGTGGTGCAGAGTAATTCCCACTTCTCATTTCTCTTCCCTGCTCATCCAAGTGGTAAAAAGTCCCCTTTTCATGTTCTGACAATGCTTCCTTTCCAGCCTCAATATCTATAAAGACACCCTGCCCAGTCCTTTACTGAACTGAAATATCTTTTGACCTTCAAAGTCCAGTTTCCCTAACTGCCAAAATTACCTATGTGCTTCTGCTTCCCGTCCCTAGATGAATATTTCTTATATATTCTTTTTTTGTTGTTTTTCAAACTAATTGTTGATAAGCATTTACTGAAACACCAATGCATTATTGATCAGGGTGAACAGACAATGGCTATGATGAATAAGATCCATGAGGAATCCATTTTCTGAGACAAGCCTGAAGCATATGCAATTTAGATAATGATATATAATTATATTAGTCATAATTACAATTTGCTTGCCTTATGTAGAAGCATTTGCACAGAGGACAATTATAGTATACTTAGCTGAAAACAATACTTAAACTATTGTCCCTATTTTAGGAAATCACTTTAATTTCTACTCTGCATTAGACCTCTTGATAACAACTGCTGATAGCAAGTGAGTCAAATGTTGTGACTTTCTTTCCTCTTATAAGATACGTTATTTGATGGCCAAGAGACAAAAATCAAGAGATGAAAGAAGAAAAATGAAAGTTTTTCATTTCATTTTCAAACATTTTCATTAATGCTTTTTCATTTGTATATTCTTTCTCAAGATGATATACACTGTCCAAATAAAATAAAATTTTAGTATTGAGGAAGAAAGTGGCTAGCATTTAACTCTTATAAGAGTCAATTTTTAACTTCACTTAGTTAAAATGATTTCATTCTTTTTTCCTAAAGGGGACTTAAACATGTAAAAGAACATAAAGCCCCTTTCCTAGAACTAGAATATTCCCTGACACACCCTGACACAATTTTCTCATTTTGTATATGGAGTAAATAGTTTCCTATTGAAAGACATATAATTTTTTTTTTGAGAACTGGATAGAATGTGCTTTTCTTTGTTTATGCTTTTTTTCCCTTTCTGTTTCTTTTCTCCTGATTCTGTTTTGATTCTGATTTTTGCTCAAGTATATCAGACTGAAAATATCATGCCTAACTCATAGCTTTAGCTATTTCTCTTCCAAAACTGGCTGCAAAGACCAGTGGATCCACATCTAGTTGCAGACCATGAGCTGTCTCCGCAGCGCTCTTTCTGGTGCATAGTTAGGAGAGCTCTTTGTGGCTCAGAAGCGCCTGATTTGGGCCATGACTAGGTCTAGGGGTCAGTGGGTATTTTAAGAATATAGGCAAGCACTTTGTGTGTTTTTCCAGTAGTTGTGTACAGATGTGAGAGTTGGACCATAAAGAAGGCTAATCACCAAATAATTGATGCTTTTGTATTATGGTACTGGAGAAGACTCTTGAGACTCCCTTGGACAGCAATGAGATCCAACCAGTCAATCCTAAAGGAAATCAACCCTGAATATTCATTGGAAGGACTGATGCTGAAGCTCTAATACTGGCCACCTGATGCAAAGGGTGATGCTGGGACAGACTAAGGGCAGGAGGAGAAGGGGCTGAGAGAGGATGAGCTGCTTCAATAGCATCACTGACTCTATGGACATGAGTTTGAGCAAACTCTGGCAGATAGTGAAGGGAGATAAGCCTGGCATGCTTTGTGATGTATTACTTTAAGCAAAATTTCCAAGTTCCTCTCTTAAATTTAAGACGTTGAACTAATGTTAACTCAAATTAATGATAATTTCTAGAAATCTAGATAGTTTCTAATAACATAATATAGACATATAGTCACCATTTTGTGTGTATGCACATATATGCATATATACCTTTATTGTTATTTTTATGTTATAAAAAAGCTACACCTTTGGGTCATGCTAATGAATATGTTTATATTTACTATATTGAAAAGGTGTTTAAAAGATGTATGTGGCCCTAGGGCGTTGCTTATATATATAAAGTAATGGAGTATCCTTTTGTTTATAAGGTAAAGAGAAAATATGTACCAAATTATGAGAAAGTATAGTGAACAGAAAAATATCAGTGTGGCTGGTATAGAAGGTTTGAAGGAACTCCTATTTGCACTAAAGCATGATACTTGCATATAATGAGTCTGGGGAAAAAAACAAAGAAATGTGTCAAAAGTTTGGCAGTTTGCTCAGTTTTGACAAAGTTTATTAATAAGATACTTATTTTATTATTTTTTTGGCTAAGCTCACAACATGAGGGATCTTAGTTCCCCCCTGCAGGGATTGAACCTGGGCCCTGGCAGTCAACGTGCCAAACCTTAACCCTTGGACCACCAGGGAATTCCCAGGGGACGTATTTTAATTTTGTGACACTTTTATGCCAAATGCTATATGAATGTTAGAGTTTTATTTTAAAATGACAGTTGGTCTCGGAGTACTTAATCTGCTCTTAAAAGAAGGGATAAAAGTTTATAATTTACCTCCTATGTCATCTGCTCATCTGTTCTCATCATCAACAAGTGGTTTCTGCCTTATTCTCATGTTTGTCCGAAGACTTTGCTGGAAGCTATCGGCTGGTAACTGGATCTTTTTCAAAGAATAGCACTGTCAGAACTTCATGGAAAAATGGCACCCGATACTCTTACCTGTTGGTACTTTAGGAAACAGTCATTGGTACTGGCTTTGGAGCTTAAAGTGATATCATTTAACCAACTGTGAATATAGCAGAGGACTTCCAGGACTTAAGTCTGGAATAGAAGACCTTATGAATGCAGAATGCTGACACAACATCTGGCTATATAAGACATAAGGAGAATTAAATGAATAGTGGGGGTAAATCTAACTGAGATTACTTGATTTTGAGTATTGCTGATATGTTTTTAAATGCTCTATTAAGGGAGTAAGAGATATCCTTTATCTTTAACCTTCAATGTAATCACCTATAAATGACACATTCTTTATACGGTAATTTATTTCCCCTTACTCCTCAGAATTCAGTGTCAACTCACTAGTTTTTATGGTAATGTGTTTATTTGCATAAGATCAATAAACATCTGTCTTCTGTTTTCACCAGGACACAGTTTGACAAACTGGTTCTGTAAGGAAGTTCCTGCCAAGGTTGCCACACCTGAGAACAAATCTTAATTAATTAGGTATAGCAAACCCAACATAAGAAACAAGTGTTGCTCTTCATATTTAAAATCAAGATCTAGTCCTTTTAATAAACCCACCTATTATTTGTTCTATGGTTTATAGAATCCCATGAAGAAGGTCATTTACTGGCAGGACAGGAAATGTACCCGAGTTTGGGCCATTCAAAGAAATTCACCAAAATGTGTAGGTACTGTGGAGATGAGTTTCTTGCGTTTAGTTTTTCATCTGTGCTTGGTAGGGTGAATAATGGTTCCCAAGTCCCAAGTGTCCATGTTTTAATCCCTAGAGCCTAGAAGGTAGCAAAAGGGATGTTATTAAGTTAGGGATCTTAAAATGAGGAGGTCATATTGCTTTATCTGGTGGGCCCAGTGTATTCACAAAGGTCTTTATAAGAGAGATCCAGGAGACGTCAGGTAGAGAGAAGGAGGAGGGAAGAGAGAAAGAGACTGAAAGCTGCTACACTGCCAGCTTTAAAGATGGGGGAAAGGGTCCACAAACCAAAGATTACAGGAACCCCGTCACCCTCAAAGCTGGAAAAGTCAAGGATACTGATTTTAAGAGTCTCCAAAGAAACCCACCCTGACAACACTTTGATGGTAGCCCAGTGAGATTTGTGTCAGACTTCTGACCTCAGAGCTGTAAGAGAATAAACTTGTATTGTTTTAAACCACCAAGTTTATGGTGGTTTGTTTAAGAAGCAAGAGGAAATTAATATTCCAATAAGAGCCACCGAAACACCTCTGAAACAAGAGAGGCTTATGAAAATACAATCAGAGATTCCTTTTGAAATTTCCATGTAGAAGTCAGTTTTCTGACCTTAGTAGCTGCTAAACAGAAGCTCTGAATTTGCTGGTCATACACAAAGAAGCTCATGTAGTTAATAAAAGCTCTTACTACACCCATGCACATTAATTAGGTCCAAACACAATGACTCTGGACTCTTCATAACATAAATAATCTTTAGAGATTATTGATGATATAAGAGGGACTGTTGAGAAAATTATCTAAAACTTGGAAATAAAACAAAAGGATGACTGGGTGTGCTTTTAAGGTCATTCAGGGTCATTGTCTAATAGGCTCACCCAATGATGATTTAATTCTCTAGGGGTTCGTTCTTTTGTTTGTTTTACTATTTCTTATTGTTCAGGGTCAAGACTATGAAATTATATGTTAACTTGTAGACTTTTTGTCCAATAGAGATACAAATAACTTATGTCTGGTACAAGAGATAACCTCAAAGGTTATGGTTTTATTGTTCTGTAGGACAGTAATCAGTTTTGACTCTAACCCAGCATTCTTTTTTCAGTTAGCCTCTCTTGATGGGCTGAATAATCAGTCTTTCTTTAACTTCTCTTTGAACCAGCTTCACTGGTTCACTGGCCTTTTGGTTCCATCATTAAGGAATTTACTTCAATCATTATTGTTCTATCAGTGTTTTCACAGGACATGTTTACATTTGTATGAAAGTCATGTTGATAACTTTACAAAGTTACATATTGACTATTGCTAAGCTATATACTTGTATTACCTCCTTTGATTCTCACAGGAGGCAGTCAAGGTAAATAGGATTGTTCCCATTTTAATGAAGAGAAAAGAGATCCTACAGTTGGTAAGATTCATTGGAGGGATTCAAAACCATGTCTGAATCGCATTCTTTCTCCAGCACTATTCTTCATTCCTACAGATAAGGTCATGGGAAAGAAAATGAAGATGGGTGGGCTAATCTCTCTCATTATAAATCCTCACACATGGGTCCAAAGGAGAAGATATTCTCAAGCCAAGAAAATTAAAAAGATTTTTAAAAAAGGAATTATAAATGCAAGTATTAAATCAGCATGAAAATTCTGACTTCCCTCTAACTCGGTGGC
Organism: Cervus elaphus; assembly: GCF_910594005.1. Taxonomy (NCBI): domain Eukaryota; kingdom Metazoa; phylum Chordata; class Mammalia; order Artiodactyla; family Cervidae; genus Cervus; species Cervus elaphus. The sequence goes on along the minus strand of NC_057845.1, from coordinate 8,379,237 downwards.
ATGTTAGAAGCCTGGGTTGCCCAAACTGACCCAACTTTAATCTGCTAGGTTTAATCAGAAAGACAAAAGCCCAGCTTTTCCCCTAGCTTCTAGGATCCTATTTCTCAGTTTCTGTGCTTCCTCTCTGCAGAGCAGCCTCTCCTGCAAGTTGGTATCATACAGCTGGAGGCTGATGACAGCCTGAGTCAAAATAAACCAGCCATCAGCCTCTTCTGTGTAGCTCCCTCCTGGCGCTGGGCTGTGCTTAGCCCCTCAGTGTCTGACTCTTTGTAACCCCATGGACTGTAACCTGCCAGGCTCCTCTGTCCATGGGGAGTCTTCAGACAAGAATACTGGAGTGGGTTGCCATGTCCTCCTCCAGGAGATCTTCCCAACCCAGGAATTTGCACATAGAATTACTTTGCTCTCATTTTACTTTTTTCCAAAGTTTTGAAATGTTTGCAATGTTGTGCTGATTTCTGCCATATGGTGCTTAATATTCAGGGCAAGGGGAATGTCTAGAAAGTGTCTGAACTCTTGGTTTTATGTTAGTTTGGTTAAAATGCTCCTAACTTTCTCTCTATAACTACCCGCTACTGCTCTTCAGAACCTCATTCTACTTGCTTGCAGTGGGTTAAATGGGTCCCGGGATGGTCCTACTTCCTATGATTTCCATTTTGGATTTCCCTGTGTGTGGCTGTTCATTGACTCTTTATTGAAAATGTTGGTGACTTTTGCTGACTTAAAACTGAAAAGACAGTGGAATGTGTTTTAAAGTCCTTTGTCTCCAGTCACAGAGTCTCCTTCCTTGAAACTTTCTCCCTGGACAACCCTCTCTGTTTCCCTTCTCTTCAGCATCTTTGTCTTCCCTATTTTTCATCAATCATACCTCTTTTTCTTATTCTGAGGTAGCAATAATGCCTTGACTTTTAGAAACCACATGGCAACATGTGACAGAATCAATTTATGGTCCAGAAAGCTAAGTGGAAAAGAAGTTTTCAAGTAAACCAGGAAGATTCAATACAATCATAAATTAATATGCTTTTAGCAGCCTAGCTAAAAAAAAAAAAAATCCCATATTGCATTTAAAAATTTAAAAAATACTGCTAAAAGGCACTTCACTGGTCTTCATATACTGTTCATATACAAATTTTAGTCATAAGCCCAGCATTATAAACAAGATGTGCTTCAACAGAGTGATAGTTCGTTTTAATTGTTAGCATGTTTTGATGTCTGAGTGTGGTACAGCAGGGAAGGTTTGACTTTGGGATCAAATGATGTGGGATTAGCTGGGTGACTATGTATGTTGCAAAGAGTAGGGCAAGACTGAGCGACTAGCAATTTCACTTTCACTCTGAGCAGATTACTTAACTTCTTCAACATGCATTTGCAAAAACTAACACTGTCTTTGGCTAGTTGTTGTAAAGATTAAAGGAGACAATTCTTCAGAGCTTCTAACCAGGACCATCAGATGGAAGCTCAATAAAATTCCAGTTCCTTTCTTATCTTGACCTAGTTAAAAACTCCTCAACTCTCCCCACAGATGCAAGGTCACTCATAGACCATTTTGCAGTTGATCCTTGCTCTGTGTCAGAGCCTTCCTTTACCCTGCTTGTCAGTGAAAAACTAACTTCTTTACTACATCATCAATTACACTAATGCAGTGGCTGTCAAATTCTAACGAGCACAAAACCATTGGGATACTTGGTTGACGTGAGAGCCAGGGGTTTGCAATTTTTTTTTTCACTAAGCATTCCGCTTGCTTTTGCAATCATGAAGAAGGTCCTCATACTATACTCTGAGAATTACTGAAACATGGCTCCAAGCTTGTCAACTCTGTGGACTCTATACTGCCTGTATTTGTTGAATAATCTCACCAAAAATTACCAGTCACCAAACAATTATTGAGCTTGATTTCAGTGACAGATTTCACAGTCTGATGATTAAGGTACCTGTCTGTTTATCTACCTATCTATCTGTCTGTCTGTCTAGCAGTCAATCTATTTATCAAAATGGTCAAAAATTTTGTTTGTAAAATGTTACAGTCACAGTATCTATCTATCTATCATGTATTTATCTATCATTTATCTATGTACAGGGAGTAGGTATTATATAAAATTGAAAAGTAAATGAGTGGGACTGATAAAATTTTATGGAATTGGGAAAAATTATTAATAAGTGTGGATGGTATAGCCAGTGAAGTTTTTAGAAGATGGAGATGGAACTAGTCATCGAAGATAAACAACATTTGAAAAAAAGCATACACTTAAGTCTCTCAGTAAAATATTGATCTAGCAAAATCTGTTATCACGCAGTTTGGCATATATTGATTCAATCCTATACTCTTACATCCCAAGAAAATTTGAGAAATAATACAGATGCCTCTGGGAGAAGACACTTGGTGTATTATAGGCAAAGAGATCTACAGAGTCTTTTCAAAGTCTGTGCTCTCCTTGAGAAAATAGATTTGTCCCCAAAGATCCTGATTGCTATAATTGTTCTTGGGGTCACACTGACCTCACAGGTCCTCTTTTTGGAATCTAGAATCAATCCCTAGCATGACCCCAAACCAGTTTGATTGTTGTCAGTGTTGCCTCAGTGGAATACTATCCTGGTGAGAGATTAGATTCCTGGTATGGCCACACAGTCCAAAGCTCATACATTAATGTGAAGCCGAACTAAGCCTGGAAGTTTCAGCACTTTGCCGACAGTCCAGGGACTCCTGTGTATTGCCAGACCCAGAAGAATTTACACTGATTTCTAGGCATTTCCCAGTGCTCCTACAAAACAGCCATTATAACAGTTGGAGGGAAAGCTATGACAAGCCTAGACAGTGTATTAAAAAGCAGAGACATCACTTTGTCAACAGAGATCCTTATAGTCAAAGCTATGGTTTTTCCAGCAGTCATGTACGGATTGGAGAGTTGGACCATAAAGAAGGCTTAGTGACTAAGTATTGATGCTTTTGAATAGTGGTGCTGGAGAAGACTCTTCAGAGTCCTTTGGACAGCAAGGAGAACAAGTCAGTCAATCCTAAAGGAAATCAACCCTGAATATTCGTTAGAAGGACTGATGCTAAATCTGAAGCGCCAATACTTTGGCCACCTGATGAGAACAGCTGACTCATTGCAAAAGACCCTGATGCTAGGAAAAATTGAAGGCAAAAGGAGAAGGGGTCGGCAGAGGATGAAATGGTTAGCATCACCGACTCAACAGACATGAATCTGAGCAAACTCCAAGAGACAGTGAAGGACAGGGTAGCCTGACATGCTACAGTCCATGGGGTCACAAAGAGTCAGACAGGACTCAGCGGCTGAAAAACAACAGCAACATTCGTATACGGCTGTTTCAGAATCCTCTTTAGAGCACTTCCTTGAAACAATATTTTCAATTGCCTAGAGAATGAACCCCCACCTCTCTAAGACAGTATTTACTTCTCGTCCCGGCTGTTTCCTTCTTATCCCCATCTCTAGCCATGTTTTACCCCAAGGGTAAAACTCATGTTTCAACACAGACTCTGTGCATATTCATAATTTACAAATTTGTTTAGAGTGTAAGCCTCCCAAGGCCAGGGATGGATATCTATTTTGCTCCATCCCCATCACCAAAGATAAGGCTTGACACCTAGTAAGCAGTACTCATTACATACTTAGTGAAAGAGCAAAAGAATCTGTCAAGGTCAGTTCAAATGTCTTCTTTTCTCTGACACCATCCCCAATCCCTTCAGTTAGAATACTTTTTCTCTTGGATTAAGTAGTATTATATTTATATACAATTTTAGCCTGTATTGCAACAGAGTTGTATTACAATCAGATGTGTATATTTCCCTCCAGCTTATGACTTCCTTGGAGTCAGGGGCAGTGTTGTACTCATCATTTACTATACTTAGTACTGGGAAGGATTGAAGGCGGGAGAAGGGGACGACAGAGGATGAGATGGTTGGATGGCATCTCTGACTCAATGGACGTGGGTTTGAGCAAGCTCTGGGAGACGGTGAAAGACAGGGAAGCCTGGCCCGCTGCAGTCCATGGGGTCGCAGTGTCAGACACGACTGAGTGGCTGCACAGTAGCAACTTATGAATTAATTGAATTTCTGAATAAGATCTTCCATAAAAACTTGTCTGTAATACTACAACTTTAGAAGATGTAAAAGTTGCATACTTTAATTAGAAATTCTTTGGAAGAGCTCGAGCTCTTCTCTGTTAAATCTTCCAGTGTCAGAGGCTTTTGTGGTTCCGGCTTGTATGTATGCGCTGTCCTGTCTGACTCTTTGCAACCCCACGGATTGTAGCCAGTCAGGCTCCTCTGTTCACGGGATTTCCCAGGCAAGAGTACTGGGGTGGGTTGCCATTTCCTTCTCCAGGGGATCTTCCTGACCCAGGGATCGAACCTCCTGCATTGCATTGGCAGGCCAATTCTTTGCCAGTGAGCCACCAGGGATGCCCTCGGTCATAACATGAAAGCCCTATTTTGCTCAAGTTCAGTGCCCTGTAGTTTTGGTTTCCTTGCACATAGCAGGATTTCTGTTCTCTAGGATAATCGTTTTACCTCACAGGCCTTCTGTGTCTTGTATAAATGAAGATATTGAATGGAATAATATCTGAGATTCGACCATTCTAGTCCTTCCTCTGTCTGGTTTGGAAATTTGCACAAATTCTCAGGCCATACTTACTTACACAAGCCTGCATGCAACAGTCTTAGGAATCCATCCTGGACCTATTTGAAAATGAACACTGTGCTTCTGAAAGTCAAAGCAGAATGATGGCCAGTCTGAGGAGGAATATCCAGGTCTCTAACAAATCAATTATAATGTAATGCTTAGAAATCCTTTTAATATGGAACTAAGTCCCCTCTTTCATCTCTCTACTCAACCTACTGCTTTCAGCTCCAGGAGACTTGCTGAATTTACTCTTTTCTTGACAAACATACTGCTTTCTTACCCACCGAGCAAGTAAACGTAGCTTTTTAAAAGATTATTTTTAATTTGAGCTCTAGGGGTCTTTTTCTTATTCTTTGACAGGGTCTTATTCTTTAAATCCCAAGTGCTCACCTACCTACAACTTCTTAACTAACCCTTTTGCGACTGTGCCCACTGGAGCACGAAGTAAATGGGATTTGCCTAAAGCAATATCATGATATTTTGGCAGAACTGCTGAGTAAGTCCTTCAGTTTTGTTTTTCTAACATCACATTAAGCAATACTATTTCAACTCAAATGCTTTGCAGCGTTTATTTCCTCAGGATGAGGATTCTGGGGTTTAGATTCATTCAGCGTCTCAAGAACTTCCAGTCAAGTGAAGAAATGAGTCAAATAAATCCCATGGCATTTCATGAAACTGCCTCAAAACTACAAGAGACTTAATTAGACTGCGGTTATTTGACTTAATGATGTTTTAAAACAATATTCACAAATTGTGGGTGAGAAGAAAAATTGCTTCATGCCATCCTTCAAAGCTGTCTTTTGCAGAATTGCTTTAAGCAGGAAGCAACATACATTGCTCTGCCTATTGTAGAATAATTAAGTTCGAATGGTAAAAAGTCAATTGTTTTGATAACATTACAGTTCAATTGAATCATGTTGATTAGAATAGGTTGGGCATGCTCTCATTTAGATCCTTCTCTCTCTTGGTCTGGAGCAAAATTTATTATCGGCCATCACCGAATAAAGTCTTCTAAAAGAAGAAAAAACCAATTATGAAAGATGGGCTTTTCAGATCTCTAATTAGCCAACTACTTGGAAAGAATATTAGTGAAAGTACACCTGTGGTTTAATTTTTAATAATGTTATTACTGCCACATTAAAAATACATAAAACACCTTTCAGGGAAGGGGCACACAGCAACACAGGAGCAATGGAAGGGTCCCTGCTGCTTGATGCAGCGATGAACTTGGTTCTTTTCCAGTGTGAAGCCTCATCTTCAATGATACAGTTGCCAAAAGCCAGTCTCTTTGTTTCATCAGGAATTTGTGACATTATTACTAGTCCCCTTTAAGCTTTTGGCGGATTTATCCCCAGACAAGTTTGAGCAATTGATACTGAATCTGATTGATTCTGGAAGAGATGTGAAAAAAAAAATTACACGATCAAATAGTTTATAAAAAGATGCTCTTAAAAGATATGCACCAGAAACTGATGGTTTCACCTCTGCGTGGCTTCTACCCTACCATCACCCAGGGTGCAGTGACCCTGGGCAATGCCTTAGAAACCCTCCTGGACAGGCCTGTTGCCAAAAGCTGCTTGCAAAGAGGTCACACTACAATTACTAAGACAGGCTGCTAATTTCCATTTAATGTAAATTCGGTGAGCGTTGGGAATACACGATCATGTCACATCTGCCATCAGTATTTTGCTTAGCATTAAAAGAAAATACATATTGGCAAAGACTTGAAGTGTGGCATCAGATCCACATATCCACGGGTTCTGCATCTGCAGAGTCAACCAACTGTGGATCAAAAGTATCAGGAAAAATTCCTAAAGTTCCAAAAAGCAAAACTTGAATTTGCGTGTAATGACAACTTTTTACATAGAGTCCACATTGTATTTTCAATGAATTACATAGCATTTACTTAGTACTAGGTACTTTAAGTAGCCCAGAGGTGATTTAAAGTATCCATGAGGGTGTGCGTAGGTTATATGCAAATGCTACACCATTCACTACACGGTGACAGACTTTATTTTCTTGGGCTCCAAAATCACTGCAAATGGTGACTTCAGCCATGAAATTAAAAGACGCTTGCTCCTTGGAAGAAAAGCTATGACAAACCTAGACAGCATATTAAAAAACAGAGACATTATTTTGCCAACAACAGTCTGTATAGTCAAAGCTATGGTTTTTCCAGTAGTCAGGTATGGATGTGAGATTTGGACCCTAAAGAAGGAGCACTGAAGGACTGATGCTTTTGAACTGTGGGTTAGAGAAGATTCTTGAGAGTCCCTTGGAAAGCAAGAGATCAAACCAGTCAATCCTAAAGGAAATCAGTCCTGAATATCCATTGGAAGGACTGATGCTGAAGCTGAAGCTGAAGCTTCAATACCTTGGCCACCTGATGTGAGAGATGACTCATTGGAAAAGACCCTGATGCTGGGAACGATTGAACCCAGGAGGAGAAGGGGATGACAGAGTGCAAGATGGTTGGATGGCATCACTGACTCAATGGATATGAGTTTGAGCAAGCTCCAGGAGACGGTGAAGGACAGGGAAGCCTAGTGAGCTGCAATCCGTGGGGTCGCAAAGAGTGGGACATGACTGAGCAACTGAATAGCAACACCATTTAAAGGAGATCAAGCTTGTCAATGCTAAAGGAAGTCAACCCTGAATATTCATTGGAAGGACTGATGCTAAAGCTGAAGCTCCAATACTTTGACCACCAGATATGAAGAGCTGACTCATTGGAAAAGACCTTGATGCTAGGAAAGGTTGAAAGCAAAAAGGAGAAGGGGTCAGCAGAGAATGAGATGATTAGATAGCATCACTGGCCCATTGGACATGAATTTGAGCAAGCTTCGGGAGATAGTGGAAGACAGAGGAGTCTGGTATGCTGGTATGCATGGGGTAGCGAAGAGTTGGACATGGTTTAGGGACTGAACAACAACAACACCAACACCATTTAATATAAAGGAGTAGAGGATACACATATTTTGGTATCCACAAGAGTCCTGGAACTCATGCCTTCCGGATACAGAAGACTGCTGTATTTTTTCCTGTATCCTTGTAATTCAAGCCAAAGTGCCTTTAAAGGACCCTTTGAGGTTGGTTTTGCATAGCCTAATGTTTGAGAATTTACAGTGGCTTATTTGTTTTAGTATGTTTATTCAAAATCTGTTTCTTCTTTATTGCTTCATGATCGTTTGCATTTTCATTCCTTTTCATTATACTATGACATTTGGCTTAATTCTGCCTATATTTATTAACCTCTCCATTTCAGTTGATTGTTTACCCTGTCTGGGATGCTTGGGGTAACCTGGTACCCCAGTGTCATTTTGATAATCTCTAATTGTCCTTTAGATTTTATGTTTTATGTTCCTTCCTCCAAAAAGCCCTAAACCTCAAAGACTGGGTTAGGAATTCTTCCTAAGCTTCCCCATTTGTTTAGTCACCAAGTCAGGGCCAACTCTTTATGATCCCATGGACTGTAACCCCCCAGGCTCCTCCATCCATGGGATTTCCCAGGCAAGAATGCTGGACTGGGTTGCCATTTCCTTCTCCAGAGGATCTTCCTGACCCAGGGATAAAATCTGCATCTCCTGCTTGGCAAGTGGATTCTTTACCACTGCACCACCAGGAAGCCCACAGTTTCCATATAGTGCTTTATAATTGTCACTGTGAAAGTGTGCATTGGATTGGATTGATCGCTTACGTGCCTTCCTCTCCTCTTTTACTGTGGATTCGTTGAAGGCAGTGTATCAATGCTCCATAAGACTTATGTGTTCTTATTGTTTGAAAGGCTGTCAGTTAAGCATACTGAATGAACATTTCTTTAATGGAGGCAGTTTTGATATAAAACAAAGCAGCATAGATTTTGGCATCACAGAACCCCAGAGTTAAATCTTTCCTACATTTTATCAGTTGATCAAATGGAGAAGGAAATGGCAAACCACCCCAGTATTCTTGCCTGGAAAACCCCATGGATGGATGAGCCTGGAGGGCTACAGTTCATGGGGCCACAAAGAGTCAGATACGACTGAGCAAGTAACAATTTCACTTTTCAAGCTGATCAAACCAACTGAATTTCACTTTTCTCGTTTGTCAAATGGGAATACAAAAATCTGCCTTGCAGAAATGTTGTCAGGAAAAGCATTTTCATATCTAAGCATCAAAGGGTGACCAGAGGTGATCTGACTCTTTTTACCCCTCAGAGATTTCCATTAAGTGCAGGACTTGAATTCAATCCCTGTCTCTAGAGATGTTATGCTGTCTATAAAGTAAATCTTAGAAAGACAAACATTATGAAATATGTAGAAAGCATGTATGTTATGAAGTTATTTGCCAATTCATTTAGGATGTGTCCACCTGCAAACATGCTAGCTTGGATGTGGATAGGAGACCCAATAATAGTGGGTAGTTCAGCAGGTAAAAGCAAGCATCAGCTCTGTAGTTGTCAAGTGTTGGATATTTGAGATGTAGCAGGTACTTCAGTTCTGAGTTGGAATTTCTCTTGTAGCAAATCCTTAGGTGATCTCATGCAAGGGTTACAGAAGTTTTAATGGGACAAGGGCATCGCAGTGAAAGTGTTATAAGGGAAGAATAAAATTGGAATTGGAACCCAATCAAGCAGTTTGTTGAAAGAGATGACTTCCTTCTATCATGGCCCTTCTTTAAACTCCCTTGAAATAGAGGACATGCTCTAGCCTTTGAGGGCAAGCACTTTATCAGACTTGCTCCAGAGAAAGCATTTCTTGTTTTCATTCTTTTGGGGATTGTCTAGCCTTTTCTGAACTTAAATCTTAACTTGTGCTTTACACTGAGGCCAGAAGGTTGCCAGCAGTTTCCCTTGGATCAGAAAACCCTGTAAAACAGGAACCTTACAGCATGATCCAGGTCCTCGGCTGTGATCAGAAATGGGCGATGTTCTTGGGAAAGACCTAGAAGTTAGGATAAAGCCAAGTGTTTACCTCCTTGTTTGATTGAAGCATGCCTTACTCACCTTCCCTCACTCCATTGCTGAGAAGGCGCTCTCAATAAACCGTACACATGTCCCCATCTTGGATTGTGCTTCTAGGGCAGCGAAACTTTCCTGTAACTTGCATCAATCTGTGATTTGCTAACATTATATTTAAAATCGGAAAGATCGCTGCCGTTTAGCTGGCCATTCATGTTAAAGATGATAGTATCTTCAAGATAATATGGAAACTTTCCATTAGGTCAGAGAGAGGGTAGGAGGGTTGGAATTAGCATAATGATTGCCTATGAGTTTATATCATCTCCTTTAATCAAGTTTTATCTCCTTTGTTACCCACAGGAAGTTGAGGCTCTGTTAGGTCAAGGTTAGCTGTTAGTGGGGAATCCAAGCTTAACTCAAGTTGTCTCATTTCAAAGACTGTTCTTACTGGTTTTTTTGCTTTTTTATTTTTCCGTCTTCCTTTACTTTTCCTTCCTTTTTCTTTCTCCTTATAAGGTCCTTCCTTATAAGGTCAGCTTAAAAATGATTAAGATACACTTATTTCACTGATAATCAGTAATCTCATCAACAGTCAAAAGTCAAATTGGGGGACTTGAGTTTTTCATAAGCTAGTTTAAAAATTAGTTTAAAAATTCATCTGAGAAATAGCAAAAATAGAATGAATAAAAAAGTTGCATAATTTAGTTGGTAAGTTCAACCCTATGTAATCATCAACATATTATTCACAAAAGTCTGAGGTATGAATTGTAACAAGCTAGACATATGCAGAATCTAATGCTCAGGTAACCTTTCACAGGGAGACTTTCATTTATTGTCTTTATTTTCAAAATGTTTTGTTGGCAAATCTTATTGACAAAATGTGAGAGCTGCAAGGATAATTGCAGTTCTTGGCTAGATGTGTGGCTTTGTGTAAAGACATTCTGTTTCCATTTCTAATAGTAGCAAGATGAAAAGAAAATGTGTAATTTTTGAACAGGGCGGGGCAAACTTCCTTCAAGTTCAAACTTAGGTCAACAATTTGCCACGTTTACAAATCTTGTTATTTCTTTAAAAGTAATACCTTGCAATTGTTGGAATTGTCTTTTAAAATATTTGACAGTGACCACATTCATCACATATATTGATTCAGGGGAAAAAAAAAAGTTTAGTTTTCAATTCCTTGCCTCAGAATTTTAATCACAAATACTGTCACTCCATGATTAGATTTTTTTATTTTTTGGTCATGAATCATGACTAGATTATTTGAGTAAGTCTAGATTCTTTGGGTAATTAGATGGTGTTGTTACCAGCCTGTCGGACTTTGGCTCAGAATATTTACTTTGAAAGGGTATAGGATATTTAGAATGAATATTTTTTTAAGAGTTTCTCTGAAAAGATATTACCTTTACTGTTATGTATCATGCCACATAAACTTTAAAGCTGTATTTACCATGGAATCAGTGAAAGGAAGGGATGAGTTAAAAACAAAAGCAAAAACAAAAAAACCCTCTAACATTTATACCCAAAAGGTCAGCTTCAGTTATTACTGTCAAAACCTGACTTTCCAAGGCAAACCTTAGGCTCATCAATTTACATAAAAGCCAACGATGAACGCTGACATCCTTTTCGCCGAGTGTTCCTTCGTAGGCTGCACACCAAGGGAGTCAGTATTCACATGCTATTTTCCAGTGATAATTAGCCTAACATGGAAATCACTGGTTTGTAATTTCGATAATGTTGACAACTAAAGCCTGGCCGTGGGCTGAACTTGCTGTTTGGCCCAGATGGGCCCCGGGAGGAAAGGTGAAAAGATGTCGAACGGGACTTGCCCTCCTCCTCTGCGGCACCCACGGGTTTGCTTTCCTCATTGTCCCCATCTCTCCCGCTGTTCCAAAAATTAGGGGAAAAGAAAGGTTGGATCCAGGCCTTGCTTCTTGCCTTCCTCCCACTTCCTCTTCCTCCGCAGGAGTTCATGGCTGCTTTGTGTTGCTTTGTTAGATCTTCACTTAGATCTGACAGCTGGAGGGCAAGAGGCCATGCTTATTTTGGCTTTGGTCTACTAATGTCTCTCTTAGTCTCTTCCCTACCGTGAACACTGATGAAAATTTGCTTCTGAATAACGGTCCCATATAAAAAGCGTGACTATATCTCATGTCGTTGGTTAGGGGTGATTTATGCAAGATCCGAGGGACAGAGGAAGGGCCATGCAGCCCATGTCATCTTAATAGCTCAAATGCCATCTTTCTCAAGCTGGCATAAGAATTATCCACGTCTCTGGAGGTTGAATGTGGGAAGTAGTTGTTCTTTTGGCGACTTTGCTGGGTGGTTTTGGTGCGTACTGTGAGTGCCGTGTGCTCCATCGTTTCAGTCGGCTCTGCGACTCTATGGACTGCAGCCTGCCAGGCTCCTCCATCCACGGGATTCTCCAGGCAAGAATACTGGACTGGGTTGCCATGCCTTTCTCCAGGGGATCTTCCCAACCCAGGGAATGAACCCGCGTCTCTTGTGTGTCCTGCACTGCAGGCCGATTCTTACCCCCTGAGCCACCTGGGAAGCTAGAGAACCTCTAGCTTACAGAATTGCTCAGAATCATTGGCGCAGCATAGAAGGTACTTTTGTGAACTGGCATCTGCTCATCATTTACTATTCAACCTCCTGCCGTAATTCACTCTCAGCCACCAGCAGGTCTCCAATCATATGGAATCAGAGTGCCCCTCTCCACCATGCCTCCGGCCACAGTCCAACTCATTCTCTAAAGCTGAGGCCAACCTTCATTTTCTCTGAGAAAGCTTTGAAAGCAACTCAGTGCTACCCTGTGACCCTCTCCGTCCACTGAAGAAGTCTTCAACCTGTAACTCAGCCCAGACGAAGGCATGTCTTTGCTTTCACGTCTATCATTATATTGGAATCTGCTCTTATTGAAGTCACAGACCAGCTCTCACTTGTTTATGGAGACAATTCTGGTCAGAGCTCCTAGCCCTTAGCACGTCTTTCTCAACACTGATTATACTGTAAATGTTTCAGAGCAATCTTTTTTTTTTTTTTTTCTCAGAGCAATCTTGATAAATGGTACATATTAGTATTTGGTCTATTAAATGGTTCTACTCTGGAAGAATTTTCAAATACAGGTGATGAGGCTGATATCCATTTCTTTCATTGTTGTAAAGAAGTCTAACTGTTCACCTTAACTCTCAGCTGATGGTCTTGCTTTTATTTTTTTAACAGAACAAGCAGAAGTGCTGCGTTTCTACCGTGTCCACTGACCTATCTATGAGCATCTATGCTTGTATTCCCTGCTTTCCCGCCGGTAGCTACAAATGAGCTCTCTGTGCTCATATGCATATGTGCACTAGACTTTCTCGCCTCTCACCTACACAGTGAAATTGTTCCAGCAGTTTCTCTCTCTCTCTCTCTCTCATTATCAGCTCATTCCTGTCTGACTAGGTCATTCCAATCAGCATACAGACATTGCTAGAAAATATCTCATCTTTGGGAAACACTCTCTCCATCTCATGTCAAATGCACTAGACATTTTTACAATTGCTATTTCCTTTCATTCTTGCAACTGTGTGAAGTAAAAATCATTAGCCTTGCCTTATGAGATGAGGGTGTGAGGTTCACAGAGTTACTAAGGAACAAGACATGGATTCAGACCTTTAATTTCTGACTCCAAATACAGCACTTGGCTGAGAAAATGACCCAGTGTATTAGAATGGTATCCAAGGAACAATATAGAGCCAGTGCCTGAGCATCCAAAATGTTCTTGCTGATCTGTTTTTGATGCTCAGAGACTTATGTGCCTACTCCTCTATCTCAGTTTCCCCAACTGCAGTATGAGGGAATTGGGAAATTTGCCACATTCCCATTAACCTTGAACATCCTACTCTTCGATGATGCCATTTAGGAAGTATCATATAAAATAATTCTGCCAGATGGGTCAAGTTGCTGCACTACCTAACTTTCAGGGAAGTTATGAGTTACTGTGTTTTCAGTCTAAGGCTTCTCTCTCTCTCTCTTTTTTTTTTTTTTGCTATTCTTTAAGTGTAAATGAGAGTAATGAGAATTATAGTGGACACAGTCATATTTTGCATCAAAGAAGTCTGAATCATCACTGGTCGAAGGAAGCCAGATGCAGTAAAAACCCTGATCATATTCTTCAGGGCAGAACAATACTCTTGGTCATCGGCATCAGTGCCTTCTCAGGCTCCCATGGGGCAGAAGCACAGCTACACCGCAGAGGATTCTGAAGAGCTTTGCTGATGCTGTGAATTCTACAGGATTATTTGAGATATTTCAAATATAAATAAAAGCATAGACATGAATAAAGTATAGTCATGTGTTTGGGGGAGAGTATGCTAGTTGGATACCATGGGGTAGAGACTAAGCCATTTCCTTCTCCTGGAGATCTTCCCAACCCAGGGATTGAACCCGGGTCTCCCACATTATAGGCAGATGCTTTATCATCTGAGCCACCAGGGAAGCCCCAAGGCTCTATCTAAGCATCTTCAAATTCTGAAATCTTAGAGAGGCAGTACATATAGAGACTGAGACCACTGACTTGATATTGTTCTAGCTGGATGGATGAAGTTCCATCTAGTAGGCTTCTGCAGTGACTCAGAGATAAAGAATCTGCCTGCAGTGTAGGAGACACAGGTTCGATCCCTGGGTCGGGAAGATTGCCCTGGAGGAGGAAATGGAAACCCACTCCAGCATTCTTGCCTGGAAAATCCCTTGGACTCAGGAGTCTGCGGGCTGCAGTCCATAGAGTCGCAGAGAATGGGACATGACTGGGCACAGCATATCCACCTTGTAAACTCTGGACAATTATCCAAACTTGCTAAGCCTCCATTTCTTCATGTAAAATGTAAATAACATTCATAAGGCTGTTGTGAGGATCAAGGAAGCGAATAGATATAAAACTCTTAAAACGTGCATTTCCTAATCATTCTTGTCCAATAGTTACTATTTCCCTGCTAGGCCTCTGAAGGCTCTCTTACCTCTTTCTAAGGTAACTGAGAGAGGTCTGCACCTTAAACCAACACTAAGCTTTGACATTAGTTCCTTTTTCTGATCAGTATATGAACTCTGAGGACAGTCGGCCTTTGGCACCTGGAAGGATGAAACCTACATCCCTCCTGCCCTTTAGGTAGGCAGTTAAACCAGAGGATTCTCTGCCATTGAGCTCTAAACAGACCCCAGCTCATCAGAATCCATTTACCAGTCACCAATTGCATGTCTATTTTTTTTTTTTTTGCTTCTGATAACTTCAATTTAATGCAGTCCGAGTGGACAAAGAGCTCCCAATGTGATTGACTTTCAATTCTAAAAGATATCATCACTTGCCTTTGTCCACTTGTGAAATATTTAAGGCTGTCCTCCTCTACTTTGATGGTCAAGACCACAGTTATCTCTGCATTCCTCACAAGAAAAGCACATCAAACTATTCGGTTGATAGCTCAGTTGGTAAGAATCTGCCTGCAATGCAGGAGATCCCCAGTTCGATTCCTGGGGCAGGAAGATCCACTGGAGAAGGGATAGGTTACCCCTTCAGTATTCTTGGGCTTCCTTTGTGGTTCAGTTGGTAAAGAATCCACCTGCAAAGGGGGAGACCTGGGTTCAATCCTTGGGTTGGGAAGATCCCCTGGAGAAAGGAAAGGCTACCCACTCCAGTATTCTGGCCTGGAGAATTCCATGGACTGTATAGTCCATGGGGTCGCAAAGAGTTGGACATGACTGAGTGACTTTCACTTTCACCAGAGAAGAGAAACTTTATATCCTAGTGCTCCAAACTGTAAGCTGAGCTAATAGCTCTTATAACTGAAGGTGAATGGGGTAAATCTGACCACCAAGTTTATGTAGACTTTATTTCAGTGGGCTGCCAATAGGTTGTGAGTCTATCACTCTGAACAATGTTCCTACATTGTCTGACATGAGGCAAAGAAGAGACTTTGGGAGTTGATAAGACTATTAGGGTGAAAAAGTGGTTGATCAACCTCCCTTCTATTTTTAGGACACTTTAAAGACATAGAATTTTGAACTCACAGAGACAAAGTGTTGTAATTTGCTCAAAAGTCACATATCTCATCAATGATAGGACTAAGTTGACACTGAACTGTTTCTTGATTTTTAAGACTCAAGTGTACTGTTGTGTGTGTTTGTGTGTGAATACATATATGTGTTACAAACACATCACCTTAACACATTATGACAGTCAATAGAGAGTTGATATATATATAAAGCAATGCACATTATTAAGCTTTCTTTTTTAAAATGAGTCATTCTGCTCCAAAGTTATGAAAAGCAATTGACTTGCTAAGTCAAACACACAAATCTAACAAAGGAAAATAGTGCTCCTGACTTCTGGTTATCTGCATTAAAAAAAAAAATCTGAATTTAAATATTATTGTCAGAAACTTTGTTTTAAACTATGGCTGCTATAGATTGATGAGCTGTAGGTGTCAGTATTCAACAGACCTGAACACAATTGGAAAACTTTGCCTCTCTTTTTATTTGTAACTCCAATAGGGTTTTATTAGTGGGATAGTGTTTGACAATTCTCTCTCTGGGTTTTGTTAATGGATTCATGTACCTCGTTCATAAGTTTATTGATTAATATCAATGTTTCGCACTATCAATTTTTTATGCATTGTTGAGCACATGATTTCTAGTCTGGGATTTCTGAAAAAACAATCAATCAATTATATTAAATGAATCACCCAGCACATTTTCAATATTAACCTTTGGCAAGGAGTCTCCCTTTTTGCCTTGAGTGCCTGAATAATGGGTTCCATTAGCAATGCAGTATTTGAAAACAAAGGCTGCATATTGAAATGGCTGCCTGGTCACATTTCAGAAGTGTTGCCGTCATTAGAGGATTTATTCTCAAATGCTGTTCACATCGAAAGGGTGAAAACCTTAGAGTTATGAGATGTGAGTCTTAAAAAACATATATGGTTACGGTCTGTGCTACCTCTCTGGTATACATTATTAGGTCTTGTATTATGTTAACTATTATCTTAGTTATTGTATATGGTCAACTATTTATTTATTATGCCTTGAAACATAATAATTGTATACTGTGCTGATTGTGTCCACCATCTTTTCTCCAATTAATTGTTAATTCCTTGATGGCAAGAAATGGTTTATCATCTTTGAGGTCCAATGCCTGCATTGGATAGACATCCAAAATATCGGTAGGAAACACAGTTGGATAAAGTAGTACTTCCAAAAGTTACACACTTTTAAGTAGGAGAAAGGCGGAGGGAAAGTAGCAGGACCTGGGAATTAGGATTTTATTCCTACTGGCTGTGAGACCAGGACCACCGTACAGAAAGCGGTACAGAGGAGAAACATCTGTGTGCCCCACTACGTCCTCCAATTCCCCTTCTCATCCGAGAAAGAGCTGGACAAGGAGACTGCACAGCCTGCAGCTCGAGAAGTAAAATCATGTGATCTTCTCAAGGTCATGATGCCTAGGGTCGGGGAATTGGAGACACAGTCAGATTTAGTTTATTTGCGCCCCCCAAAATCAACTCTTACATAGCAGTTCAACTCTAAGGAGATTTTTCTTTGAATTTTGAGGGCTTTCCTAGTTTAGAAATTGGCCTGTGAATGTACATGAAGAGAAATGATCCTTTTAAGCATTTACTAACTCCTGAATTAATACATTCATTCTTTTATTTAGAAAACCTTCATTTTGCTAACATTTTATCATGAAATACTAAGAGTAAGATCAAGAAATAAAGATACCTGGGG
Organism: Cervus elaphus; assembly: GCF_910594005.1. Classification (NCBI taxonomy): domain Eukaryota; kingdom Metazoa; phylum Chordata; class Mammalia; order Artiodactyla; family Cervidae; genus Cervus; species Cervus elaphus. The sequence continues at coordinate 8,361,904 of NC_057845.1, read as the reverse complement.
GGAGATGGTGCAGAGAAAAGAGAACAGAGAAAGAATTTATGTATTTCAAAAACTTGGCTGCACCTGATTCTGTCTCCTGAATTAAAGAATTAACAAACTCTATTCATTGTGGTATTATTTCATTTGTTTTTAATTAAAGGAGGCCCACTCTATATCCATTGTACAAATACAGGCTTGATGGACTAACTGTACACTTATTGTCTTACTCAGGTCCCTGGAGTATGATACAATGACAAATATCTGAAATTCACCCTTCATTTAAGCAATGTGATCTCTGTCCAGTCACCCACAATTTTAAGCCAGTTCTCAGAAAAGCTATTTAAAACAAAATCTGAAGTATACATAATAATGATGAGGAAAATAAACATTAAGCAAAAGAAGAAGTGATAAACATAACCTTTAGACCACATAACTTCTTTGTATGTCAGCTATTTCAGGAACTGAAATGATGCATTTATCATATTCTCATCTGTTCAATATATAATTATTTTAACTATTATGTGTGTTGTTTATAACCCATTATCTTGCAATAACAGCTTGCATGGATCACTGCATGATTTAAAAATATAATGGCTTTCCTTGCCAATATTTGATTTCCAACTTTAAATCTGCTGACTTTAACTATATCTTTGCCATGAACTGTTTCTTATCTCCTAAGACTTCGTCTCAGAATATGCACCTAGCTCTTCTTTTCTCATAAACTAATTTCCTTTGTCACTGGTTTGTGTGACGGCATGTTTTCCAAAATGGGGTGAATTGGCTTCTGTGCTTGCAAATCAACTAAATGGCCTTTAAACACAAATCTGAGACTCAGTAGGTGGGAAGTGGGTGGGAATAAGGTGCTTGCCTAATTATCTAGATAATGTGATCAATTAAATCTGGAAATCAAATCAGTCTGTCTTAAGTTACTTTGGTCATATTAATCAAATTTTGTCTTTATTGGGTATATACTTATTGTAGTTAATCAACATGCTGTTTGTCAATGAAGATAAAAATTCGGATTCCACATGGGTTAGATTCATACCTTTCCCCAGTTAGACTGATTGGGCGGGATATTGTGTTAAGAAAACATATTTATTTAGTTACCAAGCTTATTGAGAACTTGAAATGTGGCTGGTAAAAACTGAGGACTATAATTATAAGCTTAAAATTCAAACTGAATTTAAAAGACTTATGAAAATAGTCAAATAATTTATTACTTGCTGAAGTAATAATATTTTGGATATATTGGGTTAAATAAAATGCATTATTAAAATTAACTGCATCTGTTTGGTTTTGGTTTTTAATGTGACTACTAGAATATCTGTGTGATTCACATTGTATTTCTACTGAACAGTGCTGTTCTAGAACAAATCTTGCATTTGTGCATAAGAGTATATTTCTTAGGATCCCTAGTAGCTCAGTCATAAAGAATCCACCTGCCAATGTAGGAGATACAGTTTTGATTCCTGGCCTGGGGAAGATCCCCTGGAGAAGGAAATGGCAACACACTCCAATAATTCAATGCTTGGAAAATCCCATGGACAGAGGAGCCTGGTGGGCAGTAGTCCATGGAAATCGCATAAGAGCCAGACACGACTGAGTGACTGAACAGCAATGGCATATTACTTAGATGTCCATCACAGCATTTTTTGAATGTGTAAAAGAAAAGGAGGCAGCCAAAATATCCATTCATGGGGAAATGTAGAAATACTCTGAAGTGTGTTTGCTTGCTTAGTCATGTCTGACTCTTTGCAACCCTTTGGAATGTAGCCTGCCTGACTCCTCTGTCCATGGGATTCTTCAGGCAAGAATACTGGAGAGGGTTGTCATTTCATCCCCCAGGGATCTTCTTGACCAGTATTCTTAATATGAGTTGTTCCTCTGCTTGGAACCTTTGCTCTCTTAACATTTACATGTCCCACTCCCTCTCTTCTTTCAGGACTTTGAAAGAAACTCAGAAACTTTCAGAAACTCAGGTTTCTCATTATCTGTGAGGTGTTGTCTACCTGCCCCACATAACACAGCAATGCCCATTTCTCTAATCGAGGACCTCTGGACAGCCTACCCTCTTCAGAACTTTGTTTTTCTGATAGTCCTTATCATCATCTGCAGTAAAATACCCCCTTTTAAGTATGCCTCATTCCCCCACTAGGGCATGAGAGCAAGGGATCTGTTTTGCTTACTATGGCAATCATGGTGCCTAAGTGGCTGCCACATGCTTAGTATTTAGTAGATATTAGTTGAATGAATTAATGACGGAATATTAGATTTCAATGAAAGTGAATGAACTGGATAAATAATAAATACACATAACTTAGATATATTCCAAAACTTGAATAAGTTTGATTGGAAAAACAAATTTCTAAATGAAATCTATATATGCACAAATATATGTAGGCATACACACAAAATATGCACACTATATATACATTATATACACACACAAATATGTACACATACATCCTCATATATATAATTATACACACATATATATGTATATACATACATATGCTCACACAATAGACATATATGTGTACATACGTGCATATATATCTATAAAATGACATTTATTTAAATAAATGAAACACACATGTGCATGTACACATATACACATGTATACGCATGCATAACAGACTGAGGTATGGAAAGCAAATTCTTCAATCAACATCGCAGAACCAGGACATTAGTAGCTGAATGGAAGGAAAGCGATAATCGACATGAGTCTGTGAATGCTATTTCATAGATAAAAATGTTATTTAGAATCACATAAACTAAGGAGAACTTGGCAGAACCTCCCATTTTATGCTGACATCCCCTTTCAACATTTCTGACAGGCGCTGGTTCACCTAGTTACTGACTGAATGTTTTGGGAGCAGGTCTCTTAGCACCTTAATGATAAATGAGATAACACATGAAATTGGTTAAAACTGTAAACTTTGAACATTTAGGAATTGATGTAATTTCTCTGTCCATTTGTACAGAAAACTGAAGCAGGGACCTGAAGAATTCAGTCTTCCTTTAGGTCCAAATGTCCAAAATGTGAAAGGATGCTGGTGTGAATGGTTTTCATGAATACAGTGCAAGCTAGGAGTCAGAATGTAGGTAATTTTCAGTAGGTGCAGAATGAAGAATACAAATGGGTATTTGTCTGAAAAGTATTTAGAAATTTGACTGAGTTGGCTGCCAGCTCCAATGTTATCTAGTTAATCCAAGGGACAGCTTGTCCTGGCTATCAAACTCAAATGGCATGCAGTAATGGGAAGCGTTACTCATTGGAACCACAGTAGGAGAAAATCATGTCAGAGCTTATGTTTCTCTAGGGACTTCTTTTCCAACTCTGTAATTTTTCATCAGGATCCTGTTTTGTTTTTTTTTTTTTTAAAAAAAAAACCCACTCAATACTGACATTTTAAGTAAAAATCCAAATAAATATCAAAGCAAATATAGGTGCCTCAGTGGAGAATTTTATCTTTTACTCTTTGATTTTTAACATCTTATCTTGAATATCTTGTTTATGTATTCAAATTTGTAATCTTCATTCCTTCCAAATAAATCAATAAATTGCATTTTCATAGCAAAACAGTGGCAGAAAGCTGCCCTTATTTTATATAGCTCTCAGTGATATCCCATATACTTTGGCACTTGAAATAGTGTTTCACTCTTATGTAGGAAATTTATTTTGGACTAGATCAATTAGGAACTATTCATATAGTTTAAAATTAAGTATCAACTCAGCGAAATTTAATAAAAGTTTGCTAGGTTTTAACTTCCTGGGCTCAGTTCAACAAGCATCTTTTCAATGCCTGTCACGTACCACACAGCCATGTGAGGATACAGAGATAAATCGACTTTCTCCTTGTCCAAGGGAAAGATCTTACAGTGTCTGAATGACGCATGTGAAGTGCTAACAAAGAGACATACATGAACTATGAAATCTGTTGGAGGACCCATCCCCAAATAAAGGCTCAGGGGAGGCTTGTTGGACTAGGAAAATTAATTCTGAGAGAGTGTTAGCCCATGTGAAGAATGGGAGGCAGTGCTTTTCAGATTGAAAAGAGGATGACAAGATTGGTTTGTAAGATCGGTTTTGTCAAGAAAAGAGAAACTCATTTGTCTTCACTGTATAAGAAAAGCATGGCAGACATAGGAAACTGTAAGCAAGTTTGTGTTTCTAGAGGTTAGAACACCTACTACGCGTATATGTACATCACTTTGCTTCTACGGGGAAAACAGCTGTAAAAGGGCTGACAGTCAAGATATGGAACCCAGTCAGAGGCTCCTTCCAGCTTCCCTGGTGGCTCAGATGGTGAAGAATCTGCCTGCAATGCAGGAGACCCAGGTTCGATCCCTGGGTTGGGAAGATCCCTTGGAGAAGGGAATGGCAACCCACTCCAGTAATCTTGCCTGGAAAATTCCGTGGACAGAGCAGCCTGGTGGGCTACAGTCCGAGGGATCACAGAGAGTTGAACGTGACTGAGCAAGCCCACAACGTGGCACACACAAGGAGGTCCGACAGCTCAGAGTGTGATGAGGAAGTCTTCAAGGAAAGAAGGAAGAGAGCCAGCCATCCCTCCATTTCCCCAGAGTCTTCCAGCACAGGTCAGGGAGAGGACTTTGATGTAAAATCAAGTTGTGCATTTGCTTAATGTTTTAAACTAGATATTCTAATTACTGTGTTGAAATTCAACTTAAACTCTAGGACTTCCATTATCTTAGTAAACAAAAAAAAAACATAGTCTCTGTCCAATTTTCATTAAACAATTTTAAATGAGCAGTAGGAACAAAATAAATTGATTTTGTTGTCCCACTGGTTGTGTTTGTTTAATATACTGGTTATATCATAATTCACCAACATTGGACCTATTATAGCAATAATAAATTTAATAGATAAAATGATGGATTCTATTCAGGAATTTGTTGATATGTGGATGGTAGCAGAACATCCAAGTGGATTTTTCCAATAGTGAAGCAACTGAATGAATTTATACCTAAATTCATTTTGGTCTAAATTTTGGAGAGAAATTAGGGCTATACTCAAGAAACATTTGTTTCTCTTGAACATCTTTTTTTTTTCTTTTAGCTCTTTATGAGTGATGATTACTTCCAAACCAAGATATCTTCATGAACCCACAATTACCGTGGGTTTATCTGTTTCTATGAAAGCTATAGGTGGTTACCAATAAAAGCTATCTAAAATACTATTTTATCTCAAGAACAGTAACTTCTTATCAACGCTTGATCAATTTTGAATTTCTCAGCAGGCAATTTCCACCAGTTGTCTCTCCATATTTATGTAAACTCATATTTCACCATTTCTACAAGGGATGACTCCATCTGAGCCTAACAGAACTCATGTGTCATTTATATTTTTGCTGTTCAACATGTTGAAACATGCTTTCAACAAAATCCTACCTTAAATACCTAGTTAAGACACTCTTTTTTTCTTTCTCACTGAAGTATAGTTGATTGACAATCCTGGGTTCATTTCTGCTGTATTGCACAGGGACTCAGTAATACATACACAGTCCTTTACATGTTCTTTTCTATCCAGGTTTCCCGTAGGATACTGAACATAGTTCCCTGTGCAGTAAAGTAGGACTCTGTTGCTTATCCATCCCATATATAATGATTTGCATCTGCTAATCCCAACCTCCCTTTCCTTCCCTCCTCCCCTTGGTAACCACAATTCTGTTCTCTAAATCTGTGAGTCTGTTTCACAGATATGTTTATTTGTATCTTATTTTAGATTTCACATATAAGTGCTATCATACAGTGTTTGTCTTTCTCTTCCTGACTTCACCTAGCATGGTAATCTCTAGATCCAACCAAGTTGCTGCAAATGGCATTATTTCATTTCTTACGATTTAATGATATTTCATTGTATGTGCTGGAGAAGGAAATGGCAACCTACTCCAGTGTTCTTGCCTAGAGAATCCCATGGACAGAGGAGCCTGGCGGGCTACAGCCCACGGGGTTGCAAAGAGTCGGACACGACTGAACGACTTCACTTCACTTCATTGTATATGCTTCCCAGTTGGCTCAGTGGTAAAGGACCTACCTGCCAAATGGGAGTTGCAGGTTCGATCCCTGTGCCAGGAAGATCCCCTGGAGAAGGAAATGGCAACCCACTCCAGGAGTTGTGTCTTGGAAATCCCATGGACAGAGGAGCCTGGTGGGCTACAGTCCATGGGGTCATAAAAGAGTCAGACACAACTTAGTGACTAAACACAACAACAATATCCCACTGTATGTATATATACAGGGCTTCCCAGCTTGTGTTAGTGGTAAAGAACCCACCTGATAATGCAGGAGACATAAGAAATGTATGTTTGATCCCTGGATTGGGAAGATCCTCTGGAGCAGGGCACGGCAACCCACTCCAGTGTTCTTGTCTAGAGAATTCCATGGCCATAGGAGCCTGGCGGGGCTACAGTCTATAGGGTCACAAAGAGTCGGCCACTACTGAAACAACTTGACACACATACATGTATACAAACACACACACACATACATATGTATGTATGTATGTGTGTATATATATATATGTGTGTGTGTGTGTGTGTGTATGCCACATTTTCTTTATCCATGCAGCTGTTGATGGACATTTAGGTTGTTCTCAAGTCTAGGGTATCATAAACAGTGCTGCTATGAACATAAAGGTCTGTCTTTCAAAGCTTTGGTTTTTCCAGTGGTCATGTATGGATGTGAGAGTTGGACTATAAAGAAAGCTGAGTGCCAAAGAATTGATGCTTTTGAACTGTGGTATTCACAGTTTACAGTCTTCACAGGAGAAGACTCTTGAGAGTCCTGTGGACTGCAAGGAGATCCAACCAGGCCATCCTAAAGGAAATCAGTCCTAAATCTTCATTGGAAGGACTGATGCTGAAGCTGAAACTTCAATACTTTGGCCACCTGATGCGAAGAACTGACTCGTTAGAAAAGACCCTGATGCTGGGAAAGATTGAGGGCAGGAGGAGAAGGGGACGACAGAGGATGAGATGGTTGGATGGCATCACCGACTCAATGGACATGAGTTTGAGTAGACTCTGGGAGTTGGTGATAGACAGGGAGACCTGGCTTGCTTCAGTCCATGGGGTCGCAAAGAGTCGGATGTGACTGAGCCACTGAACTGAACTGCACCAATTTACATCCGTACCAACAGTGTAGGAGGTTTCCTTTTTCTCCACACCCCCTCCAGCATTTGTTATTTGTAGACGTTTTAATAATGGTCATTCTGATTGGTGTGAGATGGTAATTCATTGTATAACATGTATTTCAAGGAGCCCAGCACGCATATAAGATCCATGAGATTATAAGAATATTTGTATATCTTCTATGGGAATAATGATCCATGATTTAAGTAAGTTTTGATATAGGGTCCATAACACAGAAAATAGCTAAAAACCACTGATTGAACCTAAAATCTGATTCACTTTGCTCTATGTATGCACAGTTTACTGCCCTTTCCAGCATCTGCAATTACTGGAAGACTCTCATCTGCCAGATGTTTTGACTTGCTTGCTCCTCTAGAGCTGTTCCTGCTGATTTCCCCATGGCTAGCTGGCATTTACTCTGGGTCCAGAGTAGCTCTTGTCACAGGCAGGAGAGTTTCAGCTTCCTCATCCCCCACATTCAGCTATAATTTCCTAGACTGACCTGAGATGTGATTTGCCAGACTTTTCTGTTAGCTCAGCACTCCTGATTGTTACCTAATAATGTCTTTGGGTCCCTATGGAACAATCACATGTGTTTGATGATTGAAAGCTCCCTCACTCCCTGGCATCATTGCATTTAGCCTCTGGTGTGCAGCATGCCAGTCTTCACTGAACTCCTGATTTTCCTCTGCCAGGTCTTGTCCTCCTTTTTTACAAGCACTGTTACTTCATCTTGACTCAGTAATAACAACGATGACGCCGAATAACAAAAGCAAGACTGAGGCGCTTACATGTGCTAGGCAATATACTTAAGGTTTTAAATGTGTTGCCTCATTTCTTTCTGACAACCACTTTATGTGGTATACATTTTTAACAATTATCTTCAGTTTAATCTGCCTGCAATGCGGGAGACCTGGGTTCAATCTCTGGGTTGGGAAGATCCCCTGGAGAAGGGAAAGGCTACTCACTCCAGTATTCTGGCCTGGAGAATTCCATGGACTGTATAGTCCATGTGGTCACAAAGAGTCAGACACGACTGAGTGACTTTCACTCACACTCTTTTTGAGCAACCACTGTATGGCAGATATTTTGCTATGCTGTCCATATATTAAATGCAATCTTTACAGACATATAAAATGGATATTTTTATCCTCAATTTGTAGAAGTGTGAATTGAGAAAAAAGAGGCTAAGTGGGTCAGTTTATGCAGAAAAGAAACTGATTAAATCTCAGGGTCTGCATTCCCATTTCATGGTATTATTGTTTTTTAGTGGCTCTGGCTCAGTTGTGTCCAACACTTTGTGACCCCATGAACTGCATCACACCAGGCTTCCCTGTCCTTCACTATCTCTCGGTGTTTGCTCAAACTCATGTCCATTGAGTCGGTGATGCCATCCAACCATCTCATCCTCTGTCGTCCCCTTCTCCTCCTGCCCTCAATCTTTCCCAGCATCAGGGTCTTTTCAAACGAGTCAGCTCTTCGCATCAGGTGGCCAAAATATTGGAGTTTCAGCTTCAGCATCAGTCCTTCCAATGAATATTCAGGACTGACTTCCTTTAGGATTGACTGGTTTGACCTCCTTGCAGTCCAAGGGACTCTCAAGAGTCTTCTCCAGCACCACAGTTTGAGAGCATCATTTCCTTGGTGCTCAGTCTTCTTTGCAATAAGGAGTTTATGATTGGAACTACAGTCAGCACTCAGTCTTGTTTTTGCTGACTGTATAGACCTTCTCCATCTTCAGTTGCAAGGAATATAATCAATCTTGTTTTGATATTGACCTTCAGGTGATGTTCATGTTTGCTATGACCAGTGCATTCTTTTGGAAAAACTCTGTTAGCCTTTGCCCTACTTCATTTTGTACTCCAAACCCAAATTTGCCTGTTACTTATCTCTTGACTTCCTACTTTTGAACTCCTGTCTCCTATGAAGAAAAGGACCTTTTTTTTTTTTTTTTAATGTTTGTTCTAGAAGGTCATGTAGGCCTGCATAAAACTGTATAACTTCAGCTTCTTCAGCATTAATGGTTAGGGCATAGACTTGGATTACTATGATATTGAATGGCTTGTCTTGGAAATAAACAGATCATTCTGTCATTTTTGAGACTGCACCCAAGTACTGCATTTTGGACTTTTTTGTTGACTATGAGGGCTACTCCATTTCTTTTAAGGGATTCTTACCCACAGTAGTAGATATAATGGTCATTGGAATTAAATTTGCCCATTCCTATCCATTTTAGTTCTCTGATCCCTAAAATGTCAATGATCACTCTTGCCATCTCCTGTTTGACCACTTCCAATTTGCCTTGATTCATGGACCTAATATTTCAGGTTCCTATGCAATATTGTATTCATTTCACATGCTAGCAAAGTAATGCTCAAAATTCTCCAAGCTAGACTTCAACAATATATGAACCAAGAACTTCCAGATGTTCAAGTTGGATTTAAAAAAGGCAGAAGAGCCAGAGACCAAATTGCCAACATGTGCTGGATTACAGAAGAAGCAAGAGAATTCAAGAAAAACATCTACTTCTGCTTCATTGACTATGCTAAAGTCTTTGACTGTGTGGATCACAGCAAACTGTGGAAAATTCTTCAAGAGATAGGAATACCAGACCACCACCTACCTGCCTTCTGATAAATCTGTACCCAAGTCAAGAAGCAACAGTTAGAATCAGACATGGAACAATGAACTGGCTCAAAACTGGGAAAAAAACATGTCAATGCTATATACTGTCATCCTGCTTATTGAACTAATATGCAGAGTACACCATTCAAAATGCCAGGCTGCATGAAACAAAGCTGGAATCAAGATTGCCAGGAGAAATATCAATAATCTCAAATCTCAAATAATCTAAAAAATCTCAAATGACACCACCCTTATGACAGCAAGTGAAGAGGAACTAAAAAGAGCCTCTTGATGAAGGTGAAAGAGGAGAGTGGTTTTGACATTAAAACGTAATATTAACTTAAAACTCAGCATTCAAAAGATGAAGATCATGGCATCTGGTCCCATCACTTCACGGCAAATAGATGGGGAAACAATGGAAGCAGTGAGAGACTTTATTTTCTTGGGCTCCAAAATCACTGTAGATGGTAACTGCAGCCATGAAATTAAAAGACACTTGCTCCATGGAAGAAAAGCTATGACCAATATAGACAGCATATTAAAAAGCAAAGACATTACTTTGCCAGCAAAGGTCCACCTAGTCAAGGCTATGGTTTTTCCAGTAGTCATGTATGGATGTGAGAGTTGGACTATAAAGAAAGCTGAGTGCTGAAGAATTGATGCTTTTGAACTGTGGTATGGGGGAAGACTCTTAAGAGTCCCTTGGACTGCAAGGTGATCCAACCAGTCCATCCTAAAGGAAATCAGTCCTGGGTGTTCATTGGAAGGACCGATGTTGAAGCTGAAACTCCAATACTTTGGCCACCTGATGGCGAAGAACTGACTCATTTGAAAAGACCCTGTTGCTGGGAAAGATTGAAGGCAGGAGGAGAAGGGGACAACAGAGGATGAGATGGTTGGATGGCAACACCAACTCAATGGACATGAGTTTGAGCAAGTTCCAGGAGATGGTGAAGGACAGGGAAGACTGTTGTGCTGCAGTCCATGGGGTCACAAAGAACTGGACACAACTGAGGGAATAAACAACACCCTCCTTTATTGTCTAACTCTCACATCCGTAGATGCCTGATGTCAAAACCATAAGTTTGACTATATGGACTTTGTCAGCAAAGTGATATCCTCGTCTCTTCCTAAGACCCCTGACTCACTCTTCCACTAGAACCTATGACTTCAGTGGATGAGTCTAGTCCAGGCTTTCATTTCTGCCTTACTGAATTGTGTCTGGATATGATATTCATGCATGGGGCCAATGGCTATAATATTGTTCATAGATTGGGTGTGTTCTTCAGGTACTTTGGTGTTCATTTGTTCACTTATCCTCTCATTTACTATTTATTGAGTGCTCACTTTACGTTCAGTGTTGTGCAAGTACTAGGGAATTGAGACCGGAAAAGCACAGCTTGGAGACAGACATACAACCCACTATGATGGTCTCACAACAGCTGTAATGAAGGAGAGGGGCCTGAATTTGTGAGTTGGGGCCACAGTCAGGAGCTAGTGCTTGAACTGGATCATAAAGGGTGATCCAGAGGAGGCACTTCAATCAGAGGCAAGAGAATTTGGAAGGAGTATATGGCAAGTTCGAGGAGTCACAGTGAATTCAGCGAGTGTTGGGATGGAAGCAAGAGATGAGAGAGGCGGCATAGGAGGTCAGGAAGGGATCACTACGGACCCTGCATATCCTGCTGAAAAGTGAGGGTTCAGATGAATGTGGATGAAATCTGCCATTCCTCCACCGTGTACTGATAGAATTTATATTGGTAGACAGTAGAAACCACATTTTATAATTTCAGAGAGATATCTCCTGTACCAAGTTGTGTGCTAAGTCATTTCAGTCATGTCTGACTCTTTGCGACCCTATGGACTGTAGCCCGCCAGGCTCCTGTGTCCATGGGGATTCTCCAGGCAAGAATACTGGAGTGGGTTGCCATGCCCTCCTCCAGGGGGTCTTCCCAACCCAGGGATCGAACCTGCATCTCTTATGTCTCCTGCATTGGCAGGTGGGTTCTTTACCACTAGCATCACCTAAGTTAATATAACTTGTATAATGGAGTCCCGGTTGTTGAGTGGGGATTTATAATCTCCTCATATGTACTCATTTAGCAAAAACCCAAAGAGAGAACACTATAACCTATACTGTCGTGTTCAAAATAGTCTTTAATTCTTTCTCTCTTTCTGGTCAGTCTGAAACACTGAAAGGTAGCCAGCTTGAGAGACCAGCCTGAAAGGCTTCCTGATTCTAAACATGTGTGGATTCAGGGGTTAGTGCACATTGCAAGTACCTCTCTGCTCTGGAAATTTACCTCCTGTGATTCATTTGATCTTCTCTCATACATGCAATCTGCTGACTTGCTTCTTTACATTATTTCTGATTACAGTTTTGGAAATAGCTTAGAAAGTAACAGCTACTCAGAGAAAGGACCAAGGGACTTATGTTTCCTAATCAAATCTGATGGGCTTCCCTGGAGGCTCAGTGGTAAAGAATCTACCTGCCAATTCAGGAGATACAGGTTCGATCCCTGGGTTGGGAAGATCCCTTGGGGAAGGAAATGGCAGCCCACTCCAGTATTCTTGCCTGGAAAATCCCATCGTCGAGGAGTCTGGCAGGCTACAGGCCATGGGGTCACAAGATTCAGACATGACTGAGAGACTAAACAACAACAGATCACATCTGATGGCTGCAAAGTCTTGTATTAGGTGCTCATTGAAAGAAATATCTGTATTTTCTCACTTTTGCATGTTTTAGTTTGTCTTAAAATTCCCTCAGTGCAAGTCTTTCAACAGGCCAGGGCATCACTCTTTATCTGATTTTCCATCTTCTCTGCAGGTGCCTAAACCCTGTCAAAGGCAGTAGAAGACATCGTGACTCAGGAAACCAAAGAAAACATGAACTCAAGCTTTCTAATGCGTCTCCCCTCGTACCCCAGCTGTGGAGCCTGAGAATGGGGAATTTATTCTTTGGAGTAAAATGAATGTAAAATGCTGTTTTGCTTTCAATGTGGTTCCTCCTCTTCGAGCTCATTATTTCTTTACACACATCTAAATACGACTTGGTAATTTCACCTTCGTATGCAACTCAAATATAAGAAAAAAAGGTGCTTGGGGTGCTCCAGAGTGTTTGATCCCAAATTGTAATGTGGTCTCATGCCTCTTCTTGCTCTGGGATGAGATAAAAGGAAACAAGCTGTTTTGTTGTTAAAGATCAAGGCGGTCTGAATGGCGATTCGCGACATAACCATGATCACTATGGGGAAAGGAGAGGCTGCGTGATGTTTTCCTATTAGGCACAGTATGTCAGATTTCTGTAACTGTCAGAAAGGGTATTTCATTTCATGCCCAATTGTGATTTCTTTGTTGCTGTTGCCAGTTTTAAATTCCTGGCATCATCCTCAGTAAAATCGAATGAGGGCTGCTGTGAGCAGTCCTTTCCAATGGTAAGAGAATAGCTCATATTTCAGATTCTTATTATGTCCCTGTCCTGTTCTTCCCAAGAATTAACTTTACTCGTTATCCTCACAGTACTGGTGTGAGATAGAAGGTGTTATTCCCATTTTACAGATGAGAAAACTGAGACACAGGGAGTCTAAATAACTTATCCAGGTTACATTGCTTGTACATGTTAGTGGAGGTGGAATTTAAACCCAAATAACCTTGCCAGGAATAGAGTGAGGTAAGAGAGGTGCCCAGGGCACAAAATTTAAAGAAGCAGTCCTTCTCAGTCTTCTGCATGTGCAGGATTCAAACTTGAGAGTGAGTGCCTCCTTAGATCATGTGTCCAAGGCACTTTGCTGCTTGCCACACTTCAGCCTCAGCCTTGTAAATAACCTTAATTTACAAGGAGCCTGGCTAGCCTGTTAACCTTCATACCTCCTGTCTCTCTGCTCCTGACCCTTATGGATTACAGTCAGACTTCAAGGAAGAAGTAGATAGAAGAGCCTGAAAAGGGGGTCTGTAAGTGCACAAGAGACCAGCAAGATAAAGCCCAAAGTAGGCACCTTTCTTTAGATATCTCCCTTCCTCTTCACTGGGCATTATTTTCTTGAACTGTGCTCCTTGCCATTCTTCTTTGTTAAGGCTTTGTCTCACCCCAACCTTCTCCAGTGCAGAAAGGAATAAAGATACTCTTCACTTGAGAGGTAAATCTCTGATCCCATAGAGAAAGCATTAGAACAGCACCACAGCATATGTATCCTCAGTCAGACTCGCCTGCCCCCAAATACCTTGTATCATCTTGTCAAGTCCAGACACACTCCAAGGTGTGTGTTGGGGTCAAAGATAATCCAAGAATACATACCTAGAAGGCATCTCAAGACCTTAGAACAGGATCCAGTGAAGAGAAATTAAATTGTCTTTGAGAAAAGGGAAGGTGCTCAGGGTAAGAGTGAGAACTCACCTCCTCCCTAAACCCTGTACTCTTGAAAATCCTTCAATACATGGCGTAGGTTTCGAAAGATACCAGATTTTTCAGTTAGCTGACAACTGGTGATGTAATCAGTGTATCATTAGAACAAAGAGCGCCTTCTGTTCAGTCCTATAGAACCCACGACTTAGGGAAACCACTGGGACTAGAGGCTGAGAATGGGGAAACTATCTCTGGTTCTCTTCAGTGATGGACCGACCTACCCCATGACTCAGCAGGCCATAGAAGAAGCACCTGTGAGTTATTATGAACACATGTGGAGGGCCAGAAGTAGCTGGGGTCTGAATTGCAACAAAGGAAGGTGCATGTCATAATCCGGTAGCTTTTGAAAGCTTCTCAGCATCACACTAGAAAGTTCCTGGTACTTCTACACACATTTTTACCAGTGAATTCCCAGCAGACGGGTTGATGATGGCTTCTCCTCTCTTATAGACTTCATGCCAACAAAGCCAAATGGAAAGGACCTCACCAAATGACATCATGCCAACAGAGCCAAATTGGAAGACTTCACCATGTGAACAAGGCCAGAAGCACTAAGCCAGAAAAAGAACTGAACTGTGAACAGTGTCACTTGCCTCTTTGATCAGATTCATGAATCTGGGCCCAAGGCGCCACGGCTTGTGTCGGTGGCACTGCAGGGAGCTGACGGCCAGCTGGGAAGCCCGGTGGGAGGCAAGGGCCACCGTGTAGACAGCGTCATACATCAGAGCAGCTTCAGTCTGCGGAGGAAAGCACAAGCCACATCTTCAGCTCCACCTTTGCTCCCTTCCCTTTACCTGCGGCATGACTCTGCCCACTTCCTCATCTCCTATTTGTCTGATCTCAACGACCATTTATTCTCCAGCTGAACACCTTTCCTTCTCCCATAGCTATTTTCCTCTAAAATAATATCTTTGTACCCCAGAGTAAATTGTAGTCATGGCTCTGCTTCATTTCAAGTTCTTTAAAAAAGAAAAAAGAAGAAGAAGAAAAGAAAAAAGCAACTTGGATCAGCCACAAAAGACTTGATTCAGAGAACCAGTATGTTTGGAGTGTCGTTTGTTAAACCCAGTGTTAAGATCAACTATCAATGCATTGAATTAGAAGCTTAATATTTCAATATCAGATTTTGTCTCTCAGTGTTTACCTATCTCTTGTCTATTTACTTGATTATATTTTGTAGAAAGAGAGTGCTGTGAGCAAAATTAACATGTGATTTCTAGATAAAGATACTGATATTGGGCACTTCCATTGACCAGAGTCAACAAGGCTGTAGTCATAGAATGAAATTCAATAGCAGATTTGAAGAGACTCTGAGAAGAACAGACCTCTGCAGCTTGCTCAGAAAACATGTGTTCTTGTTAGCACTTGCTTTCCTGATAGAAATTGGAACTAGCCATTCCTTTGGGGCCAGGGGCTTGGCTATGTCATTCTTAGACTCATGAGATTTCTCTCATTTGCAAAATTTCACATAATACTCTCAGTATTTTCTGAAGTACTGCCCTGTGCTTTTTTTTTTAAGGATAAAATCATATATTACCTTTGCATTTTACTTGAGGATTTTCATAGAAACTTCAAATATACTAGTTCATCTGAAATTCTCACCAACCCCACAAAATAAACAGAACACGTGAATCAAGCTATTATTATTTAGGAAACTGACCTCCAGGCAGTATATTGATTTATGTAGGGTCATACAGATAACCAGTAATTTGTATAGTCAAACCAAAAATCTAGGTCACAGAATGAAGACTATGATGTAGTTTTCCAAAATAAGATGATTTATTCAGCATATATTTATTCAATATTTATTGAAAATGTCTTGATGGAGGTAGAAAGAGAAACTAAGGGGAATTACACCTTGTATTCTATCAGTCTTTGAGTCCAGAGAATATGTCTACTTTGAATGCTTATTATTCTGGGCAATCTCTATCATTGCATTTTTCATATAATATATTAGTCTTTTTATATCTCTTTCTCGATAAAAGTGCTCAACTTCATTTTTCAGTGGCTAGCACAGTTCTTGACACATGAAAGTTGTTTAAAAAATGTTAGATGAAGGAATTAATGTTATTTCATGCTTAAAATAATTTTTTGTGAAAACTGTATAATTCCAAGGTTTTATGATGTATTTCTAAGATTAATTGCTTCACTCACACTTAATATGAGTGATATGTAGAAGCCGTGATGGTGATAATTGTTAAAGCTTAAAAATATTCTGATCATTTCAGTTCAAGGCTGATATAATCAATTTTACAGATCAGAAAACTGAAGTTCAGGGAAATTAAGTGATTAGTCTAAGGCCTATCTATTGACAGAATGGGCCTTTTTAAAAGGCAGTCTATTGTAATAGCTGACATTTATAGAGCATTTATATGTCAGGGCTTCCCAAGTGGCTCAGCAGTAAAGAATATGCCTGTAATGCAGGAGATTCAGGAGATATGGGTTTGATCCCTGGGTGGGGAAGATCCCCTAGAGGAAGAAATGAAAGCCCGCTCCAGTATTCTTGCCGGGAAAATCCCATGGACAGAGGAGCCTGGCAGGCTAGCTACAATCCGTAGGGTCACAAAGAGTTGGACACAACTGAGCATGCACATACATTGGTTTATATGTCAGGTACTCTTCCAAATATTTTGCAGTCATTGTGTCTTCACCATAATTTCTACTCCTTTATGGATGAAGAATTGACACAGTTACATGTTGTCCCCAAACTAGTGATGACAAAGCTAAGATTCAAACACAGGAAGCTGGTGCTCGGGTTTATGGTCTCAACCACAAAGCTGAGTTGCATCTAAACCAAGTATTTGTATGGTGATTTAATGGTTTAAATAATAGGTCAACATGATCAATATCCATTGGCGATTAACTACGTTCTAGACACTATAAGCATTTTACATGTTATCTCCTTTAATTACTGAAATTAAACCTTCCAAGTAGGTATTTTCCCCATTTTGAAAGTCAAGAGTGAAAGTGTTAGTCGCTTAATCATGTCCAATTCTTTGTCACCCCATGAACTGTAGTCCACCAAGCTCCTCTGTTCATGGAATTCTCCACGTAAGAAGACTGAAGTGAGCCAAAAGAAAAAAAGAAAAGACTGGAATGGGTAGCCATTTCCTTCTCCAGGAGATCTTCCAGACCCAGGGATCAAGCCCATGTCTTCTGCAGTGGCAGGCAGATTCTTTACCATCTGAGCCACCAGGGAAACCCAAACACAGACAGAGAAATTGAGGCTTGAATGTACCAGACATAACTTTAATAACAAGTTGCCTAAAGTTATATAGCCAGTAAGGGAAGGAGCAAGGATTTCATCTTGGGATGAATGCTGAGTTCAGAGGGTATGCTCTCAACTACCATGCTGTGGGGACCTGGGACTTTTGGGCCTTGGAATATAGCTTTTTAAAATATACATTTGTTTGTATATTCACTAATTGGCTGATTGATGATTGATTTGATAGAGAAACGTGAGGAGAGGAATTCCAATGGTCGAACTTTTCTATACACTTAACTTAGTCACTCGGATTTCAACTTTCTTTGTCAAGGTTGTCTCTATACTGAGCTAAGTAATAACAAGATTCAAAACTATAGGCCAGATTGGTGCGTTCCAAATTCAAAGAAGAAAATCATTTATTCTAAAATTATGCTTCCCCTTTTATACAATGTTTTCTTAGATTGAGAAGACATTTAAGTACTTTATAGCACAAATAAACTAGCACTGAATTTCCTCCCCTTTTCAGTTTTATGCTAGAGGCCTGCTTACCAAACAGCAACTCTCAAGCCATTTTAAGTAAATATATACAAAAAAAATGGCCAGTGTTTCAAATTTTATTCTTCCAAATATGTTTGTTTTCACATTCTATTTACACATAAAGCTTAGAAGACACCACATGCTCAGTGCCTCTAAAAGAATATTTTTACAGCACGTGGATCACAAAACAGGCACATTGAAAGTGGGCTTCTACAATGAGGTACCATTACACGCCAGTCAGGATGGCTGCTATCCAAAAGTCTATAAGCAATAAATGCTGGAGAGGGTGTGGAGAAAAGGAACCCTCTTACACTGTTGGTGGGAATGCAAACTAGTACAGCCGCTATGGAGAACAGTGTGGACATTCCTTAAAAAACCGGAAATAGAACTGCCATATGACCCAGCAATCCCACTCCTGGGCATACACACTGAGGAAACCAGATCTGAAAGAGACACGTGCACCCCAATGTTCGTCACAGCACTGTTTATAATAGCCAGGACATGGAAGCAACCTAGATGCCCATCAGCAGATGAATGGATAAGGAAGCTGTGGTACATATACACCATGGAATATTACTCAGCCGTTAAAAAGAATTCATTTGAATCAGTTCTAATGAGATGGATGAAACTGGAGCCCATTATACAGAGTGAGGTAAGCCAGAAAGATAAAGAACATTACAGCATACTAACACATATATATGGAATTTAGAAAGATGGTAACGACAACCCTATATGCAAAACAGAAAAAGAGACACAGATGTACAGAACAGGTTTTTGGACTCTGTGGGAGAAGGTGAGGGTGGGATGATCTGAGAGAACAGCATTGAAACAAGTATACTATCAAGGGTGAAACATATCACCAGACCAGGTTGGATGCACAAGACAAGTGCTTAGGGCTGGTGCACTGGGAAGACCCAGAGGGATGGGATGGAGAGGGAGGCGGGAGGAGGGGATCGGGATGGGGAACACATGTAAATCCATGGCTGATTCATGTCAATGTATGGCAAAAACCACTACAATAAAGATTGCCTCTTTAGAATATTCTGCCTAATCAGAGTGTCTTTGCATCACAGGGGTCGTGGGTAATGCAAATAATTTATGCTAACGGTGTGACTCATGGTGATTGCTTATTTTTGTTCACTTGGTGCTCTGGACCTTGTCACATTAGTTTGACCTCTGGAGTGGCTGGAGACTAACTGAAGCCAGCTAGGTAGATGCTCTTTGCCTATGTGACTGACCTCCCATAAAATCCCTGGACATTGAGGCTCAGATGCACTTCCCTGGTTGGCAACATGTGATACATTTTGTCACACATCTTTGCTGATGTGTGCACTGTCAATTCAGACTTGGTCTTCGTGACTTTTGTTGATGTTAATCTGTATCCTTTCTCTGTAATAAATTGTAATTATGAATATAACACCTTTTCTGATTTCTGAGTCTTCCTAAATGAAAGTGAAAGTTGCTCAGTCGTGTCCGACTCTTTGTGACCCTAGGGACTATACGGTCCATGAAATTCTCCAGGAGAGAATACTGGAGTGGGTAGCCTCTCCCTTCTCCAGGGGATCTTCCCAACCCAGGGACCGAACCCAGGTCTCCCGCTTTGCTGGTGGATTCTTTACCATCTGAGTCACCAGGGAAGCTCTTGGGGACCCCAATAAAGTGGCCTTGGGGACTCCAATACAAACCAATGAGATGCTATGCCACCTTAGGGATGAGAGCTAAAAGCCTGAGACAGCCTTATGGAGTCTCCACGTTTTGCTCCCTGCCTGGCATGTTGCTGTTGTTGGAAAAACCTAGAGGAGATCAGGGTGCTGAAGGGAGACCCACCCAGTCTTTGGAGAGCAAATATGTGAAATGTACGGATTTTCCATCTTCTCTCCAAATTTGGAAACATTCACATTACCCTGATATGGATAAACAAGTCGTTTCTCTAACAGTGAAATGCTTTCAAATAGTACCTCATCCCCCTCATTTCCTAGTTTCCTCTATTAAAATGTTAATATCTCACCCACACATAGAGCTAACAGCAAGTTGCCTCTTAGTATGAATTAGCTGGTCCTTCTTTTTCCTGAGACACGCCCCTTGAAACGAGGATTCTGGTAAGGGTGAGAAGCCTCGTGTTTTGGCTACAAGACCCCTGCAAGGGAGCACAAGCTGGTGGGGTGGAGGCTTCTGAGGGAGCCAAAGTGCTAGGAGAGTCGGTGAGCACTCGGGAAGTAGAGACGAGCAACTTGCAAGTGAGCTTGGGTTTGGAAGAAGGTTGTGGAAGGTAGCAAAGATACCACCTTGTACTCATTATCTAGAAATTCAGTAATTAGGAGAGCAGCTCTAGTGCAGTCTGGCACAGAAGTTGACATACTGAGAACCTCAATGAGTATTTGCCAGCTTTTGAGAAAGACAAGAATAGGGAAAAGAGGATTTATGTGGAGTTGGGAAACAGAACTGGGTAATGCCATTGGTCATACAAGGTCACACAGATCCCAGGGAAGAGGCTATCTTGGACTAGACTTGCAAACAGAAGAACGTGTGTCTTTGTAGAGAATTGGACCCTGCCTTGAATAAGATAGAATCTCTTCTTTCAGAAAGCCTTTTGTTCTTCTTTCATTGAATACAAATTGGCAAAACAGCAGGTGCCATTAAGTAAATTCAATATTATGTCCTAGAGGCTTTGTGTATGTTACCTAACTGAATTTGTAAAGTAACACTGTAAAGTATTATTATACAGAATGCAGATGAGCTAGGAGGTTCAGAGAGGCTACACAATTTAGGATATTTAGTTATTCAGGGACATAGGAAGGACTAAACTAGGTTTTCCTAATCTGGAAAGATCTTGCTTTTTCCACTGAATCCCACTGCCTGTTTTATCAGAAGGGTAGACACGACGGCAGTAGACACTCAGGGTGACTCTCAAGTTGGAGACTCAGAGTTGCCTTCTCTATGGATCATCATTACAGGAAACAGTTACATGTGAGATGAGGGTACTGACTTAACTTCACATTGTGAATGCATTTGAAGAACTGGGAAGGCAGATGACAAATCAAAGCTTTGTTGTTTCCATGGCTCTGTGTCATATTGAATAACACAGAATTTTGGTTCACAGTCAGAGAAGAATCCATCTGAGAATGGGCCACTCCATTACCAAAGTCTGTCCTCAAAACCCAATAGATTGAATTAGTCCAAGAGAGAAATTTAACCGTAGAGAAAAGAAATGAAGTACATTTTACAAAATCACTCTATTCAGTTAACTAACACTTCAGTTGATAAAACACTCTTTTTAAATCTCAAGGTGTTTTTAAATAATGAGTTTCACTATTTTTGTACTCTTGACTCAGTAACAGTTTTCTTAATTAACTCAATTTTGACCCTGTTTTTAATGTCAATTTTTTTTTATTATTAATATATATATGTCTTACCTCTGAAGTCAAAATTCTTGGACTTACATATTTTCAGGTTTGAGTGTGTTCTGACATAATAATATGCTTTGAAGATATTTTTAGTGCATAATGTTCTAAGAAATTCTTAATTGTTAAAACATTGAAAAGTAGATAAGTAGATGGAATGTCAAAATACATAGGTTTTTAAAAATATCCTATATATTATGTTCATAAGGGCATCTGTGCATGTACTTGGCACACATGAAGATAAAGGACTATAGGGAGATTCACTTTGGAGAACAGTGAGGAAATGGCATGCGATTTTGGAGAAAGCAATTTCATTAAAAGAGTATTACTTAATTATCGATAGTGGTTAGTGTATGACTAATTTTTGAAATAATATTATTACTTTAGAATAATCTCTATTTTTATTAATCATGCCCATTTCTCATTTATAGAAGCTCTCTTTGGACTTTTGCAGTATTATCTCAGGGCTACATGCATATTTTTCATTTAATATCTTGTGTCTTAGTAGACCTCAGTGCATACGTAGTAGACCTCAATTATTTAGTACATTAATTCTTTTATTAAATGCGTGTTTATTGAAGGTCTGTTTTGTGCCAGCCTCTTCCTAGTGTTGAGAACAGAGCAGAATATGAACAGACAGAATTTCCAGCTTCATGTATTTATATCCTTGCTGGTGATAGCACCAAACAAACAGATCTGAATGTGACCTATCGGCATCAGGGCCGCAGAGAAAAGTAACACAGGTTAGCAGAGGGAGAATAAGAGGAAGAGGGGGTTCTAGACTAGGTAGCAGGCTCATAGAAGGTGTCTTCAGGGATGTAACCTTTGAGCAAACCTGAATAGGGGAACGTTCCAAGCCCTGGAAGCAGCAAATGCTAGAGATGCAGGAATGAAGTAAGTCCAAAAGAGAAAAACAAATCTTTCATATTAGCCCAAAATGTGGAATCTAGAAAAATGGTAAAGATGAACCTATTTGCAAAGCAGAAGCACAGATATAGACTTAAAGAACGAACACATGGACACTAAGAGGGGAAAGGTGCTGTGGGATGACTTGGGGGACTGAGACTGACCTATATACTCCATGGACACTATGCATAAAGCGTAACTAGTGAGAACCTACTGCATAACGAAGGAAATCCACAAAAGGGGGCATATATGTATACGTATGCCAGACTCACTCATCTCACACGTCAGTAAAGCAATGCTCAAAATTCTCCAAGTCAGGCTTCAACAGGACATGAACTGTGAACTTCCAGATGTTTAGGCTGGTTTTAGAAAAGACAGAGGAACCAGAGATCAAATTGTCAACATCCGTTGGATTATTGAAAAAGCAAGAGAGTTCCAGAAAAACTTCTATTTCTGTTTTATTGACTATGCCAAAGCCTTTGACTGTGTGGATGACAACAGACTGTGGAAAATTCTGAAAGAGACGGGAATACCAGACCACCTGACCTGCCTCTTGAGAAATCTGTATGCAGGTCAGGAAGCAACAGTTAGAAGTGGATGTAGAAAAACAGACTGGTTCCAAATAGGAAAAGGAGTATGTCAAGGCTGTATATTGTTGCCCTGCTTATTTAACTTATATGCAGAGTACATCATGAGAAATGCTGGGCTGGAAAAAGCACAAGCTGGAATCAAGATTGCTGAGAGAAATATCAGTAAAGCCTCAGGTATGCAGATGACACCACCCTTATGGCATAAAGCAAACAAGAACTAAAGAGCCTCTTGATGAAAGTGAAAGAGGAGAGTGACAAAGTTGGCTTAAAACTCAACATTAAGAAAACTAAGATCATGGCATCTGGTCCCATCACTTCATGGCAAATAGATGGGGAAACAGTGGAAATGGTGACAGACTTTATTTTGGGGGGCTCCAAAATCACTGCAGATGGTGACTGCAGCCATGAAATTAAAAGACGTTTATTCCTTGGAAGAAAAGTTATGACCAACCTAGACAGCATATTAAAAAGCAGAGACATTTCTTTGCCAGCAAAGGTCCATCTCGTCAAGGCTATGGTTTTTCCAGTGGTCATGTATGGATGTGAGAGTTGGACTATAAAGAAAGCTGAGTGTCGAAGAATTGATGCTGTGGTGTTGGAGAAGACTCTTGAGAGTCCCTTGGACTGCAAGGAGATCCAACCAATCCATCCTAAAGGAGATCAGTCCTGGATGTTCATTGGAAGGACTGATGCTGAAGCTGAAACTCCAATCATTTGGCCACCTGATGAGAAGAACTGACTCATTGGAAAAGACCCTGATTCCGGGAAAGATTGAAGGTGGGAGGAGAAGGGGACGACAGAGGATGAGGTGGTTGGATGGCATCACCGACTCAATGGACATGAGTTTGAGTAAATTCCAGGAGTTGGTGATTGGACAGGGAGGCCTGGTGTGCTGCAGTCCATGGGGTCGCAAAGAGTCGGACACGACTGAGTGACTGAACTGAACTGATGCCTGACTCACAGCAGGAAATAACACAACATTGTAAAGCAACTATACTCCAATAAAATTTAGGAAAAAAAATAATAATGAATGAAATATGGATCGGAGATATATAGACACAGTGGAATTGAAACCAAAGGAGTTTTTATCTTTAAGGTAGAGAAGAAGGAGTTTGAGTTCAGAGGCTATTTGAGAACAAAGACTTGTTAACACTGGGCCTGGTCTTGGGGGCCTGGGGTGTGCTCTCTTCATTCAACCATCAGTTCATCAGATGCCCTTATTGTTGCTGTGGTTCAGTTGCTAAGTCGTGTCTGACTCTTTGCAACCCCATGGACTGCAGCAAGCCAGGCTTCCCTGTCCTTCACTATCTCATAGAGTTTGGTCAAGCTCATGTCCATCAAGTCGGTGATGGGCTATCCAACCATCTCATCCTCTTTTGCCCCCTTTCTCCTCTTGTCCTCCATCTTTCCCAGCATCAGGGTCTTTTCCAGTGAGTCAGCTCTTCGCATCAAGTGGCCAAAGTATTGGAGCTTCAGCTACAGCATCAGTCCTTTGCGTGAATATTCAGAGTTGGTTTCCCTTATTATACTTGCCCTTTAAGCTTCCTGTGACTGTTTCTATACTCCCAAATCAGCCAAAATGAAACAGTGAACTGCAAAATGGACTCTTTGAAAAAATACAGGTCAACATATGCTTCACAGGATCAATAGCAAGGCTCTATCTGCATAACCGTGGGATCTGCCTTCTAGTGGCCAACTGAGAGTTACCACTGTTTTTCACCAGTAATGTCATAATCTAACATAGTTGCTCTACCCACTTTTATAGCAACCTGCTGAGCCACCTTCTGTTCTAATAAATCCCTATTTCCTTTTAGAGTTTATAATAATAACAACAACAACAACGCTAGTAACAATGACTCCTCTGGTTAGATGAGAAGACTATAGTAAACTCTAGAGAGAGTCTCTCATCCCTGGGGACCTGGGGCTGCCATGCTTCCTGTCCACAGGACTGGTGAGCCTGGCTGGGTGGGAACTGTATGGTTCTGTCTGCCTCATTCAGTGCTTTGTCTCATCTCAGTCAATATGCACAAACTCTTCTGTCAGCTCAGTATAATTGAAGACAATGGACAATTTTTGTTTTTGATAAATTAAGACATACTTGTGATGAATAATTAATGTCTGGCATGAATTCACATCTATATTAAGGTAGGTCCAAGCTCTAACTCTTTCAGTGGTACTCAAGGAACACAGGTAAAAATGACTTGCAATCTCATCCTGTGATAGAGATCTTGCTTGAGAAGTGGGGGTAAAGGGTGGACAGAAGGTTTTGAACTGTATTTGAACACATTGGGATTACAACTCCAGGAGGAAAAATATACCAGCAACTTTTTTTTAGTCTCTCTCCTTCCCTCCCTCCCTTTCTCTCTCTTTCTTTATCTTTCCTTACAGAAGTCTAGCATTTCCTTGGATATTTTCTACTTCTTATTCAAAGCAAAGTTTCAAGTCATCCCAAGGCTCATTTGTACCAAAATGCTTTCCATCATTATCTCTCAGATCACTTTGTATATTTTAAGGGTTATTTCAGATCTGAACAAAAGACAGGGACCTTAAACATGGAATCATCCAGAACCACTTAATTCATTTGTTTCTTCTTCTTTTTTTTTTTTCATTTGTACCTTGTTCAAAAAAGATAGAAAAAGAATAGAAATCCCAAGTTTATTTATCTGTGAGATGATGCCTTTCAGTTATCAGTAAATTGCATCTTAAAAGCAAGAGTGTTTCTCCCGATGATGGGAACAGAGAATGAAATACTATGCCAATTTAAAATGCTATTACCTGCCCGCATTCCCAATATCTTTTCCCTTGGATGACACTGTTCTGACATAGAGATCTTTTTTTTTTTCTTTTATTTCCTGCAATTTTCTTTCATCACACAGGGAGCTTCATTAGAGAAATAAAGCTAGGGTAGGTGCATTTGACAACAAGAGACAGATGATGTTAGTGAGAAGCTCTCTGATGAGGCAGTTTGCAATTTATGTGTTAGCAGAGTACCTCTCTCTCCGTAGGAGGCAGGCTTGGCATCTGCTTTGAGAGCGACATATGGCTGGTGTAAAGCACCGTGAATGCCTGCAAAGGTGCGCCTTCCTGCACCCTGGACAAGAAGAATGTGAACACTCCAACCGTATGGAAATCTGGATTTTTCCACGTGTGCCTCTGCTTGCTGAGATGTGGCAGAAGCAAGGAGAGCAAACTGGTTCTGAAGAACCTCTACAGGCAGCTTGCTCCTCCTCTTTCCCTCCCTCCTTCCCAAGGCAACGTTCCCGGGGGTAACCCTTTTCCTATTTCCCCTTGCTTTGGTTTATGCTTTGCCTCCATTTAGCTGACAGTGGTGACAGTCTTGCATTTACCTTTTAATCTGAGGCCCTTACTGTCAGGAAGTTGCAAAAAGCAATTTTTGACAGTTGCCATGCCCAAGCTCTTAAAATCCATAAAAATCCTTCCTCCTCCTCGCATACAAGTCTAGGCACAGGTTATAACACGTTTTCTTTGCACGATAGAAAGCATGCTATCTGTGTGCTAAGTCGCTTCAGTTGTATCTGACTCTTTGCAACCCACAGGACTGTAGCCTGCCAGGCTCCTCTGTCCATAGAAGTCTCTGGGCAAGAATACTGGAGTGGATAGCCATTCTCTTCTCCAGGGGATTTTCCTGACCTAGGGATGGAACCTGGGTCTCCTGCATTGAAGGCAGATTCTTTGCCACCTGGGTTACCAGGATAGCCCATAGAAAGCATATGATATTCTTAACCTAACCCCTGAGGAAGTCAAACATGATCTCAAATAATTTTATTTAAAGCCACTTACTGTCATCATGCCATCCAAAAGGCCAGTCTCAGGCCTGGGTGGGGCCTGCAATCTCTCCATGGACCACTTCTCGATGATGGCAGACACGTGAGGGTTGTCAATATTAAGCAGCCGAAACCCAGTCATGTTTACACCACTGTACCTATAGAGTTCCAGATCTAAAGCAAATAAGTCCTGCGCAGTATTAAAAATGATAAAAGTAGAAAGAGTTAATATTGTCAGTGTTCTTGATGCAAAAGAGAGCTAATGCTTGCAGAAGCAACAAACAGATTAAAATAAGCATGGCAGCCATCATCACATTGGTTCTATGAAATAACGTTTCCTGTTGTTCTTCATTTGCATGCTGCCTGGCAAGTTCTAAGGCAGTAATAATTTTCATTTTCATCTATTTGTTTTTGCAATAGTGTTAGAATTTGTATAAACCGAGAACAGGAATTAAGCTGCCAGTAATTAGCAAGCCCTCGGACATAGGATATGCCATTCTGAGAAGCTAGAGAATTTTGTTCCTAAGGATATAGTCCTCTGGGGAGTTGAAAGGGGCCTTTGTGTCCATTCGTACACTGACTTTCTTTTCTAGACGAGGAAACTGAGGTCCTGAGTGGTGATGTGACTGGCCTGTAGTGGCAGTACCACTTGTCTCCCTCGTAACTTTCTGCCCCACGCTGCAAAGGAGGTGAAGTTTGGATCTTGCATATACATTTGACAGGAAGATCACTCTCAGCAAAAACAAAAAAACCCCAACCATTTCCTGGCTCATTGAAACTAATCTATGTCTCATATAATGAGAGCATGAAAATTGCTCACTGGACACAAGCTTAGAATAAGAACCAAGGGTTCTTTTCAGAGAATAAACTAGAGCCTGTGGTTGTGTGGATATGAATATCTTATCAGTAGAACTTGTTCTTTTTAGGTAATGTTTCAGGGGAAAGAACTTGAACCCATCCTAGTATTTTCCATTGTATATGAGGGCTGAATTTAAACCAAAAATTTTGTCGGTTTGCATTTAAAATAGACTTAAGTGACCATTTCACCTTTTGTCTATAAAGAAAAGAGACTGTAAAGGATGTCATTAAAATATCTCACATTTTGGAATGAACCAAAATTTCAAAACAGTATTTAACAGTTAATAAAAGAAAAAAAAAACTTCCATAAAAATTTTCTACCAGTGTAACTGCTTTATTGAAAGTACAAGACAGCACATTACCTGTGATGACAGTTGTTACTAAGAGGAAAACTTCAGAAACATTTCATGATTTATATGTGTGGAAGATAAATATGCATGTATTATTTTGAATAACTCTTCTGTATCACTACTTCCAAGATAACTTTAGACTAGACTGCGGAATCTTAAGAATGCAGTTCTGAATACCTGGCTCATGTGAGAAAAAATGCTCTGCATTTTAAACTGTTATGCTTACTTCCCTTGCACTGAGTGACTAATTTTCTTTTTCCTTTAAGTTTCATTGATACTCATGAACAAAAGTGGTAAGACAACAAAAGCAAAGCATGGCAGAATGCAGATAAAACCAAAGGAAATTGCTTAAAGAAGTAAATTTAAAGAATAAGATCCAAGGCAGAATGATTCCTTTAGCACACTCAATGAATACAAGGAAAGTTATTCAAGTTACAGGGGGTCAGAGGGAAACTTCCAGGATGTATATTGATTCCCTTATTAATTCAACAGTACAGAAATACAATACACTCATGTGAATATGCTAAATACGTTGAATATTCATTTGGTCTCCAAATTGTTTCTGTGCAAGACAGAATAAGCAGAGTTCGAGGGCCAATTTTCAACATCCCCTTGTTAGTGGAGGATGAGGCAACAAGTAAGAGTGTGAAGGCAACTGGTCTGTCCTTCCATTGAAGAGTAGCCTTCTTAGGCTTCATTGTTTATATTTTTCTCAAATTTCAACCAAACTAACTCTTAAAGGCATATACACCTGAGAAGGATAGAAAGTTCAGAGGCAGATGGCGATCTCACCTTGAGTAAGACGTACGTGTTCATGGTGGTGGGGATGGGCAATAGTTGTGAGCAGAGTAAGACACTTTCTAGTTCTCAGGGTCTCCCTTGACTCTTCTGATAGAGGACCCCATCAGGATGTCAACGAGGGGGTGAAGACCACGGAAACTTCAGTTCAGGAACTTCTGCCCTGCGTCCCACTCCCTGACTCCGAGCTCCGGAGCAGTGATAATTTTAACAGCTACCCCAAAGCATTAGTCTTGTGATATCCTCTGTAGCCCTCCCTGCTCTCAGGAATGGAGTTTACTGCTTCCAGAAGTAGGTGCCCGAGACCTGTCTGGTCCTTGTTCCAAAGGCTTTGATTTCCCTAATGCACCAGCCTGCTTTGCCAGATTCCTTTGGGAAAATGATACTCTTGTTGAATCTCGCAAATCTGGGCAGACTTTAGCTGACACACTTTTACAGGTTAGAAATGGAGGTTGACCACATGTCTTCTTCTCATGTAAGAGAATGGAGCGTGTGTGCTGGGAGTGGTGTAGTGTGTGTGTGGCTGAGAGCTAGCACATCATTCTGATGTGTTAAATGCTTCAACCATTCTTCCTCGACCTGATAATCTCTCAAAAGTTAAGATTGTATAGCTTCTTTTGAATGTCTCAGGCTTAGAGCCATAGTTTTTCTTATGATGAAGAATGTTCAATGTGGAAAGCCTCTACCAAGTTCCTTATCTTGGTAGTCTTCCAAACACCTGACAGGTGACCCCTGGCTAAACCAGCTGCCCCCTGGACACAGGTGGGGAAATCACATCAGATAGCATGCCAAGATACACTTTAATGTGTCCTCTAGTACATGTAGAAAATATAGATGACTCTTCTTTATTAATAGTTTGTATTTTGGCAGCTTCTATTTAATGGAAGCTTTATTTTAATTCCTTTCTGGATGCACAGGCATTGATGCTAGTTAAGAAAAGAAAGAAGGGAGGGAGGGAGGAAGGAAAGAAAGGAAGAAAGAAAGAAGGAAAGGAAGGAAGGAAGGAAGGAACAAAGGAAGATACTTGCTGTTTACCGTTTCTAGATTTAGAGGATTCTTAGGAAAATAAAACAAACCTCCATGACAATATCCTGCCTTTGACACCAGGGCTGACTTTAAAATAAGCAAAGATTTTTTTGATAGTGTAAAATACATTTCCATCAGATATGCTTACCAGGGTTGTGAAAAAGTAATGATAGTATTCAGTCATCATGCCCATGAACAGGATCTGCCAAAGAGAAATAAGGGAAAAGAATCAGAAACAGAATTAGAAGAAGAAATAGATGATTAGTAGGTTGACTGCAGTAGCCTGAAGATATAGAATAGGAAGGAGCTTTGGAAATCCAGAGACTCAGTAGAGAGAAACCTGAGGCAAAGCAGTGATTAACGTGGAGCTAGGACCCAGGCCACTGACCTCCACCCTATGTGTTTTCATCACGTTATGCTTGACCTTCATGGGAGAAATTGGTCGGCTGATCAAATTGAAAAGTAGTTCATGATCAACGTATTTTATATCTGGAGCTGTCCATAATGGCTCAGAGACTTACCTTTTCTACACTTGGGTTTCTGAGTAATCCCATGCTGAGGTATATATTTTATTGATCTTCTTAGCTTTAGCACTTATCATAATGCCTCAGAGTAAAACTCATTAAATGTTGAATTGGCAATACTGATATGTAGATGTATTTAAATGAAAATCTATACATATTCATATCGCTGAAACTCTCCTTTCTACCTTTTCCCATCTTATCCCATCTTATGAATAGGCAAAAGAGGGTTGTTTATAAATAGAAAGATGGAACTATTTTTGTACTTCTTCTCACTGCCTCTTAAGTCTGATTCTGTTACCTAACTGGGAACCTGGCAGTTGCAACATTCTGTGTGTATGGTTTTTGTTTGGTGGGGAGGAGAAAAAAAGAGGTAAACAGAAAAGACAAAGATTCTAAATAGAGGTAGTTTCTTAGACTGTGGTCTTTCTCTTGGATTCCTGGAAATGGTGTCCACTGAGATGAAAATGAAAGAGGAGAGTGACAAAGTTGGCTTAAAGCTCAACATTCAGAAAACTGAGATCATGGCATCTGGTCCCATCACTTCATGGGAAATAGATGGGGAAACAGTGGAAACAGTGGCTGACTTTATTTTGGGGGGCTCCAAAATCACTATAGATGGTGATTGCAGCCATGAAATTAAAAGACACTTGCTCCTTGGAAGAAAAACTATGACCAACCTAGACAGCATATTAAAAAGCAGAGACATTACTTTGTCAACAAAGGTCCATCTAGTTAAGGCTATGGTTTTTCCAGTGGTCATGGATGGATGTGAGAGTTGGACTATAAAGAAAGCTAAGTGCTGAAGAATTGATGCTTTTGAACTGTGGTGTTGGAGAAGACTCTGGAGAGTCCCTTGGACTGCAAGGAGATCCAACCAGTCCATCCTAAAGGAGATCAGTCCTGGGTGTTCATTGGGAGGACTGATGTTGAAGCTGAAACTCCAATACTTTGGCCACCTGATGTGACGAGCTGACTCATTGGAAAAGAACCTGATGCTGGGAAAGATTGAAGGCAGGAGGAGAAGGGGACGACAGAGGATGAGATGGCTGGATGGCATCACCAACTCAGTGGACATGAATTTGGGTAAACTCCGGGAGTTGGTGATTGGACAGGGAGGCCTGGTGTGCTGCAGTCCATGGGGTCGCAAAGAGTCGGACACAACTGAGCAACTGAACTGAACTGAACTGAGAAGAAACAGTTCCACGTACTTTGGAGGTAGGATTGTCATTAATCTTTTAAATCAAGAGTATCACTTTCTTAGGTTTCCCTGGTGGCTCAGTGGTAGAGAATCTGCCTGCCAACCCAGGAGACGAGGGTTTGATCCCTGAGTTGGGAAGATTCCCTGGAGAAGGAAATGGCAACCCACTGCAGTATTCTTTCCTGGGAAATCCCATGGACAGAGGAGCCTGGCAGGATACCGTCCATGGGGTCACAAAAGAGTCCAGTAGGACTCAGTGAGTAAGTGAGGACAGCATCACCTTCCTTGGGGCTGGTCACTGAAAGACTGGGTGCTGTGTTTTTGTTATCTGCCTAGAATGGAGAAGACTCGGAAATCAAACTTTCAAGACAGTTATCCCCATCACTCATAAATTCTGGATTCAAATGAGAATCCCCTCCGGAAGCTTTAAAATCAGATATTCTTAGACTCCATCCCAGAGACCGCTTGAATTAGAATTTCTAAGAGTGGAGTTTCTGTATTTCACAACAATGGTTGGGAATCACTGCTCTATGGAAAACATGTCCATTTGCATTATGGGCTTTCATAACTTCAGTTTATGAAGCGTGGATTGAAAAGGTCTTCAGAAAAGCAATACAAGTTATCAGAGCTTTTGGAAGGTGCCTAAGATATGCAAACTAGAAAGATTTTACATCAAAGGGGAGGGAGCATTTGGAGACAGCACATAAGATACACACAGATCTGACACTTCCTGTGCTTTCACTGCTAACACGGAAACAAGAGGAATATTTAGTGAAATTGTAATGTCATGAAGGTAAGACAAATGAGAGGAAACTCTCCCTATGAATCATAAGCCCACAGTATGCAAGTCACTCCTATGGTGATAACAAGACCAGGGGCACAAAAGGATTTTTAACAGGGTGAATTGCTTTAGGGCCATCAATAACACTTAAAGGCATGCGTGGTGAGGTCTTGTGACCTGATCTCTTATATCATTGGAGAATAAAGAGCTAACCTGCTGGGGTCACTCAGAATTCAACTTTTCATTTTGGTCGTTAGTGTAATTGCAGCTGAGATTATCTCTTGAAAGGGAACTGGAAAGTTTTATGTCAAGATACAGACCTGGACACTGAGGTTTAAAATATTATTTCTGGAACTGAAAAAAACACCAAGGCACCTGAATTTTCAGCCTTTTATATGGGCGGATTTTTCTTTTTAAACTTTATTATGGAGGCATTTGACCACCAATTGAGAGCACAGATTTTTTTTTCTTAAAGCAAACATTCAACTAATTACTATTATTTGTAATTCCTGGAGGCAAATACGCATCTAAAATGTCTCTTATTTAATGTTAGAAAAGAGTTATGCAGATGCAGTGAATAAACAGCTAATGAACCTGCTTTTGTTGGTTCTGACCTTGGGTCTTCCACATACACTTTTTATTTGATATTCCACAAAAATCCCCATTCTTGACTTTCCTACCTAGAGCCTAGGTCAGTGCATCCTAGAATGAAAATTAAGAAGCAAATATAATCATGGATCATTGAGCTCTCAACCTCGTGGACTCTCTAGGACTTGGGTTAATGAGAAACTTTTAGATTGAAATAAAACTAATATCAACTCATTGGAAAAGACCCTGATGCTGGGAATGATTGAAAGCAAAAGTAGAAGAGAGCGGCAGAGGATTAGATGGTTATATAGCATCACTGACTCAGTAGATACAAATTTAAGTAAACTCCAGGAGATAGAGAAGGATAGGGAAACCTGGTGTGCTGTAGTCCATGGGGTTGCAAAGAGTTAGACATGACTTAGTGACTGAACAACAACAACAAAAAGTCAATTTCACCAAAGGTGATGTTTCTTAAACAATTGTGCTTATAATGATTTGTAGACTGATTAGGACTGGCTGCTCTGTTGTCTAATAGTTGTATACACTGCATTTTGTAGCATTCATATAATGATTTTCTTTCTGTGTCAACAATGGTATTTCAACTAAAAGTCATTAAGGGATTATGAAAATGTCACATCAAGATAAAAGTCAGTTTTTTAAATAAAGAGTGTAATCATGATATGGGGATTTTTAAATGGCTCTTTGCAAAGCTGACTTTTTCCTAACAAATAATATTTTAAATTTTGTTACTGTGCTTTGCTGAATTGACCAGGAGGTGCTGACCTAGGCAGTGTATACTTTATCAAGACAGTATTGCCAGGGACTGTTTTTGGCTCTACTAAAATTATTTTTAATGTTGCAAAGCACATCACATCACACACACTAATAAGTGATAAATATGGCTGTCAATACTATTTATATTGATGCCACATCCCCCTTAATTGCTTCCACCAATATTTTAATAATGGTTGTTTCCTAACAGAATTATTTTTATTAAATAAATCCTTGAGATCATATTATTAATGTAGATTAATGGTAAAAATCTAGCTCTTTCAATACCATTGTATATCTATAGTAGGGATTTATCCAGTACCTATTAGTCTTCTTGATTTTGCAAGACCCACAGTGTAGACTTCATTAAAACCACTGCCAATTTTCCAAATTGAAAGGCACATGATAGGATTATATTTCTTTGGTCCTTGAGCTTGGGTGTGGTCATGTGCTGGTTTTGGTCAAGGAAGAGGGAACGTGATTGATTTATGTCACCCTCTTCATCCTGACAGAGATCTCACTCACCCTGACTAACATGTTAGGTGACTAACATGGTTATCAGTGCCAGGCAAACTGAGTTGTTTGTTTTTTTTTTTTTTCTGAATAAATACAATTTTCTGTTTCATGAATACTGCAGAATATGTCATGTGTGTGTTTTGATTATTAGGGACTTTAGGGTCAAAATTGTGGGTCCTCCATTAACAACTAATCAGGAAAAAGGATATATATTCTATGTACTAATGTCATTCAGATTTATGGTTTTCTTATCTAATACTCCCCTTGATGCCAACTCCTCTCCTTTCTTAAAAAAATTTATGACTTTGTTTCAAATTATTTTTCTAGGCTACTTTGATTCTTTGTGTAATAAAGATATAACATAAATAATCATGGTTGAGATAAGCTTAATAATTTTCTTTTTCCATAAAGAAAGATGAACTATTCAGATCTGATGTAACTGGGCTGGGTAACAAAAAAGGTCTCCAGCAAAATACTATTCATAGTTAATCATACTCTATGTCCATACAGAATCAGTTATAAGAACTCAAAGGTTTTCATAGATGGTGACAGTTCATGTTGTGTCAACTTGACTGGGCCAAGGGGTGCCCAGATTAAACATTATTTCTGGATGTATCTTTGAGGATGTTTCCAGATAAATAAGCTTTTGATAAAGCAGATGATCCTCCCCAGTAGGAGGCATCATCCAATCCCCTAAGAGCTTGATTAGAACAAAAAGGCAGAGGAAGAAGGAATTCACCCTTTTTCCTTCTTACCTGACTGCCTGTGCAGGGACACTGGCTTTCTCCAGGCCTAGGGCTGAGATTTTCACTGTTGAACTCTTCTGGTGTTCAGGCCTACAGTTTCAGCCTATAATTATCCCACAGCTTTCCTGGGTCTCTAGCTTGTAGATGGTGGATTGTGAGCCTTCTCTGTCTCCATAGCTCAACTGGTAAAGAATCCACCTGCAATGCGGGAGACCTAGGTTCGATTCCTGGGTTGGGAAGATCCCCTGGAGAAAGGAAAGACTACCCACTCCATTATCCTGACCTGGAGAATTCCACAGACTGTATAGTCTGTGGGTTTGTTTAGGGGAAGCACGCTGACTGAAACTGCCTACCCTAGCCAGACACCATAGTGACCATTTCATGAGTTGTTTTATGACAGGAGGTCCTGGTAAGGAACACAGAACTAATAAGCCACCACCAACCGGAAGAATTCAGGAAAGGTCAAAAGGAGACACCACATGTCCGACCACCTCCCAGAATCCTTCTCTCTGGCGTCCATTTGGCTGAACAAGGCGTGCACCACCAGGAAGGACTCTGAGTCAGAATGATTGGCTAAAGACAACCCGGAAACTAATCCCATCACCATAAAACCCGAGACTGTGAGCCATGTGGCAGAGGTGTTCTCCTGGGTTCCCTCACCCTCCTGCTCTCCACCTGGGTGCCCTTTCCCAATAAAATCTCTTGCTTTGTCAGCACATGTGTCTCCTTGGACAATTCATTTATGAGCGTTAAACAAGAGCCCAGTTTCAGGCTCTGGAAGGGGCACCCTTCCCTGCAACAGGATTGCAAAGAGTCGGACAGGACTAAGCAACTTTCACTTCACTTCACTTCCGTCTCCAT
Source organism: Cervus elaphus (assembly GCF_910594005.1). Taxonomy (NCBI): domain Eukaryota; kingdom Metazoa; phylum Chordata; class Mammalia; order Artiodactyla; family Cervidae; genus Cervus; species Cervus elaphus. The sequence goes on along the minus strand of NC_057845.1, from coordinate 8,326,300 downwards.
AGTTATATGAACCAATTCCTCATAATAAATTTCTTCATGTACATTTCCTATTGATTCTGTTTCTCTGGAGAACCCTGGCTAATACAGAGAACAATAGAAAAATATTAAAAGTCCTACATAGTCTGCATACGTATGATGTTCCATTCTATCTAGATAACACATTCCTTAAACCAGTGAGGGGAAGGGTGACTGACACCTACATGAAGGCTTTCTCTGTATCAGGCTACTACAGATATGCCACAAGACTATTCTATTGCTTCAGTGGTTAGAAAATAATTATAGTTTTCTTTTTTTGTAGTTAAAATGAATTATTAAGAGGCAGAACAAAACCCATTGCCAGTTGACTCTTGGAAGAACAATTCTAATGACCCCTCTGTTATTAAGATACTCTGAAATATCAGTTCAGTTCAGTTCAGTCGCTCAGTCTTGTCTGACTCTTTGCGACCCCATGGACCGCAGCACGCCAGGCCTCCCTGTCCATCACCAACTCCCGGAGTCTACTCAAACTCATGTCCACTGAGTTGGTGATGCCATCCAGCCATCTCATCCTCTGTCGTCCCCTTCTCCTCCCGCCTTCAATCTTTCCCAGCATCAGGTTCTTTTCCAATGAGTCACTTCTTCGCATCAGGTGGCCAAAGTATTGGAGTTTCAGCTTCAACATCAGTCCTTCCAATGAATATTCAGGACTGATTTCCTTTAGGATGGACTGGTTGGATCTTCTTGCAGTCTGAGGGACTCTCAAGAATCTTCTCCAACACCACAGTTCAAAAGCATCAATTCTTTGGCACTCAGCTTTCTTTATAGTCCAACTCTCACATCCATACATAACTACTGGAAAAACCATAGCTTTGACTAGATGGACCTTTGTTGGCAAAGTAATGTCTCTGCTTTTTAATATGCTATCTAGGTTGGTCATAGCTTTTCTTAATAGTTCTTGCCCAATAACTATGATGGCACCACCCTGGCTCAGCTGCTCTCTGGAGTTTTTACAATTGAACCTCATGGCTTTGTTCACAATAGCACTGACTCTTCTTGATCTAGCTCTATTGTTCTTCGAAAAGACTACCTCTTGGATTTAGATCAGTAAATGTTATCACATACAGCCTGAGCATCACAAAGGCCATATTTTAGATTGTCTTGACAGCCTTCATTCAAGTCTAGGTGAAGATAGTTTGGGGGTCAAATTCCTGTGATTGGTGAGAGACTTGGTCTATAAGACACTTAGAAAGTCTCTGGGTGAAAGTCTTTCCATAATGTGTTCTGTTATCTTAAGATGCCTATGTTGCATTTCAACTGAATTATTTTCCAGAAGGCAATGCGGAGATATGAAGACAGAAACTCACGAACTCTCAGCATTCATTGCTAAAAGCAATTCATATGTCACAGATAATTGGCATAATGTTGCTACCATACTAGCAGAACCTTAAAATGGAACCTGAAGTGCTCCTCAGCAATTTTGAGAGATTCTTGTAATATTTATAAGGGTTTTTATTACTGCATCTTTTCATTGAAAAATAGGTGTCTTTGAAGTTTATATTGACTAATCTAAACTGTATTGCTCCTTTTATAACCTTCTCAATATCAGGATAAATTCTAAATCATCAGACATAGTTTCTAGTCAATAATTTCGAATGAACATCTTCCAAATGTGTGACATATGATGTGGCTAAAATAATTGCTTTACTCCAAGATAGAAATAAGTTATTTCAGCATAGGAATAATCTTCAGGAAACAGTTGAATAATATCAAGCCTCAGAGAAGCAATTTTGAGAAGAAGCCTTGATCTCTAGGGTGTAGCTCTTTCTCACTGCCAGCTATAGTACTTCTGGCTGCAATTACACTATCCTCTGAGCAGAATGCACCTTGGATAATACAATTTTTAACATTGGTCATCAGTAGAACAAGCTAGGTATAAGTAGGGCCTTAGATCAGTTTTTATTGATACAAAAAGAAAAGACACTCATATTAATGCTTCCCTGGTGGCTCAGATGGTAGAGAATCTGCCTGCAGTGCAAGAGGCCTGAGTTCGATCCCTGGGTTGGGAATATTGCCTGGATAAGGAAATAGCAACCCACTCTAGTATTCTTGCCTGGTAAATCCCATGGACAGAGAAACCTGGTGGTCCATGGGGTTGCAAAGAGTCAGACAGTACTGAGAGACTAACATTCATACAACACTAGCTGACTATGATATATCCACAAAGGGAACAGAGGAATGTAAGAAAAATAGCACTGGATCCCTGAAAACCCTGATATACAGAAAACTACCCTTCTCCTTAAAGAGTAGGCTGGATAATGGCCTGTTACACATGACCACATCCTAGTTTCCAGAATCTGTTAATGTGTTACTTTACATGACAAAAGAACTTTGAGGATGTGATTAAAGATCTTAATTTATGGGAGATACTCTGAGTTAGGGCTTCCCTTGTGGTTCTGATGGTAAAGAATCCACCTGAAATGTGGGAGATCAGGGTTCAATCCCTTCAGCTGACGCTCCAATACTTTGGCCACCTGATGCGAAGAGCTAACTCACTGGAAAAGATCCTGATGCTGAGAAAGATTGAAGGCGGAAGGAGAAGGGGATGACAGAGGATGAGATGGCTGGATGGCATCACTGACTCAATGGACATGAGTTTGAGCAAACACTGGGAGAAAGCGAAGGACAGGAAAGCCTGGCACTTGGTAGTCCATGGGGTTGCAAAGAGAAGGACAGGACTTAGCAACCAAACAGCAACGACAACCCTGGTTTATTCAGAAGGGCCCAGTGTAGTCACAAGGGTTCTTATATATGGAAGCTGATGTTCAGAAGGCAGAGAAGTGATGGGAAGATGGAAACAGAGGGAATACAAGGCAATGTGATCTGGGACCACAAGCCAAGAGATGAAGACAACGTCTAGAACTGGAAAAGGCAGGGAATTAGATTTTTCCCAAATCCTTCAAAAGGGATATAGCCCTGTCAACACCTAGATTTTAGACATCTGACATCCAGAACTGTCGGAGAATAAATTTGCCTTGTTTTAAGCCACTTCATTTGTGATCATTTGTTGCTAGCACAGCAACAGAAAATCAACATACTCATTTGTTCATCTTTATGGCCTATGAGATTGCACAATTTTGGTGTATTGATATCAAGAGCATGTATTAAAAGGAAAAATGACTTGCTTGAAGTTGAAAACTTTCTGAATTTCTCTGTGCCCCTCCACTCACATTCATATTCTAACCACATGCATGTACATAGATACAAGCTAACCACAGAGAGACTCTAGGGTCTCCTTCCACTGGGAGATTGTGCCATGCGATTTATAAATCCAGACCACTTCCCCCCTGCCTCCAAGTGAAAACAAAGAAAGTCAGAGATATTCTACCAAGTGTTGGTGAATGGAATACCTGTACTATTTGGGAGTGTCTTTCAGTCTTAAGTACTATATAAGCTTCCCTTTCCAGAGGTATGGTCAGAAGAAGAAAGGAAGCTGATACTAATAGATATTAATAAGTGAATTGGAGACCATGGGGTTTAGTTTGGCTTCAGAAGGTAATCCTACTAGAAGAGCCACATGGCATCATCCATGTGCAGAAAGAAAAGATTATGTAATTTAAGGGGTACATGTTGCTGACAACAGGAGCAGGGGGAAAAAAAATAAGATTCCCCCTGCCAAAATGAAATAGGCAACCTGGCGAATAGGAAAGAGTAAAACTTTTAGATGATGTTGGTTAGGATAAACTCTTTGCAACATTTGGGGGAAGTTGGTGGAAATCTGATGTGTAAGAGGACCAGAGCAGAAGAAAAAGTTTTAATAGCAAAGAACATGCAGCTGATTCACTTCATCATATAGCAGAAACTAACAACACTGTAAAGCAGTTATATTCCATTTTTTTTAAAAAGAGCTGAATGAATCTAGAAGCTGGAAAATTAACAGAGAATATGCTGCATACATTGCAATCTTTTCACAATAAGTTTCTTTCTTAATGGTGGTAATAAAAACTATACCTCAAATTTGCCTGAGGGTAACATTTTGAGGGAGAAATAGTCATGAAATCACTAAATGATGATCTTCTTGGTCTCATGATATCTTTGTAGCATACAAAAGTTACGATCTGGGTCCTGTTTCTCTGCCTTTTTGGCTTTTTGGATGACTTTATTTTGTAAATTTATCTAATAGCTATCAGACTTAGAAAATAATTATTTATATCAGTGTTTTTCAGTGCACTAGACTCTCCAAAGAACTTTGTAGAAAACACCAATGCCTGTACCCCATCACTAAATATTCTGATTTATTTGGTCTAAGGTATGGTCTAGGCATTAATATCTGTGATACTGATACTCTCCAGGTGATACTTACATATAGCCAGAGCTGAGAATCACTCATTTATATCAACCAAGCATATTTTAAAGCTGTAACAATAATGATCAAACCTACTATTTGATAGGGCTTCCCTGGTGGTTCAGACGGTAAAGAATCTGCCTGCAGTGCAGGAGACCCAGGTTTGATCCTTGGGTCAGGAAGATTTCCTGGAAAAGGGAACAGCTTACCCACTCCAGTATCATTGCCTGGAGGATTCCACGGATAGAGGAGCCTGGAGGGCTACAGTCCATGGGGTCGCAAAGAGTCGGACATGACCGAGCAACCAATACTTTCACTTTATTTCACTTCACATGTCCACTGTCATAACATGTTCTTTATCTGCTATTGGGGAGGAAGTGTTATCCTCAATTTACAGATTTGAAGGACAGATCATGGTTATAGTATTTGAACCCAAGTATGATTTCAACCCTGAACTCTTTATGCTCTATTTATAATAGGAGGTCAATGTGGGAACAAAGTCAGTGATTTGTACAAAGTCTTTCTGGACTTCTAGAGCCCAAATAAAAGCCTACGGTCCTTGGGGAGAGCAAAGGTAGAAGGACAGGAATAGGATCTTTGTCTTAAGGAATGAATCCATCAAGCCAAGAAAGCTCAATAAGTTGCCCACTGATCCTTGTTCAAAGAGCTGCACTCCACTCTAAAAGGTTGTACCATGGGTGATGTTGCAGGTACTATGCAGAGCCTTACTAACTTTTCCTCCTACTCTCAGGAATTCAGACCTACATGGCTCTTCTACCCCAACATCTCTTTACACATTAGAATTAATTTGATCCTAATTTTAAATCCCTTTAGCGATCTACCAGGAACTTTAATCTCTTTAATGTAATCAGCCTTCATCAAGAAAGGGGAGTTTGTAAAAGGAATAGTAATGAAATTGTTAAAATTGTGTAATACATGCAATAATATTTTTGTGTTGTTGTTGTTGTTTGGTCGCTAAGTCATATCTGACTCTTTGTGACCCCATGGACTGCAGCACTCAGGCTCCCCTATCCTTCATCATCTCCCGGAGCTTGCTCAAACTCATGTCCATTGAGTCAGTGATGCCATCCAACCACCTCATCCTTCTCCTGCCTTCAATCTTTCCCAGCATCAGGGTCTTTTCCAAAGAGTCAGCTCGTCACATCAGGTGGCCAAAGTATTGGAGCTTCAGCTTCAGCATCAGTCCTTCCAATGAATAATCAGGGTTGATCTCCTTTAGTATTGACTGGTTTGATCTCTTGTGTACTTGTTATAATGGTAATGTACACAAGGTGTGGGGGACTTTGCAAGACATGCTAAACAATGTGGCCTTTGTGCTTAAGTCAGTAAGGGGGTGGGAGAGAGTACTCCGGAATTTCAAACATGAGAGGGATAAGATCAGATATTTTATCTAAAATGAACATTTTTTTAAGGCTACAGGGAGGCTGGATGGACTAAAAGAGAGGGAGGGGACTTGTGACCAAGGGATCAATTGTTCTAGTACAGGAGGAAGATGATGAAAGTGACGGAGAAAAGGAGGTAGAATATGGAACATATTTAGAAGGCAGAATCTTCAGCATTCAGTAACTAATAAATTGGAAAGGTGAGGGAGAGTCAAGGAGGTTCCCAGGTTTCTGGCTTGAGTAATTGAATGATATTTCTAGATACCAAGACAGGGACCAGAGAAGAAACAGGTTGGTTGGAGGAAGATGTGATGTGTTAAGCGTGGCATGGAGATTGAATGACATCAGATGGGATCTTCATGAGATCATGAAACAGTCATTCTGGCTGAAGGAAGGTTTGGGACCCACTACTGTGATATGGTGGGGGAGGCGACAGGGCTAGAATTAGGACTGGGAAGCACTGTACACTCTTGTAGTTTTGTCTAGATACCCTACCCCTGATAATACTGATGATGATTATCTGTAACATGTGCAATATTTCATGTGTCAGTGATGAGCCGCTTAATGCCTTTAAGTCATTGTCACATTTAACTGTTCTCAAAACAACATGAGTTACGTGCTGTGACATTCCCATTTTACAGATAAAGCAAACGGCAAGTCACTAAGTCCTCTACTAAACAACCTCATCTGATACACTGGAATTTTCCATTGTTTTTAAATTCATTTTTAATTGAAGTATAGTTGATTCGCAATGTTGTGTTGATGTCAGGTGTATACCTGATATATATATAATATGCAGTATATAATATATATACTAATTCTCAGAGATCAAATCCTCTCCTTTTTTAATGAATTTTATTGGAGTATAGTTGCTTTACAATGTTGTGTTAGTTTCTCTTGTTGTTCAGTCACTAAGTGAGCTTACAGTAGGTTCTCATTATCTATCTACTTTATACATAGTATCAGTAGTGTATATGTGTCAATCTCAAGTATTTTATTCTCCCCCTTTACCCCAGCACAGTCTTCAGCACATTGAAAACATACAATATGTGTTAGCTGAGTAAATGGTGACATTTACATCTTACAGGATCACCCTTAAGACAAAAAAAAAAACAACAAAAAAAAAACGTGACTAACAGTCATGGGGAAAGTAGCATGGAGGGGTCTTTTTGGTAGAATCTTGCCTTTATGATTTTGAATTTTGTATTTATGATTCTGGCAGCTTCCCTGGTGGCTCAGATGGTAAAGCGTCTGCCTGCAAAGTGGGAGACCTGGGTTTGATCCCTAAGTCAGGAAGATCCTCTGGAGAAGGAAATGGCAATCCACTCCAGTACTCTTGCTTGGAAAATGCCATGGATGGAGGAGCCTGGTAGGCTACAGTCCATGGGGTCACAAAGAGTCAGACATGACTGAGCGACTTCACTTTCACTTTGCATTTATGAACGGTTGAAGAAGCAGATATGATTAACGTAACAAAGTGATTTCTAACCTACTTCAGTATTCAGGCCTCTTTACGGAATCTGATAGAAGCTATGGATCCTTTCCTCTGAGAAAGGCATGCTGAGGGACACAGACATCCTTAAAATTTTAAATAGAGCTGAGGTTCATTTGTTGACCATGATGGCTACTCCATTTCTTCTAAGGGATTCCTGCCCACATTAGTAGATATAATGGTCACCTGAGTTAAATTCACCCATTCCAGTCCATTTTAGTTCACTGATTCCTAGAATGTCAACATTCACTCTTGCCATCTCCTGTTTGACCACTTCCAATTTGCCTTCATTCATGGACCTAACATTCCAGGTTCCTATTGCAATATTGCTCCTTACAGCATTGGACCTTGCTTCTATCACCAGTTACATCCATAACTGGGTATTGTTTTTGCTTTGGCTCCATCCCTTCATTCTGGAGTTATATCTCCTCTGATCTCCAGTAGCATATTGGGCACCTACCAACCTGAGGAGTTCCTCTTTAAGTATCCTATCATTTTGCTTTCTCATACTGTTCATGGGGTTCTCAAGGCAAGAATACTGAAGTGGTTTGCCATTCCCTTCTCCAGTGGACCACATTCTGTCAGACCTCTCCACCATGACCTGACCGTCTTAGGTGGCCCCACAAGGCATGGCTTAGATTCATTGAGTTAGACACGATTGTGGTCCTGTGACCATTATATCTACTACTGTGGGCAGGAATCCCTTAGAAGAAATGGAGTAGCCATCATGGTCAACAAAAGAGTCTGAAATGCAGTACTTGGATGCAATCTCAAAAATGACAGAATGATCTCTGTTCATTTCCAAGGCAAACCATTCAATATCACGGTAATCCAAGCCTATGCCCCAACCAGTAACGCTGAAGAAGCTGAAGTTGAATTGTTCTATGAAGACCTACAAGACCTTTTAGAATTAACACCCAAAAAAGATGTTCTTTTCATTATAGGGGACTGGAATGCAAAAGTAGGAAGGGAAGAAACACCTGGAGTAACAGGCAAATTTGGCCTTGGAGTACGGAATGAAGCAGGGCAAAGGCTAATAGTTTTGCCAAGAGAATACAGTGGTCATAGCAAACACCCTCTTCCAACAACACAAGAGAAGACTCTATACATGAACATCACCAGATGGTCAACACCGAAATCAGATTGATTATATCCTTTGCAGCCAAAGATGGAGAAGTCTATACAGTCAGCAAAAATAAGACTGGGAGCTGACTGTGGCTCAGATCATGAACTCCTTATTGCCAAATTCAGACTTAAAATGAAGAAAGTAGGGAAAACTACTAGACCATTCAGGTATGACCTAAATCAAATCCCTTATGACTATACAGTGGAAGTGAGAAATAGATTTAAGGACCTAGATCTGATAGACAGACTGCCTGACGAACTATGGACAGAAGTTCGTGACATTGTACAGGAGACAGGGATCAAGACCATCCCCATGGAAAAGAAATGCAAAAAAGCAAGATGATTGTGTGAGGAGTCCTTACAAATGGCTGTGAAAAGAAGAGAAGCGAAAAGCAAAGGAGAAAAGGAAAGATATTCCCATTTGAATGCAGAGTTCCAAAGAATAGCCAGGAGAGATAAGAAAGACTTCCTCAGTGATCGATGCAAAAAAATAGAGGAAAACAACAGAATGGAAAAGACTAGAGATCGCTTCAAGAAAATTAGAGACATCAAGGGAACACTTCAGGCAAAGATGGGTTCGATAAAGGACAAAAATCGTATGGACCTAACAGAAGCAGAAGATATTAAGAAGAGGTGGCAAGAATACACAGAAGAACTGTACAAAAAAGATCTTCACGACTCAGATAATCACAATGGTGTGATCACTGACCTAGAGCCAGACATCCTGGAATGTGAAGTCAAGTGGGTCTTAGAAAGCATCACTATGAACAAAGCTAGTGGAGGTGATGGAATTCCAGTTGAGCTATTTCAAATCCTGAAAGATGATGCTGTGAAAGTGCTGCACTCAATATGCCAGCAAATTTGGAAAACTCAGCAGTGGCCACAGGACTGGAAAAGGTCCGTTTTCATTTCAATCTCTAGGAAAGGCAATCCCAAAGAATGCTCAAACTACTGCACAATTGCACTCATCTCACACGCTAGTAAAGTAATGCTCAATATTCTCCAAGCCAGGATTCAGCAATACGTGAACCAAGAACTTCCAGATGTTCAAGCTGGTTTTAGAAAAGGGAGAGGAACCAGAGATCAAATTGCCAATATCTTCTGGATCATCGAGAAAGCAAGAGAGTTCCAGAAAAACATCTATTTCTGCTTTATTGACTATGCCAAAGCCTTTGACTGTGTGTATCACAATAAACTGTGGAAAATTCTGAAAGAGATGGGAAAACCAGACCACCTGACCTGCCTCTTGAGAAACCTGTATGCAGGTCAGGAAGCAACAATTAGAACTGGACACGGAACAACAGACTGGTTCCAAATAGGAAAAGGAGTACCTCAAGGCCATATTGTCACCCTGCTTATTTAACTTATATGCAGAGTACATCATGAGAAACGCAGGGCTGGAAGAAGCACAAGCTGGAATCAAGATTGTCGGGAGAAAGATCAATAACCTCAGATATGCAGATGACACCACCCTTATGGCAGAAAGTGAAGAGGAACTAAAGAGCCTCTTGATGAAAGTGAAAGAGGAGAGTGAAGAAGTTGGCTTAAAGCTCAACACTCAGAAAACTAAGATCATGGCATCTGGTCCCATCACCTCATGGGAAATAGATGGGGAGACAGTGGAAACAGTGTCAGACTTTATTTTTGGGGCTCCAAAGTCACTGCAGATGGTGACTGCAGCCATGAGATTAAAAGATGCTTACTCCTTGGAAGGAAAGTTACGACCAAACTAGATAGCGTATTAAAAAGCATAGACATAACTTTGCCAACAAAGGTCCATCTGGTCAAGGCTATGGTTTTTCCAGTGGTCATGTATGGATGTGAGAGTTAGACTGTGAAGAAAGCTGAGTGCTGAAAAATTGATACTTTTGAACTGTGGTGTTAGAGAAGACTCTTGAGAGTCCCTTGGACTGCAAGGAGATCCAACCAATCCATCCTAAAGGAGATCAGTCCTGGGTGTTCATTGAAAGGACTGATGCTGAAGCTGAAACTCCAGTATTTTGGTCACCTCATGGTAAGAGTTGACTCATTGGAAAAGACCCTGACGCTGGGAGGGATTGGGGGCAGGAGGAGAAGGGCGTGACAGAGGATGAGATGGCTGGATGGCGTCACTGACTTGATGGGCATGAGTTTGGGTAAACTCCGGGAGTTGGTGATGGACAGGGAGGCCTGGCGTGCTGCGATTCATGGGGTCGCAAAGAGTTGGACACGACTGAGTGACTGAACTGAACTGAGGTTCATTGATTCTACTTGGGTTTAAGACACGCTTTGATACAGTCTTCAAACTCTTTATATGATTCCTTTTAAATTGCCTCCAATTCCATTGCAAACATAATTTCTCTTATTGCCTATTAAAGCCAAATTTTGATATAGCTGGAATTAAGCATTTGAGCATTTTCTGATGCATATATGTGATTTTTATTACCTCTCAGTTCAGATTGAAACAAATCTAAGTCCTTTCCCAAATTTACTCGTTGAAGATTTTAGAGAATTCTCAAAAGGGCATCTTGTACACTAAGAATATAAACAAATTGCAAACTGCTTCAGGAAATCATTGATTATTCATAGAGCTCAATTAATTCTTGTGTATATTTAATAACACACTCATATCTATGACTGTTCCTTACAACCCAAACTAACTATGTGCTCAGGAATTGTAAATAGATTTTAATATCAGCCCAAGAGAAACATAATTAGGATAGGAATGTGCTGCCAAAATAATTATATAACATACTACAAATTATCATCTAGTTAGTATAAATTGAGATTCATACTATTACATTGTCAGAATTTATCAAAGTAATGAACTTACTAACAATTAAGTATCTCAAAGACTACTAAAGCACTCTAAAAAACCTTTAAAAAGAATGAACTGCTTAATTATTTCCCCATTTCTTTGAAAGTCAACTAAGTACAAGGCCATGTGCAAGTTCTTTATGTCTAGACACTAGTAAGAGGATTCTTGCTCACTTGTATGCATGGACGCTCAGAGCCGAAGGGAAGATTAGCAACAATTAGAACAGAATCCAACAATCCTTTTTTTACAGATGAGCTGACTGGGTTGAGAGGAATAAACCGACTCGTTCAGAGTAGAACATTAAAACGGTCTAAGAAATTCAGATCAGTGGCACTTTAGACCCTGGTTTGAAATTCTAGCCCTAGCCCTGTAACCTCATTTTTCTCATCTGTCACATGGGATATTTTGAGACAGTAAAAAGATATCATTTTAGTCAATACATAGCCTATTCTGGCACACAATGTCTACCCAATAAATGATGTCTATTTTCTCCTATTAGGAGAAGACAAGAATTTACAACTCACGACTTTCAGTCCAAGACTGTAGTCACAGTCCCTTACCACTTTAGAAATTAGCTTCGTGGTCTCCAACCAGTATATTGGCATTGGATAGCTAAACTCTTGTGACATTCAGTTTCCAGTTCTCTTTTTGCCTTAAAGTGGCAAACATTTGGGATTTTGTTATTGTTTTTTGCTGTTGTATCTTTATCACCTTCAATCAGTGCTGGACAAATAGGTGTTGGATGAAAGAATAATTTGCTCTACCGTGTCCCTACAATGTTCACTACTGGGCTTCGATAGAAACAGCATTTCTTGCGGCCTTGTGTAAACTAGAAATGATTGGATGTTTGAGAATCAAGGGAAATAACTGCATTCAAGAAGCAGAAAGCTTAATTAAAATGTGTTCCAGGTGCCATTACTTGGAGAATCGTTTGACATCTTGATGTACACAACAGCAGTAGAATAGGATTACTTTCTTTTCCTTTTAAATCCTGAGACAAGTTTCAAATCGCAGCCTAGCCACTAGCTAGTTCTGTGACTCTGGGTAAGTTATGAAACTCTCTGAGCTCTGTCAGCTTCTTGTATGCAGACTTTTCTCACACAGATTAAATGAATGATTAATTTAACCTGCTTAGCACAGTGCCTGGCACACGATACGTGCTGAGTAAAAGGTGGCTTCTCTGATCTTTGACTTATTTTATGTGTTCTGCGACTAGAAATAATGGACTTGGGGATCTGACTTAGCGGATGTAAGTTCCAAACGCAGGTGTGCAACCTCTCAGCATGGCACAGTGTATACTGATTAATTTGATGTCTTCTGTCCTAAGACATGAAGACCGGTGGTGTTTCTGTCCTGTGAAAACGTGAAATGAAACCCATCTAAAACGTGAAGTCATACCCATCGGACTACTTCCTCTTGCCTTAGTCACAGCTGTTAGGCAGAGCTTCCATGAGGACAAAAAATCAACGCACAAAATTATTTGATTAATCAGCATTGCCATTGCACTTCCTAGCAGAGGGAAGCTGGGCATTTAAAAAAAAATGCATTTTCTGCCTGGCCTCATTTTTATGTTAATTGAAACAAAAGGAAAAAAAATAGCAACAAAAGCACACAAATGTTGACGGGAGAAAATGCAATATAATTTTACAAAATATTTTGGTACTAAAATGTTTTATGGAGACTAATGGCTCAATTATAGCTTACTGCTCATTGCCACGAGTGTTGTAGGGGGGAAAACATCTCCCCTCTGATGTACTTGCTCATGTTAACAAGAGAGCAGGTTTCCTGAGTCAGAAACAGTATGTTCTCATTCACCCAGTGGCCACTCTCTGGCTCAGAAAATCAGTCCAGCCCTAAAGCAGTATCCCAGCTGGATGGAGCACCACTGCGTCGCCTCCCTCCCTATCAGAGGACCATTAAGTTCCCGCTACTATGCTTGAAATAGTGACTTGCTTTCTCAATCCTATTACAGGGTTTGAAAACAACTCTGCTCTTCTCCAAAGAGGCACATTTATTTTCAGGTTGTGAAATGCATTTTATTAGCTGAAACGTATCACAGTTAATAATACAGGTCTTTGGGGCTGAATGAAACCTTCCTTTTGAGGAAACTGAGGCACAGAGGACTTGTTCACTGTGCCTGGCAGAGCTGAGAGTTCAGCATACTGAGTAGGGTAGAGGAAAGATTATTTATGAAGAGCCTCAAGCACAGTTCTTGGAACATGCATTTTATTTATTCATTCAATAGAAATGTATTGAGCCCTTATTGTGTGTTAAATAATGTAATTGGTATTGGGGATTTGGGAGAACGAGACAAAGAAGGCATCTAAGCTCTTATATAGAAGAGTATAGTAGGGGATACGTGTAACAAACAGATCAATGTCTTTCATTGATTATAGATTTTTATTAGAGTTACAAAGCAACTAAGTAGAGTGCAAGGTCACAAGGAGCGAGAAAAGATTTCCTTTGGGACTTCCCTGGTGATCTGCCTTGCAAGGCGGGGGATGTGAGCTCTATCCCTTGTGTGCTAAGTTGCTTCAGTCATGTCTGAGTCTTTGAGACCCCGTGGACTGTAGCTCCCCAGGTTCCTTTGTCCATCGGATTCTCCAGGCAAGAATACTGGAGTGGGTTGCCATCTCTTCCTCAAGGGGATCTTCCCGACCTAGGGATCAAACCCATGTCTTACATGTCTCCTGTATGGCAGACTGATCCTTTACCCACTGAGCCACCTGGAAAGCCTGGTGGGGAAACTAAAAATCCCACAAGTTGTGTAGCAACTCAGCCTGCACGTTGCAACTGCTGAGCCCAAATAATATGGCTAGAGAATCCATGCACTGCAACAAAAGATCCTGCCTGTCACAACTAAGACCTGTTGCAGCCAAATAAATAAATATTAAAAAAAAAAAAAAAGAATGAGTTCTTTCTTCTTTATCTCCCGATGAGTAATCACAATGGCTTAGGTGAGGCCGACTTTGGAAAAAGGTGTCGGCAACAGCAAGTGCAAAAGTCCTACAGGAGGGAAAGAGCCATGTTACACATCCAGGCAGGGTGTCCCTGAAATAGGGTATTGGAGGCCAAGAGGCTAGAGGGGGGAGGGTGGGTTACCTTACATAGGTCACAGGAGTTTGCATTAAAAGCATGTTCGGTTGATAAAATTAATACTGTCCCTGAGCTTCAATTTTTATTTCCAAAAAGAGAAAAAAAAGATAATACCAGTTTTATCAAGGGCTATAATGTTTATGAAAGGAGAATTTTGTTTATCACCCAGCATGGCACTAGACACATGTTTGGAATTCCCTACCCAGAGTCCCTACCCTGTGCCTCATCTTTAAATTTATCTGCCATCAGCTACTCTCTTGGTAGAAGCACATTCAGTGGGAATGAGTGGAGGTGAAAATGTGGTGGATGGTGAGGAGTCATGGGGAGGAGAAAGACTGGGGGAGGTGGAAGTCAGGAGGAGCTGGTGACCTGGGATTTCGACATTAAAGGTGGATTAAGTGGCGCTCAGCATCCTCTGAAAGCAGCAGGATGCCTGCTGGGAGGTGGTGGGGGGACAGGGGGTAAAGAAGACCTTTAGTGACCTGACGGGCCCTAAGTGTGTGTTGACGCTTGTTGGGGCCACTCTCAGACTGCAGAAATTCACAAAGACAGTGTGTTCACATGGGAGCCCTGCTCCTCTGTAGCCTAATCAAGTCTTGACATTTGAATTTCTAACTAATTTTGGGGAAATAACTTTTCAGATTCTCATCATATAGTACTTGTTCAATATGAATAGAAATAATTACTTTGCTGAAGTGATTAGCATGCCCAAGAATAACTATAGACTTTCTCCCAGTTTTTACTTTTAGATAAATGTCAAATATCTTCCTTAAAGTGCGTTGGATTTCTCTTCTCTAAAGAATCATTGAAAAGTGGTAAAATATGATGAAGGTGTAGGGAAGTACCGAAAAATAATGAGAAATGTGCATGAGAAGAAAGCCAAGTCGACCCGGCAGAGAAAATTTTCTCAGCAGTGATTGTAGTCACCACAGAAGTAAAAGCTGACAATACTCATTTCGTCTAAAGGAGAAGAGCAGTGAGTGGGTGTGTTTTCCCCAGACAGTGCTGGAAGCCTAGTTCAGAATGTAAGGCTTCTCCATTCTGAAATGGGGGCCCTTTATGGCAAAGTCAACTCACTACTTCTGAGATCGGGTGGTCTGGAGACCCAGCTTGGCAGTTCAGGGAGTGACCTCGTATGAAGCATGTAACCTATCTGAGCATCCGTGTTGTCAACTCTGAAGTGAGAATGCCAGATTTACCTCAGGATAAACTGTCATAAACCAGGAAAAGGCAGTCCATTCTAAAGGAAATCAACCCCGAATATTCACTGGAAGGACTGATGCTGAGGCTGAATCTCCAGTACCTTGACCAACTGATGCAGCGAGCCTACTCATTGGAAAAGGCCCTGATGCTGGGAAAGATTGAGGGCAGGAAGAGAAGGTATGGCAGAGGAGGAGATGGCTGGATGGCATCACCGACTCAATGGACACGAAATTGAGCAAACTTCGGGAGATAGCGAAGGACAGGGAAACCTGGCATGCTGCAGCCTATGAAGTCTCAAAGAGTTGGACATGACTTAGTGACTAAACAACGATAACAACAAGCTGAGATGACACGAGATGACATGCAGGGTGTCAGATACCATCTTTGGCATCTCGGTGAAAGAGATGAGTCTCTTTCCTTCCTTTCTTTCCCTCAGGAGAAAGAGATAGGTTAAGTGGTGGATGGAATAGGATCCTAGACTCCTGAACCCTCAAACTCCCTAGAGATACTCCACAGACATGCAGGAAAGGTCTCAGAAAAATCTTCTATATGTAGTTGCCCAGGGCTAATGGAGCAAGTTCAACTGAATCACGTAGAGTATCCATTCACACAGAGTGCCCCACTTTGATCAGAATAGAAGGTCCTAACACCTTCTTTATAACTTTAAAAGATGTAACTTCCTGGTGGCTCAGACAGTAAAGCTTCTGCCTACAATACGGGAGACCCGAATTCAATCCCTGGGTTGGGAAGATCTCCTGGAGAAGGAAATGGCAACCCACTCCAGTATTCTTGCCTGGGAAAGCCCATGGACAGAGGAGCCTGCTACCAGGCTACCCTACAGTCCATGGGGTTGCAAAGAGTCAGACATGACTGAGCAACTTCTCTTCACTTCACTTCAAATTGTAACAGCCTCTTGGAGGTTCAAATGAAGCCCATCCAACCAACCTGGGTCCTTTGCTTTGATTTCAAAAATGGGTAATACTTCTACCCGATGCAGTAAGATAAGGGTTTCATGTTGGAACCTTTTAAAAACGTTCCCCTCCCTGCCCAATCTTTTCAGGCCTTTGGTCTAGAACAAAGAGGGGATGAACAGTCTCTTGAATCACTTTCCCTCAGCTCCATAGCCAATTGTCCCATTCAGATGAGTAGGGAAAGCAAGTGCAAGATAAAACATGATAAGAGAGGATGGCGAAAGAAGTGTTTGGGTCAATGGCTTGGGCAAAACTGAACTGATCCTATTTTTCCTTGACCCTACCAGACAGTCCTTGAGAGGGCTTATCTTGGATGATTTTCTGTGTTTTTATTTTCATTTAAAAATTTTCCTTTGAATGATGTAACCTCTATGCTACAAGGAAAGAATCACTTGTATCAAAGGAACTTTATATCCACATTTAGCAAATAGAGAAGAAGCCAGCAGCCCCTTACATGACCACCAGGCGTTTCTCTTGCCTGTTCCCAGCCTGCCCTTTGGGAGAGATATGACCGGTTTTGTGAGCCAAATAGATTTCTAACCAAGAGAAGCCTCATCGGCAAATCATCCCCTTAAATGTAACAGAAGTCCCTGGCTTCAGTTATAAAAGACTCTTGGGATAGGATGCTTCTTTGCATTTTGAGGGCTCTGCATAAAATCTGGGTGTTTTTCTCAGTTCTGGTCCACACTCCATTACACACTTTAATGACCGCATTAAAATTCTCAAATGAAGCTTTGGGATAAAGGGCAGCTGATTATATTTATTCACCTTTCAGCACTGACATCACTGCAATATGCTTGCTTTCTTTGCTGAAAGGTACTTATAATATCCAAAGACATGTTAATGGAACTATAGTTTAGAAGTAAGTAACGGCTAGTCTGCCTCACTGGAGAAGAAGCATGTCACAGCAGAAAAACCACCAGGTGGGATAAAGGAGGCTGAGTTCTAGTTCCCGGCTGGGTCACTCTGGAAAATCATGTTACCTCTTATAAAGGGAGAGGATTAGCTTTGATGATGTCTATGATTGTTTTCAGTGACAATTTTAAATGTATCCTGTGACTCAATGGCTTCCAAGAAATGCCCTTCAGGTATCAGATATAAGACTGGAGAGTCAAGCAGGACGACTGTGCCAAGAGATCTCTTCCAAGTTACTCAGAAACCAAAAGCTCTGCATCTGCATGGAGGGGTAGGTCTACTTGCGAAATCAGTGCGCATTACCAGTCAATCACACAGCTCACCCAATACCTTTAAACTAGTAAGTAAGTAAATAAGTGTTAGCTACTCAGTCATATCTGATTGTCTGACTCCATGGACTGTAGCCTGCCCGGCTCCTCTGTCCATGGAATTCTCCAGGCAAGGTTACTGGAGTGGGTAGCTATTTCCTTCTTCAGGGGATCTTCCCTACCCAGGGATGGAACCCGGGTCTCCTGAATTGCAGGCAGATTCCTTACCATCTGAGCCACCTGGGAAGCCTGGAGAGTGCAATAACACCTGTGCCATTTTAGATAAAAACATTGCCTTCGGTGACAGTGACCACTTGAAAAACACAAAGTCACCGATTAGGTCATGCAACTATAACCTGGCTATTTTTGCCTACTTTCCTCCAATTCAATTCCCTGACTCTTATTAATGCTTCTATTTTATTATTATTATTTTATTAGCATTTGTTGAGGCAGAGTTGCTTTACAATGTTGTGTCAGTTTGCACTGTACAACATGAATCAGCTATATGTATATATATATCCCCTCCCGCATGCATCCCGATGTTCACTGTAGTGCTATTTACAATAGCCAGGGCTATATTCAATCTTAAATTGAATGGATAAAGAAGGTGTGGTACATATATACAACGGAACATTACTCAACCATAAAAAGGAACAAAGTTGGATCATTTGTAGACCTAGAGACTGTCTTACAGAGTGAAGTAAGTCATAAAGAGAAAAGCAAAGTATCTATATTAACAAATATATGTGGAATGCTTCTATTTTAAACACCTAGCTTGCTTTTCCCATTGTCTATGCTAGAGTTTCTCAAGGCATTTTAGGCTAAATAGTCCTTTGTTGAGGATGGGGGAGGGGTGGGGATTGTGTGCCGTATAGGATGTTTAGCAGCATCCTTGGAGTCTAATTACTAGCTGTCAGTGGAGGGCCACTGTCCCCAATACGATGACCAGAAATGTCTCCAGATGTCGATAGAAATCCCTGAAGGGTGAAATCACTCTGATTTGAGAGCCAGTAGTCTAGGTTTAATCTTTTTTTTTTTTTTTTTTTAGTTCTGAACTTTCTTTCTTGGGCATAAGACCAATGTTATACATCCTGAAGTGCCCAGAAAGTATTACTCTGTTGTTATCACTCTTAACATTACTAACATCTTTCATTTATATAAGGTTTCACAATTTATCAAGTGTTTCCACCCACATTATCTATGGAGATAATGCATGGCAGCTCATGGTCTGGGACAAATGAGGAGAGAGAAGCATCTTTTCTGTGATTTGTCCCTGTTTCCCTTTTTCGCTGCACTTGAAATCTTGCATGTTTGACAGAAGAGGTCTTGCCATGAGGACAAGTCAGGCATTGTATAAATAAAACTTGGCATGTTTCTGAGACTAAAAAAAAAAGAATGCTTAATCACCTTAAAATGATACTCATCTCATTGTCTGCTGGCAGGATCTATTAATCTCTCAAGAAGGACACAGGACCACACATCTGTAATTACATACCGACAGCTGGTTTCAAAGAAGCCTGAGGCCAATGGCTCTTTAAAAGGGTTCTGAACACTGTGATCTTCAGCCTGACTGAACTGCTGGAGTTTTAGCTTACCGCACTCAGTGATACCGGATGGCATTTTTGAGAAAGAGAAATGAACACATTCCCCTCCTTTTCCTCCCTCCCCCTCTTACCTGCTTAAGGATCTCAGCGGCTGTTTCATGTGAGCAATCAAATATCACATAGAACTCCTTGCCTTTCTTCATTTCCTTGAGTAACGGCTTAGCATCTTTATTCCCAGAGGGCAGCTGGCGGATTTTGATTTTAATATTATATCTGGAGGGAGCTTTGATGAGCTCTTGCAGGCGAATGAGACCTAGAAAATGACATTCAATCAGGCAACAGACTCTTGTCCAGAGTTATTTGTTTATTGCCATTTAGAGTCAAACTCATATCATTCCCCCAATGTATCAAGAGGCTGCCTACCTAAAGGTTGCATTATTGACTGCTCATTTATCATTCCTCTTTCTATGGTGGTCATGCTATATTTTCCTTTTGTGGGTATGTGTGGCTAGAAGCACAATTTTCCCAAGAGGATTTTGAATTTTTTTCAGAATGCAATTGTCCTCTCCAGCTTTTACCACAAATCTTTAGCAAATCAAGTCAATAACTGTAAAACTTTTGTAAACAAAATTTGCTTGATGTTTTCAAAGGTGCTTGAGGTAATGGATATACCAGCTTACTTAAAAACAAACAAACAAACAAACAGTAAAATACTAGAATTTCTTGGGACTATAAACCTCTGCAAACCTTTCATCAAATATTTATATATAACATACTGTTTTGCAGTTAATTGGTCGGCCTGTTTTATATCATCTTTCAGTTCCTGCCATATTTATAAATGACTTATTGTTTCTTTCTAATGTAATTGAACAATGAATGGGAAAATATTTTCTTGATTAAAAGAAAAGACCATTGAATATTTGAAAAATCATGATAATAAGGGCAGAAGCATATTCTTTAAAAAATCTACTATTGGTAGTTATAGGAGTGTATACAGCTAACTAAACTAACTTGAGGAAGAATGTTTAATTCACCACAAAAATGAATCCAGTGAATTGCACCATTGTTTTAAACAGAAGTGTTTTACTAAGGCAAGACCAACAGCTATATAAAGCCTTAGTCTTATTTCCCCTAATATTAGCTGGTATTTGTTACACTGCATGATGCTGGCTCTTACTCAAGGACTCGCACTGGAAAATTGAATTTTTTTTTTTTTATTACACAGTCTGTGCCTTCAGGATGTGTCAGTTTCAAGCAATCAATAGGAAATGTTAAGTTTTGTCACTATTCAGATAGAAATCGTGGTATGCACCATGCAAGATACAGCATATACACGCCAGCTACCTCTGGACATGAGGCACTTCTTTTATTTGTTATTTATTTATTTTTTTATTTAGTTATTTGTAAGAATCTGCCTGCAATGCAGGAGACCCAGGTTCTTTCCCTGGGTTGGGAAGATTCCCTGGAGAAAGAAGTGGCAACCCATTCCAGTATTCTTGCCTGGGAAATCCCATGGACAGAGGAGCCTGGTAGGCTACACTCCATGGGGTCACAAAGAGTCGGACGTGACTGGGCTACTAACACTCTCACTTTTACCCTTTCCCCTAGAAGCTACATTTTTGTGTCTAAGATGTTATGAGTTCTCCTATATCTTGGGTAGGTGTGGTTCTGAAGTACAGTAAATTTGAGAGAAAGTTACTCTTCAGGGTCAAATGAACCAGGGCAAGGAAAGAAGGAGTTGTAGAATCATATAAAAATTTAGTGCTCATTATCCTTCTTAATTTTTTAACTTCCTGGGAACTTGCTTCTTTTCAAATCAGTGTGATTGAAGGCTCCCAATTACCTCACCTACTTCCTCAGTGGCTCAATGGTTCAGTAGGTAAAGAATCTGCCTGCAATGCAGGAGACCCAGGAGATGCCAGTTAGACCCCCGGGTTGGGAAGATACCTTGGAGGGGAAAGTGGCAAACCAGTCCAGTATTCTTGCCTGGAGAATCCCATGGACAAAGGAGCCACAGGCTATACCCACGGGCTATCCGATCTGTGTGCTTGCAAAGAGCGGACACGACTGAGAGCCAGCTCACACAGGCACGGATGGGTTACTCGGCCTCTTACTTCCAGAATCACTCGTCCTGAGCACCTGGCGGGTAGCTAGTAGAAGAAAACTGAGCCCACTGACTGGTGTATTTGTTCGTCTTCACAATAACCCTATGAAGAAGGTGTGATCATCCTCATTATTTTAAGTACAAAAACCAAGGCTCAGAGCGATGAAGTAACTTACTCATGGTTACAAAGATAGGAGGAGCCATGGATTCAAATTGCCTGTGGGTCCAGCTCTCAGTCTTTCCATGTCATCATCATGCATTGCGAATACAAATTTGTTGATGCTTGAGGGAAGAGGTATAACTTTGATTTGATGGGATGGGGAAAAAGTTGAAAGAGGTACCTACCCTCCTTTCTTTTTTACTCTAGACTGCTTGCGAGTCTCTCCCATAATTTTTTTTTCCCTCTTGTCCTCTTGCTTTACAATCAGATTTTTTTTTTTTTTTAATTTGAGCATGACCACAAGGGAGATCAACATGGGCCTTTAAATAAAATGAGCAAAAATTTTAAGAATTTCATTTCATATGCTGCCACGAGCTGCTCTTTTGTTCTCTGCTAAATGGAATGTCAGTCTTGAAGTGCATCTTCCTATCATGATGACTTAGACACATTAAGAGCCTTTAAAGTTGGATCCTTTCTCTCCCTTCATTCATTCATGTTTATGGGAAAACATTTCCTGGCTGTTCACTGTATGCCAAGTACCACACTAAGAGTTGGAAACACATGGACACATCTTGCTTTAAAGTCTTCACAGCCCATAGAAGGATTTCATTCCATCAACTCTTGTGATGTTCATGGACATCTCTTATTACGTAATTTCATAAACTATGACCCAAGGCTAATTGGGGCTGGACCAGCTTGCTCAACGTTGTGTTAAGACTCGTTATTCAGTCACTAAGTCTTGTCCAACTCTTTGCAACCTCATGGACTGCGGTATGCCAGGCTTCCCTGTCCTCCACTATCTTCCTGAGTTTGCTAAAGCTCATGTTCACTGAGTCACTGATGCAATCTAACCATCTCATCCTCTGCTGCCCTCTTCTCCATTTGCCTTCAATCTTTCCCAGCATCAGGGTCTTTTCTAATGAGTTGGCTGTTCGCATCAGGTGGCCAAAGTACTAGAGCTTCAGCTTCAGCATCAGTCCTTCCAATGAGTATTCAGGGTTGATGTCCCTTAGGATTGGCTGGTTTGGTCTCCCTGCTGTCCAAGGGACTCACAAGAATCCTCTCCAGCACCACAATTCAAAAGCGTCAATTCTTAGGCGCTCAGTCTTCTCTATGGTCTAACTCTCACATCTGTACATGACTACTGAAAAAAACATAGCTTTGACCATAAGGACTTTGTTGACAAAGTAATGTCTTTACTTTTTAATGCACCATCTAGGTTTGTCATAGCCTTCCTTCCAAGAAGCAATTGTCTTCTAATTTCATGGCTGCAGTCACCACCTGCAGTGATTCTGGAGCTTAAGAAGAGAAAATCTGTCCCTGCTTCCACTTTTCCCCCTTCTATTTGCCATGAAGTGATGGGACCCGATGGCATGATCTCAGTTTTTTTTTAATGTTGAGTATGGCTATTGGGTGGCAGATCCAGGGCATAAAGCCAGGTCCACCTCTGACTGCTCAATCCAGGGCTCTTTTCACCAAATCAATCACCCCTCCTGACTATGAAATTTAAGATCAAATATTTAACTGACTGAATGACTAACTAATTATATAAATAAATATCTGTGTAAATAAATAGAGAGAAAAAAACTTTAGACCAGCATAAAACCTTCAGCCTTTATTTGGCAAATGAATCCATTAATAAACAGGTTCCCTCCTCCTCCAAAAAAGTAGCTGTGAGCTTTCACAGTTGTTTCATAAAAGAAAGTTCTTAATACCAATAGAAGAGAAAGGAGAACTCAGTACAAAAGACTAGCTTTTAATTGGACTAAATTTATCTTTTGGAGAAACTTACTACTAAACCCTAATTTACTCATTTTGTCCATATACAGGTGAATTTGCCTCAGGAAAGAGAGGATCAGCAGATTTAAAGATTACAGACCCAAGATGTAGAAAGAATAAAGAGCAAGGAAGGGGAGGTTTACATTTCTCTTCCAAAGCAATTGTTTGCTTTCAAAAAAGAAAAAAACAACCGTTCTGCCCTCATTAACAGAGAGCAGAATTTACAATTCAAAAGGCTTTTTTAGTTCACAGGAGACAAAAATTTAGAGAAAGCCTTCCCTTTTGTTTGCATTTTGCAGCAATCCATTAATCGTTTACATTTCATTGTAAAGAAGTTAAAACTTGTTTTTAAACTAGTCATTACTTCAGGGAAAGATAATTGATTTGGATTGCTGCTGCTGCTGCTAAATTGCATCAGTTGTGTCCAACTCTGTGCGACCCCACAGACAGCAGCCCACCAGGCCCCCCGTCCCTGGGATTCTCCAGGCAACAACACTGGAGTGGGTTGCCATTTCCTTCTCCAATGCAGGAAAGTGAAAAGTGAAAGTGAAGTTGTTCAGTCGTGTCCGACTCTTAGCGACCCCATGGACTGCAGCCTACCAGGCTCCTCCGTCCACAGGGTTTTCCAGGCAAGAGTACTGGAGTGGGGTGCCATTGCCTTCTCCATTGATTTGGACACTACTCCTAATTTTGCTGGGCTTCCCTGATAGCGCAGTTGGTAAAGAAGCCACCTGCAATGCAGGAGACCCCGGTTTGATTCCTTGGTCGGTGAGATCCCCTGGAGAAGGGAACAGCTACCAACTCCAGTATTCGGGCTATGAGAATTCCATGGATTGTATAGTCCATGGGGTCGGAAAGAGCTGGACGTGACGTGACTTGACTTCACTTCCTAATTTTGCTAATGGTCCTCCTCTGTGTGGATGACAGCCCTGCCCAAGTCACCCCGGTGCTTCCAGGACTGGAGTCCAGTTGGAGAGAACGGTAAGGGTACAGGCACGCTTGGTAATGGTGATGGGTTTTCTAGCCCACTGCAGTAGTTTGTCGTTGTTTAGGCACTCTGTCTTGTCTGACTCTTTTGCGACCCCATGGACTGTAGCCTGCCAGGCTCCTCTGTCCATGGGACTTTCCAGGCAAGAATACTGGAGTGGGTTGCCAATTCCTTCTCCAGGGGATCTGCCCAACCCAGGGATTGAATTGGTGTCTCCTGCACTGCAGGAGGATTCTTTACCACTGAGCCACCTAGGAAGCCTGGGGACACTTCAAAAACATTAAAAATGCAGAAATGGAGGCAACTAAACAAACCCAACTAGGGGACATTCTAAGGTAAAATTGGTGTGAACTCTTCCAAAATGTTAAAGTCATGAAAGACAAGGAAAAGTCAAATTGCTTTAGACCAAAGGAGACTAAAAGGATGTGACAAATAAATGCAATGAGGGATCCTGAATTTTTTAGAAATGCAATTGGGATAATTAGGGAAACTGGCATATCATATATCTGTATTGATATTAATATTGATATAGATGTATAAAGATTGTATCAATGTCAAGTTTCCTGTGTTCAGTCATTGTCCTGTGGTTATAAAAATGGAAGATCCTTGGTCTTAGGAAATATACACTAGTTTATTTAGAAGTAAAATAGTCATGCTATTTGCCACTTACTTTCAAATAGTTCAACAGCACTACTACTTATTATTGCTGCTTTTGCCCTGGGAGACTCATAGAGTATTAAATCAAATGTGGGCAAATGATGAGGTGAAGTGGAGTTGCTCAGTCATGTCCGACCCTTTGCGATCCCATGGACTGTAGCCTGCCAGTCTCCTCCGTCCATGGAGATTTTCCAGGCAAGAGTACTAGAGCAGGTTGCCATTTCCTTCTCCAGGGGATCTTCCCGACCCAGGGATCAAACCCAGGTCTCCCACATTGCAGGCAGACGCTTTACCATCTGAGCTACCAGGGAAGCCCAGGGCAAATGATGACAGCTGCTAAACTTAGATGTAGGAGGTATAGGAGTTCACTGTATATTTCCTGCCATTTTTCTCTAAGTTCAAATCTTTCTCAATAAAAAGACAAAACATGAGCCTCCTTCCTCCACTCCCACCTCCAGCAATGCAGTGATGGTAAACTGCACCTGTAGTTTGAAAAGTGTTTGCTTGAGAGCAAGGAGCCTGTTTATTCCCTATGAGTTTGAGCTGGGCTCTGCATGTAGAGATAAGTTTCAAAAGCGTCCAAGTGGCCAATTCTAAACACTTTCTTGGGCCATCTATCTGCTCTGTGCACTCAGACATGACACAGAAAAATGCTGATTTGCATGCACATCGACTCTGGGAACAGGTGGAGCATATGGAGGAGAAAAAAAGAACCTGCTATTTCCAGAAGTTTAAAAATTCCCCTGTCTTCTCCTTAAATAATAATAAACTTTGCTATTTGCATTGCCCCTTCCTGTGAAGTATCCTACATGTCTTATAAATAGCTCAGTAAACCTCAGAAGATACCTCTGCGATGGCTAGGTGTCAGTGCTATTTTACAGTAAGGAAAGTGAGGTAGAATGAGGTTAATTGTTTGAATTGGCCCTGAAAATGAGTCACAGATGCCAGGCATTGGAAGAGACTTAAAGGTCAAACCCCTCCTTGATGCATGAATCCCCTCTACACAGCTGCTGCCGAACACCTATTAGTTTGAGAAATTCTCTACCTCACTTTTTGCAGCTCAATCCATTTTTGGACAGCTCCAGTTATATTTAATGAGCAGCAGTTCAAAAGAAAAGTACCTAGGTTTTCTGGAGTCTTAATCCAATTCCCTGTTCATTTATATGTACTACATCAGTGGATTTGATATCATAAAAATTGAATGTGATGGGACCCAAAGATAA
Source organism: Cervus elaphus (assembly GCF_910594005.1). Taxonomy (NCBI): domain Eukaryota; kingdom Metazoa; phylum Chordata; class Mammalia; order Artiodactyla; family Cervidae; genus Cervus; species Cervus elaphus. The sequence goes on along the minus strand of NC_057845.1, from coordinate 8,300,214 downwards.
GATCACACACTTTAAATATTAATTTCATCTTCATGTGAACTTGCCAACATGCAAAATGGCATTTCACAAACATGTTGGTATATTAATATATCCAAATCTAATAGGATTCTTAAGGGGATCTATATACTCTCCAGAGGGGAGGAAAAAACCAGACTGAGAAATGGAGATGAGTAAGTGAGTGAATTACTTGGGGAAATACAGCACTTTTAAATGCAGATATTCACACATACAGTTTTTCAAAAGGGCATCAAAAAAGGCTAAAGACTGCCCAAAAGAAAATTTGTGTCTCTTAATGGAAAAGAGCCCCATAGAAGAATCTAGTCAAAATATTCGAGATTAACTTAACTATGTGCTAGTTAGCTCCACCAGTATGTTTTGGTCCTGAATTCTGGTTAATATCAATGGTAGCTAAAAATAATGTCATCATGAAATATCTAAGGATTGGTTTCCTGAGCAGAAATCTGAAAATTTGAATGGGTTCTGGTTAGAGGATTAGAGTGGGTAAACAGAAAGGGTAGAAAGAGTAAGGGCAGAAGGAAAAGAACTGTAATATATTATTTTGTTGGTACTGAGTGACCAGGATTTTCCATTCTCCAACTAGTTCAGGTAGGATTGTAGGAGGGTGTGTAGCAGAGTGTTTTGGCTAGCATAGGTGATCATAACAACACAGAGATGTAAATTATGATTGCTAAGGTAAAAAATTCAGCTATTCCTTTACTTGGTACTGATTGTTCATTTTTTGGCTTGACCACCTATGTCAAAATGTTTAATTTTCTTCAAGTCCAAATTTTAGACCTTTGTCAAGGTTCTTGCTTCTATACAGTATATTTCTATTTTCTTTGGGGAAATGAAGGAAAATATCATAGGCATAATAAACCCAAGTCACTGTTTAAATGTAGCCAAAGAGTAGCTATTGCACTTACTTACAGGGTGGTTGAGCATATTAAATGAGTTAATCACATTCAATAATTAGAATAGTGCATGGCAATCAGTCAGCACTTCGAGACTTTAGTTATTGTAATTTTTGTGGTCGTCATTTTTCTTGGGTTTTCTATCTGGATTTAGTGTTTCTTTCAATCACTGACATTTTTATATATGTTAGATTATTTCAAATGAATCCTCATTGTAAAACTTTGAGACTATGTTTTAAGTAAGTGACAGATAGTACTTCTTTATTGTAGGCTGCATTTTATAAATTTCATGCTCTGATGTGTTGAAAAAAATGACTTAAGGCAACCATGGATTAAAAAAAAATCTTAAGTATTATGTTTTATGAACATATCTGGATGAGGAACTAACTTACCTGATGGCCTCATCTAGTTTTGTCAATATCCTGAGGACCCTTGAGTTTGTATCCCAGTGTACACTACATTCCTGAACTCCAGATTCATATATTAACTGCCTACTCCTCAACTACATGAGGAGGTCTACTAGACATTGCAAAATCAAAGAACATATTTATGACTGAAGCCCTGATATCTTTATTTCTCCAAACTATGTCCATGTATACCTTTTCACATCTCAGGAAAAGGATAACTCCATCTTTTGGCTCAGGCCGAACAGCTTAGTTATCTTTGACTCCTCAATTTCTTTCATCCAGCCTACACTCCCTCAGAGCATTATGCTAGCTCAACATCAAATGCTTCTAGTATCTGACCATTCCTCACTCCTCTATTGCTATCGCTTTCATCTCTTGCCTTGATTTCTGTAGGAGCCACTGATTTTATGCTTGCCTCTCTATGTCATTTTATTAATAAAAAGGCCAGCGTGATCTTTTTATGATATAAATTTGATCATGTCACTCCTCTCCTGAAAACTGCAATGGCTGCCCATTTCATGAGGAACCGAAGCTTGTTCCAATAATCTACAAATCCCTCCATGATCTTTAAGGCCCACAAGTGTGACACAGTCACATCTTCCCTCTCACTGTAATCCAACCACACTGGCTTCCTCATTTGTTGTAAATAAAGGTTTATTAGTGCAGTGCAAGTTGCTCAGTTGTGTCTAACTCTTTGCGACCCATGGACTTCACAGTCTATGGAATTCTCCAGGCCAGAATACTGGGGTGGGTAGCCTTTCCCTTCTCCAGGGGATTTTCCCAACCCAGGGATTGAACCCAGGTCTCCTGCATTGCAGGCGGATTCTTTACCAGCTGAACCACAAGGGAAGCCCAAGAATACTGGAGTGGGTAGCCCATCCCTTCTCCAGTGGATCTTCCTGACCCAGGAATCGAACCGGGGTCTCCTGCATTGCAGGCAGATTCTTTACCAACTGAGCTATTAGGGAATCCAAAAGGTTTATTAGAACACACTATACTTGTCCATTTCCATACTGTCTGTGACTGTTTTCTTGCTACGTCAGCAGAATAGTTGTGACCAAGGCACTAGGGCTCATAAAACCCGAACTATAGAGTATTAATATCTAGCCCCTTTGAGAAAAAAGTTTGCAGGCCCTTGTTCTACAGAATTGACAGTGGTTACATTTCACTAACATTGGCTTTGAGAAAGCAGAAACTGCTGAATATTCTCCACACTGCATTTGGTGCTCAGCTTCTCAGCTCTTTTTGATGCGTGTGGAGGGATGGAAGCCAGGCTTCCACCAGGAGTCTAATGAAACAGAGGGGATGACCCATGAGTAGCAGTTTCCCCCATTGCCTAGGGTAAGTGTGGGAGTCAGAGAGAAGCAGGTGACTGATGGGAAGAACATCCCAGCAATAGAGAGGGAGAGAGGAAGCGAGGCAAAGCTTCACTCCCCATAACTATTCTCTGGGGTCTTTCTACACTTGTTCTTCTAGAGGACAGAATTCTGCCTACTAGCAGACAGTGATTTGGACTTTGTCCTCAGAGACACGCACAGTGTTCCCGTTGACTTCAATGGGAGTCATGGACCATTTAGTCCCTTAGACATCTGTGCTGGCTTCAGGCTATTTAACAAACTCCTAAACCAATCCCAATAAAGTGCTCTCTTTAATGGGTTCTTAATTCTGGTGTAAGGGCAGGTGCCGAGCACACCTAAGTCCTTTCTTTTCCTTCAGGTTTAGTAAGTTTTCTCCTTGTTACAGCTTGATAATTACTGCAACCAAATCCCTGAGTCAAGCAGTATTAAACCCACTCAGAGTCAAAAGATGTCTGCTCTTATTGATCTCAGTTGACCTGTTTACTCTCTGGGTTCCAAATTAATGGCTCAATTGATTATTCACTTACATTTTTAATGTCTTTGTGAGCAAAATCATTTTACCATGAATCATCTCTAACTTAATGGGCAAATACAAACTCATTTTGGATTTTTCAATTTTAATAAGTATTTAATGAGCAACTGTGCTCAGGTGAACTCAATAGGAATGAAGAGGACATTTCAGTTTCTTTTTAAAGGTAATAGAAATGATAGTTCAAATTCCCTCTATGCAAAATGGCTGTCAGTTTTGAAATCTAAAGGGTGGTTAGGATATCAACTTTTATATTATCCTTTTGCAAATTATAATTTTTCTCAATATAATTTGCAGTCTACAAGTTATGCCCACACCTTTAGTTAAACTTTCTTAAGTTAAATCCAGATGCCTCAATATTATTCATTGATTTGTTTTCCTTTTAGATGGTCCTGTTTCACTGGAAATGGTAGAAATAATGAGAGAGAATTATGCAAAAAGTGTACTACATAATGGGAAATAGCATTTTTTTTTATTAACTCATGGAATTCTCTATGTACAAAGGGAGACAACATGAAAGGCCTTACTATACCTATATACAGTATATATATCATAAGGCTTTTTAAGTGTATGTATGGAGTTCATTTGAGAATATATTTTCTTCCTTCACAGCAAGCAGGTGACCCTCTAAGAAGCCACTGCCGCTGCCTGTGACTTATCCTTCCTAGTAGGACTGTTTTGAATTTGGTATTTATAAATTATATATACAGTCACCTAGTTCACTTCTTTCTAAAATGAGATGAGGTATAAGAAAATACATAAATGCATATTTCCAACCACAAAAGTCACTTTTATCTGACAGATGAAAATGGGAACAGAGTTTAGTGCCAAATAGAGGAGGCTCCTTGTTCATCTTCTGAGGAATAGTATCCATAAATGCTAGTATCTGGTGAGAAAGAGTAGAAAAGTGAGGTACTATTAAAAAGTTTGGAAAAGTTTGGTTTGGTTAATTTTTGCTGATAATTTTATTAGCCTTACTACCAAATGTATAGATTAAGGAAAGGAGATAATTTCAATTCTTGAAAAAAAATTTCAGAAAGAAAATAGTATTATTCTTCCCACACGTAATTACTAAGCACTTCCCTATATGCCAGGACTGTGCTAGATAGCAGATTTTAAAAATAAATAAGATAAAATTCCAACTTTTTGGAATTCCTAGTCTCATAAACATTTAAACAGATTATGGGAGCGTGTAATATAATGCTTATATTTATAATGTACTGTTAACTCCCAGTGTCTCAGAGAGCTTTAGAAAGAAAGGGGAGTTGAGTGTGATCATGGAGAATGGGGGAACTTATCACCTTGGAGGTTATATGGAGGACCTTCCAAAGTGAGGGGCCAACCTCAGAAAGAAAGATTTGGGATGGACTTCGGGGTATTTAAGAAATGATGTGAGAGAACTGGGGATGTAGCTCAGTTAGCACTTGGGTTAATGAAGATGAAAATGGTTAGATGGTGAAGAGCTTTAAATTAGAAGGACTTGGACTTACCTATGTGGAAAGAGTTACTGTCAGAATTTAAACCACACGAAAGGGGTCTTTAACTCCAACAAACCTCACAACGTAGACAGAAGGCAAGGGGGGAAGGTACCAATAAAAGAGACTTCCAATTGGGTAAGGTCAGAGAAATGTCTAGTGAGGCGCTCAGCACGTATCTGTCCTTCACCTTAAAGTCAGCAGGTGGAACAAAGCAAGTTTCATTAAGGGTTCATTACTGGGGTTCCTAGTCCTTTCCCCACGAAATGATCAGATCTATCAGTACAACCTCTAACTGGATTCTTCTGTTGATGTACTTTATTTTTTATTAATTTTTATTGGAGTGCAGTTGCTTTACCTACCTTAGAAACTTTTCAAGACATTTACATAGCTACTTATTGAATTGGAATCATATTTCAAAACAGTCGTTTCCAAACTTTCTCTGTTTTAATTAACAGTGGAGTTGTAGTCATATTCGTAATGGAGCTGGATTCACTAAATTGCACTTTTGCTATTCAGATTGGATCACAACATATATCAATAAGGTGATATTTCTTTTTTTTTAAAGTTTGATGATGAAAGGGTCATCAGAAAGGATCAACTCACCAAAAGGAATAGGGGCCCGCTACACATGGCGCTTCCAAACTAGAATACTCAATTAGCTTCATATAAAAGACCATCTTCAGGCACTCTGCCTGATGAGTCGATGCCTAGAGAACACTCTGGTTCCCTTTATGCCAACCACACGTGGCCAGGTGAGGGCTTGTGTGAGTCCCATACCTGTGCTATCTTCATACACCACGGTCACCGTCTTCCAGTTGTAGTAGAGGACCAGATCCAAGACCGCCCTGCTGATAGCCGCATAATCAGGGTAGAGGTTGATGTAAAACAGGTCTCTGTTGTCGACGGAGGGGTGTTTCCAGCGAGTCTGTATGTGCGGAACCTCGAGAGCGTTGCAGATAGACTGCACAGCACTGACGGAGGAGCTATGGGAAGGGCCAAAGAGAGCAGCCACACCAAGAGCCAGCTGGTCACACGCTGACGCCCATCGGCAAGGAGAGAGTGGAGAGGGGAAGAGGGGAGGGAGAGAGAAAGAAAGAGTTCCGTGAATTTCATCTCCCCTTTCATGGTTCCTCCTTATTTTCACTGTTGGAAACTTTCCTCCACTTTCCATCTGTATGTTGAGGAAACATGCTTAATCCAACTTCCAACATCCCTGAGATATTAAATACTAGAGATGCAAATGTTGAAATGATTAGCAACACATCACAGGGCCAATGCCTTGCAAACAAAAATGAGTTGTTGGTCTCACTTCAGTACTTTTAATCAGATGGAGTTTAAATCTCCTGCTTGGTGTGATGCCACCCAGAAGCACTCAGAGTGACTATAAGCCATTTGCCAAGTGAATGTCATATGAATTCAATTCTGTCATGTGACAGTTTGGCAGTGAAGATAATTAATGTGGTCATTGAATCAGAAGCCTTTCTGGGTGGCTGCAGAATACTTTAGTTCCAGTCCTTCCCAAAATTCAGAAAAGAGGTCCAGGCTATTGAGAAATTGCTAAAGAGTGCTCAGTGATACTGATAATTAATTAATTACAGAATAATAGAATAGCATAGCTTAAAAGGGTCTTAGAAGATATGTGGTCCAACCCACTAATGTCATGAATCCACTACCGGGCGTTGGTTCCCTGGTAGCTCAGCGGGTAAAGAATCCGCCTGCAACACGGGAGACCTGATTGGATTCCTGGGTTGGGAAGATTCCCTGGAGAAGGGATAGGCCACACACTCCAGTATTCTGGCCTGGAGAATTCCATGGACAGTATAGTCCAGGGGGTGGCAAAGAGTTGGACACGACTGACCGACTTTCACTTTTCACCTTTTCACTAATGTCAAAGGCAATGCAGTGAGTCAGGGTCTCTGGATAGTGGTAGAATTGACCTGAGTCCAGGGACCCAGCTCAAGGGCGGCCCTATTTCTACATCAACATTAGCCAACATGTAGTTGAACAAAATAAAGTAGATATGTACATAAAAATTAATTTTAACATTAATTTTTGCCTTATAAGATTATATACACTCTTTGAGATAATTTAGAATACTGAAAATTATAAGAAAGTAAAAATGGCCCTGAAATTCCATCAACTTCAAATAATATCAATTCATATTGAGTTGGCTAAAAAGTTTGTTTGGGTTTTTCTGTAGGAGCTTGTAGGAAAATCCAAACGAACTTTTTGGCCCACCTAATATTTTGGTATTCCAATTTACCTAAAAATTGATACAGTTTGATATACTGCTCTCTGTATTCAACACTAAATTTAACAATAAAAACACACTCTTACCCTCAAGTCATTATAAATTCTGCAAAAGTAATATTTTTAGTGGCATAGAATAGCCTAGTCCATGATGCCGAGTGTCATTACTTAACTAGCCCTATGTCGCAAAGAGTCGGACACAACTGAGTGACTGAACTGACTGATGATGCAGAATGGAGCTTCCCTGGGGGATCAGATGCTAAACAATCTGCCTGCAATGTGGGAGACCTGGGTTAGATCCCTGGGTGGGAAGATCCCCTGGAGAAGTGAATGGCTACCCACTCCTGTATTCTTGACCGGAAAGTTCCATGGACAGAGAAGCCTGGTGGGCCATAGTCCATGGGGTTGCAAAGAGTCAGACATGGCCAACTGAGTGACTGAACATTTGGTACTGAATTAAGTTGCTCCTAATTTTTGGTTATTATAAGTAATATTATAAGCACTTATCATAGTTCTTATATTTTTCTCTAACTTTTACATTACTTTCTTAGAGTAGATTTTCAGCTATAATTAAATGCTATTGATATTTTTAAGTTTCTTGATATATATAAACCAAATTCCCTTCCAGAGAGGTTGGGACAGATTATCTTCTATAACCTCAGAAAATAAAAGTGTTAGTCATTCAGTTGTGCCTGACTCTTTGCGAACCCATGGACTGTAGCCCATCAGGGTCCTCCATCCATGGAATTCTCCAGGCAAGAACACTGGAGTGGGTTGCCATTTCCTTCTCCAGGGATCTTCCTGACCCAGGGATGGAGCCTGGGCCGCCTGCACTGCCGGCAGATACTTTACCGTGGGAACCACCAGGGAAGCCCTATCGTAGATATATGTTGGCATCACACATGAGTGTAAAAACATTTTAACTGTATATATTAATGCTAGTTTAAAAGAGTTTGGAACTTCCGAGAAACAATAGTTGAATATATGAATTAAATAATCGCAACATATATAAATGAAATTGTGTTGATTTTTATCATAATGCCATTTCACAAGTAAAAGATAAGCAGGAAATAATATATGGCCTTGTCAAGCTTATCTGACTTGATTTAGAGAGAAAAATTAATACATAAAATTTTGAGAACCATATTTCACGTATCTGTGGGACAGCAAGTGTACACAATCATTCATAAGGTACTTTGTGACACTGGGCTCTTCATTACTGAATTATCACATGAGATATAAAGGCATAATTTTCTAATACTATAGGTGAAAACTGTTCTCAGATGCTAATTTTCTTGATTGCTTTCACTGGTTAGCAAGAAAAAGTGACGGCATGAGAGTATATGAACTCTTGTTTTGTCTAGCATCAGCAGTGGATTGAGATTTCTGCTAATATTTAGCTCGGGGATTCTAATATTACTTGACAGAAAATCAATCCTTTTGAATTTTGTTTGCCAGAAAATTACCAGTTTTAAGAAGCGTTGGGGGTGTTTAATTTATAAACATGGCAGGTACTTCAGGTCACAAAAATGCTTTGGATTTTATGTGGGTTGAAGTATTATTGTTGAATGTGGTTGGCTTTCTGGGGATATTTATTCAACAGTGTTTTGCGTGAGTGTGTATGTGAGCGTGTGTGTCTGAGAGAGACAGAGAGAGGAGACAAAGAGAGACAGAGAGGGAGATACAGAGAAGGGACAGAGAGAAATCTACCTCATCGAGATAATTTATGTGAAGATGCCTTACACACTTTAAGTTCTGTATAAACATAAAGTTTTATTATTTGTTCACAGACAACTCTGACCTATATAGTATCTGCAACTTTATTGATCTTTAAAAAGGGAAATATTCTTACACTAAGATGATGCTATAGATTTTTAAAGAAAACCACTATACTATTTGATTTTCATCTGTACTCCCAGGAAAACAAATTTCACTGTTTTTTTTTTTTGGAAAGGACACAAGAATTTGGCAGAAGAGCATATGAAGTGAACACATCCTACAGTCCTATCCTAATGAGGTTAACTCTAAGTGGAAACAACCAGTGTTTAGTTACTTGGAAATTAGTGTGAACATGGCATTCATTGTATTCCACTTAATTGTGTGTGTTTTTAAGTTTTTTTTTTTTTTTAATGTGGACACTTTTTAGTCTTTATTGAATTTGTTACAGTATTGTTTCTGTTTTGTGTTTTGTCTTTTTGACTGTGAGGCTTGTGAAATCTAAGTTCCCCAACTAAGGATGAAACCGGAACCCCCTGCATTGGAAGGCAAAGTCTTTACCACTGTACCACCAGGGAAGTCCCCACTTGTGTGTTTTGGATGGGCAAAGCTTTCTTCTAAAAGAGAAAGAGCCCCTCATATTCTGGGGTGATATTCCCAGACAAATACCTGTAGGGAAACCCAACAACTCTCTAGTTAAGAGTCTATCTTCAAGTATGTCAAATGTGGCTTGAAAGGGTCATCTTGGAAGTGTTTGGAGGATTTGTAAATATGCCCCACATCAAAGACTCTTTCCATGAGACAAACCTTGCATCCTACATGCAAATTAGATTATTTTCTAGGAAACTGTCTTCTGTTCAGACACAAAAGATTTTCTTTGATCCCATAAATTTCCCTGCTTTATTTATTTATTATATGGTTCCATTATTTTTTTTTCCTATTTTTTCCTTTTTTAAAAATTGAGGTATAATTGACATAGAATATTATATTAGTTTCAGGTGTAAAATATAATGACTCAATATTTGTAATCTTCACATTTCTCTGATCTTGTGGAAAGGGAATAAGGTAATATTTGAGAGGATGCTAGGTAAACCCAGTGGCTCACAGTCTCTTAGAATTCAGGTTGTGAATTCTGTGTGTTGTGGGCATTTCCACATGCTCGGTAGGTATGACCTTCCACAAAGTTTTATTTGACTGCACTGTACAATTTCATGGTGGTATCTCAGCCTCAGGAAGGAAAAACAGATCAAGCTTGACATTTTCCATTCACAGCTGAACCAGTTAATCATAGAGTGGAGGGCACCGAAGGGTAAGCTGATCAGAAAGGCCCAGAAAACAGAACTAGGTAGCATCCACTAGGAGGGTTCAGATGGTGCTGGGCCGAGATCACCTGCAACTCCTTTGCACAGAGATGTCCACTTTGCAAAAGGGCAGGTAGCAAAGAGTAGGTGCTTGTGAAGCAGAAACATCACCCAAAGAAGCTTTTAAAAGTGTGAAAATAGTTACCTCTCCGTGAGGCTTCGAAACTATCAAAAAGGTTAATTTTCTGGATATCGTAGGTTAATGTGGTGTTAGGCATCAGGGTTCGATTTCTGTTAATGCTGGTGACTGCAAACTTGAACGCTAATTCTTCAACGTTAACGGGTTCATTTTCCACAGTTTCAAAAATCCCTCCTGCAAAAGCAAAAGAGATGCATGAAAAGCATTAGTTATATCATCCATGTGCATTCTTTAAAGAGAAGAATATAAGTGGTACAAGCAAAAGGCCCAAAAGAATCAAAGTAAGAATAGTCAAAATAGATCCCAACCCCAGCTAAAAGTTACATCTATCAGCATATCAGATGCAGATAAAACTTCATATATGTGTGCTTAAGATTTCAAATCCAATGCTGGATTGTTTACCTACCAGATGGTGAATGGATTCCAAATATTTTGTATCATATCAAGTATGATTGATAATTTGATGAAGGATGATTTTCCACAGTGTGGACATAAATCACTCTGCGGTTGACCTAAGCACAATCTCAGCTGTATCTTGGTAGGACCATCTTTCCTTAAAATGAATCTCATTCTATTTTTAAAAAAAATAGACATTCTCAACTCCAGAAGGATCGTGGAGAGTTGAGTAGGGTCAAAATGAGTCATATGTGCACTTAGGTTTATTTCAGAATGAATATACCTCTTCCTTGTGGCTCAGAATTCTGCAGTCATATCCTAGTACTTTCCAAAGTGCGTGGGCAGAATTTAGAAATAACAAAACTGTTTTTGTGTTGCTTTGAGAAACTGATCCTGTTGCAGAGCAAATGTACGTTCTATCTCTGGAGAGTGTTGAGTGTTCCTCCACTCAACAAACACATGCACTAAGTCTTTGCTGTCTTAAACATGAGGACCTCATCACAAGCAACAGTACAAAATATCAGTGCTTAAAGAGTCATCAGAGAATTCAGCTCTGATTCTGATGTTCAAAAAGGCAATTTAAGTATTATTAAATATACATTCTAAATGTTCTTTAAAGGCTGTCCTGGGATTCTCAACAGTCACAGAACATAGAGTAGAGGCTCTTAACTGTTGGCCACTTAACTTGTTCCTTGATTAATCAATAGTCCTCAATTTCTTTGGAAAAACATTAATTGGTGCCCATATAAGGCTGAACATTTGTAACTAGTAGACTGCTATTTGTTTGCTCTCACCATTGAGACTGGTTTGCAAATGCTTCAAGTTTTCCCTCTACTTAAAACACACAGACAAAAACAAAACAAAAATCTGAGTGTGAAAATAATGAACATCACTGGCACAGGTACAACTTATGTTTATTCTTTCTAAGAAAAAGAGCTTCCATTGGTAGATTCTCATTTCAGAAAATGAATTGACTCTAGTTTGAAAGAACAGTAAACAAATACTCATCTGTAATTTTTAAGTTAAAATTATTTGATGGAGAGGCAAATTCTTTCTAAACTGACTTTCTATGTTGAATAATCAACTAGTGCCCATTTTTGAAAGCGAAGATATTTGATTCAAGTATTTTGGCTCCTTAGGAGATGTCTCTGGGTTTTTTAGACTGATGATGTGAGATGTGTATGGAGATTATTTCTCTCTTCTCTGAGAAACCAGAGATGAATAGGACTTGGCTTTGTTAATGTTTTCCTATAGAATCATATTAGATATTTATTCTGAAATTAACCTTAGGAAAAACCCTGCTCTTTGACTTTGCTTTTTTTTTTTTTTTTTTGTCAGACAATGGTAAACAGGTCCTAGGCTGGAGGGACTTTCAGATTCTCTCATTACTGTCAGTAGATGCTCGAAAGCGATGTGATAAGCTCACACAGTAGACGCTTATTCACCAGAAGATGAACATACAGGGGCTTCCTGCCACAGTCCAGATGACCCACAATGGGAAGAGCCCCTTCTTAAGATCAGAAACTCTTTGATGCTGGAATTTCCACAGTAGTTATTAGCAATTATTTGTTTACTTGTCTATCTCCCCAAGAACATGGTGAGACCCTCAGGAAGATGGACTGAATCAATGTCCTCATGGAGACCAAAGTATCTTAAGATGTTTAACCTGCAATAATAGTTCAGCAGTCCCCAAACTTCTCGGCACCAGGAACATGTTTCATGGAAGATAACTTTTCCACAGACCAAGGGTGGAAGTGGGGGATGATTTGGGGATGATTCCCCTGTGCACTTTATTTCTACTATTGTTACATCAGCTCCACCTCAAGTTATCAGGCATCAGATCCTAAAGGTTGGGGACCACCTGGCTGAGAAAAGTTAACCATTGGCTAAGTCACGAGGACCTTTAATCTGCTCAAGACAGGCTGGTAGGGAAGAACAAATACCTGTATTGGAATCAGAAGTTCTGAAGTCTGAACCTTGGTCCACCTATTTTTTCTTTGAGAAAGATTTTTAAGTACCAGGAAGAAAGTTTCTACAAAATAGCTCTTTCACTATGAATATTTCATTTAAAACTTATAACAATACAGGTAGGAGGTAGTATATTTGTGTTCATAAATGAAAACATGAACAGAGATATGACACATTTTGCCCAAATTATTCATAATCAGAAAGCCTTGTCTTTAGATATAAATATATTTACTTCATGATGTACGTCATCTCTAAATGAAGTTAATGATGCTGCCTTGCTTACATTGGGCTTCCCTTGGACGATTGCTCTGTAAAGGGAATGGTATAATGCAGTGAAAGTAACCTGAACACTCAATCTTGCCTCAGAAATGAGTATTATTACACATGGATAGAGCTTCCCTGGTAACTCAGCTGGTAAGGAATCCTCCTGCAATGCGGGAGACATGGGTTTGATCCCTGGTTAGGAAGATCCCCTGGAGAATGGAAAGGCTACCCACTCCAGTATTCTGTCCTGGAGAATCCCATGGACCGCATAGTCCATGGGGTTACAAAGAGTCGGACACGACTGAGTGACTTTCATTTCACACGTGGATAATAAGGATAAAGAAAGGACTTGGCACTTGTAGAACTCCCCCTTCACCTCAAAATTGTTTATTGGTATAGAGTTGTGTTTTACATAAAGCTGGCTATACCTGAGTTTAAGAGAATATTAAGTGATTGTGTTACGTGCTTATGTGGTATGAAGGGTACACTCTGTTTTGTCATTTTGGGGGCAATTTTCCTTCCTCTCTTCACCAAGCAAGCATTATACATGGTGTCTTTGGCTCAATACCCGCCACTCTCTCCTTTTTCCTTTAGTGCTAAGTTGCTTCAGTTGTTTCCTGCTCTTTGTGACCCTATGGACTGTAGCCAGCCAGGGTCCTCTCTCTATGGGATTCTCCAGGCAAGAATACTGGAGTGGGTAGCCATTCCATTCTCCTGGGGATCTTCCCTACTCAAGGATCAAACCCAAGACTCTAATGTCTCCTGCATTGGCAGGTGGGTTCTTTACTATTAGTGCCACTGGGGAAGCCCCAACATTTTCTTTAAAGAAGATTGCAAATACCAAAAACCTACAGAGACATGAGGTACATACGAGACTGGGGAAGTACCAAGAAAGCAGAATATGATAGAAACAGGAGGAAGTTATTAAAAGGTGCCAGATCTCAAACAGAAACAGACACTTTCAGCATCAGCCAACTTCCTCTTTCCTCCCTAAAGCTGCAGATTTTTCAAAACTGAGTTTCAGTGTCTTTGATAGAAGGATTAGAGGGACACATACCTAAAGACATATATGTATTATTACTATTACTATTATTAAACTACTATTGTTATTTACTACTACTTCTATTATTATTATTATTTTTAGATTTGTAGCTGCGAGCTTGTCAATGAGACCTTTCAAGTGTTTGGGGCTCTCCATTTAGTCAACTTCTGGACGCCTGGGTTCCGTGGTTTCCAGAAGAGGAAGCCCAAGCTTGTTCCTTCCTCTGTTTGTCTTCTTTCTGTGTTCTTTTCTCTCCTTTTGCTGTCCCCCCACCCCTTTCCCTTTGTCTTGAGGTCAATGCTTCTCTCTGTTTTTATTATTTAAGCTGAGCTGAGCATGACTTCCCTTAAAAATTCAATGAGCCACAGAAGGGTTAGAGAAAGCAAAACTAAGAAAGTAGCTTAGGTTCAAGGGAGAGTTAAGTGGCCCCTCTCACCCCTGACCATTTTGTTTTCTCTAAATTGTCTCAGTCAAGTCCGTGCATAAAAGAAGAAAGCAGGAATTTAAGAGTTCCTCAAAGAAGGTAAGGAACCAAATGAAGATGAAGAACCAGCTTTCTTTCTTTCTTTTTTTTTAAACTGTAACTGCTGTGAAGCAGAGAATGGCAGATGGAGTGCAGGAGGGTGATAAACCTCAAAATCCATGCGCCTGACTTTTCCACGGTCACTTTCATGACTTACAGTCACACCTCATACGTACCCAAAGTTAAGAAGTATTGTTTGTACTTTTCACATACATTATTTTTTTTTCTGTTTTTATTATGTGAATATATAAAAATACTTTCTGTTATGTGAATCAGACTGAGTACAGATCATAAATCATATCCAGGCATAGCTTGGATATATGTGACATTGTGATTTGCAAGAAAAAGTACATATTTGGTCTTTGACCTCATTTCTGGCACCAAACACCTAAAATTGGAGATTTCTTAAGTGATGAGAGCAATAAAGATGTCCTTTATTATATTAATGAAGTGTTTTTGGAAAATACCTAAGGATGGGAACTGATTGTCAGGAGAATCAGCCATATACTAGAGGACTGAAACTTTCAGACCCACTCCCAAGCCCACTCCTGACCTCTGTCTGGGAAGGAGAGTGGGGCTGGAGATTGAGTTCAAAGGACAATGCCTAATGGTTTAAATGATCAATACCTACGTAATGGAGCCTCTATAAAAACTCAAAAAGACAGCACTTAGAGAGCTTCTGGGTTTGTGAACATGGGGATTTGGAGAGAGTGGGGTACTGGGAGAGGGCATGGAGGCTCCGTGATTTTTCCCTGTACCTTGTCTTATGTATCTCTGCCATCTGGCTGTCACCCAGGCACATTCTTTTTAATAAGCCAGTAATCTAGTGCCTGGGCTTCCCTTGTGGCTCAGATGGTAAAGAATCCGCTTGCAGTGTGGGAGACCTTGCAATGTGGGAGAATCTGATTCTGATTCTCTCTCCAGATAGATGGTGTCAATTGAGTTGAATTTCAGGACACCCGGTTGGTTATCAGCTTCCCTGGTGGCTGATAGTAAAGAATATGTTTGTGATACAGGAGACCCGGGTTCGATCCCTGGGTAAGGAAGATCCCCTGGAGAAGGGAATGGCAACCCACTCCAGTATTCTTGCCTGGAGAATCTCATGGACAGAGGAGTCTGGCTATAGTTCATGCGGTTGCAAAGTGTCGACACGACTGAGTGACTGAGCACACAGCAGAGTTGGTATTGGAGATTTGCTTGGAAGTGTGAGGAAATCCTTCCTCTTCCAACGTACGTGGTGGAGTTAAAATCGGAACCCTTTTAATGTGGTTAGGGATCAGTCTCTGTCTTATCACCAACAGGAAGTTTGGACAGGGGTCAAAGGTCATCATCAATATATAGCTCCCAGCTTCTTCCCAGCTCACCCATCATTTATCATTTTCAGCCTGAGGTCATGACAAATGATTATTTAGAATTCATTGTCCAAGCAATATGAAAAGGTCAGAAAGTGGAAAAGGTCTTGTTTTATTTCGAGTCAGGTTGTGACTTCGTATGTGAATATTGGTGCCATTTAAAATGATAAAGGTGGGCTTCCCTCATAGCTCAGGTGGGAAGGTGGTAAAGAATCTTCTGGTAATGCAGGAGACCGGGGTTTTATCCCTCGGTCAGGATGATAAAGGTAACACATCAAATATTCTACACACAGCAAAATTCTTTGTGTTCCAGAAAACATTTTTTTTTTCTTAATAAATGTGGGTATTTAGGCTTTGTTCACGAGGGTCTAAGGTCTTTGTCTTGGTTTTTACAATTATACTTTGTGGGGAAGAATGGATGTTGGTACAAACAAAGCTAATGTGAAAGACTCTGTCCCTTCTGCTCTGGATCTCTCACTTGAGAAAAGTCACCACACGTGCTAACTCGACAAAGAGTGTGAAAAAATATGTGTGTACATATTCTGAAGTAGTTTTAAAATTCAAAAAAACTTTTTTTGGTATGGGGCAACTCGGGCTATGTGGGAGCAGGGCTGCTCAGGGAATTTTGAGAGTGTAACCTCCTTGGGCAAAGCTGTGAAGTGGCCTGATCATCACTGTGGGCCACTGAGTGCTCTGTCAAGCCATGGGCTGATTTTTGCTACTGCAGTGGGTCCAAATGGCAGAGCTTTGAGCCAAAGAGGATTATTCCCAAACCTTGGGCTCTCTTGGAATTCACCTTGCTTGCTTTCAGACTTCTTTGGGATCCATCACCTGTTTCTTTCTGATTTCTCCCTTTTGGAGTTGGAATAACTATTTCATGCCTGTCCCAACATTGTATTTTGTAAATAACTTGTTTGGTTTCACAAGTTCATAGCTGGGGGAGAATTTTGGCTTGGGGTGAATTCTGCCTGGAGCCTCACCCATTTCTGATTTAGATGAAGTTTAGATTAGACTTGGACTTTAGAGTTAATGCTGGAGCAAGTTAAGACCTCTGGGGCTGCTGGTATGAAACATGTGAATTTTTATGTGAGAAGGACCTGAATTTAGAAATAATCAAGGCTAGAATGCTACAGACTGAATGTTTGTGATCCTCCAAATTCATATTTTGAAGGCCTAATGTGACAATATTTGGAGGTGAGGACTTTGGGAAGTAATGAGATCAGAAGAGTGGAGCCCATTATGGAATGAGCATCTTTATAAGAAGAAGAGAGAGCAGTCTCCATCATGTGAGGATAGGAGGAAAGATAACCATCTACAAGCCAGAAAGAATGTTCTCACCAGACACCAGATCTACTGTCATCATCACTTGGACTTCCCAACCACCAAACTGTGAGAGACAAATGTTTGCTGTTGAAGCCACCAAGTCTATGGTATTTATCACAGCAGCTCTTGCTGACTCAGATACACAGCATCTTCATTTTTTAGCCCAAGAGTTTTGAAATTGAAAATGGACAACTTAACAGAAGTTACATCTATGCATGTACCATTCTCTTCCAACAGGATTCTGAATTCACGGCATAGTGGTTTACAGTAAGCAAAGAAAAACTGACTTGCAGTTGCCAGAAAATTTAGGTAGCAGAGTTTCTCTCTCTATTGGGTAGACTCCTGCACCGAGTTCACGTTAAGATGTAGACAGTAGTGTTTTGTGACGATAGGGACACAGCTGGAAACCACAGATGGCTACATCCTACACATAGTAGGTTGCCTTCAGTGGGATATGGTGATGGGGAGATGGAAACCTAGTCAGAACTCATGGCTTTCAATCACATAGCTCCATCTAGACTTCCAAGAGAATTGTTCATAATCACAATGCCTACTGCTGTAGGGTCAACAGCATAATACTGTAGGCAAAAGGCAGTGCTTTGAGAAGGCCAAGACCAAACGCTGTGCTTCTACAAGAATATCTAAGGTAAACCCGAAACAATAGTTTCCAAACATTCTCTAGACCCTATTTTACATGTAACCCCATAGAATTGTAATGTCAAGGAATGGGGTCCAGAAATTTGTATATTAAAATGACCCAGCCTTGCTGTAGGTCCCATTGATTGAATATACTTTTTAAAATTTATTTTTACTTTGTTTCCAAGGATACTTAATAACCTGCTTCTTAATCTGCTTTCAAATCATTGCTTTCCTTTTTCTCTGAAAGACCTTTTTCTCTGACTTTATGGCTTACAGAAGTTTAGCTCAGTTCAATACACATCTGTTAAGTACATGTGTGCTTTCCCTGAAGAAAGCTGTGTTTAGTTATGACAAAAGGGAACTGGTCATTTCCTAGTTTTCTGTGGAGCAGGGAGGTATTCCAGCCAAGCCAGTGTAAGTATAAAATGGTGGAAATTAAGGTCCTTGTCACAGGCACATATTTTATAGAGAAGCTGTTCTATTATTGCCTATTGTTTCCACCCCAGCTCACTCGAGATGGATCCTGTTCTGGATGATGAGTGGGCAGTATGAAATATACACCATTCTTCCCAAAAGGAATTTAAGAGAAACAATACTCCATTGTTCCAGGAATCCATCTGATTGATGATGAGAAGAAAAAAAAAACACAAAAATAATAGCACTTGATCTTGTTCCTATAAAACAAATACATTGTTTTGATTCTACTTACCTGATAATGGTAAATATATTCCCATAACAACCATTTCAGAAATGCAATAAAATTACACCCCACATATACTTATTTGTTTGTTTTGTTGTTTTACTTCAGCTGGTCATTGCTTTATCAACTATCAAAGAAATCATTCATTCATTTGATGATTCATTCACTCATTTATTCATTTATTTATAAAATGCCTACCCTACTTTGAGCCAGACACTGTTCCAGGCACATGGGATACAACTGTGAACAAAATAGACAAAAATTTGACTGTTGAGATTTACATTCATCAACAAGAAGGCCATTGACATGTCAAGGTGAGAGACCAGGAAAGATCTCACTGAGGGGGCAACTTCTGAGTAAAAACCTGAAGGAGGTAAGGAAACTGCTCTGAAGATAATGGGAGAGCATTCTTGTTGGAAGGAATAGAATGTTCCACAGTGGGAATCACAGAGGGCCATATAGGCCAAAATAGGACTCTGAGTTTTAAATACTGAGTGAGATGGGAATCATTAGAAGATTTTGAGAAGAATAGTGATATGATATGACATATTTCAAGAGAATCACCCTGTGTGATTTTGTAACTTAATAAAAGAAACATATTCTTTGGTCTTCATTATATTCTTTGGCACAGAAAAGGCTTCTAAAGCCTTTAGAATTACCTAAGTGGTGAGAGCAATCAATGTGTCTTTGTTGTGTTAATGAGGTGACTTTGGAACCACCTCTGAGGATGGGGGATGGTTGCCAGCAGAACCAACCAAGGGATTAGAGGGTTGAAATTTTCAATGCTACCCTCCGACTTCCCTGGTGGGGAGAGAGGTTAGAGGTAAATCAATCATCACTGGCCAGTGAACCCATCAATCATGACTATGTAATAAAGCCTGAAGGATGGGTTTCATAGAGGTTCCAGGTTGGTGAACACATTCATATAACAGGAAGATTGTTTGGTTTGTGTTCGTTTAGTCGCTAAGTCACGTCCAACTCCTTGCGACCCCATGGACTGCAGCATGCCAGACCTCCCTGTCCATCAGGGGAAAGCGTTAAATTGCACTTTAACACCCTGGTAAACGTGAGTAAGCATTTCCTTGAGCCCTGTGAGCTGCTCTAACAAACAAATCCATGAAGGAAGAGGCCACGGAATCTCTCATGTGTAGCCAAGTTGAATGAAAGTTGTAGGTAGCCTGGGAACCTACCATTTGAGATTGGCATCTGAACTGGCAGGGAAGTCTCATGAGACTGAGCCCTTACTGCATGAGATCTAACAGGATCTCCAGGTTTCATTGAGTCAACCTGTGGGACACCCAGTTGGCATCACAGAGAATTGCTTGGTGTGGGAAAACCTCCGCACATTGGATGACCAGAAACGCCAGAAGTGTTGTGAATGCGGCAGTAGTGTGAGATTAAAGGGGGTTGGATTTGTCTAACCCCTCCTTGGTTTCTGTATTAAGAATGGACTGAAGGGAAGGGAGACAGGAGCAGAAGGGGATGACAGAGGATGAGATGGTTGAATGGGATCACCGACTAGATGCACATGAGTTTGAGCAAGCTCCAGGAGTTGGTGGTGGACAGGGAAGCCTGGTGTGCTATAGTCTATGGGGTCGGACATGACTAAGCGACTGAACGGAACTGAAGGGAAGAGAAGGGCAAGAACAGAAGCAGAGAGCTACTCCTGGAGCAGGTGCAGTAGTAGGTCATTTTAATAAGAGGCACTGAGATAATCCAGGTGAGAGATGATAATGGTTGTTACAGGTATTGGGGTTGAGTTCCAAATGGAAAATTGAAGGTAGAGCTGGCAGGATTTGCTGATGACCCCTAAGTAGAGGTGTTTGACTTGGACAAGCAGAGGTGTCAACCAGAAAGTCACAATATGCATCTGAACTTTATGGGAGAGGTCTGGACTGAAGCTAGAAATTTGGGACTTATTGCCAAAGGTGGTAATTAAAGACTGGTTAGCATTACCCAGGAGCAAGTGAGGACAGAGAGGAGCAGAGAGAGGAGTGGTGTAGTCACAAGTCAAGGAATGCCTGGAGCCATCGGAAGCTGGACGAGGCAAGAAACTGAATCATTCCTGGAGTGAGTGGGGCCCTACTGATAACTTGGTTTTGGACTTCTGGGCTCCAGAGCTGTGAGAGAACGCATGACTGTTGTTTTAAACCAATTTGTGGTAATTTGTTATAGCAGCCACAGGGAACGAATCCAGTATCCCCATTGTCTTAGGAGAGTTTTAATAGCACCTGCTTTTAATTACTGTATTCTTTCCCTCTTTGTAAAATGTTAACTTTATTCAGTACTTCAAATGATAATCTCTGGGTTTCCAACTTGATTTTGCAAAGAAAGCTAAATAGACATACCACACAAAACATCAGGTTTCTTTGTTTATTACATTTTCCTTGAACATGCAATAAACATGGAAAGCAGGTTTTCCTTGAACTCTGCTTATTGCCTCAACTAGCTGCTATGTGCCCGTTGTGATAAATTTCGAGGTCATCCAGGAAAGAAGGATAAAACTATTAGCTGACAATCAAGAAATGGAAAGCTTCAGAATTGTTGACTCCTGTTTTACATTCCTGCCGAATAATAGCCATTCCAGAAGCTATCAACGGAAAACAAGATGGAAATTTGATCTATTCCTTTGTTGATAGCTGCTCCTTAAGTATACAATATTATATTGCCTCTCTTTATTGCCACATCTATAATTCTAGTTTATTACATCATAAGCAATTTACTATAGGCCTATATTTACTGCACCTTTAATTTCAAGGCTACACATTTAAATTCTAAGATCCCCTTTGATAAATACTCTCTTCCTATTCAGCTTAACCTCTTCTTGTTTACTTTTGGAGAACAAAATATTCTTGATGAAGATTTCGTGGTAGGTGAATTTGGAGGGGTAGCAAGTGTTTCTTTACATAATGGAGACTGAAAGGACAAGGGTATCTGAATTTTTATTTGTCAAGAAGTCCTGCATGAGGACAGAGCTGTGGGTAAGGATGAGGACAGACTCAGTGGTCTGGCTGTTGACCAAATCTGCTACAATTGTCTTCAGATCTCGGTATCCTTTCAAAAGGGGCAATGGGGTATGGTGTCCCCCTTTGAGATAGTGACCACAACCAAGCTCTCTCCTTGATGACTCAGAGCATGAATTCAGTAGGAATGGCCTTTGAGGAAAAAGAAAATATGTCTATGGGGAGAGGAATTTCTTCAAAGGGTAGCCAGTTTTGGGAAAGACTAGTTAAAGAAAGTTAAGACTAAACTAAAGACTAGTTAAGAAAACAGTTATGTTTTATTTACAGTTTAGCAGATGCCGCCAGTATTTTTTCTTAATAAATTCCAATTGCACATAAAAGAAAAAAAAGTGCCCAAAGCCGAAAATACTTTTATACTAGTGATATTCAATATTCAATTTAATTCAATTCATCAAAATTTATTGGCAACCTATTCATATCTAAGACCACGCTAGCTAGCCACAAAGATGAAAGTCTTTCCTGATTCTTCTTTGAGAGCTGAGCTCTTCCCTCTCTTTTGATAACATATAATCTAGCTCATGGGGTTTCCCAGGCAGTGCTAGTGGTGAAGAACCTGCCTGCCAGTGCAGGAGATGTAAGAGATGCAGGTTCGATCCCTGGGTCAGGAAGATCCCCTGGAGGAGGGCACTGGAAACCCACTCCAGGTTTCTTGCCTGGAGAATCCCATGGACAGAGAACCCAGCAGGCTATAGCACATAGGGTCTCAAAGAGTCAGATGTGACTGAAGCAACTTAACACACACACACACAAAATCTAGCTCATATTTGAGGGCTTCATTTTGGTGTAAAATTATAAGCTGGAGTCTGGGGTAGGGACAGTATTTGTTGATACTTGCCCTCTCTGCCAGGACTCAGTGCAATAATTTGAGCATTGTACATTGTCCCCAACAAAAGATCAATCAATTGAATTGAGTCTCTTTTTGCTTTAACATCTTGCCTGATAAAGGGGTGAGTTATGCCAAGACCAAGAGGCGTATGAGAGAGGCAGGTGGTTGCTGAGGCAGTTAGATAAGCATGGCTTTCCCCATCACTGCCTTTTTAGCAGTGATGACTCCCTCTCTCTCAACTATTATGGTCCATCGTCTCCAAGCACGTTCAGGGCTCTGATTCTCTCTAAACGCTCACTTTCTTCAGGCTGCTAGCACCACCGCATCATTGAGGAATGGCTAATCTCCTATTCAGCTACTGATTTCAGGCCAAAACCAGGAATATTGCCAAAGGATTCATGCCAAAGTTTTATTCTTATGAATGTCTGTGATCATTCCAACGTCTCTGGAGAGCAGTTACATTTTTAGCTTTTAACATATTTAAATGCTGAAAAGGCTTGAATTTCATTTATCTACTTATTAATTAAATCAATGAAATATGCCAAGTTCACAACCTGTAGTTCCAGGCAAGCTGTGTTAGACATTTCATCGTACTTTTCTGGTTTTCTTCCCCGTCTCTTTCTGCTGTTCCTTAAGCTGAAATTTCATCTTGCTGAGAAGGAAATATTGCTGTTATAGATGAGGACTGATGTCTGGAGTCCTCAGAACAAGTGGAAGCTCACAGTTCTGACAGAGCAGTATTTACCAACATATGTCTACAGAAGTCACTCATGAGATGCTGCACACAAAAAGATTTCAGTGGCAAGTGTGTTTGGGAAGACACCTGAATACCACCCCTTTTTGGAAATTCACACTGCATGATAACATATAAAATTCTCTGAGAAGCTCTATAGTAAAGAAATCAATTTGATTCTGTTTAATCCAGTGTCCCTCAAATTTATTTGATTACAGAAGAGCCTTCTTTGCAACTGGGACATGCAAACACACATCCTGAGAAACACATTTTGAACAATGTGATACAATGACCTTCTTTCTTTGGGACTAAAATAATTTGCAGTCTTAAGTATTTTGCTTTTGTGCTCATTTTAATGAAAAGTTGAAAAATTATTGATCAGAAATAACAAACCTTCTCTATGACACAGCTTTTAGAGAAATTAGTATTGGATTTATACCAACAACTTTTATCTCTTTTTCCATTTATAAAAATAAGAAGAGGGTCTGTGTTTCTATGAAAAAAAGGCACCTTTTAATTAGTCATTTCAGATATGTTGTAGTCAGGATGCAAGTTCTTGACATTTAATGCAGATATTTATAAATACAGAGCCCTCGGCTACATTTTCTTTTTCTTTTCATTCTTTTGCATTGGGTTTTAACATCTCTGCATATTTATTTGAAACATTAATAAAGCCTTTTAATGAAACTTTTCATTCACTGATTTAGAAGTTGTGCAAAATGGTATAACAGGCAGTAACTATCATGCAGAACACCTGGAAAGGTTACAGAATCTCAAAATTAAACAATATATTTTACTACAGCCCTCTTCCATTACAGAATTTCAAGTTGAAATTCTATACTTGTTATTGTTCAAGTTTCCCAGAGTCTAGAAGGTATTTCTGTTGAACATACACTCCTAGACTGGCTCAGTCATATTCTCAGGTAAGACACTAAAAAAATGAACAGTTTGCCAAAGGAGAAAAATAATAATTTCAAGCTCTACCACTCAGAGAGTTAACAATATTAAGATCTAGGTATATTTTCTTCCATTTTTTTCCCCAATGTTTAGATCTATAGTAGAATTATGTTGCATATAAGATGCTGGGTGTTTGTGTTTTTCTCTTAATGACATTTTCTATGTTATTTAATATTCAGTAAAATAAAATTTTAATATGTATAATAATTCATCTCAAAAGACAAAGGTTTGTTTAGGTAACTCTGTTGCTAGATTTGTATCTATTTCCAATTCTTGCTATCCAAAATGTTTCAATAGATATATTTTCATGAAAAATATTGTCTATTTATGTCTTCAATTATGTTCATTCTCAAAGATCTTGATGCATATTAATTACCCTCAAGAAAGCTTACATCAATTTATATGCCTACATGAGTTATAAAAGGGTGTAATTGTCTGGATTTCTAAGCATTGTAAATTTAAAAAGAAATCAATTCTCTAGGCAAAATCTTTGCAATTGATGGTTATTTAAATTCACACTTTGTTGGCTATTAATGAAGCTGAACATTTTCCCACAATATCCTATTGTATTTCATTGCAATTGTTCTTTCTTCCATTCTTAATTTTTGGTTTTTGTCCATTTTTAGTGGGGTATCTATATTTATCTTATACATTTATTCATTAAGGAAACAAATTATCTTCCTGTAATTGTTTGATATTCTTTCCATTTTGCTATGGCTTTCAATTTTAACTTTTTTTTTTCTGATCATGAAAGTTTTACACATTTTTGTGATTTTATCTATCTTTTTATAGTGAAGATATTTACTTCTTTTCTTTCTGGGAACTGTTCTCCACTCATGCTTCCATACCATTCTTATGGTGAGGCAGCAGTGGCCGTTTTATGCTCTGGTGACAACTGAGTATATGAAGAAATTCTAATCTCTTTTGCTGAACTTCCCAGGTGGCGCAAGTGGTAAAGAACCTGCCTGCCCATGCAGGAGATTAAGAGCTGTGGGTTTGATCCCTGGGTCAGGAAGATCCCCTGGAGAAAGCAACGGCAACCCACTCCAGTATTCTTGACCAGAGAATTCCATGGACAAAGGAGCTTGGCCAGCTACAGTCCATGTCCCAAAGAGTTGGACATGACTGAATGACTAATGCATAATGCATTTGTTGGACTTTCATATGAAGGTCAAGAGAAAGCAAGTCCATCTCTCTTCCTATACCCAAACTACAAAACGGGAAGCTCAACAGTGGTCAACACACTCACTGCCTTTCACCATATTGATAGAGAAACAAAGAGAACACATGCAGTGATTGGAATGAAGGAGTTGTACAAAGGACACCAGAGATTAAAAATAGCTTAATAGGGTTCAGGTCTCTGCCTCTAGTAACTTCTGGGGTCCAGCCACATCCTTGCCTTTGCATCTCCATATATTAATACATGAGCTTCCCAGGTGGTGCTAGTGGTAAAGAACCCGTCTGCCAATACAGGAGATAAGAGATGTGGGTTCAGTCCCTGGGTGGGGAAGATCCCCTAATGAAGGAAATGGCAACCCACTCCAGTATTCTTGCCTAGACAATTCCATGGACAGAGGAGCCTGTCCAGCTACAGTCCATGGGGTTGCAAAGAGTTGGATATGACTGAGTGACTAACATATTAATACATATAATAAGTTCTCCTTTTCAACTTAAACTAATTTCTTATGGATTTTTGTTAAATGCAACCAGAGTTCTAGCTGATATTTTATCTTTATGACATTTGTTTTATTACTGTAATGTTTAAAAACTTCTATTGTAATATCAGAGAAATATTGCCTACTATTCTTTTCTGTTGATTTTTGAATATTTAGTGTAATATCTTTAGAATTATTTTGTGTATGGTGTGAGGTAAGCTTTTTTTATTTTGGTAATACATGAATACATTAATAAATAATATGCTATACTAAAAGAAATTCTAATTATTGTGGAATTTTAGACAAATAAATATTAAATCTAGATTGGGGGTTAAAATATATTTCCTGAAATTTTTGGTTTGTTTATGAAAGAAGCATAGAATTTTGAGAGGTACAGAAACAGAGCATTAGAAAAGACTTAAAATTTGGAAAATATTGGTCAATTTAGGACCATGTTCCTGGAAATAAGTTAAGTTTTTCCCCTGCCTTTTTGTCTCCAGCTGTTGTACAGGTTTCAGGTATGGCTCCTCCTACTCTGTACTGCGCTAATTTTAATCCCCTGTTTTGAGCTACAAGCCTGAACTCTCTTGTCTAATCTAGAGTCTCTACAACTGTACGTGCATTGCACACACAAAGGTGGTCAGTGAATGCTTGAGAAGTGGATGCATAATGAAATGTGAATTTTAACTGGAAAGAGGCAGTGGGGAGATAACCCAGGGATTTACCTACGATGCTAACATGATCTAACTAGTGTTTTAAGCCCATTATTATACAGCTATAATTTTATAATATGTATATAGAACATCTTTACCTTTTTCTCCATTATATTTTTATGGTACAATTTGCTATGTATGTACTTCTTCCCAAAGTTGTCTTTGGTTTTTCAAAGTTGATCTCTTATCATGAAAAAAGTGAAAGTGAAAGTGTCAGTCGCTTTGTCATGTCCAACTCTTTGTGACTCCATGGACTATATGTAGCCTGCCAGGCTCCTCTGTCCATGGGATTCTCTAGGCAAGAAAACCGGAGTGGGTGTCCCTTCTCTTCTACAGATCTTTCATCATAAATCCAAACTATTAGCTAAAAGTAACAATTGATTCATTTCTGAAAATCAAATTCTGAAATCAAACAAGTGCATCTTATGTGAATCATTACAAATATGAACTACCCAGGAAGAATAATGAGAGAAGAAAAGCCAATGTGCATGTGTAACTTGGGGGATGTTTCTGGTTACCAACTAGGATGACTAACCATTGTGGTTCTCCTGGGTTGCAGGGTTTTCAGTGTTAAGACCAGGATAGTATATCACTCTAGATCATGAACTCCTTATTGCAAAATTCAGGTCACTCTGTAACCTGACCAATATGAGCATCTTTGACTTTACCAAAATTAGGTGAATATCTGTGGGGAGCACTGGGGAGTGTAACTCATGCCACCTGAAAGCAACATGATATATTTTATTCTTCCAACTTTAGAAATTGGGGAGCACCCCAGGCAATGTAATTGCAAGGGCTAGGAAAAGGACTAAAACAATCTCAGATGTAAAAGTTAACTCTAGCTGTAAATGCTTCTTATAGTTTTGATTCTAATTTCCACTGGGATTCTTTATAAATAAATCTTTCTATCCTTCAACTTTTTAACTTATCAAATGGGACTGATAACACAGAATGACAACAATGAGTAATGATAATGTGGAATGATCTAAAGCATTCTGTAAGCATCGTGCCAAATTTCTTCTAAAACCTAATCTCTGAGGATGGAATTTGATTAGATATTTTACTATTTTCCTTAGAATTCAGAGTCCAGCTTTTCACAGGACAAGGGACAGTGAATTTGAATCTCATTTGGATGAACTCAAATATTCTTGGGCGTTGAAGATCACTGATGACGCTGTCTCTCATAAGCATCCTCTGAAGTTGGGTAGGAGTCCCTTCCCATTGCCATGTAACTGGACAGAATTCAAGAATACATGCCTGAGTGGAGACACTAGTTCATACTTGGGCACCATGAGTGTGTGCTAAGTCGCTTCTCTCATGCCCGACTCTTTCTGTTACTTTGGACTGTAGCCCACCGGGCTCCACCGTCCATGGGATTCTCCAGGCAAGAATACTGGAATGGGTTGCCATGCCCTCCTTCAGGGGATGTTCTTGACCCAGGGATTGAAACTGTGTCTCTTATGTCTCCTGCAGTGCAGGTGGGTTCTTTATCACTGAGCCAGCTGGGAAGCCACTGGGTACCACACACTGAGCTGAAATTGCACTCAATTTCATAGCACAGGAGGACTCTCTAAACTGCTGATGGGGGCCTGAGGAATCAACAGTGACCTGGTGAGGGGAGCCTGGGGCCATCACAATCAACAGATGAAAGCTAGCTTCAGGGGAAAAGGAACTAAAGAGCCAGGGTTGGAACTAGGGCAATGGGAACACAACAGAAGTCAGGAAAGGTAAACAATATTTTAATTCAATATTTTAAACATCTAAAATTAATGCAAAAAGTCTATGATGAATAAACTATCTGAATTGCCAATAAAGTCAGACTCCTCTGCTGTTCTTGAAGTCTCACTCACTGGCCTCCCCCTGACCCTGACTCTGCTCAGGTCTATAATGGGAGAAGCATGGGCTGTAGTCACATCAGAGAGTAGCCTTCTCACCAGTGTGTTCATGATGGTTGTGAATTCAGCCATCTGAACTTGAGTGTGTCTACTGCAGCGAAGTAAGAAAGTTAGAATAACTTTTCAATGTACCTACTTTCTACTAGAGAGTGGCTTGTGTGTGCTTAGTCGCTTAGTGGTGTCCGACTCTGGGCGACTCCATGGACTATAGCCCGCCAGGCTCCTCTGTCCATGGGATTTCCCAGGCAAGAACACTGGAGCAGCTTGCCCCTTCCTTCTCCAGGGGATCTTCCTGACCCAGGGTTTGAACCTGGGTGTCCTGTGTCTCCTGCTTTGCAGGCAGATTCTTTACCTGCTGACCCATCAGGGAAGCCCTAGAGAGTGGCTTAGGTACTCAAAATATTGTTTTCTTGTAAACTGAACACGCTCAGTGCCAACCACTGTGGTAAGTGCTTTATATTTATTGCAATATGTATATGATTTTCCCTCTGTATATTTTCCCAATATGTATATTATTATAATCCCTCTAGTTAACTGTCTTATGAGATTGATGCTGCTGTGCCGTGCTTGGTTGAACAGCATGTTTGACTGTTTCCGACCCCATGGACTGTAGCTCACCAGGCTCCTCTGTTCGTGGGGATTCTCTAGGCAAGAATACTGGAGTAGGTTGCCATGCCCACCTCCAGGGGGTCTTCCCAACCCAGGAATTGAACCCAGGTCTCCTGCATTGCAGGTGGATCCCTTACCATCTGAGCCACCAGGAAAGCCCAAGAGTACCAGAGTGGGTAGCCTATCCCTTCTCCAGGGAATCTTCCCAACCCAGAAATTGAAATGGGATCTCCTGCATTGCAGGTGGATTCTTTACCAGCTGAGCCAACAGGGAGGCCCTTAGATGCTACTACCATCTCTAATTTCTAGAAGAGCAAACCAAGGTGATAAACAGCTTTCCTGCTGCCACAGAGCTGGTAATAGTAAAGTCTGCTTGAAATTGGGCTGATATGGTTACAGAAGCCTTTTTTCCATTTATTACTCATCTGTTGACCCTATAAAGCAGAGAATTAAGTGAGGTAGCTAATATCTTATAAGCAAGCACCCACGTGTGACTGAAGCACAAATAACTGAATAAGCAAAGAAGCACATACAACAACTGAGATCTCTGGCAAATGTATCCTGAGAATTTTTGAAAGGCAAGAACCGAAATTTCTGCTAGTGTAAATCATTATTCAGAAATTGATAGCAAGAGTGTGTTAGTTGCTCAGGCATGTCCGACTCTTTGCAACCCCACGAACTGTAGCCAGCCAGGCTCCTCTGTCCATGGGATTCTCCAGGCAAGAAGACTGGGGTGGGTTGCCATTCCCTTCCCCAGGGGATCTTCCTGACCCAGGGATCAAACCCTGGTCTCCTGCATTGCAGGCAAATTCTTCACAGTCTGAGCCACCAGGTACTGTTGATAGCAAGAGGCAGGATTGTTAACAAGATGGTAGTGAGAGACTGAGTCAGGGTCTCAGCTTCAGAGCCAGTTTTCTGACTCAACAGTGCCTCACAGGGATGTCGTAGACCTTGTATCTTGCAAAAAATTTTACCTTCATTATGCACCGGGCAGAGCTTTGAACGCAGTAGCATGGCAAAATATGATCATATGTGCTGATCACTGACCACGTAGACCTAAAGAGGGTGAGCTGTTTGGAGAGTGAGTATATAGTCTAAGTGCATGGTCAGAAATGTTTCTGTTGCTGGGCATTTGGTGCTCAGAGTCTATAACATTCCTCATCCCATTTCTGGTCATTCAGTGACACTTTTTAAATGTTTGCAGGGAGCAGTTAGGAAAGAGAAATGGTGAAACCTGTTTCTGTAAAATATTATAATGTACAAAACTCATGGCAATATTTCTTTTGCCTTTGCACTTTTGCTCCAACTTCCGTTCAAGTCAAAATAGATTTTACTCTGGAAATATAAAAATGGATACAAAATGCATCCCTTTGGGCCAATATTTATAGTAGGAAGGTATACAAAAGTGCTTACTTTATCTGGATGGAATATTTTTTCCCCCAGTGATAGTGTATTTTAGTCTTTCAGCTTCATTCACTTAAGACTGGAGGAATTGTCTCTTGAGTCTATTTTAAGAATCACCTGACAAGGCAAGATCTTGAAACTTCTGGGATTTTCAGAAGTTTTCAGCTTTAGGCGTAGCTCTCAGCTTTAGCAGGGCTTCTCAGGTGATGCAGTGGTAACAAAATCTGCCTGCCAGTGTAGGAGACAAGAGAGACATGGATTAGACCCCTGGGTAGGGAAGATCCCCTAGAGGAGGAAATGGCAATGCATTCCAGTATTCTCACCTGGGAAATTCCATGGATGGGGAGCCTTTAGGGCTAAAGTCCATTGTGTCGCAGAGTCGGACACAGCTGAAGGACTGAGCTCACTCACACGTTCACAGTGCCTGCTGCCACTTCCTCACTTGCTTGCTTTGCTGCTCACCTTTAGAGGAGAGTTTGGACCTTCACGTCCATCAGTTCTTTTATGTTTCTTTGTCAGAGTATAATTTTTGTAAAATTAGGACTTCATTCTTTCAGAAAAACTTAAAATATATGTTTTAAGTATTTAACTACATCTCAAAGTAGAAAGACAAGAACCTGAGTTCAAAAGATTTTTTTTCCTCTAGTCAGAATGGTCTTCATTCCCTGTCAGAAATCTTAGCTTTAAAAGTTCTGCAGCATGTCCGTAGAGCCTTTGACAACAGCTTCTGTACTATATAAAAATCTCATTATGCTTATTAAACAATGAACTTTACTGTTTCCCAAGGGAATCAGTTTGAACTAAGATATTTCCCAAAGGACCAACTGGCATAATTCACATTTCGAGACTTCTAAGCAATCTGTTCCTCTTCCCTTTTTAACGAAAAAGGTTATTTATCTTGATTTACTTACATAATGTATTGCATAGACCATAGCCAATTTCAGAAATACAGGTTAAAAGCTAATTATATCAAAAATTCACCCTGAATTTTCTTCTCTTTCATTTAAAAATACTTTTATGTAGAAAAGAAACCTGAGTCACTCAAGAATTCATTAAAATTTGGACACGCTGATTTCTAATTGGATTTCTTCTGATCATATTTCAACATTTTAAAAAAAGTAGAAAAAAATTATTTATCCAGGTAATAGTGCTCTTACTATGGTTACCCCATCCCAAACTACATTGGTCATAATTGTTATGTCATTAAATGTGAACGTGGTTGGGATCTTTTAAAACAGTGTGTGTGTGTGTATATATATATATATATATATTTCTCAGATAATTATTTTAATTTTATATATAAAATACAGCTTCTTTCACTTTGAGTCATTGAATTCTATGGCCATAATTTCTTGTTTACAAACTGCTGTCAGTTATGGCATATAGCCTATTTCAAATTCAGAAAAATCCTCCTATCCCTTAGTGCCTCTACTGACTTGCATGTTTCTGGGGGTACAGTTCTTTCCTATCAGAATATGAATTTGGCTTGTTCATTTTAAGTTGACAGAGCAACTGCGGACATGTAAGCAGCAATGGTGTCTGGAACTCATTCTACTAGAATGAACGGAAGCCCTTGAAACAGTTGGTGGGCTCATGGAACATCAGGGATGCCTCTAAAAGATGAGAATTTGGTACCCACATGGAAAATCCAAGCCAAATAAAAATGTTCCAGAAGAGAGGTGGATAGGGTGACTGTCTGAAAATTCATCTTGCATGCTGATGCTTTCCAAATTAAACATGAGCACCTCAGGACTGTTGTTAGAATTCACATTCCAGTGACAAGGATCTCATTTTTATTAAGTTGAATATTTACTTTATGGAGGATTATAGTCAGAGGAACCTGGCAATCTGCAGTCCGTAGGGTCGCAAAGAGTAGGACTTGACTGAAGAGACTTAGCATGCGCACATGCATACATGTGTAAATTTATAGACATTTACCAGATAGCCTACTTGGTAAGATTTAAGGCTTTGGGGAACATTTTTTTTTTTTTTAATTTTTTTATTAGTTGGAGGCTAATTACTTCACAACATTTCAGTGGGTCTTGTCATACATTGATATGAATCAGCCATAGATTTACACTTATTCCCCATCCCGATCCCCCCTCCCATCTCCCTCTCCACCCGATTCCTCTGGGTCTTCCCAGTGCACCAGGCCGGAGCACTTGTCTCATGCATCCCACCTGGGCTGGTGATCTGTTTCACCATAGATAGTATACATGCTGTTCTTTTGAAACTTCCCACCCTCACATTCTCCCACAGAGTTCAAAAGTCTGTTCTGTATTTCTGTGTCTCTTTTTCTGTTTTGCATATAGGGTTATCGTTACCATCTTTCTAAATTCCATATATATGTGTTAGTATGCTGTAATGTTCTTTATCTTTCTGGCTTACTTCACTCTGTATAAGGGGCTCCAGTTTCATCCATC
Source organism: Cervus elaphus (assembly GCF_910594005.1). Taxonomy (NCBI): domain Eukaryota; kingdom Metazoa; phylum Chordata; class Mammalia; order Artiodactyla; family Cervidae; genus Cervus; species Cervus elaphus. The sequence goes on along the minus strand of NC_057845.1, from coordinate 8,267,620 downwards.
TCATTAGGACTGGTTCAAATGAATTCTTTTTGACGGCTGAGTAAAATTCCATGGTGTATATGTACCACAGCTTCCTTATCCATTCATCTGCTGATGGGCATCTAGGTTGCTTCCATGTCCTGGCTATTATAAACAGTGCTGCGATGAACATTGGGGTGCATGTGTCTCTTTCAGATCTGGTTTCCTCAGTGTGTATGCCCAGAAGTGGTATTGCTGGGTCATATGGCAGTTCTATTTCCAGTTTTTTAAGGAATCTCCACACTGTTTTCCATAGTGGCTGTACGGGGAACATTTTTTTATGAGCAGGGCAGAGGGACTTGGCATCTTCTCTTAAAATGTTCATAGCAGGTTGCACAGTGTTCAAAGATGTGAAAGGGCTCTAACTATTTCACTCAAAGGGCTTTAGAAAGCTGAGTTGATAATGGGCAAGAGATGTAAGTGACTAAAAATAAATTCATTCATGGTAGATAAAGAATCAAAGAGAGAAGCAGAACATATAAATAAAGAAAGGTGGCGAAGAGCTAGGGAAAAAAAAAGTCACATTTTATGTTTCCTGAATGAAAAATATACAAACAAGCAAATAAGCAAACAAAAACTGCTTTAGAAGCAGGGTGTTCCAGGCTCAAAAACTTGTAAGACTTCTGACTGGACTAAGAAAGAAACACTGCTTACTCAGGACTAGTGAAATTGTCAAGTGTTTAAGCAGCCATTTGGAATGTTTCCGTTTACCCTTGGATGGTTCTTCCAAATGCCTGTGCATTCTGCCTGACTCCCAGGCTCATTTGCAAGGAATACAGTGGACAACTCAGGGCTGCATGATACGAGTGAGAAGCATGGAAGAAGCTACCAAATGACCCAATAATCCCACTTCTGGGTATATGTCAGAGCGAAATAAAATCAGCATCCTAAAGAGATATTTACACACCTGTGTTCATTGCAGCATAATTCACTATAGGCAAAATACCGAAACAACTCACAAGTCCTTTGAGAAATGAATAGGTATATATTCATACAATTTATCTGATAAAATATTGTTGTTGTTGAATCTCAAAGTCATGTCTGACTTTTTTCGATCCTATGGACTGCAACACACCAGGTTCCTCTATCCTCCACTAGCTCCTAGAGTTTGCTCAAATTCATGTCCCCTGAGTCGGTGATGCTATCTAACTATCTCATTTTCTACTTCCCCCTTCTCTTTTTGTCTTCAATCTTTCTCAGCATCAGGGAAAAATTCTGCCATTAACATGGATGAATCTGGAGGTCATTATGTTAAGTGAAATAAATCAGATAAAGACAAGTATTGTATAGTGTTTCTTATATGTGAGATCTAAAATTTTAAAAACTGATTTTACAGAAACATAAATAGTGATTGCTAGAGGCTAGGGGAAGAAAAATGTGGGTTGCCACAGTTCAAAGGGTACACATTTTCCACTATATAAGGATAAATTCTGAAGATTTAATGTATAGCATGTATCCTAATGTGATAAAAGAGTATTGCATACTTGAAAGTTGCTAAGAGTAGATGTTAAACATTCTCACTGCACACATATACACAAATTTAACTATGTAAGATGATGAATGTGTTAGTTATCTTGGTCTTGGTAATCATTCTCAATATATATGTATATCAAATCATCACGTTTCACACTTTGAATATACACAATTAGGCATGTGTTAGTCACTCAGTTGTGTCTGACTCTTTGTGATCCCATGGACTGTAGCCTGCCAGGCTTCTCTGTCCATGGAATTCTCCAGGCAAGAATACTGGAGTGGGTTGCTATTCTCTTCTCCAGAGGAACTTCCCAACCCAGGGATTGAACCCTGGTCTCCTGCATCACAGGCAGGTTTTTTCACCATTTTTATTGACCATTGTTCAATAAGGTACTAAAAAAGAGACTTTCCATGGTAAAATGCATAAAGATAGTTCCCTTTCTTCATAGAAAAGGTGAAAAATACTTATTTTCTAAGCAATTCGAGTTTTTCAGAAGGCTCATCGATAGGTTTGATTAAAATAAATCTCAGACCTTAGAAGGACTTGGGTGTGCTTATCCCTTACATAGTGACATATTCTGGGGTATGCCACTCTCTCTGTGGTCCTCACTGATAATGAAAGCTCTCGTTAGAAGTATGTCATTGAGTAAGGCAGAGAGGATCACAGGCGACTTTGTGACTGCTGCATTTCAAACAATAGCCTGGTTGGAGGGTATTGTCAGAAAGCCAGATTAAAAAATCAAGACTCCACATCTCTGCAAACCTAGAGTCTGTCGTACAGAATGAAGTCAGACACAGAAGTATAAACATATTATTGCATATATGTGGAATATAGAAAAGTGGTACAGATGAACCTATTTACAGAGCAGGAATAGAGATGCAGACATAGAGGTCAGAGGTGAACTCAGCGGAGGGGAAGAGGTGTGGGATGAATTGGGAGGTTGGGACTGACGTCTGTGCACTGCCCTGAGTAAAACAGATAGCTAGTGGGAACCTCCTGAATTGTACGGGGGCTCAGCTCACTCTGTGATGACAGAGAGGGACAGGATGGGGAGAGAGAGGCAGGTCCAAGAGGGAAAGGATGTAGGTGTATATGTAGCTGATTCACTTGCTGAACAGCAGAAAATAACATTGTTATGCAATTATGAAGTGAAGTGAAGTGAAGTGAAAGTCACTCAGTCATGTCCCACTCTTTGAGATCCCATGAACTGTAATCCATGGAATTCTCCAGGCCAGAATGCTGGAGTGGGTAGCCTTTCCCTTCTCCAGGGGATCTTCCCAACCCAGGGATGGAACCCAGGTCTCCCACAATGCAGGCGAATTCTTTACCAGCTGAGCCACAAGGGAAGCCCCAAAGTGATTATACTTCAATAAAAATTAATGATTTTTTTTTTTTTTAGAAATGAGACTCATCCTCTTATGTTCCTTTTTAGCTGTTGTAAAGACAAACTAAGATTAGCTGGTACTTGAAACAAAGATTTAAAGAAAGAAAAGTACATGCTCTCACATACATTGTATGAAAATGATATGAAGGAGGGTTAGACAAAAAAAGTAGCATATTCGTCCTCTCTTTCCCACCAACTTATTCTGCTAGTTGCCAGCATGCCCTTTTCTACCTTCCCACCACATGAGAGAAGAAAAGAAAGGTTGAATTGAGATTTGTTGAGCAACTACCTAATTATATTAATATTCCATGACTAAAAAAATGTATAGAAATATACTCAATGAAATGCAGCAGGTTAATTTTAGGAAATTGAGTTATAGGTGATTTAAAATTTATCCTTTAAATGCCAACCTTAAATTTTCTTCAAGTAGAATCAATTATTTGGTAATAAAATATTTTAAAAAATCTTTACTTGCTCAAAGCACAATTTGGATATATTTTTTAAATGAAAAATTATATCTGATTCATTCATTTAATTGCTTTTGAAACTTGTGAATGCTAAGGTAATCTTCAACAAATAAGTTGAAATATTAGCTAATGAAAAACTTTATCTTCATTATAGGGATGCCTTATATAGAATATTAACCTTTAAAATTAAAAATTAAGTTTTTAAGAAAAATGCTATCATTTGATTTTTAATTTTGTTTTTCAAGTTTAGTAAGTTATTTAACTTCATTTTTGTTATCAGTAGTTTTAGAATATCTTTTCTCAAATTTCTCAGATGAAAAGAATCATGGGCATGGGGAAAAAAGAACTTATTAAGACACAAAATGGATAGGTTGACAGAATCTCCAAGGGAACCACCCAGAAATGTGCTTCTTGTTTACTTGTTTTAATAAGCTCCCCAGGTGATTCTTATCAAAGAAGTTGGGAAACACTACTTTAGATTGCACATTTCCTAATATTAGATAATTCTGTAAGCATGTTTATGATGAATGTATTACATGGAACAATGGACCAGTTTTTATATATATTTCTGTGACTGGATAGTGCAATGATTGTATTTCGGATATTTTTATTCTTTTCTTTTGTTTTAACTACAATATTGTCTATACTTTCTAGACAGCATATTAAAAAGCAAATATATCACTTTGCCTACAGAGGTCCATATAGTCAAAGCTGTGATTTTTCCAGTAGTCATGTACAGCTGTGAATGTTGGTCCATGAGGAAGGTTGAGCACCAAAGAATTGATATTTTTGAATTGTGGTGCTGGAGGAGACTCTTGAGAGTCCCTTGGACTGCAAGGAGATCAAGCCAGTCAATCCTAAAGGAAATCAACCCTGAAATATTCATTGGAAAGACTGATGCTGAAGCTGAAGCTCCAATACTTTGGCCACCTAACGTGAACAGCCGAGTCATTGTAAAAGACCCTGATGCTGGGAAAGATTGAGGGAAAAGCTGAAGGGAGTGGCAGAGAATGAGATGGTTAGATAGCATCACCAATTCAACCAACATGAGTATGAGCAAACTCCAGGAGATCGTGACGGACATGCAGAGTCAGACACAACTTAGGGACTGAACAAGAAGAAGATATTTTCTAAGGTCTCCCCTGATGGCTCAGTGGTAAAGAATTTGCCTGCCAGTGCAGGATACACGGGTTCAATTTCTGGGAAAGAAAGATCCCCTGGAAAAGGAAACGGCAACTCACTCAGGTATTCTTGCCTGGGAAATCCCATGGACAGAGGAGTCTGGTAGGCTGTAGCCCATGGGGTCGCAAAGAGTCGGACACAACTTAGTTACTAAACAGCAACAGCAACGTATTTTCTAAACTTACATAAGCAACTCTAAGCAAAGAAACTGCCCTTTCTTTCTCTGCATTTGCCTTGTAATTTCACTAGTATGTAAATTAGGCATTAGAATAGCAGTTTGATCCATAGGTCTTATCCTTCACTTTCCACACACAAACCAACATAATCAACAAGAATAACCGCCTGGAAATACTATGCCTAATTGGCTTGAGGCACCATACCCTTTTTCAGAGATGTACATAGGTAATTCTCTTGAGAGTCACTTGGCCTATGTATACAGAAGATACCTTTAACATGAATATAACCTCAACTACCAAATCAATACTTATGGCCAAGGAATTAATCAGATAATTCCTCTAGTACAAAATCAGACAAAAAGGTTGTTTTAATGCCCCCAATTTTGCAGCTGTCTCATTTTTATGATGTGGATAATTAGAGTGCAATAATACCCTGTTTGAAAAAAAAAAGGTTACTGGTATTTCCTATGTTGTAGGAAAGAGTTAGTTAGGTCAGTTGTCTGAGATTTGAGTTTTGCTGGGCAATTATCAATCTGGCAGGGTTCATTTCTTCATCCACTGAGGGCTGTTTACATATTTGCAATTCCTCATTCTCGTCTTCATTAGTGAATTCTATAGTGCTGAGTGAAGACAGACTGCACCCCCCTCATTTACAGCTTTTATGGAAGTGGTAAAATATGCAAGAACTGGGAGTACTTTAGATCCAAGACAAATGGATTCTACAACCAAACATGGGTGAGATGTTTTTATGATGCATTGACTTCTTTTCAAAGAATACATTATATATTTTTTTAGAAGGCTGCATTTTCTCAGTAATGATTTAAAAATACTTAGCTCACATTGATGAAATAAATACTTTCCCAGCAGTGTGGAACCATTTGATAGAAGACCATATGGGCTCTAATTCCTATGCATAATAAGGCCTGAATTAAGGGGCTACAGAAGCCCTAAGTTAAGTGCTTCTTCTTACATTCTTGCTTTGTGGGAACACATAATGTCTTCTTAGTGCATTTTTTTTTTCTCAACTGGATTTTCTTCACTATTTTCTTGAAGGTCATTTAAAGTGGAAATTTGGCATTTAGTATTTAATTCCATTTTCATATTGTCATTTAATTCTTCATTGACTTCAGTGAAATTCAGTGGATTCACAAAGCTACTGAAACCTTGGCCACTTTGTCACTTATAATAAAACTCTACTGCCACATGGGATAGTTAACATATATACAATATTCTGTATACATAGATACACAACAGAGACCTACAGTGTGACACAGGGAGCTATATTCAATATCTTGTAGCAACCGATAATGGAAAAGAATCTGAAAAAAGAATATATACGAATAACTGAATCACCTTGCTGTACACTTGAAAATACAACATTATAAATCTATATTTCAATAAAAAATTATTGTACTCATGCATATGCAGTCTTATCCCACTGTGACCCCATGGATTGTAGTCAGCCAGACTCCTCTGTCCTTGGGATTTCCAGGGCAAGAATATTGGAGCAGGTTGCCATATCCTATTCCAGGGGATATTCCCAACTCAGGGATGGAACCTGGGTTAATTACACATTATTCAAGAGTCTACTCAGCCAACACCCCAGCTGGAAAATGAGCTTTCACCAAATGCTTCAACTGCAGGAAATTGAGAATAAAGTGACTTTTCAACAGCCTTCAAATAAGAAATAAGAAATCAAAAGCATAATAAATATCATAAATACTGTGAAAAATGGCCCTGGCATACAGTAATAGGTAATTTCTAACATGTAGTATTGGAGAGTAAGCAATAACAGGTCACCTCTGCTTTTCCATGTCAAGGGAAAAGGATGAGTGACTCACTGTGGTTTACGTTTTCAAACTTTCAGGTGTCTTCCTTGGCAAAAAGAACTTGAAATCACCGGGGTGAATTTTCTCTTTGATGGTTTTGCTGGCTCAGTGAGGCGAAAGGTATATAAGTTATTTAAATACAAATGGATTGATAAATTCACAAGTCCTGCTGGAGCACAGTGTGAGACAAGCAGCTGAAGTTTTAAATCCCACCCTCCTCCCCCTTCCCCCCACAACGGGTTTATAATAGAAAAACAGAGAGATTGCATACGACCAGGTGTAGACATAATGTAGTACTATTAGAGCGTTAGCTTCATTGTCAGAAACTTCATTTAAATGTCCATAAAAACATCCTGATACAAAGAACGAACTGTAATAGCTTATAATTATGATAGTGCATAAAGTATGCCTCACAGCCCATTACAAAGCCATAATTTTAGCATAAAAACCATAAACCAGGAGAACAAAACTTGAGAACTTCAAAATAAAATTACAGCTTTTGTAAAAGCCCAATAGAGCATACCTTTTTTCTCCACAATAAATGATTCTCATCTGATTCCCATATGCAAAACGGGAGTGTATTTCTGATTTTTCAGACTTTCCACTATAACGCTTTCCCTAAAGTCTCTTTCGAACTGGAACATTAATACATTTTCAGAAGAGATTTTAATACCCTTTCGAATGAGATCTAGTTTCAGGTGGAAGGATGGTTATTATTCACTCATGTCAAGATGGGGAAATTAGGAGGAAAAATCTATTGTGCTTGGTCTGCTTCAAAAGCCCCCTCCTTGTCATGAGGAAAGGGAAATGACAGTCTGGATCATGAAACCAATGCAGTGGGCCTGAATGAGATTTATGAGTGAATAGAGGAAAATGAACATCTAAGAACTGTATTTTATGAAAATAAGCTTGGTTTCAATGCCAAAATATTTAACTTTTTGTCAGCTCTCTTGACCATTTTTAGGGTCTGATTTTTCTCGTATAACTGATGACAGTTTACATGATGTTAACAAGCCAAAACCCTCCTTATACATAATCACATATACATCTGTATATATATTTTTTATAAAAGTCAAAATATGCATGCTAAAATGTGCTTTTAAAATATACTATTTATTATTACTTTTGAGATAATTATTATACATGAAGAGTAAATTAAAATCTCTTATAATTCCATCACTGAGAGAGAAACTTTTTTAATAATTTGAAGTATAAGTTTTGGATATATATTTTCAAAATACTGTTAAATTCTATATATAACTTTATATAGTTTATTTTTCAAAAAGCATTATATAAATTTATTGCAGTATATCTAATCCTTATGGACAAGTATTTAGATTGTTTATAGTTTTCTGATATGATTTACATATATGTACATATTAACAGAGTCTATTTAGACCTCTAACTATTATCCCAAAATCAATTTTTAGAAGCGCAGCAAAAGATGTGTGTGACTGACTCTTTGCGAACCCATAGACTGTAGCCTGCCAGGCTCCTCTGTTGATAGGGTTTCCCGGGCAAGACTACCAGACTGGGTTGTCATTTCTTCCTCCAGAGGATCTTCCCAACCTAGGAATCGACCCTGTTTCTCCTGCCTCTCCTGCACTGGCAAGGACATTCTTTACCACTGCACCACCTGGGAAGTCCCAGAGCAAAAGATAAGAACGTACTTTAGGTCTCAGTATAATTTGCTAAATAATATTGACAGTTTTTGAGGTTATTGTCTATCACATTGTTTTTTTTTAAAGCATTTTATTTTGTATTGGGGTATAGCTGATTAACAGTATTGTGATAGTTTCAGGTGAATGGCAAAAGGACTCAGCCATAATATATATACACGTATCCATTCGCCCCCAAACTTCCCTTCCCACCCAACTTGCCACATAACATTGAGCAGAGTTTCCTGTGCTATGCATATGTCCTTGCTGGTTATTCATTTAAAATAGAGCAGAGTGTACCTCTCCATCCCAAACTTCCTAAGTATCCCTCCCCTCCTACCCTTTCCCGCGGCAACCATGTTTGCTAAGTCTTATCACATTGGTTTTTTGAAAATGAAGTTTCAGGCATAGATAATATTAGAACTTTCCCTAATTGTAAAACATGATGTAGTGGTACTATATGTGGACAAGGACTTTAGAATCCTCTCCATGCGGTCTGGAATAGAAATTAAAATCTTTGCTCTAGCCTCGTGGGATCCAACCCCAATAAGGGCCATTTGGTCAGAATCTGGGGAACAGACCACCCAATGTGGGAGTGCAAAGGAGGCCCTGGTGCAGGGTACTCGAGGAGAGAGAAGTTGGTAAGTGAAGGCAGATGAAAGTTAACAAAACTCACACCTGATATTTTCCACTTTCTCTTCAAATTAAGAGATTTATTTCCTTAATGAAAAATGAGGGGCCTTCCCTCATAGCTTAATTGGTAAAAAATCTGCCTGCAAAGCAGGCGACCTGGGTTCGATCCCTGATTGGAAAGATCCCCTGGAGAAGGAAATGGCAACCCACTCTAGTACTCTTGCCTGGAGAATCCCATGGGCAGAGGAGCCCGGCAGGCTACTGTCCATGGGGCCGCAGAGTCGGACATGACTTAGTGACTAAACCACCACCAAGGAAGAGTGAAGGGGGCAGGGAAAGCTGGGAGGCTTGAAGCGTGAATGTGTGTAACTGTCCATGTAGAAGAGTAGACTGCAGGATGTAGAACATGTCAGTAACAAACCCATCTAAGCACATCGAGGTCCCAGCTGAAGTTCAAAGTTGTAACATTGTAACAGCATGCACACAGTTATATGTGGTACCATGTGCATTGGTGACTGGCTACTCAGGGATATAAGATAGATTCAAGGATGTAGGTTTGGGAAACTGCAGGATATTCATGATAGAAGGCCAAAAGTAGCAGGGCTTAGTGAACTGGGAAGTAGAATTTTGACATGGAAAGTGGGGTCTAGATTGAATAAGGAAGAGAGTAAGAACATAATGGCTTATAAACTTGGAGAAGAGGGAAGGGCCAAAAGATGTGGACTGTTAGACAAGATCCATGAGCAAGTGCTGTGAGAGTGAAAAAGGGAGAGTTAGCTCTGTAAATCATATTTCAATGCTGTAAATTATGACCTCACATTGTGGGTGAAGATGTATATTATAATAGCTCATAAAAAGAGAATGTGATGTGTCAGTTACATGATTCACTCCTTCTGTCTGTCTGCTCAGTCGTGTCCAACTCTTTGCAAGCCCAGCATGGTAACCCACTCCAGTATTCTTGCCTGGAGAAGTCCCATGGACAGAGGAGTCTGGCGGGCTACAGTCCATGGGATTGCAAAGAGTCAGACATGAGCAAAGTGATTTAGCAGGCACACATGGACTGTAGTCGGCCATTCTCCTCTGTCCATGGAATTTTCCAGGCGAGAGTACTGGAAGGATTGCCATTTCCTACTCCAGGGGATCTTCCTGACCCAGGGATTGAACCTGTGTCTCTTGCATCTCCTGCATTGGCAGATGAATTCTTTACCACGACACCACGTGGGGAGCCCTTCACTCCTTCACTGAACATTCACCATGTGTCAGGCACAATTCTAGGTCCTGTGCAATGAAACAAAGTCATCAGCATCATGGAGCTAATATTCTAATGAGATGGGAAAGATAAACAATAAACAGAATAAATGCATAAAATATGCATCTGACATAAAATATCTCAAATGGTGTTAAGGAAAGCAGGAGCAGAGAATAGCGGGTATTGAGATAAGACATGGTATGCAATTTCAAGTAACATGGACCCAGGAGAAGTAATTAGAATGATATGGAAGAAGAAGTGACAAGGGTGTATAAGTGGAACCCAACTCATAAATGGGTTGAGTATGTTGCTTTACAAATTGTCATCTGTATTTAATCAGTTGAAACTAAGGGCTCCTTTTTCCAAAGAAATGAGGTAATTGATTATGACTGGGCACTCATGTGATCCTGACCCTCCCCTCCCCAAAACATTCTCTGACTGGTCATGAGTTATAAATACCATTCTTTGTAGCCCTATATACATATATTTTTTAAATAATTTATTTACTTTTAATTGAAGGATAATTGCTTTACAGAGGAAGGCATGGAGACTCACTCCAGTATCTTGCCTGGAGAATCCCCATGGACAGAGGAGCCTGGTGGGCTACAGTCCGTGGGGTCACAGAGAGCTGGACATGACTGACAGACTCAGCACAATTGCTTTGCAATATTGTGTAGGTCTCTGCCATGCGTCAACATGAATCAGCCATAGGTATGCTTGTGTCCCCTCCCACTTGACTCTCCCTGGATCTCTTTATATCTGACTTCTAGTTTGTTTTATTATCTTCTCCTTCGCAGCCTGCCCCTTTACCCTGGTTGTCTTGTGAGGTGTGTACCTTGTTTGTTTTACCATTCTTTTTTTCCTGTTCACTATTCTTGGGTGATGTCATTTACTGTTATGATTTTACAGCCGTTAACTACATCCTAACCTCCCTCTATCTCCTGTGTGATCTGTACTTTACCTTCATTTTGGATCTCTACTGAGAGTAAGACGGCAACCAGCCGGTTTACCAGAGACTGTCCTAGTTCAAACACTAAAAATCTGGCATCCTAGGAAAGTTCCTCCACAAGGTGGGAAGTGTCAGGTTACAGGAGTTAGAAAAGATTGGGAGAAAGGTACAAAATCCAAACATGTGTGTGTGTGTGTGTGTGCGCGCGTGCACACGCTTAGTTGCTTGGTTCTTTGTGATGCCAAGGGCTGTAGCCCACAAGGCTCCTCTGTCCATGGAATTCTCCAGGCAAGGACACTGGGGTGGGTTGCCATTCCCTTCTCCAGGGGATCTTCCCAGCCCAGGGATTGAACCCAGGTCTCCTTCATTGTAGGCAGATTCTTTACCATCTGAGCCATGAGGGAAGCAGACAAAACCCATATAGTACCCCCCAAATTAGGGGCTGAAAACAATACTGTTTTCAGTGTTGAATGGATACAGCACAGATTATCTACTTTTCATTACTGTCACTACTTTGGCTCTGGTCACTGAAGTTGGCAACCATGATTTTCAGTTCACGGTAATGAATCATTAATTGCTGATGCTCTTCAAGTGATGTGTCTTAAGAGGGCATTTAAATGAATTTCAATTAAGAGTGTTAATAATCCATCTTTGACTTTGCCAGTGAATTAACTATTGCATTTTGTATTAAGAAACAGAGTTTTGATTTATTAAAGGTCAAATGTGTAAAACATCTTGGAGGAATATACCATTGGGCTTCCCAGGTGGCTCAGTGGTTAAGAAATCTGCCTGCAAATGCAGGAGATGCGGGTTGCATCCTTGGGTCAGGACGATCTCCTAGAAAAGGGAATGACAACTCCAGTATTCTTATCTGACAAACAAAATCCCATGGGCAGAGGACCCTGGTGGGCTACAGTCTATGAGGTCACAGAGAGTTGGACATGACTGAGAGACTTCCACTTCCCCCTTTATTTTTAACATGACATATTTAATTATAAATTATATAATTTGATGTTTTTCTTAGTAGCTGTGTTTAGCAATAGGCTTGCAACATTCCTGAAAATTGAACAATTGGCTCTTGTGAGCTGGCAAAAACCAAGCCCAGCATATCACTGGCCTCATCTTAAGAGGCTTCACTGATGACAGAAATCACCATACTCTGCTTCCAAGCACCGTCTCCACAACCGCTCCCTCCAAGTTACTGACGTGCCTCCCAGGATCACTGTGTGGTCTCCAGCTCATCCTTCCGCTTCCCTCCTGCCCGCCAATCCACTTCTCAACTAGAGTGATCCTTGTAACAGCCATGGGGAAGGGTAGAGTTCTTGTTTTCAAAGTTCTCCAAAGTCTTTCCCTCTCACTCAGAATGTAACCCAACACTCCATCCACTTCTACTGCCTCTTTGTGCTCCATTGATGATATTTTGGTCTTGTTTTCTTGTGACTCTGATGTTGGCTGCCGCCTCACCAGCCTTCACGCAGTTCCTCCCACATACCCAGGACTTCTGACTTAGTGCCCTCAGCTCTTGCTTCCTTGACTTGGCATGCTGCCACTCCCTAAATTGCCCTGTCTCTAACCCAAGGTTAGAACTATCTGACAATAAAAAGTGTTTCCCTGGTCCCTATCCAGTCTGCTTTCTCCTCCATTACCCTACATTTCATTGTTTTTCAGAGCATGTATTGGAAACTATTAATACTATGTTACATATTCATTCATTTATTTTCCATCTCCCCAGGAAGACATGCATTTCATTTAAAAAGGGACTTTGTTTATTCACTTTTGCATCCTGAAGGCTAGAAAATTGTCACATAATAAACACTGACAAGTATTTTTTGAAAGTATATATGACTCCTAATTGTTGTTGACACTGAAATTTGTTCTTTATGGTGAAGTCCACTACTATTCCTCTCAGGATAATTTGTTCAGTGGGTCAAGGGAACAGAAAGGGGCCAAGTTCCTCAGGTTACGTACTGCAATGTCCCCTCAGAGAAGGGTCTGTTTCCAGTTCTCAGGAAGGTGCCATATGGGCTGATAAGGGATCTGACTTCATCTCATTGACAGATCATAACTCTCATCTTCAATACATTAAAAATTATTTCATAACTTAAATGTTTCTTTCCTCATTGTACCCACAATCTTCTAATGACTTAAGACAACTTTCATTTGCTAGCCACCTCTCTGGAAGAAAAGAGGATATACGAATATGACAAAGTAACCAGAATACCACATTTATATTGAAAGGCACTTTTATTGTCTGTGGATAATTAAGAATTGGAAACATCTGTGATGTTAGTTCTTTGGAACTGCTAGTTCCAAAGAAAAGATGATGGAGAGGAGTTAAAGAAAGGCCATAATTGTTTATAATATTGCAGGAAGGTTAAGTTAAATATGTAAGGGATCAAGCCAAATATTTTTCATTACTACAGCCCAGAAATGAAGTCTAATGTTCTAGAAAGCAATTAAAACCCATTATGATGAGTGCACTCATATTTATAAACAGCATGGCCAGAATTTTGCTGTTGTCTCATTTTTTTTTTAACACGGTCTTACTTTACTTATGGACAGAAAAATCAAATAGAAGCATAAAAAGAGAGCAAGAGAAAGCTGTCATGTTCCTGGTTTATTTTATAATAGCAACATGACCACAATATCAAGGGACAGTTTTCTCCAAAGTCTAAACTCTAAATGGCTGATTATACATATTTCCTTTAAGATCTTGGTTTCTTTATCTGTGAAGTGGACAAAGTAAACTTATCTCCTGTGAAAATGTTATAAACATCAGATAATATGTGAAAAAGAACATTATTAGGCTTAAAAATACATTAAATTACTTTTAGTGTTTATTAAATGGACATTTTTATGAAAAGGTATGTTTTCATAAAACTTTAATGATGCGTGCATTGCTCACAACAAACATTTATTATCATTCACTTAGACAAATGTGCATTGTTTCAAAGAATACAAGTGTTCATACCTTCAGATGTATTCTTCATTTATGTTTTATTCAATACTGTATAAAAGTCACAGATGCTTACCACTTTCAAAAAGCAGTTCATCTTTGTATTGACATGTACACACTTACTATACTTAAAATAGATAACCAACAAGGACTTACTATAGGGAATCCTCACAGGGAACTCTGCTCCATATTCTACAATAACCTAAGTGGGAAAACAACTTGAAAAAAAGATTAGATACAAGGGTGTGTATAGGTGGAGCTTCCTTGGTCACTCAGAAATTAAACAACCCACCTGCCAGTGCAGGAGAGACAGGTTAGACTCCTGGGTTGGGAAGATCCCCTGGAGAAGGGAATGGCAAACCACTCCAGGGTTCTTGCCTGGAGAATCCCATGGACTGAGGAGCCTGGTGGGCTACAGTCCATGGGGTCGCAAACAGCCAGACACGACTGAGTGACTGACACTCTCACTTGTCACAGACAGAGCTGAATCACTTTGCTGTCCTCCTGAAACTAACACAACATTGTTAATCAACTATACTCCAATAAGACATACAGTTTTTTTTAAAAAGCAGTTCATCTTTCCAAGAAGTCCCCTTTTCAGTGTGGCCTGACAGACCTCACCCAGGTGGCTTGTGTGAGAGTCTTGACAGAAGACTATGGCCTGGGTGATAATTCCGGCTCTGATTTTGCTGCTTACAGCATAAGGAAACTGAATCTTGTTTTCCCTAGGATGGGGGGAGCTGTAGCTCTAACAGTCTAAAATTGGATTTTATTGGGTAATGCTTCAAAGCGCTCACTTTGCATTTCTGCTAACAAAGCTGAACATTCAGCCAAAATATTGGAAAGGAAATACTCATGCAGAATGAAATGACAGAGGCGGCTTGGGAAGTGGGGAGCCAAGCCAAGAATGACAAAATAAAAGGGGGACATTCCAGAAGGAGAAGTGAAAGAGAAAACTGTTTTTAGTTCATTGGCTAGCATCTCCTCATCCCACAGCCATATCTGAATCTTGGAAATAACAAAATCTACAGCTGATTTTTTAGCTTTTCCTCTCAAATACTCACTTAAAACCCTAGGGTATTACATTAAAGAAGACTTTAGGAGCCCTTTTGGGTAATCCAAGCTTTTAATACAAATTGGTGTTTACGAGTTAATGGCAGGTGCCACAGATGGAGGTCACAGGAAAGCTTTCTACCCCAACACTGGAAATAAAATGACTTTAGCTTTCATGCAATGAAATAAAAGAGGTGCTCTGCAAAAAAATTTTTCTGTCAGAAGCAATCATCTGAAACACCGGTCTGGGAAGTATTTTAAGCCTCATACATGACTCTGAAGGTGAGCACATCTACCTGTTTATCTCCTACTAGGATAACTTTATTCATACTATATTGATTTTGCTGTAAGCTCTTCTGCTTCTTGAAAACCACTGTTTATTTGATCTTGGGAAGCCAATCCCACCCAAACTGCCTGAGTAGCTTATTTAGATCTGGCTGAGAGCAGTCATAGAGACAGCCCCGGAAGCCAGTTGCAAAGGACAAATCAGAAAAGAGGACTGAACTAAGCAGATGTATGTGTTGGGTAGAAACAGAGGATTGGATGGATTGATTTCAGGAAGGTTCTGCATTAGTAATTTTGTCAATGACATCTCTCTCGTGCTCATAATCCCCCACCCCGTGTGT
The DNA here is from genome assembly GCF_910594005.1 of Cervus elaphus. Lineage (NCBI taxonomy): Eukaryota > Metazoa > Chordata > Mammalia > Artiodactyla > Cervidae > Cervus > Cervus elaphus. Next base: position 8,251,966 of record NC_057845.1, on the reverse strand, counting down.
GTGTGTGTGCATGTGTGTGTGTGTGTGTATGCACTTTTGTTTTAAAAAAGTCATCTTTATAAATTATAACAGGTACCACCTTTCCTGGCTTCCCTAGTGGCTCAAATGGTAAAGAATCTGCCAGCAATGCAGGAGACCTGGGTTCAATCCCTGGGTGGGGAAGATCCCCTGGAAAAGAGAATGGCTTCCCACTCCAGTATTATCGTCTGCAGAAGTCCTTAGATAGAGGAGTCTGGCAGCTACAGTCCATGGATTGCAAAGTCAGACACGACTGAGTGACAAACACCCACTCACCCCCCCCCCACACACACGCGCGCACACACACACACGCCACCTTTCCACCTTAGACGAGATCCCAAATTTACATTTGGAACTAATAAACATGGACACTCCACTCCATCATACCTAAGAGGACAGCAATCAAATCTTCCTACAATGACTTGGATATTGTTATACTGTGATTTTTTTTTTCAAGTCTCTTGCAGTACTAAACAACCCACAAAAGTGAAACTGGAATTGCTAAAAAGCAAAAACTGATACTTTGTGCTTAAGACATGAGTTGTGTGAAAATGATTAATGCCAAATTTGAAAAAAATCACATTAGCTTTTTTCTGTTTCTTTTAGATTTTATGTCTTTAAGTGGTTTTTGCAGGCAAGCTATATTTGAGAGAATAAGAATGGATAGATTATTATCTTTGTATAGGTGATTATTTTTAATGTATGCATTTGCCTTAAATTATCATCAAGTCCAAGGATTTAAAGGGGACTTGGTTATATAGTAAACTTCTTACTTGAAACTTTGGTTCTTTTAGAAACAAAGCCATTTAGATATTGCTAAAATATCTTCAGTTAAAGAGACTGGACATTGGCTCTCATAACAATAACAGACTTTTTGTACTGTTTTCAAGTCAATACATATGTATTGCAAATCTAAGCAGTACTGGGGATACAGAATTAAATATGACACTTCCTGGTTCACATATGGATCCATTTAAAATGTTTACTGGGTGTCTACAAAGTACCAGTACTGATTTGAAGCAACATTACACAAGTTTAAAAATAAGTAAGACTAAATAGCTGTTTTGAAACTATAATGTAGTAGAAGGAAAAAAAAGACATTAAAAATATTTAATACAAGAACAGGCAGTGCAAAGTGCTATGCTAGCAGACAAAGTGGGCAAGGGATCCAGGGTGACAGGGACATGGTGCTCTTTTAGACAGGATGGTCCAGGCAGACCCCTCTGACAAGGTGATGTTTTAAACATTTAAAAGTTGAGTGGGATGAGAATGAGAAGGAAGGCATTATAAGGAGAGAAATCCTGATGCCAAAGCTACCATAGTAAGGGAAGAGAGTGGGTTGGGAAGAATTCCCTTGGCCAGTGCTCTCTGCTGAAATTGAGGGAAATGGGGAAATTGCAGAAGAGGAAGCAGGAAAGTGATGTGGGGAGAGTATTCGAAGCTCCGATACTTTGGCCACCTGATTTGAAGAGCTGACTCATTGGAAAAGACCCTAATGTTGGGAAAGATCGAAGGCAGGAGGAGAAGGGGATGACAGAGGATGAGATAGTTGGATGGCATCACTGACTCGATGGACGTGAGTTTGAGTAAGTTCTGGGAGATGGTGAAGGACAGAAGCCGGGCCTGCTGCAGTCCATGGGGTCACAAAGAGTCGGACACAACTGAGCAACTGAAGAAAACAAGTCTTTCTGTATTTTCTGCAGGGAACATGTACATATATATTACTTATGTATAATAATAAGTAGTCCAATCATAAATAAGTTATGATTATATAAATTGTAAAATTTATTAGTTATAAAACCTATGTCTACTAAAATTAATGCATAAGTATGTTGTCAGGGCTTCCCTAGTGGCTCAGATGGTAAAGAATCTGCCTGCAATGTGGGAGACCCAGGTTCGATTCTTGGGTCAGGAAGATCCCCGGGAGAAGCGAACAACAACCCACTCCAGTATTCTTGCCTGGAGAATCCCATGGACAGAGGAGCCTGGCAGGCTACAGTTCATGGGGCTGCAAAGAGTCAGGCATGACTGAGCAACTAACACATACACACACACACACATAAATATGTTGTGCTATATACCTATACACACACACACACACACACACACACACACATGAATATAGTAACATATTTCTGTGTGCTTGCATGCAAAGTCACTTCAATCGTTTCCTACTCTTTGCAATCCTATGTACTGTAGCCCACCAGGTTCCTCTGTCCATAGGATTCTCCAGGCAAGAATACAGGAGTGGGTTGCTGTGCCCTCCTCCAAGGGATCTTCCTGGGATCTTCCCAGGGATCAAATCCCATCTCTTAGGTCTACTTGCATTGGCAGGCGGGTTCTTCACCACTAGCGCCACCTGGGAAGCCCATAACATATTTATAAACATGTATTGATTTTAGTAAATATAGTTCAATATAACTAACACATTTTATAATTTATATATTCATAACTTGTTTATGATTAGAATGTTTATAATTATGCATAAGTAATTTATTTAGTTAGTATAACAGTAATAATAGCAATCCCTCGGGTGGTACTTGTTATGTATCCACTGCTGTTCCTGGCGAACTTCATATTTTATCTTAATTAGTTTGATCTTCACAACCACCCTATAAGATAGCTCAGGCATCTTGTTCAGATAAACAAGGGGTGGAAAGGAGGGACTTTGGTGATAGCAATATCATTCAATCCTTTGAGCATCTTCAGTGTCACAGGCCAAGATCGAAGAGTGAGCCACTATTAAAAGGTGCTATCTATTAGTCAATTCAATAAGGTAGTCTAATTTTTCATAGCAGAATATTTGAAAGCACTCAACCTGGAAAACAATCAGTTGCTGACTCTCAGAGCCACAATTATCAGTGATAGCAGTTATTACACCCTAAATCACTGCAGAAAGGCTAGACAGTGAGTAGGCCAGAGGTTGGCAGGGAAGTTTAATTCACCAAGGGGACACCTTGACTGTGTAAGTGATCAGGTAGATTGGTTTTAGGAAAGGTTCTTATGGAAGCTGAACCTCCAGAACTCTACGCTTGGTCAGTTCTGATCGTTTACTTGTCACTTCGGCGAGGCCTTATTGAAGCGATGCTCACATACTCAGTTACTCAGTCGTGCCCAACTCTGTGACCCCATAGATAGTAGCCCGCCAGGCTCCTCTGTCCATGAAATTCTCCAGGCAAGGATACTGGAGTGGGTTGTCATTTTCTCTTCCGGGGGATCTTCCCAACCCAAGGATTGAACCCACGTCTCCAGCATTGGCAGGCGGGTTCTTTACCACTGACCTACCTGGGAAGCCCGGAGGGATGTTTGATGCACCTCTAAACTATTCTTTTTGTAGGCTTTCTTGTCCTTAAGAAACTTCTTGTCCTTTTCAAAATGTGCTTTTCACAATTTAGGAAAATACGTCGTTAGGGTATTAAATGACTATCTCCTGCCATGATTTGAGACTAGAGACCAGATTTTTATTACTTTGATCAGGTCTCTTAACAGTGCTCAGTCCTTGACAGGTTAATTTATGTCTTATTGGAGTATTGATCCATTTTTTTCTTCCTGTTAAACAGCAAAGTAGTATTTTAAAATTGTGCAGACTGTGAGTAAAAGTGGTTGATAGTGGCAGGGGGAGGGGGCAGAGCTGAAAATTATGGATGCAGCTGCTGTTAAGTATCATTTCACTCAAATAAAATTTTTAAAAATTGCTATAAGGGGAAAAAGCCTTTCCTATTTCTATCCTTGGAATCATTCTGAAGTCATATTGATGAAAAAAAAAGATTTTTAAAATTTAAGCAGGCTACAGTCCTCCTAAAAGACACATATTTCTTGAAGGATACCAAAATGAAGAAGCCATTTTGATGTATTAATCTTACAGTAGAAGTTTTCAAACCTTGCTGGTTGAATGATCTGTTGGAACATGACCATTTTTTATTAAACCGTCATATTTTAACTTATCCAACAGTTACTTTCATAGTGCAAAATCTCATTAGGGATTTTACATGTCTCTACAGGTAGACTGGTGGAAAATTGATTGCTGTTGTTTCATTTGACAAATTCTTGGATCCTCATATATTTCCTTGCTTTTGCCCATCACCAGGAAATGGACTTTCCAGGCCTTTGCTACTGGAAGGAAACAGAGTCCTTTTGAAAGCTCTGGGTGATGTTTGTGAATATTTAATCATGGGGGTGGTACAATGGCCTCATTGACAGTGGTATGTCAAAATTAATTTCATGGTATTCTGTCAAGGAAAGAATCTTACCATATGCCCTCAAATAAAAATAAATGAGTTAGGAAAACTCTGACAAGAAGTTTGTTAATTCTGCAAAATCTTTGGACGCAAGATTCCCTTAAATGAAAATAGAATCATTCATGCAAACATGATTGAGTTTAATTTATTTCTGTTGTTAAAAAGGAATTAAAAATAAAAGGGGTTTCTATCTTGTTATGCTTCCAAATTCATACTGAATATCTTCAGTACAGAATCTTACATTTTTATTACAAATGCATGAAATGCAAAATTACGTGTGAAGACAGAGGAAGAGCAAGAACCTGACAGACATACTTAGAAGGATGTCAAACACTTGGATTGGGGATACAACGAGCAGACTTTCAAAGTACAACATCCATTCCCTGGAACCAGGACAACGTTACATGTCAGCGAGTCACCCAAAAGATGTGTCATGGCAATCTCAGAGAAAAGAGCTTACCTCTGCTCGAACCCATGAAAGTGTAGTCACCACTGAATAATAAACCTCAGGGCCTGGTTCAAGAAACACATGCAATGCAAGTGGGTTTATGGATGAGCTTCTTAAACAAAATTTCAGTTTTTGTTATGTGATGCTTTAATATTTGGGATGCAGGAACATTTATCAGTTTTTGAAACTGTACCTGGATTTTTTTTTTACCCCTAGGTCATAAAGAAATTCACTTATTATTATTATTTTTTGGTATTATACCTTTTCACTTTTTGCATGCTGAAATCTAGTGCATTTGAAGTCTCTTTCTACGTATGGAGCAACCCAAGTTTATATTTTCCAAATAGCTATTTTGTTTGCCCCACACCATAAACAAAGTAGTACATCTTTTCCTTACTGTTTTGAAATGTCACCTTTCTAACTTCTAATTAAAAAAAATATATTGGAATATAGTTGCTCTGCAATGTTGTGTTAGTTTCTACTGCACAACAAAGCGAATCTGCTATAAATATACATTTGTCCTTTTTTAAAATTTCCTTTCCATTTGGGTCACAGCAGAGCGCTGAGTGGAGTACCACACGGTACACAGTGGATGTGCATGATCAGTTGTGTCCGACTCTCTGTGACTCCGGTGGACTGCAGCCCTCCAGGCGAGAATCCTGGAGTGGGTTTCCATTTCCTCCTTCAGCAGATCTTCCCAGCGCAGGGACTGAGCTCACATCTCCTGAGGCCCCTGCACTGTCGGGCGGACCCTTTACCCCTGGGCCACCTGTGCCTTCAATAGGCTCTCACTAGTCATCTATTTTATAGACAGTAGTGGGTAGATGTCAGCTCCAAGCTCCCAATCCATCCCACTCCTACATGTTCTCCCTTGGTATCCATACATCTTGCTTCTAAATTTTCATTTGTACTAGAGTCTTTTTTTAGGTATTCTGTTCTCTATCACTGGCACATCTGTCTAGTCATATTCTAGTACTATGTTGCATTACTTACAGAGGGTTTATTGTATGGTTCAATCCTGGATAAGGCTAGACTTTTCTCACTCTCCTCCCTGCTCTTCTTTTCCAAGATTTTTCTAACTGCTTTTGCATGTTTATTTAGAAGGACTTAGGGCTAAAGTTTGTTTGTTTTTTTTTTTTTTATATTATTAATATACTTTATTGTGACTTTTATTTATTTATTTATTTTTTTCAGTGGGTTTTGACATACATTGATATGAATCAGCCATAGATTTACACTTATTCCCCATCCCGATCCCCCCTCCCACCTCCCTCTCCACCCGATTCCTCTGGGTCTTCCCAGTGTACCAGGCCCGAGCACTTGTCTCATGCATCCCACCTGGGCTGGTGATCTGTTTCACCATAGATAGTATACATGCTGTTCTTTTGAAACATCCCACCCTCACCTTCTCCCACAGAGTTCAAAAGTCTGTTCTGTATTTCTGTGTCTCTTTTTCTGTTTTGCATATAGGGTTATCATTACCATCTTTCTAAATTCCATATATATGTGTTAGTATGCTGTAATGTTCTTTATCTTTCTGGCTTACTTCACTCTGTATAAGGGGCTCCAGTTTCATCCATCTCATTAGGACTGGTTCAAATGAATTCTTTTTGACGGCTGAGTAATATTCCATGGTGTATATGTACCACAGCTTCCTTATCCATTCATCTGCTGATGGGCATCTAGGTTGCTTCCATGTCCTGGCTATTATAAACAGTGCTGCGATGAACATTGGGGTGCACGTGTCTCTTTCAGATCTGGTTTCCTCAGTGTGTATGCCCAGAAGTGGTATTGCTGGGTCATATGGCAGTTCTATTTCCAGTTTTTTAAGGAATCTCCACACTGTTTTCCATAGTGGCTGTACTAGTTTGCATTCCCACCAACAGTGTAAGAGGGTTCCCTTTTCTCCACACCCTCTCCAGCATTTATTGCTTGTAGACTTTTGGATAGCAGCCATCCTGACTGGTGTGTAATGGTACCTCATTGTGGTTTTGATTTGCATTTCTCTAATAATGAGTGATGTTGAGCACCTTTTCATGTGTTTGTTAGCCATCTGTATGTCTTCTTTGGAGAAATGTCTGTTTAGTTCTCTGGCCCATTTTTTGATTGGGTCATTTATTTTTCTGGAATTGAGCTGCAGGAGTTGCTTGTATATTTTTGAGATTAATCCTTTGTCTGTTGCTTCGTTTGCTATTATTTTCTCCCAATCTGAGGGCTGTCTTTTCACCTTACTTATAGTTTCCTTTGTAGTGTAAAAGCTTTTAAGTTTCATTAGGTCCCATTTGTTTAGTTTTGCTTTTATTTCCAATATTCTGGGAGGTGGGTCATAGAGGATCTTGCTGTGATTTATGTCGGAGAGTGTTTTGCCTATGTTCTCCTCTAGGAGTTTTATAGTTTCTGGTCTGACATTTAGATCTTTAATCCATTTTGAGTTTATTTTTGTGTATGGTGTTAGAAAGTGTTCTAGTTTCATTCTTTTGCAAGTGGTTGACCAGTTTTCCCAGCACCACTTGTTAAAGAGGTTGTCTTTTTTCCATTGTATATCCTTGCCTCCTTTGTCAAAGATAAGGTGTCCATAGGTTCGTGGATTTATCTCTGGGCTTTCTATTCTGTTCCATTGGTCTATATTTCTGTCTTTGTGCCAGTACCACACTGTCTTGATGACTGTGGCTTTGTAGTAGAGTCTGAAGTCAGGCAGGTTGATTCCTCCAGTTCCATTCTTCTTTCTCAAGATTACTTTGGCTATTCGAGGTTTTTTGTATTTCCATACAAATTGTGAAATTCTTTGGTCTAGTTCTGTGAAAAATACCGTTGGTAGCTTGATAGGGATTGCATTGAATCTATAGATTGCTTTGGGTAGAATGTGTGTAACCAACTTTGAAATGAATGTGTGTATATGTACACTTACACAGAGAAAGAGTAAAGTAAATGAAGCAAAATGTTACCGCCTGGAGAATATTGATAAAGGGCATCTGTGTATTTTTCATAACAATATATTGCCGCTTTCCTGGTCTGAACATTTTCAAAAGAAATATTCAATAAATATTTTGAAAAATATTCAAAATAATAATTGTGAGAAAAATCAAATAAATAATTTTAGTGGAAATCAAAGTGGTTTCCTATTAGCCTTTAGGGGAAAGATGGACAGACATGAGGGATCAGAAGAAGAATGCTCAGTGTGTATTTCGAAATAATACTTTGTTTTATTTTGCAAAATTGAAGTGTATTAGCAAAACAAAACATCAATAAAATCCAATTTAAAGCAATTCTCTATGAATATGAGAGCTGTGAGGTGGATTTCAAACTTCACAAGTATTTAGCATTGGGAGATTTAACAAGTATCAATGTTCTTGATAGTGGACCAGCCCAGAAATCTCTGTCAGTGGTCTGGCTCCCCCTGTTGTCCAGTAAACCACTGCTTTAGTGGGGCCAGAAGCAGGATGGCCTCTCCCACCCAGAAAAGATGTTGCCAGAAACTCAGGTCCTGTTGACCTCGGGATGATAATTCTGACTTCTCTTCCTACCCTCCTCCTCTCTCTAGACATTTCTGCATTAATTAAAAGCCTCGTGTGACAGTCTCTAGGTTCATCCATGTCTGTACCAATGAGCCAATTTCATTCCTTTTAATGACTGAGTGGGTTTCCCAGATGGCACCTGTGGTGAAGAGTCTGCCTATGATGCAGGAGATGCAGATTTGACCCCTGGGTTGGGAAGATCCCCTGGAGAAGGAAATGGCAACCCACTCCAGTATTCTTGCCTGGGAAATCCCATGGACGGAAGAAACTGGTAGGCTACGGTCCATGGAGTCACAAAGAGTCAGACACCATGAAGCAACTGAGCACAATGGCTGAGGAATATTCCATTGTGTATGGAGGGTGGGGGGGTGGCAGGGACGCCCGAGACGGAGGGGATATATGTACACATAGAGCTGATTCACTTAGTTGCACAGCAGAAACCAACACAATAGTGCGAAGCAACTACACCCCAATTAAAACAAAAGTCACATGAGTGCAGCGTCTCGTTGTTGGAACTCGCTGGTGTGCGTGCCTCTGACATTCACTTTGCCTTCTTTCTGTGTCTCCCCTTTCAGGTAGGAATGCCCAAGAGGAGAGGGGCAGTCATCCCGCACAGTTCTCAGTCTAGCTGCTACCGTCCCTCTTTCTGGGCTTCCCAGGTGGCCCTAGTAAAGAGCTTGCCTGCCAATGCAGAAGACATAAGAGAAGCGGGTTCGATCCATGGGTTGGGAAGATCCCCTGGAGGAGGGCAGGGCAATCCACTCCAGCACCCTTGCTTGGAGAATCCCCATGGACAGCGGAGCCTTGGCGGGCTACGGTCTACAGGTCACATAGAGTTGGACACAACTGACGTGACTTAGCCCAGCACACATCACTCTCTCTGGTCTCTAGGGCTTTCTGTCTTCCTGGAATTCCACTCTCCTGCTTCTTATCCTTCATCTACTTACTGCTGTCCTGTATCCAAACTTCAATAGACTTTAGTTGTTATGAAAAGTCCGTCTATACTTTTCAAGACGGTTTTAAATTTTCCTCTCATGTCCTTCCATAGTTCTTTGAATAACCTGGACATAGGACATTTTACGGTTTATTGTAATTATCTAAACTACAACTAACATTTACTTGGTATTCACTATATGCTCAGGGCTTAAATGTGCTATTTGATTTTGAAGTCAATCCCATGACATAGGAGACATTTTGACTTCTATCTTAGAGAAAAAGGAAATAGTCTTAGAGATATTTATTTGCTGTAACAAACAGACTTTAAGATGACCCCCAGTATGTGTAGACAAATTTGTCTACAGTGCATATTTGTCTATATAGCTAGACATATTTGTCTACAGTTGTTGTTCAGTTGCTAACCACTCTTTACAATACCATGGACTATAGTTTGCCAGGCTCCTCTGTCCATGGGGTAGGTGCAGACAAAGACTGTTTGATTCACTTATATGAGGTTCCTAACAGTCAAATTCAAAGAGTCAGAAAGTACATTAGTAGGTGCCAGGGGCCAGGGGAGGGGAGGGGGAGTGGGGACTTAGTATTTAAAGTTTAGAAAAGTGAAAAATTTGAGAGATGAATGATACTTACAGTTGCAAAACAATGTGAATGTACTTTTTGCCACTGAAATGTACAGTTGAATATGGTTATTAAAATGGTTTCCTTTATATTATCTGACTTTTACATCAATAAAGAAATATTTTAAAAGAAGATGACCCCAATAATCACCACCTCCTGTTACCCACAGTCTTGTGTAAATACCTGCCCCTTGAATATGGACTGGACACAGTACATTGTTTCTGAAAAACAGCATCTAGGGAAAATGATGATAGTTACCTCTGTGACCTGATTTTAAATGACTGTGATACCTAATCTTGATAGTTGTTCATTGTCCTTCAGTCTCTCAGTCGTGTCTGACTCTTTGCGACTCCATAGACTGCTGCACGCCAGGTTTCCTCGTCCTTCACAATCTCCCAGAGCTCACTCAAACTCATGTCCATCGAGTCGGTGATGCCATTTAGTCCTCTGTTGTTCCCTTCTCTTCCTGCCTTCAATCTTTCCCAGCATCAGGGTCTTTTCCAGTGAGTCAGCTCTTCTCACAGGTGGGCAAAGTATTGGAACTTCAACTTCAGCATCAGTCCTTCCAAAGAATTTTCAGGACCGATTTCCTTTAGGATGGACTGGTTGGATCTCCTTGCAGTCCAAGCCACTCTCAAGAGTCTTCTCCAACACCACAATTCAAAAGCATTAATTCTTCAGTGCTCAGCTTTCTTTATAATCCAACTCTCACATCCATACATGACTACTGGAAAAACCATAGCCTTGACTAGACCGCCCTTTGTTGTCAAGGTAATGTCTCTGCTTTTTAATAGGCTGTCTAGATTTGTCATAGTTTTTCTTCCAAGGAGCAAGTGTCTTTTAATTTCATGGCTGCAGTCAACATCTGCAGTGATTTTGGAGCTGAAGAAAATAAAGTCCATCACTGTTTCCATTGTTTCCCCATCTGTTTGCCATGAAGTGATGGGATCAGATGCCATGATCTTCGCTTTTTGAATGTTAGTTTTAAGCCTACTTTTTCACTCTCTTCTTTCACCTTCATCAAGAAACTCTTTAGCTCCTCTTAGCTTTCTGCCATAAGAGTGGTATCATCCGCATATCCGAGATTATTGATATTTCTCCTGGAAATCTTGATTCCAGCTTGTGCCTCATCCATCCTGACATTTTCCAAGATGTACTCTGCATGTAAGTTAAATAACCAGTGTAACAATATACAGCCTTGAGGTACTCCTTTCCCACTTTGGAAGCAGTCCATTGTTGCATGTCTGGTTTTAACTGTTGCTTCTTGACTTGCATACAGATTTCCCAGGAGGCAGGGAACGTGGTCTGGTATTGCCATCTTTTTAAGAATTTTCCACAGTTTGTTGTGAGCCACACAGTCAAAGGCTTTAGCATAGTCAATGAAGAAGATGTAGATGTTTTTCTGGAACTCTCTTGCTTTTTCTATGATCCAACAGATGTTGGCAATTTGATATCTGGTTCCTCTGCCTTTTCCAAATCTTGATAGTAGAATCTTTTTATTGATTTCTGGTTTGCACACTTCGTTGAAGTAAGTTACTATGTTCGAAAGGTCAACACGGCAAGGAATTGAGGGTGGCCTCCAGCTAATTGAAGCTGAGGTTCTCAGGACAACAACCCTCAGCGAATTGAATCCTGTCAACAACTGCATGGGTACAGTTGGGAGTTGCCTCTTCCATAGTTGAATTTGCAGATGAGACCACAGTCATGGGTATGATCACAGCCTTGTGAAGGACCTCGACGCAGAGGGAGTCCTGACTCACAGACACTGTAGGGTAATAAATTTGTGTTCTATCAAACTATGGGGCTTCCCTGGTGGCTCAGTGGTAAAGAATCTGCCTGCCATGCAGGAGATGCTGGTTCATTCCCTGGGTAGGGAAGATCTGCTGGAGAAGAGAATGATAACCCACTCGAGTATTCTTGCCTGGAGAACCTCATGGACAGAGGACACTGGTGGGTTACAGTACATGGGGGTCACAAAGAGTTGGGCATGACTTAATGACTAAACCACCACCACGACCAAGTTGCTAAGTTTTGGGGCAAAGATAGACACTACAGATTGCTATCAATAGACAACTAATACACTTGACTGAAGTCCCACAGGTAGTGGGAGTACAGGGTTAAAATCTGGTGATTCTGACTCTATAAAGAGTCCTCATGTCATGCTGCTGGGTGACTTCCCAACTGTTTCTTCTTCATTTAAATATATTCTGATCTTCACTCCTAGCATTTAGCCTGGTGTTTTGTGTGTCTTTGAATATTTTGGGATGAAATGTGGGTCTATGGAAAACAAAACCTTGCATGGTGAATCAGCCAGTCAAAGCAAAGTTTTTTCAACTTAAACTTGGTTTCTTAAAACTTGGTAAGGAGAATAGATCCACATAACATAACATGCTGGCTTGAAATTTCTCCATGCAATTCTGCATGCTCCCTGTCACATTTGCAAATTCAATTTTAATATCTTTATGCCATAGAATAAGAGTCAGGGAGCAGGCCTAGGCCCTAATTTGAAGTTAATTCCTTTATCAAACATTTTAAAAATACTTTCTGAATTTCTGCCTCTGTTTCAAGTCCTTGGAATACAAAATTGAATAGAACAATGTAAGGGGCAAGACCCCATGCAAATAAAAATGTTATTGCATGACATGAAAAGTGACTGAATTGAGGTTTGAATAAAGAGCTGTGGGAATAAAGGATCAACGAAGAAGTGACTAGAGTGACCTTCCTTTCGTGTTTCTCTCTCTAATACTCTTACTTTTTCTACACACACGTGTGCTGAGTCCATAAAACCATAAATATTCATACAGAAGAGTTAGAATTTTACTCAACGATTTTAATGATAAAGTGACTATGAGAAAAAGTTCAAGTGAAGCTACTTGGCTGATCTGAAGTAGGACATTATTGATTTTAGTGAATCACTGAGCAACAGAGGTTAGACACTTGACATTAAAGGAGGTGACCCACAAATAAAAACTAGGGAATTGCCAACGAGGGAAGAACAACTGGAGAAGTGATTTCAAGTGTGTGGTTCTTCTGATGTTCAAAGTAACTTCTGATGGTTTTTACACACTCACAAATCTTTTTTCCCCTCCATGTTGAGATGCGCGCATGTGTGCTAAGTCACTTCAGTTGTATCCAACTCTCTGCGACCCCATGGAATATAGCCCACTAGGCTCCTCTGTCCATGGGTTTCTCCTGGCAAGAAAACTGGTGTGGGTTGCCATGCCTTCCTCCAGGGGATCTTCCCAGCCCAGGGATTGAACCTATGTCTCCTTGTTTCCTATATTGGCAGGTGGGTTCTTTACCACTAGCACCACCTGGGAAGCCCCTTTATCAAGATACTATGACACAAAATTATCAAAAGAAAAAAATTATTATTTGCAGTTAGCCATCTTCTATACCCCATTCGGGCTTCCCAGGTGGCTCAGTGGGTAAGGAGCCTGCCTTTAATGCAGGAGACACAGGAGATACGTGTTCGATTCCTGGGTCATGAAGATTCTCTGGCTTCCCAGGTGGCACTAGTGGTAAAGAACCCCCCTGCCAATGCAGGAGACATAAGAGACATGGGTTCGATTCTGGAGAAGGGCATGGCAACCTGCCCAGTATTCTTGCCTGGAAAATCCCATGTACAGAGCAACCTGGCAGGTTACAGTTCACAAGGCAGCACAGAGTCAGACATGTTGAAATGACCTAGCACTCATGGATATCCCATTCATGTCACAAATTAATTTATTATTATGTTTACCTACAAGTGAATTTGGGTGTTCCATCTCAATAAGCTATTTTATAATGTTTCTTTTTGTCAGCCTGTATGGGATATCATCAACTGTCTTCCAAGAACTCTGAAACGATGGAAGTAAATTGCTCCTCTGAGAGTCAAACAAATAATGAATAAACATGGAGAATTGAAGTTATCTTAGACAGTGCTGCAAGACTTGATTGTGACTTGCCTGAAGGAATGACGAATGAATGAATGTGCTAAAGAAGGACATATTCTCAACAGGTCGCTGTTCAGCCATAGCAGGATGAAGGAAGAGAGTCCCAGAAGCAATGTGGGCCATGCAACTTAAGCACTGTCCCAGCCAGGGAGCAAGAGTATCTTATTGAGCTGGATGCGTTCAGCACCTAGGCATCAGATTAATCACCCCAACTCTTACTATGTCCCTCTTTCATGTGCAGTAAGAAAACTTCCAGTTGCTATCTTACTTCCTGCATAGGTCAAGGTTAGTGAGACAGGCCCTGAGAAGAGGTGAAGGAAGAAACAAATTGTCAGTGAATTAGGGAAAATGACAAAAGTAGGAACAGAGATTTCAGACAACAATTTCAGTAGCTCTCAGCTTTTTTAAACTATGAACTTTGTTTTTAAACTTTTCATTTTGTATTGAGGTATAGCCAATTAACAATGTTATGATAGTTTTAGGTGAACAGTGAAGGGACTCAGTCATGTATCCATTCTTCCCCAAACTCCCCTCCCATCCAGGTTGCCACATAACATTGAGCAGAGTTCCCTGTGGTGTACAGTAGGCTCTTGTTGGTTATCCATTTTAAACACAGCAATGTGCACACATTCATTCCAAACTTATTAACTATCCCTTCTCCCCAAGCTTCCCCCCCACCGCCCCTGGCAACCATAATCTCCATCTCTAAGTCCGAAAGTCTCTTTCTGTTTTGAAATAAGTTCATTTATATCATTTCCTTTTAGGTTCCAAATACCTATGATATTTAGGTTCCAAACACGTATGATATTTCTCCTTTTCTGTCTGACTTACTTCATTCATTAAGACAATCTCTAGATCTATCCATGTCTCTGAAAGTGGCATCATTTCATTCTTTATAATAGCTGTAACTCTGCACTTCGGATCAACCCATGAGAATTTAAATGTATTTAATCCTCTCTCATTTGAAACAATAAAATGCAATAAACACACAACATCCATTTTTCCAATAACACTTGCCTTCAGTCCCAGACTGATAACACTGTGAAATCAAGCTACAAGTTTATGAATTTAATTCATTTAACTTGGATTTATTTACCTATTGTTTCTCCCTAGCACTGAGAAAAGTGTTATTTGAATTTCCCCATTGCATTTCAGTGGTCTTACACAGAGGACTAGCTTCCAAAGAGTTTATTAAGGAAGAGACTAACATCATCAGTAAAACTTCAGAGAATCACAGGGTGGGGTCAACCCCACAGTGTTCTGCTGCCTCTTGTCATTAAGAAAGTCTCCTTTTATGGCCAACTTTGTTAGTTTGCATGAATCCTTTTAGATTTTCAAGTTTGGGACCTTCCTGAGAAGCTTAAGAAAACATAAGATGCAAAATTTTCAAAATGTAGAAATAATCCAAATGGATAACTCCTTTTATCTTCATAAGTTTGGTCAGAAACATGACCACTTGGGCAACTGTGTGCAATGTTTTACATTTAATGACTTTTATGACTGAAACTCTCCTAGGCAGAATGGTGTAAACACTTGTAATCAATAGAAAAAGAATCCACCTGATTAAAAAATCCAAATTTCAAAAATCAGGTAAGATTGCATGTCTGAAGCTCATCAACATACTTGAATGCATAAGAGGGTGAAATGCTGGAGCGACCTCTGGAACCAGTGGCTCTTTTCCTTGCTATGAACAGGAGAGTGAGAAGCAGCAAAGAATCATCAATAAATGAGCACCCTTTTCTATATTTCTTGTAGCTATGTGGAATGGGCAGGGAAGAAAAATGCAGATAAGAAAATTAAAACCACAGGCTCCTGAGGACCAGTGACAACAGCCTTCTGATCCTAATTTGATGCGGAGTTCGGAGTGCAGGGAAGTTCCGTGTTGGTTTCCTTCGCACGGCTGAGAGCTCTGACTCTTCTGGCAACAGCATTTCCCTGGAAGCTACACAAAGTCCCCTTTGATTGCCTGTGATCAAAGCCGTGAAGGAACTCCTGCAACATCTTAGCTTCAGAAAGCCAGGGAAATCAGAATGCTGAGAGAGTATTAATAATTTCTAAGCACGTTTTTAAGGTGAGTGGTGCTTCTGAGAGAACTTCATCATTACTAAAAATGATTTGTTTCTGCCCTTCTTGTTATACACCTGGGAAAAAGCTAGCTTTAACTCTCAGATTAGTAAGTTGCATGTCATGGAGGGTATTGACAATACAGTAAGTCCCCTACATACAAACAAGTTCCACTCTGAGAGTGCATTTGCAAGGCCAACAAAGTGATCCTGGATATCCAACCAACACAATTAATTGGCTCTCTAGCATGTAGTGTAATAGGTTTATAATACTGTTGATGCAAATAATGCACACATAAAAACAAACAAACCATTTTAAATTTTATAATACAGTACTGTGAACAATACAGTGGTATAGCACAACAGGTGGCATACAGGGGCTGGCAGGCATGTTAACATCTTTGTAAGTTTGCAACTTGAGGGTTTGTATGTAGGGGGCTCACTGTACATTCAGTTGTTCTTCTCAGAATTTATGCAGCTGACCATGTGGAGACAGACAGGATTCAGTGATGGAAGGCTCTCTAGACTGCAAGTCAGGGCACTCAGCTTTGTCACTGATGAGCAGACTTGTCAAAGAGCCTTGGCCTCAGTATCGCCATCTGTAAAATGGGACTAGAAGATGGAGCTCCACATTCTTGGCAGCTCCTTTGAAGCAACCTCAGTAATGAGGCTCCTGTTTGATTCCATACATTCTCACTTATGCCATGGATGACCCTTGGCAAGACGGCCAAGTCCTAAACTTTCTCTATGGTGTTCTTTTTTCCTCTTTTTGTCCCCTTTCTGCCATGTTTGGTACCTCTGTCTGAAGGAAAGATGTCTCAGTGTGAATTAGTATGTAGCACCTGGCCAAGAAAGGTTGGTAATTTTTAAAAAGACAGCAAGAGAATGAGAAAGGAAAGAAAGAAAGGAAGAAAGGAAAGAAGGAGGAAGGGAAAGAAAGAAAAGGAATATATATGGAAAAGGGAACGTGTTTTAAAGTCGGAAAATCTGCTTGTGTATTTCAACCGTGCAATTTATTATTTGTGTGAATTTCAGTAAGTCATTTGACTTTTCTGAGCCTCAGTTTCTTATCTATATAATAAAACCTAGTCCATAAGCTTGAGAGAAAGTGAGAAAGGCAAAGGGTTTAAATGCAGGATGAGTTTATTACATAAAGTACATAATCTAAATTATGAGGTTTTTATTATGTTTGCTATTTATTTAACGATTTCGTGAATTTTGGTAGTAGTGGTAATAGGGGAGTATGCATAGGGACGGTTGCAGTGACAAGAGCTACCAAAGCGTTTTTTATTTTTTTAAATCGTTGGTGAAGTAGAGTTGATTTACAATGCGGTGTCAGTTTCTGTCGCACAGCACAGTGATTCCGTTTCAAATTATTTTTTAATGATGGCACGTCATACGCAGTGAAGAACCAAGGTAAAAGAATTAACCGGAGAGAAGATAGGACCTGTTCAATGCAATTAAAATATGTATGTCTGTTTCTAGTATAATGTAGAAACCATATACCTGGAATATTTGTTTAATTTTCTTCCCTCTATTCCCCCTTCTCTGCTCTCTCTCTCCCCTTCTCTTTCTTCCTTCCTTCTTTCCTTCCTTTCTTTCTGTTGCACCCACTCTGCATTGACAAACTCCCATCCATCCCCTGATACACTCTAACAGAAAGGTAAGCTGATCACACGGTGAAAGCATCACCTTGGACCAGAACTCTGTGTCATGGTGGATTGCAGGGGCATCTGGTGAGGATGAGAGAAGTAGCTATTCTACATGGAATTTGGAAGACTTGAGGCTCAGAACCAGAGCTGAAATTTGGAGCCCTCACAGAGGTGTACGGACAAAATGTGCTGCCAAACTTGTCCTAAGCAAGTGCTTGCAGAGACAATGTGTTTTCAAAACATAGGATCCCTGGCAATGTGGTTGAAACTCCTGTCCTGATCAGAGTTAGCAGTGAGATAGCAGGAAGAAAATAGAATAAGAGAATCAAAAATTGGAGAATGGTGGAAAGTTAGGCTCTCTTGTAGGTTTTCAGAAGGAAAGGGAAAACCCTGTGGTAGTAACATAGATTTCAAATAAAACCAGTAGGCAAGAAAGCTTACTTCCCCAACCCAACCATAATCTCAACCTCTTGCACATCCCCAGTCTTTAAGCCACCTGCCTCTTTTCTGGGGGTTGGCTATTTCTTCCAGCTCTTCTCCTTCGGCTGGCTCTTGACGCCACCTTTCCTCTCAAGGTGCCATCTGTCCCCTTGAGGCTTAAGGGTTATCATGACCTCATTTCTGTCCACTGGAGTAGGCAGTGAGCACGTGTGCTCTTATAGCTATTTTTCAGCGATGGGCTTCCCTTGTGGCCCAGCTGGTAAAAAATCTGCCTGCCATGCGGGAGACCTGGGTTAGGAAGATCCCCTGGAGAAGGGAAAAGCTACCCACTCCAGTATTCTGGCCTGGAGAATTCCATGGACTCTATAGTCCATGGGGTGGCAAAGAGTTGGACACGACTGAGCGACTTTCACTAGTGATGGTTGAGGGCCCAGGGAACTCAGCTGCGTGCTCCAGAAGCTGTTTATCCCTTCCAGCCACACAGCAGCTCTGCTGATGCCTGTCTGCCTAACAAGGTCAGTATGTTAACTGCAAGAGGATTTTTACTGTAGTGGGAAGGGATCTTTCCATGTACTTTCCATCTTTTCGTACTGGTGCATCTGGATTTTTACATTGGTTGCATACAATTGTTTATTTAATGACCTTCTAAGGAACGTTTGCCTTGTGACTCTTATTCCTTTCCAAACCAATTCCTCCTAAGGGTGGTTTTCACTAGAGGAGCTAGCTGCCCACCTGACCTGCGGGTTCACAAAATTGATGAACTCATGTGCACGTGGCAAGAGTGTCATCCTTTTATTCACTTCCAAACTGACTAGCATAGACTGTCTGACTTGCAGAAAGCCTGAATGACAATGGTGAAATTTTACAGTCCCAGCAAGGGATAACAGTCACCACAGCTGTTATGGTTTCTGAGAAACCCATACTGTCTCCAAGGTCTCTTTAGAGTTCAAGAATATTTCAATGTTTCTCAATCACTGCATCTTGCTTTTGTGACTCTCATTTGCCACAACCCGAATTAAGTTCTATTAGTATGATATTTCTTTCTATTCAAGCACTGATTATTGTTGCTTTTTAAAACCCCTTTTCTGCCTTTATTTACAGAAAGAATTTTAAAACTTTCCTTTCTATGAATTTGTGCTGCAGTTGGATTTCAATTGCCAAGGATTCTGGCCTTCAAATGCTCAGTTCTTCCCTCATAGACTGGGTAACCTCATTGTGCCAGAACTTTCTTTCAGGGAAATTTAGCTTTATTGTCCTTTTGATCTCCTGGAGCTTTTCATTTTTCAGTAAATAATGATCTAGTGACTGCCGTGAGATGAGGTCAAGGCTATAGTGGACTGTTACTTTGCTTTCATTAGCAAGTGTCTAAACACTTAACCTTGGAACCTTATCCTTTACAATAGCTTTTCCCATTTATTCATTTTCTTCCTAATTTAACTCTTTATAAGAGTGAAGAACTTTATTGTCTTGAGGTGGATAATCAGAAAAGTGAAAGTGATAGTTACTCAGCTGTGTCCAACTCTTTGTGACCCACAGACTGTAGCCTGTAGGCTCCTCTGTCCATGGGATACTCCAAGAATACTGGAGTGGATTGCCATTCCCTTCTCCAGGGGATCTTCCTAACCAGATCTCCTGAATTACAGGCAGATTCTTTCCCATCTGAGCAACTAGAGATACCCATAATCAGGGAATTGTACTTATTCTTGGGCTTTAGGCTGTGAGCACAAAGGACGCATGAACATTTGTAAAAGAAAAAATCTGTTCCTTGTCTTTGAAAAGCTTATCATTGCTTGGAGGAGATCAAACACCCAGAAAAGGAAGGGGACTTAAAAATATTCTACAGAGCAAAATCGAAGAGAAAGTGCATGTGCCAAATGCATCTACGGCTGGGCACTAACAGGGAAGATGGTCACATGAGTGACTGGCGGAGGTGGGACCCGAGGTCTCTGCACAGGACACCCAGAGAAGTTCTTCCTTGATACAACAGGCTGCTCTAGTTCCTATCTGAACTTGGATATAAAGAATATAACACACTGTGTTCTTATCACAGGATAACATGCCAGGGGCAGGAGCTCTTTCTCTGGTGAATGCTTGTAGTGTGTGTGTGTTTTATAAATTTGCATACTATCTTCTTTCATCCATTTGTAAGGGGAAAAACATATTGGCTCAGTATATAAGCGAATAATTTCATGATATAAATTATCTAGTGACGTATAAGAAATAGATAACTTTTTCTTCATTAATGATAAAATATACTTTGATTAAAACCAACCAACCAACAAAAAAAAACAAGCAATTTTTCATCTGCATTACACAAATAGGTAAGAGGTAATTAATGGGAAGATTTTTTATCCCTTCAAGATAAATCAATTGTATACTTGGTTTCCTCAGCTTCCTGTCAAGAAAACATCTTAACTCTCCCTGCACTGAGATGTCTCAGAGGCAGACAGTATGTGCGTGACATGAAGACTGTGCTGGAATCAACCGCAGACCCTCCATGGACAGTGGGCCAGCTTCATGATGTCCTCTGGTCTAGATGGGCTTTGTATTACTGACAAGTGCCATAAAATTGTTCCTACAAAACCAGAGTGTTTCACCAAGCCACATATAGCTTCAGGGTAAAAAAAGAAGTGGGAATAAAATATAGAAAACAAATCACTCACTCTCTTCTAGAGTATAAAAACATGCTGTCAAGCTGTTTTTAAAACAAGTACCTTTAAAAACAACTCCTTTGCTTTACTAAACAGAAGAGAAATTTTTATTTCATGTTCAGATGTACAGAATTCTTTAGGTCAACGGTATAAAGGTCTGGGGGAATAACCTATGTACCTCTGAAGGGATAATGATGCATACAATTGAATGATAGGATGATCTGTGCACTTGTGTAGAGGTGCATATAATATCATACATGGACTGTATATATGTGTCCATATATGATACATATATGGATGACAGAGGATAAAATGGTTGGATGGCATCACTGATTTGATAGACATGAGTTTGAGCAAGCTCTGGGAGCTGGTGATGGACAGGGAGGCCTGGTGTGCTGCAGTCCATGGGGTCGCAAAGAGTCGGACATGACTGAGCAACTGAACTGAACTGAACTGATGGACTGTAGCCCCCCAGGCTCCTCTGTCCATGAGGATTCTCCAGGCAAGAATACTGAAGTTTGTTGCCATGGCCTCCTCCAGGGGATCTTCCCAACCCAGGGATTGAACCACAGGTCTCCTGCATTGCAGGTGGATTCTTTTACCATCTGAGACACCAGTATCATATATATACTGGGTAAAATCCACCTGAATATGGATATACATATACAAATCTAGGTGAACCAGAAATAGGTGTTGGAATCCTTTCTTTTTTCTTTTTTTTTTAGGGGGAAAATGCTTCAAAGTTAAATACACTTTCCTGGGTAAGCTGATTCATTACCACAACTGTACCATGTAGATAAGTCTTGGGTGTTCAGAACCTAACTCTGACATGGAGACATCCCCATTTATAAATTTGTCTGCCTAGTAAAATAGTCACAATTAATCATCTTTTCTCCATAGTAAAATACCAACTGGAAACTCAGATTAAAATTTAAATGACTGGACACTGTTCCCATGGATCACTCCACTCCAATGAATTCAAGTGTAGACTTGGATGTTGTTGTTGTTGTTTAGCTGCTAAGCTATGTCTGACTCTTTCGCAACCCCATGGACTGTAGCCCACCAGGCTACTCCATCCATAGGATTCTCCAGGCAAGAATACTGGAGTGGGTTGCCATTTCCTTTTCCGGGGGGTCTTCATCTTCCCATCTCAGGGCCTGAACTCACATCTCCTGCCTTGTTAGGTAAGTTCTTTACCATTGAGCCACCAGGGAAGCCCAAAGATGTGATAGTACAAAACAACAGAGAAGTCCAAAAAAACTGATGTGAGGTTTTGGAATCTACCTGGAGAGAAATATAGGCTTTCCTGGTGGCTCAGCTGGTAAAGAATCTGCCTGCAGTGAGGGAGAGGGGAGAGAGATATGGTCAGACATGTGCATCATGTCTACTGAAAGAGCCCAAGGTCCAGGTAAGAGCTCAAGAAAGTGGAAGGAAAAGCTGAATTTCCTACAGAAATTATATGTAAAAAGGGTTTTAGAGCCATGCAACCAAGGGTTCAAATCCTAGTTTTCCTGCTTAGTCCAGTTACACATTATCTCAGATTATAGAATGTAGCTTTTTCGCCTATGAAATGGGAATAATCCCTACCCTGTGAGATTTCTATGAGGAATAAATACAAAAGCACTTGTATGACCCAGGTTAGTGTGGTGGTCAGTTTTGCACGTCAACTTGCCTAGGTTATACTACTCAGTTATTTGATCACATATTAACCAATGCTAACCAGTGTTGCTGTGAAGATATTTTATGAAGTAGGGGAGCAGAATTTGCCAAACCAAAATATATCTCTTTGGTATTATTAATTATTTTAAACTGGTTACTTATTGTTTTTTTTTTTTTTTAAAGAAACATGGGCAACACTCTGAAAATTAGCCAAGAGTTAACATTTTGTAAGACATTTACATTTACATGGAAAATGTCTACTCATAAGTATCTCCCTGACTATACCACAAAGAGGAGGATGACCGTATCTTTAGCAACTCTTATTGATGGAGAATGCAATGACTTAAATCTGCCTAAACAACCTTACCCTTGTTTACTGTGCTTTTCCTGGTCAGCTTCTTAAGTGACAGTCAAGCTCTTTTATCTTTAGCTGAGGGGAGCATTTAAAGTGAAGGTTTCTTGATAGGGATTGCATTGAATCTATAGATTGCTTTGGGTAGTATAGGTATTTTTCACAAAACTAGAACAAAAATTTCACAATTTGTATGGAAATACAAAAAACCTCGAATAGCCAAAGTAATCTTGAGAAAGAAGAATGGAACTGGAGGAATCAACCTGCTTGACTTCAGACTATACTACAAAGCCACAGTCATCAAGACAGTGTGGTACTGGCACAAAGACAGAAATATAGACCAATGGAACAGAATAGAAAGCCCAGAGATAAATCCACGAACCTATGGACACCTTATCTTTGACAAAGGAGGCAAGGATATACAATGGAAAAAAAACAACCTCTTCAACAAGTGGTGCTGGGAAAACTGGTCAACCACGTGTAAAAGAATGAAACTAGAACACTTTCTAACACCATACACAAAAATAAACTCAAAATGGATTAAAGACCTAAATGTAAGACCAGAAACTATAAAACTCCTAGAGGAGAACATAGGCAAAACACTCTCCGACATAAATCACAGCAAGATCCTCTATGACCCACCTCCCAGAATATTGGAAATAAAAGCAAAAATAAACAAATGGGACTTAATGAAACTTAAAAGCTTCTGCACAACAAAGGAAACTATAAGTAAGGTGAAAAGACAGCCCTCAGATTGGGAGAAAATAATAGCAAACGAAGCAACAGACAAAGGATTAATCTCAAAAATATACAAGCAACTCCTGCAGCTCAATTCCAGAAAAATAAATGACCCAATCAAAAAATGGGCCAAAGAACTAAGCAGACATCTCTCCAAAGAAGACATATAGATGGCTAACAAACACATGAAAAGATGCTCAACATCACTCATCATCAGAGAAATGCAAATCAAAACCACAATGAGGTACCATTACATGCCAGTCAGGATGGCTGCTACCCAAAAGTCTACAAGCAATAATGCTGGAGAGGGTGTGGAGAAAAGGGAACCTTCTTACACTGTTGGTGGGAATGCAAACTAGTATAGCCGCTATGGAGAACAGTGTAGAGATTCCTTAAAAAACTGGAAATAGAACTGTCATATGACCCAGCAATCCCACTCCTGGGCATACACACTGAGGAAACCAGATCTGAAAGAGACACGTGCACCCCAATGTTCATCGCAGCACTGTTTATAATAGCCAGGACATGGAAGCAACCTAGATGCCCATCAGCAGACGAATGGATAAGGAAGCTATGGTACATATACACTATGGAATATTACCCAGCCATTAAAAAGAATTCATTTGAATCAGTTCTAATGAGATGGATGAAACTGGAGCCCATTATACAGAGTGAAGTTAGCCAGAAAGATAAAGATCATTACAGCATACTAACACATATATATGGAATTTAGAAAGATGGTAACGATAACCCTACATGCAAAACAGAAAAAGAGACACAGATGTACAGAACAGACTTTTGGACTCTGTGGGAGAAGGCAAGGGTAGGATGTTTCAAGAGAACAGCATTGAAACATGCATATTATTAAGGGTGAAACAGATCACCAGCCCAGGTTGGATGCATGAGACAAGTGCTTGGGCCTGGTGCACTGGGAAGACCCAGAGGGATCGGGTAGAGAGGGAGGTGGGAGGGGGGATCAGGATGGGGAATACATGTAAATACATGGCTGATTCATGTCAATGTATGATAAAAACCACTACAATATTGTAAAGTAATTAGCCTCCAACTAATAAAAATAAATGGAAAAAAAAAAAAAAAAAGGCAATGGAATCCCCTAATGTTGCTCCTCAGCACGTGAGGTGAGTTGATTATGTTTATGTGATTGCCAAGGGGACTAAGTTCATTATTTCAAAAAGAAATGTCTCTGAACACTTGTTTTGTTATGGGCAATTTTATGGGCATCAAAAAAATAATAATAAAGATGAACGAAAATAAAATAAAGTGAAGGTTTCAGCCATCATGGTGAGTTGCTCTACTTTCCTGCGTTTCTCCCGTACACACAGGTTATTAAATATTTGTTTGTTTTCTCTTGTAAGTCTGTCGCATGTCAACTTAACTCTTAGATGAGCCACAGGATCCTAGATGGGTAGAGAAAAATTTCTTCCTCTCTGATGGTAGACATAATTGGCGTCCACAGTCAGCTGACTTTAAGTACAAAGGATTATCTTCTGTAATCTGAGTGAATCTGATCCAACTAGTAGAGAAGATTTAAGAGAAGAACTGAAGTTTTCCTGAGAAAGGAGAAATTCTGCTAACGGAACACAGTGACAGCCCCTGCCTGAGAATTTCTATTCTGTACCTATCATCTGTCTATCTATCTAATCTGTCTACAAAGCTAATATTATGATGGTTAAACTTAGTATTTAAGTGTATGAATTAACCAAATTGCCCTATTTCTGTGAATAAAAGATGTTTAGTTTATCTTTCTAAACTTGCCAAATGATTAAGTAATGCAATTAATATATTAATTTTTGTTATTGTTCAGTTTCTTTGTCATGTCTAACTTTTTGCAACCCCATGAGCTATAGGACACCAGGCTCCTCTGTCCTCCACTGTCTCCCTGAGTTTTCTCAAATTCATGTCCATTGAGTTGGTGATGCTATTATTATAATATTAATTAATTATTAATATAAAATGAATATATTTCTATATTGCTAAATATAGACAATTTGAAACATAAGTGGTGACTGCTTCTATGGCACTGAATTTTTTGTTGGTAGATTCTACTTTAAAAGACTGTTGGCCTTAGGATAGCATCATTTTTTTCTTACGTTCTTGTTCAAAGAGTCAGCCAATCAATGAAAACATATTGAATATTTACTAGATAATCACTCTTTCAGAAGGCTTAATTTTAACCAGGGCCTTCCAACTTTGGCACTAGTGACAGGCTAGATAATTCTTTGTTGTGGGGGTGGTCCTGGGATTTTGGCTATTTAGCAACCTTCCTGGCCTCTGCCCACTAACATCACCCCTCTCCCCAGCTATGACCACCAAAAATGTCTCTGGATGGTGCCATAGAACCTCAGGGGAGAAAACTCACTCCCAAGTGAGAAACATTACTTTACATCCATGAAGTAGATTATATTTGACATGAAATGGATTGCAGGCTGTGTGACAAATTCTCCCCAGAGCTTAGTGGCTTGAGACAATTACCTATTTTTTGTTCAAATTAGAGTGAAGGAAGGGTGATTATACTGAGAAGAGGGAGCATGTTCCATATTAGGGAGCCTTCCACCTTGCAATTGTTTGGGTCACTGGCCAGAATTTAATCATGTGGACCCCCTAGATGCAACAAAGGCTGGGAAATATAGTCTAGCTCCTTTGCAAGGCAGACAAAGTTAAAGGTTAGTAAATAAGAAGTCTCTGCTGAGAAGCAAGAAGTTTTTGCCCATACATATTATACTAAAATGAGGCCAAGAGATTAAAACAAGACGGACAAATTAATGTGATGGCTTTGGAAGGGCTTCTCACAAAACAGTATTAGAATTGTTTACTTCCAATCAAGGAAATCAGTATTTGCTCATTTGGCTTTCAACCACTGAGTAAAAATATGAATGGATGATTTCAAAGCCAGGGCCTCTGCTCAAGTCCTTAGCAAGCGTTTAGTGAGATACTGGAGTCTTTTCCAGTCCGATATTCTCTTTGGGTCTTTTAAGACATCTCAGATCTAGGACGGTTACATCAAAAGTGGTGTGTCTGATCTGCTTTCTCTGGATTCACAAGAGGCTCATAAGAGCAACCAGAAAACAGAAAAAAATAATAAACATATGGCTCTAATTTAGGGGAGTCTTCTAGGAAGGCTGCTCCGCACCAGCACTCGGAAGTTGATAGATGAGCCCGGATTCAGATTTTGACTTCAGAAACAACTCTCTATGAGACCTTCAAGAATATTCTTAACTGAAAAGAGCTCAGTTTTCTGATTTGTAAAAGGAAAATGCTATGCTTTCAAGATTGTCATTAAGATCAGTTGAATTAACGTACGTAAAACACGTAGTGAATAGAGTGCCTGGCAGAGCAGAATTTTTTTTATTTGCTTCTTGCTTCTCAGCGGTCATAGATGATGTATTACCTCCAGGCTGACTGACAGACATGATCAGAAGGAGAATAAAGAGAGGAGACCAGAGGGAGATCAGAAGTCAGAAGCCAGAACAAAGAAAGCAAGCATAGAAATACACATGGAAAAGTCAACTCAGTTCTAGTAGAGGGTTTAGTAGAAATGGAATATTGGGCTTACCAGTAAGTAGGATGCATTCTTAAGGGTTGAGAAAGAATAGTATCATTAGCTTTATCTGGATTGTTCACTAGGGATCACTATGGGATGCCAGTTGATCTTCCCTCTTTCATCAACTCTTATCCCCCCTTGGAAGACAGACAGTGACAGATGCTAAGACTGATTTGTCCTGGACGATCTTAATAAACACACGTTTTTCCTAGAGTATTTAAAAATTCTGAGTAAGCCAAAACTAAGACTTTCAGCAGTTGCTCAAGCTTTCTCAAATAGTAATAGAGTGACTGTAGAGTCTATATTGTTCAGTTGCTCAGTTGTGTCCAACTCTTTTGCAACCCATGTAACTGCAGCCTGCTCCTCTGTCTATGGGATTTTCCAGGCAAGAATAACTGGAGTGGGTTGCCATTTTCTCTTTCAGGGGATCTTCCTGACCGAGGGATCGAACCCACGTCTCCTGCAAGTCTCCTGAATTGCAGACAGGTTCTTTACTGCTGAGCCACCAGGGAAGCCCATTTGTGGGAAGTCTCTAACAATTTTTATTATGTGTCTAAAATAATTTTTCCTATGTATCTATTCCACTTTTTACAGCTCCCTGCATGAGAGGGATTTATTGTCTTCCTGTTTTGGGGTGTGGAATAGGAGACCTAAAGAGGTTAAGTGGTTGGTCTTTGATTCTAGATTTTCTGATGTAAAGCCTTCCTTGTTCTCTCTAACACGCTGTCTGCCTGTCCCTGGTGTATGCAGTGTTGCTTAGGTCTGAGGTTGTTCCAGCACATCTCCTTTTCACCTCCCACATGCTTGTATTCATGGCCTGGTTATCACGTTACATGCCTTGGAAAACCCTCACTGAGAGACAAGGTGAGTAAAGGTGGCATTTCCCTGGGTGACATGTCCCTTAAAGCATCAGTCCCCAACCTTTGGCACCAGGGACCTGTTTCGTAGTAGACAATTTTTCCACGGGCTGGGGTGGGGGGTGGGGGTTGATTTGGGGATGATTCAAGTGAATTACTTTTATTGCACACTTTCTTTCGATTATTATTGTTATCTTTTCCACCTCAGATCATTAGGCATTAGATGTCAGAGGGTGGAGACCCCTGCTTTAAAGAATAAGCTAAGAGAGTGCCAGGCCTCTAAATAAGAGACACTTAGCTGTTTTCTGTAGCTTAAATACAAGTGAGTTGAAGGATTAGAGAGGGAAGTTATTTTAGGCCTGACAGTGTTTTGAAACTTTCCTGTTTCACCATTAATGGTGGCACATGATCAAATTAGTATTGAAGAGCAATCAGCGCTCCACAGGGTGGCTCCGTGGTGCACAGAGGTGCCTCATAGAGTTTAATTCTAACAGCTTCCCACAATAAAACTGTTACTGACTTTGAGAGTCATTGGGAGTAATTCCAGTAGGTCATGTTTATGCACCGTCTTGTGGTGGCATCTCAAAGCCCGGTGGCTATAGGTTGAATCATTCTCTGCAGTTAAAGCTGTAAGTAGAAGCACAGACAGAAAACTACATCTGTCAGTGGCTCACACTCCACACAACCTCAAGATGCACATTTCTCTTGAAAGAGATTCTAATAATTCAGATGCAGAAACGTTCCAGATTCCAAGTGATTGCGCTTGGATACTACAAAGGAGGAGAGTCACCATTTTCATGGACTGACTTAGTTTAACAGCACACAGCCTTCCTGTATGTTGCTTGGTGAGTACTAAGCAATGGCATGCCTTGGAGTATCTACTGTACTATGGGCTAGGCAAGGATTGGTTCCACACGGAGACCTAGGATTTGTCCAAGTTGTCAGAAACTCTCCTTTTCCCCATAAGCACTTTGTCAGGCTAGTGTCTACCCCTTGGAGCCACGCCCCTCTTTCTATCACCCATTTGGCCTTTTTCCATTAGCATCTTACCCACAGCATTTGCATTTAATTCAAGCTTTGTTGTGGACCTCCAAACCAAAAGCCACATTATTAGACTTGTAAGAATCTTCAACATTCCTTGCCACCATACCCAGCTTTCTGGAAAGACCATAGCCCCAGTGTGGCAGAGTTCCAGAAAGATGGAGGTGAATGCAATGAAATACTCTTTATTTCTCTGGGGTACTAAGACCAAGCCCACCATTTAGCCTTATTAAAGATGTGATACGTATGCTGAGAAAACATATCAGAGAGTATTGTGTCATATAACTTGAAACAGGAAAACCAATCCTGAAATGAAAAAGAAAACAAAACATATATATCAATGTTTATATATCTACCCTATGTGTGTGTGCATGCTAAATTGCTTCAGTAATGTCCGACTCTTAGCAACCCTGCAGACTGTAGCCCGACAGGCTCCTCTGTCCATGGAATTCTCCAGGCAAGAATAGTGGAGTGGGTGGCTATGCCCTCTTCCAGGAGAACCTATCTTCCTGACCCAGAAGGGATCCAACCTACTTCGCTTATGTCTCCTTCATTGGCAGGCAGGTTCTTTACCACTAGTGCTGCCTGGGAAGCCCATATCTACCATATATATTAGGGTAAATATTCAATTCCCCAAATTCCTTATTTTTGAAGAGGATTCACTATGTGACACCTTCAGTTAGGTCTTTCAAGCTGAATTCTGTTTATGCCTTTACAACTACAGCTAGACTTTTAGAAAAGCTTTTCTTACATGAAATAAAGCTATGCAGTTCAACATTTTTCCACAAGGAGATATTTGAAATGTGGAGATCTTTTTTTTTTTTTTTTCATCTGTTCACAGCTTTCTCCATTCAGTACTCCATCCCAGTGAAGGGGACATATATGATTTCTCCAGTTAACAGGTAATTTGACTTTAGAAATGACAACTCTCAGAACCAGTCTTCATATCTTCACTGCAAAGTGACACTATGTGAACCATTTTGAGATTTCCTGAAAGGCTAATTTAAAAGAAAAATCAGACATATACTAGAGTTAATTTTTAAAATCACAGCCTCTCTTTCATTTTTCAATTATTCATTTATCCAAAAGACAATGAATCCACTGTTTCATTCAGCAAATTGCTGGAAATTACTTTTGAAGGTAAGCAGGTCACCTACAAGTTATCCATTCTAACCTTCAATTATGACATCTATTTAAGTAATAATCGCTATTTTAATTCCACTACAACTCCAACTGTTATTGGAAAAGAGATGAATAACTTTTCAGGAGCGCATATTCCTATTTGCTTGATTATCTAAGAGTTGGGAAGACAGTGCGTGAGTCTGTGCGGTAAGAATTTGCTTCTAGTGGCACCAGGAGGAGAGGACCACCTTGCATTCGATTTGGGAGGCTCTACAAAGTCACCTCTAGACTGCACAGTGATGCTGTTCTCCCAGAACCAACCAGTCCCAAGTTTCTCTCTGTGTCCTTTGCTTTTATTTCAAGGACAAGTCCTCGTCAATGCCCAGTGTAGTATTTGGTGTGTAGGTTCATGATGTATATCACAAGGAGAGTGGAGATTTTCTTCTGAAGTTGGAAGATTCTGATTTATAAGGAAAAGATGTAAGACCAGATTTTGCTCCCACTTCCCCCAGACTCATAGCTTGACTTTCACTTCTGAAAGGCAACCAACTTTCCTCCTGCAACTTGACGTCAGGTTCCTATCTACTAAGGAGTCTGAATAGCCTTTAATATAAGCCCTCAGAATATTGGAGCTCTCTGTCCAATGATGGTCAAATTATTTGTGGTAAGTAACTGGAGAGTTTGGGGTTAGTATTAAAGCTCATTAATGGTCCTATCTTTGTGCTCTTGTGCTGCCTTTTGCCTTGTCCTAAAAGTGTCAGAGCCAGAAGGGTAAATTGCATCTGATGATGGAATAAGAACCAAATATGCTTCTGCTGCTTCAGGAAAGGGTTACCCTTATGTCATTGCAATTTCAATCCTGTAAAACAAGGCCTGATAAGGAGATCAGAACAAGGCTGGGCTGGGCTGGGCTTGAGCCTCCCATGACATTAAATCATTGCCTTTGAATAACTGTTGCTAATAAAACTGAGTAAATAGAATGTATAATTGTGTGCCCCAAGTGTGCACATGTGTTCTTGCTAAGTCACTTCAATCATGTCCAATTCTTTGTGACCTGATGAACTCTAGCCTTCCAGTCTCCTCCATGGGATTCTCCTGGCAAGAATACTGGAGTGGGTTGCCACATCCACCTCCAGGGGATCTTCCCGACTCAGGGATCTAACCCATGTGTCTTATGGGTTCTTTACCACTAGTGTCACTTGGGAAGCCCAAAGTATGCACTGCTGCTGCTAAGTCACTTCAGTCGTGTCCGACTCTGTGTGACCCCATAGAGGTCAGCCCATCAGGCTCCGCCGTCCCTGGGATTCTCCAGGCAAGAACACTGGAGTGGGTTGCCATTTCCTTCTCCAATGCATGAAAGTGAAAAACAAAAGTGAAGTCGCTCAGTCGTGTCCAACTCTTAGTGACCCCATAGACTGCAGCCTACCAGGCTCCTCTGTCCATGGGATTTTCCAAAAATATGCACAGTTGGATTTAAATTGAATTTCTGGCTCCAGTTAGATTTCTGTTTGGGATAGTCCCTCATTGTGGAAGTTGCTGATGTGAAATGAGATGTTTTAGGACTTATGTATTTCCTGAACGTCAAGTGGATGCCAAATAAAATGTTGGTTAAATGAGTAAATGAGTTAGTTCTCCAAGAAAGACATCAATTACTTTGAGATTCTTCTGCTATCTTTAAGAGATGTGTACAATTTCAGAAGAATAATTGACAAGGAGAAGAGATGGAGGGAAACATGGAGTGTGAGGGGTTCAGCCAGGGACTGAAGATGATACAAGGGGAGTTGGTTGAGAAGGCCATGTCGAGTGTCTGGAAACTGGGAGAATAAGGCATCCAGGCTTCCTACCAGCAACAAGAAGAATGGAGAAAGAAACATGCATGGTTCAAACATTGTCTAAGATCAAGAACCACTTGCTAGTCTAATAGCCCAGAGAAAGCACTGTTTTTCCACTGAAGCTGAAAAACATTTATTTATTTCCTCCTTTCCCTAAGCATGAAAGCAGGGGCGTTGTAGTATTGTTGTTCAGTCACCAAGTCATGTCCAACCCTTTACAACCCCATAGACTCAGCACGCCAGGCTTCCATGTCCTTCACTATCTCCCTGAGTTTGCTCAAACTCATGTCCATTGAGTCAATGATGCCATCCAACCATCTCATCCTCTGTTGCTGACTTCTCTTCTTGCCCTCAATCGTTCCCAGCATCGAGGTCTTTTCTAATGAGGTGGCTCTTTGCATCAGGTGGCCAAAGTATTGGCGCTTCAGCTTCAGCATCAACCCTTCCAATGAATATTCAGGGTTGATTTCCTTTACTATGGGCTGGTTTGATCTCCTTGCTCTCCACGGGACTCTCAAGAGCCTTCTCCAGCACCACAGTTTGAAAGCATCAAATCTTTGATGCTCAGCCTCCTTTATAGTCCAGCTCTCATATTCATACATGACTACTGGAAAAACCATATCTTTGACTCTACAGACCTTTGTCTGCAAAGTGATATATGGCAATGTGCTAATTTCATACACCTGCTGGGGCTTTTGCTAAGCAGAGTTAATTAGTATTAGGTAATAGCATTAGCTTTCCCATATCCATAAAAAAGTAATTTCTCTATTGCAAAGTCATCTAAAATTTTGTGTCAGCTCAGGCTCTCCTATGAATGTCATTCAAAGGAAACACCACCCCAAAGGGCTAATTAACTTCCAGACAAATGATCCAAAATTTGATGCCTAAATTCCCCAAGTAAGGTCAATACTGAAAGCCCCTCAAATAAAACTGATAACCTATATGCTCATGCACTAGTGATCTTAGGGTAAAGGTCCTGAGTTTATTGATTTCTAGATATCTATAGTATCTAGTTAATTTCAGCAAAACACTTGCCCTTGAAGAAAGCATCAGAATTAAAAACATTGTAAATTCACTTTTTGGTGGTTTGGGCATAAAAATTAAATTTATTTTAAGCTTGAATAAACTTCATTTTTCCTAGTTTCACTAGATTAAATAATTGAATCTAGAGATATTAAACGTGGATTCAAAATAATCTAAGGATTTCAATATTCAGTTCCTAGACTATTTGTAAAATGTGTTCCAAACCTTCTTAGAGATATTATACTTTATTACTGGCTTTAAAATGAAAAGCTAATAGGTTGAAATGAAACATTCTTTTCAAACTGGAGAAATACTAAAATGCATTTCTTTGAGAAGACCGTGACCTCTTTGCACTTCTGTCTCCCTTGTAATGACCCCCGCCTCTGGCAAAGACTGAGTTCTTAGAAGAACAGAGGAATATGCTGATGTAATGCCCAGAAGTCAGAGACCTCTATTTATTTTTAAGTTATTTGAGCACCTTGCATGTATTGCACTAGAGTCTAGCATTTTTTCCCTTTCCTATTATTTTATAATAAAATCTAATATGTGTATTTTCTGGCTTGCTTGAGGGTAGAGATTACACTTTCAAGCAATGTGGAAATCTCACTTCTCCACTGTGCAATTTCCTTCCAATCTTTTATTTTCCCACCTTGAGTGGTCTCCTTACTATCTCCTGTTCTAATAGATTACTCAGCACTCCATAGAGACGGCCACAGATTTATTTAGGCTATCACATTCCACCTTTCTCCTATCATTCAACTTCACAGTCTGTAAAATTCCTCTCATTCTGGGTCCAAATTTAAGATTGTTTCCCCAATAGTCACAGAGAGGCCCATCAGGGAAAATGATGCTCTCTGGACCACCATCTGCCTGAGGACAGTAACTTGTGCCTTGAAGGGGAATTAAGAGGGAGAAGGAACAACAGGTAGGAATCCTGTTGGCAGACAGAGTAAATTGAGATTATACTTGTAGTTATACTGCAGCATAATAAGAATTCTATGTTTTCTCCACCGTTCCTAGCACAGAGCTTCTAAACCCCTGTAGGGAATTCTCTGCGGTCCAGTGGTAAAAGGCCTTGTGCCCCACTGTGGGAGGCACAGGTTTGATTCCTGGTTGGGGAGATAGAATCCCACATGCCACACAACACAAACAAAAATTAAAATAAAATGAAACCCTTGTAACTTCCTGAGTGATGGGGTGATAGGGTTATTTTTTGTCATAGTATTTATTCAGAGTCCCAGTTCTTAACACAATTGATTCGAAGTAAATCTCTGGAGTGATAAGCATGTCTTTTGTGTGCTAATGAGAATTTAGTTGATCTGGGGGGGGTCCTAGATGGCTTAGGACTGGCGGTCAGAGAGACAGACGCTGTGTTTATAGGGTTGGAACTTTCAGCCCCATGTGGAACCTGGGAAGAGAGATATGCTGAAGACTGAGTTAATCACCAACTGTCAATGATTTAGTCATCACGCTTATGTAATAGAATGCACTTCGGTGCCAATAAGGTCCCATGCCCCTTTCCAGATACCATGCCCTGTGTGTCTCTTCCATCTTGCTGTTCCTAGGCTCTAGTCTTCATAATAGAGTAGTGATAGTAAGTGAAGTGCTTTCCTTAGTGTTATGAGTCATTCTAGCAAATTATTATACTTGAGAGGAAATTGATGGGACCCCCAATGTGTAGTCAGTTGGTTAGAAGAACGGGAGGCCCAGACTTTACGATGGGCATCTAAGAGGGGACTGCGCCCAGGAATTCTCTGGTAGTCCAGTGGTTAGGACTCAGCTTTCAGTACCCAGGCTGTGGGTTTGATACTTGGCTAGGGAATCAAGATCCCGCAGATGGCGCAACCAAAAATAAAATAAAATAAGACTGAGCTCATAAAGTATGGGATCTGCATTTACTCTAGTTAGTTAGTGTTAGAATAGGATTATAGGATGCTCAGGTAGTGTCCAGAGGCTTAGAGAAGAGGTGGTTGTTGTTTTTTAGTGGCTCAGTCATGTCCTACTCTGCAACCTTATGGACTGTAGCCTGCCAGGCTCCTCTGTCCATGGGATTCTCCAGGCAAGAATACTGGAGTGAGTTTCTTTTTTCTTCTCCAGGTGACCTTCCCAACCCAGGGATCAAAACTGTGTTTCTTGCAAATCTCCTGCATTTCAGGTGGAGTTTTAACTGCTGAGTCACTGGCGAAGCCCAAGAAAGACGAGGTTTATGTGGGGAAAAAAACAAAAACAAAAAACCCCTACACATTTGGTGTCAGAAGTGTCATGAGTAAAAAACATAAGATTAGTACATGTGTGTTTGAACCAGAAGCAGTGCTTCTCTATTTCCTGTCAATATTTCTTTATTACTGGTCTGGTCAGTGATAAGAAAATTAGAGAACTCAGTATTCTCATAGCATATCTTATGTCCAGACCCATGACTTAAAACAAAATCCTTCCAAGAAAGATATTGCTAACATAAAAGCGTGTGTGTTAGTTGCTCAGTCGTGTCCCACTCTTGGGGATCCCGTGGACCTTAGCCCGCCAGGCCCCTCTGTCCATGGGATTGATCAGGCAAGAATACTGGAGTGGGTTGCCATTTCCTCCTCCAGAGGATCTTGCTGACTCAGGGATCGAACCCGAGTCTCCTGCACTGCAGGCTGATTCTTCACTGTCTGAACCACCAGGGAAGCCCTGCTCACATAAATATGGGATTTTAATCAGGGGTGATTCTCGCCCCCCCACCACTCCTACTCCCTGCCCGCCCCCCACCAGAGATATCTGGCAGTGTCTGGAAATGGTTTTGATGATTACAAATGGGCCGGTGTTACTGGTATGTAGTGGGAAGGGATGGGGATGGTCTTCAACACCCTGCAATGCACAAGACAGTCCTCACTAGGGATAAACCAACCCTAAATGCAATAGTGCTGAGGTTGAAAACCATAGCACAGAGGTCTGACTCTCATCTCTGGAAGCCAGAAATTAGATCAGACCTTGTCAAGAGGCATGCAGAGCTTTTGAAATCATCATATTTTATACTTTATTTTACTGACAAAACAGAATGAGAAGTTGAGAGAGTCAATTCTTAGGGAAGGTTAATAAGATGTCCAGGGTCTCCAAGGAGGAGAGAGGGGTCTGGGGCTCTCAAAGAGGAGATAGGGGTCTGGAATTCTCAAGGGGGAGGAAAGGAAAAACATTTTTCTTTCTCTACATTCCTTAGTCTTATTCACATGAAACCTTTTTTTTTTTTTTTGGGCCTGGAACTGATGATTACACAACAAACAACTCAGTTTAAACTCTGTACTAAGGCAATGTACATACAGTTTAAACTCTGTATTAAGGCAACATAACAGCAATATATCTTGCTTGAGGACAGTTTTTCCTTCCTGAAAACCTTTCTGGCTAATCCTGTTATCTTAAAATGTAAATTATGGTAGTGGATCTAGTGAGATCTTTACAACCTTGAGACATTCTCTTGATTTATTATAACAACTAATTTTAAAAGTATATAACTCCCTTGCTGAGATGAGCGAGGGGGGCATTCTCCATCCCCCTTCTGATGTCTATGTCAGAAGCTTTCTCTGTACCTTTTCAACTTAATAAAACTTTGCTATACAAAAGCTCTTGAGTGATCAAGTCTGGTCCCTGGTCCCGAATTAAATCTTCTTCTTTGGAGATCGCAAATCCAACACTGTTCTCCGTAAGCTATCACAATTCATCACGACCTGAGAACACATATTAGCACTGGTACAGTAAGTAGCTACCTGCTTCTAAATACTCTATCTCACACAACAAGACAACTGTCCACAAGCATGGTAGGATACACCTCATCATAGGGACACCTCTGAAAACTTATCTTTATAAGAGGGGAGAATAAAGTTTATTTTATCCCCAAGGGAAGTATGTGCTTTAAAAAGAGCTTCCGCCTTTCTAAATCTTCTTGAGGCTACAGCGCAGAGATTTTTCTTCAAAGTTTCTTCCATCTGTCTCTCTTAATGAAATAAACTCCCCTAATGCGTGAAAGACTGTATTATTGCATTGTTTCCCAAAGACTAAGGATTCTGAGGGCTTAACTAGCTTAACTGTAAATTAGGAGTATACTTTGCAGGGTCAGCCTTTCCACAGCACATTCCATGGCAATATAGAGCATGCCAAGGTAGCTGGACAGCACCTTTCTTCTATGGGGCTGAGTGATATTCGTATTTACCCTATCCATAGGAGGGATAGAGCTCAGCCCATGGAAACGACAGGAAGAGCATTTGAGAATTACACAGTATGTTAAAGTCAACAAACCTTTGATTATTAATGAATCATAAAATTGTGGGAAATAGATAAAAATATAGGACATGACTTTTTTAAAAATATTCTGTAATCTTAAGTCTTGTTCTAATTATTTCCAAGATGTCTATGGATGTCAATTGTAGTCAAAAGGTATTATTATCTATATAATAGAACATCTTAATGGAATACACAATGATAATGGAATTTTTTGGAACATCTTCTATAATTAATCTAGATGGCAATTCATTCACATGTATAGCTTTTAGTGCCGTTAAGAGAATGAAGTCTCCCTGCGTTATGGAATTTGGGGTGACCTTTGCAGAAAAAGAAGTTGTGCAAAAATAAAAGAATTTCAAAACAAAAATCTTCTATAAATCATAATCTTTTAAAATACAGGGCTCTGGACGTTGTGGGAGGAAGCACCTCATTAATATATTTATTTTTCTAAAGTAGAAATGTCTTTAGCATAATCAGACACAATTTTCAAGGTCTCCAAAGGCTCCCATGCTTAAACTTTTAATTGGATGGTGGCTGAGGCAATCAAGCAGGCCTGTCTTTGAGTCAGATGTCTCTACTCTTCTTCCCTTTCCTTTTGGTTCTAGTTAATTTCTCTTCAGTTGAAATTCTTGTTTTGTACAGTGGTAAAACCCTAAGAGACAGAACATTTACATTTTACTTCCGTAACTTGCTGTTTCAGTTTCACTTCAGATAAAATTATTCTTAAGCTCCTCTTAGAGAAAATTGTTCTGTGGTGTTGGCAGCTGGACTCAGCCACCCCTTCTCTGAGGCAGAAGTTAGGGAGTAGAAAGGATCAGAACTGCTTTCCTGCATGCAAAGTACTGTCAAGGGCTTATACTGGAAATGTGGTAAACGAGAGTTCTTAGGTTGGATGAGCTCTTTTGTAGGGAAGATCTTCAGGAAGCCAAGAGACTTAGATGCTAATTCTGGGTTTGCTTGAAACGGTGTGACTTTGGAAATGTGATTTATAAATCAGTTGTTTACATCTCCGGAATTGGAAAAATAACATCTGATACCAAATGTCTTACACTGGGTACTTTTGAAAGTGAGGCATAAGGTCAAGGCTTGCATGCTAATGGTTTGCTTAGGACTGTGACTTTTGGAAAGCAGCAGCCTAGGACTAGAGTGAAGTAGGAAGAAGGGAAAGACAATAGGATGTATTGTTGAATTGACCATCACTATGGTTAACTGGTGTTTGACTCCTTTGGAACTTCTGAAAGCCCTGTGAATGGTGTTTTAGAACTGTCTTTCCAGGAGATGAAAGGGGAAAGCATAATTTATTGGTTGTCATTCCCATGAGTTAAAAATGTCAATGGATCTTGACATCCCTCAAGGGCTTTCCAGGTGGCATAGTGATAAAGAATCCATCTGGCAGTGCAGGAGACACAAGAGACACAGGTTTAATCTCTGGATTGGGAAGATCCCCTGGAGGAGGAAATGGTGGTATTTTTGTCTCTGAAATCCCATGGACAGAGGAGCCTGCGGCAGGCTACAGTCCATGGGGTCACAAAGAATCAGATGCAACTGAGTGACTGAGCGCGTGAGCGCGCACACACACACACACACACACACACACACACACACTGACATCCCTCTGTTCCTAAGATACAGAGGCACGAGTCCTTGGCAATGCCTCCTGAATTCCATGCTGCAGATCAGGGAAACCTAAGGAGGAAGTGAGAGATGTATGGCACATGGAAGAATTGTCTGGTTGACTATTTTCATCTCATAAAATCATATTAGATTACTCTGTTCCTTACGCGCACCTTTTCAGACCTCATTTCTGTGACTTTGCTCACATAGTTTTCCTGATATACCTTCTCCTTTGACTGAAGAATTCCTAATCAATTATTCAAGCTCAAGTCAAATATAATCTTTCTTTGAAGTTGTTCCTAAATGTTGTAGAAAACCATGCTTACCTCATCGAGTTGTCGTAGGGTTATGGGAAACTGCTTTAAAGCGTTTAGAAGAGTCTCAGGTAGAGAGGTATCAATCAACTACTGTTGTTCTATTAAACATTTTTTATCTCAATGATTATTATGTCTGCTAGATTATGAAACACAATGAGGGCAACAACTGTGTCTTAACCATTTGTGAATGCCTCACGTAGCACCTGGTAGCTAGTAGGTGTTTATTATGAGTGTAATTATGTCTCCAACAAATGACATGTTGAAATCCTAACCCCTAGTACCTCAAAAAGTGACCTCACTGGGAAAGAGGGTCTTTACAGAGGTAATCAAGCTAAAATAAAGTCATTACAGTGGGACCTAATGGTATATAACTGGTGTCCTTATAGAAAGAGGAGCTTTGGACACAGAGAAAGACACATAAAAGGAAAGATTATGTGAAGACACAGGAAGAGTACCATCGACAAGATGAGGAGCAACTGAGAAGCTAGGAGAGACGCATGGAATGATCCCTTCTCAAAATGCTTAGAAAGAACCAACCTTCCCTACATTTTGATCTAGGCGTCTAGCCTCCAGGACTTTGAGGTAGCACAGTTCTATTATTCCAAGTCACCCAGGTGTGGTTCTTTGTCAGAGCAACCCTAGGAAACTAATAAAGCACTCAGTGAATATTTGCATTGATTTGAATGGATAGGTGAATGGCTAAGACCTGAATCGATTTTCCTTCTGTAACAGTTTACCCCATGTATCTTTTGCAATCCAGATAAAAGCTAAATTGTTAATTGCTCAATCGTGTCTGACTCTTTTGTGACCCCATGGGCTGTTGCTCTCCAGGCTCCCTGGCCCATGGAACTCTCCAGGCAAAAAAACTGGAGTGGGGTGCCATTCCCTTCTCCAGGGGATCTTCCCGACCCAGGGATTGAAACCGAATCTCCTGCATTGTAGGTAGATTCTTTACTTTCTGCGTTTTACAATCCAGATAAATTCCCATAAGTTCCATAGTTCTTCCCTGACTGGATGCAGGGAGTACCCGTCTACGAGTTAATACATAGTCCTTCTTATTCTGCTTGATGCAAATACTGCTGAGTGACTTTCCTAGAATGATTAGATAACTCAGCCTTTTAAGTTTATGCTCCAAGGAGAAAGCCGAGTCTTTGTCCTAAATTGAAAACATGCTGGTCAACCAAACTTCAGCTAGGGTACATACTAAATGCCCTGAATGTTAATAAATGTCCAGATCTCCTTCTCAACTAGTGTCCGTGTCTGGGGATGAGACTCTGCTCTCTTCCCCATGTAACATTTCCAACAGCAGTGTGATGAAGGGAAAGGTCACCAGCGTTGCTTATGGCTCTAACCATGACCCTCGTCTGCACTTCTCTTACTGGGACAAATGACTAGTAATATTTATGTATACTTTATACAAAACAGAGGCTCCTCTGGTGGCTCAGTGATAAACAATCTGCCTGCCAATGCAGGAGATGCAAGTTCACTCCCTGGATCGGGAAGATCCATTGGATAAGGAAATGGTGACCCACTCCAGAATTCATACCTCGGAAATCCCATGGACAAAGGAGCCTGGTGGGCTACAGTCTATGGGGTCACAAAAGAGTTGGACATGATTTACTGACTAAGCAACAACAATATAAAGCATGCACATGTGGTCATTACTGAGTCTAGGCAGGCAGCTGACCACAGAGACACCTGGCCAGCAGAGAAACATGTCCATTTCTTGGACAAACACACACATGCCCATTGTAACTTACAACAGGGTTTCTTAGAACACGTGACTCAAATGTATCTAGTTCCTTACTGCTGCACACAAGTTAGCACCCTCATTACCCCCTTCTGTCCTAACTTGTCTCCTTAAGAACAACTAACAGAAATATTTAATTTCAATATTGGTTCAAGGTTTCTTTAAACATCGTCTTTGAAACAATCATCTCAAAATGCTTTCATGAGAAATTCATAAAGGCAAAATACTTACATGCCTAAGTCTTAAGTAGTGGTTAATGCAAAACTGAACAATTATTACCACTTTATTCCAGCATGAAACAGAAAACAGGGTTATTTTCTTTTTAATAAGCATTCTAAATTAGGAAGTAGGGTGGGTCAGGAGGGAATTACTGACACCAAATCATTAAAGATGATTTAATCAATATGGATGTATTAGAAAAATTTGATTAAATATGGTTTCATATTATAATTTGTTCTGATATTTTATTAACATGTTTCCATGTGTAACCATCAAAATATTCACACAATCATGCCAATGATTTTTAATCATTTGAAGTTTATTCTAGTAAGTTATTTAAATGTTAAAAATGGCAATTTTTAAAAGTTTGAATTAGCATAGCTTCTGTGAAGAATGTACAAAAAACAGAGCTCATACTGTCTTATTCCCCCCAAAGAGTTAGTCATTCAGTTTTCTCCCAGAGGATTTCATACAAATATCTGGTAGAAGAGGGACTCTTTCTTAATTGTCATAAATATAAGGATCCCAATAACTAGCAGAGTGAAGGAAATGAAAATATAAGCTTTACAGGGGAAAATAAGTCTATTGAGGGACTAATTTTCTTTACTCCTATTTTCATTTAATGGTGATTGACTTATGCTGAGGATCAGCGGGGTGATACGCTTGTATTTTGGACCAGCTATGGTCTTGGTTGGAGCAGAAGTAAAGTTGATTAGAGAAGTGTTATTATTGAGCCTTGATTTTTTTTTTAACCAACAAAGCAGAAGATATTAAGAAGCAGAAGATATTAAGAAGAGGTGGCAAGAATACACAGAAGAACTATACAAAAAAGAACTTCATGACCCAGATAATCACAATGGTGTGATCACTCACCTAGAGCCAGACATCCTAGAATGCAAAGTCAAGTGGAACTTAGGAAGCATCACTATGAAAAAGCTAGTGGAGGAGATGGAATTCCAGTTGAGATATTTCAAATCCTGAAAGATAATGCTGTGAAAGTGCTGCATTCAATATGCCAGAAAATTTGGAAAACTCAGCAGTGGCCACAGGACTGGAAAAGGTCGTTTTCATTCCAATCCCAAAGAAAGGCAATGCCAAAGAATGTTCAAACTACCACAAATTATACTCATCTCACACACTAACAAAGTAATGCTCAAAATTCTCCAAGCCAGGCTTTAGCAATACATGAACCATGTACTTTCAGATGTTCAAGCTGGTGTTAGAAAAGGCAGAGGAACCAGAGATCAAATTGCCAACATCCGTTGGATCATCGAGGAAGCAAGAAATTTCCAGAAAAATTTTTTTTCCAAAAAAAAAAAAATTCTACTTCTGCCTTATTGACTATGCTAAAGACTTTGACTGTGTGGATCACAAGAAACTGTGGAAAATTATTAAAGAGATGGGAATATGAGACCACCTTATCTGCCTCCTGAAAAATCTGTGTACAGGTCAAGAAGCAACAGTTAGAACCAGACATGGAACAACAGAATGGTTCCAAATCAGGAAAGGAGTATGTCAAGGCTGTATATTGTCACCCTGCTTATTTAACTTATATGCAGAGTACATCATGTGCAATGCCAGGGTGGGTGAAACACAAGCTGAAATCAAGATTGCTGGGAGAAATATCAATAACCTCAGATACGCAGATGACACCATCCTTATGGCAGAAAGAGAAGTAGAATTAAATAACCTCTTGATGAAAGTGAAAGAGGAGAGTGAAAAAGTTGGCTTAAGGCTCAACATTCAGAAAACTAAGATCATGGCATCTGGTCCCATCACTTCATGGCAAATAGATGGGGAAATAATGGAAACAGTGAGCAACTTAATTTTCTTGGGCTCCAAAGTCACTGCAGATGGTAACTGCAGTCATAAAATTATGCTGCTCCTTGGAAGAAAAACTATGATCAACCTAGACACCATACTAAAAAGTAGAGACATTACTTTGCCAACAAAGGTCCATCTAGTCAAAGCTATGGTTTTCCAGTAGTCATGTATAGGTGTGAGATTGGAATATAAAGAAAGCTGAGCGCCAATGAATTGATGCTTTTGAACTGTGGTGTTGAAGAAGACTCTTGAGAGTCCCTTGGACTGCAAGGAGATCAAACCAGTCAATCCTAAAGAAAATCAGTCCTGAATATTCATTGGAAATACTGATGCCAAAGCTGAATGTGCAATACTTTGTCCATCTGATGCGAAGAACTGACTTCTTGGCACAGATCCTGATACTAGGAAAGACTGAAGGCGGGAGAAGAAGGGGATTACAGAGGATGAGATGGTTGGATGGTATCACCGACTTGATGGACATGAGTTTGAGCAAGCTCTGGGAGTCAGTGATGAACAGGGAAGCCTGGCATGCTGCAGTCCCTGGGATCACAAAGAGTTGGACACAACGAGTGACTGAACTGAACTGAGCTGAAACAAATGAACTGCAATAACTGGATTCATGGGAAAAGTGTTCATATACCTGAAGCTACACGGATGTGAAAAAGCTGATCTGGTCCCCTACACAACCCAAGTCAGTGGGAGGCTAGACCTCACTGAGGAATAAATGATATTCCCCTGAGGAGAATCACACCAAAGGAAATCAACCAGGGAGCACTTTCTGGCTGTACCAGTAGTTAAAATATAAAAGTACTTCTGTACTGGTTGGTAAATAGCTTGTCTTAAGCCTGTGGGCACTCGGTCAGTATTCCAGCCCCCTAAATCCCTCCTGTGAGGCTACTTACACTTGTTGAGTTTCAGCAAGATAAAGATAAACACTTGAACAGATAGCCTCCTGCTTTGGCTCCAGGACATGCTTGTTAGTTGATGCCAAGCCTCCCAGGTGTCAAAGATTTTGAATATCACTACTGGGGTTATAATATCAACCTGTTAGTTTGTTAGTTGAGACTCACCTGTTCTCAAAGTGCCAGGGCATATTGTGGCTTAAAAAACTCATTTTGGAAGACTTGTTTCTTTTCATTGGAGTATTTCTTTTACTCCACTGACTCTTTCTAAATGGGAATATCCCATAAAGAAGACAGAGCACCAAAGAACTGATGCTTTTGCATCAGCAATCACAAAAGCAATTGCACTGTGGTGCTGGAGTAGATTCTTGAGAATGCCTTGGACTTCAAGGAGATCAAACTAGTCAATCCTAAAGGATATTGATCCAGAATAGTCATTGGAAGGACTGAAGCTCCAATACTTTGGCCATCTAATGCGACTAGCCGACTCATTGGAAAGGACCCTGATTCTGAGAAAGATAGAAGGCAAAAGGAGAAGAGGGTGACAGAGGATGAGGTGGTTGGATGGCATCACTAATTCAATGGACATGACCTTGGACAAACTCTGGGAGATGGTGAGGGACAGGGAAGTTTGACATGCTACACAGAGTCAGACATGACTTGGTGACTGAACAACAATAAAAACACCCTAGATTTTTTTTTTTAATCAAAATGTATGTCTTGGTCCATAAGGGAAGAAAATCAATCTCATTCAATTTTGTTTATTACTGAAAAAGACCTCAAGTCATAGTTTAAAAGTGTTTGCTGCCCTTTCATCTTTTAATTACAAAAAAAAAGATTTTTATTAAAACTAGTTTTTGAAAGTATATGATCAGTTCTAAGAGCATTATCACTCTTACGAATTAATCTCTCTTGGAGCTATCATGGAGCTTATTTACAATTTCATAATAAGCTATTGTATCAATATATAATTTTTTACATTTTATTTCAACAAAGTAAAAAGTCAATGGTGAAATGTTTCAGGCTACAAGGACACAGTCTTCCATGTAATCAAGGGCAAAGCTTAAACTTTCCTGTCTTTTAGCAGAGGAATACAATTAAACTTGTCATTTTTCTTCCTTTTTTTTTTTTGGGTAAGAGCTAATTGCAGGCATAAAATTTTCCTTATTATAAAAAGGGCACTGCTTAAAACCAGGTTGTAAATTCTCATATTTGAAACCCAAGGAAGAGATCCTTAAAAGGTTCAAGCACTAAACGTGTACAGAGAGCCACAAACAAATTAAGCAGAAGCAGGTTGCACA
Organism: Cervus elaphus; assembly: GCF_910594005.1. NCBI lineage: Eukaryota > Metazoa > Chordata > Mammalia > Artiodactyla > Cervidae > Cervus > Cervus elaphus. Next base: position 8,207,066 of record NC_057845.1, on the reverse strand, counting down.
GTAGGTGGGCCCATTCACTTCCCAGCGTACAGTTAATTACATGTATTATAAATATTCTATTGCAGATTTTTTTTTTTAGTTTATGAGCATCGTGTCATGATATATTTCATATATTCTTCTGTGTCAAAGTTTATGCCTTAGATTTAAATTCCCTAGAGGCCAGTGATTATATTTCTTGCTCTTTGGTTTAAACTTATATTTCTTCATCCAGGAGTGAGTGCAGGAGAAACGAACAAACACTGTTAATGATGACAGTGGTAATGATGTTGAGAAAGAGGAGGCTGATAAAGATGTAGTACAAAGAAAGTATCATTTATTAATAGTTAAATTCTTCATTAGGAAGCCTGGGAAACCAATGCTTTATAATGTGTTACAAAAATCTCTTTTTGCATTAGCTATATTAAGACAAAGCAGTAGAAATAGGACTCTTGCTGCTCCGCAGCAGTCTACGTTCTGCTTTTGAACATTCTGTAAGCATGAGAACTGGCAGAAGAAAAATGCACAGGACACAATGGGTCCTGGTTCTTCTTGGTTTCAACTCATTTCAGGTTGGGGCAGTGTATCCTGGAAATATTTCAAAATGAGCCCTGGCAAACGTTCATATGAAAGAGCTGGTCTTTCTTCACCTGTACTGGGTAATTATGAAGAGCATCACCTTTGGTATTCTCAAGTCTTCTTTCTTGTCTACTGGAAATGTGCAGGCAACTCTTTTTGACAGATGGCCACCTGTCTTTTGCCAAGGTAGAGTCACAAAAAGTTTCCTTCCACCTCTTCGTCACACCCTACACAGAGCACACACTACTTCATCAAACATAGGCTGCAACCAGATTGCCCCACATGGATTCCTTTATACCTCTAAACGTCATAGCCAGTGCTTTCCAACCTCTTTGCACACTATAGCTCATTTAGAAAATGATAAAAGTGTGTACAGAACACACCAGGACAAAAAAAATGGAGGACGGAGTGGGGTCAGTATTACAGTAAGTTTGTAACATATTCCACGGGCATCCATGCACCTGGTAGGGAATTCCATCATACAGGAAGGCACTTTGGATTGCTTTCCTTCAGCCTGAAATAATATAAAAGCAACATACTTTTTCAAGCCTTGTCCATCTTTTTTTTCCATCTGAAAAATCACTCATTTATTCAGTCTAACTTGTTAAGTTATATATAGCCAGACTCTATGCTAGATGATGCATGCAAAAATAAGGGTGCCACATTTTCTGCTACTTGTTGGATTTACATATTTCTGAATATAAACTCTACCAGCATGACATTCATCTCCCCCCACTTGCTTTCCCCTCCAACTCTGTCTTCTGCAGTAAATTATCGCTTCCTCATACCCATTGGTTTCTTGGTTTGTCAACCGAAAGTAATTTTGTTTTCTTTGATTACTGAATAGGCAGCAAGTTTCCCTTTTACAAAATATATTGATACAACTTTAAGATATTATCTGGGCTTTCCAGGTGGCGCTAGTGGTAAAGAATCCACCTACCAATGCAGAAGACATAAGAGACCTGGGTTTGATCTCTGGGTTGGGAAGATCTCCTGGAGGAGGAAATGGCTACCCACTCCAATATTCCTGCCTGGAGAATCCCGTAGACAGAGGAGCCTGGCGGGCCACAGTCTGTGGGGTCACAAACAGTCGGACACGACTGAAGTGACTTAGCACTCAAGCACACAAGTTATTATCTGATATTGTGAGCAACTCAAGCTCTGTTAGGAAAAGAAAACTTTTTCTGCACACACTTTTGATCTAGTAGAGTATCACAGTTGAAGCAGAAGTTAAAGTAGCCAGACATCTATTGAACGCCAACATATAGAACAATGTGCTGTTCCTTGACCTTCATGCTTTTCAAAGCTTGACCTCAACCAGGGCTGCCTTCAAAGGTCTTGGATTGTGCAGTTGCACAGGTCCCGTGTTTAGAAGACCCCCGCACCTGGATTCATGCTCTACTGCTGCCTTCTTTAATAGCTCAATCGTTTTTAGACAATGAGCCTGCATTTTCACTTTGCACTGGGCCTGTGGATTATTAACACATACCAAGTCCCACACCTGGTATATTTGCCTTGGGGTTGGTACATTCTCTGTCCTTGCTACTGGACAGCCCGTTGAAACCTGTGATGATGGACACTGATGATGGACAGCCATAAACTCTGGAGGAACCGAGAAGTCTGGAATCCTGATACTGAAGTTCTGAGGATGTGCAACCCACTGAGGGGCTCCTCTTTCAGCCTCCTCTTTTTAGCCATTCAATCAGCCGAAGTGTTTAAAAGGAAAAAAATAAATAAACAAAGGTGTCAAGTGCCAAGAGAGGGAATAAGAAAACTGTATTTAAATTAGCCTAAGGAAGAAGAGCTCATCCTTGCCTGTACTTTAGAATCACGTTGGAGAACTTAAAGCCAAGAAAATGATCCAATTCTCAGCTCCCAACCTAGACCAAGTAAGATAAGGTCATTTGAGGTATCAGTACTTTCAGAAGCTCCCTGGGTGATCCTCACAAGTCAGGGTTCCCTAAACTTGAACCAGCATCAGAATCACCAGGAGCACTTTAATAAGTTAAATATGGTTTAATAAATTAAATATTAATAAGTTTAATATGGTTTGATAACCATACATTGTTCAGTCCCATTTCCACAGATTCTGATTCAATAGGTCTTGGGTATGGCCCTCGAATTCACATTATTACCAAGTTCCCAAGTGTTTCTGAGGCTAACAGTCATGCGTGCGGGCTTCCTAGGTGGTGCTAGTGATAAAGAATCCACCAGCCAATGCAGGAGACTTAAGAGACAGGGGCTTGATCCCTGCGTTGGGATGATTCCAGTATCAGCAGCCCACTTCAGTATTCTTGCCTGGAGAATTGCATGGACAGAGGAGCCTGGTGTGCTATAGTCCTTAATGATCTGAAAGAGTGGGATACCGGAGCAGCTTAGCATGCATGTAGGACAGGGAAGCAAACTAAATGCCCATCAACAGAAGAATGGATAAAGATGTGATAAATATATACTCAGCCATGAAACAGAACAAAATAATATAATCCACAGCAGCATGGGTGGGCACAGAGATTGTCACACTAAGTGACGTAAGTCAGACAGAAAAAGACAGATACATGGTATCGCTTATATGCAGCATCTAAAATATAGTACAAAGGAATGTGTTTACACAACAGAAATAGAGTCACGGATAGAAAAACCAAACATATGGTTACTGGGGGAGAGAGGGGCAGGATGAATTGGGAGATTGGGATTGACATATATATATATATACTATATATGAAATATATACTATTATATAGAAGAATCTGCCTACAATGCAGGAGATACAGATCCCTGGGTCAGGAAGATCCCCTGGAGAAGGAAATGGCAATCCATTCCAGTATTCTTGCCTGGGAAACCCCATGGACAGAGGAGCCTAGCGGTCTACAGTCCATGGGATTGCAAAGAGTTGGACATGACTGAGTGACTAACACTTCACATATAAAATGGATAACTAATGAGGACCTATTGTATAAGCACAGGGAACTCTGCTCGGTACTCTGTAATGACCTACGTAGGGAAAGAATCTACAGAAGAGTGCATAAGTGTATATGTGTAACTGATTCACTTTGATGCACAGCACAAACTGACACAACAGATTACATGAACACAATACGAATTATAAAACAAATACCAACAAGATTTCCTAAGGCTAGAAATATGTGTTAACAAAGGGAGAGCTGGTAACTGGGAGGATCTGGGAGCATGGAGAATGGCTTGTGAAAAGATGCAGGTCAAGAAAGAACACTTGAGAAACTGAAAAAGGTCTATTATGCTTAGAGCACAGGGAAATGATATGAAGAGTGTTTAGGGCTAAAGTTGAAGTGGCAAGCAAGGAATAGATCTTGACTGCTGTTGCAAACCACATTAAAGAGTCTATACTTCATCTTACAGCCAATGGTAATCCATTAAAGGACTTTTAAGTGGGGAGATGGCACAACCTGATCCCTGATCCTTAGTTAGAAAGGTGGATACAGGTAACAGAGTCAGACTAGAGGTTATTACACTAATGCCCATGGCAGAGGAGAAAGAAATAAACAGATCCAAAGATGAAACCATAAAACATTAAGACTCATTGAGTGGTGTTGGGCGAAAGGAAGGGTGGGGTCAAGGATGACTCTCCCAAGTGGCAGAGCTTCGTAGAGTGTAGAGCCACTCACCACGGTGAGAAAAAAAAGAAAGTGGGTCAGTGACAAATACCGTCAACTTTGGGCACTTCAGTCGTGACTGAGTTCCTACGGACTCTAGCCCACTAGGCTCCTCTGTCCATGGGATTCTCAAGGCAAGAATACTGGAGTGATTTCCCATGCCCTCCTCCAGGGAATCTTCCTGACCCAGGAATAGAACCCTCGTCTCCTGCACTGCAGGTGGGTTCTTTATCACTGAGCACTGGGGAGGGCCCGCTGTAAACTTCAGCAGATCTAATTGCCTTGCTTCAGGGTCTTTTTGTGTAGAAGAGAAATAAACATCTAAATCATAGGTCTAAGATTTCCCTGGTGGTCCAGTGGTTAAGACGCCATGCTTCCAATGCAGAGGACATGTGTTTGATCCCTGTGAAGAATTAAAATCTCACATGTTGTGTGGTGGGACTAAGAAGTTAAAATAATAACAATAAACCATTGTGGAGATTAAGAATGTTCATGTGCAAAATACCCAACATATAACATGGTATGTAACTTTTACTTCCTGCCTTTCCAACTTAAATACCCATTCTCTGTGTCTGGTGAGGAAAGCTCAGATCTTCAAGCACACAACACTGTGTTTTTAATAATGGTCTACAGAAATGTTATTTTCCCTTTGTCCGCTCCAAATATATATGCTCTTTTTTTTTTCATTTATTTTTATTAGTTGGAGGCTAATTATTTTACAATATTGTAGTGGTTTTTGCCATACATTGACATGAATCAGCTGTGGATTTACATGTGCTCCCCATCTTGAACCCCCCTCCCACCTCCCTCCCCATCCCATCCCTCTGGGCATCCTAGTGCACCAGCCCCGAGCACTTGTCTCATGCACCCAACCTGGACTGGTGATCTGTTTCACACTTGATAACATACATATATGCTCTTAACCGGAGGGATTGGGGGCAGGAGGAGAAGGGGATGACAGAGGATGAGATGGCAACAATGTTTTAGGAAGGTTTTGCTCTTATTGTTGTTCAGTTGCTAGGTCATGTCCGACTCTTTGCAACCCCATGGACTACACATGCCAGGCTCCTCTGTCCTCCACTATCTCCCAGAATTTGCTCAAATTCATGTCCACTGAGTCAGTGATGCCTCCAACCATCTCACCCTCTGTCATTGCCTTCTCCTCCTGTCTTCAATCTTTCCCAGCATCAGGGTGTCTACCATGAATGATCTCTTCTCATCAGGTTGCCAAAGTATTGGAGCTTTAGCTTCAGCATCAGTCCTCACACTGAATATTCCAGGTTGATTTCCTTTAGGATGGAATGGTTTGATCTCCTTGAAGTCCAAGAGAGTCTTAAGAGTCTTTTCCAGCCCCACAATTCAAAAGCATCAATTCTTCTTTGCTCAGTCTTCTTTATGGTTCAACTCTCACATCTTTACATGACTACTGGAAAAACCATAGATTTGACTATATGGACCTTTATTGGCAAAGTGATGTCTCTGCTTTTTAATATGCTGACTAGGTTTATCATAGCTTTTACTCTGCACATGCCCTATTGACTGTGACTCTAGTTTTTGTTCTTCAGAAGTGTGACAAAAATTGAACTTCAGATTTTCAAGTTAGTTGCTGGTAGGTGAGCAAGTTGTTTTGAAACAGGTATGGCCTCCTAGGTAGAAATCCTTAGAGTCTCAATGTCAATGGAATGCTTGTTGGCTTGATGACTTCTGAGGATATTAGCCCTGTGTTATCTCACCTGCTCCTCTCCCACTTTTATTTCTTAATTAAGCCAAAATTTCAAAATGATTTGGAAAGTATGTTAAGGCCTTCTTCCCTGAGATATTCCCTTGTGAATTATGATATAACAACCTCCCCTCTCCAAAAAAAAAATAAGTCATTCTGTTTGGTCTGAGGACACAGTGATCTTGCAGGTTCACCATCTGACTGAGCCCAGTGAAAGTTGAGTCCCCAAGAAGAAGCAGAAATATTCCATTTTCCTAATTCATTGAGAATTACTTTTAGAAAATGACATATTTGCTTTCAATCTTCAAAGCAACAGCCATTTTTATACTTTACTTATCCTCAGAAAAACACGTCAAATTTCCTTAACTCGGCATGAAATGCATGTGATAAATCAGACAGAAAAACTATATTCTCCTTTACCATGAATAAAATATTGTTGGAGAGGGAGACAGACAGACAGACAGAGACAGAAAGAGAGTCAGAGTGTGCGCGCATGTTTTGAGGACTTATGTGTGTTAGGGGGCTTATTATTTTCAGTTATACCAAGTTTATTTCTACTACAATCAGACAACAGTTCTGTATTTTGCCCATCCATGATTCTGTGTGTGTGTATGTGACCCCAACTAAAGAAAGTTTTCCATTCTGTTTAGACATAATTATCTTTACAGCCACAAAAAGTGAACTTTAAGAAGTATGCAAGAAACTCTGCAAGGGAAATCCTGATGATCATAAATAAAACATGTAACATAGCCTGGTGTCTCAGACCATAAAGAATCTTCCTGCAATGTGGGAGACCTGGGTTCGATCCCTGGGTCAGGAAGATCCCCTGGAGAAGGGAATAGCAACCCATTCTTGCCTGGGAAGTCCCATGTACAGATGACCTGGCAGGCTATAGTCCATGGGGTCTCAAAGAGTCAGACACGACTGAGTGACCAACACAGAATACGAGCCCAAATGACTATTCTCTACTCAATATTTTTTTCTCTCAAGCAACTTTCAGACTCAGTGGCTTAGCTGAATTAACTGGATTCTGGAAGTTCCATTAATTTGCCATGCGTTGAATATTTTTAAGGGTGTGACTTCATAAAAAGCTACATATGTGTAGGAATAACTTTTGTGGCAGGTATCCAGTTGACAAAGTGAATGTGCTCCAATTGGTAAGTGTTTATTGCTTCCACGGATACCCTGCACAAGGCAAGTGCAAAGAGAAAGAGAAGTCCACGCTTGAACTTTGTTCTTAGAGTGCTTATATATGTGGAGACATAGTTGAAGTTCAACTCTGGAACTCATTAGTTTTGTAGTCATGCTTAAGTTATCTAACCTCCAGGACCTCAAATTTACTCTTTAAAATTAGGCTAATTATACCTATCTTATAAGTAGATATTACCTTTAATTAAGAAGAGGCAATGAGATACAATATGCAAAAAGTTTATTAGGCGCTAGCTAGTATCTTTGAAATTAGTAAATGTTACTTGGAATTATTTGAAACTTACCTATGTGGTAAGTTTACTATGTAAACTTGCTAAGTAAACTTACTATGGGAAATACCATTTTTAAGCAACATTACCATTTTCAACCATTGTCTATGAGGTTAGGAGGGACCTCCAAGATTTTTGGAATTAAGTGAATGTACTCATCTTGCACTTGCTTATCCATTGTTTTATAAAAACATTATTGGCATATTTACAAACATGGTGACATGGAAGATTTCAGGGCATCAGACATTTCAATAAAGAAAGTAGGTGGTGTCACTTCAATTATTCAGTGGTCAGATGCCCCAGGGGTTGCCTAAGGCTTCATTTCATTCTGCTAGGGGTACACCTTTTCATACTGTTCATGTGTGAGAATTGGACCATAAAAAATGCTGAGCTCCAAAGAACTGATGCTTTTGAACTGTGGTGTTGGAGAAGACTCTTGAGAGTCCCTTGGACTGCAAGGAGATCAAAACAGTCAATTGTAAAGGAGATCAGTCTTGAATGTTCATTGGAAGGACTGATGCTGAAGCTGAAGCTCCAATTACTTGACCACTTGATGTGAAGAACTGACTCAATGGAAAAGACCCTGATGCTGGGAAAGATTGAATGCAGGAGAAGGGGATGACAGAGGATGAGATGGTTGGATGGCATCACCAACTCGATGGACATGAGTTTGAGCAAGCTCCGGGAGTTGGTGATGGACAGGGAAGCCTGGTGTGCTGCAGGCCATGGGGTCGCAAAGAGTCAGACACAACTGAGAGACAGAACTGACTGACTGAGGGGGTACACCTGCCTGAAACAGTGGAGACTTTGCTAGAATGTCCTGCCTGCAAGAGTGTATGTAGAACTGAATTACTTTGCTGTATACCTAAAACTAACACAACGTTGTTAAACAACTGTGCTCCAATATAAAATTAAAGTGCTTAAAAATTTTTTTTAAAGAGTAGAAAAAGCAGCAGCTCAATTGAAGTAGCTAGGGGAACAAGCAGCTTCAGGGGAATTGTGGTAAGCATCTTTTATGGACCTCGTATCATTCTGTTGCTTGGTTTCAAGCCAGAAAAATTGTTTCTGATATTGTTTTTAATTACTGAAGAAGCATCCTATGGATTTCCTATCCATCTTAATAGTGCATTTTAATATTTTGTAGCTAAATCACTATTGCTTCTGTCACATCTGCTGTATATTTGACACTTTAGATGGTGAGGGAAAAATGATTAAAGACAATGTTTATAGGAAAGTAATGTCAGGGGATCTGCTATGCCTGGTTGCATTATTTCTTCCTACACTTGAAATTATGCCACCTCCTCACCTCAAACTATTGATATAACACACCCTCATCTGGAATAACCAAACAACACAAAAAGAAGTATCAGAGAAAAAAACAATCTGCCAGGGTGACACTGATGAGCATTTTTGGTGACCATTGTTTCAGATATCTCTTTGCGTACATAGACGTACAAGTGTATGTCTGCAAAGTCACGTATAAATGGGACCATACTATACTTCTTTGCAACATACTCCTTTCTCTTTTCCTTCTTTCCTGCCTTCCTCCCTTTCACTCTCTGTGAATCCCTTCCTCTCTTCCATCCTACCTTTCCTCTTTCTATATTTTATTTCTCTGTTCAGGAACAGAAAGTGAACTATATACCCCCCATCCATTATTATCATTAATAATTATCCTTATAATCCCTGCTAGACTCCTCTTCATAAGTTTTATGTGTACATATTTGTCCTTTTTATTCCTATTTCCCTCTCTCATTTCTTCTTCATCCAAAACTGACCATTCTATAGGTTAAATGCCGATCTTTTTGTTCATATCTGGAATATGTCTACAGTTGTTATGCTTGCATGCATTTTCACTTACATGAATGCTATTATTTTGTTTTACAGATACTCTTGTTTCATTTTTTTCTCAGAATGATCCTTGCTATTATGTGTGCACCTAATCCATTGTTTCTAACAGCTGCCTGTCAGGCCATGGATTGCATCTCTATTCATTCCTCTGCGATGGACATTTGGCTACTGCCAATTCACTACCCTTTATACAATGCTGCAACAAATGCTTTCTTATTTTTTTCTTTTCCATTATGGTTTATTACAGGATATTGAATATAATTTCCTGTGCTGTACAATAGGACCTCGCTGTTTATCCATTCTGTATATAATAGTTTGCATCTGCTAGTCCCAAACTCCCAGTCTCTCTCTCCCCCACCTCCTTATCCTTTGGAAAACCATGCATCTGTTCTCTGTGTCTGTGAGTCTGTTTCTGGTTTGTAGATAAGTTCGTGTCATATACTGGATTCCACATATAAGTGATATCATATGGTATTTGTTTTTCTTTCTGACTTACTTTGTTTAGTATGATAATCTCCAGGTCCATCCATCTAGCTACAAATGGTATTATTTAATTTTTATGGCTGAGTAATATTCCATTGTTGGACCACAAAGAAGGCTCAGGGCTGAAGAATTGATGCTTTCAAATTGTGGTGCTGGAGAAGACTCTTGAGAGTCCCTTGGACAGCAAGGAGATCAAACCAGTCAACCCTAAAGAAAATCAACCCTGAATAGTCATTGGAAGGATTGATGCTGAAGCTGAAGCTCAACTATTTGGCCACCTGATGCGAAGAGCTGACTCATGGAAGAGACCCTGTTACTTTAAAAGATTAATGGCAGGAGGAAAAGGGACGAAAGAGGATGAGATAGTTGGATGTCATCACTAACTCAATGGATATGAGTCCGAGCAAACTCTGGGAGATAGTAAAGGACAGGGAAGCCTGGCATGCTACAGTCCATGGGGTCAAAGAAGTCAAGCATGACTTAGTGACTAAACAATAATATTAGGATATATGTACATATAATATATATATACCACATCTCCTTTATAATCTCATATAAATATAAAGTCATCTCATATAAATTCTTATGCACTTAATCACACTTCTCCTAAGTGAAATATACTAGAAGTGAAATTTCTCCAGTAGAAGTCACACATTTTACTTTTTGATTTGCATTATCAAAGTTCTCTGTAAAAATGTTGTACATTTTTCTATGGCCTCTGACACAACATGTGAGAGTCTCAATGCTGAATTTATCAATCCTTGGTAATCTGATAATAGTTTTTATAGTCATCCTTTGAGTGAAGATGAAGATTTTAAATAAACTTTTTATCTTCTTTCTATACATGTTATTAGAATATGTGTATTATTTTATTTTATGTGCAGTACATATATTGTATAAGTACAAAGTACTTAATTCTGAAAATCAAAGGAAAGCAGACAAAACAATTTTTTTTAATGGACCGAAGACTTGAGTGCACCTCACAAGAAAAGTATAATTAAGGTGATGTGATGAAAAAGCGTCCAATATCAATATTCTCAAGGAGATTGCATTAAAACCATAAAGAAATACCAGTAAACATCTACCTAAATAGATAAAATGAAGCATAATGGGACAGCTAGTGTTGGTGAGTAACCAGAACCCTCACAAGCTGCCGGTGGGAGAGGAGAGTGTACAGAATGCTTGGTGGTTGTTCAGTCACTAAGACCTGTCCGACTCTCCATGACCCCATGGGCTGCAGCACAGTACGCTTCCCTATCCTTCAGTGTCTCCTGGAGTCTGCTCAGATTCATGTGCATTGCGTCGGTGATGCCATCCAGCCATCTCGTTCTTTGTCACCCTCCTCTCCTTTTGCCTTCAATCTTTCCCATCATCAGGATCTTTTCCAATGAGTCAACTCTTCACCTCAGGTGGCCAAAGCTTCAGTTTCAGAATCAGTCCTTCCAGTGATCATATCTATTAAAGCTAAGCATATGTAAACCCTACCTATGTATATACTCAACTTGAAATAATTATATGTATTTCTTAAAAGAATTTATAAGAGTGTTCTTAACAGCATCATTGCAATCTCCAAGTTGGAGAAGGAAATGGCAACCCACTCCAGTATTCTTGCCTGGAGAATCCCATGGACAGAGGAGCCCGGTGGGCTACAGTCCATGGGGTCACAAAGAGTTGGACACGACTGAGTGACTGACTTTCAGTTTTACTTTTCAATCACCAAAAACTGGAAACAATGCAAACGTCCACCAATAACAGAAGGGATAAATGAAGTGTGAATCATGATATAGTCATATGATGGTGTACTATACAGGAACAAAAACCAGAAAAACTTTTGTTGGTTGTGACAGCGTGGAAATTCAGAAATACAAATAATTAGGGAGTTTGGGATTGAGATGTACACACTGCTATATTTAAAATGGATAAGCAGCAAGTACCTACTGTATAGCACAGGGAACTCTGCTCAATATTATTCAATAACCTAAATGGAACAGGATTTGAAAAAGAGCAGATGTATGTGTGTGTAGAACTGAATCACTTTGTTGTGCAGCTGAAGCTATCACAACACTGTTAATCAACTATACTCCAGTAGAGAATAAAAACAGGAAAGAAATGCAAATGAATGAAAAACAGACACAAAAGTACAGGACATATGGTGCTACTACTGCTTTTCTTTCTTTTTTAATAACAAAACTAATTTTTGGTGTCAGAAGTCATAATATAGGTTTCTGTTAATGAAGGGGTAATGGATGGCAGGTGGGGTATGAGAAAGATTTTGGGGTTCTTAAAATGATTCGTATCTTGGCTTGGGTGACATTTAAATGCATATATTCACTTTGTAAAGTTCAAATTGGACACTTATTTGTGTACTTTCTGTCCATACAGTATAATCTCACTTAAAAAATTAGGGGAAAAGAGATACTTGACAAAATCCAACCAAATAAGACAAGATTCAAAATAAAGAAGCCAATACAAATCTAAGGTATCTTAGACATCTTAGGTAAAATATAATATCTTAGGTATCTAAGGAAAGGAATTCTTAGTTCCCATTGAATTCACTTGGATACAGAACTAAGGCTAAGCTACCATTAAAAACCAGAAAGAAATGTATCAACTGCAACAATCTAAACTCATGTAGCTAAAATACAGTTTCTATTATTCTATCCTGCAAAAACAGTTGGATAGATCTTCAACAAATTAAATGGTATATTTGGGGCAATCTGACCTCATCTATAGGCTTCATGGTATGAATTTTAGTTTAAATAAAATCTTCATTTTATATTTTACAGTAGATTCTTGTTGATTATCTATTTTAAACATAGCAGTATGTTCATGTCAATATTTGTATCATCATTTCAAAGACCTCAGTGAGTGCAAAGGCTTTACCAATATCATTGACTTCAATTTCTCATTTTTTCATACTTAGCAGATGTTCGATAAGCAATTTATTGAATAAATATTAATACTTTGCCAGTCATATATTTTTGTGGATTTTATTTGCTTTTAAATTTTATTTTGTTGATTTTTGCTACACATTTCCATATCGATCTATCGTCTATCTATCTATGTATTTTTACCTAGTCAGTCCATCTTTTTCCCTGTGATATTCAACCTTCATGTGTATATATTAATCCTCTTATTCCCCAAAGTATAAGAATATTTGGTGTCTGTTTTATTATAGCTACTTTGTGGTTTTATTTATTATTATTTTATTCTAGTACTTTTGTGATTCTATGTATTGCTATTATCTTATTCTACTATTCTGGGGTTTTATTTATTAACATTAAATTTTTTCCAAACCAGGAGGAGTGAACTTGGTGAGATTAATGAAATAAGGTTTTGATCTACATTTTTCCAACCACTTTTATTGACTAGTATGTCTTTTACAATGTAAATCATATTTATCTTATACTAAATTTCTGTGCATACCTGATTCATTTAAGAATTTTATAATTGCTTCCACTGTTACTTAAGCTATATTTATTTTAATTTTTATTATTTTGAATACATTTTATTATTTTGAATAATTATTATATTTTAATGTATTTTGAATATTTTATTACTCTATTATTTGAATACACAGTCATGTGGTTCAAAATTCAGAACATATCAAAGGGAATAGAGGAAAGTATTTTCCCTACCCTGTTACCTATTAACCCAGCAATCAAGTCCTGTAAGTAAACAACTGGGCCCCGACCATTCTTTTTGAAAAAATAGTATATTATAGGGATTGTTATGCATCTTACCTTTCCTAAAGTTTAAAAATAAGCCCTACTCTGTCATTATAGAAGGAGTTTCTTCAATTGCTTTATTGCATAAATGAAACACAATATAGTCAGTTTCCTACTGATGGATGCTAGTTATTTTTTTCCAAATTTTGCTGCTGTTAAAAATACCAGAATCAATAACCTTGTAGAAACTTATTTTTTTGGTATGTGTGAAGCATGTTTCTAGAAGTGTGATTACTAGGTCAAAGGCTAAATGTATTTGTATTTCTAACAAACATTGACAAATTGCCTGCCAGGGACGTTGCTCTAACTTTTGCATAGTAGTTGTTATATTTTGTAGTATTTTAGCAGCAGTTTTGTTTTGAAGTTGTAAATACCATTAAATAATTAAATTGGACTTCCCAGGTGGTATGTTGGTAAAGAATCTGACTACCAGTGCAGTAGATACAAGAGACTGGGTTTGACCCTGGGTTGGGAAGATCCCCTGAAGTAGGAAGTAGCAACCCACTCCAGTATTCCTGCCTGGAAAATTCCAAGGACAGAGTAGCCTAGTGGGTTACAGTCCACTGGGTCTCAAACAGTCAAACATGACAGCAGTTCTTATTTCTTAGGTAAAAAATTAAATACCTGATTTTAAAAAATGCAATTCAAAGATTTATGGGCTGTGAGATACTTCTATTTAATAAAATATTCCAGACAGAGGAAATATCTTGGAATTTTCATCTTATTTTGAGTATACTCTCATTTTAGTATCTGTAGTTGGTTATCTTGTCTATATCTAATATAAAATTTATAGATATAAAGATTAAATGTAGACTGTCTATGGCTTAATTAATATTATCTAATAATACATTACTTCTCAAATATCTAATACATTATTTCTGGTAACACCTTAAATTTTTTAAATTTTGTGAATTTCAATTCTAAAATTTGGGTATGTTTCAGTGGAGTGTAATGCCAAAAGCTGACAAAGAAAGGTTTTAAGTCAAGGATCTTCCAGAGTTGTCTGTTTTTATTTCAAAGCGTGCTTTTATCTCTCAAGCAGAATATGGAAAGTGTCATGTAGGAAAAAAGAAGCCAACAAACAAGTCTTCAAATATATCCTGCTCAGGACAAATAGTAATTTGGCTAATGGCTTTAGTAATTATTATCAAATTGCACCAAGACACATATGGAATGTATAGACAAGCCCCGAACAATTCAGAAAAGATTCCCTCTGACATGAAGCTTTTCTAGTGCATTTTAAGATGTGTAATTATATTTTTAAAAATTCCTCCTAACAAAACAACAGTAGCATAAAGAGTGGTGTTAGTTTATAGTGTTGTGAGTTGCTTAGTCGTGTCCAACTCTTTGCAACCTGCCAGGCTCCTCTGTCCGTGGACTTCTCTAGGCAAGAATATAGGAGTGGGATGCCATGCCCCGCTCCAGGAGATCTTCTCGACCCAGGGATTGAACCCGGGTCTCCCTAATTGCAGGCAGAATCTTTACTGTCTGAGCCACCAAGGAAGCCCTAGAAGATATGAACCTCTGGAAGCCGGATACACGGGGGAAAGGTTTTTACCTTCACAGGTTTTTACCTTCAGTTTCACTGTGTGTGTGTGCGCACGCGCGTGTGTGCACTCTGTGGCCCATGGACTATGGCCCACCAGGCTCCTCTGTCCATGGGACTGCCCAGGTAAGAATACCGGAGTGGGATGCCATTTCCCTCTCCAGGGGATCTTCCCGACCCAGGGCTCCAATCCTTGTCTCTTACATCTCCTGCACTGGCAGTCGGATTCTTTACCTCGAGAGACTTGACCTAAATAGTTCTAGCAGAAAATACTCGGTCTACTCAATAGCTCAGAATTAACTTTGGGGATTTATTTTCATTTTTAAAAGACAACTTTGCTTTATACTATTTTACCTGGGTTTCAAGAGATACCATATTCCTGCAAAAACTAAATTCCAAAATTAAGGCACTGGCTGTACTGGACTCCCTCTGAAGGCTCTAGGGGAGGAAACTTCCTTGCTTCTCCTGGTCAATGGTGGATCCAAGCATTCCTTGACTGGTAGCTGCATCACTGCAGTCTCTGCCTCCATCTTCACATGGACTTCTCCAATCTTCCATCCCCTCTGTGCCTCTTATATGGACATGTCCTTGCATTTAGAGGCCATTTAGAATATACAAGCAAAATCTCATTTCAAGATCCTTAATTATATCTGTAAACATCTCTTTTTCAAAAAAAAAGTAAAATGTCACATTCAGAGATTCTGAGGCTTAGAATGTGAAGAAGTTGTAGGGGGAGAGATCTTCAACCCTCCTACACATTTATTTTTTAATTGATTTTTATGGGAGCATAGTTGTTGTAAAATGTTCTATTAGTTTCCACTGTCCAGCAAAGTGATTCAGCTACACATATACATGTAACCCATTCCTCTCTTTTGGATTTCCCTGCCATTTAGGTCCCCAGAGAGCATTGAGTAGAGTTTCTTCTGTTATACAATAGCTTCTCATTAGTTATCTATTTTACTTTATTAGTGCATGTAGTCAATCCCAATCTCCCAATTCATCACATTATCCCTTCCCCCTGGTATCTATACATCTCTATGTCTGTATCTGTATTTCTGCTTTGCAAATAAGTTCATCTGTATCATTTTTCTAGATTCTACATATAAACAATATTATATGATATTGGTTTTTTTTCTTTCTGACTTATTGATGCTTCACCCTGTGACAATCTCTAGATCCATCCACATCACTGCAAATTACATAATTTCATTCCTTTTAATGACTGGTTAACATTCCATTGTATAGACACAATACATCTTCTTTATACAGTCTTTTGCTGGTGGACATTTAGGTTGCTTCCATGATCTGGCTACTGTAAATAGTATGCAATGAACGTTGAGGTGCAGGTATCTTTTTGAATTTTGATTTTCTGTGAGTATGTGCCTGGGAATGGGATTGCTGGGCCATGTGGTAGCTCTGTTTTCAGTTTTTTGAGGAACCTCCATACTGTTCTCTGTAGTGGCTGTATCAATTTCCATTCCCATCTATAGACTAAACCCTTATTTTGAATTCTATCCCTATGGTTAACTTTTGCCTGTTCTCGAATTTTATAAAACTGGAATCATACTTGTGCCCATCTTGGTATCTGAATTCTTTCACTGTTTTCCTTTGAAAAAAGAAATCTGCAGAAAAGGCTTCTGGGACATCTCTGCAGTTAATCTGGGTCCCCTTCAAGACCAGAAGGACCTGAAAAGAACAGTGATGACAAAGTCCAGCAGCTTCTGCAAAGCGCTTGCCAGTGCAGACTTCCCATCTAGCATATTTTACAACAAAATACTACATTTGATCTATGAATTATAACCTAAGACTTCTCAGTTTTAGGAGAATTGGTATACAGAAATTGAACCAACCCCCACTAAACACTCTTATATGAGTGCCTCTGAAGGAAGGAATCAATTGAGGTGTAGCCTTACTTTGAAAAATAATATCCTCAAAGTCACAAATATAAAAAGACTCTTTAATAGCTCTAGATGCGGCCCTTTTCATTTACCTGAGATTCATTGTAATGCATTTGTTTCCTCCTCTTTAATGAATGGATATTGCTTCCCTAAAATTTAAATTTCATTTCAAATACATATTTATGATATCATTGTCTGTGCTCAAGCAGGCGATTTTAAGATGATCTATAAGTATAACCATGCAAATTCACTGCTCAAATGAATTCTGCCAAGATATTTCTCATTAATCTTGGGAACATTGCAGGTGCGTTTATTAATACAGAGGACTTTGTGTTAGAATGCCATGATCCTTTCTGACATATAAGCCATTTTTAATTTGCTCTTATCACTGAAAGCCTCTCTTTTTCAAAGATGTTAGATAACTCTAGGGTGTTAAGCAACATAAAGTTATTTAGGGGTGCAAAGAAGAGCAGTAGGAGTTATTAATCATAGGCAAATACCTATCTAATTTTCAAAGGATCCAGGCACCATGACAAATGAGAAGATCCATGGACTATCTGGGGGGAAGATAATTTCCTGTTTATTTAATTGATCCTCTGTTACTTTTTTTCTTGGCAGGTATAGCTCACTAATGGAATTTGCTCAGTGCCATCATTATTAGAAATGTCAGTGTGACATTTGATTAATCCAGTCTATTTAGACTTGGAACACAAATCATGTATTTCTCCTAACAACATGATTAATTAGTATTCCCCCTATTGCTTTCAATACATTTACAGAATCTCTTAACACTTCTATCTTAAGCCTATAGGTACATTTTATATTATACCTCTTTGTAGGTTGGGTCCATTCCTTGGGTCCTGTCTATGTGATACCAGAGACCAGTTGGTAAAACATCAGCAGCTTGAGTCACTGTTGCCACCGGTTTCATTTAAAATTTAATTGGATTTCTTTGGTGATCTCTAGTGCTAGGAATTGAGCAGAGTTTTATGGCTCTCTTCCCTTTAGGGCTTCTCATTTTCATTCTCATTTTCCCTAGGTACCAAAGAGAAAACGATTCTTAAATACTATTGTTTTTTTCAGCGAAGTTTCCCAGTCTGTGATAATACTGTATAATTTCATTAATTTATTCTTTCAATATTTTGTTAGGTCATTTAGTCATCTAACATATGATTATAGCTAATAAGAGTACAGTAGGGAATAAAAGATACACAATTCCTGTCCATTTGAGCTTACATTTTAGTGAAGGGTGTGTGTGCGTGCTCAGTGGTGTCTGACTCTGCGACTCTATGGACTGCTATCCACCAGGCCCCTCTGTCCGGGGGATTCTCCAGGCAAGAACACTGGAGTGGGTTGCCATGCCCTCCTCCTTAGGCTCTTCCCAACCCGGGGATTGAAGCCGAGTCTCCTGTGGTCCCTGTGTTGGCAAGAGGATTCTTTATCACTGAGCTACCTGGGAAGCCCTTAGTGAAGGAAGTAGAAGCCAAAATAAGCCAAAGCCTACAGTTGTCATAAATGTCATGGACTGAAATGTTACAGGATGAGGAGCTTGGAAGGATGAGTTGTTATGAGGAAGAATAATTGTCTCATTATGTAAAAGCAGTCACCTTTGTGAAAAGGTGATATTTGAGTAGACACCTGGAAACAATAAGGGAGAAAGTTGTGTAAGTGTCTTGGAAGAGTTTAGACAGAGGGTGAACAAGCCCAGAAACCTTGGAGGGGGAACACACCTCACATGGAACCCGAGGAGGCCAGTGAACACAGGTGAGACGGATGGAGAAACTCAGATCGTGTAGGGCCTTGCAGACCACTGAAAAATACTACATTTTACTTTGGGTGAATTAGAAAGCCTCTGAAAGTGACGATGTTAAATTTAACCTGAGCCCTGTGCTCCTGGAAACCAGAGATAATTCAAGAAACCCCTCTGCTTTTGTATCCTGGGGAATGGCTTACTGAAAAGGACTACACTTCCACCCATGACTAAGCTAAGATTCAGAGAGAATGTCCTTGTTTACTTTGGGAAAGGCCGCACACTGACCCTTCCCACTCTCATCCCTTATCTCATTAATGATTAGGTGAACTCTTGGCCCCCTCTGGCCAATCAGATTACAAAATGCCTGTTGACTTGACCAAACTTTAAAGTTTCTCTCTTCATCACATGATCCTGAACTGGACTCACCCTTATGGTTAAACAAATTTTGGAATTCAGAACAATTCTCCTTAATGACATCTCATGAAAATTACTCACCAGGAAAGACATCTCCTATTCAATTGTCCCATTAAACCAGCTGCTCATCCCATTTCTGCATTCCTGCCTCTGTTTAGCCTGATTTCCTCCTCATCATAAAAGAAAAGCTATTTGATTTTGATTTGTTTGCAGACCTCATAGTCTGGGCTTTTTCCCTATTGCAGTAGCCCTCTTGTTCTATAGCAGTAACACCTTCCTTTGTTGCAATGGTCTTTTTGAAAACTGTTTCTTCTAAAACCAAGGCTTTTTTTTTTTTTTATTTGATAGAGGTTTTGAGCAGAGGATGGACATGGACAGTGGAGATTTATAAATGAAGGCCTCAATCTGGGTGCTGAGTGCAGGAAAGTATATAGAAATGTGTAGAGGAGCAAAGGAGCTAGTGGGGAGACTATTTATTTGCTTGCCAAGGAATTTTGAGAGGTTAATCATATAGCTTCCACGTAGGTTGGTAAGAATTGATCCTGCCTACGGGCTATGTTTGGTCCTCAAAAATTAAATCTTTGTGAAGCTCACAGATAAATGAAGATTGCTGGGTAGAGCAGGCAAGCTGAGTGACATGCTCACATTTCTGCCACACTTGAGACTGCCGTTTTTCAGTAGGAGGGCTCAGGGAACAATGTAAGTTAAGATGAACAACATGGTGAATGTCCAAGTTAGAAGATTCATCTTATTCACCTA
Organism: Cervus elaphus; assembly: GCF_910594005.1. Classification (NCBI taxonomy): domain Eukaryota; kingdom Metazoa; phylum Chordata; class Mammalia; order Artiodactyla; family Cervidae; genus Cervus; species Cervus elaphus. Next base: position 8,187,252 of record NC_057845.1, on the reverse strand, counting down.
TTTACTTCCTCAACAAATGTTTAGTAGATGCATCTTTTACAGATTCCAGGTTCTAGGATGATGCAATGAAAAAGGACCCACCCTTTTGCCTTCTAATCACAGGATATGGATTCTAAATAATCAGTTGAAAAGAAGTGCAGATTGGGGTAGGAAGGAAGTACACAGATGGTGGGCAAACTTAAAATTGGTTGGTTTGAGAAGGCCTAAGTATATGCCCTTGGAACTGAGAAGCAGCTGAAATAGTTAGGTGAGAGTCCCAAGAGGCCCAGGAGTAACTACAGTCCAGGATTACGATGTAGATCATTGTGGGGATCTGGAGGAAAGTCTGATGTGAATTTCGGTCAAAATGAGGAGCTGGGTCCAGAACCTGTGGAATCCAGTAGGACATGATGAGGAGGTGAAATTTTATTTTAAGTGCGATAGAAATTCAGAAAAATCTGTGAGACACTGATGCTGGAAACTTCTTCCTACTAGGATTTTCCGTGCCTGTGTCTGCTCCCAGGGGCAGAGAGAGGAAAAAAAAGGATGTGGAGTTTTTCTTGATGCCAGTGACTGGGAAAAGAACATCATTTTACATGAATTGAATAGTTACTGTGGTATGGGTCTAGCCTGTTGAATTCCAGGCATAGATGGATCAGATTCAGTTCTACACACATATGAGAGAGGGATGAAGACAGAAAGGAAAAGGTGAGGGGAGAGAAAACTAGATGGGAAGGGAAAGGGAAAAGTTTCAGTAGCATAGTTTAGGTAATTCAATAAGCTTGGAAGAGTACATTCATGATGTTGACCCTTTGAAAAGGAGGCATCAAGAATTTTAATGAATTCTCAGCCTTGGCAAAGAAAAGTAATCAATGTAATTCATTTTTCAGGTGGGTAGGTAAGTGATAGTGATAATTTTGTGTTAGTCTATTCAAAGCAGTTGAAAGCCTTGGAGAAATATTAATTAATAAAAAGATGGAGACCTGATAAAACACCATACAGGAGAGGATGAAGATAACCATAAATAGGAAACACTGATAAGCTGAAATTTTGAGATATTGGTTGAAATGTTTGAATCAGAAAACACTTAAAATTAATTTTGAATATGTTTTCTCCATAGAATTATATGCTCACAGCACTACAAATGTAAAATTTACACATACGTTAAATGACTGGATTATACATTGCAAAACCATATATTTGGGACTTTGGGGTCATTCATGGGATTTTTTCAACTGACTATAGTTTTTGTTTCATATTCAAATTGAAGAATATAATCTTACTAAATTAGAACTGCTAATTTATAGCATTGTTGACAGAAAAAAATGTTTCAAGGTTTAATAAAATAATTCATATATACATTTTAGAAGTTAATTAATTTGTAAATTAGAAACCAACAATATAAGTTTTATGTATATATGTAACAATATATATTTATTATAAATCTAATATTTATCTATATGTACATATAGAAGTTTTTTGGCCTGAGTAGACATGATGTTTGAGTTTACTGTAATAAGAATTTTCCCTTTGTTCCATCTGTATGAGAAGGAAGGGATCCTTATGGGTGCCGTGATTACATGAAACATGGCGGAATTATGGTTGGTGTTAGGTAAGTGCTCATGACCACCATTATTGCAAATTTGTTATGGGGCAAGGTGAAAAAATTATTTCCTGAAGGTGCATTTACTCTTGAAGGACACCGATTTGTCATTCCCCAACATTATGAAGTAATTTCCTAAAAGGCACAGCCTTCTCAACATGTGAGATCCTAGAGCATCACTAAAAGCAAGTTTTGTCCTAAGTATGCAGTAGGTACTCTATAAATGTATGCTGAATGGGTACAATTTGAGAAGCTGGTCCCGATGACTACGATTTGGCTATAACCAAAGTGCCCACGATGGTTAACTGAATATGCCCACTCTGAAACGTTCTCTTCACTTGGCTCAGCGCAACACGATGCACAGACCGCATCATGCAGACTTACTGCTAAGACTGCAGTGCGTGTGGTTGTCCAGTCACTCGGCCGTGTCTCACTGTAGCCCACCAGGCTCCTCTGTCCATTCTTCAGGGATTCTTCAGGCAAGAATACTGCAGTCGGTTGCCATTCCCCTCTCCAGGGGATCTTCCCAACCTAGCGATCAAATCCGAGTCTCCTGCATTGGCAGGCTGATTCTTCACAGCTGAGCCACCAGGGAACATATTGCAAAGCAAATCTATTCCTATTCGTGATGTGTCTTGGTATGAAAGTGACAGTAAAGATATAAACCACCTCATTAGCAGCAGTTACCAAGCTTAAATTTATAGCATAAAGAGTAATTGTTTCACTGGGGAGAAAAGAATATGTGCTTTTTAATTTTTAATGTTTCCTTAGGATATGGGTGGAATAATTTCTACTTTTATCTTAGTAGTACTTGGTGTAATCAAACCTATTTAATGTCACTATTTCTTATTATTCTACATCAAGGAATATACCTCCATTGCTTGCTTTCTGTGTGTGTGTGAGTTGCTCGGTTGTGTCTGACTCTTTGTGACCCCAAGGATTGTAGCCCACCAGGCTCCTCTGTCCTGGAATTCTCCAGGCAAGAATGTTGGAGTGGGTAGCTGTTTCCTTCTCCAGAGGATCTTCCAGAGCAGGGGCAGAATCCAGGTCTTCTGCATTGCAAGGAGACTCTTTACCATTTAAGCCACTAGGGAAGCCCTGCCATGTCCAATTCTGCCCCTGATAGGTTGCAAAAGAGAGCTGGTCTGTGTACATGGTCCAGAAAAGCAACACAGAGAAGCATGCTAGAAGACAGTCATCCTTTATATTAATATATACACATACCACATCACTGTACTTGGACCTAACATGCAATGCAACATAGGGGATTGGTGAAATTGAGCCAGATGACACGAGCAAACACTGCTGCCTATGGATATCCCAGATGAGCACATGTTTGTGGGTGTGTGTAATGTGAGTCAGAATTACATTTCTGTTTAGAACTACAGCCTTGGACGACCCCAGGGGGGCAACTGCTTATATTATAGTCCATAGAAATGGTTTGCCCTGGAGTTCTACAGTGCATCTCCTGGAGCATATATGGTAGCCCTGATATATAGAGTTAGCCAAAAGGTTAGTTCAGGTTTTTTTGCAAGATGTTCTGGAAAAACCAGAACGAAATTTTTGGTCAACCCAATAGCTTACGCTCTTGTATATCTTGACTGGAAATCGCTCTTCTCTACCTCTCCCCTTTCTAAATCTTCTAGTGTTCCCCTTGGTTCTCTTCTTCCTCCTTTTTCTTTGCTTTCCCCTCTCTACATAGAGAAAGACAAAATTGAGAAACAAAAAGAAGCCTTCTTCTACTGGAAGGGACATATCTTACGAACTTAATCATTTGGTGGCTGGATAAATAATTCAGATTAATTAGAAAAGATTAAGCAAGCATCAGTGAATTAGCTGGATTAAAAAAAAAAAAGCTTTATGTGCTTCCCCTGCGGTCCAGTGGTTGAGAATCTGCCTACCAAGGCAGGGTACATGGGTTTGATCCCTGGTCCGGGAGGATCCCACATGCCATGGAGCAACTAAGCCTGCGGCCACAGCTATTGAAGCCCATTTGCTTAGAGTACGTGTTCCACAAGAGAAGCCGCTGCAATGAGAAGCACATGCACTGCACCACAGAGTAGCCTTTGCTCGCAGAAACCAGAGAACACATGCGCACAGCAAGGACAACCCGGCGCTGCAAAAATAAATAAATAAATCTAAAAAAAAAAATCCTTTCAAACCATTGCTTTTAAATAAGTACAACAAATAGAAGCTTAGGAAATTTTGCCTGTAGCTGTCTTCAGCTGACTTGCTTACATAATACATGTATATCACATGTAATTGTCTGTTAAAATGAGTGCATTCTTTGGAAATTGAAACAGTTCACACACTTTGCTAATCTTCACAGATTTTATCCTTATGAAAGATGTAAAAGTCCATTTTAGCATGCCTCTGTCCAAATCATAATTATGGGAATTGTTATAAACTCAGTGAGAATAGAAAGGAAGTGTTTCTAATGAGAAAACAACAATAAAACTTGTTTTTATTCCACAGTGACCTGGATTAATCATTTAACCTTTATAATCATTAAGGTTTGTTTGGTAAAATAGATATGATTATACTCTTCTTTTTTTAACATTCCAGAGATTTTGTAAGATGCAAATGAGATTTACACATATTGAAATTATTCTTTAAAAACAGCCTGAAGTCCCTGTCGGAATTTAGTACCTAGAAATCGTAATTATTATGAAATTAATGGAACATCATGTATTTTTTAAGATCAGCTTTAAAAACCTGACTCAATAGTACATCACATTAAAATTCAGATCTGCGTATGTTACTACGTTAAAGAATCTTTATCCAATTTTTGAGAGCCAACAAATGTTTTCACAGACTTGAAATACTTTCACTTGTTGTGGAAATGAGGAAGTCATTTTGGGTTCAGTCACAACTCTTATTGTTAAGCTCTCAAACATTCTCATCATCACTTTTAAACATGGGACCAAAATGCCCTTAGTTCTTTGTGGATCCATGAATCCACCTATGTGAGGGTTTTCTGGGCAGTTCAGGAACTCATTTAAAAAAAAAAAACTTTTTATTTTGTATTGGGGTATAGCTAATGAACAATACTGTGATAGTTTCATATGAATAGCGGAGGGGCTCAGCCATTCACATACATGTATCCATTCTCCCCCAAACTCCCCTCCCATCCAGGCAGGAACTCTTTTTTTTTTTTTAATGTCAATGTTTTTTCAGAGACAGGAAAATGTGGTGAGTTTACTGGGCTTTTTGGTTCTTTTTTAATGTTTCCTATGGAAAATAGAGTTTGAACAAAATGAAGTCTGTATCTAATATAACTAACTTATTTACTGCTAATAACGCCATTCAAGTACCTATTCTGTCCAGAGAAAACAACTGAAAGCTTCCTCTGCATTCAGTTTCTTAGAAGGGTGACCATATAATTAACTTATCATCCAAAAGCAGAGCATTTTTGAGTGCTCAACAGACATAAATTGGAGCATCAGTATGTGCATTTTTTAACAATGGTCTTAGTTATTAAGGGATTTTATACAAACATACACCGACACATCTAGAGATTTCAGAAATTTGGAAACAAGTATCAGATTTGTTCTAAAGACTTTAACTTTGAGGGTGGACACCATCTCCTAGTCTTCACTATATTTGCAGAGTGTAATATGGATCATTGCAGGTCCCATTAACATCTATTTAACTGATGGAGAACCAAGTAAAATTTGGAGGAAGACTCAGTCTCCCCAGTCAACTTTGTGGTAATGGGTGCAGATCAACTTTATTCTCATGTTCTAAATCACTACTTTTCATCCTTTAAAGAATTAAAATTTTATATAAAGTCTGCCTGCAATTCAGGAGATGGGAGTTCCATCCTTGGATGGAACTGGAGGAGGGCATGGCAACCCACTCCAATATTCTTGTCTGGAAAATCCCAGGGACAGAGAATCCTGGTGGGCTACAGTCCATGGGGTCGCAAGAGTTAGACAGGACTTAGCGACCAAACAACAAAAACAATACTGTAAAGAAATGTTCTAATATATATCATAAACTATTTTATAATTTTAGACATTCAGTGATTGATCTGATTTTGATTGTAATTAATGCAGCTTATGTGTTTTTTGTTTTATTACACAGTTTTAAAAACTGTATCTGAACTCGTACTAAAACATAATTTAGTTAGATCCTAATGTACTAGTGCAAAAGTAAACATGCCAAATAGCAGGGTAGAAGGGCGAATTTTCCTATTATCAGGAAGTCAGGTAGCCTGCTATCAAGCTGCCAGCAAGACAGTGAGAGTTGTTACCTATGTAGAAAGAAAATGGAATAAAGTCCAGAAATACACTAACCCTTCATGCTATGTGGGGAAATGCGAAATTATTTCCTTGTCTGTGTGAAAAATGCTTCCAATAGACTTTATGTCTTTGTCCAAGGGAGGAGGGCATGAGGAAGCCACACAGAAGGCTCGAGTGGTCCCAGAGTAATTGCTGTCAATCAGGTTTTTCCCACCAGGAGTTCTGAGATGGAGGACTTGTCACACTTATATAATGAATTTCTGATTTGACAGTCTGCCACCAGCTGTGATACTAGGTTTCTGCCTTCCATTGATTTTATTATAAATCTACTTCTGGAGTATAGAGGTGGAATGACACTGAAACCCTGTCTAGAAAAAGCTGTGCATTATACATGCACACCTTCATTTTTCACTCATTGATAAATTTCTGCCTGGGCAAAGAATTCCCTCATGTAGACTCAGAAGTCTTTTTAGTTAACCTATGACATCTGTGCAATTAATTACATTTGTCAATACTTTAATAAAGTAGATGGTTGAATTTTCAAGGCTAGTAGGCTAAATTAATCACTAATTTTTGATCAGTTTGAAAAGAACAGTTCCATTTATTAATAAAAGCTGTTGGATTCTCAATGAAAGGCAACACTCTGCTGAATTTGTTCTCTTTTTCTTAAACAATGCCTTCTTTAGATCTTTTAGCAAAAAAGTACAAGATTTTCTCTCACTGGATGAAGTTACATCTTTCAATGTTCACTCAACCCCTTTAATATTATTTTCCCTGAGTAGATATAGCCTCCCGTAATCTTTAGGAAATCTAAGTCTCTATGTACATGCTTAGTTACTCAGTCATGTCTGACTCTTTGCGACCCCATGGATTGTATAGCTCACCAGACTCCTCTGTCTATGGGATCCTCCAGGCAAGAATACTGGAGTGGGTAGACATTCCCTTCTCCAAGGGAATTTTCCTGACCCAGGGATTGAACCCAGGTTTCCTACATTTCAGGAAGACTCTTTACTGTCTGAGCTACCAGGGAAGCCCCAGGTCTTTCTTTAGTATAATTCAGATAAAATTTGTTTTAAAGTTGGTTGCTTTTCAGTCCCAACAACTAAAACTTTGTTTTCTTTTGCTTTTGTGCTCGAGTTTCCAAAGGATTTTTAAAACAAATTATAGAGGATAGATGGCATCTATACACCATGGTGAGCCTTGAACACAAATTGTAAGAAATTGACTACAATTATTGAGTATCCTTTCTGTCTACTGTCTTTTATAATAAACTTGGCTCTTTATCTTGTATTGATCCAACCTTATAATAAACTTTATTAGGTCTCCCCTTAGAGGATAGTATTGCTAAAGGATACTATTGCTAAAAGTTTTTAGAAAGACAGAAAGAAGTGACAGCTAGATTCTCAATTTAGGCTTTCCTTGCAGCTACAGAGAAAAAACTAATAGCATTGATAAATTTTAACCCTATTAAATTATCAAGAATATCTTTCATTTCTTCAATATAAGTGATACTAAATAGTTCAGTGCAATTTTAATTATTTTTTTTCTTACAACTGTATAGGTTAGATCTATAAGATGATTTGGATATTTGGGTTTTTTCCTTCCCTAAATTTCTAGAACTTATATAAATATGAAAACCACATGAGACCCAGTCTTATTGTTGCATTGCAATAAACTAGAGGGAAAGAAGGACAATAACTCTAATGAATTTTAAAACTTCTTCACTCATTACTTGAAATTCTGGAAGAATTTCAGAGTGATTTCAATGAAGAATCCACAGAAACAATTTCTAAAGTTCACATTCCTCTCATTTGGTCTTTGGAACAATACTGATGTCCCCACAAGTTCTAGAGATGATGTATTCATCTGGTTTAACTATTCATTGGTTAAAAATGTCATCGTCCATTCTGAAGTCGTCATGAGACTGGTTTGCTTTATTTGATGATTGGTTTATTTACATGCTGTCTTTGGTGGAGATGAGAATGAGAGTTGGAGAGAAATTGAGAAGGAGAAGTCAGTTCCATTTGTCCATTTCTGACAATCAGCAGACAGAGGTAATCTCTAGAAAATACTGACTCAGAGAATACCTAAGTGTTATGAACATTGCCTGAAATTGCCGTGTTCTAAGAACACCAAAGACCCTAAGGGTATATCCCATCATCTATAATAAAAGTTATCAGGCTTTCCTCTTACATCAGTTATATTACACAAAAATAGTCACATTTTTTTTTCCATTATGTCATGGATAGGGATGTGCTATTGAACTAGTAGATTTTTAGAATCTGTCTTGTTTTTATTATTAGAAAAAATAAGGGAAAAAAATTCATTCTGCAATTGTCTTACAATATCAAATCTGAAATGCACACTGACCACAAGTAAGCCAGATTTTGTGCTGTTCATGCTGCATTTCATTTAAGGTGGAGACTAGAATGTCTTTCATTTAATGGGTGAAGTGAACAAATGTTTAAATACATTAGGTGACGTGGGATTTGAACCCCGATGTATGTGTTTCCAGAGCTCAAGATTTAGGACCTCTTTTTGGGGGAAACATAGTTAATAGGACTTCCCTAGTGGCTCAGTGGTAGAGAATCCACCCGCTAATGCAGGAGATGCGGGTTCAATCTCTGGGTTGGCAAGATGCCCTGGAGGAGAAAATAGTGACCTGCTCCAGTGTTCTTGCCTGGAGAATCCCGTGGACCGAGGGGCCTGGCAGGCTACAGTCCATGAGGTTGCAAAGAGTTGGACACAAGTTGGAGACCAAGCAGCAACAAACAAGAGTTAATATTTGGATAAAAATTCTTTCCACGGGACTAACAAACCAGTTATTTTAAAGTTAAGCCATTAGACGCTCTACAGTGAAGTATGAAGGAGTTTTGTTAAGCAGGAAATGATATGTTTAATCACAGGAAGACTTGAAGAACCTCTTTCACAGATGAGATTTGTTGTACTCATAGGCAGCCTCATAGATCTCTATCATCTAAAACAGTGCGTCACTCTCTTAATACTATGGTATGAGAATTGAGACAGTTCCTTTCTATGTGGGGATGGGAAAGCAAATTCCTTATAAGTTATCTGGGTCACAAAAATAAAATACACGACTTGGCTTTCTTAAAGCCTACATTGCCAAAGGCACGGAATCTTTTGCTGTTCTCTCTAGACAAGCAGTAATTCAATACTAGCCGTTGTTTCCTTTCTTACCTGTCAGAGTTGATCTCTGAGAACAGCAGAGCGTGATTTTACAAACAGAAAGGAAGACAACCTTTCTCCAACATGAGTGCATGCACACAGACCTGTCCACCCACCCACTTCTCTCACTCCCGCTTAAAAGGTTTTGAAAAGAAGGCACATTTACCAGACAAACATTACACGTCAGTGCCATTGTATTCTCCTGCATGTGATAGAACCGCTGTCTGCAAACTGTGTGCTCATGTGTTGCAATTTAGAAAAGGGACTATGTTTCCTTTTTCAGTGCTCATATATTGTGGTTGATGAATTCTTGTTGGAATGTCTGATAGTTCATCAGAACAAAAGTTCTTTGAGTCAAGATAAACTATAAAATATAACTCATATTCAAGAAGTGCACCTAAAAGCTTGGAAATCTATATAATGTTTGTTAGGCAACTTATATATAGTTATAATGTATGTATAATAATATTAACACAGCTCTTTCAGAATTGGAAAGATTTTGTAATTAGTATAATAACATGGATGAATTGAATATAAAAATAAACTAAATTTTATAAATGTAAAAAGAAAATTAAGCAACCCTATTTGCTCACCTGGTTTTCGCTGAACACCTGCTATATGTCGAATACTATATCAGATCGTGTAGAGAATACAGCGCATGTAAGACAGGCTCTATACCATGGAGTGGGCTTTCACGTGGATCAGATGGTAAAGAATCTGCCTGAAGTGCAGGAGACCTGAGTTGAATCCCTGGGTTGGGAAGATCCCCTGGAAAATGGAATGGCTACCCACTCCAGTATTCTTGCCTGGAGAATTCCCTGGACAGAGGAGCTTAGGAGGCTACAATCCATGGGGTTAAAAAGTCAGACACGGTTGAGAGACTAACACTTTCACTTTCACTTTCATACCATGGAGATCTTATAATAGTAATATATTGGGATATCAAAGGCTATCAAAACATAGGGGACAAAAATTATAAAAGACGCTCTATGCAGACAGAGGAGGATAGAGTGGCTGGTAGAGTTTGGAGAAGGAGTCACAAATTATGGCTGGAGCTTTTGGAAAAGTGGGTTTCATGCAGGGAGGAGGGGAGAGGGATAGTGGGCTTTGTGGAGAGGGTTCTGGGGGGTCAAGCCACGGATGTCAAAGGGCAGAGGACAGGGACGACTTAGATTTTCTTGTTCCACAGCTCTCAGGCCAACAGTTGGGGCAAAAGGAGGTCCACGATCTTACCACAAATGAATATTATGGGGCATTGACTGTGGCAATCATCACTTTAAATTCTCTCCTTTTACAAGGGAGAGAACTGAAGCAGGCTAGTGTGAAGTGCCCAATTCAAGATCACATAGCTGATTAGTGATAGACATGGACCTAGAAACCCAGGAAAAGTGACCTTTTTTCCTTTTCTTTTCTGCTTTTTAATGTACAATTTCCTTCACACTTCACCTCAATTCAAGCACTTATTTCTTTACTTACTCTTCTAAGTATTACTTATCTTTTTATAAATTTACTGACCCAGTCTAAGGAGTGGAAAAGTCACTTCTTTTTAGTCAGTCTATTGATCAGGAGCTTAAATCAAGTAGCCAAATTGAATTCAGACTTCACTAATTTGCTGAAGCCTGAAATGGAACAAACTCATATTTAGTCGTACCTAGATCTGATTGTCATTTTACTTGACTACCAGTGTGAACTAGTTGTCTATATTTTCAATGCAATTAAGATTATCCACTTTTTATAAGACTGTATGGAAATATGGGGATATAAAGTTCTGCAACTTTTTGGATATATTTTCAATTGATTTTCTTATACGCATATATACAGCTATTTATTACTAACTATGTATAGACAGAGGCACATTTTTTGAGAAACAATTCTGTACTCAGAAATTATGGTTTAAATAAAATAAATGGTGTTTTCCCACTAATTATAACCCAGCAACAATTATAACTTAGAATTCAATCAGACATTATTTCACAAAGAATTTTTATCACTTGTCCCTTTTTACTCTGGAGATAACATTCTCTCAGGGTCTTCCCTGGTAGCTGAGTGGTAAAGAACCTGCCCATGAGTACAGAAGACACAGGTTCGATCCCCGGATCAGGAAGAACCCCTGCAGAAGAAAATGGCAACCCACTGCTGCATTCTTGCCTGGGAAAACCCACGGACAGAGGAGCCTGGTGTGCTGCAATCCATGGGGTCGCAAAAAGTCGGACACGACTTAGTGACGGACAACATTCTCTGAAGTCCCACTTTATCAGTCTTTGTGAGAAAATAGAAACCATGCTAAAAGCTGGACATGGCAACTCAAAGGTACATGGGTTTCTTCACATATATCCTGGCATTTTTTTCTCTATGATGGAATAGTGGATGAAACCCTTTCAAAAGCTTAGATTTTATTATTTTTTTTTTCCCCAATCACACTGATAATGAGCAGAAACAGCTCTCCTCAATCACTGGACACTTAGGAAGAACAAAGAGGTACCCTAAGATGAACAGTGAAACCTGAATTTTCAATTGTCTCCCAATCCAAAAACTGTGGAATCAGAGCTTTTCACCCTTTTTATTTCTCAGTGTCATTAAACCTTGCTGATGCCTCTTCCCTTCCTGATTATGTCTCTATCATCCCTTTAACATAAGGCTTTGTTATGACATACCTTCCGTGAGCACCAGACTGCTTCCTTTTGTCTCTTGACAGTTAACTTGGTTCCTGCACCCCATGTCTCTCTCTCTATTACACACACAGTGGAATAACTTATTCTTCAAAAAAAATATTGCTTTCCTGCTTAGCAAACTATTGAATCAAGTGAAAATCTTTTTCTCAGGATTTCATCATTCCCTACCCACCCTCCAACATGATTCACTGCACAACTTGCTCCCCCTATTCTACAAAGGCCTCTAAGATCGCCTTTGTGGTTTGGTTCCAACTAGTCACGTTGCCTGAAATACAATTTCAACCTTCCATGCTTATACCAACCATAGACATAGATTCTAGAGCATCCTTCTTTGTCTGTCTATCTTCTGAGAACCATTTCAAGCTCTGGGTCTTTCAAGAAATGGATCTTGGCCAATTTAGCCAACATAAAGTACACATTAACTTATTTTCTTAGTTACAACTTAGAATTTGATCCCTTATCTTTCTTTAACATTTTTATATGACTCCTAATAAGTTGTATGTTCCTTAAGATGGGTACTAAATCATTCAGAGTGTTTAGCATTGTTGTTGCTTAGTTGCTAGTCATGTCTGACTCTTTTGAGACCCTATGGAATGTAGCCTGCTAGACTCCACTGTCCATGGGATTTCCCAGGGAAGAATATTGGAGCGGGTTGCCATTCCCTTCTCTAGGGGATCTTCCTGACCCAAGGGTCAAACCTGCATCTCCTGCATTGGCAGGCAGATTCTTTATCACTGAGCCAGACACGTGGGAAGCTCACGTTTAGCATTTGTTGTTCAGTTGCTAAGTCATGGCTGACTCTTTGTGACTCCATGAACCGTAGCATGTTTGGCTTTTCTGTCCTCTATTGTCTCCCACAGTTTGCTCAAATTCATGTCCATTGAGTTGGTGATTGCTTACTAATTGATCATCAAAGACCTCAAGCAAATAGTACAATTTTATTACATAACTCTATAGTTTTATTCAGGCCCTGAGACTAGATGAGATGTAGATGTTTGAGAACAAATGCAATAGATGAATGAAAACATTAATAGACAATGCTGTGGTCAGATGCAAGATAAGACTAATCCAGGAATCTAGGGCTTTTTCTTGTAAAGTAATCATAACTCCATCCTCCAGCTCTTCCATGGTCTTCTAGGTGACGTTAGTCTACAACTCCGTTACTTATTTATTTAAAAAATGAGTTTATGAAATGCATACAGGGTATTTTGACAAGTCAGAAAATACCATAGTTATGGTTCCTACAGGGCTAACGTATTCATCTTTCACAAGCGAAATGTTAAGGCATACATTTATGTGCCAAACTAATTAGCAATTATGTGCACCTTATAAACAAATGATCATCTCATAACTACAGTATTTCCGCTCCTTGGCTCCACAGGGCACAATTCAGAAAAGCATCAACGAGCTGCAAGGCAATGCTCTGTGTTGAGCTGAGAGATTTGTTCTGAGACTGGGCTGTTCTGTAAGCCCTGAAGGTGATGCTGGATGTAGGCTGGTAAGAGGGCTCTTGGTCTCTTTCAGGTCTTGGTGCAGTACGTGTCTGGCCCCACTGGAGTGATGAGTGCTCTGCGGAGCTGTAGACGGTGGGCTAGCTACCGTCCTACTTTGACGAAGATGTTGTTCAGCTCTCTCCACAATGGACTCACTGTCTCAGATAATTGGTAAATTGAGGGAAAAATATCTTTTATCTCTCTGCTAACAAGTTCCCAGCTATGGTTTTTCCTAAACTTAGCATTCTTCTCCACCCCTTTATACAAACAATAGACCCCACTCCCAGCCACCATGTGACCGAGGTGGACCTGGAGACTCATTCCCACGGAATTTTTCCCATCCAGAGGTGGCAAGAAAGATTTTCCGCATCCATCGTGGAATGTGAGGATAGGGAAAGAACTGACTGCTGCTGTGTGTCCAGTCTCACGTGGGTAAATATCTTGTCTGGGAGAACAAAGCTGATACATGAAGACAAAGGACTGGAAAACGGACAGAAGGTTTTGATGACATTAGAGCTCCTGATGCTCAAGAAATTCAGTCTTTCCAAAGTTTGGCCACCCAATTCTTCTTTTGAATGTGGGAGTGAATGATCATCACTCAGTGGTGTCTGACTCTTTGACTGTGGGATCTACCCCTTCATCATGAAAATAACTCCATCTGATGGGGCAGTGGGTAAAGAATCTGCCCGCAGTTCAGGAGATACAGAAGACATGTGTTCAATCCCTGGGTTGGGAAGATCCCCTAGGGGAAGAAATGACAACCGACTGCAGTATTCTTGCCTGAAAAATCCCATGGACAGAGGAGTCTGGCAGGTTATAGTCCATGGGGTCACAAAGAGTCGGACACAACTTAGTGATTAAATAATAACAACTCCATGAAGCATCCATTTTCCCCCTAAGTTGCCTCCCACTCATAATAATAATAATAATTAAACTGTCTAAAACATCAGCCAAGGCCAGTGAGAAGTTTTTTAAGCTAAGCTTTCATCTGAAGAAAGGAAATCCCAAATACATATTCTTTTCCATCAGCATGTTGAGTTTCCATTGTTGTTGTTGTTTAGTCACTAAGCTGTGTCTGACTCTTTTGTGAGCCTGTGAACTATAGCTTGTCAGGCTCTTCTGTCCATGGAATTTTCCAGGCAAGAATACTGGAGTGGGTTGTAATTTCCTCCTTCAGGGGATCTTCTTGACCCAGGGATCAAACCCACATCTCCTGCATACCTACCTTGAAAATACATGCACAAAAGTGCTTCATAAAGAAAAATTGCAGACTTCAAGGAGACAGCCTTAATTAGACAATAGAGTATGACCCATTTTTCAACTCTGATTAAAAGGAAAACAATAAAAGCAGAACACAAAGCTTTCCTCCGTAACTGTAGCAACATTTAAATGGAATGAATATAGAATCTGAATCTAATTAAAAAGTCACCCAACGATAGTATCAGGATATTGAGGTTAATGTGTTTAGTATTGTAGGATATTAAGACAAATTACTTTTAGTTTATTTGTTAATCTTTCTCTGCAACAGAAATGACATATTCAATGTTATCGATTGGTACTAATGAATTCTCCGTATATGAACGGCTACTAGTTTGAGAACTTCCTCATGCTATCATTCTAGCAGGTAAATCTTATTTTGTATGTGTTAAAATAAAGGCATCTGAGGGAATTTAATTATACACTAAGGCCATCAAAAATAATAATAGCTAAGAATACTATAGTATTTACTATATACTAGATAGTACTCTAAGTTTTCCACATATCTAGGTTCCCTTTAATCTTATAACAGACTTAGAAATGCTTATTATACCCATTTTACAGATGAGAAAACTGAGGAACTGAAGTAGAGGGGACTTAACTTGGCCAAGTGTCTGATGAGAGGAAGAGTAAGTCAGAGGAAAAGGAAGTGTTGAGATACAAGGAGCCTGGCTCCAGAGTCTGTGTTTCTAACTGATTTTACCTCTCAAAGGCAGGATCAAAGGTCATGGAATAGACCGTTTTAAGTGCTTATCCAGAGTTCTGTTTCCCCTGCTTTGTCTTTCTCAAAGTTCCTAGATTTTGTGAGGGTATGCAGTCCATGAACTTTCTGGGAAACTCAGCTAATTCATGCTACAGGAGTGAAGCCTGGGTGGTGAAATCCAGTTAGCACACACTCTCCTCCCAGCCACAGCCATTCGTTCCAGAATGGTCCTGGGACCGAAGAGAGTCACAGCTTTCCTAGGGGCAGATCGCAGCTCTGCTGTCAGAATGCTGGAGCAGACAGACCCTCACTCTTGGGATCACAAGTGAGGGAACTGTGAAGCTGGAACTGCTGCAGCCGCCGTGCTACCATAAGCAAACTGGTTTCGCATGTAGCTGATGGTGTGGAAGGCAGAGAAAAGGGACAGAAGTCTCCACATCCTTCATGACCTCTTTGAGCCACTGATCAAACGGACCATGAAGTCTGACCTCCCATGAGCTTCTAGTGTTGTGCAAGCCATTAAATCCACTTTAGGAGTTAAAGCTACTTTGAGCAGAACAAAATATAGACTATTTCCCCTGCCTTTTAACTTAGGAGGACTAAGAAGAAATGTAGTGTTCTTCTAGAGGATAAAGCAACTCCACTAGAGCCAGTAAGAATTAGATACTGTATAAAGCCACATAGAGATGTCCCTGGCAGTCCAGTGGTTAAGGCTTTACCTTCCAAAGCAGAGGGTGCTGGTTCGAATCCTGGTTGGGCAACTAAAATCGCATGTGCCTTATGGCCAGTAAACCAACCCTCTTACACTGTTGGTGGGAATGCAAACTAGTACAGCCACTATGGAAAACAGTGTGGAGATTTCTTAAAAAACTGGAAATAGAACTGCCATATGACCCAGCAATACCACTTCTGGGCATACACACTGAGGAAACCAGATCTGAAAGAGACACGTGCACCCCAATCTTCATCGCAGCACTGTTTATAATAGCCAGGACATGGAAGCAACCTAGATGCCCATCAGCAGATGAATGGATAAGGAAGCTGTGGTACATATACACCATGGAATATTACTCAGCCGTCAAAAAGAATTCATTTGAACCAGTCCTAATGAGATGGATGAAACTGGAGCCCCTTATACAGAGTGAAGTAAGCCAGAAAGATAAAGAACATTACAGCATACTAACACATATATATGGAATTTAGAAAGATGGTAACGATAACCCTATATGCAAAACAGAAAAAGAGACACAGAAATACAGAACAGACTTTTGAACTCTGTGGGAGAAGGTGAGGGTGGGATGTTTCAAAAGAACAGCATGTATACTATCTATGGTGAAACAGATCACCAGCCCAGGTGGGATGCATGAGACAAGTGCTCGGGCCTGGTGCACTGGGAAGACCCAGAGGAATCGGGTGGAGAGGGAGGTGGGAGGGGGGATCGGGATGGGGAATAAGTGTAAATCTATGGCTGATTCATATCAATGTATGACAAAACCCACTGAAATGTTGTGAAGTAATTAGCCTCCAACTAATAAAAAAATTAAAAAAAAAAAATTAAATAAAATACTTTAAAAATGGTCCACATTATAAAAAAGGAAAGAACTTAGAAAAAGCAGCATTCATTCAGACCAGTAGCATGGTCAGTAATACATGTTTTGCTTTTTAAATGTTTGCTAATGTAGGATTGAGATAGCAAACACATAAGGTGCCAACCTTGCCCACCCTGACATTCATAGCAGACATTGCTGATCAGCCACCATGGGCTTCTGCTGAGCCAGCGTTCCTTCTTGACATTGTGCTTGAGGTAAACACAATCAGGAGATCAGAGTTTGTAAAGGAAATTCGTGATCACTGATTAAGTAATCATTAAGCTTTAGCACAACATAAACTTGGCAATTTTGTGAAAGCACTTCACTGTAAATCAACATTGGTTCATAGGAACACTATTATAACTGTGAGTTACATTGGCGTCCGAGGAAGCAAACTTGCTATAAATCACAGAATAATGGGAAATGTGACATAAAAACACAACCTTAATAATAAATAATAAACCTTAAAATAAATAATAAAATTGTACTCTGAAGCCTATTAAAAGAACCTACATTTATTGTATCCATTTATTTTATGAGGCATCCCACTATACTATGAATAATACTTTCAGCTTATAAAATTATAATTCTGTTGTATCATACATTTTACACAAAATGAACCCATAAGATGATATAAATATTACCTGAATTTTTAATTGACAGTGATATTTTCATTTAGATAAACCTTTTTCATGGGATTAGGTGGCCATCAAACAGCTAACTAATCAGTCAGCCAATAAAAAACCAAGTATCAAATTAAATTTCAGAGCTTTCAATAGAAAGACCCTATAGAGGGTAGACAGATTCAGAATCATTCCCCTGGTATTACAGATTAGTACATTTATGCTAATGGTTATCAGATGTTTTCCCATTGAAAATAATTTTTAAAATATAATTTCTTTTGACTCTTTCTTGTCTCATATATTATGGAAGTAGCTATTCTACATCATTCAAATATCAGTCTTAAGGGGTTTCATATATGTAGGCAAATCACTATTTAAAAGTCTTTTAACAATTTATCTTGGGAACCATACCAAGAGCCTCCATTAAGTCACTATACCAGTCCAGCATTAATTCCTACTTGGGTACCTATCTAGGGCTGGGTACTATTTCAGGCACTAGGGACATGTAACAGTCAAGAAAACACACATACTTCCTTCCCATGTGGGACTTAATTTAATATTTGTTCAATTGAACAAAAGTTAATAACAATAAAGGTTTATAATAAATGTTTGTGCATGCTTAGTTGCTTACTCATGTCCAACTTCTTATGACTGTACTGTAGCCCGCCAGGCTCCTCTGTCCATGGGATTTTTCAGGCAAGGATACTGGAGTGGGTTGCCATTTTCCTCCTCTGGGAGTTCTTCTCGACCCAGGGATCGAACCCACATCTCCTGTAATATGCTAAGCCATTGGGAAAGCCCATCATAATTAATATCCGGCCATACTCCATTTGGAGTTTTTGAAGATTTCAGAAAAAAACTATTTTCTGTCACTGTTGGACATGACCACTGATGTATTAAGGTGTATTTTGATATTGAAAAATCATAGTCTAGCTAGTTCTCACCTTTTCTCATTGACTGGCTTCCTCATCTCCTTTTCCAGGTCACTAGATTAAGAAACTGGAGAAGGCAATGGCACCCCACTCCAGTACTCTTGCCTAGAAAATCCCATGGACGGAGGAGCCTGGTAGGCTGCAGTCCATGGGGTCGCTAAGAGTCGGACACGACTGAGCGACTTCACTTTCACTTTTCACTTTCATGCATTGGAGAAGGAAATGGCAATCCACTCCAGTGTTCTTGCCTGGAGAATCCCAGGGATGGGGGAGCCTGGTGGACTGCCATCTATGGGGTCGAACAGAGTCAGACACGACTGAAGTGACTTAGCAGCAGCAGCAGCTTAAGATACACAGCCCAGTTCTCATAGCCTTCCTGCTCCTGATGTCACTTCAGCAGGGTTTGAACACAACAGAACAATACATGCCCAGTCTCAACAGTTCTTCAAGACAGGGACTGAAGCTTCTTTTATCTGCTCTTGTCAGTGATCTGGTGACTAACCACGTTTATAGACATCCCGTGACAGATGAAGTATTCTGAGAGCCTGCAAGCGAAGTGTCACTTCCCAGCAGCAGCTGTCGGGTGTGAGAGATACAGACCTGTGTGTACAGTTTTCAAGTGGCAGCAAAATGTTGGTCTGACGATCTATCCTGCAAAGGTTGTGATGGATCCAGAGGAAGAGAGGAAGTTATCCCAAAGGGAGACCTGAAGCTTGAATGCTACATTCTTCCTCTTGCAAATGTTTCAGTTCAGTTCAGTTCAGTCACTCAGCTGTGTCCAACTCTCTGGGACCCCATGGACTGCAGCACACCAGGCTTCCTTGTCCATCACCAACTCCCAGAGCTTAGTCAAACTCATGTCCATCAAGTCAGTGATGCCATCCAACCATCTCATCCTCTGTTGTCCCCTTCTCCTCCTGCCTTCAATCTTTCCCAGCATCAGGGTCTTTTTCAAGGAGTCATTTCTTCGCATCAGATGGACAAAGTATTGGAGTTTCAGCTTCAACATCAGTCCTTCCAATGAAGATTCAGGACTGATCTCCTTTAGGATGGACTGGTTGGATTTCCTTGCAGTCCAAGGGACTCTCAAGAGTCCTCTTCAATGCCACAGTTCAAAAGCATCAATTCTTTGGCACTCAGCTTTCTTTATAATCCAACTCTCACATCCATACATGACCACTGGAAAAGTCATAGCTTTGACTAGACAGACCTTTGTTGACAAAGTAATGTCTCTGCTTTTTAATATGCTGTCTAAGTTGGTCATAGCTTTTCTTCCATGGAGCAAGCATCTTTTAATCTCATGCCTCACTCACCACCTGTAGTGATTTTGGAGCCCAGAAAAATAGTCTGTCACTGTTTCCATTGTTTCCCCATCTCCTTGCCATGAAGTGATGGGACCAGATGCCATGATCTTAGTTTTCTGAATGTTGAGTTTTAAGCCAACTTTTTCACTCTCCTCTTTCACTTTCATCAAGAGGCTCTTTAGTGCTTCTTTGCTTTCTGCCATAAGGATGGTGCCATCTGCATATCTGAGGTTATTGATATTTCTCCCGGCAATCTTGATTCCAGCTTTTGCTTCCTCCAGCCCAGCATTTTGCATTGTGTACTCTGCATATAATTTAAATAAGCAGGGTGACAATATACAGCCTTGACATACTCCTTTCCTGATTTGGAACCAGTCTGTAGTTCAATGTACAATTCTAACAGTTGCTTGAATGCTACATTCTTTCTCTTGCAAAGGTTTCCATGGGGTTAAATTGCTACCACCTCTGTCTTGTTCAGGTAATAATCGTTCTTTCACATAGCCGACCAAGTGACCTGCATAGTTAATCTTGGTGATATTCTAAGGTAGAGGACCTGTTCTATGGTGATATTTCCTTAGCCTCTTTTTTTTTTTTTTAAATTTGAGTACTCCATGAGAAAAGTAGCCAGGAGTTAATTAATGCATCCTTGCCTCTCTCTCTCTCTTTCAACTGAATCCATGAGTTAGCTATTCTCACCTTTCTGCCCCTGAAACTGTTTCACGCAGACTTTTTTGTACTCCAAAGATTGATAGAGATTGTACTTTTGTTTAAGGAACTGAGAAAAATGCATAGCATATGTAAAAGCAGAATTATTATGTTTAGTTTGTGTCACACGCTGGGCAGTTGTTCGCTGATACCATTTCCTTTTTTCATTTCACCAACCTTAGGACACTTAGACTACATGAGTCCTTCCCCTTCTTCCTTTCTAATTAGGTGTGATCATTCGACTGAGTTCTGGAAAAGTGTAGTGTGTTGGAAGTGACGTACAGAACTTCTATCCTTGACTTTAATTAAAGTTTTTCCAACTCATGATCCGCCAGCTTAATGAAACATGGCAGTAATGGGAGACACATGATAGAAGGCACCAGGATCTGGAAGTCACATTTGGATGAGAGGTAGATGGCACTTAGGATCACCTGCTTTGGACCTCTGGGAGCTAGGAAAGAAGGGACTTTATTGTAACAGTAATCTTAACTAAGAGTTAGTACCCATGTCTGCGCTAAGTCACTTCAGTCACGTCCGACTCTTTGTGACCCTATGGACTATAGCCAGCAAGGATCCTTTGTCCATGGGCTTCTCCAGAGAAGAATACTGGAGTGGGTTGCCATGCCCTTTTCCAGGGGACCCTCCCGACCCAGGGATCAAGCCTGTGTCTCTCCTGTCTCCTGAACTGGCAGGCAGGTTCCTTACCACTAGTGCCATTGATTGTGATCACAATCTAAAGAACAAAGGTAGAGGCAGTGGGTTGAGTTTCAAGTGGAGGTGTTTACTTTTGAAATTGTCTTCTACAAATAAGGTTGCAAAAATTGATAACGACAACAAAACACAGCAATAAAGCAGACAATTGGAGAGCTAGTGTGTTGATACATAATTATATACAAAAAACCAACTCATTTGCTTTTACATGAGATCTTCAGATCCTTCCAAGGACCAGATCCATCCACTATTTTTTATCTCATGGATTTGGAATAAGTGAGAAGTCTGTCATTTTTATTAGTTTCTCAGGCTGAGTCTGAAGTATTGGCACAACAGCAAGTGTCCACGTTGAGCTGTGGACTCCTGGGGGCTTTGTCTGTGGCTGGGGCCTCCTTATTGGAAGGCTTAGCCCATTTCCGTGGGTACACCTGAGGTCTCCTCACCTGGGGGCTCAGTGAGGGATGGGGTGATTTTACAAAGGGAATGTGTTAAAGCCCTAGGATGAGGAGAAGAAAGGGTCGCTGAGCATTCAGAATTGGCTTCTTCCCCCCTAGATTTGATGCTACCCTACTGGGAATGACGAATGAGAAAAGGATCGCAGTAGAACATGGATTTCCATTATCACAGAAATTTCCAGAATGAAGGAAGGACGTTTGTTTTTGAGTTGTAGTGACTGATAAGAATTTGTGAGGCCCTGCAGGAAGCCAGAGATGGATTGGTTCCACCCTCCAATCTTCATGACATTGCCTCTCAGACGCAAGACCAGAACCTATTGGTGAGATCCAACGATCCCCTCCCACACTGAATGGCTGGAAATGAATTGAAATCTGACAAGAGCTGAAAAGTGAGTGGGCATGCCTCGGGCTCACAGGCATAATATACAGTTTCTGAATACACATAGAGAGTGGCAGCCTCGAGAATGGAACTTGTCACTGTGACCAGCCTTTGCAGGAGACCAATCTGAGACGCTGTATATATGAAAGTAATTATCAGGACATGCAAAGAAGGAGCCTGTTAGCAGCAGATGGGTTGTTTTTCTATCAGCAGATGAATAGGAGTCACATAAAGCAAGGCCAATTTCCTTTTGAAGTTCTGGCAGCATTAGGTGCCAGTGTTCCTCATTCATGCTTTGGCTCCTTCCGGGAGCACTACAGGGGATTGGATGCTTGTAATACATAGCACTTATCCATAATTCCTTTTGAAAATATGTCTTTCTGATTTTCAGCTTTCAAAGCTAGCAAGCACATCCAGTGGTCTCTGCCGTCCAAGGTGCAGTTCATAGTTTTCCTCTGCCCGCCATTCTCTCGCCCCTGTGAGGTGTTGAATGAGTATAGTGATGTGCAAGCTTGAAATACAGAGAGAAAGTCAACCTCCTGCAAGTTCAAGGAGCGAAAGGTGCCCTTTGGAACACTTAGTATTGGCTAAATATAATTTTCTCCATTGTGTTCCTATGTTTTTTTCTTCCTCTCACACCATCTTTCCCTCAACCCCAATTTTCTTAGTTATCCTAATTTGTCAAATGGAAGTTTTTCCTCATTAAGTACCTTCCTTTCAGTGCACTCTCTATAAACACAATGGAAAGTGGAAAGAGGCACTGTGAAAAGCATTGTCATTGTATCTAATACTTAAAAGCCACGATTTTGTTACAGGTGAGACAGTGTCATCAGACATAATTAGCTAATTGAGTTCCCATTTTCCTTATTTAAAGTCAGTTGATCTTGTTTAGGGAGGCATGGCAGTTTGGGGGGACACAAGTATCTTACTTCCATTCATGTTTTCTTCTTACGCTTATTGAATCCACGAGTGAGAAACACATGAAGTTAGACATCTCAGGAATTTAACACAAGATGGGAGTCATAGCAGGAAAGCTTTGAGAGCAAGTGAAAGAAGAAAGAGAAGTGGCAACAGCTGACTCAAAATTCCGTTGCAATGCCTGGTTTCAACCCACCGGCTTGAAGTCTTCATTAAATATCTACTATCTTTCCTGCACCCCCATTGCCAGAGTTATAGTCTTCGACAATAGCAAAGGTGATATGGCAGCTGGCTTATTCTGGGAATGGGAACACAACAGGCTCCCAAAGTAATAACATTTCTTATTAAAAGGGAAGATGTCTTTAACCGACCCTTCATTTCTCCCCTGAGACTGGCAGGCAATTTCGACTGTTTATTTTTACTTGGCTCCGATGAATGACTCTATTTCATCCAGCTTCACAATAATTTGGTGGTGCACACTGCTTGCTGGCATCGAGTGGAAGTGTAAGTGAAGGGCATCATTAGAGGCATTCCCGAGCAATCTTGGTGAAATTAGCTTCTTTGGAAACTAAATCAAGCCTTAGTTTCAAGGAGGGGAAAGCCGAATGAGTGGAGAGTAACACGAAATTGACTGAATTATCCTTGGCTTTCAAGGCATTATGCAAGGTCAGAAAACCAGAGTTTAAATTCTGTTTCCACTCATGTGTGCACTCTGTCCATAATAACTAGCTAATGAGCATATTTGTGGTAAAGAATCCACCTGCCAACCCAGGAGATGTAAGAAGTGTGAGTTCGATCTCTGGATTGGGAAGATCCCCTGGAGTAGGGAGTGGCTACCCCCTCCAGTATTCTTGCCTGGAGAATCCCATGAACAGAGGAGCCTGGTGGGCTAATGTGCGGGGTCACCAAAAGTCAGACAGGACTGAGCATTCATGCACAGATGCAATGAACATACTGATACGTACACCATGTTTGTTTACTTTTAGAAAGCATATTTTCATTAAATTGTGCAATCGTGGGTGCACAAATACATTGCTAGTTGGTGACTTGCTTTATTCTCTTTATCTGAACTATAAGTAGATATTTTATTTTTTTTAAGTTTTTGTTGGAGTATAGTTGATTTATAAGGTTGTTAGTTTCAGGAGGACAGCAAAATGAATCAGCTCTACATACACATGTATCCACTCTTCTGCAGATTTCCTTCCCATTTAGGTCACTACAGGGCACTGAGGAGAGTTTCTCATGCAGTATGATAGGTCCTCATTAGTTATCTATTTTATGCATTAGTTAGTTAGCATGAATGCTGGTCGTTCAGTCGTGTCTGACTCTTTGTGACCCCAGGGACTGAGGCCCACCAGGCTCCTCTGTCCAAGAGATTCACAAGGCAAGAACACTGGAGTGGGTTGCCATTTCCTCCTCCAATTTTTCTACACACAGTAGTGTGTATACGTCAGCCCCAGTTTATCCCTCTCTTTCCTCTTACCCCCAGTAACCATTTGTTTTCTACATCTGTAGCTCTATAAATACTGCTGTTTTGTAGATAAGTTCATTTGTACCCCCTTTTTAGATTCCACAGGTAAGCAATATCATATAATATTTGTCTTTCTTTGTCTGACTTATCACTCAGTATGATAATCTCTAGGTTCATCCATGTTGCTGCAAATGGCATTGTTTCATTTCTTTTTATGGATGAGTAATATTCTCTCTCTATATATATATGTGTGTGTGTGTGTGTGTGTGTGTATACACACACACCACATCTTCTTTATCCGTTCCTCTGTTGGTGGACATTTAGGTTGCTTTCATGTCTTTGCTATTCCAAAATATACAAACAGCTTACATAGCTCAATATAAAGCAAACAAAAGAGCAAACAACCTAATAAGAAAATGAACAGAAGACTTAAATACATATTTCTTCAAAGAAGATATTCAGGTGGCCAATAGGCACATGAAAAGATGCTCAGCACTGCAAGTCAACACTCCAATGAGGTACCACTTTACACTGGTCAGAATGGCCATCATCAAAATGTCTACAAATAATAAGTGCCAGAGAGGGTATGGAGAAAAGGGAACTCTCCTACATTGTTGGTGGGTATGTAAGCTGGCGTAGCCAATATGGAGAACACTAAGGAGTTTCCTTAAAAAAAGTAAAAATAGAATTACCATATAATCCAGTAATCCCACTTCTAGGCATATATCCAGAAAAAGAAGAAAACTAATTTGAAAAAATACATGCATCCCAATGTTCAATTGCTCTTTGATTTTCTACTTCTCCCAATAGAAGATAAGCTATAATGAGACTTTTCCTGTCTTGTTAACTGTTATGACCCCAGTTTCTGGAATAATATCTGATAACATAGTAGAATTCTTCATTTATTCAGGAGCTCAAGGGAAAGAGAGGCATAATGCAGTAGTTGGAAATTTAAAATAATGCTTAACAAATTCCCAGCCCAATAACTCTAACTCTGTCCTTCATCCTCTCATTCAAGAAAACAAAGCAGAACATAGGTGAATAAAATAGAATTTTATTCTATTTTAAGATAACAATGAAAGAATGTCCTTGAATCCTTTGATTTCAAGCTTTAATTTTTAAGTTTCATTGGTAATGGTTTTCCTCTAATAGTAATAAGTGTGTTCTAACATCTGTCTTAAAAGGCCCACAGTGTGAATGCAACTGTGACCAGATCAGAGTGACAAACTTGCATTCTCTTCCTCTCTGAACAATTTAATTTCCTTTGGATTCTCGCAAAGAAAACAGTCAACATCCAGCATCCACCACCGGCGCATTTGTGAAGCCACTAAGAAATACACAGATGGGTGAATCCGGGGATGCTCAGACACGCTTGGCCAGGCTAGGTCAGCGTAGAAAGGATACTCAGTCGCTGCCCTTGCGTCTCACCCAATTCTGCCCAGGTCAGTGTGCGGACATTCCCAAAGGCAGGAAATCGGCAGTGTGGCTGGGTTCAGGAATTTGCCATCTTCTTTACGCATTTCATGCTCAGTGACTGAGGACTTGGACATAAATTCTCAGAAGGAAAAAAAAAAATTACACGTAGGGAGGGAAGGTATTCTAGGTGGAGGAGATGTCCCAGTCTTTTTTGTGAACTTGTGTCAGTAAAGTGAATGCAGTGCTCTGATCATCTGGGGCAGCCCAATCTGGGGTTTCTTGAGTCAGCTCTTTCAGAAGCATACAGTCGTTTCCTTTCTCACATGCCTGGCAATCCACGTAGAAGCCAGCATGATTGATACATGTGATTTCAAGATTTGGTGATGATAAGCATGGTGGAATTGCTGACATCACCTACCTTAAGCAGGATAAGTATTAACCCAAGAGTAATTTGGATTGTGGTACTACTAAAAAGTTTGAAGTACAAAAGTGAAAGTGAAAGTTACTCACACAGTCGTGCTGACTCTTTGCAATCCCATGGACTGCAGCCTGCCTGGCTCCTCTGTCCAGAAAATTCTCCAGGCAAGAGTACTGGAGTGGGTTGCTATTTCCTTCTCCAGGGGACCTTCCCGACCTGGGGTTGGGACCCGAGGATCAAACCCGAGTCTCCTGCATTGCAGGCAGATTCTTTAGCAACTGAGCCAGCAGGGAACCCCAAGTATTAATTTTTGTCATATGAAGGCATTGTGCACTTTACTTAAGCAGCATGTTAATTCATATCTCTTTACCATTAGGTTGTAAATTAAATTACTGTCTAAATCGGTGGGTGCCCTTAGCTGAGAAGCATCAGAGACCATGGAGGTTCATAATCGTTGAGAAAATTTACTTGTTATGACAGAGGGTGACAATATACTCATGTATCTTGTTGAGGAGTCAGGTTTCATACATATTTTTTTTATCAATATACAAAATTAAACTTCTAAATCCAGTAGAGCTGAGTGTAAAAGACATTGGGAAAACAAGGGTGTGCAACATTAAGCAAATACAGAAAGTGTCTTAAAGAGTTATGTGTAAAGAATAAGACAAGCAATGTAATCTGTAAATTACTATATCTTATTTATTGCAAAGCAGTAATTCCTTCCCAGAGCACAAGGCTAATGATTCAATATAGGTTTTTCTTATTTGATTTGATCTCTTCATAAGATACTATAGTGCAAACCAGATTCATGATCAATCCCTATTCCAAATGAATCGATGGAGACCCAGAGAAGTGAAGTGAATGCCTACCCAACCCGTAGTGAACACTGAGGCCACAGGTTGACCTAACATCCGATATGTAAATGGGTGACATCTCAGGAAATGATGCTTACATGTTTCCACCTGGTGCATATGATGTGCTTTTTTAATAAACAGACCTAACTAACATGAAAAAAAAAAAGTGGTTAGCACATATCCCTTTGTCATGGAGAAAATTCATAAATTAACTTGAAGGAAGGTGCTCACTACAAATGGGGGAAATCTTCTTTTAGTTCCTGATTAAACAGTAACGATTCCAAGGACCAGATTGCTTTTGCTAAGTGTTATTTTTCTCTGCTTTGTTTTCCATTCTGGGTAGCACACTGATTTCAGGTTTCTTCATTTGTTTATTTCCTTAAATAAGGAGAAGGGTCATTTCTCCCATTGCTGCAGCAGTTTGCTGTCCCTTCGAGATAAAGGAGATGTAGGCTGATGCCATCCTTGATTTTTCCTTATTTACTGTAAATAATGTTTTTAGATAACTTAGATGCCTTCCCCCCAGTTCTGATTTTGGGATGCGGGGTGGGGTAGAACACACATAGGGATGTGAAATGTCTTACTGGGCTCCCACAAGCCAGGAGTATGCAGAGACAGCTAGACTGTTTACAACCTAATTGGCAGTGTCGTAGATCATAGGATGCCCAAAGTTCACCAGGAGGAGATAAAGATGTCAGAGAGGACCCCTGAAGAGATACATCAAAAGCTTCTCCCTTCTGCCTCTCTCGATAACGATTCCAACTGTGTATTGCGGGTTGTGGGTTGTTATGGTGACAGGCACGGGGTATAACCTGGGAGGCAAAGAAAGAAAATAATTTGGCCAGGAAATCATCTCTAAAATCTTTGCCTGTGAGATAGGTTTAAAATACTGCCTCGCCTGCAGATTGTACAGTTGAGCAGCAGAATGTAGAATGTGTGTGGACATTTTTAAGTTAATAAAGCTTTCCATCTTTTTTGTTTTATATATATATAAAGGCAATAGTGCACAGGGTCTAAGAATGTAAACTCTGACATTAGAATGCCTTGTTTCAAAACTAGTTGTCTCTATGTAACCACTTGTGCAATCTTGGTCTTAGTTACTTTAACTCTCTGAATCTTCACCTTGGGGATGATGATAACATCCATTTTATTAATATAAGCATGTTTTGAGGATTAGGCATGTTAAACACTGAAAACAATGAAGGTGAAAGTGTTACTTCCTCAGCAGTGTCAGCCTCTTTGCAACCCCATGGACTGTAGCCATTCCCTTCTCCAGGGGATCCTCCCAACCCAGAAATCGAACGTGGGTCTCCTGCACTGCAGGCAGACTCTTTACCATCTGAGCCACCACGAAAACCCTATGAAAACAATGCCCTACCCATAATAAACGATTAACCTGCGTGGCTCGCCTGTGTGTGTTCAGTTGCTCAGTTGTATCCAAGTCTTTGCAACCTCCCGGACTGTAGCCCACCAGGCTCCTCTGTCCATGGAGTTTTCCAGGCAAGAATATTGGAGTGGAGCACCATCTCCTCCTCCAGGGGATCTTCCTGACCCTGGGATTGAACTCGCATCTCTGGCGTCTCCTGCCCTGGAGGCAGATTCTTTACTGCTGAGCCAGTGTGGCTTTCTGCGGCTGTCGTAATTGTTCTATATTTTCACAGGGGCTAATATAGTTGAACAACCCCAGTCTGAACTGGGTAGGTTCACTTCTACTTTGATTTTTTTTCAATAAATATACAGGCAGCCCCCTGGAGCTGGGGGTTTCAATATTTCTAGATTCAACTAACCACAGAAGGCAAACTTAATACATGATCCATGGTTTGTTAAAGCTGCCAGTATGGAATCTGCCCATAAGGAGGGTCATTTATGGTACTTGAGGATCCAGGGATTATGATATTGATGCTGGATCCTGGAACCAGTCCGTGGTGGGGATGACTGTATGGCATATGGGTGACATGAAGGCTATGTGGTCAGCTGCCTGGATTTCAGTTCTTGTTTAATCCCTTCCTAGCTGCGTGACTTTGAGCAAATCACTTAACCTCTCTGAACCTCAGCTTTCTCATCTGTAAAGTGGAGGGATTTGTAGTGGATACTTCATATGATACTTGTAGAATAAATGAGGAAACTCCTGTCAAATAATAGTGCCTATTGGATTATAAGTGAGCTGTTATTATTTAAAGAAGTTAAGACTAGTGAGGTGATACCAGGAATGGGGTGGTATAGTGGTACCAGCCATAACACTATGGTATAATATGATTCAGGGTTCTGCTTGTAGTACCAGGATAAGAGTTTCCATTGACTAAAGAAATTAAATCCATGAATTTTCTCTTTACAACCTGCAAAGCTTCCTGGGTAAAATCTGAAACTGGCCCATCTACACAGAGGACAGAGGAGAACTGAAGAGGCACACCATTGCAGATTGGTAGGTAGCAAGTTTAATAAGCAAGGGAACTGATATAGGAGGCTTGTCTTGGGCAGCTGCTACACAAGTAGATCTCTGCATCCACCTATCAGGATTTTAAAAGTTTATTTTGTTGTTCAGTTACTCAGTTGTGTTTGACTCTTTGTAACGCCATGGATTGAAGCATGCCAGGCTTCCCTGTCCTTCATCTCCTGGAGCTTGCTCAAACTCTCGTCCAACCTTCAGAAATGCCATCCAACCATCTTATCCTCTGTCATCTGCTTCTCCTCCTGCCTTTAATCTTTCCCAGCATCAGGGTCTTTTAAAATGAGTCAGCTCTTAGCATCAGGTGGCCAAAGTATTGGCGCTTTAGCTTCAGCATCAGTCCTTCTAATGAATATTCAGAATTGATTTCCTTTACCTCCTTGCAGTCCGAGGGACTTTCAAGAGACTTCTCCAACCCTATGGACTGTAGCCTACCAGGCTCCTCTGTCCATGGAATTTTCCAGGCAAGAGTACTGGAGTGGGTTGCCATTTCCTTCTCCAGGGGATCTTCCCAACCAGGGATCGAACCTAGGTCTCCCGCATTGCAGGCAGACGCTTTACCATCTGAACCACCAGGGAAGCCCCAACAGTTAGAAAACATCAATCTTCAGAGCACTCAGCCTGCTTTGTGGTCCAACTCTCACATCCATACATGACTACTGGAAAAACCATAGCTTTGACTAGACAGATATAAGTTTGACTATCAGATACAAGTTTATCCAGAGGACTTAACTGGATTCAGGCACATATACAGTACAGATGGTCTCAATGATGCTTTGCTTTCTCAAGGCTATGTCCTTGGAATGGCTCGCACTGTGGCGATAGTGGGTAGAACATACATCCCAAGGATCAGGAGAGGGTGAAGAGCCTCTCATTTCCCCATGTATTGCTCAAGGGTCAAGCATGCATCATGTCTTCCTGATTATCTCCTCCAACAACTCTTCAATGCTATTATGAAAATAGAACATATGAAAGGAGTGTGTTTATAGAAAGAATGTCCTTATCTTTGATCATAAGCAACATTGAATGATTACAATGATTACTGCTATGAGCACCCAACTATTATTGCCCAATATTTATAGAATAAGAAGTACAGATGTTAACATTTTTTCAAGTGAAATACCTCTTAACTCACATGCATGCATGTGCCCTCAATCATCTCTGACTCTTTTCAACCCCATGGACTGTAGATCACCAGGTTCCTCCGTCCATGAGATTTTCCAGGCAAGAATACTGGAGCGAGTTGCCATTGCCTTCTCCACAGGATCTTCCCAGCTCAGGGATCAAAGCCATGTCTCCCAAGTCTCCTGTATTGGCAGGCAAATTCTTTACCAGCTGAGCCACCAGGGAATTCCCACCAAATTGAAAATAACTTGACATTTTAAGACTCCATGATTATCAACCTAATAATACTGAATTGTCATATGTATATAATATTATTAATTGTATTATCATTCTTAACTATTTGCTGCCTCCTAAAAGGTAGAGCACACTTTCTTATCTTAATTATTTGGGTTTTGGCCCTAGGTCTTTTTTTGATCAGTGGAAGATAGATGAAAGTGATGATAAACTGGTTGTGAACAGATGCATTAAGCAGCATCTCAGATTCTTGCCACTCTCTTCAGTTTTTGCATTCCACTAAGCCAGCATCAGGGTCTAGAGAGTGTCTGCTCATACAAGAAGTCATATGCAGTCCAATTAAGCTCAGAAGAATCTGGCAAAAATCACAGTAGGTGGCAGGCATCGTGAAATATGAACAATAAATTAAAATTCTGTTTTTATAAGTCACTGGGATTTGAGAAGGCTTCCCTGGTGGCTCAGATAGTAAAGAATCTGCCATCAATGTAGAAGAACTGGGTTCGATCCCTGGGTGGGAAAGATCCCCTGAAGAAAGAAATGAAAGTTGTTTGTTGTGGCAGCAAAAATTGAAGAATAAATAGAGAACCATTTATAGAGGACTTACTATGTGTCCACTGCTTGGGTAAGCATTAAACGTATTCTCTTATTTTATTCTCTCCCTATTTCTATGAACTGAGCTTTATTATTCCTATTCATCAGATGAAAGACAGAGTCAAAAAATGTTGAATAATTTGCTATAGAAATAATTAGGGACCACATTGAGATTCAACTCAACACTGTCTAACCCCAACAACCAGAATTATAGGCAACAATAGTGTGCTGTATCCTAAGGACAGAAATTACCTGGGTTGGATTTATAGGTGAAATATGTCCAAATCCCAGCCTTTCCATATGGCTAAACCTTGACGTCCCCCTGGAGAAGGAAAGCGTAACCCACTCCAGTATTCCTACCTGGAGAATCCCATGGACAGGGGAGCCTGGTGGGCTGCAGTTCATGTGATCGCACAGAGTCTGACATGACTAAAGCGACTTAGCACACAGCACAAGAATTCTTAGCATATTTTTAAAAATGAGAAACAATACACACAGCATTTTACAACCAGACCCAAAAGTAAATAATAAGTATTAAATAACCATGAAAAATTTCTAGGACCAAAACTTTTATGACACTGGATTTATTTAGGTGACTCAGACACAACCCAAACCACACTGAATCATATTCAAATGATTTAAATTCTCATGGAGAAAAGAAGCCAGAGTTTTATTCTAACTCTTTTAGACTCTTAGCACAGTCTCCATGGCCCTTTCTACATAAACTCTGGCCTTAAGAAAAGGCCCCCGGGCCTCTTTGACTTTTTCTCCCTAGTTGAGCTTTGAGGATTCCTCTCAATTTGAAGAATGAATAATTCAGAATTAGAAACTCTACAACATGGGCCTTACCATTCCTTAGCCTCCCAACTTGGTCGTATCCTCATTATGGGAAAAGCCATTCCAAAAGGCAAACAGCTTTTCATAATTGTTATTTAATGAATATTGCTCACTCCTGGGATTTCTTTCTCAGGGTGTATTTGTAATTCAAAGGTCACCATAATACCACTGGCATACACAAGGATTCTGAGAGATTTGTTCCTCCTGCTTGAAATTCAGATACAGTGGCACAGTAGATTAGTCCGGGAGCCTTTTCTGTGGCCTGGGTCACCATTAGGATGAATCTGACTTCCTCTTCATTTTAGGCCTTCACCAGTCACTCAGAAAGCTGACCCAGGAACATGGACTCTGACTGGGAGCTTTTGCTCACCAGCTGGGCATAAGGGGGACGTCATGACATGAAAAGGTTCCATGCTCTGCCACGGTCATTATTCCTCCCCATAACTGGCCCTAATGGCTCCTAAATGGCTTTCTCTTTGAGATAATTTAAGCTGGAAAAGTCGGCCCCAGAGAATAATTTAGGTCTCATGTGTGTACATATTTGCAGGATTTATATGGCAAGCCACCCTTAAATTAGTAATGGCAGTCTCATTTCAAGATATTATAGATTGAAATAATATTCCACAAGAATGCTGTTCTTCAAATAGGCATGGGTGATGATTACTTATTAGTTTAAAATGCTTCCCTTCTTCCCTTCGCGCCAAACACCACTTCCACTTCGAATGAGCCTGAAGCTCTAACACACTACAGTTTATGCATGAAGATTGGCTGCTTAGAAGCATTTGTGGCTTGAGCTAGAGGGGAGACAAATATTCTCTAAAATTCACAGTGTTTATGGTAAATACTTGTTTACTTCAAAAAAAGCCGAATTAAAAAATCAGAAAGGAGAAGTTCGAGGGTAGCCAGCATGGTTTGTGTGTTTGTATATAGATGTCTCTGACTGTGAGAGAGAAATTTTTCTTTTTTCTTCTCTCTGCTTTTATTTTATAGACTGTGATATTTGGAGTTCGCTGTTGGGGTTATTTCCAATCAAATTGCATTCAGCCTCGGAACAATGGATAGATTGTCAGCATGGACGATAGTGGGTTGCGGGCCACAGTTCTCCAGGTTTAAATGGAAGATATAAAACTAATGTCTGTAAGGCCAACATTTCTTCTTCCTCCCCTACAAAAATATCTGATGGTAATTTTGAGAATAGAGTCTTGAAGGAAGCAGCCAATAAAAGCTCAGAGAAGAATGAAAACTTTTGAATGCAGAAAGCAAGTTCAAGGGCTCAGTTTCCTTATGAGACCCCCCCAACACCAGTGGCAAGGATCACACTCCAATGGCATTCTCCTGCCCTCACTGCTCTTTGCCCCCATCAGGTAGTCAACTGCTGATCTTTGTTCAATACTAGCTTACACGCTGAGGCTCAGATGAGCCCAAAACAGAGTGCATTTTCTGGAGCCTTCTTCAAATTTCAAAACAAATACAAGCTGTCATACAGGGTGCTCACCACATGATAGATGCTGACCTGCAGCTTTAAACACATTATCCCAGAGACAGAGAAGAACAGCAGCAACGTAGTAAGCAGTGGCACACGTGGGCAGGCCACTGCGGGGCTAACTTTTAGTACGTGGTATATTCTCGAAAAAGTTGTCTAAGCCTCCTGTTGCCATTTTGCCCTCCTGTTCTCATGTCCAATCCACTAAGATTTTTACCCCTACCATTTCACTCTAATTCCTTTTATCAAGGCCATCAGTGACATCTGTCATAGTAATTCCAGTGGTCATTTTTCAGTATGTACCTTTATTAACCTGTCAGTAGCACTTGATGTACTATTTTTCATAATGATGATGAAAAGTGGAATGTAAGCCAGAGAAAAGACATTTTCTGAGAAATTCAATTTAAAATTGCCTATCTGAACAATATAGAAAAGATATACTGGCACAAATAGATGGTGGATGGAGGTAAAAGAAGACATGATATGTACCTATAGTCATTCACTTTGCTATACAGCAGAAATTAACATAACAGTATAAAACAACTACTCCAATAAAAATTAATTTAAAAAAGAAGATATAACACAGAAAGCATGGGCATGAGGTGTTGAGAAATTCTTTTAGAGTTAGTTATCTATTTGAAGAAAACAAAAAAACTGGCAAAAATAGATGGTGAAATAGAGATAAATAAGATATGACACAGAAGTTATGGGCGTGAGATGCTATGTGGCTAAGTAAGAGCTTCAGGCATATCACTGCAACATAGCAATGAGTATTGTTCTTATGTTTATGTATTCCATTCATGATCAAAGAAAACTAACCAAACTGATCACATGGATCACGGCCTTATCTAACTCAATGAAACTATGAGCTATGCTGTGTAGGGCCACCCAAGACAGACGGGTCATGGTGGAGAGTTCTGACAAAATGTGGTCCACTGGAGAAGGGAATGGCAAACCACCCCAGTAATCTTGCCTTGGGAATCCCATGAACAGTATGAAAATGCAGAAAGATATGACACTGAAAGATGAACTCCCCAGGCCAGTAGGTGCCCAATATGTTACTGGATAAGAGTGGAGAAATAGCTCCAGAAGGAATGAAGAGACTGAGCAAAAGCAGAAATAACACACAGTCGTGGATATGTCTGGTGATGAGAGTAAAGTCTGATGTTGTAAAAACAGTATTGCATAGGAACCTGGAATGTTAGGTCCATGAATCAAGGTGAATTGGAAGTGGTCACACAGGAGATGGTAAGAGTGAACATCGGCATTTTATGAATCAGTGAACTAAAATGGACCAGAATGAGCAAATTTAATTCAGATGGCCATTATATCTACTATTATGAGCAAGAATCCATTAGAAGAAATGGAGTAGCCCTCATAGTCAACAAAAGATACGAAATGCAGTACTTGGGTGCATTCTCAAAAATGACAGAATGATCTCTGTTCATTTCTTAGGGAAACCATTCAATACCACAGTAATCTAAGTCTATGTCCCAACAACTAATGCTGAAGAAGCTGATGTTGAACAGTTCTATGAGAACTACAAGATCTTCTAGAAGAAACACCAAAAAGAGATGTCCTTTTCATCATAGCGGAGTGGAATGCAAAAGTAGGAAATCAAGATACCTGGAGTAACATATAAGTTTAGCCTTGGTGTACAAAATGAAGCAGGGCAAAGGCTAATAGAGTTTTGCTAAGAGAAGGCACTGGTCATAGCAAACACCCTCTTCCAACAATGCAAGAGAAGACTCTACACATGGACATCACCAGACAGTCAATACTGAAATCAGACTGATTAGATTATTTGCAGCCAAAGATGGAGAATCTCTATACAGTCAGCAAAAACAAGACCGGGAGCTGACTGTGGCTCAGATCATGAACTCCTTATTGCCAAATTCAGACTTAAATTGAAGAAAGTAGGGAAAACCACTAGGCCATTCAGGTGTGACCTAAATCGAATCCCTTTCAATTATACAGTGGAAGTGACAAATAAATCCAAGGGATTAGATCTGATATACAGAATCATGAAGAACTATGGACGGAGGTTCGGAACATTACATAGGACCCGGTGATCAAAACCATTCCCAAGAAAAATAAATGAAGAAAAGCAAAATGCCTGTCTGAGAAGACCTTACAAATGAGAAAAGAAGAGAAGTAACAAGCAAAGGAGAAAAGGAAAGATATAGCCATCTGAATGCAGAATTCCAAAGAATAGCAAGGAGAGATAAGAAAGCCTTCCTCAGCGATCAATGCAAAGAAATAGAGGAAAACAATAGAATAGGAAAGAATAGAGATCTCTTCAGGAAAATTAGAGATACAAAGGGAACATTTCATGCAAAAATGGGCACAATAAAAGACTGAAACAGTATAGACCTAACAGAAGCAGAAAATATTAAGAAGAGGTGGCAAGAATACACAGAAGAGCTGTACAAAAAAGATCTTCACAACCCAGATAATCACGATGGTGTGATCACTCACCTAGAGCCAGGCATCCTAGAGTCTGAAGTCAAGTGAGCCTTGGGAAGCATCACTATGAACAAAGCTAGTGGAGGTGATGGAATTCCAGTTGAGCTATTTCAAATCCTAAAAAGATGATGCCATTAAAGGACTACACTCAATATGCCATCAAATTTGGAAAACTCAGCAGTGGCCACAGGACTGGAAAAGGTCAGTTTTCATTCCAATCCCAAAGAAAGGCAATGTGAAATAATGCTCAAACTACTGCACTATTGCACTGATTTCACACACTAGCAAAGTAATGTTCAAAATTCTTCAAGCCAGGCTTCAACAGTACATGAACTGAGAGCTTCCAGATATTCTAGCTGGATTTATAAAAGGCAGAGGAATCAGAGATCAAATTGCCAATGTCCACTGGATCATCAAAAAGCAGGAGAATTCCAGAAAAATATCTGCTTCATAGACTATGCTAAAGCCTTTGACTGTGTGGATCACAATAAACTGGAAAATTCTGAAAGAGATGGGAATACAAGACCATCTTACCTGCCTCCTGAGAAATCTGTATGCAGGTCAAGAAGCAACAGTTAGAACTGGACATGGAACAATGAACTGGTTCCAAATTGGGAAAGGCTGTATATTGTCACCATGCTTATTTAACTTACATGCAGAGTACATCATGAGGAACTCTGGGCTGGTTGAAGCACAAGCTGGAATCGAGATCGCCGGGAGAAATATCAATAACCTCAGATATGCAGATGACACCACTCTTATGACAGAAAGTGAAGAGGAACTAAAGAGTCTCTTGATGAAGGTGAAAGAGGACAGTGAAAAAGCTGGCTTAAAACTAAACATTCAAAGAACAAAGATCATAGCATCTGTTCCCATCACCTCATGGCAGATAGATGGGGAAACGAAATAGTGACAGACTTTACTTTTTTGGGGTTCCAAATCACTGCAGATGGTGACCGATGCCATGAAATTAAAAGATGCTTGCTCCTTGGAGGAAAAGCTAGAACCAAACTAGACAGCATATTAAAAAGCACAGACATTACTGCCAACAAAGGTCCATCTAGTCAAAGCTACGATTTTCCCAGTGGTCATGTATGGATGTGAGTTTGAACTATAAAGAAAGCTGAACACCAAAGAATTGATGCTTTTGAACTATGGTGTTGGAGAAGACTCTTGAGAGTCCCTTGGATTTCAAGGAGATCCAACCAGTCCATTCTAAAGAAAATCAGTCCTGAATATTCGTTGGAAGGATTGTTGCTGATGCTGAAACTCCAATCCTTTGACCACCAATGCAAAAACTGACTCCTTGGAAAAGACTATGATGCTGGGAAAGATTGAAGGCAGGAGGAGGAGGTACAACAGTGGTTTAGATGGATGGCATCACCAACTAGATGAACATGAATTTGAGCAAGCTCTGGGAACTGGTGATGGACAGGGAAGCCTGGTGTGCTGCAGTCCATCGGGTCACAAAGAGTTGGACACGACTGAGTGACTGAACTGAACCACATGGCGTTTGAAACCACCAGCTAGGCCATTTACATGGGACACTCTGATAAACATCTTGTAAAGTTGAGACACATGAAATGTTAAAGAATGATGGTTCCTCTGCTGTACTAGGCAGTGTGCTATAATTTCTAGCTGTTTCAAATGTGCTCACCTAATCCTTACAATAGCCACCTTCTCTGGTGGCTCCATCGGTAAAGAATCCACTGGCTATGCAGAAGACCTGGATTTGATCCTGGGTTGGTAAGATCCCCTAGAGAAGGAAATGCCCACACATAGCAGTATTATTGCCTGAGAAATGGACAGAGGAGCCTGGAGAACTACAGCCCATGGGGTCACAAGAGTTGAACATGATTTAGCGACTAAACCACTTCTAATCCTGACAATAACACTGCAAGCTTTATATACTATTATGATCACTTCATGGGGAATAGATGGGAAAGCAGTGGAAACAGTGTCAGACTTTATTTTTTGGGCTCCAAAATCACTGCAGATGGTGATTGCAGCCATGAAATTAAAAGATGCTTACTCCTTGGAAGGAAAGTTATGACCAATCTAGACAGCATATTAAAAAGCAGAGATATTACTTTGCCAACAAAGATCTGTCTAGTCAAGGCTATGGTTTTTCCAGTGGTCATGTATGGATGTGAGAGTTGGACTATAAAGAAAGCTGAGTGCTGAAAAATTGATGCTTTTGAACTGTGGTGTTGGAGAAGACTCTTGAGAGTCCCTGGGACTGCAAGGAGATCCAACCAGTCCATCCTAAAGGAGATCAGTCCTGGGTGTTCATTGGAAGGACTGATGCTGACGCTGAAACTCCAATACTTTGGCCACCTCCTGCGAAGAGCTGACTCATTGGAAAAGACCCTGATGCTGGGAGGGATTGGGGGCAGGAGGAGAAGGGGACGACAGAGGATGAGATGGCTGGATGGCATCACCGACTCGATGGACATGAATTTGAGTAAACTCCGGGAGTTGATGATGGACAGGGAGGCCTAGCGTGCTGCTATTCATGGGGTCGCAGAATTGGACATGACTGAGTGACTGAACTGAAATGAACTGAACTGATGGTCCCTAAACTGAGCTTACAGAACTGAGCATAAGTAATTTTTCTAGTTCTTACAGATAGTTAGTGTAGAGCTGGTTGAAAGGTATATCCTTTCATATTAATATTATTGCTGTGCATGTACATATTTATTAATACAAGCAAAATACATGTATTGGTGTTTTCTTATTATGTTAATAGAGTTGGAAAATTTAAAAATAATGAATCTATTTTAAAAACTTGAGCCCACTGATCTAGAGCAGAGATCAGGAAATTTTTTCTGATTGTTTAAATCAGAATCTGATTTAAATCTGATTGTTTAAATTGTTTAAAATGGCCACACGGTAAATGTAGTGTTTGTGCGCTATACCAGCTCTGTTCTGAATACAGCTCTGCTAAGGCAGGTATAGACAATATGTAAATAATTAGGCATGGCTGTATTTCAATAAAATTTTATTCACAAAAGCTGATGATGAACACGATCTGACCCCTGTAGTTTCCCGACTTCTCAATATTCTGTTTAATGAAAGCAACCCAAAGTTCTTTCATGACCATAGCAGAGATTGCTACTTGAAATTCAGTACACCTATTATTATTTTCTTTTTTGAAAATAGAATCAGTACTTTCTTTAGCTGGACATATGGCCGTCCAGAATAAAAGTTACCCACACTCCCCACCACCTGAAACAAGCTGTGACCATGTGACAAAGTCTAGCCAATGAGAAGTAAGCAAATGTCTTCTAGGAAATATTGGCAAAAGGAGAGACTCTCTGTTTTCTTGTGGGCTGGTATTTGGATGAAATATCTGGAGTTCCAGCAGCTATTGTAGACCAAGAGGTCACTTTTGGAATGAAACTCTTATGATGGAGCAGAGCAGGAAGACAGAATAAACTTTAGTTCTTTAAGCCATAGGGCACCAAGGCTTTCTATATCCAGACTTCTTTTACATGAAAGAGAAATAAGCCTCTATCTTGATTAACTTCTTATTTGGGTTTTCAGTCACAAGATAGAGGCTTATTTCTCAGCTTAATCTAGCCCTTCCTGGTGCAATGGTCACAAATCTTTCTTATCTATATCAAGAAGATGAACTTGTTCCACATTACCAGGGAAATGACAGGATGGGAATGTTAGGTGAAATAAGAAATGTGAACTGAGCCAGAAGTCATAAAACCTAGTTGTGCCAGTTATTGTGTGATTCTGGGCAAGATGCTTTAAAATTGCTGCCAGTTTCCTCATTTGTAAAATAGAATTGGCTGTACCTAATTCACATGGGTGTTGTGAGGCTAAAATGAAATAAAGTGTGAAGGATACAGGGTAATATTTATCCAATATTTGTAGAATAAGTAAATGCGTATGTGTATAATTTGTGTTAAGATGGAAATAACATACTAAGAAGAGCAAGGATAAACACTAATATAATTAGCATGTTACTTTAGCAGTGAGATGAAAGCTAGTGTTAGGGGACATTTGATCTTTATACATATATGTATTTATTACAATAAGCATATTTATTTATAAATCAAAATAATAAACGGAAGCAAAAAGAATATAAATGTAATATATAATATAAATGCTACATAAACATAATAAATATCAAAACATAAATATAGCCCAATATGACATCAGACAAATATGAGATTTATCTTTGTTGAAACTGAATATGACAAACTGCAAAATCCATTAGTTCCGCAAATTTATTATTATTTACAGAGTAGAAGAAAGGAAGCTGAAGGAGGAAAGTGTGAAAGTGTTAGGAATTGACCAAGAAGTATTTTTTCAAAAAGGCTGAACTGAATATATGCCAACCATGCTGCATGCCTCACTATATCCTGAATGTGCTAGACATCTTTTACCTCTGTGTACACTGATCTGTGTTGTTCTTTCTAACATGTATGCCATTTCCTGCTTAATAAACTTTTGCTTATCTTTAAACTCAAATACTTTTCTCTTTCTAAAATCTCTTACAGCTCTCCCAAGCAGAATACATTTTTTTCTGTAGTTCTTCCACATGCTATAAACATGTTTGCCTAAACATTTCATAGCTATTTATTGATATGCTTTTGTTCCAAAGTATAAGAAAATCTCTAAGACATCTTCTGTTTATCATCTATTCACTGGAAACATTTTGGTGGAGTGTTTCCCATATATCATGTACTGTTTACTTTCAGAAATTACAATGGTGCTCAAGTATACAAACACCCTTTGCTCATGAAACATATTTCACCGGTGGGGAGAAAAAACTCCAAAAGTTAAATGTATAAGATGTCAGATGGAGATTGGACAAAAAGCATGGTTAGTGGATGGTAAAGGGGCAAGGAGGAGCTTTTCAGGTAGAATGTTCAGAGGATTCTCTGACAGATGTCACTTGTTACATGCATGAAGAACTCAATAAGGAAAGGGGTGAGCTCTACATGTGAGCAGAGACCCTGAGGCAGAAGCCTACTATTCATGCTGAAAGACTGCAAGTAAGCCTGTGGGCATGGAGCAAAGCAAATGTGCAGAGAAGTAATTGCACATCAATTTTCAGAAGAAGAGGGAAAAGATTATGTGATTAAGGGCATGGTAAGTCTTTGATCTTTACTTTTAGGTTAGTGAGAAGACTGTTGAGGGTTGTGAGAAGGTAAATGACAACCAATTTACTTAACAAGATCCCACTGCCTTCTCTGTGGAGAACATATTAAATGTGTAAGGAGGTCAGAAGCACAGTTCAGTTCAGTTCAGTCACTCAGTTGTGTCTGACTCTGCGACCCCATGAACTGCAGCACGCGAGGCCTCCCTGTCCATCACCAACTCCCGGAGTTTACTCAAACTCATGTCCATTAAGTTGGTGATGCCACTCAACCATCTCATCCTCTGTCGTCCCCTTCTCCTCCTGCCTTCAATCTTTCCCGGAATCAGGGTCTTTTCCAGTGAGTCAGTTCCTCACATCAGGTGGCCACATTATTGGAGTTTCAGCTTCAGCATCAGTCCTTCCAATGAATATTCAGGACTGATCTCCTTTAGGATGAATGGGTTGGATCTCCTTGCAGTCCCAGGGACTCTCAAGAGTCTTCTCCAACACCACAGTTCAAAAGCATCCATTCTTCAGTGCTGAGGGAATAGCTCGTGATCGTAGCTTAGGTGAGGATGGTAGACATGGTAAGAAGTGGTTTGATTATGGATATATGTTGAAGTCAACTGGCAATTAGTATCTCCAATTACAGAACAAATATTTAATATGCATTTGTGGAAAGAGAGAATTATTGAAATCATTGATTCAATATGAGAACTAGAGAATGTTATCATTTAAATGATTATAAAGAGATAATTCAGTTTCAGTTCTCAAATATAAAGTTATCAGAGAAGCAAAAATAATATTGCGTTTCTTGGGTCTTTGTGAAAAAGTAAGAAATCTTCTGTAAAACTCCAAAGTTTATAGTTACAAAAGCAATCTCTAAATGTTTAAACAGTAAATTATGGTACTGAGAGCACTACTAGGGTGATTAAAAGGTTAGTGGTGTTAAGAAAGCAAAAGCATTTTTACTTCATACAACCCAAAACATGGCTTAGATTATAAGAAATGATTAAAAAATACTTACAAAATTTCTCGTATCTGTGGTTTTGAAAAGAAAAAGTATTCTGGTATTTGCATAATGTTCTAGATGACATACTATATCTTTGGATATTATATAGATATATTAACGTTATACAGAGCGATGTTTACTGACTTCCTGGCTAAAAAAGGATAACGCAGCTAAGTTTAATTGTGATGATATATTTTGCTAGTGAGACTTTAAATTTCCATGAATCATTTTGAAAGATCACATAAAAGAAAAATATGAAAGCTGTAAGAATGATCAAAACCTCACTTTATTCTTGGAGGAAAAAAGTGTTAGGCTAAAGAAAAAAAAAAACTTTAAGAAATGGGTTTGACTTTTCTAAATCACTTCTGGTATTATCCTTCACATCATTTTAAAGTTTGGAATGCACATATAGTCATATCCTGAATCATGATTGTTTAAATTTGAAACCAGAATTGCTCTGATACATTTCGTTTGGACACTATTTTGGGGAATGATCATCTCCTTCTGCACTCAAACCTGTGTGATCTTATGTAATAGGAATTCCACTCCCTCAGAATAATTTTAATAAGGGAATTGCAGCCTCCTCACTGCCTTCACAATCATTCCTCTCCAAGGGAAGCCAGTGGCATCAGATAGACTGAGAGAAGTGTGATACACATGGATGGAATATTCTTACACTTGGCCTGCGGTCTTGTCTGCTCCTTATGAATCTGTACGTTGGTCGCTAATGCGGAAAGGTCTGAGTAGTAGGAAGCCTGTTTGGCCATTTGTCTAAGCCATGACCTCTATTCAAACACCACTGTTGCTCATCTCCATCTGATACTTGTACTATCTTTCAGGGCTTCCCAGATGGGAAAATGATAAAGAACCTGTATATCAATGCAGGAGACATAAGAGACATTGTTTCAATCTCTGCTGGCAGAGGGCATGGCAACCC
Organism: Cervus elaphus; assembly: GCF_910594005.1. Taxonomy (NCBI): domain Eukaryota; kingdom Metazoa; phylum Chordata; class Mammalia; order Artiodactyla; family Cervidae; genus Cervus; species Cervus elaphus. The sequence goes on along the minus strand of NC_057845.1, from coordinate 8,144,111 downwards.
ACTTCAGGACTCTTGCCTGGAGAATCCCATGGTCAGAGGAACCTGGTAGGCTATAGTCCATAGGGTTGCAGAGTCAGTCACAACTGAATTGACTTAGCACACACACAGTATCTTTTAACTGGCCCAGATCTCAAGGAGTGTAGTGGTTCATATTACTTGTCAAGATGGTTGGGGCATGGTGTCCAGATATGTGGTCAAACTTTATACTGATGTTTCTGTGGGAGTGTTTTTGGATGAGATTAACATTTAAATAGATGGTCATTGAGTAAAACAGATTGCACTCTTTAATATGGGTGTACTTCATCCAATTGGTTGAAGGGCTGAATAGAACAAAAGACTGATCTCTCCTAAGCAAGAAGAAATTCTGTAGTAAAGTCATACTTAAACTGAAATACTGGCTCTTCCCTGGGTCTCTGACTTTGGACTTGGATCATAGCATCAACCTGCTGGTCCAAGTTGCAGATTTTGGATTTGTTAGCCTCTGTAGTTGCTGAACCAATTCCTCAAAATTAAACACACACACACACACACATGTAGATACCTAGATACAGACATAAATGTAAGATATCTCCTCTTGGTTTTGTTTCTCTGGAGAACCTTCAATTAATAGAAGTATAATAGAAAAGTGAAGTGTTAGTCACTCAGTTGTGTCCGACTCTGCCTGTCATGTACAGTCTCTGCCCATAGACTGTACCCCACCAGACTTCTCTGTCCATGGAATTCTCTGGGCAAGAACACTGGAGTGGGTTGGCATTTCTCCTCCAACGGATCTTCGCAACCCAGGGATCAAACCCTGTCTCTTGCATTGCAGGCAGATTGTTTATCATCTGAGCCACCAGGAAAGCCAGTGACAGAAGGGAAGTGTAATAGGAGGACTTGAATAATTTTAGCTCATAACCCAACAGATATTGTTCTAAAATTATCAATTAAATAGTTGCTTATATTATAACATAATAATTACTTCTGAAGTCTTCTACCTGGTACTAACAGACTTGACAGCAGAGATATTCTTATGGACCGTCATGCCTTCATTTCAAGGGCAAATTAAGAAAATTTTGCCAACCATTTTGTTGCTCTAAAGTGACTCAGCTAAATCATGGCCCTTTGATAAACCTTTGAGTTGTCCAAACTCATCCCATATAGCTGGAACTAGCACAACACTGCTAATCAACTCCTGTTGTTCAGTCGCTAAATTGGGTCCCACTCTTTGTGACCCCATGAAGTACAGTACATCTGGCTTCCCTGTCATTCACTGTCTCCCAAAGTTTGCTCAAACTCATGTCCATTGAATCAGTGATGCCATCCAACTAACTCATCCTCTGCCACACCCTTCTCTTCCTGCCCTTAATCTTTCCCAGCATCAGGATCTTTTATAATGAGTTGGCTCTTTGCATCCAGTGGCCAAAATATTGAAGCTTCAGCATCAGTCCCTCCACTGAATATTCAGGGTTGATTTCCTTTAGGGTTGGCTGGTTTGATCTCCTTCCTGTCCAAGGGGACTCTCAAGAGTCTTCTCCAGCCCCACATTTTAAAAGCATCAATTCTTTGGTGCTCAGCCTTTTTTATGGTCCAACTCTCACATCCGTACCTAACTATTGGAAAAACTATATATCTTCCCTGGTGGCTCAGATGGTAAAGCGTCTGCTTACAATGGGGGAGACCTGGATTTGATCCCTGGGTCAGGAAGATCCCCTGGAGAAGGAAATGGCAATCCACTCCCGTACTCTTGCTGGGAAAATTCCATGGACGGAGGAGCCTGGTAGGCTACAGGCCATGCAGTCATGAAGAGTCAGACATGACTGAGCGACTTCACTTTCTTTCTTTCACACAGACCTTTGTTGGCAAAGTGATGTCTCTCTTTTTAAGCTGCTGTCTAGGTTTGTCATAGCTTTTCTTCCAAGGAGCAAGCATCTTTAATTTCATGGCTGCAGCCACCATCTGCTGTGATTTTGGAGCCCCCCAAAATAAAACCTGTCACTGTTTCCACTTTCCTCCAATACTTGCCATGAAGTGATGGGACCAGACGTCATGATCTTAAATTTTTTAACTGTGAAGTGAAGTTGCTCAGTTGTGTCTGACTCTTTGCGACCCCATGGACTGTAGCCTGCCAGGCTTCTCCGTCCATGGGGTTTTCTAGGCGAGAATACTGGAGTGGGTTGCCATTTCCTTCCCCAGGGGATCTTCCCAACCCAGGGACTGAACCCGGATCTCCTGCATTGCAGGCAGACTCCTTACCCTCTGAGCCACCAGGAAGTCAGTCCATAGAATTGCAAAGAGTTAGACATGACTGAAGCAACATAGCACACACGCACACACACATCGCTAAATTAAAATTATTATAAATAAGTCAATATGTTACCAGAAACTCTGACATTATTTGGCACTTTATAAAAGGCAAGGGCGGTAAAAGTATTTTATATAATTTATTTATTCTTATACCACCTCATAAGGTAGACTTTTACTATCACCCCCATTCCATAGATGAGGTATAGGCTTATGAATGTTAAAAACTTGTCTGAGGTCACACAATAGAGCTGGTATTCAAACTTAGTCAGTTTTACTCCAGGGCAAGCATTAAAACCAGTTCCCCTTGCTGGAATCTAGTGTAAGAAGTCTGGTTTCCAAAATGTCAGGGTTTGTCATCGTGAAGATGATTGGTTGATCATAGTTGATCATGGTTGATCGTGGTTCATCATGAGGTTGACTGGATGAAGCTGATAGGCCTAGACTGAGCCCATTTCCAATATGGCATAATGTCATAAGGAAGAGACAAATAAAGTAAACTCCATAGCTGTGTAAGTTGCATAGAAACTTCTTTCCTAGGGGAGAAACGGCACAAGTGGGTAAACATCTCACCACATATTGCAATGAACTTACTGAGGCTGATAAAGGTACACCTGGCTGTTTTAGTCACTAATTTTAGAAAATAGCCTGTTTCTGGACCATTATGTGGTGGTTCTTTCTCCATATACTATTTTGCTCAAATCCTTCTTGAAATATAGGCAAAGTATTGCAGCCAGCTTGTGGCCTGTGTGTAACACAGATCATAATGAGATGCAATTATCTTATTTCATACATCTCTATTGATGGTGGTAAACTTAAAAATGTCAGACATTGTTACAGTATTTTTTTTTTATTTTGTTTTTTTGGAACTTCAGCTTTGTATACCCTGCAGGAACTCAATCAACATTGGCTGAATGAATGTTTGCTGGTGACAAATACCTACCTATTTTTCTATCTGTGTTAGCAAGCAGTACCACTGAATGTCATTTCACTCATCCTGAATGATCAATTCTGCCACCCAAGCAGAAACACAACGAGCTAATGAGATGAATTTAAGAAGCCTCTGAGGACTTCTCTGCCATGGAACGTCGCCTGATAGAACTCAATACCGCACACTGTCTGATATGAATTACTCACTGACTCTTCACTCCTATATCATTATACTTTTCATTCTGCTGTGTCTGCACAGAGAGGATTGATTCACACATCATACCCTGTAACATTTATAATCAGAAAGACTGGAAACATTTCACAGAGAAGAAAAACATATAAGAAGACACTTATAGTAACTACACTGACAATTGGTTCACCAATTCCCATCTAAGCAAGAGAAGTGCTGGAAGAAAGAAAAAGTGTGTTACTTTTTGTCAAAATATTCATTGTTTAAAAAGTCATTTCAAAATAGAAACACCTATTTTCAAAAAGCTTAAAAACTATGAATCAATTGTGAAATCTTACACCACATGGTCCAAAATAGGGTGTTTTGCTGGCAATGATTGGAAAGCACTGGCTTGGAAAATTTACATATAGAATCATTCCAACCATGGAAATGCATGAATTAAAAACACTGTTCTGAATTAATTACAGCGTGTGTGCACGTGCGTGTGTGTTTGTTTAGTCTTTCCCATGGGAAATAAACCATGACTGTTGAATTAGAAACAGACACACACATGCTCACCAAAGTGAGGGAAAGCAGCTCAAATCAGAAAGAGGAAAATGTAGACCCAATCTAACTCTCCTTTTAATGTCCTTTATGTTTATGCAAACAAATAATGATTTATTGAACTACTATCTGCTGTACATATTTCGGGGTACTGGGAACAGAGTGGTGAGTGATAGACACAGTGCTTGCTCCATGAAGCTTGTACATAACCTAGTGTATCTCCTTATAATTTAGTCTCATAGAGTTCTAGAAAATGCTACAATTTTTCACATAATCATTACAGAACAAATACACATCAAACCAATCCAAAGAACTCAAAAAATCTTAATACTGTAGGAATAATTTCACTCTTTCAAATTTAGATGTTAATTTACACTTAGAAGTGCTGAAAGGAAGATGAGTATTTATGCTATTATGTGATGTGTGCAGTGATCATAGACATTTCAATAAGGATGCACATGTAAGAAATCAAGGTCCATAAATACTGCCACAGGTGTAATGATACTAACTTGGAGTGAAAACACAGAAAATCATATACATTTGGTTGGGAGGGAATGTGTTATAACACAAGCAGAAAAGGGAGCTCCCGGAACAGGTCCGTCTATCTGGGCTTTAAAAACAAACAAAAACAAAAAACTCAAGGCTTCCCTGGTTGCACAGTGATTAAGGCTCCGCAGTGCCGAGGCAGAGGGCGCAGGTCTGCTCCCTGGTTGGGGAATTAAGATCCCACATGCTGAACTCGTGGCCAAGACAGGGAGTAAACCACCAAAGAACCCCATGTGTTTGTGGTGAAAACCTGCTCCTTTAAGATGTGGGTTGTAATACTCTATTACCACAATTTATCACAGAATATGAGCACAGTGGATCCTGAAGGGGCTATCGATTTCACTGAAACACACACTCTTTGCCAGAAGTAAATATTTTGTGCCTCACCTGCGTAAATGAGAGAGAGACAAAGGCAGAAATGCTGACCGACTGCTTGTCCTGCCTGCCCTGGCTCCTTCGCTTCCCCAGTTTTCCTCCCACCATCTCACCCTTCGGCTCCCTCGCCTTCTTTCAGGCCCCAAAAGCTCTTTACTCTCATCTACCGAAAAGCCCTTGAAATCATCATGCCCTCCTCCCCTGGCAGAAATGTTCTTTCTATTTCCCCACTATTATTTTTTCAGCAAGGTGACTACTGCCAACCATTCTTCAGATCTCATATCATGCACTATGTCCACTGGTACCCATTCCTTAACTGCAGTGATTATGGAGAATCTTCATTAAACACATGCAGAGCACCATGAACTTCTCCATGGCATTTATGGCAGCCTTAATTTTATACACATAAGTACAATATTATGTATAAAATTAATTTTATGTACAGTTTTATATATAATTTTATCTACATATTAATATGGGCTTCTATACAGGGTTTACTATGTTTGGTCAAATAGTGGGTTCTTAATGTCTATTGAATAAATAAGTGAATGGGAAAGAGAGTGTTGCAATAAGTTAATTGCCTTATTATAAATTTTGAGGACAAAATAATTTTGTAGCTTTAATATTTTTAGAACAATGATGTGATAATTTTTGCAACACTGAGTTACACAACTATATTAATTTTTTTATTGAAGTATAATTGCTTTACAATGTTACCTTCGCTTCTGCTATAAAACAAAGTGAATCAGCTGTATGTGGACACTTCTTCCCTTTGTGTTAAGCCTCCCCACACCGCCAGTCTCAGCCCTCTAGGTCATCACAGGGCACTGCGTTGAGCTCCCTGTGTTATATAACAGCCTCCCACTCTCTATTACAGACAGCTACCTCAGCTGGTAAAGAATCCGCCTGCAAGGCAGGAGACCCCAGTTCGATTCCTGGGTTGGGAAGATACGCTGGAGGAGGGCATACCACCCCACCCTCTCCTTCCCCATCCCCACCACGTCCAAACCATTCATGACACCCGCGCCTCTCTTCTCGCCTTGCAGCTGGCTTCATCAGGACCATTTTTCTAGATTCCATATACATGCATTAATATATGATATTTGAGTTCATCTTTCTGACTTACTTCACTCTATATGACGGACTCCAGGTTCCCCCACATCACTACACATGACCCAATTCATTTCTTTTTTTTTTTTTTTTTTGACCCAGTTCATTTCATTTTATGCCTCGATAATATTTCACTGCGTATATGTGCCACATCTTTATCCACTCACCTGTCAATGGACATTTAGGGTGCTTCCATGTCCTAGCTATTGTAAACAGTGCTGCAATGAACACGGGTACACCGTGTGTTAGTCGCTCAGTCGTGTCTGACTCTTTGCGACCCCGTGGACTGTAGCCCGCCAGGCTCCTCTGTCCATGGGATTCTCCAGGCAAGAATACTGGAGTGGGTTGCCATTTCCTTCTCCATATCTTTGTGAGTTATGGTTTGCTCAGAGTATACGCCCACTAGTGAGATTGCTGAGTCATATGGTAGTTCTATTTTTAGTTTTTTAAGAAATCTCCAGTCTGTTCTCCATGGTGGCTATATCAATTTATATTCCCACCAACAGTGCAAGAGGGTTCCCTTTTCTCCATATTCTCTCTAGTATTTATCATTCACAGATTTTTTTGAAGACGACCATTCTAACCCATGTGTGGTGATATCTCATTGTGGTTTGACTTATATTTCACTATTAGTGATGTTGAGCATATTTTCATGTGTTTGTTGGCCATCTGTATATCTTCTTTGGAGAAATGTCTATTTGGTTCTTCTGCCCATTTTTTATTGGATTTTTGTTTTTTTTGATGTTGAGCTGCATGAACTGCTTGTATATTTTGGAGCTTTGTCAGCTGTTTCATTTGCAAATATTTTCTAACATTCTGAGGGTTGTCTTTTAGTCTTGTAAATGATTTACTTTGCTCTGCAAAAGTTTTAAGTTTAATTAGGTCCCATTTATTTATTTTTGTTTTTATTTTCATTACCCTAGGAGGTGAGGTGGGTCTAAAAGGATCTTACTGGGATTAATGTAGCTGATGTAAATTGACAACTATATTAATTTCTACCAACATCTAATCAAGCTTCCCTGGTAGCTCAGATGGTAAAGCGTCTGCCTGCAATGTGGGAGACCTGGGTTTGATCCCCAGGTCGGGAAGATCCCCTGGAGAAGGAAATGGCAACCCACTCCAGTACTCTTGCTTGAAAAATTCCATGGATGGCAGAGCCTGGTAGGCTACAGTCCATGGGATTGCAAAGAGTTGGACACGACTGAGCAACTTCACTGACTGACTGAACATCTAATCAGGTATTCAGAAGAAAATTTACAATTTTTGGAAATTACTTAACAGAAGTGATAGTATTCTAAAATTTTTTTTCAGCATGATCTGTTACCACTGCTCATGATGGTAGATTTGCTTTTTACACCCCCATTTTGTCTTCACTCCTTGGTTAATTCCTGTGTTTTCTTGGCCCTTCACCTTCAACTTAACCTTATAATAATTGTTAAGACAGTGAGCTTGGGACTGTGACATACCTGGGTTTGAATGATGGTTCTACCAGTATAGTCTACCCCATAACTTCTACTTTTCCCTCTTTGCATCCTAATAAATGATAGGAATAAATATCCTGCTTCACGAATCTTGTGAATGTTTAATGAGGTAATATGTGTAGATTGCCTAGCAAGCTTTTGGCACTAGTTACAATTCAATAAATAGCTGTGAGGTTTTTTGTATTATTATTATTATTATATTTGTCTTAATTTCTGTTCCTCTCGTCTTGATTACAGGTTTGACTTTTCTGATTTTCAGTCTTCCTGTGGGCATAGTGTTTCTATGCTCTTTCCGATCACAGATGCTCCAGGTAACATGCCATGCATACTGGCATAATGCATGCTCAATATAATATTCTTTTTTTCTTTGCTTCACTTTTAGCTCATGCTACTGTAGCTCTGGGCTTCCTAAGTGGCTCAGTGGTAAAGAATCCACCTGCCAAGCAGGAGACCTGGGTTCGGATCTCTGGGTCGGGAAGAACCCCTGGAGAAGGCAATGGCAACCTTCTGCAGTTTTCTTATCTGGGAAATCCCATGGACAGAGGAGCTTGGTGGGCTTCAGTCCATGGGGTCTCCAAAGAGCCAGACACGACTTGGCAACTAAACAGCAACAAGCAACAAAAACCCTGCAGCTGTGTTTTGTGTCTCTGTCTGAGCGACCTTGCAACCTTTCTGAAACAGTGTGGGTACTTGCCCAAACTACTGACCTACAGCACCTGGAAGTTCATTTTAGCACACCTGCTGACTGTTGGGGTCCCCTATCCAGGACAAGCGAGAGGACAAGGATAGCAGACTGCTCTCAGGGGACACTAGCTGTGAGTGAAATCGTGCTACGCCAGACCTTCTTTCTTTGTTTTCGGCCTTTTGTCTTTGCTTCCTATGTGCTTTCATACTGCTCTGATACAGTCTGTCAAACCCAAACCTCTAATTCATCAAAACCTTGTTGAGAATGCAATTATGTTTTGAGAGATCTCTAGGGCCCCCAAATCCCATAATCAGAAAACTAGATGAGGATAATGTGCATCTCCAAACAATTGATCATTTGATGAGGGTATTTTGGCATACAGAACAACCAGGGCAGAGAGGAATTTGGGAAGTCAGAGCCTCTTAGGAATTTTGAACCTAGATTTTATATTTCATAAATACATTTAGTCCTGAACCCTTAAACACAGGTAATATTTCTTAGCCCTAGGGACAAAACATGAACCCTTAAGAAGTCATATTTCAGAATAGCTTGAAGTAGAAAAATGATTATTTCCTTTCTTTTAGCTTCTTGTTGCTTTGTTAACATTTCCAAAAAGCTCAGTTGAGAGCTAGTGATTACTAGTAATGTGGATCCTGTCTGGTTTTATAATTCTGTCAATAACCTATTCCTCAACCGAAGGTTTTTTTTTTTTCTCAAACCACATGAATGTTTGTTCCCACCCCACTTCATGGCAGCAGGCATGCTTGAAGAATGCTGTACCAGAGGGTGATCCCCTTGAAAACAATAGCGTGTTGACCCTTTCATAACCCTGGCAGGCTGCTGCCTGCTGTTCTGTTATCATGAGCATTCATTTCAGGCAATCAACACATTGCCCTTTGCAGAGTAGACAGTATCATTTCTTAGAAATAAAAGTAGGAAGTGGATATCAACCAGCAGGAAATTGAACTGAAGCACTGGAAAAATTAAGAGAAAATTGCATTATGTCTTCATTTTTAATATAATGAAAGAATCAATCATGAGAAATAACCTTTGGGGGCCAACTAGGAAAAGGATAGCTATGTAAAAATACTAAGTCAGATTACTATCTCTAGAAATGATGACATATGTACACAGATGGATGTCACCTGGTTTATTTGCAGATGTTCATTTCAGGTGTTTTATATGTAGTCCAGCCTCTTTTCTTCTCAACCAATTTAATCTGCTTTATGAAAAATCCCTAGGTACAGTGGAACAGTTATTATGATAACTACAGTAGGACAAATATCACACAAAAAAGTCTCTGCTAGATTTAGATTAAACATAAGATCTGCCCTAATCTGTCATGGTTTCACACGAATCATACATTTATAAACATGAAAACTGATAAGTATATGTAAATAGCTAGTAATACATACATACTTAAACCTGTGTGTGTGTGCGTGCACTCAGCTACTAAGTCATATCTGACTCTTTGCAACCCCATGGACAGTATCCCACCAGGCTCCTTTGTCCATGGGATTCTCCAGGCAAGAATACTGGAGTGGTTTGCTATTTCCTCCTCCAGAGGATCTTCCCAACTCAGGGATAGAACCTGTGTCTCCTACATTGGCAGGCATATTCTTTACCGTTGCACCACCTGGAAAGTCCTACTTGTACCTATATTTATATCTATATTGATAACTATATCTATTTATATAGAGATCTCTACACAGATGCTAGCAGACACTCACAAACCACATAATATGAGCAATCAGACAGATGTTGGGCTAAACTCCTAGTCATGCGCTCATACACTTTTCTTATGCTAAAAAAGCAATAATTTTATTAATAACGTAGAAGACATGAAGTTTAATTGTCTTCATCTGCCATTCACCTAGGAAAGAGTGATCACTGAGTGTATGTGAAAGACAGGAGAGAGAAAAGAAAATGTGACCTTTATGTACTTTTGTCTCAAGGGTCCCAGAAAATTTTACTTTCAAAACTGCCTGTGGCTTTAGAGAGAAATTCCAAACTCCTAACTTAGATACAAGGTTTTTCATGATCCAGTACCTGGTTTCTCTCCAACCATTTTGGCAAATGTGGGCCATTTGCTCTAAGCATTACCCGCAATCTTCAAAACTTGAAATGCTATTTCATACTCCTCCCATATGTTTTTATGCATGGGATGCTCTTTCCCCAATTTTTTACATAACTGAGTTGGAACTGTAATTTAAAATTAACCTCCCGATTTTAATATCCCTCATATGCCCATCTCTTGTATTTTCTGGTATCTTTCTTCCTTATTAAAAGGACAGTTCCTAGAGTTCCTGGGGCTTGGTCTGCAGTGACCTTGTAATTCTGGTCTCAGACTTGGCCCAGCCCATTGAAAAGGCCCAATAGGGGTTTGTGGAGCGAAGGAGCAAATGAATTATTGACACTGAACTTCCACTAGTCAGCAGTGTTCTCTAACATGGATGTATCCAAGGAAACTAACATCTGGATACTTGTACCCCATTATGAATAAAGAAACACATATGTGATTGTATTTGGTTCAGAGTCACAGGAGGAAGGACTAAGGGAGGACTGAGAAACTGAAGACCAGGGCAGCCAGGCCCCCACTGAGAGGGGGGAGGTCGCAGTGCAGGGATGGCTGGGACAACCCTCCTATCTATTGCTACTTTCTTTGAGTCAGACTTAGTCCTGGACAAGTATTTCACATTTAAACCTATTTCAGAACCCACGAAGAGTAAGCAAAAGGAAAATCAACTTGTTTATAATTAAGTCAAATTTAAAGGCAGACCTGCTATAGTAATAAGATTTAGAATATCAAAAGTTATGGTGTAAAGAGGGAGATTCAAGAGGGAAGGGATGTATGTATACCAATGGCTGATTCATGTTGAGGTTTGACAGAAAACAACAAAATTCTGTAAAGCAATTATCCCTCAATTAAAAAATAAATACATTTTAAAAAGTTATGGTTTAGTGAACAGTTCAACAGTCCAAGTCAGTAGTTCAGTTCAGTTGCTCAGTCGTGTCCAACTCTTTGCGACCCCATGGTCTGCAGCACACCAGGCTGTCCTGTCAATCACCAACTCCAGGAGTTTACCCAAACTCATGTCCATCGAGTCAGTGATGCCATCCAGCCATCTAATCCTCTGTCGACCCCTTCTCCTCCTGCCCCCAATCCCTCCCAGCATCAGGGTCTTTTTCAATGAGTCAGCTCTCCGCATCAGGTGGCCAAAATATTGGAGCTTCAGCTTCAATATCAGTCCTTCCAATGAACACCCAGAACAGATCTCCTTTAGGATGAACTGGTTGGATCTCCCTGCAGTCCAAGGGACTCTCAAGAGTCTTCTTCAACACCACAGTTTAAAAGCATCAATTCTTTAGAGCTCAGCTTTCTTTATAGTCCAACTCTCACATCCATACATGACCACTGGAAAAACCATAGCCTTGACTAGACAGACCTTTGTTGGCAAAGTAATGTCTCTGCTTTTTAATATGCTGTCTAGGTTGGTCATAACTTTCCTTCCAAGGAGCAAGCTTCTTTTCATTTCATGGCCGCAATCACCATCTGCAGTGATTTTGGAGCCCCAAAAATAAAATCTGTCACTGTTTTCACAGTTTCCCCATCTATTTCCCATGAAGTGATGGGACCAGATGCCATGATCTTAATTTTCTGAATGTTGAATTTTAAGGCAACTTTTTCACTCTCCTCTTTCACTTTCATCAAGAGGATGTTTAGTTCTTCTTCGCTTTCTTCCATAAGGGTGGTGTCATCTGCATATCTGAGGTTATTGATATTTCTACCGGCAATCTTGATTCCAACTTGTGCTTCTTCCAGCCCAGCATTTCTCATGATGTACTCTGCATATAAGTTAAATAAGCAGGGTGACAATATACAGCCTTGAGGTACTCCTTTCCTGATTTGGAACCAGTCTTTTGTTCCATGTCCAGTTCTAACTGTTGCTTCTTGACCTGCATATAAATTTCTCAGGAGACAGATCAGGTGGTCTGGTATTCCTATCTCTTGAAGAATTTTCCACAGTTTGTTGTGATCCACACAGTCAAAGGTTTTGGCATAGCCAATAAAGCAGAAGTAGATGATTTTCTGGAACTCTCTCTCTTTTTCTATGTGGCAATAGTCTGGCCTCCCATGTCAAATAACAAGGAGGGAACACAGCCCTGTCCATCAACAGAAAATTGGATTAAAGATTTACTGAGCATGGCCTGCCATCAGGAAAAGACCCGATTTCCCTCTCAGTCAGTCTACCCCATTCGGAAGCTTCCATAAGCCTCTTATCCTTCTCCATGAAAGGGTAGACAGATGGAAAACCACAATCAAAGAAAACTAGCCAATCTGACCACATGGACCACAGCCTTGTCTAACTCAATGAAACTACAAGCTATACCGTGTAGGGCCACCCAAAATGGATGGGTCATGGTGGAGAGTTCTGACAAAATGTGGTCCCCTAGAGAAGGGAATGGCAAACCACTTCAGTATGCTGGCCTTGAGAACCCCATGAACAGTATGAAAAGGCAAAAAGATAGGACGCTGAAAGTCAGTAGTAGCTGGAATAAAAAGTACAATAGCTCAAACGGAAGTAACAATAGCCCTACACAATAGCCTTTAATGAACTGAGTATGCTAAAACCCCAATATTCTATAATTTACTCCAACTAATCCTATATTTCTGACCAAACTAAAATCTAACTTCCAAATTTCTAACTAGAAATGAAAATTTAAAAACTTCCTAGAGGGAACAGGTTTGATTATATACTCTTAGATTCTGGAAGGAAAGACGGTTCAAAAGTAGACAAGTGAAATTTTGTCTCTGTGCTCCTAAATCTCAATCAAGAAGAAAAGGGGAAACTGCTTTAAAGTAATACACGTGTTTGTTAAAGACCCACTCAAAGAGCTCAGAGGTCAAGAGTTCATGTTAGGCATGATAAGAAAACAGGAACCACATGATTCAAGGGTGAATACAGATTGCTAGAGGCCCATGGGTGCCAGAAAGCCAAAGAGAACGTCTAGCCACTAGAGGCTGTGGAAACTGAGTTGGACACCAAGAAGGGAGTTCTGTGCTTCAGACTGTGAGGCGCCGTTGCCCTCAGAATGATGCAGTGGTGGTGCAATAAAGGTGAATCCCTCAGTGGTCAGTTAGCTTCTCTTTCGTTTTTGTTAGGGAACTGAAATCCAATATAGGTTCAAATATGATAAGTGGACCCTCTCCCTCGACACACTCAGACACATCTCCACTGCTCACAGGGAGTTTTGGCTCCCAGCTTAACTGGGTTAAATTAGCAATTGCAGAACTGCCAGAATCTTAGAGAAATCACACCAAATAAAAAGATACACCAGAATGCTGTGTGCGTGCTCAGTCATGTCCGATTCTTTGAGACCCCATGGACTATAACCCACTGGGCTCCTCTGTCGTGGGATTCTCCAGGCAAGAATACTGGAGTGGGTTGCCATTTCTTCCTCCAGGGGATCTTCCCGACCCAGGAATCGAACTCGCGACTCCTATGTCTCCTGCATTGGTAGGTGGAATCTTCACTGCTGTGGCACCTGGAAACCCCATCAGAAGTCTGGTGAAGGGCAAATTGCTATCTAGTTTTCAACGAAATGTGGACTTTACAAACCCAAGCACTAAGTTTGATGATGCTTATAATAAACATCCTAAAATTGTTTATGAAAGGGATGTCCTGTGGTATCCTAAGATAAAATAATTATTACAAATGTTTAGCATGGTTTGCCTGAGAAAAAAACAGGAAAATAAGGCTCATCTCTGTTTTGTCAGCAAAAATGAGGTCCTTGGATCATAGAAATTTAGTTGACACAATTTAGGTTGTATAAAGGAATCTGAAACAATTATGATGTGGACAAGGTGGAGAAAAATGTGTTTAGGCCAATCATTAGACAAGTTAAACCATTGCACTTGAAGAATACAAATTCGTGGATCAATATTATACTCTAGGAAATTTTCTGGTAATGGTTTCACTCAAAACTCTGTGAAGTTACTGAAAACAGTTGTACAGCTTACAGATGACATGACACAAAAAGATCTGGATCCCCCAAATTTTGGTAGATTACTTAGATTGTCTATATCTGAAGGTAACTTCAGTGATAATTGTGAGATCCTATTCTTGAATTAAAAAAGCAAAAAGACAACTATAGAAGGGGAAAGATGAGATGTTTTGGCAGCATCATAAGCCTTAGGGATTTGAGAGCATGTGTGCTAAGTCACTTCAGTCGTGTCCAACTCTGTGACACTATGGATTGCATCCTGCCAGGCTCCTCTGTCCATGGGATGTTCCAGGCAAGAATACTGGAGTGAGTTGCCATGCCCTCCTCCAGGGGATCTTCCCAACCCAGGGATCAAGCCGGCATCTCTTAGGTCTCCTGCATTGGCAGACAGGTTCTTTCCCACTAGCACTAAATGGGAAGCCCCTTAGGGATTTGAGTCAACAGTAAATGAATCACCAGTGAGATGTTATGGAGACAAATGTGAAGGTCCCAGTCCAGTATGTGGGAAGGGACAGTCCTACTCAACTTTATTTGCTCAGACCGTATCTGGAATAAGGTAATACTCTGTGGGTTCTCCATTTCAGGAAGAATTTAAATTTGTAGGACAGGGTCCTGGCTTGGTGGTCCAGTGGTTAAGAATCTGCCTGCTAATGCAGGGGACATGGGTTCAATCCCTGGTCTGGGACAATTCCACATGTTGGGGGACAACTCAGCCAGTGTACCACAAATACTGTAGCCCGCATACTCTGGGACCTGCACACGGCAACATGAGAAGCCACAGCAAGGAGAAGCTTGCACACTGCAAGTAGAGAGTAGCCCCGAGTCGCCACATCCAGAGAAAGCCCACGCAACAGTGAAGATCCTGCACAACCAAAAATAAATAAATAAACAATTTTTAAAAACTGTAGGACAGGCAACCAGGATAGAACCAAGATAGAACTCAACAGCATATCTTATATGGAATGATTGATGAAACAGAACATATGGCATGGAGAAAACTCATCTCTCTGATGGCAGGGCAGATTACCATTGGCTTCACTTACAGGAAAACTTTTCGTATCAATGAGATGTTAGACCATTCTTTACAGCCCTCCAAGCTTCAAATTAATACACATTGGTGGAAAGTTAAAGAAATCCCTTGATTTTATCAAGAAGACCTTAAATGATAGGCTTAATTTCCTTGGAAGTACACGGCAGACTCCCAAACATTGCGGAGTAAGAACTGAAAACAGAAATGCTGAACCTCAGGATTCAATGTCCTTTTTCAGCTTTGAGCTTAGATCATTCAAAGATTTGAGGAAATATATCTGCGCTCCCATCCTATTTCTTACTCTAAGTCACAGCTTAAAAGTAGAAAAGAAAGAAAAAAAAAGACGGGGGGGGGATTAAAGGACATACTAGCAATGCAAACATAACCTTTAGGAGAGAGGGTTAGAAGTCTCAAAGTGTTCAGAAATATTAATATTGCCAGTTAGATCCTTCTGAAAGAAACCACGCCTTGCAGTTTCACCTTCGAGAAAGACATCAGAAGAGACCGTTTGAGTTTCATGTCTATAAATAGCCATTTCTTTCATGTACGACTTTTTTCATATTACATCATCTCTGAGTATCTTTGAAATAGAGAGATGATAAGCCACAGCCACAGCTATTTAACCAACTGGAATTCCTGAAATTCACTTTCTATGGAGATCTCCACCATTGACCTGAGGAATTGCTACCTAACCAGTAGAAACTATCCTTTTGAAATAATCACTCAGAGGATGGAGCAGACTTGACAAGGGGCTAAGAGCAGTGAGACGATGATTTCATGCAGAATAACTTCTGTGATTGTTTTGGCTCAGAATAATTTGTTTTACATTGTGTCTTAATGACACTTTCTAGTATTCTCAAGCTGAAATATCAAGGTGATTCTCAAAGTAGAACAAGAAAGCTCAAGGCTGAACCCAAAGCAAATGCATTATGGAAAAAGCAGCTCTCAAATACAACCACCCTGATAGCCACAATTTTGTAAAATACACACACCAGCTGGAAAACACGTAGATGGGAGATTTGGCTTGGTGAATAAATAGGAAGAGGATATGGCTTAGCAAGTGGCTGATTATATTGGTTGGCTGAATTTAACTTTACATCTGGATGGTTTGGCATAGTTCAGCTAGCTAGCAAAACCATATACATTATTTGGCTTCTCATTTTTTCAGTTACTTGCATAAACAAATGAGAAAGTTGATGGCAACTGTGTTTAAACTTTTATGAAATTGTGTGATACACATAGCTACCATGAATTGGACAGTGACTTATATTTAACTTAATGATGATAACAGTAGTAACTTTCCACTGCCTGTTGAAAATCAGTGCCTTTACTGAATTCAGCAAAAACCCAAACTAACTTGTTAGCTGATGGAATGTTTCCAAATGTGTTAAAGTGTGCATCAAAATTATATAAGCTTGCCTATTGCTCTTTCTGCTTTTGACAAACATGGCAAATTTAGATTCCGTGGCAGACAGGAATTTTTTTTTTTTAACACTTCATAATTAATTTCTGTCTGAGGGCTGGCATGCTACTTCTGATTTGAGGACAATATTTCTGATACCTTCTAATGACTGATATAGTTACTCTTTCAATAATGATAATACACGTCTTTTCCTCCATCTCCTTCGAAATAGAACAAGGATTCCATCTATGGCTATAATAGAGTTAACAGGTCCACATATGGCCAGGACTCAGAAAGGGGTAGAAACTATTCACAAATAAAGCCAAGATAAGCAATGATTTGATATCTCTCCTCTCTGACAATGCAGGTCTGTGTCCATGCTTCAACCCACGCTAGGATCATGCCTCCATTATCACAAGAAGATAAGTAAGACATACACAGATTGATACAGTTTCAACAAACTCCCTTTATCTTGCCCAGTTATTTTATGGCCCTTTTATCTTAGAAGCTTTTCCTGGAAACAGTGGCAGATGGTTTCCTGGATTGGTTGCCTCATCCCAAATATCCAGCTTTATACTTCTGCTACAGGCGAGCAACACTCAACTGTATAAATACATTTCACTCATTCTCAGGCTCAACATTTTATTATTTCTGGGTGAACTGTTACAGGATGCTCTAAACATCTAGTCAATTCCTGTATTTTTTATGTGCTTTTCCTTAGCAAACACAACAGTCTGATCTGCCAAAAACATGTAATGCATTACAAAGCCAATTACAAATAACCTTGATAAATCCTTCGTTTTGAATTACCCAGGCCATTGTTTGCTTCCCAAAGTGACTATTCAAGAGATTACATATCTTTTGGTTTCGGTTGATGGTCCAGAGAGGACATAACCAGAAATGTAATTTAGTTTACCTCCCTATTTCTGTTTATTGTAGGAGGTGATTTGTAAGGGTATTGAGAATGAAAAATAGAATATTTACTGCAAAGGGCGCTTATGTTCCTTTTGCTTAGGAACATAGAGTGAAGTTAGAACTGGTGAAATATAGCAAAGCCAAAAAAGGATTACTGTGCTAGATGTGGGTCAGTATACTTCAAATTCTGACAGCTTACTGAAATTTTAAAAGTTTTTGTCTCCATTTTTGGGAGGTCAACTTATGATGGTTAATTTCAGAAGACAGATCTTGTTTTCAGTGTATAGCAGAGAAGGACTTAGATTTTAAAATATACGTATTTTGGGACTTCCTTGGTGGTCCAATGGTTAAGAATCTGCTTTGCAACATAGGGGATGCAGTTTCAACCCCTCGTGGGAGAACTAAGATTCCACATGCCTCGGAGAAGCTGAGCCCACGTGCTCCAACAAGAGAGTCTGTGAACTGCAAGGAAGACCCTGCGTTTTGCAACTAAGGCCTGCCACAGTCAAATAAATAAACATGTAAATAAACTTTTAAAAGATGAAAATTAAAAATATATATATATAATTAATCATGATGTTGACGAAGTTCCGTCTAGTCAAAGCTATGGTCTTTCCAGGAGTCATGTATGGATGTGAGAGTTGGATTCTTACATAAAGAAAGCTGAGTGCTGAAGAACTGATGCTATTCCTCCCTCCTGAATTTTCCCATCTGCCCTTTCTGGTGAATTATGTCACGTTTCCATTTTTGAAGCTCCAAACCTTTACATACTGTTCTGCCAAGTTACTTTCACAGGTTGATAGATCTCTGCTACTCTTGAAAGATTCAATGCTTATAACTAGCTTTGTGCTGGAGGTGACTCTTCAGAGTCCCTTGGACTGCAAGGAGATCAAACCAGTCCATCCTAAAGGAAATCAGTCCTAAATATTCATTGAAAGGACTGATGCAGAAGCTGAAACTCCAGTACTTTGGCTACTTGATGTGACTCATTGAAAAAGACTCTGATTCTGGGAAAGGTTGAAGGCAGAAGGAGAAGGAGATGACAGAGGATGAGATGGTTGGAT
This sequence comes from Cervus elaphus, assembly GCF_910594005.1. Lineage (NCBI taxonomy): Eukaryota > Metazoa > Chordata > Mammalia > Artiodactyla > Cervidae > Cervus > Cervus elaphus. The sequence goes on along the minus strand of NC_057845.1, from coordinate 8,125,551 downwards.
GGCATCTCCGACTTGATGGACATGAGTTTGAGCAAGTTCTGGGAGTTGGTGAAGGACAGGGAAGCCTGGCATGCTGTAGTCCATGGGGTCACAAAGAGTTGGACGTGACTGAGTGTCTGAACTGAGCTGATTTAAGCATGATAGGAGTCTATTCCAGAGTAAAATTTCATTCCTTCCTATCATTATAATCTGCCTTCCCAGGGAGCACTAGTGGTAAAGAATCCACCTGCCAATGCAGGAGACATAAAGAGATGTGGGCTTGATCCCTGGGTAGGGTAGATCCACTGGAGGAGGGCACGGCAACCCATTTCAGTATTCTTGCCTGGAGAATCCCATGGACAGAGGAGCCTGGTGGGCTACAGTCTGTGGGGTCACAAAGTGCCAGACATGACTAAAGGGACTTAACATGCATGCACACGTCATTATAATTAAGAAAAAAAGGACAAAGGTTAGGCAGTGATATTTCAAATCTGATGGACAAGTCAACATCAACTTTTTATATCATTATTGTATTAAAGACTTTATCTTTGCTATGTACATTACTACTTTGTGGGCATCTTAATGTCTTGGCATTAAACACAGCAAGGATGCTAATAATTATTCACTTTCTATGACGAACTCTCTCCGTTTTACTCTCAATTTAAGATCTACATAGATTTCTTGGATGACCCTTAGGCTAAAGAGCACATATTCTACATAATGGTTAATTTTAGAACAATAGTGCTGGGAGAAGGTGCAGCATTTCTGACCTACATTCCAAATTATGTGTTTATCTCCTTCTCTTCTCATCTGTATCCCTGGTTCTTAAGCTTCCTTGATTCATGGATGACATATGCATGGTGGTGGTAGTTTTAGTAGCTAAGTTGTGTCCAACTCTTTGCAACCTCATGGACTGTAGCCCCCCAGGTTCCTCTGTCCATGGGATTCTCTAGGCAGGAATACTGGAGTGGGTAGCCATTCACTTCTCCAGGGGATCTTCCTGGCCCAGGGATCAAACCTGCATCTCCAGCTCAACAGGGGGATTCGTTATCACTGAGCCTGCATAGTAAGGCTCAATAAATGCCCACAGAACATGAGAATAAATCCCTGAACAGTTTCTTCTGAGTATACTCGCCTTGTCAAAGCATCACATTTAAAGGATTTGTTGGAGTGGCTCATGGGAGTGGACACTGCAGCTCTCTGGGCACCCTAGGTAATGACTATTGCAGCTCAAAATAGTGATAGACATTCAGAACCTAACTCAGGACTCCTGAGACCAATCTAATCCTGCTCATTGGAACTTGACCTTTTCAGGACATAATTATTTTGGCTTTGTTTTGGTTTTAAATGCCATTTTCTCAAAACTGTAGATTAGTAGTGTCTAATCCACAGTGAAGATCAAATGGACATTTTTAAAAATATGAAACATTTAACAGATGTTTGTTTTACTGGTGTTTGATGCTTACATAACATCAAACATTACAAACATAAAACATTGTCTATTTGTGTCAGTATTTTGAAATTTGTTGAAAGCAAAGTTTGCTTTTTTTTTTCTCATGAAAAGCATGAGTCAGTTTTCTTATATATAAGAGATGTAGCCCTGATGCTTTAAAGGATTTCTTCCTTTTTAATATTTATTTTCTGATTCTTTATTATCTCGGAACATTTAATAGAATGGATAATGTTAGCGACTGATAAACACATGCCATTTAAGATCCCCCAAATGCACCGAGGAATTGATGCTTTCAAATTGTGGTGTTGGAGAAGACTCTTGAGAGTCCCTTGGACTGCAAGGAGATCCAACCAGTCCATCCTAAAGGAGATCAAGTCCTGGGTGTTCATTGAAAGGACTGATGCTGAAGCTGAAACTCCAACACTTTGGCCACCTGATGCGAAGAGCTGACTCATTGGAAAAGACCCTGATGTTGGGAGACACTGAGGGCAGGAGGAGAAGGGGATGACAGAGGATGAGATGGTTGGATGGCATCACTGACTCAATGGACATGAACTTGGTCAAACTCTGGGAGATAGAGAGGGACAGGGAGGCCTGGTGTGCTGCAGTCCTTGGGGTCACACTGAGCAACTGAACAACAACAAGAAGATGCCACTATGCGTTTTATATTTCTATTTTTAAAAGAATTCCTTATTTTAGAATTCTGGATCCTTCTGAGAGCTTTAGAGGACAGCTGGGCAAGAGAAACCTTCATTTCTGTAGGAGGAGAAAGTCCCAAGAGAAGAAAGATGGATTTTAATTTAGCAGGAAGAGATCTACAAATTAATTCCTTTGTCGGGCTTGGGAAGGGTGACTAACTAAGGGAGAGAATCTGGAACCAGCTCCTCTTCCTTCAGAGGAAGCTCCACTCTGCTGGTGTTTTAAATTTACAGGCTCACTCCTTCTAGAGGGAGGATTCTTCCTTTTGACTGACTCGGTCCCCACAGACTCCTGGATGTTGGGCAGGCTGTGGGTCCTGTCACACCCAAGCTTTCCCCCTGTGATCGTCAGCACACTGGGAGGAGAGCTGACACAGACAGCTGTCGTTTTCTGACCGGAGAGTGACAGTGGGCATTGAATCCACTCTCATTATGCTGTTTTGAAAGGCACAACGACTCAGGAGTAAATACTAGTGGTTCATTGGTCTTAATTTGATGTGTACTTTGATAGATGTGTCTGTCATTCCATTTTTTCCTTTGGTTTAATTGTTTTATTTCCTATAAATATGATTTTGTTTTAAATGTGGAAGATCTCGAGCTTTAACTTGTTTCACCTCTGAATGTAACATATCCTTGCAGTTCTCAGACAGTTTAACCAATGCTACCAAATATCTGACATCACCTATTATCTTAGAAGCACTAAAATCAGAAGGTCAAAATTAAACATTCACCGGGGGCCTGCAGAGGGTGGTAAGGATATATCCCAGGCCTCAACTTTTGACTCGTGATTTGGCTCATTCATGTATTTTTTAATTAAAGAAATCATTTAAATTTAGATGCAGTAAAGAAAAAAGGTGGGCTTCCCTGGTGACTCAGATGGTAAAGAATCCACTCGGGGTGGCAGAGTCGGACACGACCGGGCGACTAAGCGCAGCCCAGCACAAGGAGAAAGGTGCTGAAGTGAGACTTAGAAAATGGTTGGACTTTAGGTACATGCTTTTTCAAAACAAATCAATAATTAAAAATCCCTCTAGATTTAAGAAAAATGTAATGAAAAGCATGCAAGTTGGGATCATAATGGATTTTTAACTATAACTTTCAACCTCAGACGGCATCTCCTGCTGCTTTACGGAAGTCTCATTAACAAGAGCAACTCTTGTCACTATCCAGAAGAGGCATTAAATGTCCTTCTACATGTGCCTCCCTCCTGGACTTTGCCACCTGCCCTTTCTGGGAATTACATCATGTTTACATGGCTGAAGTTCCAAACATTTACATACTGTTCTGTCAAGTTACTTTCACAGGTTGATAGATCTCTGCTACCCTTAAAAGATTCAATGCTCATAACTAGCTTTGTTACCATAAATTTTCTCTCCCCTATGTCTTTATTTTGATATACCTATTCTTTGATTGGATAATACCCTGGCTTCCTTGGTGGCTCAGGTGGTAAAGAATCTGCCTACAATTCAGGAGACTCAGGTTCGATCCCTGGGTCAGAAAGATCCCCCGGAGAAGGGAATGGCAACCCACTCCAGTACTTAAGCCTGCAGATTTCCATGGACAGAGGAGCCTGGTGGGCTACAGTCATATAATATCATATGATATTTGTCTGAATTACTTCACTTAGTATGATAATGTCTCGGCTCATTCATGTTACTGCAAATGGTATTATTTGATTCTTTTTTGTGACTGATATTCCATTGTATAGATATACCTCACGTTCTGTATTCATTCCTCTATCTCTGAACATTTAGGTTCTTTACATGTCTTGGCTATTGCAAATATTGCTGCAATGAATATTGGGGTGCATGAATCTTTCTCAATTAGAGTTTTTTTCCAAACATTTGCCCACAAGTGGAATCCCTGGATCATATAGTAGCTCTAAATTTTCTGGAAAGTGCTCAGTTCTTGCATGCTCCAGAATACTTGCTGACCCTTGATGGCCAAAGCCGTGAATAACGGTCTTTCTCTTACTCTCAAAACTTTCAAGACTGCCCTCTGTCTTCAGACCCAGGGTGTTAGTAAGGAAAAATCAAAGGACCCACATTTTATTACTTCTTTATGTTCATGTAAATATTTTTTTTTATCTTTAAAGTTAAGTACCTTCACTAGAATATTCTTAAATTGCTCTAATTTTTTTCAGGGAATTGGGGGCCTGCCTAGAATGATTGTTGCTTTATTTCAGGAAATTGCTTTCCCTTATATTCCTGGATGTTTGCCCTCCTTTGTTTGTTAAGATCTCTTTTCAGGAATAGACTGAGCAAGAGGTATGCAGTGTATCTTTTTCTGTGTTCTGTCACCATTTTTGTGTTCATTTTAAAAATCCCCGTTCTTTTCCATTTTGTTTTGAGAGATCTCTCAATCCTGTTCACTGCGTTTCTCTGGTTCTCATTCCTGTTAACCTTGTTTTGTCTACTCTATTGTGGCTGTTGTTTTTTTTTTTTTCTTTCTCTAAACATTTACGTTACTCTAAACATTCCTTTGTTAGTGACATTTGCTGCCTTTCCTTATATTTTCTTATCTCTGATTTGTATGCTATCATCTCATCTTTACATCTTCCCATCATCCTGTCTGCAATTTATTTGAGAAAATGGAGCTATCTAATATCTGTTTTGGTTTCCTCTTGAGGTATTGGGTTGGCCAAAAAGGTCGTACGGGTTTTCAGTAAGATAGTACAGAAAAGCCCTAATGAACTTTTTGGCCAACCCAATATTTGTTTTCACTTGCCTTTTGCTGATTTTCATTTTTCCCTTTTTGTTTCTCTACATTATGGACACCTATGTTCCGTATTGGATCCTTTCACATTATTTTTTCTTTTTCCAAAGGGTTAGTAGTTTGCCAAAGAGTTTTGTGGGAAGGGGTTGCAAGATAGGAAGTGAGTGAGCAGCCTGCAGTGTGGACACAGTTGAAACCTTGAGAACCCAGGCTCTAACGTTGTTATATGCTTGTCTTAGGAGGACCTCTTTGTTTTTGCCTTTCATAAAGGTATTGCTTGTCATAAAGTCCCTGGATTATCAAAGGACTTGCTTGTAATTTTGATGCTCTCTGCTTTCTTTTCCCTCCTTTGGTCCCTGGGCCGTCTCCTCCCTCTTGGCTGAAACCCCACATGGAACAAATCTCACACGCTTGTCTCCGCCACTCTGCAGAGCTGTGTACAGATTCATTGAGGATGTTCCCATTTGGTTTTTCTGTGACCTACCTTGTACACTACATCAGGGCTTGACTTTTCAGGACAATGACGCATCTTTTAGGGGGAAATCCTTTTCCTGCTTACAGATCAAAGAGACATTTTTCTTCTTGTAATCCCCCTACATTTTGGTTCAGATTGGATATTTGGTGAATATTCTTTGTAATTACTTCCTGTGTATTCTTGTTTCCTTTACATTGAAATGCTTTCCCCACCCGGTCTCCATCTATATGTATGTGCGTGTGCACATGTGTGTTTACTATGTTTTATTTTTTTTAAATAAAGATGTGGCCTAACAGTGTGATCTTTGTTTAATCAAAGGCCTTCTTTCTACTTAGCACACCTCCTTTTTGGTTTTACTTTTTGGCTCTTCTTCATTTTGTCTTTCCAATTTTCCCTTTTCCGTCTCCTTGAGTGAATCGTTTTCCTCTTCCTCATGATGTTAGGGATTTCTAGGAGCGTAATTCTCAGCCCTCTGCTCCCTCTTCACTATTATTGTCCTTTTCATTATTCTCTGCATCAGTTCTCTCTTCTAGGGTCTTCCTGCCTCTTGTCATCTCTATTTCTTCTCTATATTCTTCCTCAGCACTCTAGCTATGGCTTCTACGCAGAGTACTCCCAAATTTAAATTTCTGGGATGAATCTCTCTGAAGTTCAACATCTGCACTGCAATGGCTGGTTGTCTTTCTAACCTCAAATCAAGCATCTTCAAAAACAGCTTATCATCTGATATTTTATATTTGCTCTTTAACTGGACTTTCATTTTTTCCATCAGTTTTCATCTATGTAATTGGCTAATGAATTCAAGGGCGTATATGAAAATCTCTAATTGTATTGCCATGATTCTTCCCAATTACTTGATTTTTTTTTTTTTTTTTTTTTGGTTTACTCAGTTCTCAGTATTCATTCTTCCTTCCTTTTTCTCTTGCTCTCTCTCTCAGACATAGAATTTACCATCACCCTACCTAGCCATAATTAGCTATTAGTACATTAACATTTGCACAGTTATCCAGGGTTAAACTTGGATTTTCTCAGACATTTCCTTCTATCTTGATTCTCACAACCAATTAGATTCCAATATTTGTGGACTTTGCCTTGGCAATGACCATCCTCTCTGTCTCCTCTTTCCATCCCGCTGTCCTCACCCTCAGACTCTAACGCCCTGTTTACTGGCTATCATTGTAGATTTGTTTTTGGACTCACTCTAAATTCTTTTTCCTTCCATTCCAGCATGCAACACATGTTGCTGCCAAATTAGACATGCTGAACTGGAACTACAACAATATCACTCCTCAGCGGTAATACTGCCTGTGACTCGCCCTCATTCCTGGAATGAGCCCTTAATGTCTTGCTTTCTCCGTGATATGTTTCAACCTGTGCTTCCGGCCTCCATGTATACCACTTGACTGCCAGGGCACGGTCCTCCACTTGTTAGGGTCCAAACCAGACACAAACTGTCATTTCTGTGTTTAAGCTTATGTAGTTGTTTTATTTAGGAGTCATGCTTTCCACTACCATGCTTACCAAACTCTCATGCCATTTTATCAAATGGAACCGTCTCCATGAAGCCCTTAGTTCCCTGTGGCCTCTGTGCTCTTCCTTTCAACCCCTACCATCTTCTGCAAGGCTCTCTCTGACCTGGCCCTCTGCACACCCTTGATTATACTCCAGCCTGGAGGTCTTGCTCTGGTTCCTTTAACATGCTAAGCTCTTCCTCTTTCACTCCTTAGTATAGCTAAAATGTTCTTTTCCTTCTCTTTAGAATGTGTATTTCCTTCTTAAGTGTCAGCTCCAGTAAAAGTCTTTTTTTCTCAGCCTATTTAAATAGATTCTTCAAAACTTCTTCACAAGCCAAAGGATTCTTTACCATATCCCTCTGTCATTTTCCCCCAATTGACTGACAACTCCATGAAGAATCCCAATCTGTTCTGTTAACCACTACTTACATAACATATATAAATGATACATCTTTTATTAAGTAAATCAATGATTAAGTGATTAAGCATTTTGTCCACAAATTCTCTTAACATGTTCTACTCTGTATTATACTTTCTAATACACTTGCTTTGTGGACTGTAGCCCACCAGGCTCCTCCATCCATGGGATTCTCCAGGCAAGAATACTGGAGTGGGTTGCCATTTTCTTCTCCAGGGGATCTTCCCAACCAAGGGATCAAACCCAGGTCTCCCGTATTGCAGGCAGACGCTTTAACCTCTGAGCCACCAAGGAAGCCCCAATACACCTGCCTTACTATTCTTATAAGATTTTAGGTCCTCTGAAGTAGAAAAATTGGTACTGTCCATCTTGGCATCCTGTAGCCCCTTGCATGGTGCCAAGCATTCATGAGATTAATAAATGTTTGCTGAATTAAATGGATTTGAATGAAACCTTCAGAACAGTATTAAGTTATTGCCAGGATATCACAGATGGTAAATGGCAGTCTCCTTTGCTAATAGCTTCCAAGGTTGATGATGAGATAAAATCAGTCAAGCATTCATCAATATGGGAAAAGCTCCTAAATACGAAATCCTCTTTTTAAAAGTCGTATTATTCTTGCCTCATTGTCACATTAAAATTGTGTCTCATGTACCGATCCTTAGAGCATCAAGGTTATCGCTGTGGATAAGATAGGTGTGGGGTAATGGAAAGAAGGAGAAAAGGTTATTAACAATAGGCTATTTGCTTTCGGCAATATTCTTGACTCAAAACAACTGATCTAATGAGGTTTTGCTCCTTTCTTCTTACTTAACTCCTTGCCTTCAGTTTCTCAATGAATGAATTAAATTCAAGGTGAGTACCGATGAGGGTTTTTAAAAGTGTGTGTTGAGGAAGCGTCCCCAGTGTTCTGCAGATGTTAATCATGGCAGGAGCCACCCTAAAAGTGGAGAGAGTGGAGGTGCCCGCACTGCTGGTCTCCATGACGGCTAGTGCCCTCTAGTGCCCGCAAGGGAGAACTGCTGACCCAAACAGGTTGTCCTCTTGCCATGTATTTGGGTGAAATGACAGAACAAAGGCCCCAACAGAGACTTGTGTGTGTGTGTGTGTGTGTGTGTACAAAACCCTGTAAATCCTAAAAGAGTGCAATCTTGTGAAGTTCAAGTCTTATCTTTTTGGTTCTCTTTCAATCACCGACCTTCAAAAATACCACTAATTTTCTCACTTTATTAAATTTAACCAATAGGAAATGCTCAAGAACTATTTCAAATACTTAAATAAACTTTCTTTCATAACCAAAATAATCTCCTTTTTGTCATAAAGGTGAATATTCATGTGGATCTTAAGTAAGATTTCTTAATTCCTACAAGTATAAACATAATTCAACAGATGTAGCATTTTTCTTTAGGGATACAAATTAAGCAGGTTGTAGGCTTGAAAATCTCCATTTTTTAGATGTGTGGCCATGCATGTTACTCATTTTAAAGTGTTCAAGGTTAAAGATAATGCTACTCCTGGTTTTATGTTCTAAATGCACGCATACATGTGCACACACACACACATACACACACCCTAGACCCAATCTCTGGTATCCTCTTTCATAACCACTCCTGTTCAAAGCAACAATAATAAACATAGCAATGAGAACCACGACACACAAACAAATTAAACCCAGGAATGGATAGTGTGGTCACGGGCACCAGGAGGTTATGATGAGCATAATTTTTGAGTACCTACTTTGGACTTGGGCTTCCCTGGCTGCTCAGCTGGTAAAGAATCGACCTGCAATATGGGAGACCTGGGTTCCATCCCTGGGTTGGGAATATGCCCTGGAGAAGGGAACGGCCACTCCAGTATTGTGGCCTGGAGAATTCCATGGACTTTTCCACGGGGATGCAAAGAGTCAGACACGCTGAGCAACTTTCATTTTGTACTTATAACTTGTGTTTTCGTTCTCCATCCAGACTCTGACAGTCCTTCGATCTTACCGCAAACCAACCACATCCATTCTCTTCATTAAGAACTGGAACTCCTGTTCCCATTTTGTGTGAACTCATCAGTCATATCCTCAGCGCATTCTAAGCTGGAAATCACCAGTGCAAGAGGAGAAGTGATACATATTACACAGTGAGTAACAACAAAATCTGTGTAACAGCCAGAGCGTTCCCAAACAAAATGAATTATTTTAATAGCGCATGCTCTGCTGCGCTGTGCTGAATTGCTTCCAGTCGCGCACGACTCTGTGCGATCCTACGGACTATAGTCTGCCAGGCTCCTCTGTCCATGGGATTCTCCAGGCAAGAATACTGGAGTGGGTTGCCATGCCCTCCTCCAGGGGATCTTCCTGACCAGAGATTGAACCTGGGTCTCCTGCATTGAAGGAGGACCCTTTACAGCCTGAGCCAGCCAGGAAGCCCTTAGTAGAGCATACCTGAATACAAACTTCAACTTACGATATCAACAAAAGCTAATTTTGAAGATGCCAGTAATATGATCAGACTTCTTACAGCTGTCAGTTTGTACAAACCTTCAGCTTGTTTTAGAATCAATGAAAAGATGAGTATCGTAACGATTCAACTATAATGATTTTCTGAGACGAGAGGATAGCATTCCTTGCGCCAAGCAGCTTGCTTACAAACACAATAAGAGACAAAAGGTAAACAGATTAATAAACGTGAACAGCATCCTCTTGGCATAGCTGTCATCCCCTAGGATCCCACTTTCAACTTGTTCTTTGCTTTTGATCCTTCCATTAACCAGGTAACGTAGAGTTGGACTAACCTTAGTTTGAGTCCCAGGTCTGCCTCTTGCCAGCTGTGTGATTATGCATTTGTGATCAAGCACATTAATTAATGTCCGAGGATGCATTTCTTATTCTGCAAAACAGGGACCTAATAACTCACTTACTGAGCTATGAACTTAACTAAAGAAATCATATGTACAGAACTTAACCCATCAGGCTTACTAGCACATCCTGCAGCCTCAGCAAATTTAGCAACCAGAGCATTTCCCAAAGCAGTATCTTTAGTGCTGACTGGTCTCTCTCCTTTGTTCCCTCATTGCAGGATCATTTTTTTTTTTTTTTTTTTTTTGCCCCGTGACATGTGGGATCTTAGCTCTCTGACTAGAGATCGAACCCACACCCTCTGTATTGGAAGCGTGGGAGTCTTAACTCTGCACTGCTAGAGAAGTCCTGAAGCATCAATTTTGATATCTTCATTTGGAGAAAATGTCCCATCTTCAAATTCACATGTTAAAAAGCAAACATATTTTTGGTTTCCCTAAGTTTGCACTGATTCCTAATATCCTGGTTTCTCTTAAAGGCAGCAACATCCCCTTTTCTTACTTAGCCATCACAGTGATCTTTGACCCCCTCTCCTCAACTTCCTACCTGCATGGAAAAGCTGCCAAGTCCTACTGCTGTTTCTCCTTCCACAAACTTTATTAGATTTATTTCCTTCCATCCATTCCCATTGTCAGCATCCCAGTTCAGATTGGTTACCTCTTTTCTGAGCTCTTTTGATGCACCGCCAGCCGCTCTCACTGACTTCAGTCTCTGCTCCCATCATCTCATCTATACACTTTCTTTTGAAGGATTTTCTTTAATAGCTCTTGGCGGGTCAGTGCTTTATTCTCTCTTCTCTCCTGCTCTGCATGGCAACACCTTGACCTTCAAAGTCTTCAGGAATCTGACTCTACTTAACTTAAATAGCCAGTTCTCTCCCTAACACCACTTTTAACATGTCTGTTCCATTAAAAAAAAAATGCAAATAGTCAGTTTCTGAACCATGCCCACACCTCGGGCACCTCCATCGGTTGAGACGTTCATCACTATGTTACTTCTATCGGGAAGGCCCTCTGACTATGGCAATTCTACTCCTGCCCCAAATCTTGGATTGAAAACCACCTGCTCTCTGCAGACTTCCCTCATCCTGCCTCTGTTGGCTGAACCTCTTTGGCCCTTTATCACTTCCACATTAGTTCTCTGTGAAAGGAAAAGTGTAAGTCGCTCAGTCGTGTCCAACTCTTTGTGACCCCATGGACTGAATTCTCCAGGCCAGAATACTGGAGTGGGTAGCCTTTTCCTTCTCCAGGGGATCTTCCCAACCCAGGAATCGAACCAGGGTCTCCTGCATTGCAGGCTGATTCTTTCCCAACTGAATTATCAGGGAAGCCAAATTAAATGTATGTAGTTCTCTGTACCTACACTTAATCTCTCTCACTAGATTACTGGATACTTGAGAGTACAGTTCATTTCTTCTTTGTCATAGGCACAGAAAAGTCTCTAAAGAGACATTGTCTGAAAGTTGATGTGAATTTTTGAAGGCTACTGCTGCTGCTGCTAAGTCGCTTCAGTCGTGTCCGACTCTGTGCGACCCCATAGACGGCAGCCCACCAGGCTCCCCCGTCCCTGGAATTCTCTAGGCAAGAACACTGGAGCAGGTTGCCATTTCCTTCTCCAATGCATGAAAGTGAAAAGTGAAAGTGAAATCGTTCAGTTGTGTCTGACTCTTAGCAAACCCATGGGCTGCAGCCCACTAGGCTCCTCCGTCCATGGGATTCTCCAGGCAGGAGTACTGGAGTGGGGTGCCATTGCCTTCTCCAATGAATGAAGGCACTACCGCGTAAATATGCAAGTCATTTAGGGAATTTTGCATATGTCAAAATGTGTCTCAGCTGATGAATGTCTCATACAAAGCAAAGTGTTCTGTCAATTTATTATGCTATATTTTCTTCTGTCATCACGAGAACTATTTCTTTAAAAAATCTTAGCACTTACATCAAATTATTGTATTTCAACTGTAAATTTGAGATTGCAGTAGGGATATATTTTTATTTTAGTGCTTCTTAATTTATATAGCTTCTCTGATAAATATACCATATTTATCTATAAACTATTTTGAATGTCTAGATAATAACCTTCTTCGGTAACACAATTCACACTGATCATATATCTTAAAGCCTCAAGATCTGCATAAAATCAAGCATATCTTCTCACTCTTAAAGTACTATTCTGTGTCATATTAAAGGCAGTAAAAAGATTTTTTAAAAAAAATATAAAAAGCCTTCTAGCCTCCTTGAACAGTTTAAGTAAACTACTTTTTCTCATTCCTCCACTGGCAAAATATTTTACATTATCTTTAAAAACCCTAACAATTCAAAGGAAGTGACTATGAAATTGGTGTCATAATGAATCTTTCCTTCAAATAAGTAAAAGCTCACTACTTAAAACAGGAAAAGCCTTAACATTTATACAGCAATTCAGAGTTTCTCAACCTCAGCACAACTGACATTTTAGTATGAATAATGTCTCATTGTGCGGGCGGTCCTCTGCATTGTAAGAGGCTCAGCAGCATCTGCTCACGAGACTCTAGTAGGACCCGCCGCTATGAAAGCCACAAATGTCTCTTGACATCACCTAATATTCCGTGGAGGAAAATCTCCTCTACCAGAGTACCACTGCCACAGTAGATGTATTTAGTACTTCTCCTTATGGAGTTTTCATTAATTTGTCTGTCTATTCCACTTAGAGAAACAATAACCTCACCATGTTGTTTTCCTTAGTCGGTTTTTCAGAATTCATGGAAATGTCTGTTTGTCTTCAACTGTTAAGAGTCCCAGGGGTACCTATATTCAGTGAGTGTCCATTGAGTGACTCTATACTCTGTGCTCTGCTTTCTTCTAGGCAAGATGACTATCTGTGACCTTAGATCCAGAATTCAAGTTCAAGTCTTAAAAAGGCCCAAGTACCTTAGTGTAATAAAATTAGGATGGATGTAATAAAATTCGGCAAAAATCTGTGAAACTCACATTCTAATGGAAGAAGCAACACAATAAACAAGTGCATAAAATAAATGGCATATCACGGAGAGATGATAGTAAGGCAAAAATTGAGGAAGCAAAGAAAGAAATCAAGGAATAGACAGTGCTGGGACTTCCCCATTGGTCCAGTGGTTAAGACCCCACTGGTCCACGGTTAAGACCTCCCGTGCAGAGGGTGTGGGTTCTATCCCTGCTCAGGGAACTAACCTGACTAAACTAACCTAATCTCACATGCTGCGCGGTGCAGCTGTAAATTAAAACAAATAAGTAAAACTTGTTACTGAAAAAAAAAAGAAAAAAGGAATAGGCAGTGCTGCGAGAGGAGTGGGTATCTGGAGGTGAGGCTGGGGTATAATTTTAAATAAAGTGGTCAGGGGCAACCTCACTGGGAAGGTAGCTTCTGAGCAAAGACCTGGAGGAGGTGAGGAAGTGAGCCCCAGGGCACTTGGAAGAATGGCTTTCCAGGGGAGGGAACAAGCGCAGAGGTCCGGAAGAGAGAGCCTGCTAGAAATGATGAGGGGCAACAGAAATCTTGGGATTGCTGGAGTGGTCTGAGGGAAGGGAAGAGAAGTGGGAGAATAGGAACATGCATGGAAACCACAGAAGACCTGTAGGTCACGGTCCAGGGTGGAAAAATGACTGCCAGGGCAAGTCATATATAAAATAGCAGGGAAATGTTTTCTAATTATTTTTGATTGAATTAAGAATCTTGTTCATGATGATTCAAGTACCCAAGGAGAGAAGTCAGTCTGGTCAGCCTTCTCCAGCAAAGTCCACACTCCTGATCACACTGTTCCCGCTTCTTCGGTCAAAGTTTCAGGTAACTCAGTGGTAAAGAATCTACCTGCTAATGCAGGAGACACAGGAGATGCAGGTTTGATCCCTGGGTTGGGAACAGAGGAGGAAATGGCAACCCGCTCCAGTATTCTTGCCTGGAAAATTCCATGGACAGAGGAGCCTGGTGGGTTACAGTCCATGGGGTCACAAATAGTCAGACACAACAGAGCACGCATGCACATAGCAAACAGTAGAGGGGGTCAGTCCTTTTTTTGCTAACTAACTTGTTTCTTTAACTGATGCAAAAACGCATAGGAAGGTGTTAAGGTTTAATAACGCTTCACCCACGGGTATTTGCATCTTAGAGGAAAGCCTCTTGGAGAATTGACTTTTTAAATTGATTTTTGAAATAAAAAAGTAAATTACTATCTTGAGAACTGAAGTCATTTAAATAGGGCAGGGAATGAACTATTTAAGGTACTTGGGCCTTTTTAAGACTTGAACTTGAATTCTGGATCTAAGGTCACAGATAGTCATCTTGAATTATCAACTAAATGAATATTAATTGAAATCTCATTATGTGCTACTCATACTCCTTAGGGCTGGAGAGGCAGTGGTGAGACAGATTAATTCAGGTTTTCACCAAGCTATTTTCTTGTAGAGTGAAAGAGACACAAAATAAGGTGGTAAGTTAAAAGAGTAACTAAAAGTGTTAGTTACTGGTAAGCACTTTTGAGAATTAAAATACAAGGATATACTAGATAGCCTGCCTACAACTTTAGATGAACAGTTTAAAAAGCTTCTACCAAGAAGTGATATTTAAGTTAAGATCTGAATGAAGAGAAGAAGCAGGAGAAAGAACTTTCTAGCAGAGGGAATAACTAGACCAAAGGTAACAATAAGTTTGACATGAGAAGGAAAAAAAAAAAAAAAAAAGCCAGTGCTTCAGGAAAAGTAAATTATGTAGTCAGTAGAGAAATGCAGTTTGAAAAGTAGGCAGAGGCCAGAGGTCTTGGTAGGCTATGATAAGGTTTTTTATTTTTCTCTCTGTAATGGGTACTTGAAGGATGATTTTAAGAAGGGAAATTGGATGATCTAATTTGTGTCCTTGAAACCTTAAAAGATTGTGGCTCACGGTTCACCTGGGGGAACAGGCGTAGGAAAGAGGCTGAGATCCGTGCAAGACAATGGTGGGAGCGAAGGTAACAAGAAGTGGGTTCACTGGGGATAATTTTGGAGACAGAGTCAGCAGGATTTTCTGATGCATTATACGTGAGAGATAAAGAAACAGAGATGCAGGCTTAGAGAACAGAAGGTGGACACAGGGTGGAGGTGGGAAGGGGAGGGTGAGGGGAACTGATAGAGTGGCCGTGACATCTGACACTCCTAGGAAGCTGCTATATAATACAGAGGGCTCAGCCCCTGCTTAGTAAAGACTCAGAGGGCTGGGATGGGGCGGGGAGGAGGTTCAAGAGGGAGGGGATGTATGTAAACAGACAGCGGATTCACCGTGTGGTCCAGCAGAAACTGACACCACATTGTAATTATATTCCAACAAAAAATTAAAAAAAAAAAAAGAATAGAAAAGAATCAAGAACAGTTACTAAAGTTGCGGCTTGAGCAACTAGATAATTTGGTACACATTTAGTGAAGTGGGAAAGACTGGAGGTGGAGAAAACCACTCAAGTATTCTTGCCTGGAGAATCCCATGGACAGGAGCCTGGCGGGTTTGAATCCATGGGGTTGAAGATTTGGACACAGCTTAAGAGACTTAGGACGCGTCATGCACAAGACTGACCATGATGACGCATTTTTGATAGACTGAGAATTAGTCTTCCTGAAAATCACTTTATTCTGAAATATTTGCATATTTCATCCTAAGTGCCAGTGTTTAAGCCCTGGTGTAGAAGTCCAGACATGATGCTTGCTTCTCTGGAGCTCTATTGAAGAAAGTTAGAAAGTCAAGTGGCTCATAATTTATTTTACTGAAGTGATAAATGCTATGATGAAAATAGAGTAATGGTTTGTAAAGTTCCTGAAGAGAGGGGAGTGGCTTGTAGAAAGCTCAGAACAGAGGACTTAAGGATGAGGGAGACTCACCTATGGAACCTCCAAAGGGAGTGTTTGAGGCAGAGAGAAGACCAAGTTTAAGGACTGAGGTTGGAGTGAATTTGTGCTTGAGGAAATGCTCAATGTGGATGGATGGAGAGATAAGCGGGGAGAGAATTGCTTAGTATTCTCAATGCAACTGAGGCTAGAGAACTCAGTGGAGGATAAATGGTATAGAACTTACGGTTTGAATTTTATCATTCAAAGTATAGCTGAAGTCATCAAAGGGGTATAAGCCAGGGGATTATATGTATTTAATCTTGTTTCAGTTCCAGAAAACACCAGTGTTGGTATAGGCAAAGGATTATAAAGGGTGAGCCGCAATGTAGAAGCAGAAAAATTCATGAGCATGCTACTGCAGTGGACGAGGGAAAAAAAAAGATGGTGGCTTGAAGCAGGGTGATCGAAACGAGCAAAGTGGCCAGGGGCAGAGCGGGGACTCCCACAGTGGGCCTGAATTCAGAGCTGTGTCCTTTCCCTTTGTTTCACACTGCCTTTCAAGCTCAGTGAGTCATCACAATTTGGCAATAATTCAGGAGTCAGTCCTACAGATGCCTGCCGAGTCACCAGGAAATTTCTCTTAACAATACATAAATGTGAGACACTTGGCATTTGTATAAGGAGTTTACATCAGATCTATCTGGGAAATAAAAATAGAAACGGTGAGTTAAAGCACAAATTGTAAAACTTAAAGACTCAGGTGGGCATTTATAAACTTTTTGTTAGATTTCTAGAAGAAACAAAGTCTTCCATGGCTAAAAGACATCTATCCAGAAATAAATTATTATTATTTTTTTTTGCTATTAAAAGGGTATACTTTATATTAAAAATGGAAAGAATGTTCATGTAAAATGATAAAGCATTTCAATTATAAATTGACCAATAAATAATAATCCTACAATTATATATTACAATGCATTTCTTTCCTTTGGATCTATCTTGGCCACTTGTGGACCTAAGATTTGAGTTATTGTGTCAGGACTTTAACCACAACACCAAATTGTTTAATGTACCTCATCATTTGTGACCTGTAAAGGTAATAATTTCTCAATTCTTAGAGCAAATATTCTGTTCCCCCTTAAAGAGGCAGACAATGGAGGATGACGCCATGCCACCCTGGACAGGCAGCATTCTTCAAGAATGGCGCCTTTCGGCCATGATGCCGTCCACAGGTTCTTCCTCTCCCTCATCTGTTTTGTAGCAGCATCTCCCACGTCAGAGGCGCCCAGTGTGTCCCGGAGCCTTTAAGAGCAGCACTCTGCAAATGTCCTTGTCAGCTCTGGTTCCTGGAGGAAGTGACTTCCCAGAGGTTCTTCCCACAGGGCCTCAGGTAGTTCCAATTTCTTCTCCCTGCTAGAAAATTACCCAGGTTTCCTAGTGGTGGTCAGGCTGTTCAGTGCTAAATTATCAGGGCAGTTCACGGTGCTGCCCTTCAGAACAGCTTCACATAGGTCTGTTGAGGATCTTGTTTAAGGAGCCACCGAGCTGCAGGTGAGAAGCAGCCAGCTTCCTGAGACGCTGCACCGTGCTGAGTCATACTTGCGGCTCCTCTCAGAGGCAGAGTCTGGCCCTTGGTTGGTGCAAAGCCTTATTCTGCTTAAGGGAGATTCACTGCTATGCGAAAGCCTGCATATGGAAATTCCATCCTGCAGTAGCAAACTCAAGCAATCAAGGACCCAAACCCACACTTCTTTGCGTATCTCCCCCCTTGGAATCAGGGGATGCTAGTTATAGCTTTGACTATACAAAACTTGCTCAAGAGTGATACAAACCAAACCCTAAAAGAGTCCAAAAATCATACTAGTTGGAGGAATATATTTCAAATCACTGGCAGTCCCACTTCTCTCTTCTAGCCACAAGGGATAATAGTAAAATAGATAGATAGATAGAATGGAATATTACTGAGCCATATAAAATAATGAAATATTGTCATTTGCAGACACATAAATGGACTTGGAGATATTACACTTAGCATTTGTCAAAGAAAGACAAATACTATATAATAGCAGTTACATGTGGCATCTAGAAATCAAATAAATCTAGAAATAAAATTAAAAGGCAGATATAACACAGAAAAGGAACTTGTGGTTTTAAATAGGGCAAGGAAGAAGGAAGGACAAATTAGGAGTACGAGATTGGCAGATACAAACTACTATACATAAAATAGATAAGCAACAAGGATTTACTGCATAGCACAGGAATTATACCCAATATCTTGTAATAGCTTATAATGAAACATAATTTGGAAAAAGAAGAATCACTATGCCATATACTCAAAACTAATGCAATCTTATAAATCAATTACTCTTCAAAAAAAAAAAAAACTAATGTAGAAGACTGCATTGGAAGTATTTGAATGTAGAGTTCAAGTTCAGTGGAGATGGTCTTGGCTAGCTGACATCAAAGGCAGGGCCTGAAATGAAAAGGATGGTTTTAATTGCTCTGCACTGTTGTAGCATCATCTGAGATCCCAGTTCTCTGATGACAGTAAACTACTTCCTCATCATGCCTTAGAGTTTTAGAATTTCCATGATATTTGAAATTTGTCATCTTACAGGTGAGAGTTTGACTTCTGTCTCTGCTATTTTCTAACTGGAAGAGCTCAGCCAGGTATTGTTACTTCTGAACTTGGTTTTATGGACTGTGAAAATAATGCCACCTAACCCATAGGGTTGTAAATGGAATACCACTAAGAAAGTACCCACTGTTCATCACAGTGCACTATGAGTATTCAATAGATAGCAGTGATTATTATATGCTTCTCTTCTACACAAAGCAAGAAAATGTGGTGAGGAAAGGAAAGTCACTTGATGTCTCATGAAGGCATGTTGTGAATCAAAGATTGAGTAAGGGTTTCCGGTATTTGCTTCAGGTGAAGGTTTGTGAAGAAACCAAGAGCATACAAGTGAGATGTGCTGGGTCTAAAAGATCCTTCCAGTCAGCCTAGGGACTCCAGAGGGAAATAAGAAGCTGTTTGCTCAAGTTCTTTGACTGTTGGAAACCTCCCAGCTACATTTTGAGAGCATCGGGTGCATTTACAGTCTGCTGCTGTGGCTGCCAACTCGGGGAAGCAACAGCACAATTGGATCTGGCTCTTGCTGTCTTTTGGCTCGTGACAAGAGAGATGGAGAATGCCCACCTGCAGGGAGGACAGAGAGTCAAGGAGACAAAGAGTCTGGCTCATAGGAAGCCCACATGCCCCTCTCAGCAGCCTGGCTCCTGCCCTTTCACCTGAGCTCCCCTCCTAAATGACTGAAACCACGAGGGACAAATTATGTCCACAAATTATGTCCACAAACGTGTCAAGGATACTGTCTGCTCACAGGTACCAGACAGTACCTGTGGCTTTCGGTATTAAGATTACTCTTTGGAAAAAACCTCTGATGTTTTGTGCTATGCTGTGCTTAGCCACTCAGTCATGTCTGACTCTTTGTGACCCCATGGATTGTAGCCCACCAGGCCAGGGGATTCTCCAAGCAAAAATACTGGAGTGCATTGCCGTGCCATCCTCCAGGGGATCTTCCCAATCCAGGGATTGAACCCAGATCTCCCACATTGCAGGTGGATTCTTTACCTTCTGAGACACCAGGGATTGTTTTTATTGTAGAGTTTGTAGCTGAAACATGAGTGTGATCTGCAGGAGCAAGATGTTGTACTTTAGATCCCTAATTATTTACATATTTCAAAATTTTAAAATTTTAGAATGAGAAAGGGAGTCTCAGAAATCATAAAGACCTGCACTGTCCAATATGGTAGCCACTAGCCTCACATATTTCTTGAGCATTTTAAATGCAGCTAGTCCAGACTGAGTGAAGTATAAATGGAAGAATGTATTATGAGCACAGTAGAAAAAGGAAAATATTGATTTTTAACATAATTATATGTTGAAAATGATAATAGTTTGGATATCATGGGTTAATACAACTTACGAAATTTATTTCACCTGTTCCTTTTTACTCCTTTCTATGTGACTGCCAGAAAACCTAGAATTACATATGTGACTTGCTTTGTGGTTCTTACCACATTGAACAATGCTGTCCTAGACTAGGGCTTCCTAGGTGTTGCTAGTGGTAAAGAACCCGCCTGCCAATGCCAGAGACTTAAGAGACAATGGGTTGGATCCCTGGGTCAGGAAGATCCCATGGAGGAGGGCACAACAACTGACTCCAATATTTTTGCCTGAAGAATCCCCATGGACAGAGGAGCCTTGAGGGCTATGGTCCATAGTGCTGCAAAGAATCAGACAGAACTGAAGCAACTTAGCACGCGCGCACACACACACACACACGTCCTAGACTCAAGCCCATGTTTTACAGATGAGGAAACAGAGGCCAGAGAAGTGAATCTGGACTCATATATACGGTATTTTATAAATGTTCTGCCAGGCTAGATGACCACTCCATGTGTGTGTAAACTTGTTAAGTTATTGCATTAGATAGTTTCATAATTATTTTAGGTTGTATATATTTATATATTCTGTCGTGTTTAAAACTGTTAAGAATGTAAAATGCCATTCACTCCCGTCTGATAGCAAGTTCAGACACTAGTATTAAAATTTATATTTTTGCTTTAACTTTTATTCATAATTTTGAACTCACTATTGATTTTTAATTGAAAATGTTATTGAGATCATTGCTGTTTTACCTTCAGTTGTAAAGAAACAATGCAGGTTTTTTTTGTATGCTTTGTGTGGTTCTCAACAATGGTAAAATTTTACAAAACTACTGTGTAACATCCAAAGCAAGATGTTTACACCAATCTTATTCAGGTTTCCTTAGTTAAGCTTGTATTCAATTTCATGTGTTTATATTATTATTATTTTTTTTTTTTTTACGATTTTATCACCTGGGCAGGTGACTGTCAAGATACTGAAAAGTTGCAGCACCACAAAGATACCTCCTACTGTCCTTTTATAACCAACTTCCTGCTACCTCTTTTACTTACTTCCCAAACAGTGAAGTGAAGTGAAAGTTGCTCAGTGGTGTCCAAGTCTTTTAGACCCCATGGACTATTCAGTCCATGGAATTCTCCAGGCCAGAATAATGGAATGGGTAGATTTTCCCTTCTCCAGGGGATCTTTCCAATCCAGGGACCGAACCCAGGTCTCCCAAATTGCAGGTGGGTTCTTTACCAACTGAGCTATCATGAAAGCCCTTTGAAACAGTGATTAGAGTAATTGCCCCCACCCTATTTTTCTCTGTCAAATTGTTTTAGCAACCCTAGGGCTTGTTCCTTCCCACACGTGGTTTAGAACACACTTGTCTATGTCTAAAAATAAAAGCCGTTCTGAAATTTTCACAGGAATTGCATTAAACCTATAGATCAATCTAGGAAGAATTGACCAATTTATTATGATTTTGAGTCTTCCAATCCATGAGCCTATTATCTCTCCCCATCCCCTATTATCTCTCCCCATTTAGGTCCTCTTTGGTTTCTTTTATCAGCATTTTGTAATGGTCAGCATGCAAATCTTGCAAATGTTTTGCTGAAATGTACACCTAAGTATTTCACTTCCTTGGAGCAACTGTAAATGGTGTTATTTTTAATTTTATTTCTGTATGTCTATTGTTTGTATATTGATATGTGATTGATATTTCCTTTTGATATTTTCTCTTTTAACCTTACTGAACTCATTAATTCTAGGAAGGCTTTTTTTTTTTTTTGGTGGAGGGAAGGAGGGGGCATATTTCTTTTGGGAAATTTCTACAGTGACCAGAGTTCTATTTCTTCCTTTCCAATCTGAGTGCCTCTTATTTTTTCTTTGCTGTATTGCAGCAGCAAGTATTTCCAGCCATATGTCAAACAACAATAATGAAAATAGACCATTCTTCCCTTGTTTTCAATAATAGAGGAAAGACATCTAGTCCTTCATCAAGTAAGATGTCAGTTCAGAGACATTACTTTGCCAACAAAGGTCCATCTAGTCAAAGCTATGGTTTTCCAGCAGTCATGTATGGATGTGAGAGTTTTACCATAAAGAAGGTGGAGCAAACAACAACAACAACAATAGGTTTTCTGTGCTTATTCTTTATCAAGTTAAAGTCATTGTTGTTTTTTCCTGACCGAGTTACTGAGAGTTATTACTAAGAATGACTGTTGGTTTTGTCAAATGAATTTTCTGCATCAGTTGATCTGATTATATGCCTTTTCTTCTTTCAGCCTGTTGTTATGGTGGTTTACATTGTTATTTTATTTTATTTTTCTGCAAATATTGAACCAGCCTTGCACACTTGGAATAAATCCCACTTGATCACATTACATACTTCTTTTTACATGTGGTTCGGTTTAGTTTGTTAATATTGTGTTGGGAATTTTTGTATCAAAGTCTTTGAGAGATATTACTGCATAGTTTTTGTTATTGTTTATCTTATTTTGTATTTTATGCTATCTTTGGTTTGCTGCCTGGGTAATACTGGCCTCATAATTATTCATTTTTATGTGAAAAAAAAAATTCTTCAGCATTTTTCTCTCCAAAATCTTGGTTTTAGGCTATTTTGTAACTCACACTTTATAGTAACATCTTTTTTTCTTTTTAATGCTAGGCTTTTATGGAGACCATTTAAAAACCTTTCTAGCAGTGTTTATTTTTTTTCTAGCAGTGTTTATTATTTAATTTATTGCTCATCATTGAACAGTAAATACAATTTATTAGGTCCCCATGACCTAAACAATTTGAAGATCAAAATCCAAGGTATCGAAGGATTGCCCAGCTCCCCGAAGTCTTCAGTTGTAAAAGGTGGGTAGCATCACTCATCCTCGACAACCTTCCTCATTTACGCTGACACCAGCTGGACTCCAAACACCTGCTTTGTACATGCGCTAATGGTTTTTTTTTTTTTTTTTTTTGGTTACTGTATGAAACAAAGGACTGATTGATGGAGAGGTGACAATAAGCAAACATTCAGGGAATGCCTTATACTTTTAATAAACCCCTTGCGTGTAAAGACAGATCAGTCAAACGCCTGCTAGGCAGAGTGGTTATGTTTATGATACAGCTATCCAGGGTCTGGAACCAAAGATTTATGAGCACAGAGTACAGCTGAGTACCCAGCAGGTAAATTTTTTATGACAGCGTAGACCTTAACATTTGGTCTTCTGGCACTGTTCCAATGATGATGGACAACTACACAAAGATATATATTCCAGTGATGATGGACATTCTCTTTCTTTCTCTCTCTCCCCATCCCAAATCTATGTATTGAAATATTCTACACATATTGGTCCATAAAACAACTTTGATATTGTTTTTGTAATTAAACCTTGAGAGCTTAATACCTGAACATCATATATAATGATTTCCATACATTAATTTACATATGCATCAATTGGGGAGCTTTTATCAAAATGTTGATTCTTGGGCTCAAGCACTAGAAATTTTGATTCAGTGGGTCTGAGAGGAAGGTCCAAAATCACACATCATGTTTCATTGCATCCCAGAGACGTTTATTGTGTGCTTGCTCAGAACTGCCCAGATTTTTGGAAAATCAATTTGTGCTTTATGAGTTAAATAAACACATTCTATAAACTTATTGTAAATAAGAGAAGTTTCCTTTCCACTCTTCCAGACTCTGAGATTCTGATCCCTAGGTCAACTGCTCTTAACTTTTAGCTGTTTAATTCGGCAATTACACATATTTCTAAATACATTTACACTACTATGTCTTGTTTTTTTCTTGCCATTGCTTTTATGAAAAAAGGAGGATATAGCTTACTTAGAAACCACTGACATATTTTTTTTCATATACTTCTGTGATTCTTCTAATGTTTTATCACAATTTCTTAAAAATGAAGAGTCAGTGTTTCCACTATTACACTGGTTTAAACACTGCTCACCGCTGAGGTATGTAACAAAGAATTTCATTTCTTGCACAGCTCTTTGCTTTTACTGCAGGTCGTAATTTTTTTTTTTTCATTTGTTTAGTTTTGTACAGACAGCAATGGCACAATCTTCCCCATCTCTCTCACAGAATTGCACAATCTTTTTCGGTAAGGTCAAGTACGTGAAATAATCTATTGGTTCTATTTCTTTCCCTTGGAGATAGCATGATTATATTCTTTTATCCTCCTGTTCCAATATGAATGAGCTGTTCTCTAGGTCTCCTGTGTCGTAAAGACTCCCTTCAACATTATTTTAAAGATCTTCTTTGCCATTCTCTTTTATTTGGATCTACTCTTGTTTTTGTAAAGTTTATTCAACAGATGTTTCTAAGATGGTGCATCTAAGATGCATTTTTGACATCACATACTTGTGACAATGTCTTTATTTTGCCATAACCCTTGACTGATAGCTAGGCTTATTGCAAATATCTGGATTAATACCATTTTCTGTTAAATTTTTAAAGCTAGTATTCCATTATTTTTTATTTTTCTTTGTCACAAGAAGTCTGATTTATTTTGATTCCCAAACTTTGCATGCAGGAAACTTCTCGTGTATTATTACTATATTTGATAACTTCCTCCACTCTATTTTCTCCAAGTTTTTATCTTCTAAATTGATCCCCAAATCTTACAATTTTACTCCATTTTCTATTTATTAACCCTTAGGTTGACTTTCTGAAATAATTCTTACCATTCCCTTTTAGCCCTATTATTTTATTTCAAACATCACAATTTTGATAAAAAAGTTATTTTTTATTCTTGTATTTTTAAGTAAAAGCCTGTATTTACTTCATATATATAACCTATTCTTTCGGAAGATGTTAATAACAATATAGTTTGAACTTTTATCCTCCTCTTTGTATTGCATCTGTTCCCCCCTCTTTTTTTTCTTTTTTGCTCATTTTGCTCTTTGTCTTTAATGCAGAATTTTCCATAAGTGTCTACTGATCTTACCTGCCTCCTGAGAAATCTTTATGCAGGTCAAGAAGCAACAGTTAAAACCAGACATGGAACAACAGACTGGCTCCATATCGGGAAAGGTGTATGTCAAGGTTGTATATTGTCACCCTGCTTATTTAACTCATGTATAGAGTCAGTCAGTTAGTCAGTTCAGTTGCTCAGTCGTGTCTGACTCTTTGCGACCCCATAAACTGCAGCACACCAGGCCTACCTGTCCATCACCAACTCCAGGAGTTTACCCAAACTCATGTCCATCGAGTCGGTGATGCCATCCAACCATCTCATCCTCTGTCAGCCCCTTCTCCGCCTGCCCCCCAATCCCTCCCAGCATCAGGGTCTTTTCTAATGAGTCAACTCTTCGCATGAGGTGACCAAAGTATTGGAGTTTCAGCTTTAGCATCAGTCCTTCCAATGAACACCCAGGACTGATCTGCTTCAGGATGGACTGGTTGGATCTCCTTGCAGTCCAAGGGACTCTCAAGAGTCTTCTCCAACACCACAGTTCAAAAGCATCAATTTTTCGGCACTCAGCTTTCTTCACTGTCCAACTCTCACATCCATACATGACCAGTGGAAAAACCATAGCCTTAACTAGATGGACCTTTGTTGACAAAGTCATGTCTCTGCTTTTTAATATGCTATCTAGGTTGGTCATAACTTTCCTTCCAAGGAGTAAGCATCTTTTAATTTCATGGCTGCAATCACCATCTGAAGTGATTTTGGAGCCCCCCAAAATATAGTCTGACACTGTTTCCACTGTTTCCCCATCTATTTCCAATGAAGTGATGGGATCAGATGCCACGATCTTAGTTTTCTGAATGTTGAGCTTTAAGTCAACTTTTTCACTCTTCTCTTTCACTTTCATCAAGAGGCTTTTCAGTTCCTCTTCACTTTCTGCCATAAGGGTGGTGTCATCTGCATATCTGAGGTTATTGATATTTCTCCTGACAGTCTTGATTCCAGCTTGTGTTTCATCCAGCCCAGGGTTTCTCATGATGTACTCTGCATATAAATTAAATAAGCAGGTGGACAATATATAGCCTTGATGTACTCCTTTTCCTATTTGGAACCAGTCTGTTGTTCCATGTCCAGTTCTAACTGTTGCTTCCTGACCTGCATATAGGTTTCTCAAGAGGCAGGTCAGGTGGTCTGGTATTCCCATCTCTTTCAGAATTTTCCACAGTTTATTGTGATCCACACAGTCAAAGTCTTTGGCATAGTCAATAAAGCAGAAATAGATGTTTTTCTGTAACTCTCTTGCTTTTTCGATGATCCAGTGGATGTTGGCAATTTGATCTCTGGTTCCTCTGCCTTTTCTAAAACCAGCTTGAACATCTGGAATTTCACAGTTCACATATTGCTGAAGCCTGGCTTAGAGAAGACTCTTGAGAGTCCCTTGGACTGCAAGGATATCTAACCAGTCCATCCTAAAGGAGATCAGTCCTGAATATTCACTGGAAAGACTGATGCTGAAGCTGAAACTCCAACACTTCAGCCACCTGATGCAAAGAGCTGACTCACTGGAAAGCATCATTTCCTGATGCAGGGAAAGATTGAAGGTGGGAGGAGAAGGGGACAACAGAAGATGAGATGGTTGGATAGCATCACCGACTCAATGGACATGAGTTTGAGCAAGCTCCAGGAGTTGGTAATGGACAGGGAGGCCTGGCGTGCTGCAGTCCATGGGGTTGCAAAGAGACAGACACGACTGAGTGACTGAAATGAATTGTCTATTGATGTTTAACTATTATTCTTCAGCTTTGTTAGCCTGGGGCCTGGTGAAATTTATTGTAGGGCAGAACTTCTCAGCCCAAGAGGATTTTTTTCCAAAGAGGACATCCAGCAATATCTGGAGACAATTTCAATTGTCATGGTTGGGTAGGAGTTGCTACTGGCCTCTGGTGTGTAGAAGCCAGCGATGCTGCTGAACATCCCACAGCACATAGGACAGTACCCACAATAGGGCCTTATCTAGCTCCAGATGCCAACAGTGCCACTGTTGAGTGAGTGAAAGTCTCTCAGTTGTGTCCCAACTCTTTGCGACCCCATGGACTACACAGTCCATGGAATTCTCCAGGTCAGAATACTAGAGTGGGTGGGCTTTCCCTTCTCCAGGAGATCTTCCCAACCCAGGGATCGAACCCAGGTCTCCCTCATTTCAGGCAGATTCTTTACCAGCTGAGTCACAGGAACCCTAATGTAGAGTGATGAGGAGGCAAGGTCCCAGGCATTCTGCCGAGTTCTCCAACATATTAGTGTGCAAAGGACTTCATTTTCTTTGTGTCAGTTCTTTGAGGAAGAAATACCCAGACTCTTGCCTTCCCTAGCTGAGTATAATGCTGCTAATAGTACAACATTCATAAAGCATATTCAGTTCAGTTCAGTCACTCAATCATGACTGCAGAACAGTGTGAAAAGCATATTACTCTTCTGTTTAAAATTGTATGTATGTGTGTTATTTGCTCAGTCATGTCTGACTCTCTGCGACCCCATGGACTGTAGTCCGCCAGGCTCCTCTGTCCATGGAAGTCTCCAGGCAAGAATACTGAAGTGGGTTGCCATTTCCTTCTCCAGGGAATCTTCCTGACCCAGAGATGGAACCTGGGTTTCCTGCATTGCAGACAGATTCTTTACAGTCTGAGCCACCAGGGAAGCTCCTAATTGTATATGCTACAATTCATTTCAAACAAAACTTTATTGTACATTTCTCTTCTCCACCCTTCTCCCTTGATACCTCCAAATAAAGACAACTACACTCTGGACCTCTATTCACCTACCATTCGGTGTTTCCTAAAAATATTCATAAATTCATTAAATTCAATCTTTTTTCCTGAAAATACTCTCATGCTATTTTCCATAGTAAATGTGTAAAATTCCAGTTTCAACTTGAGAGTTAATAATCAAGCATGTTAATTCTGCCAGAACAAACACACAGACATGTGTCAGCACAATAAAGAAGAGCAGATTCCAGCAGAGACACTTGCTTTGCAAGCATTGAGAACCTAAAAAATCATATCAATGAGAACACTGTTGAATAAATTATGGGGCATATATGTAAAAATGTTATTCAGCTATTAACAATAAGTTTTTAATGGATGATGTAGGAAATATATGTCATAATATTAAGTGAGAAATGCAACCTACTTTTGAAAGGTATTTTGATAATGATTTTCAAAATAAGGTAGCTGGATGAATATCCTTTGATATTGATCCTATTCCACTCTTACAAATTGAGGGGTGTGCCTCCTCAACTTGCAAATATACACATATAAATACTCACCATTGAATATGATGGATGGCCAAAGAGGGGAAACAGTCAAAAGGTACATTATTTGACAACTGGTTACATAAAGCTCAGAAACTCATATTTGCATGCAATACTATACTCTCATTTAGAAGAACAAAGAAAATTAACATGTACTGAGAGGGGAACACATTCTGTTTTATAAGTACTGGAGAGGTGCCTTTTTTTTTTTGTATTTTTAATTGCTTTTAATTGAATAGATTTTTTTTTTTTAAAGAAGCTCATGAAATTGTACCTGCTTTTATTTGCTGAGGTGTGAGAATGGGAGTTAGGAGGAGACAAAACCTTTGCTTTTTTTCCTTTTGTCGCTTAGTAATTTTTTATTTAATCCTCATTATACAATTGCAATCTTAAAAATGATTTTTTTTAAAACACTTTATTTTGTATTGGGGGTATAGCCCATTAACAATACTGTGATAGTTTCAGGTGAACAATGAAGGCACCCAGCCATGTATATACATGTATCTATTCTCCCCCAAACTTCCCTCCCATCCAGGCTGCCAGAGAACACCAAGCGGAAAACTTCTACTTTTCAATTTCATCCCTTAGGTACTGTTTTCAGTTTTCACAACGAACATTCTTTTTTATTGTTTGCAAGGAAAATCACAGCCAGAAAACTTGGCCATGACAGTGGTACAGAAAGCTTGGGGGACTTATGGATCTAAAATCTGTGAGTGGAAGCAAAATCAGTGGGAAACACATCTTATAAAGACAGAATATGTACAGATGCAGACATGAAAGATTATGGCATATCATTAGGAAGAATATTCAAGCATTTTTATGGCACATATAATTGAAATGACATTCAAAGTATGATTCTTGAGAAGGAAAAGTTTGAGCTTAGTATTTGAAATCAGTTCTGACGTTTCTTATCACAAGAAGTCAAGGGGTATGTAGAGTGGAAAAAAATAAATTTCTTCAAACAATTTACACTTGAATATCTACATGTTCTTTCAAATCCTGTGTTCACTTGGCCTTTTCAAGTGTCCAATTCATTCCATACATGAGCTTCACATAGCTGGGTGAACCCAGTGGACAGTAAATAGATTTGTATTTTGTTTTCATAATATTAATAAATGACAAACAAAGCATTTGCAAACAAAAGCTATAATGACATTGTGAGCATATGTTCAATAAAATAGTCCCAGTTTCTTGTTTCCAGTGCAAGGAGTGACTTCTAAATCTGTTGGAATTTAGAAGCATTGAGACCCCTTGCTATCTTCTTGGTGTGTAGCTGCCTTGGTGAGTTAGAATAAAAGATCCTTGGGGACAAAAGCTACAAAGCTGTTTCTCACAATGAAAGAAAAAGAAGCAATGCACTAAAGATGAAGAAGTGAGACATAAACTAAGCTTAAGAAAATAGGACAGAGTGAAGAAAAATAAAGGGAAAAGGAATGAAACAGTGTCATTTGCAGAGATGTGGAGGGACCTAGAGACTGACATCAGAGTGAAGTAAGTCAGAAAGAGAAAAACAAATACAGTATATGAACACTAATGAGTGGAATCTAGAAAAATGGTGCACATGACCTTATTTGCAAAGTAGGAACAGAGACACAAACACAGAGAACAAACTTATGGACCCCAAGGATGAGGCAGTGGATGGGATGAGCTGGGAGACTGAAATTGACAAATACACAGAGCCATGTATAAAATAGGTAACCGAGTAGGACCTGTTGTGTTGCACAGGGAACTCTACCAGTGGTCTCTGGCTAGCCAAACGGGAAGGGAATCCAAAAAGGAGTGACCGCATGTACACAGATAACTGGTTCCCTGTGCTGCATGGCAGAAACTAGCAGAACATTGTAAAGCAAGTATACTCCAATAAAAATGAACAAAAATACAATAAAATGGTAAATATATTTTTAAAAAGAAAAAAGGAGAGAAAAGATGGAAGCATGTGTGCAGGGGACTGTGAGAAGAGACCAAAGCTCTTGGTACGGATATCATTTATCCCTTTAAAAGTGCTTCTGTAACATCAATGCCAACTCTCAGGACTTCAAAAAACCTAGAGTAGATACTGAAGGGAAGAGAAAGATGCTTAAAGAAAACCAGGTGTGGGGAAAACAAATGCCCGGGAGACCCCTTTGCATAACACTTGCTTTTTAACAGGTTTCCCACAGAGGTCTACTCAAAGTCAGACCTGAAAAGACAGTGGTTGGTTTGTTTGCTATTGGTTGGTGTAACCTTTATTCTATGATAAGTGCCTAAAGAAGTTAAAAACACAGTGGCACGAAGGGTAAATCTATTTTTAAACAAGACAGCCTAGGATATAGCTGTCATTGAAATCACCTTTAGAGAAAAAACACTGAGGTGAAATCTAGAAGCTGTAAGATATTTCGGAATCTTGTCATCCAGTTGTGTTGTTTTCAGAGATCTTTCCAGACTCCTGAGTCCACTAAAGTTTCTCTACAAGCATATCTTTTTACTGATCTTTATTTTTCTTTATTTCCATTTTTATGGAGCATGTATTTCTACTCTAGTATTTGTCAAAGCAATCCTTGGGCACCATCAAGTTATGCCACTGGGACCTACATATATATCAGGGTACGCCTAACGAGAAATGCCAGCCAATGTTCCCACTCTTATTTCTCTCTTTTATTCGTTTACTATATTTTTTCAGCACATACATACTGAAGCTCTAAGTGGTTTGATGGAAAACAAGCAGTTTGCCCTGGAATAATGGGGAGGTGATAGATGGTGGGGGTGGAGAAGATTCGAGAGAGGCTGGATGGAGAAGGATTTACTAGTGGGACGACACTTAACCTGAAAACTGAATCACAGTCCTGATTTTATTCCATGAGATCTGGGGGCTTCTTAAGAAAACCTTGTGTCTGATAGTAATCTGGGAATTAGTGGGTATCCTGACTTGTACCAGTCATAAATGTAGACCATTGCCAATGTAAAAAGTGATAGAGAATTATACATGAACATATAAAAGCATATATACACATTTTTCTGCTAATAAAAATAACTCATAGAAAAACATAAACACAAAAAAAAAACCCAAAAACTGAAAAAAATGATAATCAAGCCCCACTACAGGTAATAACTACTGATTTAATTTTTGTGTGTTTTCATACACTCTATGGGGTTGCAAAGAGTCAGACATGACTGAGCGACTGAACTGAACTGACTGAAGTTATACCTCTCCACCCTGACCCCTGTAACTCAATATATTTTTTATCTCACATTTCCAAATAGGGTAAAACACATTTTTACAGGTCCTTTAAAATTAGGGTTGCCAGATTTAGCAAATAGAAATACAAAATACCCAGATCCATTTAAATCTCAGATAAAGACTGAATAACTTTTTTTTAAGTTGATAATGTTGTTGATTCCTTTAGGGTATATTTGCTTCAGGCTTCCCAAGTGGCACTAGTAAAGAATCTGCCTGCCAATGCAGGAGGCCTAGGAGATGTGGGTTTGATCCCTGGGTTGGGAAGATCCTCTGGAGGAGGACAGGGCACCCCACTCCAGTGTTCTTCCCTGAGAATGCCCACGGACAGAGGCACCTGGCAGGCTGTGGTCCATATATCATCGCAGGGAGTTGAACACGCCGGAGCAGCTTGGCATGCAGCATGTCTGCTGTATGGTGCTGTGTTAGTTTCTACTGCGTGAGTTTCAGTGAAGTGAATCAGCTATATGTATAGTTTGTGTGCTCTATGCAATGTTTGGGACATGTCTATACTAAACAAAGTACTCCTTGTTCATCTGAAATTCAGATGCAACTGAACATCCTCTTTTATCTGGAATAGCCTCATTTGAAACACATCGTAACCATCATTTTAAAAGGTTTCAAAAGATTAGATTACATCATAATTGAGGACTTCACCATTCCCTCTTTGTTGGAAATACATATTTCCAATCTTTTATTCTGCTAAGTGTTGCTGAATTTTATAATATTTCCTAAGAGAGATGCCTAGAAATGAAATTATTAAGCCCAAGGGCAAAAATAAGCTTTTCAATTCATGATAGCCATTATCACATTATACTTGCTTTCATCTTTCCTTTGCCAACATTATAATTATTTTTAACAATCCTAGCCAATTTAGAAGGTAAACAATAGCACAATTATTTTTACACTAAATAAGCTATAGTTAATGTAATAATTTTAGGTTAAAAGAAACTGTTTCACTATTCACATTTTTAAGAATAATTTCTTTTTAGCTATTCATGCCTGTGTTTCTTTTCTAAAATATGACGTTGTGTTAACAGACTGCTATACTATTCAGAGCCTCTTTAGATTTCCCTTGTCTCTTCCCTTATCACTTGTCAATTTCTGAAAAAAAGCTATGACAAACCTATACAGTGTATTAAAAAACAGAGACATTACTTTGCAGACAAGGTGCGTAGAGTCAAAGCTATTCTTTTTCCAGTAGTCACGTATGGATGTGAGAGGTGAACCATAAAGAAGGCTGAGTGCCCCGAAGAATTAATGCTTTCAAACTGATGCTGGAGAAGACTCTTGAGAGTCCCTTGGACTGCAAGGAGATCCAACCAGTCCATCCTAAAGGAAATCAGTCCTGAAAATGGATTGGAAGGACTGATGCTGAAGCTGAAGCTCCAATACTTTGGTCAGCTGATGTGAAGAGCCGACTCATTGGAAAAGACCCTGATGCTGGGAAAGATGGAAGGCAGAAGAGAAGGGGACGACAGAGGATGAGGTGGTTGGATGGCATCACCGGCTCAATGGACATGAGTTTGAGTGAGCTCCAGGAGATGGTGAGGGACAGAGGAGCCTGGTATGCTGTAGTCATGGGGTGGCAAAGAGTTGGACACAACTGAGCAACTGAACAACAATATAATGTAAATAGAATTACATTTATAGTATAAATCCAATCATATTTCTCTATGCTTTAAATGGGTCATTGACCTATTTCCTCTCATCCCATTAGCAAGGGGATTATGTTTAAGTGCCTGAAGACATGTAA
Organism: Cervus elaphus; assembly: GCF_910594005.1. NCBI lineage: Eukaryota > Metazoa > Chordata > Mammalia > Artiodactyla > Cervidae > Cervus > Cervus elaphus. The sequence continues at coordinate 8,092,517 of NC_057845.1, read as the reverse complement.
GATATTCAGCATCTGCTCATTTAGTTTTCCAGCTCACTTCCTACTCATCATGTGTGAGGTTTTACATACTTGGACTAGACACATGCAGTTTCCCAGCACCCCAAGCCATGTGACATATCTGGGACCTCTGCAAAAACCTCTCCTTCTTCCAGGAATGCCCTGTATCTCCAGTCTATCCTTCAGGGCTTGGCTCAATAGCTGCCTTGTCTGTGACCCTTCTCTTACTCTCCTTGGGTGGAGCTGCCAATGTACAACAACAAAAATAATAACTCCACCATTTTTAGAGCAATTACAAATTGTGAGGCACTCTGCAAAGCCTACTTTATCTGTCTTAACTCATTTTATTTCATACTAATCAAGTGAATTAGGTAATACTATTTCTACTCACTTTACAAGCGAGGAAACTGAGTCCTAGGGAGACTAAACAGCTTATGAATACAGCTTATAACTGAAACAGCCAATTGGCACTAAGTTGTTTATTTTTCCCTTTTTTTTATTGGAGTATAGTTGATTTAGCTCAGTCGGTTAAGAATCTGCCTGCAATGCAGGAGACTCGGGTTTGATTCCTGGGTCAGGAATATCCCCTGGAGAAAGAAATGGCAACCCGCTTTAGCATTCTTACCTGGAAATTCCATGGACAGAGGATCCTGGCGGGCTAAAGCCCATGGGTCGCAAGAGTCGGACACGATTGACTGACTTTCACATAGTTGATTTACAATGTTGTGTTAGTTTCAGCTGTACAGCAAAGTGAATGCATCATTATCTACTTATATCATCAGTTATATAAATTATAGGTCTTGATTGGTCTTTTCATCTTTAATCAATTGTGTAGAGTTTTGAAGATTAAATAACACAAAGCATAAATGCTCTTAGTGTTTGGCACAAAGGCAATCCCTAAGGGATATGAGCTATTTCATTACCATCTATTCAGCATATTCTTAGTTGATCAACAAGCCTTTTTTAAAACTGTGAAACATTTAGCAGGACAAATATACTAGAATATCTTTGGGAAATATTGCCATAGTTAAGTATTGCCTGTGAGAAATTATTGGACCAATTTTGAAGGGTCTTGAATGTCAAGACAAGAGTTTAGACTTTATTTTATATAGGAAGGAAAGTTTCCAACTGATCAGGGGTATGTATATTGAAGCAGTTTTAGGGCCTGGTGGACTACAGTCCATGGGCTCGCAGAGTCAGACATGACTGAGTGACTAAGCACATAGAATTATCTGAGTGGGAGAAAATTAAATAAGGGCAACAAATTAGCACATAAGTACCCTTATTTCTTATGTGATGATAAGAGCCATAACAAGGGTGACAAGATTGAATGGGATGGACACCACAGAGCTACAGACAGAACTTGGAAATTGATTATACATGAGTTGTCTGCTTTCCACAATTGTAAAACATAACAGATACACGGATTCATGATCATACTGTATGATAAAAGCGTGCTATTTCAAAGTTTTAGATAAGATTTTCAAAACTCTATTTAAAGCAGTCATAGTGTTGACTTGGCCATTTTCCTAACACAGGTAATGTGTAATAGTATCAGTTTTTGAAAGAAAAGTGTGTGTCTGCATATGTACGTATATGTGCATACTCAGTCATGTCTGACTCTTTGCAACCCCATGGACTGTAGCCCACCAGATTCCTCTGTTCATGGGATTCTCCAGGCAAGAATACTGAAGCAAGTTGCCATTTCCTTCTCCGGAGAATCTTTCCAATCCAGGGATCGAACCCATGTCTTCTGCATCTCCTGTGTTGACAGGTGAATTACTTACCACTGTGCCATATGTGTGTGTGTGTATATATACACACACATAGTTGTCAATTCATTCTTCTTGTTTACTTCAAATTAATTAGCCTTGCAAAGGGTAGATTTAATTTTACCTCTGGACTGCTTTATCAATACCTCTCTCTAATTATAGCCTGTGTTCCCCAGACGTCTGAGGACCAGCTTACTGTTTAGTGCCTCTGTAACTGACTCAAAAAAAGACTTTGAGTTCTGAGCTACCATTCCAGCAGATTCCCTCATAGAAATTATTACTGTCTATCGTCATTCAGTGATGTGTTGACATTAATTATCACCACACATTGTCTCCCAGGTGGCGCTAGTGGTAAAAACCCACATGCCAACACAGGAGACATAACAGACGTGGGTTGGATCCCTGGATCAGTAAGATCCCTTGGAGGAGCGCATGGCAACTCACTCCAGTATTCTTGCCTGGAGGAATCCCATGCACAGGGGAGCCTGGCAGGCTACAGTCCTTGGAGTCGTAAAGAGTTGGACACGACTGAGCAACTAAACTGCAATAACAACATCAACACACTGTCTCATTCTAGGATAGAAATGAGAGCTGGACTTGATTCCAGCGTAGCCTTGACGTGACTCACTTTCTGCTGCTCTCAATGGCGCCATTTTCTGTTAGTTGTCACTCATGTTGGTGGATCCTAGATACCTTTGTGCTCAGCTGCATGCCATCTCCTATGGGCTACAGTAACCACCAGGATTTCCACTTTGTCTCATCAAGTGCTTCCTCTTAGAGTAGCTTCTGGAAACAGGGACTCCCAGGAGTTCCTCTTCTCTTAATTCTTCTTTCCTCCTCCACCCCTGCCCCTTCTTTCTCCCTTGCCCTTCTCCTTCATGTCCCCTTGCGGTCTCTGACCGCCTTCTCCTTGCTGCTTCTGTGTTCCTCTCCTTCATTAAGTCACCATATACTTGGAGTCCGTCACGACTAAGAAACCATACTGAGCCCTTTGTGTATCTATCTCAATATAATTCGATTACAACCTTTTGAGGCAGGAGTTAATATGTCCCTTTTGGATATGAGAAAACAAAACCTCAGAAATAACCATTTTGATTTTGGAGCCTGCTTGGCTCTAAAGCTCACATATGATTCCTGAAGACGGTGGTGGAACCCATGTGGTGGAACCCATGTGGTGGGTTCCTTGTGGCACACGATGGCCTCCCCGTGAGGTGCCCCGATGGTCCCTGCTGGAAAAGCTGGGACAACTGTCAGGACTCTGAGTTGTCTGAAGAGCAGGCAGCTGTCCTGGACAGCCACTCAGCGCAGACTCCCACCTGTGGGCCCCTGCTGCGTGGAATGGTGAGCAGGTCCTTCAAGGGGACGTTTGTCACCCTCGAGGGCTTTTGTCTTTTCCTTTTACTCCCCTATTAGTGAAAGGCCCTCAGTCATGACTCTGCAAGCCCATAGACTATACGGCCCATGGAATTCTTCAGGCCAGAATACTGGAGTGGGTAGCTGTTCTCTTCTCCAGGGGATCTTCCCAACCCAGGGATCGAACCCAGATCTCTCACATTGCACAGTCCCCCCAAAAATGGAGAAAAAGATGGAATTATGTGTTGATGCTCAGTCACTAAGTCATGTCTGACTCTTTGTGAACCCATGGGCTGCATGCTATCTAACCATCTCATCCTCTGCTGCCTTCTTCTCCTTTTGATATATATGTGTGTGTGTGTGTGTGTGTGTGTGTGTGTGTGTATATATATATATATTTGTTGTTTAGTTACTAAATCAAGTCCAACTCCTTCTGACCCCACGGATTGTAACCTACCAGGATCCTCTGTGCATGGGATTTCCCAAGCATGAATACTGGAATGGGTTACCATTTCCTTTCCTTCGCCAGGGGATCTTCATTGAAACTGTGTCTCCTGCATTGCAAGTGGGTTCTTTACACACACACACACACACACACACATACATAATATATATATATATATATATATATATATATTGCTATGATTCTCCAGAAAAAACAGAATCAATAGGATGTAAGTAGTGGTGGTGATGCTAAGTCATGTCTGACTCTAGCAACCCCATGGACAACCAGGATGTAAAAGATATATGTAAGAAGAGATTTATTATAGGAATTGACTCCATGGTTATGGAGGCTGATAAGTCCCACAGTCTGATCTCTGCAAGCTGGAGATTCATGAATGCTGATGATAGAATTTTGTCTGAGTCATCAGGCTGAGAACCAGGGCGTCATTGCTATAAATCTCTGGGTCCAAAGTCCGAGAAACAGGAGCTCCAACGTCCAAAAGCATGAAAGGACCAACATCTCAACTCAAGAGGAAAGTGAGAGGAAAACACCCTTTTTGACCTGATCAGGCCCCCAGTGGATTGGATGATGACACATTGGGAAGGGCATGTCTTCTTTACTCAGTCCACTACATCAAATGCTAATCTCTTCCAGAGACACCCTCACAGAACACCAAGAAACAAAGTTTTATCAACTATCTGGGCATCCTTTATCCCAGTCAAAATAATCAGCAAATATAGAAACTATATATGATAAAAATAAACTATATATGATAAAAATAGTATGTATAAAATTATATATATAGGATATGAATATGGTTTTGTGTGTGTGTGTGTGTGCACATGTGCACTCAGTCTTGTCCAAATCTTTGCAGCTCCATAGACTGTAGCCCGCCAGGCTCTTCTGTCCATGGAATTTTCCAGGCAAGAATACTAGAGTGGGTTGCCATTTCCTCCTCCAGGGGAACTTCCTGGCTCAGGTATTGAACCTGAGTCTCTTACTTCTCCTGCATTGGCAGTGGGTTCTTTACCACTAGTGCCACATGGGAAGCCTACCAATTTTATATACACATGATTTCATATTTGTGCTCTATCTACCTATTAATCTGTCTCCTGGCAGCTGTTGCTACCAGGTACATGGATGCTTTGGACAGTCATTAGAATCTAAAAACATGCCTAGTAATACCTACTTTATAGGACCATTGAGCTGTCTCATAAAATACTTTACTGAAAGTGCTCAGTGATACCTGGCATTCACTGAGTAATCAGTAGCTGGTAAAAATCTCTCCTTCCTTTCCACTTTTCCTTACATCAAATATATTATTGCCTCACAAACTATAGCAATTTATTTGAATCTTATTGTCTCAAATTTTGAATGCTGTAATTATCTTGATTCCATGGATGCTTCGACGATATCAGAATCTACCTCCTACCAGGGTGAATTTTTCATCAGTTTATTCTTTCTTTGCAAATTACATTCAGTATGCATGCTTTTCATTCTGCCTTTTCTATATTTGCTGGAATTCACATCTTATGATGCTTGCATTGCCCTGGGAAGGGTGATCAGTTGGAATTACACCAATCTCATCCCAGTGCTACTAAATCATAGAGTTGTGTTTCTTAAAGGCTAACATCTTCTTTGAAGTTCATTTGGGGATCAAAATTAGAATTTATGTAAGCATGCTTTCTTTTTTTAAAGAATCCATAACATTTTGGAAAATTCTTTACTTTTACCACATGCATAAATTGAATAACTAAAGTTTAATCATTTCTTTAGCTTTTGGAAAATAATTATGGTTCATCAAGCATGCTTCCTAGAGGAACCACAGAACCAAGAATACACTCTCCATGATAAATTACAATCTACTTAATAACCTGCAAATTAAGAAGAGCTAGCTCAAAGGAATGTAAATAAACAGGCTCTGAACATAAAACTTTCTTTAACACAAAATGAGACCTTCTCAAAAGATACACAGTAAAACGTATACTTTCAAGTATATTTAGAATAAAAACTTGCTAAAATATTCCTAAACTGTGTCTTTTAGAAATCTATATCTCCATATGCCATGACAAGCATCAATATTTATTTATGCATTTACAATAAAAGCAGTGTCTTTCTTCTCTGAAGCCTGCAGAAATAAATTGCTTTATAGATCCTTCATATTTTATAAATTTAAAATTTCATTGAAGTGAGCTGAGGAATAGTACAGGGATGTCGTCTTTTTGTGATGGAATTTTCATTCTTAATTAATCATTTTTACAAATTTATTACAGAGAGGTCTTTTGAGGATTAATGAAAAAATATTTCAAAGCATTTTCTCATTAATTCTCAAAATCTTGGATAACAAGCTCTAGATAAAATGAGAAGGATTATATTACTATTATTCACAGTAAGAAACCTAGAGTATCAAGTTATTCCTTAACTAAATTTTATAGGATGAAATATATAAATCACTAAAAGTTGAATTATTAAGTCTAAATGGCACCCAGTCCACAAAATCATATCTTGTGCTACATTGCAGACTGTTAATTAAATCTTTTCCCAATTTCATAATGAATCATATTGGAAATATTTGGTGGCAGATGTATCTACTATTATTTTATGTGGTCAGTGTTGCTTTGTACATCAAGATTTCATTCTTAACGTGATTATTGGAATATGCAATATCCAATTCAACCTAAAGCCTATTGTTTTGTGGTTGTGTCTAAATTAGTAGTGAATCATTAAATCAAGCTTGTTAGTTGCTAAGTTGTGTCTGACTCTGCAACCCCACAGACTGTACCCTGCCATGAACCTCTGTCCATGGAATTCTCAAGGCAAGAATACTGGAATGGGTTGCCATTTCCTTCTCCAGGGGATCTTCCCAACCCAGGGATCAAACCCGGGTCTCCTGCATTGCAGGCAGATTCTTTACTGTCTGAGCCACTAGGGAAGACCCACAAATCAAGCTTAAGAGCAGTTTAGTTGAACCCAAACACTTTGTGCCTAGTAAGTATGGGAGACAGAGGGATGAGAAAGTCACCTTTTGTATCGTCCATGATCAAGTAAGAAAATCAAGCCTAGCAAGATATCTTGAACAAAAACACAATGAAAATGCAATTAAACAGTAGGAAAATGCTTTTTTAAAATTAATTAATTTTTATTGGGGTATAGTCACTTTACAACGTTGCATTAGTTCTGTTCAGCAAAGTGAGTCAGCCACACATATACATATATCCCCTCTTCCTCGATTTTCCTTTCCATTTAGGTCAGCACAGAACACTGAGGAGAGTTCCCTGGGCTGCAGTCGGTTCTCACTAGTTGCCTATTTTATGCCCAGCAGTGCCTCCTAGGTACATCCTAATCTCACAGTCCATCCCACCACGCCTTCCCCCTTGGTGTCCACATGTTTGTTCTCTACATCTGTGTCTCTATTTCTACTCTGCAAATAAGTTCATCTACACCACCATTTTTCTAGATTTCACATATATGCAAGGTGGGATGTAATGAGATTAATTCTGCCTGAGATATGTCCTGGGGAGTCTTTTTTGGAGAAAACATTTGAAAGATATTAAGCATAGAGGGCACTTCTACGAGAAGATGTGGAAGCAAGTTTTTCATCCTTGGAATAGTTGAAATCAGAGAGGTAGGGAAGTAAAACTTAGAAGGTCAAATTAGTAGAAGCATGGAAAAGATAATTAAATAATAATAAATAACTAAATAAATGTCTAATAATTAAATAAATGTCCCTGTTTGCTGGGATTGTTGGTAAGGGATAGCAGGCAAGAGAGGAACTTTAGTCTCAACAAGGAAGTGAACTTGAGAAGTGACTGGGAAGGTTTGCTCAGCAAGTATTTACTGGGGATGTCATGAATGCTGGGAGATGAGGACAGGAAGATAAAGGAGATTACACTCCAGTGTGAATGGAGCCCTGATGAATGGAAGTATAGGGTACCATAGATACGTTCAGGAGGAGCTCCTCACCTGGGCAGGGGCTGGATAAAGCAGTCAAGGTTAAGTGGAGAATGACCGAGAAAGGAACCAAGGTAAGGGGCTTCAAAGATGAAGCAACAGAATTCAACCATTGAATGGCTGAAAGAGGATCAGACAAAAAGTTGCTTAAAGATGACTCTGAAGTTCCTGACTTGAGACAGGAGGGTCTAAGCATTCTAAGAAACATGGAAGAAGGAAAAGCTTTGAGTAGAGAACAGAGGGTTCAGCTATGGACATATTGGGTTTGAAACATTGGAGGAAAACCTATCTGAAGGCTTTCAAAACACAGTAGGAATGTGGAGGTCTGGAGTTCACAGGGGAAGCCATGTATGGAGGCATCTATGTGGAGCCAGTAGCCTAGACAAAGGGCTGAAATCATGGTACCCAGGAGAGGCTGAAGGGTAAAGCAAACTGCCAAAGAGGAAGAAGGGCTAGTGAAAGTGATCAAGAAGGAGCCACGTTACACCAGCCATAGAATTATACAAGTCATCCTGTGGAAAGTTACCAGTTGGTCTGCTGTTTGTTTGGATGGGCCAAAGCGTATCTGACAAATTTAAGAGAAAGGATTTTCTTTTAATTAGGTAGGTTTAAGGTTGGCTTCAGAGTTTTATTCATCTTCTTAAAAACTGACAACCGTAAAGTCGATTTACGGTTTCTGAGCTAATGCTGATTTTCTTTTTTTTTGGAGGGGGGGAAACTTTAAACTAGTAGAAGAATTAGTGGTCCCAATATTCCACCAAGAGACATTTTAGGGATAACAGAAGCTCATTAAAGAGTTATTTTATTAAAAAAAAGAAAACAGGATATTAAGACCAGGCATTTTGCAACTGTCCAATTCATTTTCTTTAGATGCAAGGTATTATATAAATACAATAACAACCCATTCACACAGCTCTAGTTCTTTTATTTATTTTTGGGAAATAAATGCTTCAAGCAAACAGGAGATGAAGGAAACCTCAAGTAAGCAATCTCAAAGACCTATTAGCATTTAACCTGTTAATATTTAGTGGTGAAAAGAATCTACACATACAATTTTTACAATAATGATTCTCTGAAGCTCTTTGTTGTTGTTGTTCAGTCAGTCGCTCAGTCACGTCCAACTCTTTGAAACCTCATGGACTGCAGCACGCCAGTCTTTCCTGTCCTTTACTATCTCCTGGAGCTTGCTCATACTCATGTCTATTGAGTCAGTGATGCCAACCAACCATCTTGTCTTCCGTTGTCCCCTTCTCCTCCTGCCTTCAATTTTTCCCAGCATCAGTGGCTTTTCGAATGAGTTGGCTCTTTGCATCAGGTGGCCAAAGTATTAGAGTTTCAGCTTCAGTATCAGTCCTTTCAGTGAATATTCAGGGTTAATTCCCTTTGGGGTTGACTGGTTTGACCTCCTCACCATCCAAAGGATTCTCAAGAGTTTTCTCTAGCATCACATTTCAAAAGCAGCAATTCTGAAGCTCTTGGGGGCCTCCGTATATCAATGGTGCTAGATTGTCAAAATACAATTTTGATAATAACCCAAGCAGGAAACAAAATTATTCAAGCTTCACTGTATTTTAAACATTACACTACTTCACCTCTAATGTAATCAAATATTTTGTTAAATATAATTATAAACTTTATGTCTGTATCATTTCTATCCTTTAAACATTGACAAGAAGAAAATATTTATTTTTTATTTGTTAGCAAAAAAATTTTTTTAAAGAAGCCATTATTAGAAAAATCGTTTCCAAGTTACCAAGTCATTTCATGTTACTTTAAATCAGAATGATTTTATTTCTCTGCCAAGGAAATGTAGCCAACTTCAGCTATGCATTAAGAATAATGGTCTAGCAAGATAGCAAGTTCCAATTTCCTATGATCAGAGAATCTTATTACCTTTATTCTCTCTCTGCCTTCCTGTTCACATAGGAAGTTAAAAGATGTGGGTTTTTTTTTCGGTTTGAATTTGCTTAGCTCTACATTCTCCTAAGTGGAAGGTGATGTTCTGGGGACTGGCCAAGCACTAACTGCATCTAAGAAATGTAATTCTAAAAACCAAGTTTATTTCCGGTTGCTGTTAAATTTTCCCATTTGTTGTTAAACGCGCAGATTGCAAAGTAGCATATTGTGCATGACAACTTTGCACAATGGTGGAGATCTGCAGATGGTGTGTCTTTTCAAATATGATAAATGCCCAATTTAATGCTGATTTGTAGCAATCAGGACAGTGCTGCAGGCTCCTTGGGTTCAGGGATGTCTTGATAGGAGATCCAAGGGCAGCAGATGGACTGCCTGAGCTTGTAGCACAACACAGCAAATGCCACTCCCTCTAAATCTTAAAGCTCTCAAGCTGGTAACGACCACCATTCTTGCAAATGAGCAAATGGAAGTTCAGGAGGGTTAGGTGACAGGTCAAGGTTTTGGGGGTTGGTAGCACTCTGGGTCAGGGGCCACTGGGCAGTACCAGAGTGATTTGTTTTGAAAATCACCCAGGTTGACAACAATCTCAAGACTGAATTTCTATCGACAAATCTAAGCCCAGATTTTGTTTTACAACCCAGCAGAGATTCTGAAACACTGTAAATATCAATGTGTTTAAAAAATGGATGTGAATTAAAGTGATTTAAAGTCCTCTGAGCCATCTGTACCTGTTGCCTATGTTCTCCCCTCTCAATGGCTTTGCTCTGCTTCTCCTCTTGTTGTGTGTTCTTGGCTGCTCAGTCCTGTCCAACTCTCTGTGACCCCATGGACTGTAGCCCACCAGGCTCTTCTGTCCATGGGATTTTTCAGGCAAAATTCTGGAGTGGGTTGCCATTTTCCTCCTCCCTGTTTACAGTTACTAGGTTCCTGACCCAGGGATTGAACCCACATCTCCTGAGTCTCCTGCATTGACATATGGATTCTTTGCCTGATGAGCCATCATCATTAATGCGCAATCTATTTGCCCTATCTGAGTACTAGATACCTTCCTCCTGATCCTGAAATGCTATGGGGTGTATATTTATTTCCTCTTGATGAAAGTGAAAGAGGAGAGTGAAAAGATTGCTTAGAACTCAACATTCAGAAAACTAAGATTATGGCATCTGGTGCCATCACTTCATGGCAAATACATGCAGAAACAATGGAAACAGTGACAGACTTTATTTCTTGGACTCCAAAATCACTGCAGATGATGACTGCAGCCATGAAATTAAAAGACTCTTGCTCCTTGGAAGAAAAGTTATGACCAACCTAGACAGCATATTAAGAAGCAGAGACATTACTTTGCCAACAAAGGTCCATCTAGTCAAAGCTATATAGTTTTTCCAGTAAACACATATGGATGTGAGAGTTGGACTATAAAAAAAGCTGAATGCCAAAGAATTGATGCTTTTGAACTGTAGTGTTGGAGAAGACTCTTGAGAGTCCCTTGGACTACAAGGAGATCCAACCAGTCCATCCTAGAGGAAATCAGTCCTGAATATTCACTGGAAGGACTGATGCTGAAGCTGAAACTCCAATATTTTGGTCACCTGATGTGAAGAACTGATTCATTTGAAAGCATCATTTCCTAATGGTGGGAAAGACTGAAGGGGGGAGGAGAAGGGGACGACAGAGGATGAGATGGTTGGATGACATCACTCACCAATGGACATGAGTTTGAGTAAGCTCTAGGAGTTGGTGATGGACAGGGAAGCCTGGCGTGCTGCAGTCCATAAAGTGGCCAAGAGTTGGACATGACTGAGCGACTGAACTGAACTGAAGAGGGCAAAGTTAATTGTATTAAAAGTGGTATTTTATTTTTCTAGGAATTCAACCACAAGGCAGAGTTGATAAAAGAAAGTGAAAACTGAAATCTGAAGATTCTCAGTTTTTCAAAGGAAGAATTAAGGAGCACAGACTCTGAGGAGCTTGCTCCAGACCACACAGTAGTTGAGCGTCTTGCTCCACATGTGAGTTAACGTCATCTAAGGTATGCACCTGGGACTTTGTTGGAAATGTTTACACACAAAATCATGTTTACAATTACTAGGATTCCTCATTTTATAGACTAGAAAGCCAATTTCAGAGAGGTTAAGGCACTTATAGAAGATTCCCTCATTAACAAGAGGTGAAACTGGAATAAAAATCAGGATCACCCGATCCCTGTCCCTTTCTCTTTCTTGTCTATCATGACTCCTTTGGCTAGTGGGAACTTGATCCCCTTAAATGAGTTGAACTCATTCCTTGACATAAAGGACTATACATATTTATTAACTTTGGTAATAAAGTGTTTCCTTTATAATTTTTTATTCAGAAAAAAACCCCATGCTCTTCAACTGGTGGTACATTTTGCATGTTCTTTGCACCACCATTCACTCATTTAGTTCTTCCACTCATTACTGAGCCCCCAGGATAAGCCACACATACCAGGGGAGATGGTGGGAATTCAAAAATTAATAAAACTTAGTACCTGGTGTCATATGATTCATAGAATAGGAAAGAGAACAGATGGTTGCAGTAAGGGTGTTTAGGGAAAGCCTTTAGAGATTAAAATAAACAATACTAACATATATAATGAAATAAGAAAGAGTGTCTAATAGCCACTTCTAGGTAATTTAGCAAGAGATGGGACATTTAGGCAGTTTTACTGTTTGGAAAAGAATGAAATTATCTTATGCATGATAAAGCTTTGGAAGATATATTGTAAAATATATTTAAGAGACTAGGTTGACTGCCATACAAACTTGGTATGAATTTCACTTTCTTGGCTTCATTTCTGTCTTCCACACTCAACTAATTCCTTAGTTTCCTCGTGACTATTCTATTATTCCCAGGTACTTTTTTGGCTCTCAGATGGTAGAGAATCTGCCAGGAAGATCCCCTGGAGAAGGGAATGGCAACCCACTCCAATATTTTGCCCTGGAGAATCCCACGGACAGAGGAGCCTGGCGGGCTATTGTCCATGGGGTCCCAAAGAGTTGGACATGACTGAGCAAATAATACTTTAACTTTCAGCCCACCCTTAATGTTCACCCCAACATCCACCAACATCAAAGCCTTCATTAGCTATTTTCTTGTTTGTTCATCACCCTTCCCCTCTGTCATTGAGGAAATGTTTTAGTGTTAGAACTGTTTCTTAATTGAGAAGGACGTAGAGTAGAGAAAGGTCACTGGGTAAGAACTGCTTGTTATGTCTCCTTTCCAATTCTATGCTCTCACAGTGACATTCTAATTTATAGTCTGAATCCTGAGAGGAGAAGCCCGTGATGAGGAAGACTCCAAAAGAATGATGTGTCTCTATCATCACATCATCCCATCTATAAACTCTCTCCATAAATTAATGCCTAGACACTTGCCTGTCCACCACAGGAATAAGTTTACTACAGGCTTTTCCATCCCTTACTCAAACTGTGAGGACATCTGACATGTCCTTATGACCATCAAAGCATCACTCAAGCCATGAAGGGCCCAAGTCAAATGCTTATTCTCATTGTCTGATCTGAATCGATTGACCTTTCACTTCTACCCACAGAACAGGATGAAAATCTACAATTACTATTTATAATGATATTTTGTAAATTGAAAGAGATCTTAACATTTTATTCAAGTCATATTAGCATTGGCCTTATTCTTATCTGTATCTCACAACATATGCTTATATATTTTGTAAGTACACACTACTGTGTGCCGAGTGTTATTTTTAGATTTAAATACAGAGTGATCAAGACAAGATTCCCATTATGCATAATTTAAGAAAACACAGACATTATCATAACACATCATAATGTGTTAAGAACAATGAAAAAAATAAGCAGGGTGGTAGAATAGAGTATACATTTGATGAGGAGGAGGAGAGGATATATAGAGTAGAAAGGTAAGTGTTTTCAGGAAATAGCATTTATATGATGAAGAGGCCAGCTATGCAAAGAGCCACCTACAAATCACTTTAGGCGATGAGATGGACTACAGACAGCCACAAAATGCCTCTCCTTTCTCTAGCTTTTGGGCTTCCCTCATAGCTCAGCTGGTAAAGAATCTGCCTGCAATGCAGGAGACCTGGGTTTGATCCCTGGGTTGGGAAGATCCTCTGCAGATGGGATCATCGGCTACCCACTCCAGTATTCTTGGGCTTCCCTTGTGGCTCAGCTGGTGAAGAATCTGACTGAAATGTGGGAGATCTGTATTCGATCCCTGGGTTGGGAAGATCCCCTGGAGAAGGGAACGGCTACCCACTCCAGTATTCTGGCTTGGAGAACTCCAAGGACTCTATAGCCCATGGGCTCGCAAAGAGACAGACATGACTGAGCGACTTTCATTTCACTTCACTTCTCTAGCTTTTAGTTTGGCCTGTGATTTGCTTTGATTGGTAGAATCTGGTGGATGACCCCATGGGACTTCTGAGGTTGGTCCATAGGGATCGACAGCTTCCTTTTTCATGAGCTGGTACAGTCCCTCTCAGACCCAACTCGTATTCTTTGAGGAGTCCAAGCCACACAGAGTGACCAGAGGGAGGAGGACTGAGGTGCTGTAGTTGACAGCCTCAGGTAAGCTCCCAGACAACAGCCAACACCAACCGCCAGCCATGTGACTACGGCGCCATCTTGGAGGTTCCAGCCCCTCTAAGCTGTCAGATGCCTGCAGTCCCAACAGTACTATAGGAAGCAAAAGCACCCAGATGAACTCATAAACACGTAGAGTCAGGGAGAGAATGAAGACTTTTGTTTGTTTGTTTGTTTAAGCTTGTTTGCTTGAGTACTGGGGTGGTTTTCTAAGCAGTGACAATTAAAACATGTAGTTAAGGAAGCATGTGTAAAAATCTTATAAAGGGAGAGAGCTTATCAGATTCACAGAACAAAAATGAGGCTCCTTGAGGACAGATAACTATCTTACATGCATATTCCCTGGAAAGTTATAGGTACTAGATCAACATGCAAGAGTAATTGAATGACTCAATGAATATGAGTTTGAGTAAACTCCAGGAGATGTTGAAGGTCAGGGAAACCTGGCATGCTGCAGTCCATGGATGGATTTGCAGAGAGTTGGACACAACTTAGCGAATGAACAACAACAACAATTGAATGAACCTGAAAAATTTCTTTCCATTTCTCTGCCAATAAAATTTGTATTTATTCTTTATAACTTAACTAAAAGTTGCCCTCTCCATGAAGTTATTTTCTATATAATACAATTTATACAGAGTTATTTCTTTTTCTTATCCATTTTTACACTGATAACCAATGACATAAGTTGCTATACTTTTTTGATGTCTATATATTTTGTGCGTGCTATTTTTTTCTATTCAACCGGCTCCCAAGGTCCTTCAAGGCAAAGATCTACTCTTATCCTCAGTCATTATGTTCTTTTGACTCAGACGTGGTGCTGGACTTATTAAATCACTACTGTCTACTGTTAGTAATTTAGGGCTTTGCTAGTGGCTCAGTGGTAGCGAATCTGCCAGCCAATGCAGGAGATGCAAGACACATGGGTTGGCTCCTTGGGCTAGGAAGATACCCTGGAGTAGGAGATGGCAACCCACTCCAGTATTCTTGCCTAGAAAATTCCATGGACAGGGGAAACTAGTGGGCTATAGCCCATGGGGTCACAAAGAGTTGGATATGACTGAGCTACTAAGTACACGAGGGACTCAGTTCAATACTAATTCAGAAACGTGATGCCCACACAGAAGCAATACTTAACATATATGAGAGGTAGCCTGATTCATTTAATGGTTTTCAAATATGGAGGAGGAAGAAAAAATATGTTTGTATATTCTGAATGTGGTTCTACTTATCTTTCAGCAACCTTTTAAATTCACCTCATATAACTCCCAAGGTTCCATGAAGCAGTCTAAACTTAATAAATGAAATAGAAGTCTAGTGAGTCAAGTCAAAATAATAGCTTCACATTCGACCTTTAGCAAGTAAAGAATTCTCAAGCAGATAAACTTGCAATGGTTTTACTTCATTAGGTTACTCAGCAACACATCGACAAATGGTTGTTTCAGGAAAGAAAGTCGTAACTAACAAAGCAGGGTCCTTAACACTAGCCTCCAAGGTCCCAGATTTACCACAAAGGCAAGCAGTGCACTTATTCTGCCAAGTGGAAAAAAGAAAAATAAAACATGAAAATGCTTTTGACTGTCCAAATCCTGATCTTGTTTAGATACTCCCAAGATACCCAGGAAGGTATTAGCTTAAGTAGGTTTAGCGTTATTAAGCAATCAGAGTGTAATCCTATGACATACCGAATGGAACTAGCAAGATTGCTTCACAATAATTTCAATATTTTTTAATATTTGTGTATTTCTTCCTAAAGCACAATTTTCCCCCTTCCTCATTACAAGTAGGTTGGTACAGACACATTTCAAAGTCTCTCAGCTTAGCCTAGCTATGTTCTGCAGTGAATGCTAAGGAAACCATGGAATAATTACAAAGGAGATATTTAAACCCAAATCAATCAGAACAACCCCTACAGGCTTTCACAGCTTCCTTCAGGCCTGACTCTTCCTAAAACAGGGAATGCATTATGAAATCTATTGATAAGAAATCAGATTCCTATTGACTCCCAGATGCTCCTCCATTTCAGACAGGGAAGCACATTGTCTACTATTAAAAAGGAATTTTTCTTTGCAATATGCTTCTATTATCTGTCCATATCACTGCTCTATAAGCTGCTATGAAGAAAACTCATTATTTATAATAAAAGTTGAACAGACAGATGGGATGCATTTTCAAAAACGTATGGTTTCAATCAAAGCCATATTCCAACTGTGATGTCATCTTCTAAACCGAAGAGTTTGTTCATTACAAGCCTGTTCGTTCCAGGACACCTTTTAAAACAAATCTTATGTTACTATCCTATTGTAAGATGCTTTTGGATCAAGAAATTTCTACTTAAACCATTTAGCATTTCTCTTAGTATGGTAGAGAGGCAGAATATACTGGGTATATTTTTTTTCCATCTTAGAGGCTAATTTTCATCACCCACCACCCTCCCCATCCCATCCTCTGCCCCAAATTCTTATTTTTGCAGTGAGAGAAGCAAAAGGGAAATTGATGGTAGTCAAAGAGGGAGTTACTTGGTGACTATTCTGATGATGAAATAATAGATGAGAAAATGTAAGAGCAGGGCTCATTTTTTTTTTTTTTAAATCTACCAAATAAACTTTGCAAACTCCTGAGCTGAAGCTGAAACTCCAATATTTTGGCCACCTGATGCAAACAGCCAACTCATTAGAAAAGACCCTGATGCTGGGAAAGAATGAAGGCAGGAGGAGACGCAGATGACAGAGGATGAGATGGTTTAATGGCATCGCCGACTTAACAGACACGGGTTTGAGCAAACTCCAGGAGATGGTGAAGGACAAGGAAGCCTGGCGTGCCACAGTCCATGGGGTCACAAAGAGTTACACATGACTGAGCGACTGAACTGAGCCAATCATTAGGGAGTTCTGAGCCACGTACATTAGTAAGAATGACTATGAACAGAGCATATTAAATGTTAGGTAGTACGCAAGTATGGGGCTTTCCTGATGGCTCAGCAGGTGAAGAATCTGCCTCCAATGCAGGAGACACAGGAAACATGGGTTCGATCCCTGGGTCAGGAATATCCCCTGGAGAAGGAAATAGCAACCTGCTCCAGTATTCTTGCCTGGTAAATCCCATGAAGAGAAGCCTGGTGGGCTCCAGTCCACGGGGTCACAAGAGTCAGACACAACTTAGCAATTAAACCACCATGTATGAAAGTTATGAGATGAAAGATAAAAAACCTAATTCAAAAATACATGTGTGTACCAAGTGCAGTTGTAGCTGGAGCAATTAGTTAAGGGAAAGAAAGTAATTATCCTCATCTTAAATATGAGACCACTGAGATTTAGAAATTAAGTAACTTGGTTGGTTAAGCCAGCACTTGCTTTTCACCATTAAACCACTTGCTTTTCACCATTACCCACTGCTACATCCATAAAGCTATGCTTACTGATTGCTGGAAGGGAAACTTTACTCAAAACCTAGGTCTCATCCACAGAGCTATCCAGAAAAAGCCTCTAATCACAGGAAGACCCTGGTTCACTTGGCATCGATATTCCTCAAACCTGTTCCATAAAAAAGAGTAATATCGACTGAATAGTTTCATTATCATTTCCATTCCTGGAAAAATCTCTCTCGTCCGGGTTTTGAGCATAGATTTACTTTCGGGGAACCCAACATCCATGCCAGAAATGCCTGTCAGGACAACGGGCCTTGTGTGGTTTAAACAGAGACTTCAGCTTTTTCTGAGCTTTTGCTACCTGGGTTCCAACGAAACACAGCCATATTACATGTGTTTTCCCTATGCCACAACACCAGTCAAGTTATAGTTACTCCAGGTGGAACTCTGATGGGGTTATATTTTTTTCTCTTACGTTAAAAAAAAATGCCTTTCTAGAGATCTGAAAAATCATGTGATACAGAATTGGAGTTTGGGGTGCAGAGGGATAGAATTTAGTAGTGGATGCGATGTAATACCTGTTTTTCCATTTAGAGTTTTACTGAATAAGTACTTTGTCTGATGAAACTGGCTTCAAAGGAGATGTTACTGAAAAGCTAGGGTGAAAGCCACATTTTCAACTTGACGTCATGGAATACATGAACATATGTACTGAGCTGGTCTGCTGTAAATGACCTCACATCAGTAACCTCTCTTTGACAGGGAGCACTACTGTGCTATCTCGTACTAAGCATTAAACTATAAGAAGTAAATGAATGGCCATAATCTATCAAGAGCATTCAAAGCCTTTGTCGTTTTGAATACCACCAATTGTCTAAATTTATAACTGATATAAACAGGAAAACCTGAATTAAACCTTTAAATTGCTACCTCTCCGTCATTGGGTCTTCTTTATCTTTCCCATTAGAACCATTGTTAGTCTAGCCGTCTTAACTAATTCAGAGGAAGCATCAGGAGAAGATCAATGTGTGAATTCCCCATGGCCTATTTGATGTTAAAATGTTCCTTTTATGAAACACTCTTCCTATAGACTTACAAAGTGTTATTGTCACATTTTCAGACTGACCTGCATAACACTCAGTAAACAATGCAGTTTTTTCCCTAATGAGAGGAGGCATATACATGACGGACACAATTTTTTTTTAATGCTAATTACAACATGAGATTAGCTGAACAAAACTTTAATTCAAATAGGAAATGCTTGCAAGTTCTAAGTGGTCATAATTAAATGTATTTTGCTTTTATCTAGAGATAAAAATAAAAGGTCCATTCTCTTTTTGCCTCACCCCCTTCACCTCTTTCTTGGGTTGATTTTGCTCTGTGTGTTTGCACATATTTGCCATGGAAACCAGTACTGGAACTTTGGGGGATATAGATTCAGCTGAATACTTCAGTGTATTCATTGCAGAGCTTGGCAGTGGGAGTCCAATAAGGAAGAGAAGCATTCCAATGTATTGTAAAGATGGAGGAGTTGGGCAGGCGAATTTCTTTCTATTGAATGCAAAACACCTTAGAGGCTACAACTTGGTCCTAAAAATACATCCTTTTTGTACACAACAAGTTCAAGGGGAAATTCAAATACCCAAAATGTC
The DNA here is from genome assembly GCF_910594005.1 of Cervus elaphus. Classification (NCBI taxonomy): domain Eukaryota; kingdom Metazoa; phylum Chordata; class Mammalia; order Artiodactyla; family Cervidae; genus Cervus; species Cervus elaphus. Next base: position 8,073,462 of record NC_057845.1, on the reverse strand, counting down.
TCCTCTTTTTGCTTCCCTTTCCCATTTACAATGGGTCCTTTCTACCTTCTTTTCTGCCTTATCACATTCTCCCTTATCACCAGGTTAACAGACCTCTAAGCAAGGTTGACAGGAAATACAGAAGCGTATGCATAAACATAAATCTTTATATGTGCGTGTATACTCGGAGACAAAGAGAAAGAACTGCGAGTTATGAGATAAATGATCACAAAGCCTATTTCAAAGATTAGATTAGTGTGTGTATCTGAACATAGGTATAGCTGGAACAGTTAGTTAGGGGAAGGGAAACTTCAAATGAATGTTAAGGAGAAATACTTTATTACATTTATTTCAGGCTATGATTAAGGCAGAGTTCATTAAAATTCCTTGAGTATTTCTTCTCATTTACTGTTTTTCACCATAGGCATGTGAACTTATGCTAATTGTATAGTGGTTTTCCAGATACTGAGAAAGATTTTTCTGGCCAAATAGTCAAAAATACCTTGATTTTAAATCAGATAACTTGGAAGGTTACATTAACTCTTTCAAGACACTGAAAGAGTCAGAGAATTATGAGTTTGTAAATCACAGAGCCATCACTTTCACTACATAGTTACTGTTTCTTCCAGAAAATTTCAGGTATTTTTCAATTTATTTCCCAAGAAATGAATTTCACTAATTTACTTCTTGGGAAGATTCTGGGCATTTGGAAGTTCTAATTTGGTAATCTAAGTTGTTCACATATCTATGACTCCCATATTCCATTTATGTTTAGGTATCTAAAACAGGTATTTAACTTCCTGAAGGATCTCATTCAAGTCTTCACTTTCACTAAGTATTCACCCAGGGACTTGAGATATTGATAAGTCAATATGTTAAATAATCAAATAGGCATAGCTCTTTCGACCGAGCCCAGAGGGGTCATTTAGGGCTGTGCTGTTGCTGGGCTTAGTCGTCTGGTCACGTCTGACTCTTCACGACCCCATGGACTGTAGCCCACCAGGCTCCTCTGTCCATGGGGATTCTCCAGGCAAGAATACTGGAGTGGGTTGCCATGCCTTCCTCCAGGGTTGCTAGGCTATCAATAACAAAATACATAACCAACTGTGGTTTAAAAACTAATTGAGGGTAACTTTTTTCATATAACAAGGAAATTAGAGGTAAAGGGTTGCTTGCATGACCTCAGCTGCTCACTAATGCCAACCTGGGACCACGTTCTTACTATCATCCCCTCTTTGTTCCTCAACACGTTCACATTTTCTCTCATACTCCAGATATCACATTCATGTTTGTCGCAGGAATGGCAGGGGGGTGGAGGGTGGTGGAAGAAATTCCCAGAGAATATTTGCTTTCGCCTCATTGTCCATAATTATACAATATGCAAGACTGGGGACATGACTATCTCTCTAAGGCTAGGTACAGGGCTTTCCTGGACAAAATCAGGCTTCTGTCTGCAGAAGAGGAGAACAGGGCTGGGGTGGAACCTAGGGCTGTCGGGTCAACTATGGTGAAAACCACCCCTTCAAGTGCTGGAAGTGAGGTGCCTCAAAGAACAGGGGTATATGGATAAGGAACCTTCTCTCTTTGTCTTCATTTACTACCCCTTCCCTTTTTACAGTTGTATTATAGACTAGTCCTTCATTTCTGGGCAAGTGTGGCCCAGCAGCTGAGAAATACCAGAAGTATTCTTAAATCCACTAACAGGCCTGACAGCTGATGTGTGGCGCTGAGGAGCCTGGAGTCCTTTTTATGCACACTTGCATAAAGGTCTCAGGCTCGAGATGTGTACTCACCAAAGACAACTACCATCTGCTCACCACGGTGGTGCTGTTTTAGGTGAAAAGAGCATCTTTTCCAACATCCTTTGAAGAACAGGTGGTTATCTCATCTTCCATCATAGAGGCTTCCCTTTTTACACACGGTGACTTAAATGAACCCATCATAATTTTTGTAACTCTATCCTGAGGTCTCACAAGTGTCCAAAATCAGCTAAAGTTTCTGCTTCTCAAAATAGCTCTGAGCAAATTGACTTCTCAAGGACAAAAATCTGTGCATGGATCTCTTAGCATGTGGTAACTTGACTTCTAAAATCTTACTTGAATCAAAAGTAGACTGACTCTTTAAAAATATATTAGAACTTTTGGACCACACAACACAAAATAAACTTTAGATAATGGCTAAACTGAATAAATATGCATGGATAAGATCATAAAAAGTGGAAATGTTATGATACAAGGAGAGTGATTTTTTTCTTTGAAATGTTTTAAGTCACTTCTATTTGTTCTTTGATGAGACAAGCTAATTTAAATTGCGGAAAAGGTAACAGCACAAGCCATGGAAAATTAGAGAAGGCGCCTAAAATAGGGTATGATTCCTATTAGTAATAACTAGTAATTTAGTAATAACCTAGGTTATGTATGTTACATAATTTTGTTGAATGAATACAAGATTTATAGAGCATAATGTCATCTGATAGCCTGCTGGAAATGATCTGTTATATAGCTTATATGCATTTTCAACTTAAAAAGGGTAGAAGAGATAGTTACACTTAATCTCTTAAATTGTAGAGAGAATCTTAATATCTAAATTAAGTGTGAGTGTTTAGTTCTACTCTGAATTGGGATAAATACAAAATCATAAGCAAAATCTTCCTTCTTCCATAGAAATGTCCTGATTTCTGAAACTTTCGCTTTTCCTTTTTTTCTTGTTTCCCCTTCTCCTCCTCCTCTGTTTCCTTTTCCCCTAGTCCAGCAAGTGCCCTGCTATATAATAGATATTTCCCAGTGGGCTATCAGATGACATTATGCTCTATATACCTTGTATTCAATCAACAAAATTATGTAACATGCATGATCTAAATTATTACTAAATAAGAAGAATCATACCTGATTTTACAGGTCTTCTCTAATTTTCCATGGCTTGTGCTGTTACCGTTTCCCCAATTTAAATTAGTTTTTTTCATCAAAAACAAATAGAGGTGACTTAAAGACTAATTTATATTTTGAGGACCTGGTTTAAGCAATTTCTCAATGCACTTACACACAATTATCACCAAATAAAGGGAAAAAAAAGAGATCAATGTTAAGTACATAATACATGTAAGTCATAGCTATAGAAAATAACACTATGTATTTTAAATAACTATGTCCTTTTTAGAGTTTTTTTTTTTCTTTAACAACACCACAAGTCCTATTTTACCTGGACCTCTTGGGCCAGAGTAATTCTGTCCTTGTTTAAATTCAATATTTTCCTTTTGATAATTAGTCATATTATACCTCTTGTCTAAATTATATTTTAATTTCTAATATCACACGTATTTTAATGTATTCCTTATCTCTCTGATTAGACTGAAGAAATCACAAAATATTTTGGTTTTCCTCAGTGTCCTATGGGTAGTATGCTCTCTATTGATTATAAATTAGTTTCCCCAAATTAGAAAGTAGACTTCTTCTATAAAAATGATAACCTTCTTAGTGCATTTGGAAACTACCTAATACAGGAAATCAACATGTAAAGTAAATCATTCTTTGACTCACTTCCTAAAGGATTTTTCTCATAAACCTCCTTTAAAACTTTTGAGTTTTACTTTCTGCTGAGATTTCAAGTCTTGGGGTTTTCTGCCTAGAGCTTATTGCGCATTCTCTTCATCAGTGCTCAGTCTGAAGGAATCAAAGCCCCGGCCAATAATTACTGCCCCAACCAGTGGAAACCAGGCCCACACATCCTGATGTCTGTGTGAGAACAGCTGTAGATCTGCATTTCATCCGAAAATATAATAATACGTATTGTGTGATACCAGTATATTTGAAGTACAAAGTGAGATGTTTCTGAAATGCTTCAGAATTAAGATATTAGTATCCTAGCAGAAAGTAACCTTAGTTTTTCCAAACTGGTTTTAGTTGTCAGGTTCTCTAGCAATCTGCAACCAAGATTCTAAGTGGCAGGCACACAATATAAAGGTCACACTGCCCCCCGCCGCCCCCCCCCCCACATTCATACACATAAAACACTCATAATTACTTATAAACACATAAAACTATAAGATGCCTTTGCCATATAAACTGTCATGAAAACGTTGGAGATAAAGACAGCACATTTATATAATCAAGGCTCAGAAAAAATAATACAAATGAAACTAGTTGGTCTACTATTTTCTCCCAAGCTATAGCTCACACACCACCATCATCTGTAACATGCATTATCTGTATTGAGAAGCTATTCATTAGTATCTGGTGACCTGAATATCTTAAACTTCTCCACACAAATTTCTGATATATCATTTCATTTGACATTTAATTCTAAAATTAACTAAAAGTTCATGCCTCACTGGACTGTGTAATAATTAATAAGTTCTGTCAGGATGAAACTAATCATTTTAGATCATTTTGATAAAAATGATACTTCCATCATTCTCTTCTATCATCACGTTTGTGAAGAAAAAGCAAATGCCAAGCACTTAAATCACTCATAAAAATGGAATGTCTCTAGTATGAATCTAATCATTCAGTATCATTAAGAGTCTTATACAAATGTATGTAAAATAATTTCAATTTGTGAGTCAAACATGGAAAAGGGAATGGGTCTACACTCTGTGTAGGAAGCCAGCCAAGCACTTTATCAATATCCTTTAAAATTTTGATTTCATTCTATTGTAATCATGGTGATAGCCTGTGTGATCTTCACAATGCCTTCTACATCTAGAGAATGGTTATGCTTAAAAATTCCACCCTCTCTCCTTTCTGGGATAAAGATTTGCTTTCAACATTATCAATAGCTGAAGCGATGCTCATCTGTGACCATCTGTTCTTATTATAAAACTGTAGATTTTGGCATAATTTTCAAGCATTGAGCTTGTCCAAACACTGGAACACCTGTTTGATCTTCACGCTTCAGATGGGTGAGTGTGTGTGGGAGGTTAGACATCGGGAAAGAAACGTTTCACAATTTCTTTTGAAATGGAAAATAAATAAATGAATTATTTTTTTATTTGATGATCATTCATCTACTGTTAGAAAAAGTTATTGAACTAAGTGTTGAAAACTGGGATTAATATTGAGACATCTATAGTTAAATGTAGAAATGGGGAAAATACACAAATATATGTATGATTCTGTAGTGATAAAGAATCTGCCTGCAAATGCAGGAGATGCAAGAGATGTGGGTTCTACACCTGGGTCAGGAAGACCCTCTGAAATAGGAATTTCCCAGTATTCTTGTCTGGAAAATGCCATGAACAGAGGAGCCTGGCTGACTGTACTCTACAGGGTCGCAAAGAGTGGCATAAAACTGAGGGAGTGAGCGCGCGCACACACAGAAGGAGACTGCATCATCAATTCCCGAATAAATACCTTATTACCAGAGTAGTGTCAGCATGTGGAGGTTCTCACTATGCATGCATGCATGCCAAGTCCTACAGTCATGTCCCACTCTGCGACCCGATGGACTGTAGCCTGCCAGGCTCTTCTGTCCATCGGATTCTCGAGGCTAGAATACTGGGATGGGCTGCCATACCCTCCTTCAGGGGATCTTCCCAACCCAGGGATCAAACCCTGTTCTCCTGTGGCTACTGAACTGCACGCAGATATTTTTTACTACTGAACCACCAGGGAAGGCCAGGGACTCACTATACACATGCTTAATAAATAAAAGAGAATGTACTGCTCATAGCAAACACTCTCTTCCAACAACACAAGAGACAACTCTACACATGGATATCATAAGATGGTCAATACCAAAATCAGATTGATTGCATTCTTTGCAGCTGAAGATGGAGAATCTCTATACAGTCAACAAAAACAAGACTGGGAGCTGACTGTGGCTCAAATCATGAACTCCTTATTGCCAAATTCAGACTTAAATTGAAGAATGTAGGGAAAACCAGTAGGAAATTCAGGTATGACCTAAATCAAATCCCTTACAATTATACAGTGGAAGTCACAAATAGATTTAAGAGTGCCTGAAGAACTCTGGATGGAGGTTTGTAACATTGTACAAGAGGAAGTGGTCAAAACCATCCCCAAGAAAAAGAAATGCAAAAAGGCAAAATGGTTGCCTGAGGAGGCTTTACAAATAGCTGAGAAAAGAAGAGAAGCAAAAGGCAAAGGAGAAAAGGAAAGATATACCCATCTGAGGGTAGAGTTTCAAAGAATAGCAAGAGAGATAAGAAAGCCTTCCTAAGTGAACAATGCAAAGAAATAGATAAAAATAATATAATGGGAAAGACAAGAGATCTCCTCAAGGAAATTAGAGATACCAAGGGAACATTTCATGCAAAGATGGGCAAAATAAAGGAAAGAAATGGCTGGACCTAGCAGAAGCAGAAAATATTAGAAGAGGTGGCAAGAATACACAGAATTATACAAAAAAGATCTTAATGACCCAGATAAGTACAATGGTGTGATCATTCACCTAACAATCATATTATTAAGAATACACAAAAGAACTATAGAAATAAGATCTTCATGACCACACTGGTGTGATCACTCACGTAGAGCCAGATCCCCTGGAATGGAAAGTCAAGTGGACCTTAGGAAGTATCACAATGAACAAAGCTAGTGGGAGTGATGGAATTCCACCTGAGCTATTTCAAATCCTAAAGATGATGCTGTTAAAGTGCTGCACTCAATATGCCAGCAGATTTGGAAAATTCAGCAGTGGCCACAGGACTGGAAAAGGTCAGTTTTCATTCCAGTTCCAAAGAAAGGCAATGCCAAAGAAAGACAATGCCAAAGAATGTTCAAACTACCACACCACTGCGATCATTTCACATGCTAGTAAGTGTATGCTCAAAATTCTCCAAGTAAGGCTTCAACAATATCTGAACCAAGAACTTCCAGATGTTCAAGCTGGATTTAGAAAAGGTAGAGGAGCCAGAGATCAAATTGCCAACATCCATTGGATCACAGAAAAAGCAAGAAAATTCCAGAAAAAAACATCCACTTCTGCTTCATTGATTACACCAAAGCCTTTGACTGTATGGATCACAACAAACTGTTGAAAATTCTTAAAGAGATGAGAATATCTGATCATGTTACCTACCTCCTGAGAAACCTGTATGTAGGTCAAGAAGCAACAGTTAAAACTGGAATGGAACAACAGACTGGTTTTGGGAAAGGAGTATGTCAAGGCTGTATACTGTCACCCTGCTTATTTAACTTATATGCAGAGTACATCATGAGAACTGCTGAGCTGGAAGAAGCACAAGCTGGAATCAAGATTGCCAGGAGAAATAGCAATAACCTCAGATATGCAGATGATACCACACTTATGACAGAAAGTGAGGAAGAACTAAAGAGCTTCTTGACAAGAGTCAAAGAGGAGAGTGAAAAAGTTGGTTTAAAGCTCAACATTCAGAAAACTAAGATCATGGCATCTGTTCCCATCACTTCATGGGAAATAGATGGGGAAACAGTGGAAATAATGACAGACTTTATTTTTCTGGGCTTCAAAATCACTGCAGATGGTGACTGCAGCCATGAAATTAAAAGATGATTGCTCCTTGGAGGAAAAGTTACGACCAACCTAGATAGCACATTAAAAAGCAGAGACATTACTTTGCCAACAAAGGTCTGTCTAGTTAAAACTATGGCTTTTCCAGTAGTCATGCATTGATGTGAGAGTCGGACTATAAAGAAAGCTGAGTGCCAAAGAACTGATGCTTTTGAACTGTGGTGTTGGAGAAGACTCTTGAGAGTCCCTTGGACTGCAAGGAGATCCAGCCAGTCCATCCTGAAGGAGATCAGTCCTGGGTGTTCATTGGAAGGACTGATGCTGAAGCTGAAACTCCAGTACTTTGGCCACCTGATGCGAAGAGTTGACTCATTAGAAAAGACCCTGATGCTGGGAGGGATTGGGGGGCAGGAGAAGTAGGGGATGACAGAGGATGAAATGGTTGGATGGCATCATTGACTCAACGGACATGAGTCTGAGTAAAGTCTGGGAGTTGGTGATGGACAGGGAGGCTATGTCGTGCTGCAGTCCATGGGGTCACCAAGAGTCAGACAGGACTGAGTGACTGAACTACAATAGCAACAATAATAAATAAAATTTGTTCAAATCGCATAAAGGAGTGGCACTTTTATTAACATTTCCCTTTTATAGATGAGTAAGACTGAAGCTAAAGTATAATAATAGGTAGAGTTGAGACTCAGAGGGATTCCCTCAGACTCCTATTTACATAGTTTCCATTAGACAGTGTGAGAAACTGTTTCAGATGTATTCCCTCTATTAGTAACATCTCAACAGATACTAGAAAGGCCTGAAATACCAAAGTCAGAGGGTATCAGTTTGGAAAAGCTAGCCAGAGGAAGTGACTTTTAATGAAGTGACTTTTTTGAAAGCAGAAGCAAGAATTTGGAGAAACCAGGAGGTAAGGAAAGGAGGGAACATACATTCTTGGAACAGGTATGTTTACAATGGCAGTGTCACAAGCAGGCAGGGGAAGGGATGTTTCTATTTATATGGAGGGAAGAATAATTGGTAGAGAGATTTGAAACCTACAATTAGGAGCTTGGAGCTGGTACAAAGCAGAATTGGGAGAGTGACTGATGTGCTTAAAACGACAGTGGTGGGTGAGTACTGCTGCGGGGTGAAGAATGGATTGGCAAGCCTGGGAGGTCTGGCTGCCTGGAAGGCTGGCACAGTAGGACCCTGTCTGGATCAGTTGCTGATGGCACTCGATTGAGCCAAGACAGAGATGCTATCGAGACAGAATCCATGTGTTTCAGCTATGTCTCCAGGCTCCTCTACACCCTTCAAAAAGCTCTTATGAGTGATGAAGCACCTCATTTTGTCTTTTCCCTTAAAACATAGTGTTTTTAGTGTTCTCTTAGAATATCAAATTTGCACACGAGCTGAAACAAAATATTTTGTGTTGTCACTGAAGTACCTCCAAATCAAACAAAAAAGAGTCCGGGGTGATTTGAAAACTAAAGCTAAAACAATATGTTTGTTAGCTGTGTATGGAAATGGGAAGCTTATCTTGTCTGACTGTTCTTTTTTTATTTCAAAAAAGGGAAATTGAGACTTGGAGAGATGAAGTGATTTTATTTGTTTATTCATTTAGCACAAGCTCTAGAGTCAAATTCATCTTAGATTTGAGCTTTCCATTTATTTTCTGAGTCACTTTGGAAAAGTCATTTGACTTTCTCTGTTCCTTTGTCTATAAGATAAAGATAAATATAGTGCAATGATCATTATAATCAGTATAAAACATTACTTTTCAAGGAACTATAGAGTGATGGTTGATGGCACATGCTCTGGAACTAGACTCCTTGGATTTAACCCTCAGCTTAACCACTCACACACAGTGAGAACTCAGATCAGCCACCTAGTCTCCCCAGGTCCGTCCTCTGTTAAACGGAATATGCCTATCAATATTTGTGTGCACTTGCACAGTCAGAGCTGACTTTGCAGCCGCATGGACTGTGTCCCATGAGGCTCCTCTGTCCATGGGATTCTCCAGGCAAGAATACCAGAGTGGGTTGCCATGCCCTCCTCCAGGGGATCTTCCCAACCGAGGGATCGAACCTAGGTCTCGTGCATTGCAGGCAGATTCTTTACTGTCTGAGCCACCAGGGAAGCCTGCTATTTTATTCAATATTAAATGAGAAAAGATGGGCTTCCCAGGTGACACCAGTGGTAAAGAATGTACTTGTCAATGCAGGAGACATAAGAGACACAGGTTCGATCCCCGGGTTGGGAAGATCCCCTGGAGGAGGGTATGGCAACCCACTGCAGTATTCTTGCCTGGAGAATCCCATGGACAGAAGAGCCTGGTGGTCTATAGTCTATAGGGTTGCAGAGAGTAGGACACAACTGAAGCAATGGAGCACACACACAGATGAGAAAAGATGTATGTGTGTATATGTATAGATGTATATAAAAGATAAATAAATATATATTTATTGTACACACAAACCTGTAAATCTTAAAGGCAATCAACCCTGAATATTCATTGGAAGGAATGATGCCTAGCCTTAAACAAGGCTAAGCTCTAACTAATTGATGTTTTCAAACTGTGGTGCTGGAGAAGACTCTTGAAAGTCACTTGAACAGCAAAGAGATCAAACCAGTCAATCCTAAAAGAAATCAACCCTCAATATTCCTTGGGAGGACTTATGCTGAAACTGAAGCTCCAACACTTTGGCCACCTTATGTGAAGGGCTGAATCAGTGGAAAAGACTTTGATGCTGGGAAAGATTGAAGGCAGGAGTAGAAGGGGATGGCAGAGGATGTGATGGTTGGCTGGCATCACCGACTCAATGGACATGAATTTGAACAAACTCCAGGAGATAGTTAAGAGAAGCCTGGCATGCTGGAGTCCATGGGGTTGCAAACAGTCAGACATGACTTGAGACTGAACAACAACTGTATACACACACACACACACACACACACACACATTACCAGACTTCACCTCCAGCCAATAACACTGGATACATGTCAGCTATAGCTACGATTGTTATTGTCCTCATTCTCATCGTCTTTGGCTAATACCCACGGTGTTTGGGGCAGTGCATCTGATGAAGCATAGAGGGGAATGACTGACCCAGTTTCTTCTGTCTAGGAGCTCTAGAGGCTAGGGAGGTGACATAAAGTAACTACAACAATAAGCCAGTGTGAAAAGCGCCACCAAGGAGGACTTTCTTTCTTAGAGCTCAGGAGCAAGTGGCTGCAGGTGAGTCATCTGAATTGAAACTGAACAGATAACAGATAGTTCTCAGTAGATCTTGGAGTGGCAGGAAGGAAGAGTTTGTATGTATTGAGCGCCTTGGGAGCAGAGAGAGGGTCAGCTAGGTAGAAAGCATGTGCTTAAGCTTAGAGAAAATCCAAGTGGTAGTTTTGTATGGTTGGTGGTAGATTGAATATGAGGAATAGGGGGAGGTGAGGCTAAAATGTTACACAATAGCTTGATGAAAAAAGGCCTTGTTAAGAGCACTAAATTGTGTGCACTTTTTCTTGAAGGCATTGAAGTACAATGAGATGATTTTAAGCAAAAAAGTTCTTCTTGTCAAATATTACTGGATGCCCTCTGGTCCCACTTCTAACTATATGGATACTGCAGTACCATTACCTGTTGACTTGACTGCTTTCATTTCTCCTACCAGGTGGTAACTTCCTTGAGGGCAGTCACCTGTCTTTAAATTCCCAGTATCTCTCACAATGCCTGGAAGAAGTAGGTATTTCATAAATATAGATGAATGAATAAATAAAAGGAGGGGACAGCACAGAAATTCATCTGAGGCTCTTTTCCCCTTAATTCATGTGACTTGATAAGAATCTAATATTGTCAGTGGCAGGAGACACAGAAAGGGGGTAGATTCAAGAAACATTTAAGTAAGAACATTGACAAGTCTTAGAGATTTAATTGGAAGCAAGAACTTGTCTAGAATGACCTTTAGATTTAGAATTCAGTTAACTCAGTGGACGATGGTAATATTCACTGAGTGAATAGCCAGGAGTAGGTTAGCAGCAGAAGATAAAGAATTTACACTCATGGATCAAATTTAAGGATCCTGTGGATCGAATAAAGGGATCTCTGGGAGGCAGGTGGATGGAGCTATCTTGGTGTCTTTTAAGTCAGAATCCGCTGCACCTTCCCCTGTGAAATGCTTTTTAAAAAAGCCAAACCAACCAACTACTAACTAGAATGTCAGCTACCAGCTATTAGAATGTTAACACAATTTATGTATATTGACTTTTTAGTGGTTATAAAGTCAAAGAGGGTATTATTCTTGACCATTTGTCTGGAACATTCATAAACCCATCTTTGTTTCTGGAAATGATACTCATCTATGAGGGTCCAGGTTGAACAGCAGCCCCTGCAAAAGAATTCTTGCCACACCCTTCCAGATGCAGTGAACATACACGCAGCATTTCATTTAACTCTGACTTTAGCACTTGTACCAATGGATACTCAAGCATTTGTGTTCATCTTCCTTTATTACATGCAAGAGAGTGTCACAATTAATACTGTGGATTGTGGAATAAAATAAGGCTTGAAATCTGAACTTTGTCACTTAACTGAGTGATTTGGCAGAAGCAACTTGCCTTAGCTCAGCCTCAGTTTTTATCACATGTAAGATTCATTGTAACAGATGAGCCTATTTGCAAAGCAGAGACAGAGACACAGAGACAGAGAACAAATGTAGGGACACCAAGGGGGAAAACAAGGGTGGCATGAATTGAGAAATTGGGATTAACATATATATACAGCTATGTATAAAATAGATAACTGATGAGAACCTGGTCATTCAGCTGGTAAAGAATCTGCCTGCAATGCAGGAGACCTGGGTTGGATTCCTGGGTTGGGAAGATCCCTGGAGAAAGGAAAGGCTACTCACTCCAGTATTCTGGCCTGGAGAATTCCATGGACTGTATGGTCCAGGGGGTCACAAAGTGTCAGACACGACTGAGCGACTTTCACGAGTGAGAACCTGGTGTAAGCACAGGGGACTCTCGGTGCTCTGTGGTGACCAGGATGGGGAGAAGATCCCAAAAAGAGGGGACACATGGATACAGGCACCTGATTCACTTTGCTGCACAGCAGGAACTAACACGTTTTAAAGCACCTATCCTCCAATAACATTGCTTTTAAAAAATTCAAAGGGTAACACATCATGAAGATTTGTAACCCTCCACTGGCTTTTTCATCACGCTCGATGTAGTATTCCCATCTCATCTCATTCCCTCTGCTCCAGCCACACCTACCTCCTCACTGTCCTGGGATGCCCTTTCCCAACCACCTGCACGGTTATCTCCCTCAGCTTATCAAACATTGTCACAAAAGCCATCCTCTGTCACACACAGAATAGAGGAAACTGCTGCCTAGCCTACTGCGGAATACATGCATGCATCCCGGCAAAGGCTGCAAGGAGATTCACTCCAAGGAAACTGTACCAGGGAGGAGAATGTTGAGTAAAATGTTCTCCTTTTACATTATCACCTTTGATGTAGTTCTGACATTTGAAATGCAATTAAAAGTTCAATTCCTTCAGCGAGATCTTCCCTGGATCCCTTATGCAAAATTTCATTTTCACACTACAAGATTTCATATCTTCCTTCTCTGCTTTATTTTTTCCTCCTTAGCATTCATTACAATCTAATATGCTAACTTATGTTTTATACCAAACAGGAAAGAACATTTTTTGAGAATGGAAATTTTGGTCTGTCTGGTTCACTGTTTTATCTCCAGCACCTAGAAAAGTGTTTGGCACATAGTAGGCATTCAAAAAATATATTTGGAATGAATGAATTATATACATAGTAGTTCTACATTGTATCTGACCTGCACCAAGTGCTCATGAAGTGGTGGCTGTTATTGTCACAAATTTTGGTAATATTTTACAAGATCTTCAGAAGTCATAAAATACACTGCATTCATTATCTTATTCTAATACAGTAGGTACTTTGTGAGCTTCCAAGGTATCAGTAGCAGTAAAGAACCCATCTGCCAATGCGTAAACATAAGAGATGTGGGTTTGCTCTCTGGATTGAAAGATCCCCTGGAGGAGGGCATGGCAACCCACTTCAGTATTCTTGCCTGGAGAACCCTATGGGCAAAGTAGCTTGGTTGACTACAGTCTACAGGGTCGAAAAAAGTCAGATACTACTGAAGTGACTAGTGCAGGCACAGGTAGTTTGTGGATGAATGAATAGAAGAATCGACCAAAGGTTAATTACCTGGGTTACTATTGGTGACTTGGTGCTGCTTCCAAGGCAACACTCTAGATCTGGAGACAAACTGGAAAGTAGAGTGGGCTCAGCAAGTCTGAGAAACTCCCACCCAAAAGTCCCCTGATTTCTGTGGTTGTTGTCCACTCACTGAGTCATGTCCGACTCTTTGCGACCCTATGGACTGTAGCATGACAGGCTTGCCTGTCCTTCACTGTCTCCTGGAATTTGCTCAAACTCATGTCCATCGAGTCGGTGATGCCATCCAACCATCTCATCCTCTGCTGTCCCCTTCTCCTCCTGCCCTCAACCTTTCTCAGCACCAGGGTCTTTTCCAATGAGTCAGCTCTTTGCATAAGGTGGCCAAGGTATTGGAGCTTCAGCTTCAGCATCAGTCCTTCCAATGAATATTCAGGGTTGATTTCCAATTTCCTTGGAATTGAGTGGTTTAACCTCCTTGCAATCCAAGAGTCTTCTTCAGACCACAATTCAAAAGCATCAGTTCTTCATAGGTTATCATCAAGGAACATTTGCCTCTCTCGCAGCCTCTGAGTCTGTGGGTTTTGAAAACTGAGGCAAGAGGTAAAACATTTCACTTATTTAACTTTCTTTTAAAATTAAATTGCCTTCATAGTAACTCAGAAATGGACTTAAAACAATCAGATTGTACAACCCTTCTTTCTTTTATATAGACACATGAATGTGCACACACACGCACACACACAGGATTTAACCTGATAATTTGAAATTCTTTTTCATGCCTTTGTCTCAGTGATTTGTGGGAAGTGTGCAGATATTTCCAAAGTGTTATTAATGACTTCAGAAAGTGGGAAGTGTGTCCGTCAAAACCAAGTTTAGTTAGTCTGGTGGCAGGTGGTACCAACAGGCATAATGAATTCCAAGTTTAAATTACAAAGAACTATTGATCCTGACAGTAAGGCATGCCTGAAAGTGAAATTGACATGGAATGAATCTGACATTGAAATATTATCTTAAAATCTGGAAAAGCATAATAGTGAATTCAATTATATAACAAAAGGGAATTGGATAAAATGAATAAATTGGTGGTGATCTTTCCTTCAAACATGTATTTTTCTCTATAGGTCAAGTTCATATTGCACACAAGCAGTTCTCCTGATTTCTTACTTCTTCACTTAGTTTCAGTAATGATTTAGCTTAATAATTAGAAAGTTTTGAATTCACATTAAAGTCAACACATTAAAAAAAAAAAACAAAAAACTACAGGAGTAGTTTGAGTCCAATTTGCAAAAAAGAACTTTAATCCAGGACCTGAGGTGAATTAATGGGAGACCTTAAAAGCTCTGGGTGTGAATCCAGATTCTGCAAGAGAGAACCGTGAACCATAGGCAAGTTATTTAACCTCTGATTTTGAGTTCTTTGGCTGTAAAGCATGAACATGATGATTCCTACTCCATTGTACCTGTTTTGAAGCATAAAAGAAAGGTATGTAATTGGGTCAGACATATAAAAAGATAGATAAAATTCATTTTGACATATGTTTGAATAAAACTGTCATAGATCTTTTTTATGGGATCAAACAATTGTGTAAAGTCAAGAAGAGAAATGTTTGCAGTTAGATTTTATAGAAGAGGAAACATGCTCAGATGTGTAAAGTAACTTAGACACCAAACAGGGATTGTAATTCATATCTTCTGGTTCTTAGCCTACTGTTTCTCTTCATTCAATCTCTCACTATATTCCAATAAGCTATGAGGTGAAGATCAAAACTATTCTAACATAATTTTTTTACTCTTTTCACTTCCAAAGGCTTAACTACACACTTAATAACCTATACATCATATATTTTAGGAGTAGTTCCTATGTGCTAGGCAGGTTCTGCCGGCAGCAAATAGTAGAATAAAAGTATTTGCCCCATGAAGCTTATACGGTGGTAGAATTGATTCATTCAGTCAATGTACATGGATGCTGTTACATCCCAGATAGAGTCTAGGAACTAAAAATGTAGAAGTCCTTATAGTAATGTTGTAGGTAAAGACATATATCAGGAAAGGGTGAGTGAAGATACAGCACGTAAAGAATTCTGCATGCTCAGGCATGGTAAAGGCTAGGGGGTTAGTTAAACTCTGATTAATCTAGGAAGTCTTTCCAAGGATGCAGACATTGAGCTCGGTCTTGGAGTATAAGATAATAATCCAGTTACCTGAAGCCAATGTGGAAGATACCACCTGGAGGAAGGCTTCACCCTTGCTTTGAAAAACAGTGTGTTTGATTTAATATCTAGGAAAAGGCATGCCCCCTGAATTATTAACTATACCAGTTTTCTGAAATTGTTGGGTTTCTAAATGGAAAGGAAATTCATTGTAATTTTATATAATGTGCTTTTTAGTGCATTCAGAAAGCTTATTGGGAGATTTATGCATAACAGTTAGGGACTGAATCTTTGTGTCTCCCCCAAATTCATCTAAAGAAAGCTTAACTCCCATAATACAACACACTTGGGCTCTTTCTAAGGCTATTTCTAGTTGATCCACTTTAAAATGATTTACCAAATGGAAATAAGAATTAAATTTTGAAATCAATGGATAGATGCAATATTGCTCAAAATGTCCTAAAATTACTCTGAAGGACTAAGCATTAATAATACTTAAATTTATGATTAAGCCTGGAGTAAATCATGGCTTTGTGTTAGCTCAACACAAAGATATTATTTTTTTAAGACCTACTAGAGTTCAGCTCTAAGTATATAGTCTTGTAGTCCTAGGATTTTCTGATATTTTGTACAGTAATCCTTTCTAAGCCCAGTTATTACAACAGCTTTCTGTACTTTGCAGGTTTTTCAGACTGGTTCAATTTATGTTTTTAATCTAGTCCTCAAACTTTTCAATGCATCTTGTCATTCTTGCCCGCCATCCTGACAAAAGTCGTATGCAGCAGTCATTTGAAGAAATATAGTATCTATCAGCATGAAAAAGCATATTGCTTTGTCTTTTTTGTCTGTTTGTTTGGGGGGGGGTGGTGTATGTTTTGTTTTCACTTGCAGCTAGCGTATTTATATACTATCAAGTGAGCACATAAGTCTAGGACATTTTTGTTAATCTCTTAGGATAAAATCTGGCTAACAACCTCAGTGGATGATTACAGATGTGTCACACTCAGGCATAATCAAGGGGACTATTTGTTTGAATTTCTGCAAACCACACAGTGTCTTGAGAAGTAGGAGCCCTAACAGAGCCCTGAAATGAGAAGAGTTAGTCCGTTAGAACAGAGTTCAGGCCGCCAGCCTCCTGGCTCAAGCCAGCTTCTCTGGATGTGGGCAATCAAGAGAGTGTCTCCCAAGGCTGTGCTGTGTGCATCTTTCCAGGAGTGCAGAAGAGCCTTTCCAGGTGCCCACACAAGATGGTACAAGATGTGTACCATCCAGTCGGTGAGTCCCCGCAATGAAAGGAGAATAGCCACGTAAAATAATGCCAACCCTGTGTAAGTGGACTGTGGTGGTTTTGAGAAGCATGGATCAATGAGCACTGGCCAGTCAGGAAGCACGTGGATCACTCAGTCTATCAGTTCATCCCATGAACACGATGCTGCTCATTATTCTGTGCTGGATTGTGCTAAAGCCAGGAACAGAAAAGTCAGCAGCAGGGTCGCAGTACCTGCTCTTGCTGGTTCTGCAAACAGTATTCCCTCACTTACTTATATGCTCAAATTTCAATTTCAATTAAAAAACAAACAGATTTGTACTTGAGTCCTCAGCCCCCCTTTTTTAGCCAAAAATAAATAAATAAATAAAATGTCCACAATGCTGTGAACTCTCTTAGATATGGAATGTGTCCTGTTAATCTTTGTGTCCCCAGCACCCAGCAGAATGACTTTATATAGTAGGTAGTTAAGAAATATTTGCTAAGTAAATGAATCCTACATTTTGTACTGAGAACATGATAAGCATTTAATTAGACGTGTGATTTGGATATGAGGGAAGGCAGTTCTTCCTTAAACTTCCTTAAACTGCCTCGCCTCTCTAGCCCCAGTCCACCTGAGCAAATCTGGATAGTTTCTTTGTTCTGCTTCACACTGGGGTCCATCTCCTTATTTTTTTGGTTAGTTACATAAGCCTTGAAAACTCAAGTGTGTCCTACCCTAAGAAAGTATAAAGTAAAATTTCTAGATTTACAACAGAGTTCATATTCCAGATTTACACAACAGTATTCAACTTATGAAATAATAACTAGATACTTACCATGCTAAACGAGGTACATGCCACAAATCATAATTCAAGGCAGGCTTTTTCAATGTTTTTTATAATCATTACTGTTAGTAGCTCTGTATATATATGTATGTATGTATATAAATTTTATACTGCAAAGAAACAATTGAGAATTGAAATTCAGCTAATGCATTTTAAATCAGTTAAAAGATTATCATAAATATTTTTTAATGTTTAAAATTCATTATGTAAAAAGAAATAATCAAAATGTATCATAAATGGATGGAAATGAGAGCTAAGCCTGAAAAAGACAGGAAGTTAAAAGAGAAGCTCTATCCCGATGGATACTACAGATGGCAAAGACTTCCACTCTGCCCATAACTTGCTACTAAATAAAAGAACACAGATTCAAAAGAGAAGAGCAATGTGATGTATAATAGTGGTAATTTTAAAATAGTTATTTTAATGCTAGAAGCTATACCAGTCCATTCTGTGCTATAAACCAATAAAATATAGTTATACCCAACACATTGTACAATTATATTTAGGTTTTATTATTGTTTTGATGAAAACTGACTTCTACTCATTAAAAAATAACTCAGTTACATAGAATATTCATCTTATAAATTAAACAAGTTCAAGTAAATGATCCCTTTGGCCTCACTAAATATAATAATAGTTAACATTTACTGGGTACTTACAATACACCAGATACTCTTCTAAGGATTTAACATATATTAAAAGAGTATTAACATTTGTTAATCAAGTTTATATAGGCGAAAAAAAAAAGACACACAGAATAGTTTACATGTCATGGGTTTATACAGATTTTGCTGACATAATTTTACTTAAACATAAACAAAATAATCATTTTTATTATTTCCCTGTTTCTTAAATAACTACATTTCCTAGACACAAACCTGCCTTTCCACCATCTTTTATTTTCTGTTGTTTTATATTTCTTCTCCCAACCCTTTTCTTTCATCACCAGTTTGTTCCTGTCTCATCTTATATCATGCTGGCTGAATCTATCTTGGTCCAAATTTTTGCTGTTGTTCACAAGGTTAGCCAAATCTCCAATATTACATGAAGGAAGCTGAACAGCAGAGAGTAGCTTTAGGAAATTTCTTTCTACTCTTTCCATATAAGACACCCTAGAAATCAAAGAATATTGTTCAAATAATTCTCCAAAACACGTTTTTAAAACCAAGTTACTTCACTAGCTTTGCAAAGTTGCCTATTAACATCTGTATTTAATGATATCAATTCAATGTGACTCATTAGAATATAAACTTAATTCATATCTTTCTAGGATGTTACAACTAAGGGAAAGAAAGAAAGAAAGTGAAGTTGCTCAGTCGTGTCTGACTCTTTGCAACCCCATGGACTGTAGCCTGCCAGGCTCCCCCATCCACGGGATTTTCCAAGCAAGAATACTGGAGTGGGTTGGCATTTCCTTCTCCAGAAACTCCTCCTGACCCAGGGAACAAACCCAGGTCTCCTGAATTGCAGGAAGGCTCTTTTCCGTCTGAGCCACAAAACACTAGTATTATTTGCCCAATTATTTAATGGAGATAAACACTTACAATTCAATGTTTCCATTGTTCAGGTTAGTACAGAACTTTCAGTAATGAATATGATTTCTCTGTTAATAGTGACACATTATTTCATTTGACTAACGGACATGTGGCCTATACTCATAAATTATTCAATGAAATGTTAAAACCTTAAGATTTTCTTCTATATAATGCATTAAGTAAATTGACATTTTTTCCTAGATGCACAAATTATAAAAAAACTTTCAATTTGGGGTAAAGAAAATCTTTATAAAAGTAATTTAAAAGCATTTAATTTTTAGAAATAAAATTTCATTAAGAAAACCTCATCTGAGTTTGTTTTGCACATCCATTTTCAGAGAAATGCTTCTTTAACAAATAATCCAACTTAAGAAGAAACTGTTTCTACTTGATATTTCAGTTCAGTTGCTCAGTCGTGTCCACCTCTGCGACCCCATGGACTGCAACATGCCAGGCTTCCTTGTTCATCACCAACTCCCAGAGCTTTCTCAAACTCATGTCCATCAAATCAGTGATCCCATCCAACCATCTCATCCTCTGTCATCCCCTTCTCCTGTCTTCAATCTTTCCCAGCATCAGAGTCTTTTCCAATGAGTCAGCTCTTTGCATCAAGTGGCCAAATTATTGGAGCTTCGGCTTCAGCATCAATCCTTCCAAAGAATATTCAGGACTGATTTCCTTTAGGATTGACCAGTTTGATCTCCTTGTTGTCCAAGGGACTCTCAGGACTCTTCTCCAACACCACAGTTCAAGCATCAATTCTTCAGCACTCGGCCTTCTGTATGGTCCAACTCTCGCATCCATACTCTACTTGATAGACTGTCACTGATTTTTTGAACCAGACTTCTTAAAATGGCACGTATAATATTTAGCAGTGATCTTTAAGGGTTGCAAAATATTTAAAGACTTCAAGATGAAATGAAATAATTTTATTAGCTGTTCATCTCATTTTTCTTTATTACTCTATAAAATATTTAATCAAATTATTGACTTTTCTGTGGGGTTTTATAATGGTTATTTTAATAGAAACATGAGTGAATTTTATGAGATCTCTATAGTTATTAATATATGATTACATTACTAAAATGTGTGTGTGTTAGTCGCTTAGTTGTGTCTGACTCTTTGCGACCCCAAGGAATGTAGCCTGCCAGGCTCTTCTGTCCATGGGATTCTCTAGGGAAGAATACTGGAGTGGGTTACCATGCCGTCCTTCAGAGGATCTTCCTAATGGAGGGATCGAACCCGCATCTCTTACATCTCCTGCGTTGTCAAGTGGGTTCTTTACCAGTAGTGCCACCTGGGAAGCCCAAACTAAGCAATAATGATTAGAAGAAAGTAAACTAACAGCTACTTTGTTAAATTAAGAGTGGTCTAGTTCTTTAGGCCTAAAAATCCTGAGCAACTGACAAGGTGGTCCAGAAACTGTTTCCTGAGAAATCATATGGGTTCACAATTCTATTAAGAAATCCCTAGAGGACCAGGGAGATGTCAGCTGAATGGAGACTAACAATAGGCAGCCATGTTTAAATATCTTTATTGAAATAATTGAAGCTTATAGACCTTGTAGCATAACTTTTATCCTTCAAAAGATTCAGGCTTGAATCATTTAAAAAACAAAAAAAAGACATTCAATTTATAGGCACTTGGAGTAAATAATACCGTAAAGTAGCAGACTAAACAGCTGCCCAAAAAAGACTCCAAAGAATCATGGTGGCCTTCAACAAAACTTTTCAATAAAAGATTATTTTTCAAAAGCACTGTTTAAAAATACTTAGGGATTCTTGAGAATGAAGATAAGTTTTTGTGATATGTAACGATCTTAGTTTTCCTCTTTCAGTTCAGTTCAGTTCAGTTCAGTTCAGTCACTCAGTCGTGTCTGACTCTTTGCAACCCCGTGAATTGCAGCACGCCAGGCCTCCCTGTCCATCACCAACTCCCGGAGTTTACTCAAACTCATGTCCATCGAGTCAGTGATGCCATCCAGCCATCTCATCCTCTGTCGTCCCCTTCTCCTCATGCCCCCAATCCCTCCCAGCATCTGAGTCTTTTCCAATGAGTCAACACTTCGCATGAGGTGGCCAAAGTACTGGAGTTTTAGCTTCAGCATCAGTCCTTCCAATGAACACACAGGACTGATCTCCTTCAGGATGGACTGGTTGGATCTCCTTGCAGTCCAAGGGACTCTCAAGAGTCTTCTCCAACGCCACAGTTCAAAAGCATCAATTTTTTGGCACTCAGCTTTCTTCACAGTCCAACTCTCACATCCATACATGACCATTGGAAAAACCATAGCCTTGACCAGATGGACCTTTGTTGGCAAATTAATGTCTCTGCTTTTTAATATGCTATCTAGGTTGGTCATAACTTTCCTTCCAAGGAGTAAGCGTCTTTTAATTTCATGGCTGTAATCACCATCTGCAGTGATTTTGGAGCCCCCCAAAATAAAGTCTGACACTGTTTCCACTGTCTCCCCATGTATTTCCCATGAGGTGATGGGACCAGATGCCATGATCGTAGTTTTCTGAATGTTGAGCTTTAAGCCAACTTTTTCACTCTCTTCTTTCACTTTCATTTTCCTCTTTAGATTTGCCTAAATGTGCGCATCCTTACCATCTAGTCTCCTTCTCACTTAAACCTAGTGAAGCCCATCTCTCCATAGAGAGAAACATTAATCTTCAATTGACCTCTGTCATTTGGGGTGTCTGGAGTACAGAAACTACCAACTTGCAAATTTCCCTAAACCGAGAGACAGAGATGGCTGAAATTCTCCCCTCCTCAGACAAAGTCATGGTGGACTTCTCCTTGACCTTGTAATAGTGTATAAAACAGAAAACTGAACTGAGAATATAAGAAGTTGATGTCTAAATAGCTACCGGACTTAATACTGTGAAATATTCAGCTAAATGGGAATTATCTCTTTTGTGGATGTGTAAATGCCTAGCATATAGTATGTCCTTTGCAACTAATTATTGCAATTATTGTATTATATCTGATACCCATTTTCACATGAAGCTTTTCATCTGGGTTAGTAATTTTATGTAGCTCTATTTATCCTGACAGTGTATGGCTATAATCTGATAGAGAATATGGTTCTTCCCTTGCTTACTGAGAAAGCATGAATATAGAAGCCAGTCAGTTTTCTTTTTCACAAGAGTAATTTTGTTGGTTAGAGGTAGACTCTGTCGGAAATCTGTATTGGCAGAACACAAGACGCCTCATACCACAAATATGGAAGGCTTTTACATTATTTCAATTATTATTCAGAAACCTTACATGAAAAGTGAGTATGGGATAGTAATAATAATGGTAATGGTAATGATAATAGTAACAATAATAAATATACCTCAAACTTTCTATATGTCAAATATTGCTCTAAGTGTTTGGAATACCCTAATTCTATTGAATCCTTCTAATGATGCTTATGGAAGTTACTGTGATTATTTCTGGTATACTTTATGCATGAGGAGACCTAGAGCACCAAGAGATTGAATAACTCGCCCGAGTTCACAGAAGTAGGAAGCACCAGGGCCAGGATTTAACACAGGCAATGAGACTTCAGGGTCCATGTCATCAGCCACTACTCATTTGCAAGTATAGAGTCAAAGTGCTTATTAAATCAAAACAGAAGAATATACTATTTATGATAGTATATCTATATTATTATAATATAATATAGTATTATAAATATATAGTATTTACTATATATAAATATATATATATATTTACTAAAAATATAGTATTATACTATTATAAAATAGTATAATATTTATACTATTATGATACCTAATATTCAAAACTATTACTGTGATGCTGGATAAAGTAAGCTGAGGAACAATTTCATATTTAAGTTTAAGACACTTGGTGATCCTCTGCAGTAAGGAGTCCTCAGGAAGACCCTGGACCAGTGAAAATTCCTATAAAGGTTATTATTAAGATAGCTAGGAAAATTTGAATAATGCCTATCGTGTTGACAATATCATTATGTCAATGTTAAAATATACTTTTATAATTGTATTATGATTACTTGCATGAATATTCTTGATTTTAATAAATAACATCAAGTGAGAGTCGCTCAGGCGTGTCTGACACTTTGCAATTCAAGAGTTGATCCAATAATTCTCCAAGCCAGAACACTGGAGTGGGTAGCCTTTCCCTTCCCCAGGGGATCTTCCCAACCCAGGAACTGAACCCAGGTCTCCTGCAATGCAGGCAGATTCTTTACCAGTTGAGCCACATGGGAAATCCCAAATAACATCAAAGTGTTTAGGATTTAAGGGACATAGTTTCTTCAGCTGCAGAGAGAGGCAGTAAATAATAAAATGAATGTAGCAAAAATGTTAACTATTAGTGATCTGCTGCTGCTGCTGCTGCTAAATCGCTTCAGTCGTGTCTGACTCTGTGCGACCCCATAGACGGCAGCCCACCAGGCTCCTCCATCCACAGGGTTCTCCAGGCAAGAATACTGGAGTGGGCTGCCATTTCCCTCTCCATTGGTGAATCTGAGTAAAAGGTATATGGCAGTTAACAGCAACTTTTTTCTATAAATTAAGTTACATGGTATTGATTGAAAAGCCCTGGATATGGAGAAGATGATTTATCCAGGATTTTAATACATTGCAGCACATTTTTTACAGTACAGACTAACATAAAAAGTGTCCTGTGGGTTGGAATCTCATTGAAAAACTATTAAAAAGAAGGAGAGATCTTGATGACATAGTGTCCTTGAAAAAGTGTGTAAAAAAGATATTTCCCCAAAGTTACGTTTCAGGCAATAACAGGTATTAGTCACCAGTTTGTCCACCTAAAATAGAAAATTTAAAATATATTTGCTTGTTTAGAATGCTTGATATAATTTCACTTAGCTCACAGCTAAAGTCCAACAAATAACATTCTTTGTTTGTATATACTTACAGGCATATGTGTTAAAGAAAATATCTTTATGCCAGAAAATAATCATACATGCAGGTTATTTTATGAAAGTGATTTTCTTGTTCTTTCAACTCTGAATTCTGGTCCAAAGGGCCTGTATTGCACTGGCAGTTTGGCAAGAGCATCAGCTTGAGAGAAGGACTTGGTTCAAGCCCTACTGTTGTCACCAACTCCCTATGTGACTATGGAAACTGACTTCACTATTTCACTTTCTGTGACCTCATCTATGAATTGGAATGATGAAAGTCTACTTTGTTGTGCTACTGTGAAAATCAAAATGAGTAACTCTGTAAAGCATTTGACATATATTAAAGGCATACTTTTCTGTTTTCAACATTTTATAAACACACACACATATAGATATATACATACATATGTGTATATATATATAATGGTAAAGAACCCACTCGCTAACAAGGAAGACATAAGAAAGGGGTTCGATCCCTGAGAAGATCCCCTGGACGAGGAAATGGAAACCCACTTCAGTATTCTTGTCTGGAGAATTCCACGGACAGAGGAACCTGGTGGGCTACAGTCAAAGAGTTGCAAAGAGTCAGACACAACTGAAGTGACTTAGCGCACGCACGCGCGAGCACACACACACACACACATATTAGTGGTCATTAGAAGAAGGAAGTGCTTTGACAGAGAGAGTATAGGGTGGACAAATTATACACATTTTCATAGTTTTGCAAGAACTAGCCTCTGTGTTAATAATCCTTAATGATATTTAAATTGAAGTACATTCTTCATGATTAAGCATGATACAGGACTATTTTTTTTTTTTTGAGATAATGGAATAAGATATCAGTGTCCTTGTGGTAACTTAGGAAAGATGAACTGTGTAGGATGCAAACTGCCACAGAAAATAACAGATTTCAATTAATGAACCACTGCAATGCTTCCCTTTGGGCATTTGCAGGCGAAATTGTCCTGACTTCCAACTAAGGAACCACAGGACACAGTTAAATCTTCTGGTAGGTTGAATATCTTTCTCATCCTTTTATTCTTCACTTCTCTGTTGTCTTTTCCAAAATACTTACATACATAGAACTTACAGGTGATAGCTGTCATTCGAAAAAGAAAATATATCTTTAGGACTCATAAATATTGACAGACACTATGGATGTACTCCCTTGACTTTTCTACTTCAGTTTTTGCTAAAATAACTAAAATTGTGTTCTGGCACAGCATGTCCAGGCTCAGGAGATGAGTAATGCTCAGTTGAAGACAGAACTTCTCAGCCTTAGATACTGACACTTTAGATGAGTCTTTATTGCTGAGGGCTGTCCTGTGTAGTAGAGGATATTTAGAATCACTAGATGCTAAAGCACCCAGCCCCCAGTTGTGGCAACAAAAATGCCTTCACACATTGCCAAGTGTTCCCGGGGAGGCCTGGGGGTGGTCCAAAATCACTCCCAGTGGGGAGTGGCGTTTAAGCCAATCATGGACACTCCATTCCCACAGGAGAGGATTTACCCTAGGGGGCGCTATGTGAAGAGGGCTTCATTCTTTCTCCTCTTTTTCCTTCCTGTTAAGTACAGAATCATGCGCAATCAAACCCCAGACTTTTCTGACAGAGGATGAGATGGTTGGATAGCATCACCGACTCAATGGATATGCCTTTGAGCAAACTCCTGGAGATGGTGAAGGACAAGGAAGCCCGGTGTGCTGCAGTCCATGGGGTCGCAAAGAGTCAGACATGACTGATGTCTCTGCCTTTTAATATACTGCCTAGGGTTGTCAGAGTTACTCTTCCAAGAAGTAAGTGTCTTTTAATTTTGTGGCTGCAGTCAGTGTCCACATTGATTTTGGAAACCAAGAAAATTAAATCTGACTCTGTTTCTATATTTTCCCCATCTATTTATCACGAAGTGATAGGACCGGATGCCACGATGTTCATTTTCTGAATGTTGAGTTTTAAGCCAGCTTTTTCACTCTCCTCTTTCACCTTCTTCAAGAGACTCTTTAGTTCCTCTTCACTTTCTGCCATTAAAGTGGTATCATCTGTATATCTGAGGTTGTTATTTCTACCAGCAATCTTGATTCCATCTTGTGATTCATCCAGCCCAGCATTTCACATGATGTACTCTACATATAAGTTGATTCTTATATATTATGTGTGTATCTTTACTCTCTGAACCACCGTGGAATTCACATTACATAGTGGTAATGTATTGATGACTCGATACAATTAAATTATTTCTTCATTCATCAATCATTGAACAATTGTTTACTGAATGCTCACTATATAATGTGGCTTCCCTTGGTGGCTCAGACAGTAAAGAATCTGCCTGCAATGTAGGAGACCAGGGTTCAATTCCTGGGTCGCGAAGATCCCCTGGAGAAGGGAATGGCAACCCACTCCAGTATTCTTGCCTGAAGAATTTCACTGACAGAGGAGCCTGGTAGGCCACAGTCCATGAGCTCGCAAAGAGTTGGACATTATTGAGCAGCTAACACACACTGTGTAATAGGCAAGTATGTTTTTATGTATACTGGCCAGCTAGTCTAGGTTTAAAGATTAACTTCTCCTCTCACAAAAAGTGAACATATTCTCTGGAGAGCAAGACAGCTAATTCAGATGCTAGTCCTACCCTAGTGTATGCTGCCAAAACACCTGAAGCATGTGTTATAATTTTATACCTTGCTTGGTGTACGTTAACAACAGCAGTGATATAAACAAATGCACCGCCATAGGCTTTGGAGCTAGACCTGCATAAGTTTAGATCCTGGTTTTGTTCCCTATAGCTCAGTTGATAAAGAATTTGCCTGCAGTGCAGGCAATTCTGTACTGGAGGAGATCCCAGTACAATTCCTGTGTCGGGAAGATCCGCTGCAGAAGGGATAGGCTACCTTCTCTAGTATTCTTGGGCTTCCCTTGTGGCTCAGCTGGTAAAGAATCTGCCTTCAATGTGGAAGACCTGGGTTTGATCCTGGGTTGGTAAGATCCCCTGGAGAAGGGAAAGGCTACCCACTCCAGTATTCTGGCCTGGAGAATCCCATGAACTATATAGTCCATGGGGTTGCAGAGTCAGACAGGACTGAGTGGCTTTCACTCTTGTTCACTATAAAGGAATTGCTTGGCCTTTCTAAACTGCAACAGCATCACCTCTAGTAGATCTGTGACAACTACCTGATACGATGTATCTAAACAGCACAAAATGAAGACTTAAGGTTCCTTTCTTTTTCTGTGAATCCTGAAAATCATCTTTTATCCTTCTAGCACTTCTTATTGTTTTCTCATAGAAAGAAAACATTCATTAAAAGTTTATGATATACTCCAAATCTACATTTAGAGTTTCTAAAACTGAAAAATAACTTTGAGAAAAGTTGTACACTACTGTCACGTCTGTAAGAGGTCCTGGTGAACTACAAACTTAGTTAATGTTGGCTTTCGTGTATTTCATATGTTTGTCGTTGCAATTTTCTTATGATTAGTTATGCAATCTCCTCTCTTTGAAACATTAAGATGAGTGCAGAAAGGAAAGTATATAGAAGTGGAGAAACTTGACACTGACATTTCCACAAAAACGTAACAATCAGGAAAGAAAAAACTATGTTTCAGGGTATTAATATCCACATTATAGTGTTGTTGTAAGAATAGACAAGACTATAATGCAATGTATTACAATCCTAGGCACAGAATCAGCTCTAAGAAAATGGTAGCTTATTGGACTTACCATTAAGAGCTCAAAGTGAGAGCCAGATAAAAGTATGTTTTTATAAAAAATGTATACATAGAGATATATAAAGATAGTTACATAAGAAATTTTAATCATCTTAATCAGTGCATCAGGTAACAGGTGTTAACAATCAGTTAATATCCTTACATTTGTTTTAGAGACAGAAGCTACGATCCCCTAAATTTCTATCCATAAACATTGAGAGAGGAGTAGGGGAAAGAATCTATGAGAAAAGAGACGACTTAATGAAAGCAATGGAATATAAGCACCAAGTGTGTAGAGACAAAGGAACAAACAGCAATCTTTAGAGTAACTCATCGTACTGTGACTGCATCATTTGTTAGAGAACTGTTTGCTCTTCACAATAAGAAAGCCAAAGTCAATTAAGACTTCAAGCCTTAAATATCATTCGTTTAATATAAGTAAGCCACGTATTCTTGGTTTGCAACCTTGCAAAATACATAGACAATTGCAAGCAGTGGAATAATAAAAGAAGGGGAATGCGTATTCACAGATATTGGTTTACTGATAACACAGGATTGAGTGCATGTTTGTGTGTGTGTATAAGTTCTACCAAAGAAGCTGGCATTGTACATCACAGTATCAAGTCTTCCCACAAAAAGTAATAATGCTTGTGCTTTTGCCTCCAAACCAACATGCATCTGAGGTTTTATCATTATCGTCAGCCTAATTAAGACTTTAGACTTTTTGATTTTCTTATATCGTTTGGCATGTTTTTGTCTGCACACCTAAATACTTCAAAGACGAAGATTGACTTTTACCTTAGGATAGGAAAGAATGTTCCACTTAATGCTTTTGCTGTTTATTGTCCACAGAAACCAGAATATCCCAAAGCAGAGCAAAATTAAAACATGTTTTCATCGCAATTTGATAACATACTAGATTCTGGGACTGAATATGAGAAAACTGAATGGCCAAACACATCTAACTTATTGCTCAAGTTTGCACATCAGTATTTACCCTCTCTACTGCCATTTTCTATGCTGTTCAGGAGAACGAGATGCCAATCTCTGCTCCAGTGACATTTTAAAAATAATGGTGATTTATGCTGTGCTTTTATTTTTACTCAAGTGTTAGAAGAGCGAGTGTGGGAAACAGCACAGTTTACCAACATGACAGTTTTCTGTGCAAAGCATTTTCACTTGAACATTCTCTTCTTCCATCTAAAACTTTTCAGCTGCTTCTGATTAAACTGAGAGTAAAACCTATGCTCACGTCTTTACTAGAGATAATGATCTTCAAGCATTTTTTTTTTTACTTACCACTAAAATAATTTAGAGACCCTAGGACCTACCCCTGCACATTTAAATCAGTATTTAAGATGTTTAATGAGTGTTAAATGGTATCAAAACATGTAATTTCTGATGCATTATATCTTATATATGTGTTTTATGTATTTCATCAAAGCATTGAAACTGAAGACTTTTATTTGCTTTTGGGAACATATCTGATATGCCACTATTTTTTAGCACTAGTTATTCCTGTCAAACCAATCAGCCAAAACAGAATTGTGCAGTGCTTAGTCACTCAGTCGTGTCCGACTCTTTGTGACCCCATGGACTGTAACTCACCAGGCTCCTCTGCCCATGGGGATTCTCCAGGCAAGAATACTGGAGTGGGTTGCCATGCCCTCCTCCAGGGGATCTTCCCAACCCAGGAATTGAACCCAGGTCTCCCTCATTGCAGGGGATTCCTTGCCATCTGAGCCATCAGGGAAGCCCGAAACAGAATTAGTTTATGTTTAAAAGATATGATTTATTTAAAACATACACACCTGTGCACACACATGCGTACACACACGCTCACATCTTAATATGCTTCCTCAACTGAGACAGCTTCTGAATTCTAATTCTAAAATAGAGAAAGATGGGCTAATGAGGAGATGGATGGATAGATACAAGACAGATGATTGATGACAATACATAGATGACAGATTAGAGAGAAAGAGAATACTCAGGTTGTTAGGACTGTTTCAGTGGATAAAAGGAAGCAAAACCACATTTGGTCTTTCTTACTTTGCTCTCCAGGCTTCCTCCTCAGAAGCACTGTATTGACTTATGCCCTGGGGCACTGCACCAAGGGATGATTCAAGCTTCCTGGCAGGTGTGCTTTCCCTCTCTAAATGGGAAAAGGGCAATTATGGCAAAGGAGGGAAAAGAGAACTGGCAGAACACAGATGCAATCTCAGTGGCATCAATCTTAGGAAAGAGTAAGTGCGAGAATCTAGAGGCAGATTCCCTTTCATCTCTTGGTGAAGCCTGGAAATCTTCGTGGACCTGCAGAGGCACACGGATGGTCAGAGGACTGCAGGCTGAGGAGGCAGGTATGGCATGAGCTGGTCCTGGTTGACCTCAGCCTGGCCCGGCCACGCCAGCCTTTCTTCAGGTGTCCAAACATGCCAACAGCTTTTCTCTGCACATGCTGTCCTCTCACATAGAATGTTCTCTCCTCTACCCTTCCCATCTGGCTCATCATCTCCCAGAGCATGTCAGTTCCACTTGCACCTCCGTGGCTGTGTAACATCTATATCAATATCTCTCCCGAGTAACTCACTTGACCAGTCTCTGTGAATTTCCTTTGTTTCTTTGGTAACATTTAACTCTTCATATTTATTCTCTGTGTTTATTTCTCCATGGTCTCGTCCACCAGCATCCTTGCAGGTGGGAATTGCTTCTATCGCTTTACCAGGGAAGCCCCAGGGTCTGGTTCAGTGTCTGGACATTGAAAGCTAAATAGATCAATGAAAAGTCTTCAATACATGAGGAAATGTAAAAACCAGCTGAATTAAATCTTTGTTGGCTAAGAATATAAAACTATTCTGGTCCTGCCATATTTTTACTGCATTAGTCAAATTTCTACTGAATTTGAAATATAGTCTGGAATTTTCTCAGGTAAATTTAAGTATATAACAAAACCGCATAAAGTTTTGCATAAAACTACATAAAATCAGTCTTTAACTGCCATAAAAGTTTTACTATGCAAAACATCCAGATTTTATCCATTCAAAATACTGAGAATGGTGGAGTATTGAAAGAACACGTATTTGATTATCAGGGAATAAAACAGAAGTAAAAGCTGAAAGGACTGATGATGATATAAGAGAAAATAAAAACTAATGATAAAACCTTGGCTGGAGGCAACTGAAAATCACTAGATGCTCAAGATCTACATATAGAAATATTAAAATGTCCTTATCTTTTTGACACTTTAAGTGGAAATCTGAATAGTAGACAATGCAATGGAAGTGAGATATTAGGGGAAAAAGAAGTTGACTTATGTCAAGAAATAATGAAATTGCTGATATGATTGTGAAGAAACTCACCAATATGATGAAAGAGATTACAGAAGTACTTTCAGTCACAAAAGTTGTTGAAATTAGAAAGTAATTGATAATGGAAGAAATTTCTATAGTTAATATATCAGTTATAATAACCTTAAAGTATGGAGATTTTTATTTCTTGCCTGCCTGTGTGCTAAGTCACTTCAATCATTTCTGACTCTTTGAGACTCTATGGACTGGAGCCCACCAGGCCCCTCTGTTCATGGGATTATTTCTTATGAAAATAGAGAGGGAGAGAAAGTATTTACTTATTTGAATTCAGGCCTTTTACCTATTTCAGATTTCTCATACTGATCCAAATAAAACTCTCTTCTTTCAATTTATAAAAATAGTTTGGCTCACTCTGTTTACATTGTTCTGTGGGTTGATTTGTGTCTTCCTGAACTTTCTCTAAGTCAACATCCCTCTCTGAGAATCTGTAGCAGCCTGTTCCTGCCACAGAACAGAAGCCTGACATGTGTTTCCTGAATATATGACTGGTCAATTCAGTTCAGTTCAGTCGCTCAGTCATGTCTGACACTTTGTGACCCCATGGACTGCAGCACGCCAGGCCTCCCTGTCCTTCACCAACTCCCTGAGTTTACTCAAGCTCATGTCCACTGAGTCGGTGAAGCCATCCAACCATCTCATCCTCTGGTGTCCCCTTTTCCTCCGGCCTTCAATCTTTCCCAGCATCACGGTCTTTTCAAAAGAGTCAGCTCTTCACATCAGGTGGCCAAAGTATTGGAGTTTCAGCTTCAACATCTGTCCTTCCAATGAACATTCAGGACTGATTTCCTTTAGGATGGACTGGTTGGATCTCCTTGCAGTCCAAGGGACTCTCAAGAGTCTTCTCCAACACCACAGTTCAAAAGCATCAATTCTTCAGTGCTCAACTTTCTTTATAGTCCAACTCTTATATCCATACATGACTACTGGAAAAATCAAAGCTTTGACTATATGGACCTTTGCTGGCAAAGTAATGTCTCTGCTTTTTAATATGCTGTCTAGGTTGGTCATAACTTTTCTTCCAAGGAGTAAACATCTTTTAATGGCTGCAGTCACCATCTGCTGTGATTTTGGAGCCCCAAAAAATAAAGTCTGCCACTATTTATGACTGATATAGGGAGTAAAATTTAAAAAAAATAATTCACAACTCAATAGCTTCTTGACTAATTATATAGGCAGCATCTATCTCTTGGATGATACTTGCTATCCTACTGCACCACACTGGTAGAACTTCTAAATATCCAGTATTAAGCCAAGATTAAAGTGCCAAAGAATTGATGCTTTCTAATTGTAGTGCAGGAGAAGACTCTTGAGAGTCCCTTGGACAGCAAGGAGATCAAACCAGTCAATCCTAAAGGAAATCAACCTTGAGTATTCACCAATAGAGCTGATGCTGAAGCTCCAATACTTTGGCTACTTGATGCAAACAGCTGACTCATTAGAAAAGACCCTGATGCTGGGAAAGATTGAAGGTAGGAGGAGAAAGGAACGACATAGGGTGAGATGGTTGGATGGCATCACTGACTTGATGGACATGAGTTTGAGCAAACTCAGAGAGATGGTAAGGACAGGGAAGCCTGGTGTGCTGCAGTCCATGGGGTTGCAAGGTCGGACATGACTTAGCGACTGAACAATGAACTTATTCAAACTTAGCAACTGAACTTATTCAGTTACTTTATTTCCAAGTGGTTTCTCAACTTTCTCCCCTAAGTTAGGTTCTGTGAAAATGAAATATCTTCCAAAATGGAGCTTACATTTCTTAGCCATGAAGAACCTCTTTCTTTAGGTTATCAAAAACAAGAAGAATGAACTTACAGTAAATAAAAAATGGAATCACTCTTACATGAATTTAATATCTATTTCAAATGAACCATGTCTTTCATGATGTACATTCACCACTTTTAGGTGTAATATAGCGAGGATTTTCTATAAACTTGTTGCCATAAGGTTGATTTAATGGAACCAAGTCAATATGTGTATGTGGGTGAATGTGCATATTTTTTTTTGAGCATCAGAAATTCATACTTTAACCCTTTAGGTGAATAACTTTCTGAAAATTTCCCACATCTGTAATTTCCCACATGTGTTTTGTGACTACTTTTGAGGAATGTTGCCTATCACAAGATAAAAATTGCCAAAAAAGTCGGAAATCTTGTCTTTCTAGTAACTATGTGAAACTCAGTATATCAGTCATTCTCTTAAAGTTTTCTTATCTCAGAAATGAGCATAATGATTGGCAGTAGCTACCACCTATGGTTGCCAAGTTTTGTGGACTGAATTTTGGTGACATTCCAAATTTCATATGTGGAAGCTCATAGCCCCAATGAGACTCAGAGGTAGGGCTTTTGGGAGGTAATTCGATCTAGTTAAAATCATGAGGGTCAAGCTGCCATGACAGTATTAATGGCTTTATCAGAAAAGGGGGAGACCAGAGGTCTCTCTATGTATTGTGTGAGCATACAAGGAGACAGTCATCTGAAAACCAGGAAGTAGGCTCTCACTGAACACCAGCTCTTCCGGACCTTGCTGGACCCTGCTGGGACCTTGATCTTGGGCCTCTTAGCCTTCAAACTGTGAGTAATAAATGTTTATTGTTTAAGCCATCCTGTCTATGGTATTTTGTTATAGCAGCCTGAACTAACTAACACACCAAGAAGATGAATACAAATTTCTTCACAAATAGTTATGTATAAATAAAGCAGTGGTAACAGTAATGACAGTTAACATTTTTAAGCATTAATCTTGTCCCTGACACTGTGCTAATCACTTTTCACATAGGAACTCAGTTAACCTCAAAAGCCCAGTGAAGTATACATAATCAATCCCATTTTGTAAAGAAAACTGAAGCAAAGAGAAGCCATACAATTTGCCCTATGTCCCACCCACAGTGAGATGTGAAGCTGAGATTTAGATGTAAAAAATGTTAATAGTCAGCCGCTTCTATCACTTCATATTCACCAATGCATGTTACATCTCTTCTATTTAAGTTGAAAGTACTTGAAGGTAAAAACAAAGTCACATTTTTCTGACATCCTTCATAGCACATAATCATGCCAGGGAGGGGTGTCAATGTTTATTTACCAAACATATTTATTAAAGTGAACTTGTCCTGGAAACTGACTGAAATTAAGCAAATAAATGTCAGGAAGCAATGCATATATCATATTATTAAAATGACATTTCAAGGAAAACCTAGCTGGAATGCTTGTGTATAAATAGAAAATGTCTGATATACATATTAAATGGCACCTTTATTGTATCCTTATGGTTTCATTGTCCTATCCTAGCCCAATTGCATATGGCACTCTCATAGGATGTGGTGGAAGAGTAATTAATGAAGGTGCTCTTTATAAACATGTGGCAAGTTAAGAGAAAGGTATGGGGTAGGAAGCTAACTCCTAGGGTTTATCAAGAGCTGTAGGTCATGACCAGTCTACCAACCCTAGGACTGGAGGGGTAAGGGAGTGGAAGACTGAGATGCTCAGGCCTTTAGGAGAGAGACTCCCAAAATGAGCTGAGACGGGTGGAGGAGGGACTGAGGCGCTGACGATTCGCAGAGAATCAGCAGGGAGGGAGTCTAGGAGACAAAATTTCAGTCACCTTCTGTTCCTGTCTTTCCACCTGATGGTGCTTTCCATTAGCCAAAAGCAACAGTAAGCCAGAAGGCAAGAGAATCTTTGATCCAACTCCTAAAGTTCAAAGGCGATCAGTGAATGATAAAGAGTGGATCTGGAGAAGCAAACAGAAATTATCCATCATAGCCTTTGGTGAAGATGGTCTCCGACTGGAGGAAATGTGACCATTGATCTTGGAAGGTTAGTCTATAGGCACACATAGGACGTAGTCCAGGCTTTCTTCAAGAAATAGTACAGCAATCTATAAGTAGGGGCAAATCTTACAGTATTCCATAAGGACACACTCAGCACACTCAGGATGTGCTGCATGGGAATACAAAATGTATATTCTGGGTCCTCTTTGTCTTAATTTAACCTCACTGAGCAAAGGCAGCCAGCCCTGTCTCAGCAGCTTATAGGAGAATCAAGAGTTTTCCAGAATACAGTGCTTGCTGTCTACCTGATTTCACCATGTAGGTTGAATTCAAACTTCTACTTGACTAACTCGTAAACTATACTCTTAAATGGCTTCTGTTCTGTTGTTAAACATAAGATGTGTAACCCTACACAGTGTTCTGCAAAGGTTCAGAGTGCTAAGACTGTCACACTTCAGCAGGACCAAAGTGCTTCAGGGTGGTATACTTACCAGGTGGCGCTAGTGGAAAAGAACACACCTACCAATGCAGGAGATGTAAGAGACCCAGGTTCAACCCCTGGGTTGGGAAGATCCCCTGGAGGAGGGCATGGCAACCCACTCCAGTATTCTTGCCTGGAGAATCCTCATGAACAAGAGGAGCTTGGCGGGCTACAGCCTATGGGGTTGCAAACAGCTGGACACGACTGAAGTGACTTGGCATGCAGGCACGCGCATTAAATACTGAAGATCTCTCTGTGCCTCAGTTGGCTTAATTCATAAAAACATAAAAGTGAGAACCTTCTTGGATCTAAAATTCTTTGATTCCTTGTGTTCTTTGACCAAAGATGGAGGTGGGGAATGGGATAAAAATATTACAGAGATAAGAGAATTCTCCCAGAGGCAGAATAAGATGAGAGTTAACAAAGATTTAGGCAAAGAGAAAGGGGTGTGTGTGTCTGTGTGTGTATTTTTTTTTTCTTATGAGTTTTGATGAGGCAGAAATTCCCTCCTCTATTCTTTTGTTCAGAGTCCCTCTGAGGATGATCAGAACATTCTACTTCATTTCTCTATGTCATCAAAGAGCAGATTTAAATTTTATCTTTGGGGGAGACAGCTATTGGTTATATAACTGGTTATGCATTGTAATTTTAACTTAAGAATATTCTTATTTTTCCCACTATCTGAAAAGGGTTACTGGAAAGGTATTATTGCACACACCCAGCCAAACAAAAAGTAGTGGTAAAAGAGCTAAATTGTCACACTGCTTTCCAACCTTGCACTTCCCCATATGCTGTCCCCCTGCTTAGAATACTCTTTTGTCCCCATCAACACTTGTCATACAGATTTAAACTCTCTCTCTCTCTGTATACATATATATATATATATATATATATATATATATATATACACACACACACACACATATACATAATTTTTTTTTTACTCTCAGGAAATTTTCCTGGATCTTCTTAAACCTTGTCAGTTTCTCCCATTAAATGATCTCATAAACCATGACCCTCTCCTTCATAATTTTTCCTCTTTACAATTACATATTTACTTTTGTGATCACTGTATTTGTGTCCATATGCCTTTTCTACACTGCAAGTCCCGTGAAGACGGATCGTCTATTGTAGTCATGAATGTCTGTACCCAGTGGTCTGCCTGGAGAGTCACCGAGTGGGGGGCAGTAGAGACTGAGATGCTTGGACGATGTCACTGAATCACTGGACATGAGTTTGGGCAAACTCCGGGAGACAGTGGAGGATAGGGAAGCCTGGCTTGCTGCAGTCCATGGGGTTGTAGAGTCAGACACATACACAGTTTGAGAAATGACTGCAGGGTCTGCTTGTGTCTCAGATGGACATGTCCTCAGAAGTGGCACACAGATGGTGGCCAGGGGAAGCGTTATCAAAAGCTAAGTCCCTGATTCATAGCAAAATACGACCATGGTATGTAGCCTCTGTTTATCATATCTGAGAATGTGTGGTTGAATGTTTTATTTATTTTTTCTGAAATAAGATTTCCAAAGCATCTATAGTAAGCCTTTAGTAGAAATGTGTTCCAATCTCCATTTTAGAACTGTTCAGCCTCAGTACTGTTGATATTTCTGGGCTGGTTAGTTTTTGTTGTGGGGAGCTATTCTCTGTATTATAGGATGTGAAGCAACATTCCTGACTTCTACCCACGAAATGCCGATAGCAGGTACCCTCCCGCCAAGTTGAAGTAAAAGCAAAAATGTCTCCAGACATAGCCAAATACCTCCTGGGGAACACAAATCCTACCCAGGACTTTGAATATTACGGTTGTGGAGGAAAAACCTGAAAGATTCAAACAAATATATCCACATGATGGAAAAGGGCTATTGAAATGCTAGTATGTAGTTTTTCCAATACACTTCACAATCAAAAAGAATGGTTGGCATGTTAGTCCTCATTGCATGGCCCACGAAGAGCATTATTCATTCAAATTACTGCCATTCTTAATGGTTTCATTTTACAGATTCAAAAATATCTTAATCTGTAATCACTCCCTAGGGGTTTTCAAGTAAAAATTGAGTCTTTATAAATCAAATAAATCAAGAAATAATAGGCCAGCATAGGTCAGACTTCTCATATCTAAAATTTCACTCAGGTTCCCTACGCTTTTAATTAAGACTGTTGGATTTGGTTTGGTTTCTTTGGACAGAAACTCACTTTAATACAGTTATGCAAATTAATATACAGGAAAAGCCTGCAAAATAGAATGAGGCAAAGTTCTAAGAGAAATCAGATTGTAGCAAATTGAGAATTTTAAGTTAACTATTACTCACAACATGGTCTTGTATTTCTTCTGATACTCGATGCTTATTACCCTACAGTAGGCTAGGATTAATTTTGAAAATAAGTGGATTTATTGCCTTTTCTTTTGATGACACACTAGTCTTGCTGGGTGATACTATTGTTCTGAACATAAAAGCAGATGAAGGAAAAGTGGGCAATTATACAAATATATATGATGCTAGCAATAAATTCAACAATGTACTCACGAAAGCTATTTTCCCTTATTGAGTTAAGTACAAAACTGTTTCTCTATTGACTTGACTTTGAGCATGAAATCTGGCCTCAATTTCCACATCAACAAAATGGTTATATTAGGAATAACTACCTTCTACTTTGGAGTAGCAATAAACATATGGTATATAAACACATACTTCATATAATTTGTGTCCAAAAAATAATATTTAAATTTTAGGATGAATTGATAAAACCACTGACATGTTTTAATTTTGAAATAAGTTTCTTATATATTTATTTCTTCAACACATGCCAAACATTGTGGGAAAAATAATTTCTGTGATTGAATAGCATCAAGTTCACAATTATTATTTTACAGATGTTTATCTTTGGCTAAGTGCCAAAGAATGGATGCTTTCAAATTGAGGTGGGAGAAGACTCTTGCAAGTCCCTTGGACAGCAAGGAGATCAAACCAGTTAATCCTGAGGGAAATCAACCCTTCTTTATTGAAAGGACTGTTGCTGAAGCTGAAGCGCCAATACTTTGGCCACCTGATGTGAAGAGGTGACTCATTGGAAAAGTGTCAGCTGATGCTGGTAAAGATTAAAGGCAAAAAGAGAAGGGGGTGGCAGAGGATGAGATGGTGGGATGGCATCATCAACTCAATGGACATGAGTTTGAGCAAACTCCAGGAGATAGTGGAGGACAGAAGAGTCTAGTGTGCAGCAGCCCATGAGGCTGCAAAGAGTTGGAGGTGACTTCCTGACCGAACAACAAGCATACCCTTCTAATGCTCTTTGTATCATTGGATAATTTAATATACACTTAGGCTTTCATTATACAGAAATGGTTCTGTCTTTAACGATGTTGCATGGATCCTATGAATACCAGGGGAAGCAGTCTTAGAGAAAATATTAAAAATATGTGTTAAGACCAACTCAAATACATGTGTTTTCATTCTTCCCTTTTAAGCCAATTTTCTTCACGCCTCCATGTTAAAA
Organism: Cervus elaphus; assembly: GCF_910594005.1. Lineage (NCBI taxonomy): Eukaryota > Metazoa > Chordata > Mammalia > Artiodactyla > Cervidae > Cervus > Cervus elaphus. The sequence goes on along the minus strand of NC_057845.1, from coordinate 8,034,340 downwards.
GTTATATTTCCTTAAATTATTCTTTAAAATATGTAGAAACAGCTCTTTGTTTAAAAAAGCAAACATATAACCTCAGGTGCAAGCCCATTACCTTTGCTGCTATATTCCTTATTCCTTTTTTACTTAGTTGTAATTTTTGTGTCCTATGTGTGCATGCCCCTAAATGAATCTCCTTGCTGAGCAGCTTTTGGGGATAATATGTAGAAAGGGTTGAAAAAAATGTTTAATAAGAAAAAATCTTAAATGTTAGGGTTTGGTACGTAAGACCACACTGCAGGATATAAAATGGTTTTCTCAAATTCATACTAGCCAGAAAGTGACCACTTTTTGGCTATTTCGCCAGACTTTATGTGTTTCTGATTTGCAGGATTCTGTGCCATTTGGGTGTGTTAATTTGTGTGTGTGAATGGGTCTTTCCACCTGTAACTTTACTACAGTTCCTTTCAACTATGACCTCTGCTGTCTGCAGATTTATAAAATGTAATGCTAATTTAAATGGTCATAAATGGATACACAATGTGACATTTTTTCTCTTTCAAAGGCCCTGAAGAAGTTCCCCCATCCATTCCTGCATATTACTTTTCGGTAGAAATGCCAGTTTCTAGCTTTTCTCAGACATCTGTAATGGGGAAATTCTACTTCTGTATAATTTTGTATGTATTGCATTCACATTAATATTTGATGGAGAGGAAACTAGATAATGATTGCAAAAAACAAAACTTTGGCAATGCTAAACAGGTGAAATAGAAGGAAGCTACCATTAACTCAATTTGTAGCTCACCTTGTCATTTTACAGAAGTGACAGAAATCTTTAGTTTTATCAAATTATTATTCAGCTCGAAGTATAGCAGTATTGGTTTAGAAATAAAATATATTGTGAGGTTTTAATGAGTGTTTCCTTTCTCCCAGAGAAAAAGGTGAGAAATTTTTAAAATTTAAAGTTTTCTACAAGAGCCACAGAGAAAGATCAAAACCTGAAGCCAAAACCACATAATATTTCAGGTTTTGCTTGCTTGTTTTTAAATTTGAAAATCATTGCAGTGCTTCAGCAAATAGAATCTAAAGAAATTTGGACAAATTTGACTTTCAGGACACAGACTGAAAAACAAGATTTGAAGTTGTTTCTTTTCACCCTTGTAGAAACAATGGTCCTATATCATGAAATAGGCTTCTCTAGGAAAAGATGATTAGAATTATAAAGGAGTATTTGCAAGGTTCAGAGAGGAAACGAAACATGTAAACTTTATTCGTGACCAGTATAGGCCAAGCGGATTCTAATTAAAACCAGAAATAACAAAGAGCACAACAGAATCTAAGAAAATCTAAGAAACAAGATACTCCAAAACAAAATCTAAGAAAACAAGATAGTCCAAAAATTGGTAAATTATTTTCTGAATATATATATATATATATATGTATGTATGTATGTATGTATGTATGTATATTGTCATGAACCAGTGACCTCATGAGACAACAAGTTTTATTCTATGTTTGCTGTGAGAAAAATAAAAGGGGGCTAAGATCAACTGCTCTGAAACCCCAATCATCTTGGTGGACAGATAATACTGAATATATTATTGGCTTATAGATGACCGTATAGGAGGTCAGTGTGTGTACAATTTCTATTAGCTTGAAAAAACACATTATTTACATTTGATGTCTCAAAGAGATTTATGTTTCCTCCCTTACTCCTATTTTTTTTCCCTTTCATAACTCCAGTCAATGCTTGATGATGTTTGCAGCCTTGTCCTCCAGTGAAGACAAATACATTGTAATTCAATGTGATAAACTCAAAAGGGTTTTCTGAACAAAACTTTGGTCCAGCTGTTTTGGTCTTCTATTCAAGGAGGTATCTTGTTTAGGTTTCTTAATTTCATAGAAGGGTCTCATCCACACCTTCTGATATGTATGATCTGCTTTTCACCAGAAACACATACTTTGCCACAATCTGCTATCCCTGCTACTCACCTTCCAATAAAGCTCAGATTTAAGGATCAATAGTAATGAATAATTGTGAAGTGATATGCAGTCCATCCATCCATTCCCCTGATATTACAAATTTCCATCTTGGATCAAACCACACTACTTGAAATTTCCATACCAGGATGTTTGACAGAATTATTTTTGTTATTATTTGGTGTCTGGTCATGGAGCTATACCGAGCACTTTATAACAAACAAATGAATGGAATGCACTATTTCCGCATGAGAATGGTATCAACAACATGATATCATTCCCTTTATTAAGATCATAGGATATATTTCTTTCATGTTTTGTAATGCAAAACCCTTTAATTTGTCTAAGCTACTGTACTCTGGGACTTTGGGATTTATCTTGTTTCCCTTCTTACTTCTGCTACAAGAAAGCTCAGATAAAGTATTCTGGGCCAGTTTTTGGCATCTTCTCAAGGATATTTCCCTGCTTTATTTTATTTCAGCATTACCTCCTCTTCATTATTGTATTTGTATCAGGTTATAATATGTGCATTTCTGTAAGCCTCTGAAATAATTTTATAAGACAAGCTATAAATATGAGAATGAACAAATGAATAAGCAAACAATGGGAAGTGTGAAAAAACATAAATTAAAACTTTATCCTCTGAAAGGAAAAGAAAAGGTCAAATGCTACTCTCAGAATCCAGAAGTCAATGTGAAAGATTACTTTATATGAAACAAAAGGCAGTCTAGACCTCAGGAATAGTACAGCAAATTTATTTTAATATCCTCTCCAGGAATTGTTTACTGAATTTGTTTCTTATAAGCATCACATTAATTGCTCGTTCCACCTCCCTTTCTGATATCTGATATAGAGGTGGGAAGATGAATCTCAAAGTTCCACACCATAGCCTGCCTTTCTGATTTTTCATGATATTCTCAAAAAGTCAGCAATCGATATTACCCTAGACAGTCATCCCTCATATGCTCATGCATTAAACCTAACCAAAGGCTAATGTTCACTTAAAGTAGCAAATCATACTGTTAGTACTTTGCTGGTGGCTCAGATGATAAATAATCTGCCTGCAATGCAGGAGACCTGAGTTCGATCCTTGGGTCGTGAAGATCCCCTAGAGAAGGGAATGGCTACCCACTTTATTATTCATGCCTGGAAAATTCCATGGACAGAGGAGCCTCGTGGGCTACAGTCCATGGGGTCACAAAGAGGTGGACATGACTGAGTGACTAACACTTTCAACTTTCAATAATGTTAGTAATAATGTTAATTATTCTAAATTTTTATGCTAGAGCTCACTCATTTGTAATTGTTCTTTCTAGTTTTTTTTTTGGTAAGAGTCTTATCAGATATGAAGACTCTCCTGTAACTCAAATAAATGTAAGACAAGTTGACCAGAAATGCTTAGATTACACAAAGTTGGGGGGAAAAAAATCTAAAGATATGTACATTTAACAGCTTTTTGTTAAGATTTCTCTATTGATATTTTTGCCACATGTCATACTTTCTCTGGATTTTACTCTTTCAGTAGTTATCACCACCTGGACTGTATACTTCACCTCCATTTCTCTGGTCTACCTTCTCCTTTGATACACCTCTCAAAACATAACTTCTCAGAGCATCCAGATTTAAAGAAACCACACTGATAGTTCTGCAACCCTTCTGGAACTTCTATGTATTTTACTGGTTGATTACAATACCTCATTCATTTAAGCATGGATTTTTAACAAATCTCAAATGAGTTGAATGAGAAAAACAAAGTTGCAACAAAATATCATTGAGATTCAGGCTGGGCTGCTTTTATTTCTGGGATCTCAATGCTCTCTTTTACCAAATGAGGAAGTTGGGTGTTATGGTCTTTGAAGTCTCTCCCTTGTCTTAAGTACTATTATTTTAAATTTATTTATACATGTATGTATATGAATTTTATTTGTGTATATGTCACATGAAAAATATTTTTATATTTATATGCTTTTTATAGCCTGTTGAAAGCGACTTTTGGGTCTGATTTCTGTTTACCTTTTGGCTATGTAGCAGTCCTGGACAAGGATGCTGCTTATATTAAACTAGTAATAACCAATTCTTTACATTTTGTGGTGTTTCCTACTAAATCATTTTCTTCCTTAAGATGTTTATTTTGCACCTTAATATGGATTCTTTTCTGACAAATGATCCACAGAGGTAGCAAAAGCATTGTCAGCACTATCGTATTAATTGGGCCCTGTACTCAATGGTGTCCAACTCTTTGCAACCCCATGGCTGTAGCCCGCCAGGTTCCTCTGTCCATGGGAATTTTCAGGCAAGAATACTGGAACGGGTTGCCATTTCCTACTGCAGGAAAGCTTCCCGACTCAGGGACCAAACCCAAGTCTCTTGTATCTCCTGAATTGGCAGGCAGATTCTTTACCACTAGCACCACCCTGATGTCATTAAATCTTGATGTTCAATCTGACCAATAGGGATATTCCCATAGGTCACTGAACAGATGTTTCAAAAGCCCTTGTAGCCTAAGGACATTTGTCATGGTCGTGATCCCTATGCCCCCCCTCTACTTTTCTCTCCATCTCCCACCGCCACCAGTCATAAACAGGGTGTTTATCACCCCTGGGGCTTTCCTGGTAGCTCAGTTGGTAAAGAACTAGCTGAAATGCAGGATACCCTGGTTCAATTCCTGGGTTGGGATGTTCCCCCTGGAGAAGGGATATGTTATCTACTCGAGTATTCTTGGGCTTCCCTGGTGACTTAGATGGTAAAGAATTCGCCTGCAGTGCAGGAGACCTGGGTTCATCCTTGGTTGGGAAGATCCCTTGGAGCAGGGTATGCAACCCACTCCAGTATTCTTGCCTGGAGAATCCCCCTGAACAGAGGAGCCTGGCAGGATACAGTCCATGGGATCACAAAGAGTCAGACACGACTGAGCAACTAAGCACAGCACAGCACATCACCATTACCCTTTCCAAGTTATTTTGAAATGCAATAATTAGCTTCATACATGATACTTCCCAAGGTCAAATAAACAAAGCATAGAGGAAAACATAAACTGGAATTTTAATATATATTTAGGCATTCATACTTTCAAACTGTGCTATTGGAGAAGACACTTGAGAGTCCCTTGAACTGCAAGGAGATCCAACCAGTCCATCCTAAAGGAGATCAGTCCTGGGTGTTCATTGGAAGGACTGATGCTGAAGCTGAAACTCCAATACTTTGGCCACCTCATGAGAAGAGTTGACTCATTGGAAAAGACCCTGATGCTGGAAGGGATTGGGGGCGGGAGGAGAAGGGGACGACAGAGGAGGAGATGGCTGGATGGCATCACCAACTCAATGGCATGAGTTTGAGTAAACTCCGGGAGTTGGTGATGGACAGGGAGGCCTGGTGTGCTGCGATTCATGGGGTTGCAAAGAGTTGGACACGACTGAACGACTGAACTGAACTGAGGCATTTATACATGACTATACGTATATTATATATAGTAATATATATAATATGTGTGATAATGTATGGATATGTATATGTAATACATATAATATATACTAATTGTATAATTATGATATAACACATACCATATAATAATTAGAGAGGCCTTAAAAGCCTAGACTTTCTTTTGCAAAATGCAGAAAACTGAAATGTACAAAGTTTGCTTCTATTGTTGCTTCTTTTCTTATCTTAATTTTTGAAACAGTTATAAAATATAGTTTAAACATAGTTTTAAAAGTAGTTTCAAATCATAGTTTAAACATATTTTTAAAAATCACCCTAGTGTTCAAAGCTTCAACATTAGAGTTCAGATAAAGGTGTGCACTCTAAGAATCCAGATCTGTTTCCCCTCTTTGCAGTATGGAAACCTCACATTGAGACAGGTGGTCAGTAGAGCCCCTGGGATCTGGGGAGGGCCTAGACCCACATAGAACTGTGTTCTCTGTGAGTACAATCTGCACGTTTTGCTGTTCAAGGTACATAAATGAATGGAGACAGAGGCACTGTGTACTCGAACAGAAAGGGCCTGAGATAATAATTGGGGCCTGGAGATAACTTGAGGCTGATTGCTGCTGTGTGAACCATGGATTTCTCCTTAATGAGGTGCTGGGTAAACAGCCCATTTCAGAAAGCAGACAGAGAATGCTGGCTCTCAAAGGGTGAAAGTGAACCACGTGGGCTTTCGGTTGTGGCTGTGGGCAGTGGATGCCTGGAGTTAGAGGTCAATACCCGGGTTCAGACAGAACCATGACATCACAGTGGATGTCTTGGATGAACAACAGCAAACCTTCTCCCTGAAGGACCGGGAGGGAGGGGTCTTTGGTCTATGCAGCGAGAAGGAAGAAAGGAAAGCTCTTGAAATTTGCATTTTAAATGGAAAGTGAAACCTTGATGTGGTCCTCGTGGATACAGGGGCTTGTGTGCCTAGTCAAGCTTAATTTCAGGGAAATGAACAAAGTTCCACTTCCACACTTTTGATTCCGTGGCTGTAAATGTGAAGCACAAAGGCGCTGCATATCCTCATGTGGTTACTCAGTTCAAACCAATGACAGTAAAGCAGAATCAACACTCCAGAGGGCACTGAGGATGAGGACGGGGTTAACCATTGTGCCCATGTACCTGGTTTACCACCAGCTTCCTCAACCAAGGAAACGGGCTCTTAAAGGCTAGGAGACACGACCAAGCTAACAATCACCAGAACTGGAAATATTCTCATTTCACTGTGCTTCACATTCTGCCAAACTGCATGCAAAGGACTGCTAGAATAATCTAGAAAGCAGAGAATGGTGACTTTAACCAGTCATTTTTAAATTAGGCAAGGAGGAGTAATAGGAATCTAAATGAAAGAAAAAAATTCACCTGCAACTCACCATATTCACAAAACAAATGGACTTTCTTTTCCCACCTTAATTCTTTTAGTTCTTATCTATAAGCAAGGATGAAATATAAACATTCCCAATCCAAGATATGTAAAATCATACACTACTTCCTAAGCAGTTTTCATTTTAAGACCTACATTTTACCATAAGGATTACATTTAATAGATCCTTCTTTCTTGAGTTTTAACTATTCCTTTCTTAACCATTCCTTCCTGTTGATTTAGTCGATTTACAATCATTTATAAAGGTTCTTGCCAATTTGGTAGCTTGTATAAAAACAGCCTTAGAGTTCAAATATATCCTGAATTAAAAGAAACACACACTGCCCAGAATTTAAAAGGTAAATGAATATCACCCCATAGACTCAAAAGATAGAGCTCTCTGACTAGTCTGTTTTTAGGAAATGAAATACAGTAACATCTTATACAATATAAACATAGGCAGGTCATCAGAATGCAACTTCTGTTTATGGTTCCCCAAAGTATGCAATCCAACAGTTTAGAGGTTTAAATTTTTATAAAAGAACAGCTTTAAAAGTTGTAATTGAGTCTTCACAATGGAAAAGAAAAACATTTGATTTTTACCATCCTTTCCTCAATTTGAATGATAAAGTATTCTACTGGCCCTGGGAATTAAGTATTGATTTTTAAAGACATATTGAGACCATTTTGCGAAGAAAAGGAACCGTGCAAATGGTTTGCTATGAGCATTCATTCTAAGACATCCATACTTAAAGCCTCTAGCAGAGTATGTCACAATGCTTGAATCAATATTCAAAGCTAAATTTTGTTTAATTAAATACAAAAAGTACATAATTGCTGGAAACCTAGATAGATGCTAATAGATAGAAGCAGCTAATGTCTGATTTTCTATAAACCCATAGCAGAATTCTAAAGAAGAAATATAATTACTATTTTATCAATAGCAATTTTTATATAAAGTTTATTTCCTTAATGATTTTTCTGATATTATATGCTGTTGTATTTATTTTAATGATACTCTAGAAAACTGGAATTGACAATAGGTTTTCTATTTTCCTTGATGCAATTAGTTATAGACTTTTATGTACTACAGAGTAGGTAGGAACAGTTATAGCAGAAGAGATCTTGATATGGGTTGAGGGTTTGGTTTTTTTTCTTTTTAATAGACTTTATGCATTTCTTTTTTAGAACAGTTTTAGACTTACATTCAGAGAAATTCTCACATACTCCACATCTAGTTTTTCCTATTATTCACAACTTTATATGAGCATGGTGCATTTAAAATTAATGCAACAGTATTGATACACTATTATTAAGTACAATGGTATGCATTTTTATCCAATGTCCTTCATTTTCACCTAATATCCTTTTTTCCTTCCAGGATCTCATTCAGAACATCCAATCACATTTATTTATCATGTCTCCTTAGACTTCTCTTGGCTGTGACAATTTCTCAGATTTTGTTAATCATGACCTTGAAAGTGTTGGCAAGTATTGGCCACATATTTTGTAGAATGCCTTCTACTGCTATTGATCTGACGTTTTTCTCATGTTTAGAGTGGGGATCTGAATTTTGGAGATGAACCCCAGATAAGAAAAGTTCTATCTGCCTTATCACATCAAAGATAGATACTATCAATATGATTTATCCATGGGAAAACTGACCTTGATCACTTGGCTCATTTGTTTCAGAGATATGTCTCTTCTCCATTTTTTACTTTAATCATTTATTTATATCAGTATGAACTCAAGGTCATTTGTTTTATACTTTGGTTATAACCCAATACTACTTTAAAAAATTTTTGCTCAAATTATTCCATTTCTGACCTTGGGAGCCCAGTACTTGATGCCTGTGTGCCTTTAACACACTCCCATCAATGGGATTTTTGGACCACTTATTTTTCTGGTATTACAAGATACTCCATGACCATCTTGTATATTTTCACTTCAGCCCCAAAACTGTCCATGTCTACAAGGATGCCTGGGTACAAGTTCTGTTCATTGCTACCAAAGTGTCATTGCTTACAGGCCTTCTCAGCTGACAGAGCTAAAAAACATAGTATGTGAATACCAACCCGTTTGTGAGTTGAGTTTTAATCAATCAAATACAATACATCTTTCACCCTAATGTAGTTTATAATCTTCAACTTGCTCAGTGAAACAAATAATGCATTTTAATATAGTTTTCATTTTGCATATTTTAAGAAAAATAAGTGGTAGTGAACTGCCAGTCTCCAAATTGACAACTGATGATGAGAGTAATAATTAATCACTAGATTTCTATTAAATAAAAATAAATTCTAGTATAAAGTATACATTGGTGAGTTCCTTTTGAAACATTATTCAGTCAAAATTTTAGTGTTAATAGGCTTTTATATGTTATTTTATTTTGTGTTTTGCTTTTCCCTGATCAGGATAGCAGTTAACTAGCAATTTATCAAATGAGGTAAGATAGGCTAGTCTTTCAAAGGTATTCAGCCAACTAAGGCACCTAATAAAATAGCAAAATAATTTAGAGGTTAAAAGAAAGTGCTTTTACTGCTGTACAGTATTTTTGTGAGATTGTTTTGTGGTTAACAGGAATTTATTCTTAATTTAGTCAATGTCATTGTTTCTTAAGTACACCTTGTAACTAATCTTATCTTGTATTTAATAAATATGTTAACATAACATTGTACAAAATTACATTTTAAAAACCTTTAGCTTTTGAAAAAGAACAAAAAGAGAGTAAAATATCACCCAAGTCACACAGGGATTTTTATTTTTTAGTAGCTTACAAGTTACATAAATACAAAATAGCATATTTTTACCCCTTTACTTTTTCCCCCTCAGGATAAATCTGAGCTTTTCATTTGACTTGCAATTACTAATATTAGAACGTTAATGTAATGAGAGTTTAGGTTTTTCCAGTTTGATATGACAACTTGATCTCAATAGAAAATCAAGATGAGAAACTTATTTAGTCCATGTAGCTGGTGTACATTCCTTTTTATTTAAATATTTGCATTTCTCTATGAAAATTTATCACTGAAAACATCAAATACACATTTAAAAAGTATATAGTTTGAAGTTTAAATATAAAAAGAACTTTAACTTACTACAAGTTATACTCGTAGAAAATATATTATAAAACTGATATATTTTTTCCATTTAAAACAATGTTAAAAAAGTAAGCCTAGTAAAACCAAAAACAGGAAAATGGCCCCATATCACATTTTAAGCTAAGAAAAATGATATACCTTCAGGATAGGCAATGTGGTTTTTAAAAATGTTTTCTTCATAATACAGAACAACCTAAACATTTAAAATCTATTCTTAAAGCCTTTTAAAAAGACATTCTGAAGTAGGGAGTGGGCAGACTGAAGAAGCAGTAGGATGTGTGGTCATATGAGTTTTAATGTATTTACTGACAGTGCAATGGTCTTAATGTCCAGTGTTTCCTTAAATATGTTCTGGGCAGCATGGGTTCAGTAGGACCTTAATGGCTGTGGTTTAAGTAAGGGTCTTCTGATGATTAAACTGTGGGAGACACCATATTAAACAACAACAACAAAACAGAATTCTTTGTGCAGAATTACAAACCACCTTTAATATATAAACCTGCCCCATGAATCTCTAAAGGAGAGCATTTCCCCATGCTTACTTAACCAGACATATCAATTATTCTTCAGTATGAAACTCCTACCCTGTTCATTAATCAAAAGAAAGATCAAGCTGAGGAGGGGCCTGCGTTAACCCTAACACAAGTCATACATTTCACATATGATATCACTTTTCTTCTTTGCAATAAATCCATGAGTTTGTTATTATTATTTATCCTTCTATAACTAACACAATACATTAGTAATTTTTTTGAGGCCAATTAGAAAACGGCAGTTAGAAATATGACTTCCCTTCCACTTGTAGTTCTCCACCATTCTTTCTTTGAGCTGAAATAATTTCTGGAAAATTTTAGCATATGGATAAAATATGTTACATTTTCTATGGATAATTATCTGTGAAACAACAAAAGAGGATTAAGAGGCCATAGGGTAACTCACCGCCACTAGTATCTATCTATCAGTCTCCCCTGAAAACCATTTCAATCGCTTGTACAGTCTTCATTAAAAATAGTGTGTTGGCTAGATACTAGGCAACAAGATTCCCCTCCAACTAGATTATCTTCCTGAACCCCTTCTTATTAAGAAATTATGGGGAGTCCAATGATAATAACAGATTTCCTTTTTGGTAAATGTCTAAAGTATACTCAAATATAAATCACATTAACTTTGCTTTATGTGGTTATTGCTTAATAACTAACAGCAACAGTTCATTTCTCTGATATTTTGACTTCAGCTTAGTTTAAACTGTTGTGTAACTGACATACACAAGTCCATCTATAATACAGCATAATTTAATGCAAGGGGCTTGAAACTTGAGATTGGAATGTCTAGCTCCAAAGCCCAGCATTCCTACTAATTAGCACTGGAACTTAGGCAAAGCCACAAAGTCCTGGTCTTCTCAAAACTGGAGATTAAAAGCCATAAAGGAAAAGTACTGCAAGTCAGGTTTACATAATATAAATATCAGACCTGTAAAACCTACTACACCTGTAAAATCAATATTAAGGAAAAAGGTGATTTATGCAGATAAACTAATAAGGCAAAAGATCTGCTCATTTGCAGAAATACGTTCACATTATCCAGAGACTTCCTTTTTATCCTCTATCAGATAGCTTCTCCTCCAGATTTTTCTCTCAGGGTCAGTGGAGTTTTAAAGTCAATGATGAGATCAGCATGCTTTCTCAGGGTGAAATCTACCTCAGGGCCAAATAGATCTTCCTAAACAGAGGCAGGGATTTCTGCTCCAGGTTTGGCCGCATGAATACACTCTGTCCTCCGTGCATTTGAAGGCTTGGACTTATTCCATGTGGACTATGCCATGGATATAATAAACTGACGGCAGAAGATGAATGGAGAACTCTCCAAGAATAATATCTGACATTAAAACATTAAAAAAGTGTCTTCACTGAAGGCCTTGTGAAAATTTTCCATGGTGACATAGATTGTAAACCATTAGAATATACGAACCAAGGAGGCAGATGCATTTTGTTCACTGTGGCATGCCCTGCACTCGTCTGGCTCACAGGGGTGTGTACTTAGTCGCTCAGTTGTGTCTGACTCTTTGCAACCCCACTGTAGCCCGCCAGGCTCCTCTGTCCATGGGGCTTCTCCAGGCAAGAACACTGGAGTGGGTTGCCATGCCTTCCTCCAGGGGATCTTCCCAACCCAGGGATCAAACCCAGGTCTCCCACATTGCAGGCAGATTCTCTACCAACTGAGCTACCAGGGAAGCCCAGCTCACAGGGTAGGAAGCACTTAATAAATATTTGTCTGTTGAGTGAAGAATGAATATTAAAATGACAAAATAATTCATTTTGTGATGGCAGAATAAAGTTGTGAGCTTTTGTACACCTCAGCAAAAATATGAATATGCAGTGTTACTTTGAACTTTGGGGATATTTATGATTAAATATTTAAAAAATAATGCTATAGTCAACTTGAAGGTTGAAATAAAATACATCTGGATCTCTCTTAAGGAGATAAAAACATTTGAACAATAATATTGCCATTTAAATTTCTATTTTATTCACATATTCCACAGTATTTCTCTATGTATACTATATTTAATTACATAATGGTAATACACTGTATTTCTATAGTGGTTTGTTTGCAAATAACAAAAAACATAGTTTATTTGATCCTCCCCTGTGAAATAGGAAAAGTAGATATCATTACTACAAATTCACAGATAAAGAGATACGGGCTCAGAAATATTAAATGTCATAAACATACACCACACTACCTGTTAAGTCCCTGTTTAGAAAGCCAAATTTCAATGATAATAATTTTTAAAAAGTTCAAAAGGACTTCCCTGGTGGCTCAGTGGTAAAGAATCTGCCTGTCAACGCAGGAGTCATGGGTTTGATCCCTGATCTGGGAAGATCCCACATGATGCAGAGCAATTAATCCCGTGCACCACAAACTATTGAGCCTGTGTGCTGAAGCCGAAGAGCCACAACCAGAGAAGCCAGCACAATGAGAAGCCCGCGCACTGCAACTAGAGAAAAGCCCATGCAGCAGTGAAGACCCAGCACAGCCAAAAATAAATAAGTAAAAAAATAAAAGTCATCTAATAAATTTAAAAATTAAAAACAATTACAAAGCAACTAATAAATCCATAGACTGCTTAAATCCCTTCCCTTATTTATTTTCTGTACTTTTTACCAATGACATTTTGAGGTTGCAATTGCTTTAATTTGATTTTTCAGATGCAAACAAAAACCTATGAAATAGAATGTCTTGCTGAGACACATTTCTAGTAAGTCTTAGAGGCGAGACCCAAGCCTGTGCTGTGTGACAACAACCATGTGTCAGAAAGCCTGGTGGCCCAACACTTAACTCTTAAGTGCTAAGCTTTAACCACCACCTCTGTGATTGGGTATGTTGAGATGATACATTAAAATATACTATGCAAAAATTTAATCCTGTTACTATCATTATTAGAAATATGATACAGCTTTCCCAGAAATTACATATGCATATAGAATTGTTTTTCTTTATTTTTTGTCCACTACTGGTGGTATGCTGCCATCTACTCAGGTCACCTAGATCCAGGTCTAACTACTGGTTATCTGGCTATGTAACAGAGATGTCTGTGACTGAAGCATGTGTGTGTGATTAACTGGCTGTTGACAAACACCGGGGTATGAGACAGAAAGACAGGAATAACCCCAGCGTGCTCTAAAGAACTCCCTGCCTCCAGCCATTATTTCTCTTCCATGCTGGCTGTTGTGGAATCTCTGAAGTATAGTTAGGAGTAATGCTTAGGACCTCTTTGCCCTATAGAACCCCCTTTATATAAATTGTGCTGCAAGACTGTAAACTTTTCAACAGACATCCACAATATGCATGAAAATCATGCATAATACACACTCAAGACCTCTCTAATTCTTAGGATGCATGAATTTTCTGTTAAATTGTATCCCTTTCATTCACTTTTTTCTCAATGGCTGAAGTTTAAGCAGACACTCTTGCAAGAAAAGTAGATGTGTAATTAATTCATTCAAGATTCAAGTGCTTTCTCACAGAGCAAAGTGCCAGACATCTATGTTTTAGTTGGGGATGTTTCAAGCTACTGGAACACTTGTAATACTAATGCAAGTTAATGATCAAGTGCCCCTTTTTGATGGCTGGTTGATTGGTGGGTTGGCTGGTTAGATGGTTAGTGGGGTGTTGGAAAGGGGAAGGAAAGATAAGAAGTGAAAAAGAGTGTGTTTTCACTCTTCTCTTTCCTTTTCTCAACACACACACAGTGGCTCAGTCCCCAACTCCTTTGATATTTCATACTCACTGTTGGACTTGACTGACATAAGAAACTCACTGGAGAGAGGCAGGTTTCCACTGAGCTAAAGCTAGTTTCCATGGTGCCGAGATGTGCGTTTAAAAGTAAGCATGGTTCTTAGGTGCCTACAGGGTGGTGTTCATGACAAGCACAGGTCACAAATGAGCCAGAAGAAGTAAGATGTTTGTCCTGCACATAAACAGCACCGGGCTAGCTATTTTACTTTATGCATTTTGGTTCCCATTTAGAAAAAGAAAATCTCATTATCGTGTAGCATATATTTTAAGGTTGGTGAATCACGTTGGGTTGTTTTAACTCTGAAAACTAATTTAAATGGATGAGTGTGATTGCTTGGAGCTTAGGTAAATAATCAGATCTGTGAATAGATATGTCCTAAAACATACTTTCACATCCCCTCCTGAAATTCCTTTAGATTTGGGTGATATAGGAGAGTAAAGTTCTATGTTAAGTTTTTGTACAAGAAGGGGGACTGTTAGCTGGCATACCTTATTCTAGTGTGTCTAAATTTGTCTTTTTTAAGATATATAAAATATATGCAAAACACCAATTAAGTTAATGAACACTGGAAATGTAACACACTCATTGTTTATGCTGTGTTGTTCACAGGAGTGAACAACCCCAGAGTGTGAAGGGTTGATTGCATCCCCCCCCAAAAAATGAATAAATAAAAGAGATAAAAAAAGATTAAAAAATTTCAAGGTTAAAACATAGCTAACTTGAAGAATATTTTAGCTATGAGTGGTACTTTTTGTAGAGGAATCCTTTGAGACATCTTAAATGAACAGTCTAAATCATCCATTTAAATGTGCATTATCATATTTTAGAGAAAGATACCTGTGGTAAAAGTTAGTATTTGAGATCTTTTCTGTCCTTGAAAAGCAGATCCCATGTGCCTAAAGAAAACACATTTCAAAACAGTAAACTTCCATTTTTTTTTTTTTTTTAAATTTTCAATGGGGATATTCAGTGAGAGGAACTAGGTTCTGACTCTTTGAAAAGAGATGCGTTCATTGCAGGTCAGAATTAATAAAGTTATTGAACAATTTCAGCCACTTTAGTGGCATTATGAGAGTCCCCTGGATGGTTCCATGCACGTTCGGTCAGTTCCTGGAAAGGGTATAAGTTAGAAGTCCTCCGAGGTGAAGACCTCAGTCACAGCGGGAAACTGGAAGAGCTGGGAGCCCCGCGTGGTGTCAAGACTTCACCTGTGGCTCTCAGCTTTCAGCGGGTCTTTAAGAAGCCCAGTGGGCTGGGGTGGGGGTGGGGGGTGGGGAGGACCAACTGGGAATTAAAGGAATAGAAATTGGGTTTAGTCTGCCAAGGAGAGCATTAAAGTAGTCACAGGATTTTTTCAACCCAAAAAGCCGCTCAGAAATCGCCCCATGCCTTCACAGAGCAGACCTTGGTGGCGGGTATTGTGTTTAGGTCCCTGAGTCCACAGCCTAGCAAAGATCGTTCTCTCCCCCTGTGATCATCTCACCCTCCTCAGGCTGCCCCCGGGGGCCCTATCCTCAGCCTTCCAGTCTCCTTTTATCCCCCCTTGAGATGGAAGTCCAGAGTCTCCCAGCGAGTCATCCTGACGGGCCTGGATCGTGCTCACTGGCAGGCAAGTGGGGCAGACTGGGGAGACGGTGGGAAACTTAGGGGCCGGCTCGCGGCGCTAACTCGACGGTCCTCCTGACTCCTCGAACCCTCAGCCAGAAGTCAGATCTCAACTCCGCCCCACTCGAACGGAACCCTCCAGGCTTGGCGACTCCTCGAGCAAGGACCCAACTTAAGTAAGGAAACTTGCAGGATCGGGGTGAGCAGACTCAGGGAAGTTCCCGCATCCCTGCTGGTCCCCAGGTCGACTCCGGAGATCTGGGCATCCCGCGGGTACCCAGAGACTCGGTTGCCAGGACCCCCCGGGCGTGCATCTGGACAGAGCGATGCCCACGGAGGCGCAGAGGAGAAGCGCATCTCAGGGCTCAAACCAACCGGTTGCAGCCTACACACTCAGAGTAGCCAGCAGGTCCGGGCGAACCTGGACCGCTGGCTCTCTTGCCCGCGTTCCCGGAGCCCGGATTAAAAAAAGAGAGAGAAACCCGCCAACTGTATCTCGCGGGGAAGCCCGGTACCGGCCGGGAAGGAAGCGGTGACGCGGCCTCTTCTTTCCCGGAGCCTCGGGTGGGCAATGACCTCCACCAGCCCCCAGCTCCTGCCCCCCGGACCGACGCGCGCTCCCTCGCCCTGGGACCCCGCGGCGCCCGCGCTGGCCGCGGGGAGACACCGCGTCCCCGGAGCGGGCCACCTGGAGCGCTCCCCCGCCCCGCGGGGTCCACTCACCGATCCGGAGTACTTGCGGGGCGGTCTGGGGGAGGACGGAGCCGAGGAAATAGAGAAGCGTCCAGCCGGCGTCCCTGGTCCTCAGCCTGGGCTGGGCGAGGAGTGTGCGGCGCTCCATCTTCCTGGCTTCTTAATTCATGCCGAGACCCAGCCGCCGCCGCTCACCCTGGAGATGCTGCCCGCTGGGCTCGGGTCCCTGCCTCATCCTCCCTGGGATGCTAATGCGGTGGTACCCAGCGCGCTCCCCTGGCGGAAAGAGCTCGAGGGAACCGGCGTGGGATGGCGGAGCCGGCGGGCGACGCTGGGCTCGCTCGGGCTCCTGGCTTCTGCCGCTAGCCCATCACCGTTCTTCGTCCTCCTCCTCCATGGGCCGCGGGTCTCGGAGAAGCCGCGCGCAACCGCTCCCGGAGCCGAGAGACCAGCCGGGGAAAGTTGCTGCCCCAATTCGCCCGAACGTCTCCCTCATTCGTCCTCGGGTCAGATGAGAAAGTGGGGTGGCGGCAGGGATGGGGGGCAGGTGGAGAGTGCCACGAGACCAAGCGGGGTTGGGGGGGGGGTGGGAGGAGAAAGAAGACAGAGGAAGAAGGGGAGAGGGCACGGGATGAGTTGGTGCAAGGGCTCTCAGCAGGAGGAGCTCCAGCAGGTTAACTGGGATCCGAGCCACGCTGTGGCTTCTCGGTTCTCGCCGCCCGCCTCCCCTCTCTCGCCCCACCCTTTATTTACTGCCCGCCCCAATACACCCATCCAGACACTCCGACGCGCGCACACGCACGCACATTCTCCCTCGCCCTCAACTTTGCGCCGTAAGGCTGGAAAGTGTATTGAGGATTGCCTCCCGAAGGCAGAACATTTAACTTGATGATCAGAGCAGAGGCAACCTCTGCTCTGGGCCGCGAGTGGCCGTGGAGCCCTCCTTGGAAATGTCCCCGGACGCCTGTGAGAGGGTCTCCGAGAGGAGGTTCTTCCCCATCACTTGATGGAAAAGCGTCATCTCGGACGCCAGCATTTCGGGGAATAGAAGAGCTCTTATTTTAACTCTGGCAAAGAGGAAGGAAAGCAGGAGGAGGAAGAGGAGAGAAATGAAACCTCGGCACTCGAAGATTAAAGTGGCTTCTCTCCTATTCAGACCCCAGATAACCTCTTGTAAATTGCTTCTATTTACATGTGCAGAACTGGGAAAGGCAGCTTCCAGAGAGGTTCCTTGTCTTGGTTTTCTTTCGACTGGCACGTTTGAACGCTGGAAGAGAGGCTATTTTAGCACTGTAGGTCTGGAGACTATTTCTCTGTGGAAGGACAAGGATGCTTCCCTGGGGAAATCATCAGCATTTGATCATTTTGGCTTAATTTCCTTTGAGCTTTGTGGAGGAATGTTCTATAAAAATGTTGGCTAGCTTTGCATTAACCTTCATAGATAATTTTTTTTTCCCCTCAAAGTATGGATTTTGGAGAACTAACCTAAACTGAGTTAATTCATCTGAAAAACATGTCCACAGTTTATAGACCTACAATAGGAAAGGATTACAAAAGAAACCTAACATAACTTCAGCTGCATTCATTCACTCTTATATGTAGTGCCAGGCACTATATATATACATATACATATATATGTATGTATATATATAAAGAGAGAGAGAGAGACTATATATGTGTGTGTATGTGTTTGTGTGTGTAAAGTTGCTCAGTTGTGTCCAACTCTTTGTGACCCCATGGACTGTAGCCTGTCAGGGTCCTATGTCCATGGGATTTTCCAGGCAAGAATCCTGGAGTGGGTAGCCATTTCCTTCTCCAGGGGATCTTCAGGACCCAGGAATCGAACCTGTGTCTCTTATGTCTCCTGTACTGGCAGGTGGGTTCTTTACGACTGCACCGCCTGGGAAGCCCACGTGTGTCTTAGTCGCTTAGTGCTGTATAACTCTTTGCCACCCCATGAACCACAGGCCGCCAGTCTCCTCTGTCCATGGAATTCTCCAGGCAAGAATACTGGAGTGGGTTGCCATTCCCTTCTCCAGGGGATCTTCCCAACCCAGGGACTGAACCCAGGTCTCCTGCATTGCAGCGAATTCTTTACCATCTGAGCCACCACGGAAACCCACTGATATAGATTAGATATAGATACAGGGTTTCCCTGGTGGCTCAGTGGATAAAGAGTCTGTCTGCAATGTAGGAGAGCCATGTTCGATCCCTGGGTTGGGAAGATCCCTGGAGAAGGAAATGGCAACCCACTCCAGTATTCTTATCTGGAGAATCCCATGGACAGAGGAGCACAGTGGACTACAGTCCATGGGGTCACAAAGAGTTGGACACGACTGTGTGACAAACACTTTCACTTTCATAGATAAAGAGATAGAGATAGATTATAGATATAAATATGAGTCTTTTTTTTACTGAAGACCCATCCTCCAAGAGAGGTTATAGCCCCACTGCTGGAAGCTCATACTTCAAATAGTGTGCCTGGTTCTGATACTTCTGTAAGAGAGTTGATAAAATGGAACATATCCACAGATAAGAAGATGGGTGGATCTGGATTTAAGAATGCATTTTATGCATAGATCGATGAAACCAAGAAAAATTAGGAGCATATGAATCTTATCTTCAGAAATTTGAAGAGCTAAAAGATCTTAGTCATACTATTAGGCAAAGAGAAAAATAAGAAAAATGAGAATATTGGATGGAGATTGTAGACTAGTAAATTTCACTTATTTAGGTGAGGAACATTTCTAAGTCTGGAAAGTGTCAACAATGATAGGACCTACTTCAGAAAAGAGACAAACTCCCTTTAATTTATTCATTCATTGGTTCATTCAATGCATATTTGAGTACCTACTGTGTGGGAGGTATTGTGCCAAGCCCTGGAGACAGTGGAAATATGGTTTCTGCCATAATGAAACTCACAGATGTTAAAGAAGTGTTATGCATTTCACAAAATGGTACTATGGGCATGATGAAAAGAGAAATATAACCTCTTGAGGTACTTGGGAAGAACTTGATAAGGAAATGATGCTTCAAAATTCCAATGGTGGGTACTTTATAAATCCTTAACTAAGTATTTATATTTATTCTTAGTAAGTATCTATACTTATTCTTAATATTTATTTATATTTATAAAAGTATAAAGCCTGGTTGGGTTTCTCTAATGGCTCAGAAGGTAAAGAATCCACCTGCAATGCAGGAGACCTGGGTTCGATCCCTGAGTTGCAAAGATCCCCTGGAGGAGAGCATGGCAACCCACTCCAGCACCCTTGCCTAGAGAACCCCCATGGACAGAGGAGTCTGGCGGGCTATAGTCCACAGGATCACAAAGAGTCAAACACAACTAAGAACACACACACAAAGCTTGGTAATGGATTTTTTTTAAAACCTAAAGATTTGTGTAAAGCATGTTCAGTTGTCTATTTTTCTTGGTGCATACAGGGCTAGTGGATAATAAATACGAGCATGACTAGATCTTGAGAATTCAAACTCTAGAATTGGGTCAGCTTTTGAAGAAACTGTTTCAATCCTGGTTTTACCTAATTCTTGATTTGTAGCCTTGGTTAGATTACTTTATGTTCCTATAGTAGAGATTGTTGATGCTTACCTAGATCCATTTCTCTTTTACCTGGGCATATTAAAACCTCTTCTTTTTCAGTGAGGTGTAATAATCTATATTTAGCCAACAAAATGGAAGTAGAAGTAGTATGTGCCATTTCTGGGTAAGAAGGAAAGCAGTGAAAGGCTCTCCCCCATCCCTTGGGGACTGTCTTCTGCCACAGTAATTCTGAAAACCACAAGTTCTAGAGGTCAAGATGGAAGCAGCCTGTATCCCTGAGACACCTTCTGGGAAGGATTTGCTTGAATAGTTGTCAGATTAGCAGCAAATTGGTAACAAATCAGCGAAAACAGAATTTGTGTTATAGTCCGTGATACTTTTGAGATCTGTTTGTTACTACAGCAAAACCTCTTCTATACTGACTGATACACTCTCTGGGATTTGATACCTTCATCTGTAAATTGAGAATGATAACACAGTGTGGAGATTGGAGGATTATATGAACTACTGTATGCAAAGTATTTTCCAAGGATGTTATTACTCAATATATATTAGTTCAATTGTGGTAATTTGCTTTTTTTGGTTAAATTAATCTGCACATCATTTCTAGTTTAACTATGCCTCAGATGGCAGAGACTAAGATATTTTGCCTGTTAGGAAATGACTCCTTTAATAGTATACATATTAGAGCTTCCCTAGTGGTGCAGTGGTAAAGACTCTACCTGCTAATGCAGGACACTCAAGAGACACAGTTTCGATCCCTGGGTCAAGAAGACCTCCTGGAGGAGGAAATGGCAACCCACTCTAGTATTTTTGCCTGGAAAATTCCATAAACAGAGGATCCTGGTGAGTTACAGTCCGTGGGGTTGCAAAGAGTTGGGCACGGCTGAGAGACTGTGCATGCAATAGTCTATTAATAGTAATTTGGCCCAGTGCTATTTAAGGACATTTTATCACTTTTACCTGTATTATCTTTTGTCTCTAAGTTCTTTTTTGTTGGTAGAGATAGTAGAAATTTTGCATTTCCCAAAGTAGGCTTCTTAAAGAATACATGCACACTTAAGTTGCTTTTCTGTATTATCTATAAAACCTGTAAAGCTTAAAATTGAAATTTATTTTCTTGTTAAAATGCTTTCCTCCACTGCTCATGTACACAGGCTCATGGTGTTAAGTTACTCATGAGCGATCAGCAGCTGCTGTTAATTTGTTCTGTGCTTCTTAGAAGCAGTGTATTTTGTATATATATGCGTCTAGTTATTTTTGCCTAAAATGACTACGTTACTCACTCTTGATTCACATTTTCATAGTGCCCCCGTAAGAATAAAAGTGTCCAATTGAACGCATTCAGTCTTTCCCCAGTTTCCCAAATCTTAAGCTTAAATTGATACTCTGAGGTTAATAAGGAAGCGATGTGCAGACTTGTGAGATCTGGTGACATTACTTAGATAGTAATTCATTTAAGATTACTCGATTTTAATAACGTAATGAGACATAGGAAAACTAGCTTAGAATAAACTAAGGCACTCAAATGTTGTAAATGTGTTTTCAAAGTTTTGAGTAGGCTTGAGTTTACTTATAATGTTACCCAGGACATGGAAAGCAAAACAAACAAACAAACAAACAAAACAAAAAAACAAATCAGGTGGCTTTTAGAGCTTCCTTAAGAATGTGTAGCTGATTTGGAATCAAAATTCTTACTCCTTGACTACTTCTTTATGTCTGATTTCTCCCCTAGGTGATGTCATATGTTTCTAAGACATTAAATATCTTTAAGCAAGGATCTCAAATTTCATCTTTTGCTCAGATCTTGCCTCTGAACTCCAGATTCTCATAGCCAATTCTATTACTATTTCCCACTGACTACACATGTCAGTCTCTTGATTCTGTGTCAAATTATTGTTCCCTCCCTAGCCCCCTTTCAAAGTTTCTCATTTCAGTATGTGTATCACCCTGAAGCCAGGTATTAAAACTAAAAACTCAGGACACCATCCTTACTTTCCCCTTACATGCAGTATATTTTCATATGCTATTGGTTTTGTGCCTCAAACATTTCTTTAATTTGTTTATCTTCAGTTCCAATGCTATCATCCAGCCTGGAGTTTCTTAGCTTCAAAACTTTTGACATTTGGGTCCAGTAGATTATTTATTGAGGAGGCTGTCCTGTGTATTACAGGACGCTTAGCAACTGCCCTGGACTCTATCCACTAGATGTCAGTACTGCGCTCCTCCCAGGCTGTAACAACCAGACCATGTCTGTAGACATCACCGAAAAGTCCTCTGAAACATGCATCACCCCAGCTGAGAACCGCTACACTCACCCAAATCACTGGTCTTCCATCTGGTCTATTACAGTAAGTTCTTAATTATTCCTCTCCTCATTGCCTCTCTCTGTCCATTCTGTTGTCTGATCTAAATTTGCTTCTCCCATTGATTTCTTTCACAGTGCCCTGTTCTGTTTCCTCATGGTCATTATCAATTCTATAAATATCTGTTTACTTTGTTAGAGACTCAGTGATGGCAGACTGAAACCTCAGCATTTAGCGCTTTGCCTAGCAATTAGTGGAAACTTGATAAATGCTCACTGAATGAATGAATGAATGAAGTCATAACCCACACAACCTACAATTGGTAAGTGTATATTTGCAGGACTATTATACACCAGATTTCTCTTTTGATTTCATTCAAAGCTCCTACATAGATCAGTTTATATTTAAATGTCATACTCAGGACATTATTAATACAATATTAACAGTCCACTGTGTCTAGAAAATCTGCGGCATAATCTTAGATGTCAAATGTCAGCAAAATGCTATAGAGAGTAGGTATTTCTCCTCACATTTTTCATTTTTCAGCACCATGGCCACCATCCCACATGCCTTAACATTTTTACTGTAATTTTTATGCTAACACTGGTCCATTTGCTAAAGCACTGCAGAAAGCAATTGTAGTAAAATCTTCAAAAGAAAAAAAAAGTCTTTATTTATTCATATCTTTATATGCTAGTATTACAACCTGAGTGTGTAAAAAAGAATTCCATCGTGTGCAAAGTCTGAACCCAGTTGGTATGTAGCTACATCCACACATAAGTAAGGGGCGTAAAGAAGCAAAGAGCCGATCAGGCAGTCGGGATGTCAGGAGACCTGGGTCCTCACCCTGGTCTGAGCACTCACCGTGGCTCCCTGTTCCAAGTCCCACCCTCTCCTAAGACCCAACGTGATAGCAAGTGGGCGGACTGATGTCTTAAAGCCAACGGGGACTAAGTTCTCCACTTCTCCTTCCAACTCCAAAAGCCGATTTTATAGAGGAGGGACCCACAACTAACCTCTGTGCTTCTGGTTAAGCTTTTCCTTAAAATACTGAGTTTATTTTGTGTTTTATTATATATTCCAAGCACCCTTATCAGTGCTCATGTCTGAATGGACTCAATACTGAGAGCCACCCTGAGAGGTAAGGACTCTCAGTTCAGTTCAGTTCAGTCGCTCAGTCATTTCCAACTCTTTGTGACCCGATGGACTGCAGCACGCCAGGCCTCCCTGTCCATCACCAACACCCAGAGTTTTCTCAAACTCATGTCCATCGAGTCAGTGATGCCATCCAACCATCTCATCCTCTGTCATCCCCTTCTCCTCCCACCTTCAATCTTCCCAGCATCAGGGTTTTTTCAAATGAGTCAGTTCTTTGCCATCAGGTGGCCAAAGTATTGGAGCTTCAGCTTCAGCATCAGTCCTTCCAATGAACACCCAGGACTGATCTCCTTCAGGATGGACTGGTTTGATCTCCTTGCTGTCCAAGGGACTCTCAAGAGTCTTCTCCAACACCACAGTTCAAAAGCATCAGTTCTTCAGTGCTCAGCTTACTTTATAGTCCAACTCTCACACCCATACATGACTATTAGAAAAACAATAGCCTTGACTAGATGGACCTTTGTTGACAAAGTGATGTCTCTTCTTTTTAATATGCTGTCTAGGTTAGTCATAGCTTTTCTTCCAAGGAATAAGCATCTTTTAATTTCATTGCTGCAGTCACCATCTGCAGTGATTTTGGAGCCCCCGAAGATAAAGTCTGTCACTGTTTGCATTGTTTCCCCATCTGCTTGCCATGAAGCGATGGGACCAGATGCCATGATCTTAGTTTTCTGAATGTTAAGCTTTAAGCCAAATTTTTCAGTTTCCTCTTTCACTTTCATCAAGAGGCTCTTTAGTTCTTCTTCATTTTCTACCATAAGGGTGGTGTCATCTGCATATCTGAGGTTATTGATATTTCTCCTAGCAATCTTCATTCCAGCTTGTGCTTCCTCCAGCCCAACGTTTCTCATGATGTACTGTGCATATAAGTTAAATAAGCAGGGTGACAATATACAGCCTTGACATACTCCTTTTCCTATTTGGAACCAGTCTGTTGTTCCATGTCCAGTTCTAACTGTTGCTTCTTGACCTGCATACAGGTTTCTCAAGAGGCAGGTCAGGTGGTCTGGTATTCTCATCTCTTTCAGAATTTTCCACAGTTTATTGTGATCCACACAGTCAAAGTCTTTGGCATAGTCAGTAAAGCACAAATAGATGTTTTTCTGGAACTCTCTTGCTTTTTCAATGATCCAGCAGATGTTGGCAATTTGATCTCTGGTTCCTCTGACTTTTCTAAATCTAGATTGAACATCTGGAAGTTCACTGTTCACATACTGTTGAAGCCTGGCTTGGAGAATTTTGAGCATCACTTTACTAGTGTGTGTGATGAGTGCAATTGTGCAGTAGTTTGAGCATTCTTTGGCATTGCCTTTCTTTGGGATTGGAATGAAGACTGACCTTTTCCAGTCCTGTGGCCACTGCTGAGTTTTCCAAATTTGTTGGTATATTGAGTGCAGCACTTTCACAGCATCATCTTTTAGGACTTGCAATAGCTCAGCTGGAGTTCCATCACCTCTACTAGCTTTGTTCGTAGTGATGCTTCCTAAGGCCCACTTGACTTCACATTCCAGGATGTCTGGCTCTAGGTGAGTGACCACACCATTGTGATTATCTGGGTCGTGAAGATCTTTCTTGTACAGCTCTCCTGTGTATTCTTGCCACCTCTTCTTAATATCTTCTGCTTCTGTTAGGTCCATACCATTTCTGTCCTTTATTGAGCCCATCTTTGCATGGAATGTTCCCTTGGTATCTCTAATTTTCTTGAATAGATCTCTATTCTTTCCCATTCTATTTTTTTCCTCTATTTCTTTGCATTGATCACCGAAGAAGGCTTTCTTATCTCTCCTTGCTATTCTTTGGAACTCTGCATTCAAATGGGTATATCTTTTCTTGTCTCCTTTGCCTTTTGCTTCTCTTTTTTTCAGAGCTATTTGTAAGGTCTCCTGAGACAACCATTTTGCCTTTTTGCATTTATTTTCTTGGGGATGGTCTTGACCACTGCCTCCTGTACAATGTCACAAACCTCCATCCATAGTTCTTCAGGCCCTCTGTCTATGAGATCTAATCCCTTGAATCTATTTCTCACTTCCACTGCATAATTGTAAAGGATTTGCTTTGGGTCATACCTGAATGGTCTAGTGGTTTTCCCTACTTTTGCACAGAGAGGAGAAGCAACATGTCAGAAATCACACAAGTAACTGACAGAGTCAGAATTTGAACTTGGTCTGGCTCTAGAGCTCTTATGGTTTTTAAAAATTTGAGGTGAAATCACAAAACATGAGATTTGCCACCTTACAGGAATCATTCCACAGCATTTAGCACATGCATGATATTGTGCAAACACTGGCTCATTCCAGCGTGCCTGGAGCATCCTGAGTGATACAGAAGCAGCAAGAGTGACTCAGAGAGACAGCTAGGCACTTGTGGTCTGCTGGAAAGGCTCTGACTTCTAATCTGGATGATATAGGGAGTCACCAAATATTCTGAATAGAAGAATGACAAAATCAGACTTACGTTTTCTTATCTTCTGTTTTGGAGATTATACTAAGTATTAGAGACAGAGTGCATAGAATTTGTTCTTGCTTTCATGGAGCCTAGAGTCAAGGAAATAGTTCTACAATTAAATACAGAATTTCAAATTATGTTAATGATAATAAACTGGCTTTTTAAAGTGCAAAATGAATCCTAAGTTAGAACACAAAGATGAATTATTACAAAGTGACCACTGTCATGCAACCAACCACACAGACAAGAGACAGAATGCCATCAGAACCTCTGTGTTTTTTCTCAGCTGCACCCTCCAAACATTGCCAGTATTTTCACTTTCAGCAGCAGATATTAGTTTTGCCTGCTTTGAGACTTAATATAGTTATAATATATATCCTTCTGTTCCTAGCTTCTGTCAAATGATAGCTTACATTACAGAGCCTCTACCACAGGTCAGGCACTATCTTTTGCAGTTTATATTGGGTTGCCATGACCCTCTGAGGTGGTCACTAATATTACTGCACCCATTTTGCAGAAGAGCACATCGAGGCACAGAGACAGAATGCAGCCTCCATGAAGGATGGAGATAGATTTGAAAAGTGGAACTCGCTTTGGGGTAGGAGCTTAGGAAAGAGTACTCTGAAGAAGTAGCCTTTATGGATTGACTGAAAGGGTAGTTTGGGCTTCCTGGGTAGCTCATGTGCTAAAGAATCCACCTGCAATGTGGGAGACCTGGGTTCAATTGCTGGGTCAGGAAGATCCCCTGGAGGAGGACACAGCAACCCACTCCAGTATTCCTGCCTGGAGAGTCTCCATGTGCAGAGAAGCCTGGAAGGCTACAGTCCATGGGGTCAGAAAGAGTCAGACATGCCTGAGTGACTCAGCACAGCTCAAAGGGTAGTTGGGAGTTACTGAAGGGGGACGAAGAATAAGATTCCAGGCAGAGGAAGGTTCTGTTGTGGGAAGCTCCCTACTATGTAAATCCGGTAGAGCTTGAGTGGCTGATGTCAGCTGGAGAGAAGGAACTACCAGAGGAGCCTCATCCCTGTCTCAGATGCCCAGATCCTCCAAGGTCCTTACCAGGCTTCCTGAACGTCTGAGAGCTGATTCTAAAGGTGAGCCTGGCCCCATCTTTCCAACCTGTAGTCACTCGCTCACCCATCTATGTGCTTTATAAGGCAGAGTCTTCACGATCCAGGCCACAGGAAGGTCAACATCTTCACCTTGCTTTTGCTTCTCATGTTCCTCCTCATTCAGCCACATGGCAGGGAACTCTCTTCTCAGTTGGATCCTGTCAAACCAGTCCCCTTCTGGTCCTCAATCGTGGCCAACGCTGTGTGTCAGGACATTTTTCCAAGCTGCCTTTAGCATCTTGAATGTTCCCTTCCTCACACTTTCCCTAATGAAGCATTATTGTTGCCTCCTATCTCATTACTCAGAAAGGCTTTCTTTGGATCCACAATGAAAAATATGTCCACCCAATTTTACCCTTCCACTGTGTCCTGTACTTTTCAGCAATTATTAACAATTTTAACTATTTGTTCATTTGTTGCATATTTCTTTCTCCTTTTAGATCGCAAGCAGCAGGAAAGCAGGGTCTTCATTTGGGATTGAGTCTCTGGATGCATTCAAAGCCTTGCCCAACTCCTGATACATAGTTGCAGCTCACTTTACTGAGTTTATCAATTGCTGTTTATTTACTAAATAATATATTTGTAGGCTTAATGGGTTTGAAAGGGAGGAGTAAAATGGCATATCTTGCACACATACCTATGAGCTTCCCAGGTGGTGCTAGTGGCAAAAACCTACCTGCCAATGCAGGAGATGTAGGTTTGATCTCTGGGTCCGGAAGATCCCCTGGAGGAGGATATAACAACCCACTCCAGTATTCTTACCTGGAGAATCCCATGGACAGAGGAGCCTGGTGGGTTACAGTCCACAGGATCGAAAAGAGCTGGACACCACTGAAGCGATTTAGCATACACATATACATACCTAATATATTCAAAGTTTGCTTTGGTACATATTTTAATAATCATTATTTTCAGTAATTGTATAAGCTCAAGTTCCTTCAGTTTTGGAATGATTAAATAAGTGAGCAGAAACCTTAAAGAACCTGTGTTAAAAAGCTAGTAATTGCCTTTAAAAAGCCAAAAACTGAAGCTCACAGCCGTTACAACCTTCTAATTTTTATTCAGCCCACCTTGCCTTATAGATTTCCAAAGTCAACCTCTTGATAACAATAAATACTAAGCTTCTTAATATTCAAATTATGCAAATTAATCCAGGTTTCTAATTATTACATCTTGGTTTAATTTCTTGCCTCACAATCCCTTCTTGGAGCATCCTGTGTTTTTTTAAACTATTGTGTTTATTTATCAAAGAAATACATGCTTATAATTAAATACATGCATATATAAATACATGCATATAATACAGAAGTTAGTACTAAATAAAAATGTAACATAGCACCACCATTTCACCTTGTTCTCCCAGTGCTTCTTCTGCAACTCTTTCAGATATTGTGCCCAGCATTGACACATCCCATGTCTCTACATTTGTTGTTGTTCAGTCGCTTCTACGTAGTATACATAAATAGTTCTTGTTGGCTTCATGAGTTGGTGGTATTATCCATCATGCTGTCATGGTATATGAGATTTTCACTCTCTAACACCTTCATCCTACTGGCTTCCATTTCTCCTCTTAATAAACTGAACTTTCAAGTGCAGTCACTATTCAGGGTTTATATTTGACCCTGATGCACAGTGCTGCATGCCTGTGTGTGTGCTAAGTCGTGTCTGACTTTGGGATCCCATGGACTGTAGCCAGCTAGGCTTCTCTGTCCAGGGGCTTCTCCCAGGCAAGAATACTGGAGTGGGTTGCCTTTTCCTCCTCCAGGGTATCTTCTCAACCCAGGGATCAAATCTGGGTCTTCTGTGTCTCCTGCATTGGCAGGCAGATTCTTTATCACTGGACCACCAGGGCAGCCCCACTTGTTATCACTAAAAGCTGTCGAACTTGTGGTTATGGTTTACTATAAGGGTAGGATCATGATGAAAATCAGCCAAAGAAGAGAATCTGAAAGGGTTTGAAATGCAGAGCTTCTGCTAGTCTCTCCTTATGGAGTTAGGACATGATACCCTCCTGGCACTGACTTGGGGAAACATGCATGAAATACTGCCAGCCAAGAAAGATCACCTCAGTTCAAATATCCACAGCTGCTACTGGAGCTCCATTCCATAGTCTTGATTGATCACTTGATCTCCACATGATTTAACTCACTCTCCAGAGCAAGTGGCACTTGTGACTCAAATCTCACCCCTGTCCCAATCATATGGTTGGTCTTTCTGCTGTGGTTAGCTTCTAACTTAAGACTATCAAGTATGGCTAGTCCCTGCCCTAAAAGCAAAGACATTTCTATCAGATATGACATAGATTACCTCCCCCAAACCCAGTGTAAAGATCAGATCTCTTTTTTGGTGTGTGTGTGTGTGTGTGTGTGTGTGCATGTGTGTGCATGTGCACATGCTCAGTTGTGTCCAACTATTTGCAGCTCCACGAACTATAGCCTGCCAGGCTCCTCTGTCCATGGGATACTCTAGACAAGAATACTGGAGTGGGTTGCCATTTCCTCCTCCAAGGGATCTTCCCGACCCAAGGATTGAACCATCCTCTCCTGCGTCTCCTGCCTTGGCAAGCAGGCTCTTTACCACTGAGCCCCCTGGGAAGCCTGATCTCTCCTTAGGCAAGGCCCAAATTGTTACTCCTTACATGGGGTCATTGGTTTTCCCTCTTGTTTCGCTAGAACAAGCACTCAAGAAGCTTTTTCATGTTTAAAAAAAGAGCATCATAAGTGATGCTAGTGATAAGCCTTGACTCGTCTTTCTCTTGAATTAATGCTGCTTTATTCAGGACAGCTGGCTGTCTACAAGAAGGTCAGTTTCTCTCTTGCAACACTACCTTTACTGTCACCTGGGGATTCTCTTCCTTTTCTGTATATTTAGTGTCTGATGCTTTTGGTTTTGCTTTAGCTTTGAATCCTATCTCTTTTGCTCCTCTTCCTCCTCAATTCTTTCTCTATGTCTCCCTGTCTTTGTATCTCCATCTAGCTCATTCTTCCCTCTTTGTTTCTCTCAACACATATTAGAATAATTTCCTAAGCAAAAGTGTCTCAAAAATTTCTCTTTCTCTAGTTTGGTTTATTCAGATAGTGTACCTGTTGCATGAGAACCTCTCTTTGTCAACTTGTGTAACCCTTTGGGGCATTTTCTGAACTTTATGTCTTAATCCTTTGATGATTTTTTTTCCTTTATGCTATTATGTTTTTATTTTATGAGTTATTTTTTTCCCTCTCAATGTTAAATATTTTGTTTTTGTTTCATAGCTGTAATGTCTGTTTTTAAGCCTTTGAGGATATTTTGGAGGGATTTTTCTCCCCTAAATACTTTCTGTTAGTTTCAAGATGCCTTTCTTGTGTGTTCTTTGGTCTCCAACTTTCATAGTGGGAACTTTCTCAAATATCCTACAACCTTCTGCTGTCTGTTCATGTTTAAGGCGAAAGGTCTGGAAGGCTGATTGCAAGTATGGAGTAAAATTAGGCAGGATGTGTGGACTCTTAGCTTTGCCAGTGGATCAGCAGGTAAAGAATCTCCCTGCCGTGCAGGAGACACAGCAGATGCAGATTCGATCTCTGAGTTGGGAAAATCCCCTGGAGGAGGAAATGGCAACCTGCCCCAGTATTCTTGCCTGGAGAATCCCAAGGACATAGGATCCTGAAAGGCTACAGTCCAAAGGGTTGCCAAGAGTGGGACAGGACTGAGTGACTAAACACACACACACGCACACATGCACACACACGCACTCACACACATGCACACACATGGCAGTGACATGGGGGCACCTCTGATGTCAGTATTTTCAAGAGTATGTTTAAGAGTTTGCTACAACAAACCAGTCAATATAACAAAAATGAAGCAAACTCACAGCTATAGAGAAAAAACTAGTGATTACCATAGGGAGACAGAATGGAGGAGGGACTATATAAAGATGGTGGGGTAAGAGGTACAAACTATTAGGTATAAAATAAGCTACTAGGATATATTCTACAACATGCAGAATATAAACAATATTTTATGATAACTATTGATGGAGTATAACCTTTAAAAATTGTGAATCATTCTACTGTACACCTATAACTTGCGTAATGGTGTACAGCAACTGTACTTCCATAAACAAACAAATAAAACAGAATCAAAATCCAACACTCAACAAAAGGTAATGTAAACTCATGACAAAGAAATATCACAATGTTGGTTGCCTTTGGGGCAGGCAGAATGGGAATTCAACTATGTATGTAATGTTTATTTCTCTTTAATAAATAAATTTGAAGGAAATTTTAAAAAGAATGAAGTTTTCTTCTGGGCTGATTACATACATTCCCAGGAGAAGACTCTCCTGGTGCTCTTCCTTAAGAGTCAAGGTTTTACCTGTCTGTGAACTGCATGTTCTCTCCTGAACATTATCACCCTGCTTACTTAACTTATATGCAGAGTACGTCATGAGAAACACTGGGCTGGAGGAAGCACAAGCTGGAATCAACATCGCAGGGAGAAATATCAATAACCTCAGATATGCAGATGACACCACTCTTACGGGAGAAAGTGAAGAGGAACTAAAGAGCCTCTTGTTGAAAGAGAAAGAGGAGAGTGAACAAGTTGGCTTAAAGCTCAACATTCAGAAAACTAAGATCATGGCATCTGGTCCCATCACCTCATGGGAAATAGATGGGGAAACAGTGACAACAGTGGCTAACTTTATTTTTGGGGGACTCCAAAATCACTGCAGATGGTGACTGCAGCCATGAAATTAAAAGATGCTTACTCCTTGGTAGGAAAGTTATGACCAACCTAGACAACATATTAAAAAGCAGAGACATTACTTTGCCAACAAAGGTCCATCTAGTCAAGGTTATGGTTTTTCCAGTGGTCATGTATGGATGTGAGAGTTGGACTGTGAAGAAAGCTGAGCACCGAAGAATTGATGCTTTTGAACTGTGGTGTTGGAGAAGACTCTTGAGAGTCCCTTAGACTGCAAGGAGATCCAACCAGTCCATCCTAAAGTAGATCAGTCCTGGGTGTTCACTGATGCTGAGGCTGAAACTCCAATACTTTGGCCACCTGATGCGAAGAGCTGACTCATTGGAAAAGACCCTGATGCTGGGAGGGATTGGGGGCAGGAGGAGAAGGGGACAACAGAGGATGAGATGGCTGGATGGCATCACCGACTCCATGGACATGGGTTTGGGTGGACTCCAGGAGTTGGTGATGGACAGGGAGGCCTGGCGTGCTGTGATTCATGAGGTCGCAAAGAGTCGGACACGACTGAGCAGCTAACACACACACAGTGTCATTACAGAGTTCTGTTAGCTCCTGCGGTACCGTGAAGTGGATCAGCTGAATGGATACACATACTCCCTCCCTCTTGAGCCTCCCTCCCGCCCTCACCCCGTCCCATCCTTCTAGGTCATTGCCGAGCCCGAGCTGAGCTCCCTGGGCTGTTCAGAGAGTTCCCACTTGCTGTCTGTCTTACATACGACAATGCACGTATGTCAACGCTCATCTCCAGTTCATCCCACCCCATCTCCTACCCCCAGAACCTGTGTCCAAATGTCTGTTCCCTACCTCTGTGTCTCTGCTCCTGCCCTGCACCTTCTCTTCTCCTCCTCCTTCACATTCACTTCCTCTTGCTTCTTCTTTTTCACTGTGGGAGTTGGGAGGTTTAATCTAGGTCCAGTATCTCGGAATCTGCTGCTTACCTGGCAGAACCCTGAACTGTGTTCTTTACTTTCTCCCAGAGTTTCCCAAAGGAATTCTGTTCCAGTTGCCTGTGGAAATCACTTACTGGGTAATGCATCTTTTATCAGCTTTCTTCTCTTTTCCTGTCTCTTACCTTCACTCTTACTGGTCCTTCTTTGTTTTTTTTTTATTTTTATTTTTTATTTTATTTTATTTTATTTTTTTATTAGTTGGAGGCTAATTACTTCACAACATTTCAGTGGGTTTTGTCATACATTGATATGAATCAGCCATAGAGTTACTGGTCCTTCTTTGAATGAACTCCCAAATTCACTTATAATAATTGAATTCTCAACTCTGCCTGCTTCTGAGGGGACCTGGAAGTTTATTTCCCTAGTTATTTCTCTGTATCTTTAATATACTTTACCTACCTTGCTAGTTTTTAGCTAGCCCAGGCTTCCCTGGTGGCTCAGATGGTAAAGAATCTGCTTGCAATGTAGGTCACCTGGGTTCAATCCCTGGGTCGGGAAGATCCCCTGGAGAAGGGAAGGGCCACCCTCTCCAGTATTCTGGCCTGGAGAATTCCATGGACAAGGAGGAGTCTGGTGGGCTTCAGTCCACGGGATCACAAAGAGTGGACACAACTGAGCGACTAACATGTATCCATGTACCCTGTTATTTTTTAGCTAGCTCATACTTATTTGGTATTTATTACTTTTCAAGCTTGGATGGTTAATCTTATCCTTACTGTGTTGGTCACAGCAATGTAGACCGGAGTTACAAGAAACACATTTGATAGCCCTTTTCTTTATGGCAAGCGATTTCCTGCTTCAAGAAGATGGCGTCGCTCCTCATTTAGGAAGCAGACGTGTTGTAAGACATCACTTGATGAAAATGTCCTGAGTTTGTCCATGGCCATCCAATTTTAAAAGCATTTCCAAGTCTCATACTAATTGCTTTTGAATCATCTGTAGCACAACAGCAAAGTGAGAGCAGGGGGATCACAGTCACAAAAAGCCACTAGCTCCTAAAGGAGTAAGGACAGAAAGGCCTTACTCTGTGCAGCTCAGATATTTGGGGCACGTGACATGATCTCTAAAAGCTCATGACATAATAAGGAAAGAACAGATAAAAGCCCAGTTAGATAGATATTTATCCCAGGGCTAGGTAAACAAATTTCTTCCCACCACAGTACAGATTATTGACCTGAAAAATTCACACTGGAAACCGTGCCAGTGTATCAATTGATTTTATTTATCTTTTAAAATCCTCAAAGAGAAACTCCTCTGTAAAGTATTATTACAAAATACCTGTGTTCTATAAAATTACTTAGACAAGCAACCAAATTCCTAGAGTAATACTGATTTTTGTCATTGAATAGTTCTACAATAAGCAATGAGAGCATTTTTAATCACAGCGGTAGACAATATCAATGTTTTCACTCTCTCTACATTTCTTTCCCTCTGACAGCCATAATAGGCAACTTGAAGTATTGAAGGTCTTGGCTCTTCAGTGGCCACTTCACTGCTCTCCAGATTTCTCCTTTTTATTTTATTTCCAACATAAAACAACTCTTTCTATTGTGTCCTCTACACAACTGCCACAGACATTTGGAACCATATGTTCCTGTCTGGTGCACACCATGAACAAGTGCAGAATGTCAAAAATACGGCTTACAGAAAATCCTCCACGACGTGGCGCTGCACCCTAGACAGCGGTGAGATGGAAATCTACCCAGGAAGTTGGGGAACGAGCTCACAGCGGCCTTTTCTCTTTTGGAGTCACCTTGATGATGCTTCTGCCATCTCTGCTCCTGCCTGCGCCTGTCAGGCCTCTTCAGAACCTGACATCAACACTTCAGTGGTAAAAACCAAACGGTTGATATGCAGTGTAGAACCAGATACTTATGGCTTACCACTCTGCCCAGCCCTACACAAACGATAGAAAATCTCTGCTGTACCAACACAACCATCGGCCATCATTAAAACAAATTTTCAAAGGGATTATGTTCTTGCTAGTGGGTACCAGAGGAAACCAAATGACTAAGCAGCTTCAGTGTTTTTGTTCTACATCACAAAGCAGCTTTAGTCTTCCTATGCATGACTTCACCGGCTGCATTGTGCCACTTCTAAATGTACAGTTTTATTTATTAATCTGTTAATTTACCAGTGCTTGTTCTATTCATAACAAGACATGATCACTCTTCTGGGGAACTGAGGAGATGCATGATGATTCAAATATGAACCCAGCATTTTAAGGTCATAAGCTACATTGTTAAATCAGCTTCATGCATTATTTTAAAGCAGAATCAAAACTAACAATTTTTTCTTTGTATTTGTTCATGGCAATACAGCCTTGGTTTCCCTGCTCTCTCTCTGTCTCACTCCTGAAACCATATGCTGCGCTTAGTCGCTCAGTCTTGTCTGACTCTTTGTGACCCCGTGGACTGTAGCCCACCAGGCTCCTCTGTCCATGGGGATTCTCCAGGCAAGAATGCTGGAGTGGGTTCCCATGCCCTCCTCCAGGGGATCTTCTCAACTCAGGGATGAAACCCAGGTATCCTGCATTTCAGGCAGATTCTTTATTGTCTGAACCACCAGGGAAGCCCAAGATTACTGGAGTGGGTAGCCTATCCCTTCTCTAGGGGATCTTCCCCACCCAGGAATTAAACTGGGGTCTCCTGCATTGCAGGCAGATTCTTTACCAGTGGAGCTACCAAGGAAGCCTCCTGAAACCATATATGATCCTATAAATTCAGATGTTCCTGCCTGTCTCCTTCATGTTTGATTTTCAAGTCATATTTATTCTACTTATATAAATGGTTGTGGTTGGCTTTAAGAAGATACAGCATGCATCCCTAAAAATAAAATGGTTGTTGTTCTATTACCATTATTCCCCATTTTTCTGCATCTAGAGAAAAGAAGGAGTGAGAGAGAGGCAGAAAGATCCAAGCATTCAGTAAAAGACAAATATTATATATAACAATGTGTGAATTTAGGCCATAAAAATACACAATGGAGATTTCTTATTTAGTAGCAGCAAGCTGTGGGCCCTGGAGAGTGCAATAATAAAACTGTCCAAAGTCACAAATACTGTATATAGTTAGTCATGGGTGGTGTCATTTGCTTCAAAATAGACTTTTATTTTGCCTTTCTTTCCCTTAACCACATTCAAAATTAGAGAGGAATGATGAGAACCAGCAGGAAGACAGAGCAAACAGCTAACAGAATCAGGGGAGTTTTCAAACAGCCAGCTAAATTCATTGCACATCTCAACCACAGAAATATTTCAGGTGACTCTGTTTTTGACAAAACGTGGGAACCACAGGATCCACAACACATACAAGCAAAACTCAACAACTCTAATAATAGTTACAGAAGTGAAAACCAATTTGGATAAAATAAGACATTGACTCAAGTCCTCTGAGAGAGGATTTTTTAAAACAAAGTTTACAAAAATCTCATTTTGCCTTCTGGGAATTGCCTTTCTGTCTACACCTTGACTCTTTTGCTGGATTTCCTTGTTAAGGGGAGAATTCTCTTGCACCATTTCTTCCCCGTCTGACATCATGAAATGTGATATATATGTTTTTCTTTTTTTTATCATAAGGTGACTAAAAGGCTATTTCAGGCTCTAGCTATTGACTGAGCATGTACTTTGTAGCCCACCTTCCCTGAGAATTACATGGATCACTTTAATGTGTGGTACGAGTGAATTCAGGAATCCATGGTCTTTACTGTCTCAGTGTGTGTGTGTGTGTGTGTGTGTGTGTTGTGTGTGTGTGTCTGTGTGTGTCTATGTGTGTTAGTCACTCATCATGTCTGACTGTTTGCGACCCCATGAACTATAACCTGCCAGGATCTCTGTCCATGAAATTCTAAAGGCAAGAATATTGAAGTGGGTTGCCATGCCTTCCTCCAGGGAATCTTCCTGACTCAGGGGTTGAACTCAGGTCTCCTGCATTGCAGGCAGATTCTTTACTGTCTGAGCCACAAAGGAAGCCCCTCAATGCCTATACTTGCTCTAATAATATATCCAGAAGGTGGCAAATAAAAGTAACAACCTTAGTGTCTAGCAGCCCATCCTCTAAGACAGGAGAAACCTGTATGAAATTAGTTTAAGTATTCTTTTATATTATATAGGCCTCTTATACTACGGTTGAAGTCCATCAGTTTAGGAGACTGCTTTGTGCTAACATTATTTTCAGAATGCATTGGATGGTTCTCCTCCATGGGTGCCAACTACCTGTTTCTTTACTGAACTTAATATTTGAATCATGTTTGTCCCTCTTGTTTTTCTCAAGCTACATGAAAAGTGAAACTGTTAGTCATGTTAGTCATGTCTGAGTCTTTGCAACCCCATGGACTGTTTGTAGCCCACCAGGCTCCTCTGTCCATGGAATTCTCCCGGAAAGAATATTGGAGTGGGTTGCCATTCCTTTCTCAAGGAGATTTTCTTGACCCAAGGAGCAAACCTGGATCTCCTGCACTGCAGGCAGATTCTTTACCGTCTGAGCCACCAGGGAAACCTGTGCTTTGTTAATTTGGAAAATAATAAAATGGGCAAACAATTATTTTTCAAGAGCCAATAAAAAGAATGACCACATAGTTGTAGACATCAAGACTTGTGGCGCATGGCCAGGAAAGCAGGTTACGGAATGAAGTCCCTTTGTTCCGTGCCTGTGTATCTGCTGGGCACATTGTGTCTGTTGGCTGGCTGGACCTCAGCCTTCTCTTGTTAAATGAAGCAGCTGAGGTCAGTGTTCTTTAAGGTCTTTTTGTTCCCAACTTTCTATCTAGAGTCTCTGGTTTCCTTGTCTTACCAGTTTGCTGCTTCTACTCATCAGGTGCCACAAATCTGACATGGTCAATTTTGGGCAACAGTAAGTTCACTATGGTTGCAATGTGGGAAACAGCCTGAAAGGGTGGATGAGGTTGGGGAAGACACAAGTAATAGACGAATGCAGTAATACTTGAGTACATTGATGGGGGCATGATTTCATGATGTGGGATAGAGGTGGATGGAGTTAGAGGGTTTATGTCCTATTAAGCTGCCTGGAAGCAGCTTTACTGATTTGGATTTAGTGAGTGAGGAGAGAAGAGATGTCAAGGTAACACTCAAGCTTCTGGTTTCAGTAATCAGTTCAGCATGGGCACCCTTCACTTGGATGGAGTATCAGCTTTGGGGAACAAAGATACAGCTTGTTTTTGAACGTGGTAATTTGAAATCTCTTTGGGACATAGTTACCTGTACACTTGAAGATTATAACCTTCACCCAATACGTAGCTGAGGCCTATCTCACAGCACCTAGAAAAAAATTCAAATCCAAAAATAATTTCAAGGGACTTCCATGGTGGTCCAGTGGTTAAGACTCTGTGCTGCCATTTCGAGGGGCACAGGTTCAATTCCTGGTTGGGGATCTAAGATCCCACATGTTGTACAGCATGGACAATTTTATTTTTAATGGTAATAATAAATAAAGATCTAGTACAAAAAAACAACAAAAATAATTTAAATAATTTTGAAAAGCAATTTAAATTTTTATGGAGGTTTCATTGGAAAGATAGCAAAATGGAGTTACACTGTATTTCACGTATTAAAATTTCTTACTTTAATATACTTAACTTCTTAGTAAACTTTAACAACAAAGTCATCTCTTGGTGGTGGTGTTCAATCGCTCAGTCGTGTCTGACTCTCTGTGACCCCATGGACTGGAGCACGCCAGGCCTCCCTGTCCATTACCATTTCCTGAAGTTTGCCCAAGTTCATGCCCATTGAGTCGGGGATGCCATCCAGCCATCTCATCCTCTGATTGCCTCTTCTCCTTTAACCCTCAGTCTTTCCCAACATTAGGGTCTTTACTAGTGAGTTAGCTTTTTGCATCAGGTGGTCAAAGTAGTGGAGCTTCTGCATCAGTCTGTCCAATGAATAATCAGGGTTGATTTCTCTTAGGATTGACTAGTTTGATCATCCTTACTATACGCCTTTCTCTGAATCTCAACTCCCTGTAGCAATTCTAATCATGTTTTTTTTTCTCTCTTTTAAAAAAATTCTCCCTTTTTCCTCTTAGCACCATCTTCTAAATTGCCAAAATTTTGCATTCTTCATTCAACTAGGCATGAAGCACAGGAACCAGTCATGGTCTTGGTGTTTCAATGCATCTTGTCACACTTCTCAATTTTATTAGTAAGCACATTATATTCTTATTAATCATATATCAGTCTTCTCTATTCCTCTATTTGTTGTTGAGCCCCTGAGGGACATGGCTAATATTTTGGTTTTTTTATGTAATCCTATTTGGGTTAGGCTTATATTAGGTAGGAAAAAACATATTTATTTGTTAAAAATATATTTAGGCATTAGCTAATATTTTCTGGGAGGGATTGGGGGCAGGAGGAGAAGGGGATGACAGAGGATGAGATGGATGGATGGCATCACCAACTCGATGGACATGAGTTTAAGTAAACTCCAGGAGTTGGCGATGGACAGGAAGGCCTGGCGTGCTGCAGTCCATGGGGTCACAAAGAGTTGGACAGGACTGAGTGACTGAACTGAGCTGACCTGAATATTTTCAAACCATACTTTTTTCATGAAATATCCCTGAACTTCCCAGATTGAAATAATCTCTCCCATACAGGTTCCCAAAATGTATTGCTTTTACATCTGTTTTTTGAATTCCACTTATCACAGGCTATGCCATATTAAGGTAATTTCAAACATATTGTGTCTCTATTATAGTAGTTGAAGTATATTAGTCTTTGTATTACCAACATGCATACTATGATTTAACTATATCAGGTGTTCAAAAAGCAGTTTTTAAGTGCACTTGAGAAGAGATAAATGAACGCATAACTGGGGTTTTAGGTGTATGGCTATGTGCTGTCTATGATATCAATCTTTTCTCTCTCTGTATATGAAACACATCAGGGCTTCCCTGGTGTCTCAGCGATAAAGAATTGACCTGCCAATGCACAAGACGTGGGTTCAATCCTGGGGTCAGGAAGATCCCCTGGAAAGGGAAAGGGCAACCCACTGCAGTATTCTTGCCTGGGCAATCCCATGGAAGGAGGAGCCTGGTGGGCCACAGTGCATGGGGCTGCAGAAGGGGCAGACATGACATAGACGCTGCTGCTGCTGCTGCTAAGTCGCTTCAGTAAAACACAACTGATTCTGATCATTAATCTGTACTATGTCCACTCTGTTTTATTTTGCTTGAAAACAGGGAATGTTTCTTTTCATAGGTCATATCCTTGAATTACATTTCCTACTTACATATTTTGCTGATGCTAACTGCTTAAAATATGTCTATTGAACAAAACCATACAATCACAGTCCTATAAGCTATTCAGTCCACGATCACAGAAGGTCATCCTCAAATGTGAGAAATAAGCACCCGTAAGTAGTTGAGCTTAAGATAGGAAACCCTTCCTAAGTGAACAATGCAAAGAAATAGAGGAAAACAATAGAATGGGAAAGACTAGATATCTCTTCAAGAAAATTAGAGATACCAAGGGAATATTTCATGCAAAGATGGGCTTAATAAAGGACAGAAATGGTATGGACCTAATAGAAGCAGAAGATATCAAGAAGAGGTGGCAAGAATACACAAAGGAGTAAACTAAACAAAAAAGATCTTAATGGCCCAGGTAACCATGATGGTGTGATCACTCACCTAGAGCCAGACATTCTGGAGTGCAAAGTCAAATGGGCCTAAAGAAGCATCAATACGAACAAAGCTAGTGTAGGTGATAGAATTCCAGATGAGCTATTTCAAACTGTAAAAGATGATGCTGTAAAAGTGCTGTACTCAATATGCCACAAATTTGGAAAACTCATCAGTGGCCATGGGACTGGAAAAAATCAGTTTTCATTCTAATCTCAAAGAAAAGCAAGGCCAAAGAATGTTCAAACTACCACACAATTGCATTCATTTCACACGCTATTGCAACTGAGTGTTATACATGCAATATTTTTATTTTCACAAAGGAGATACCTGAAGAAGATATCTTAAAAAGTAATTACTCTTTTATTCATTCAGGTTATGGAAGATATACTTCTCAGTAGAACTATAAAGAAAAGAGCCATAACCTAGAATCTTACCACCCAGAGGCCAACTTTGGGAAGTTTTCATTTTGTAACAATAGTTAACATAGTAAAAAGCTTTCCTTGATTTTTCTTTGAAATTCTAGTATATAAATTATATCCATTGAGAGTGTAGATGCTCTAATATCCTTATACAGTGGTTTTAAACATGTGCTCAGATCTAAATTAGTATTTATAATTTTGCTTAAACTTATACTGGAGAAGGAAATGGCAACCCACTCCAGTATTCTTGCCCGGAAAATCCCATGGACAGGGGAGCCTGGTGGGCTACGGCCCATGGGGTTGCAAAGAGTGGGACACGACTGAGCGACTTCACTTCACACACTAGCAAAGTAATGCTCAAAATTCTCCAAGTCAGGCTTCAATAGTACATAAACTGAGAACTTCCAGATGTTCAAGCTGGATTTAGAAAACACAGAGGAACCAGAGATCAAATTTCCAACATCCATTGGATCATAGAAAAAGCAAGATAATTCCAGAAAGACATCTACTTCTGCTTCATTGACTACGTTAAAGCCTTTGACTGTGTGGATCACAATAAACTGTGGAAAATTCTTAAAGAGATGGGAATATCAGACCACCTACTTGCCTCCTGAGAAATCTGTATGCAGATCAAGAAGCAACAGTTAAAACTTGACATGGAACAACACACTGGTTCCAAATCAGGAAAGGAGTACATCAAGGCTGTATCTTGTCACGCTGCTTATTTAACTTTTATGCAGATTACATCATGCAAAATGCTGGGCTGGACGAATCACAAGCTCAAATTGAGATTGTCAGAAGAAATATCAATAACCTCAGATATGTAGATGACACCACCCTTATGGCAGAAAGTGAAGAAGAACTAAAGAGCCTCTTGATGAAGGTGAAAGAGGAGAGTGAAAAAGCTGGCTTAAAACTCAATATTCAAAAAATGAAGATCATGGCCTCTGGTCCCATCGCTTCATGAAAATAGATGGGGAAACAATGGAAACAGTGAGAGACTTAATTTTCTTGGGCCCCAAAAGAAACTGCAGATGGTTACTGCAGCCATGAAATTAAAAGACACTCACTCCTTGGAAGAAAAGCTATGACCAACTTCGACAGCATATTAAAAAGCAGAGACATTACTTTGCCAACAAAGGTCTGTCTAGTCAAAGCTGTGGTTTTTCCAGTAGTCATGTATGGATGTGAGAGCTGGACTATAAAGAAAGCTGAGCACCGAAGAATTGATGCTTTTGAACTGTGGTGTTGGAGAAGACTCTTGAGAGTCCCTTGGACTGCAAGGAGATCCAACCAGTCCATCCTAAAGGAGATCAGTCCTGGGCGTTCATTGGAAGGACTGATGCTAGAGCTGAAACCAACACTTTGGCCACCTGATGCGAGGAACTGACTCATTTGAAAAGACGCTGATGCTGGGAAAGATTAAAGGCAGAAGGAGAAGGGGACGACAGGGAATGTGACTGTTGGATGGCTTCAGTGACTCCACGGACATGAGTTTGAGCAAGGTCCAGGAGTTGGTGATGGACAGGGAGGCCTGGTGTGCTGCAGTCTGTGGGGTTGCAGAGTTGGACGCGACTGAGCAACTGAACTGAACTGAAGTAGTTGAACAAAGTTTGTAACATCTTTGAGGAATAAGGGGCAAAAGCTACTAGGAAAACCAGTGACAGTGTCTTGCTCTACAGGATGTTGCTTATTCTCAAGAACATGTTTAATTCCTGCCCTGCCACAGGTACCATTTTTCTAGTTTCCACATAAATGCATTAATATATGGTATCTATTTTTCTCTTTCTGATTTCACTTTCACTCTGTTTGAAAGTCTTTAGGTCACCCACACTCTTTAGAAAACAGACTTTTGGACACAGTGGGGAGAAGGGGAGAATAGGGAATAGGACAAATTGGGAGCATAACATTGACATAAATGTCAATCTATTTATCTATCTATCTATCTATCTATCTGTCTGTCTATATACTATCATGTGTAAAATAGATAGCTAATGGGAACCACAGGAAGCTCAGTTCAGTCCTCTGTCATGACCTAAATTGGTGGACTGGGGCAGTGAGACTCAAGAGGAAGAGTATATATGTATACATTTAGCTGATTTATGTATACATATACACTTCCTTGTATTACAGAAGCTAACACAACATTGTAAAGCGATTATGTATGCTCAGTTGCTGCAGTAGAGTCCGACTCTGTGTAATCCCATGGATGATAGACCCCCGGCTCCTCTGTCCGTGGGGATTCTCCATGCAAGATTACTGGAGTGGTTTGACATGCCCTCCTCCAAAAGCAATTATACTTCAGTAAAAAAAGCAAAGAATGTGTCTAAGACTTTGGATCTGTTCACAAGGAATTTTTAAAAAATAAATATCAATACTTGGTTGCACTAACTTGCGTGTTTATTTATTTATTTTTTTACAATATGTACATTTGACTTTTTTTCTCATTGGGTTAAGTGCTGTAGCAAGTGTACAAGTCTTATCTTACATAGCACCTGCAAGGAATTTTAAGCATTTTAATCTTTCATTGAAAAAAAAAAAACCACATTACCAACTTTAAAGTGTAAAACACCTCTGGAACATTATATGGAAATGGTTTAACTGTACCAAAACAAACCTTCACAGAAAATGAGAAATTTTCCTTTAATTAGAATGACAGCGGGAGTTTAGGAAGATAGAATTTAATGTAATTAAAATTGGAAAATCATTATTTAACAAGAATCATGCTACATTTCTTGAAGAAAATACAATGAGGATCTTTTAATTTCAGATGAGTCAATAATTTTATTTTTATGTCTCTCCTGAGTCTCTTCTAATTAAACGAGTATGGAAGATAAATTTAAGGAAGCATTCTACACTTTCCTAGTCTCATTTGCAGTCGTTTGCTTGGGAAGTGTTTTCACAACATTAAGGTAAATTTTTTTAAAAAAGAAAAATACTTGAAGAACACATGAATATGGGGAACCAAGACTATTGAAGAAGCAATAGAGCTTCCAGGAATGAGGAATTCATTCAGTAAAGAATGAAAAATGTAGCTGCACCAACTCATTATATATTCATTGCTGCTTATTCACTTATTGGCATTTTTAAGTTATCAAATAAAGTTTATCATGAGCTTATCCTGAACTTACACACTGTATTCACGTGGTGTATTTAAAGTTACAGGGTGTATTTTGCTATTGTATGTTAGGTTTTACAGCTTCAATTCTCCTAATCAAACATAAATTTAAGGAGCTC
Source organism: Cervus elaphus (assembly GCF_910594005.1). Classification (NCBI taxonomy): domain Eukaryota; kingdom Metazoa; phylum Chordata; class Mammalia; order Artiodactyla; family Cervidae; genus Cervus; species Cervus elaphus. The sequence continues at coordinate 7,990,285 of NC_057845.1, read as the reverse complement.
AGATTATTAAACAGAGAAAAAGCTCATATAACAATTGTTCTACTCTGTGTCAGGAAGGGAAAAATGCTATAAAATAAACTGTTTTTTTTAATCACATATTAAATAAGAAAAAACATTTTTGAGGAGAATGAATTAGTTGGGTACCAGTGGTAAGAAGGGAGTTTTTAATTTGTTGCAATAATTACACCGTGTGCTTCCCAGGTGGCACAATGGTAAAGAATCTGCACAATGGTAAAGAATCCTTCTACCAATGCAGGAAACTCAGGAGACACAAGTTTGATCCCTGGGTTGGGAGGATCTTCTGGAGGAGAAAATCGCAATCCACTTCAGTATTCTTGCCTGAAAAATTTCATGGACAGGGGAGCCTGGCAGTAACGTTAGAGCCCATAGGATCACAAAGAGTTGGAGGCGACTGAGCATGCACACAGGCAGTTACACCAAAGATATGGATTTAAACGTGAATTTCCATCATTACTGATGGGGTATGATGCATGATAGGGAGAGTTTTGAACCTGGAATTTCTCCTCTGCAGCTACTTTGCCAGAAGTCATAATGGAAATTAATGTTTAATGAGTTTAGTCTGCACTGGTTATTTTATATGTATTATCCTTTTAAATCCTCTGAGCTAGATTATATCATTTTATCATCATCTCCATTTTTCAGAGGAGGGTTTGGCAGCAAGGAAAAGTTAAGCAAACTACCCGGGATCACTTAGCCAATAAGATGCGGAGTCAGGATTCAAATGAAATGGTCTAATTTATGAACTTGTGCTCTCTAGAATGTAACATTCTGCACTCTAGATGTATGTTTGTATACTGTTATTGATGATTTCTGTATTGTCTCTATATAAAACCCTCTCTTCCTCTGATTATGCATCTGGTGTTAATTCAGTTTTATTTTACTTGAAATCAAGAACCATTTCTTTTTTCAAATTTTGCATCCTTTAGATACACCTCCTACTTCCACATTTACCTAATGCTAATGCTTACTCCTTGGAAAGAAAGTTATGACCAACCTAGACAGCATATTAAGAAGCAGAGACATTACTTTGCCAACAAAGGTCCGGCTAGTCAAGGCTATGATTTTTCCAGTAGTCATGTACAGATGTGAGAGTTGGACTATAAAGAAAGCTAAGCGCCGAAGAATTGATGCTTTTGAACTGTGGCGTTGGAGAAGACTCTTGAGAGTCTCTTGGACTGCAAGGAGATCCAACCAGTCAATCCTAAAGGAAATCAGTCCTGAATATTCACTGGAAGGACTGATGTTGAAGCTGAAACTCCAATATTTTGGCTGCCTGATGTGAAGAACTGGTTCACTTGAAAAGACCCTGATGCTGGGAATGATTGAAGGCCAGAGGAGAAGGGGATGACAGAGGATGAGATGGTTGGATGGCATCACCGACTCAATGGACATGAGTTTGAGTAAACTCCGGGAGTTGGTGATGGACAGGGAGGCCAGGTGTGCTGCAGTCCATGGGGTCGCAAAGAGTCAGACATGACTGAGCAACTGAATTGAACTGAATGCATGCTAATAAGTAGGTAGAGCCAAGATTTAAGCCAAGTAATCCAACCCACCTGACCTTGTGTTCTTCAGCACTAGGCACCACCACCCAAGAGAAACAATGTATCTCTCTGCTTCAGTCTCCTTATCTGTAAAACAGAACAGGGAGAGTTAGGTGGTATTTAAGGACTTAGTCATCTTGATAGCTTAGTCATCACATGTAGTAGATATGCTGAGCTAACACAGGGCTAAGGAAAACAGACCTCTGTATGGGGCTTCCCTGGTGGCTCAGATGGTAAAGAATCCACTTACAATGAAGGAGATTTGTGTTACATCCCTGGATCAGAAAGATCCCCTGGAGAAGGGAATGGCTACCCATTCCAGTATTCTTGTCTGGAGAATTCCGTGAACAGAGGAGCCTGGCGGTCTACAGTCCATGGGGTTGCAAAGAGTCAGACAAAACTGAGTGACTAATGCTTTCACTTTTATGGAAAGGAATAATAAATATTGATTTACCAGAACGCTCAGTGGTTGGGGCTGGTCTTGGTTTCCATTCTCACAGATTCTTACCCTGGGTCAAGGATTTGGATGTAAGAAGTTTGGGAGATTATTCCAGTTGTGCTAGTAGCAAAGTGGAATGATAAGAAGGAGATATGGATTGTTAATATGATGTATATTAGGAAGCAAGTCGCTCAGTCTTTCTGAGGAACTCTCAGAAAAGCACAGAACACAACTAGAGAGTTCTATTACCAACAGGGTTGCTGCTGGGAGACTTATTTGTGTCCACATGAACTTGCTTAACACAGAGGCTAGTTTGGCTTTGCCTGTAGATAGAATCTGCTCAGGAGACCAGAGGAAATACCCAGGCAAAGCAGTGTAGGAGCTCTGGCCATTCAAAGTTAGACCTGCTCACAGTGAAGAAGAAGGGCAAATAGATATACCTGGAATGTTTTCCACAAGAGTATGCTGACATTTCCAGTGGTCATGTACAGATGTGAGAGTTGGACCATAAAGAAGGCTGAGCACTGAAGAATTGATTCTATTGAATTGTGGTGCTGGAGGAGACTCTTGAGAGTTCCTTAGACTGCAAGGAGATCAAACCAGTCAATCTTAAAGGAAACCAGGCCTGAGTATTCACTAGAAGGACTGATGCTGAAGCTGAAGCTCCAATGCTTTGGGCACCTGATGGGAAGAGCCAGCTCATTGGAAATGTCCCTGATGCTGGGAAAGACTGAAGGCAGGAGGAGAAAGGGATGGCAGAGGATGACATGGTTAGATTAGCATCAGTGGACATGAGTTTGAGCAACTTCCAGGAGATATTGGATGACAGAATGGAAAGGCATGCTATGGTCCACAGGGTCACAAAGAGTCAGACAAGACTCAGTGACTAGACAACAACCTGCTGACTAACTTAAATTTTAGATGAAGAGTTACCCCAAAACATTTGTTTATTTGATTTCAGGTTTGGTCTTGGTAGAGTTCAGTTTATTTTCTGAATCAGTACAATCGTCTTCCTTATTTCAGTAAAGAGAGTGTAAAGGACACAATTGAACCTCTTTGATAATAAAGTCTCTTGTCATCACTCATTGCCATTACTACGACAAGTTTGAGTGTTTTCGTTCTACTTGAGAAAATGGTTTCACACAGTGTGATGCCTCAGAGAAATACTTTATGATGAGTTCTCTGCAAGTACAATGGAAGAATTTAGAAGCCCAAATGATGGCTGTTATCTTTTTCTGCCTGGACTTGGAGAAATGCACTGAACACAACTGCAGTTGTAACTCTTTGAGAGCAATGATTTCCAACCTTTTTCTGTTCTGTCCCAGAGTACCTAGGAGCACCATAAATAACTCAGGTGGAAAGCAACACATAAAAACAACTGCTAACAAAATCCAGAATCAATACAAATTTAATTTGATTTCCAAAATGTAGATATAGCAGGAAACACGTTTTAGGAAGCCGTTTGTCTAATGAAATAAAACCAAAATAATAGGTGCTATAATTTGCAAAGCTGGCTAGCAACTGCTTTATTGAGCCAAGAAAGAATGAAAAACATGGACCCAGAAACTTCATGAGGGGAATATATATGTAGTAATCAAAACTGGTGTAGAGCCAAAAAAGAAATTCACTGGGGGTGCAGGAGGAAACGGGCAACAGGCTCCACCTTGAAAGCAGGACTCCCATCTTGGGCCGGACTGTGGACTTTGAGCTCTATGCCCAGTATCTATGGAAACAACATGCCAACTGGAAAACAGGGCCCCCAGAAGGAAGAGCCCCAGGGCTGTCCATCGCCTAAAAGGGTACCCTAATTATCTGTGCAACCGAATAGAATCAGGCATTCTATTATGCTTATTGGGGTAGGACCACAGGCCTATTGATTATTCTCCAATATTAACTACCTAGGCTTAAGGGATAGGAATCACAGGTTAACTTTGATTGCATCTTTCTTTTCCTTTGTTCAGACTAGTTTCAGGGAATTTGGGGAGGTGGGTTTTGGCATGTACAATTAGGGTATATAAGGGTTTCAGAAAACCTGGTTGGGGTCCTTGGCTAAGAGGAGTCTCTGGCTTGGGCCCGCTGGTGTAATGAACCGCACTCCACGGGAGCGAGAAGAGGAATCATTACAGACAAGAACTGTTTTTTTTCTGTGACCTCCACATTTATTTCTCTAGAAAATCAGTGTCGTTGTTCTTGCACCTCTCCACTTATTAATAAATTTATTTTGTTTTATGAGGAGCTCTCTCTCCCCATATCTCTTTCCTTCCTAACTGGTATAGGGGAAGAAGACAACTATTATTACAGAAGTTTCTCTCTCTTGCACTCCTAAACATTTTCTAATGTTCTCAGAAGAGATGTTCTGGGAAAAGCCATAGACTTTTCTCCGTATTTCCTGCTTTGGTCCTTTCAATGAATTTATGAAATGCTACCTAATTTTCTTGCCATATTATTTTTCAGGATCCTTCCAGATGGAAACTAATTGAATCTTAAAGTTGGAGATAAAATTTTGTTTTGAAAATGCTTAAAGGATATGAAATATATTGATAAGGGATAGTATGGCATCTTTAATGCCAGTATTATTTTAACTTGAAATTGTTTCAGTTTGTTTTTGCAGGCCTCTTAGACTAAGTCATTTAAATTCCTAACAGAAAACAAATATTTCAGTTTATATTGGCAGCATCTCTTTGGAAGAGATGGCTACTGTTCACTGAAATCTTTTCTCACCTTCCTCTGTATGAAATTTGTAACTAGAAATATGCCTGCCCAGGGAAAATTTATGTTTCATGGGCCCTCTTGAAACTGCTTTAGTCATACGGGTCATATAGTCAAGTTCTTGCCAGTGGAATTTAAGCAGATGTGATGGGTTCTAATTCTAGTTCTAAAGGTTAGAAAATCGGGCATCCCTGTCTCTGCCCCTTGTAAGAAGCATAGCTTTGAACATTTAGATGAGGAAAATGCCTAAGAGCAAGAAAATTTTAAAAACTGAGAAAACCCTGGACATTAAGTGACTGCCTGGACCAAACCGTTCTGCCGATCTACAATGTTTACTGCTGGAAGTTATGTGAGGGAAAAATAAACTTGCTTTCTTTAACTCTGTATTTTAGGGCCACATTGTTATAACAGCTTTGTCTTCACACTAACTAAAGCATTCCTCAATCTGGAGAAATGTTTAACCCCTGAAACCACAGCAATTATCTCAAAAAGACCTGATACTGCTTGTCAGACAAAGGCGGTCAGTGAGCACAGAGCTGGTTGGAGCAGCTCTATACATTAAACTTTTGCTGCTGACACTTAAGAAAACAGCATAAAGGATTTTTTTTCCCTACCAAATGAAAAACATCACTGATTTGAAAGTAACTTAAGAAGAGCTTTAAATCTCAAAAGCAAATGATAGTATTTCCATAATTTGTGTGCTTATGGATTGTCCTACAAATATTCCAGTGGTAAGAGTGGGAAATTAATATCATATATATATATAAAAATATAAATATATATATATATATATATACATATATATACATATATATATACATATATATATATATATATAAAATGAAGTGAAAGTGTTAGTCACTCAGTTGTGCCTGACTCTGCCATCCCATGGACTGTAGCCCTCCAGGCTCCTCTGTTTATGGAATTCTCCAGGCAAGAATACTGGAGTGGGTTGCCATTCCCTTCTCCAGGGGATCTTCCCAACCCAGGAATCGAACCCGAGTCTCCTGCATTGCAGGCGGATTCTTTATTGAGTGAGCCACCAGGGATTGAATCTCATTTAATGTCATGATGATCATAAGATTTTGAAGTTATCAATCTAATATAGGCTTGGCAAAGATGAGACAGTTTTGGGAGGATGAGGAGGATAATAGTGGCAGATAAGGAAGAAAGGTAACAAGAAATAAATGAAGACAATATGAAGAGGAAAAAATGTGTTTGCAGGTATGATCACTTGCAAAGCAAAAGGAAAACAAAGAGAATGAAGATAAACAATTGCTTATCTGATAAGTGAGGATTTGCTTAAGCCATAGAATTGCTTGAGGCTGGAAAAAGGGGCAATGGCTGGTGGCTCTGTGTCCTTGGGCTGGCATGTCAGATCTCCAAGGAATGTCTTCTTTTTTTTTCATTTACTTTTATTAGTTGGAGGCTAATTACTTTACAATATTGTAGGGTTTTTGCCATACATTGACATGAATCAACCATGGATTTACATGTGTTCCCCATCCTGAACCCCCCTCCCACCTCCCTCCCCATCCCATCCCTCTGGGTCATCCCAGTGCAGCAGCCCTGAGCACTTGTCTCATGCATCCAACCTGGACTGGGGATCTGTTTCACATATACATGTTTTGATGCTATTCTCTCAGATCATCCCACCCTCGCCTTCTATAGAACAGACTTTTGGACTCTATGGAATGTCTTCTTGAATGGCTGTAGTCATAAAATTTGAATGCTTGTCAGATCTATTGTATTAGTTTCCTAGGTAACTGTAACAAATGACCTCAACCTAGGTGGCTTAAAACAACTGAAATTTATTGTCTCACATCTCTGGACTTCCCAGGTGGCGCTAATGGCAAAGAATCCCGTAGAATCCGTCTGCTAATGCACAGGAGACGCAGCAGCCGCGAGTTTGATCCCTGGGTTGGGGAGATCCCCTGGGAGAGGAAATGGCAACCCACTCCAGTATTCTTGCCTGGAGAATCCCAGGGACAGAGGAGCCTGGTGGGCTACCGGTCATGGGGTCGCAGAGTCAGACAGGACTGAGTGACACCCACAACTCTGGAGGTTGGAAATCTGAAATCAAGATGCTTGCAGGCATGTACACTTCAGATCTTCTAGAAGAGGGTCCTTCCTTGTCTCTTGCAGCTACTGGTAGTACCAAGTGAGTTGTAAATCCTCGGCATATGGCAAGCAACCCCAATCCTTGCCTCTGACTTCACATGACCGTCTTCTCTTGGGGTCGGTCTGTCCCTGTATCTTCACACACGCTTCTCTACTCTTCTTTGTAAGGCCACATCCCCTCTGTGTCTCCTGCCTGTGTGTCTTTCCTTTTATGGGGACACCAGTCATATTGGACTAACTCATAGTAAATTAATCAACTGCATCTTCAATTAACTAATTGCATCTTCGATGACCCTATTTTCAAATAAGGTCACCATCTGAGGTACTGGGACTTACCCACATATCTTTTTACTGGAGACACAGTTTAACATATACACTCATAATAGGGGCTGAAGTTTCCAAAATGGAAAATAATACTCTACTAAGGTTGGTTTATTTTTAGTTCTCCTTTTTCATATATTAAAGAACTAAAAATCTAACTTTATAGCACACTAAAAATAAGTTAAAATACGTTGCTAAGAGCTAGTCATTTTTACTTTTAGATAAAAGCAAAAATGGGCCCAAAATTCTAAAAAATTGTTTTCACTGTCAATTCAGTGAATTCTTTATGTTCAAGCTCTCTTCCTTTCTTAGAAATGGCACTGAAGAATGAGTGAACCCAGTGAAAAACGATTTGGACCCTCTGCAATCAAATTGTACGTGGCAAATAAAAGAACATCAATGTACTTTCTAAAAATACTGTGTGTAAAGAATCATATCCATAGCATATAGACATCAAAGCTGCCAAGGCCACAAATAAAAATCCTACTGTAATAGGTTAAACCTTTTATTTCTTAATGACTCCTTAACTGATTTCTAAATAAAGCAGTCTAAAACATCTCATAAGTTTTTCCAACATTTACAAATATCAAAGGCTAATAGCAGCAGATTATTTCATCTTTTTGGCCTTCATGTATTCTATTTGACTTTTTTTTTATGTGCTTTAAATCTTTACAGGTGCTTTGAAATAAAAAGATCTTCCATCTATTCTCTGTTTCCCAAAACAGCTTTATTTATGTGGGAACCAGTGAGAATTTGGGCAAACTTTCCTTTTCATGAAACTGGTGAGAGTTTTGACAATCTGGCTGCTAGCCTGAATTTTGTGGCACATCTGTAGTTATAAATATAGAATTTCAATTATGTAAATCACCTTGGCAATGTCTTTTTAAAAGTTAAAACAGAACACTGTAGTTTATCTCCTGTATACTTTAGTAATACTCTTATGATTTAGCTTCGTGCTATCAAAATCAAATTAAAAGCTACATTACATACCAGTTTTTTAAATTATTTTTAGAGAGAGGCTTTATAAAATCTTTGAGTTTCTTCAGATTAAAGAAAAAAAAAGAAAAGAGACTACCTCATTGAGTTAAATGTTTAGGAAAAAAAGAAAGGAAAAAAATTCTTATCTCTATCTTGCTACTTTCTTTAATATTATAATCTAAAACACAAACAATAGCATAAAAACAAGATTAACTGTTTCACTGTGCTAAGTCACTTCAGTCATGTCTGACTCCCCCTGTGGACTCTAACCTGCCAGGTTCCTCTGTCCATGAGATTCTCCAGGCAAGAATATTGGAGTGGGTTGCCATGCCCTTCTCCAGGGGATCTCCCCAACCCAGGGATTGAACTGGATGGAGTCTTTTATATCTCCTGCAATGGCAATTGGGTTCTTTACCACTTGGTATCACTTGGGAAGCCCACAGCTTCAGTATAGAATCACAATTCACTATAAGCAAATTAATTTTTTTCTCTTTACAACTTATGTCAGCAGTTACCAATGCATTATCTACTTGAGAACAGTGATAGGATTTCATTTCCTCCCATTTCTCTTTGAAATTACCTATGGGGAGAGGTGTCTTTCAAATTTGAATCCCCAGCAAAGATCCTGGCATATATTAGATGCCCATAAATGTGTAAATTAGAGGCCGTGGAGAATAAATGGGGAATAAACAACCATTAAAGGCGTTTTCATCGAAGTGAACCAAACACTGGCATCTCCCAAAATCAAGCTTGCTGGTGTTGCCCTATTGATCTTTGCCTCATGTCATGGCTTTGTACTGCCAAGCTGCATGGGTCTTAGGGAGGATCTCTCTCTTTACAATCTCATAGATTTTTTGCAAGAATTGAAGGTAAAGGGCATTCTTTGCATTTTTCAAAAACCCTTCAGAAATCATCAAGTTTTCTCTAAGGAAAACAATTAAAGTATAGTGACTTCCTTTAGCAGGATGGATGGTTCTGAATCAGTCTGTGCTAGAATATTAATATCTTCTTTTGTGATGTGGCCGTGCACACAGAACCCTAGTCCTTCCAGTTTTGTGTGGCTGTTGTTGTGGCTATTTTTTTTTTCTTATTTGTATTCCTTGACTTCAGCCTAATTCACATTCTGTCCACCCTGTTCTGTTGCTGCTTGAGCGCCTTGCCTTCCACTAGCTGATGACTTTTCTGTTACTTGACCCTGCAGAAACACTTTATTGCCTTTTTGCTACAAAGCAGGACAGGATAATATATCTCAGCCAAAATATCTCATTTCTCTCTGTGAATGTATCTGAAAATTCATGTTTCTATCAACAGTTGCTGAAACACCCACTTGAAGAAAACGCTGAAAATGTCCTCGCAGAGAATACACTGGTGGCCCCAACTGCGCCCTTCCTTTTACATGCATGTGTCACTGTGGAGTCTTCACGACCAGGAGAATTCAGACAGCCCACGTGCTTCTTAATGAGGTCAATGAGTTTCAAAACTCCTTGGATTACCCCTGAATTGTGACAATAACTAAATCAATCATTTACCACTGAGTAACTTCCACAACTTCAACTTAGATACATAAAGCTGTGTTTTTAATGATAATAAAGTATTTTTAGCACTGAGAAATTAGATAATCAGCATAGATATGTCATCTTTCACATCCACAGTATACATTTTTCTCCTGAACCCTGACATCAAGAAGCCTTAATTCATGCCATAGAGAATAATGAAAACAAAAAGGGAAAGTACTATTTTATTAGTTTTAATGAGTACATCATTTCCTTTAATTACGCTTTGTGGGATTTTTTTGAAATGGTGAATGTACTTTTGATTTTATGTCATCAAGAAATAGGTTTAATTTGACATTTAAAGAAGTATTCAGATGATTTTGTTATTTATTATTCTTTTTTCCTTGAATTATAAAATTGCTTAAAATCAATTAATTATCCCTTTCTTTGAAAAGAAAATTTGTGATGTTCAAAACATTTCCAATTACTTTGAAATGATTTCTTGGATCACAGTATAAAATTGTGTTTTCATAAATTCTCTGGAGGAAAATATTAAGCACTTTAAAGAAAGCTTAGTGCCAAAGAATTAATGCTTTTGAACTATGGTGTTGGAGAAGACTCTTGAGAGTCCCTTAGACTGCAAGGAGATCCAACCAGTTAATCCTAACAGAAATTAGTCCTGAATATTCATTGGAAGGACTGATGCTGAAGATGAAACTCCAATCCTTTGGCCACCTGATGTGAAGAATTGACTCACTGGAAAAGACTCTGATGCTGAGAAAGGCTGAAGGTGGGAGGAGAAGGTGACAACAAAGGATGAGATGGTTGGATGGCATCACAGATGCGATGGACTTGAGTTTGAGTAGGCTCTGGGAGTTGGTGATGGACAGGGAAGCCTGGCGTGCTGCGGTCCATGGGGTTGCAAAGAGTTGGATACGACTGAACTAAACTGATCCCGTTTGAAATAAAATTACTTTTGATCAAAATTCAATTATGTCTGTTTTTACTTTAAAGCTTTTTTTTGAAATAGAGTTAGTTTTTAGTTACTTTAGTGGCAGGTATTAAGAAAGAAATAATGCTATAAAATATTTTGAAAGTATAATTGTGCATATCCTCCATTCAAGAATAATGAAATCTTGGTGCTAAACCAAAATTGCTCAATTTCTACTCTATGACGTCTTTTAGCAGGTAATACACATCCAGTGCCTAAAAACCTTGGCTTCAAATGAACCGATGGAGATATAGTTCTATGTCAACTTATTTTTAATGAGTAGTGTTTACATTTTTATCTTGTTATATCCCTTATGCAACTTTGACAATGATCAATAACTGAAAATTGAAATAGCTCTAAGGTATGACTTAATAATCTACAATGGGCCATCCCCATCAAGCATGAAGGTCCTAACCAAAATCATTTCAGTGCCTTTAAGCAGCGTGTGGCCCCAAGAAGCCCAGTTCTCTGCAGTTTGGAATCCCCACCTCTGCCCAACATGACACAAACGCTCTGCCTCAGGCCTCTTCAGTCCTTGAGCTTGCCTATGGCCTGAGACAAGATTAATAATCATTTGAGTGACACTTCATATAGTAGTTACCAAGCAGCAGACTCTGAACTGAATACTTCCCATAGATGATCTTTCACTCTCCCAACAAGCTGATGAGGTAGATGTCATCCCATTTTAGGAAAAAGAAAAAAAAAAAAAAAGGTTTGGAAAACTAAAGTAATGGCCCTAAAATCGTCCCTCAAGTACCTGTGCATGCATGTGTGCTAAGTTGGTTCAGTCATGTCCAACCCTTTGCAACCTATGGACTGTAGCCCGTCAGGCTCCTCTGTTCATGGGATTCTCCAGTCAAGAACACTGGAGTGGGGTGCCATGTCCGGCTCTAGGGGATCTTCCAGAGGCAGGGATTGAACCAGGTCTCCTGTGTCTCCTGCATTGGCAGGCAGGATCTTTACCAATAGTGCCACCTGGGGGAAGGATTCAGCTCAATTCTGTGGCTCAGTTGTGTCTGACTCTTTGCGACCCAATGGACTGCAGCACGCCAGTCTTCCTTGTCCATCACCAGCTCTGGGAGCTTGCGCAGAATCATGTCCATTGAGTTGGTAATGCCATCCAACCATCTCATCCTCTGTCATCCCCTTTTCTGCCTGTGTTCGATCTTTCCCAGCACTGGGGTCATTTCTAATGAGTCAGCTCTTTGCATCAGGTGGCCAAAGTATTGGAGTTGCTGCTGCTGCTGCTGCTAAGTCACTTCAGTCATGTCCAACTCTGTGCAACCCCACAGAAGGCAGCCCACCAGGCTCCTCTGTCCCTGGGATTCTCCAGGCAAGAATACTGGAGTGGGTTGCCATTTCCTTCTCCAAGTATTGGAGTTCAGTTCAGTTCAGTTCAGTTGCTCAGTCGTGTCTGACTCTTTGAAACCCCATGAATCGCAGCACGCCAGGCCTCCCTGTCCACCACCAGCTCCCGGAGTTTACTCAAACTCATGCCCATCGAGTCGGTGATGCCATCCAGCCATCTCATCCTCTGTCGTTCCCTTCTCCTCCTGCCCCCAATCCCTCCCAGCATCAGGGTCTTTTATAATGAGTCAACTCTTCGCATCAGGTGGCCAAAGGATTGGAGTTTCAGCTTCAGCATCAGTCCTTCCAATGAACACCCAGGACTGATCTCCTTTAGGATGGACTGGTTGGATCTCCTTGCAGTCCAAGGGACTCTCAAGAGTCTTCTCCAACACCACAGTTCAAAAGCATCAATTTTTTGGCACTCAGCTTTCTTCACAGTCCAACTCTCACATCCATACATACAGGCCATTAATTGATTACAGAACTATTCTTAAAATATCTCATGTGAGTCCCAGCTTGACTTTGGGGAAACCAGCTGCTATGGGCTTGCCACCGGATGGGAAATACTCAGTAGTCTCGGTTCTGAGAAGTGTGGTCCTGTCTTGTTTCTTCATCTTCCTCCAAGGTCCTGTCGTGTGTTGTCCTGGTTTTGACCTCCTGCACAGATCCAAGTGGCCTCCAGAGAGATGTCCTGGATGCTTCCTCACTGCCTGCCCCTCAGGACATGTTGATGTCACTCCCTCAATGCCCGTGTTCTCCATTTGCTTATAATTTTGTCGGGACAACATAAGAGCACATGCTTTGTGGTACTATAATTTATTTTCTGAACCTGTATCACCTAAATACTGCTTCCAGATGGCCCAAATAGACTTATATCTAAGATTCATGACTCAGTCCTTCCCATCCAATCACCCTAATGGTCCAATTTATAAAGCTAAATATTATCACAACTCATAAAGACAAGTCTAATTGACTGTTGTGATTAATTTTCACATACAGTCATAAGTTGACTACTGAAAAATGTAATAAAAGCGTAGTGTGTGTGCTCAGTGGTGTGTGATTCTTTTGCAACCCCATGGCCTATAGCCCACCAGGCTCCTCTGTCCATGGAATTTTCCAGGCAAGAATACTGGAGTGGGTTGCCATATTCTACCCCAGGAGATCTTTCCAAACCCAGGGATCAAACTCACATCTCTTGCATCTCCTGCAGTGGCCGGCAGATTCCTTAACACTAGTGCTATCTGGGAATATATAGAAAAGAAAAATAACGATTACTACCATTGTTCAAATCCTCTTCGTATACTGTGTATGAGATGGAACTCACCTCCACTATTATTTCCCTAATAACCATCTTTTATCGATTTCACAATTGACAAATAGTTATTGAGTCTCTTCCTGTTGTCATGGACTGTTCAAGATGTCAGGGATATATAAGTGAACAAAAGATAAAGATTCGGCCTTCAAATATCTAATATTTCACTTGAATATTCTTATGAACTGAGGACTGGCAACTACATAAGTGAGTAAGGAAATGAGCAAAATTGTTGGATAATAATATGTTCCATGCAGAAAGTTAACATGAAGAGATGTTACAAAGAATGACTATTTAGTTTGGCAGCTTGAAAAACTCTTTCTGGAGAAGTCACATTTAAGCTGATTTCTGAATGACAAAAAGAAGCCAGTTGAACAAACATCATGGCATTCCATTGCCATAGTGCAACTGGATGTTTATCAAGAATATTAGTGAGTCAGTGAAAGAGGTCTTTATGTAATTAAAATAGTATCTATGACTTTCATTTTAAAAGGGGGCTTTTTCTACTTAAGGTTGATGATAATAATGTTTTAACATTTCTGTGGCAATAAAATTACAAAGAAAGTTCACAACTTGTTGAATGCCTTATAATGAAAGAATCACAACACTGGAAAACATCCTCTGCTTTTAGGTAAACGAATATTTCAAGCATTTGACATTTATTTTTCATGTTAAGGATTCAAAGGAAAGCTGACCTCAAGGTTTGGGTAGAAGAGAACTTTAATACTTTCTCATCTGAAAGGTAGAAAGTAGTCTTTTTGTTAAATCTCTGTTTGTGGCCATGTGGTGGGAATTTCAGGGGATTAAAGCACACGTTGTCATTAAATAATTTACAAAAGTTCAGGAATGATTAAAAGACCTGTTAGCTCTTGCTTCTCTAGGTGCAAAAATATGCTTTACCATTTCCTCAGAATATGTTTTATGAAACGCTTATGGATTATTCTGTGGAACACATACACTTGCATTGCAAAGAGGATATGACATGAATTACATTATTAAACATCGCATAACTAAAGAAAGTAAAATAATACTAAGCAACCACTAACTTCCATTCTGCCATGGAAGGGACTGGTGTAGACTTGCCCTCCAGCTGAAAAACAACTAGAAAACTAGACAAATTATATGAAACGATTGTTTTCAGATATTCTTCAACAGGCAGCACAGGGCTGTGGACCCCATGAAAAGAGTAGCAATACCCCAACTTGCTGCCTGGAAGCATGTTTTGGTTCACAGAGCAAGGAGGGGAACAGGAACAAAACATGAGCTGTGAGTCAGGAAGACAGAACTTAACGTGTAGGAAGCTGAAACAGCTGGAATTTGTCAAGCGAGGTACAGAGGGAGCTACACAGAAATAGCGCCCCAGAAACCTGCATCTGTTTCTCTCTGAGTCTGCTGCTGAATACTAACCCACACATAGACAGAGTGGATCATCATGAGACCAGACAAAGAGCTACCGGGAGAGGCAAATGGAATGAATTCTAGAGTTTTTATAGGACGAAGTGACGTGTGAGTTCTGACTAGCCAGAGCAGACCAACTCTGTTCAATACCATGGTTATTTAGCAAAGGTCCCAGAAACATTGTGATAGTATCCCCCAGCCCTGGAATGGAGAGTAAGCTAGCCCCACACTAGCTAAAACCAAGTTTTAAAATGGTCAAAGTGAACGTCAAGTGATTTAACTGAGCCAGAACAGTATTCAACATTCTTTTAAGGAAGAAAGCAAAATACAAACACTCCACAGTTTACCGTATACAATATTGAGACTTGAATATAAAACTTAAAGAAAACAAAAAAATATAAATGTTAACCAAGAGAAAAATTTGTCAGTTGCAGTTTTCTTAGAAATGACAGAGGTGATGAGACTACCAGGTAAGAACAGGCAAACTGCCGAGAATTTAAAGGAAGACATGAACGAAATAAAGAGCAGAGGGGAACTGCTCTAAAAACAGAGGAGGAGGAAATGAAATTTCTGAAGGAGAAGGTTACCGTATCTGAACTGAAAATTTGTTCTGGGTGGGATTAACAGCAGACTAGAGAGGGCAGAAGAAAAGATCAGTGAACTTTCAACCATATCAATAAAATCTGGGGAAACTGAAGCACACACAGAGAGAAAAAAAGACTTAAAAAAAGTTTAATAGAGTTTTAGTAATGTGATCTGTGAGATAATAACATACAGAAAAAAATGTCCATGGAGCACAGTTTAAAAAAATATTTAAAGAAATAATAACCATGTTTTCTTTATTCTTCTTCTCTTTTTTTTAAACCATAAACTTACAGAACCAAGATCAATAAACCCAAGTAAACTAAAAGGCAAAGAAAATCATGTCAAGGAATATTAAGTCAAATTTATGGAAGCAAGAAATGAAGATAAATTATAAAAGAAAGCCAAAGAGAAGAGAATTGTTACCTGCAGGGAAATCCATTTAAGAATTACCAGAGACATTTCATTAAAAATAATAAAAGTAATATGGATGAAAATTTTAAAATATTATTCTAAGAAAAAGAATTCAGACACAAAGAAACTATGGTATATTTCCATGTATTTGAAATTCTAGAATGAGCAAAAATGAATTCTAGTGAAAGGTAACAGATTAATGTTTGCCCCTGAGGTAGGACAACTGAAAATGAAGGTACACAAAGAAAATTCTTGAGGTAATGCTGATGTTCTGTATCTTGGTTGTGATCCCGTGGTTGTATATATTTGTCAGAAAAATATCAAAGTATTCACTTAAAATGGGTCCATTTTATTGTACATAGATCATTCCTTAATGTATTGATTTCAAAACCAAAAGCAGAATAGAGGTAATTTTAAAAGGAACAGAGATTAGATGCAAACGTGCTTGGTCTGAGCAGATTAATACAATGGGTCACTAAATTTGCTTATAATTCTTTTGGAATACAGGGTAAAAGAGAACACACAGGTTTATGCTGTTTTCTTTGACAACAGAAATCATGGAAATTCATTACTGAGATATAGTTGCTTCTTCCCCTTGTCCCTCAAGAAACTAACCAAGGGAAGGAAGGTGGTGGTTATCTAAAAGAAACTTTTGATAACACAGTGAATAATATTTTCCATTCTGGTTTTAGCAAAAACACAAGTGCTGTTCAAATAAATAATGCATGGACCAAACATCTTTACACAAAGTACAAGGCACTTTGCAACATTTCAGACAATATGGCTCAGAAACATTTTGACTTCTACATATCCACTGTAATTCATTAATGGAATTTATGGGATCTAGGTGTTTAATTAATATGAAAATTAGACTAACTCTTGAATATCTAACTTCTTAAATTAATCTGTGAGAAAATTTACATAATAATTAATAAATATTTTGAGAAGAGTTTTTAGTACTGATATTCTAAATTGTTGGCTGTAGAGAAAGGCTTGTATGTCAAATACCACATATATGGACAACTAAGTTGCATCCTGTGTGAACTTTAAAAAGTGAACTTGCATCAATATTTCCACACAACCAGAAGGCAGTCACCATTTAAGCAAATGAAACTGGTAAAACTAATTAGAACTGACTTTTCACTTCTGAAAAAGAAAAAGAAACTTTGATTTTCTTCTATGTTTTAAGCCATAATTGGTTAATATCCCCGTATTCTGTACCACGTGACTGGAACAGAAAGCTATTTATTTTTTAAACTCTTGACATCTCCATGTGCTCCCTAGAACTTTGAATTTTATTGTCTTTTTTAAAAAAGGGGTTGAGTCTTCAGGTACAAACCGAGGTGGAGTCATTTGCAAACAAGCTTGTCTTTCCCACAGATCACAGTAAAATCTCAGAATAAAAGCGTGGAAGGGGTACATACCCGAAAACATACCTCAATAATGGGCTCTCTGGATAATTTTCACATGAAACATTCTGGAATAACTGTTTCCTAATTTCACTTTCTGTCGCATAATTTTCCTTCTGGACCAGCAGCTCAGTTCATTGCATCTCTGGAGACATCCAGGGTTTTAGCCTTCATCCTCTGTCTGATGAGCATGCAGAGAATTTACTCAAAGGAAAAAAAAACACAACTCAATGCATTGATTTTAAAAATAGCATTTTAAACATTCAAAACCACTTGAATGGCATTTGGCTGAAAAACAATTATCTAATGTATCTCACACCTAAATATTAATTATTTTTTTTATATTTGGCAATGTTAATGTTTTCTAAAGCTGTCAGTCTCTAGCAGAATATCAAGCTAAAATCTGACTTTTATTTATTTATTATTTTCCTTTTTTTTTTTTTTAAAGGAAATTGCTCCTTTGTCTCTTGAGTAGCTTATCAAAACGAAAGCATTGAATTGCCTCAGGACATTTCTTTAATCACTAGAGAAAAATGCTCAGGACTCACTTAATCACTTCCCACACAAAGCCTTAATATTTATTTCTAAGGCTAATATTTTTGACATGACCCTGTGATTAATCAAGTCTTTACTAGAAAGAGGCCACATTTTTTCAAGCTTCATTAGCCTCATTTTGATGTGTCCTGATACAGACAGACCTCAGAGATAGTGTGAGTTCAATTCCAGACCATGATAAAGTGAATATCACAATAAAGCAAATCACACAAATTTTTAGTTTCCCAGTGCATGTAAAAGTTATGTTTACACTATTTAGCAGGCTATGAAATGTGCAACACTATTGTGTCTAAAAAGTCATACACACACCTTAAAAAAATACTTTATTGCTAAAATATGCTAATTATCACCTGAGTCTTCACTGAATCAAAATCTTTGCTGGTGGAGGGTATTGCCCTAGCGTTGATGTCTGCTCGCTGATCGGCATGGTGGTTGCTGAAGCTTGGGGTGACTGTGGCCATTTCTTCAGATAAGACAACGAAGCTTGCATCGATGACTCTGTTTCAGGAACGATTTCTCTGTAGCATCCAATGCTGGTTGATAGAATTTTACATACTGTAGAACTTCTTTCAAAATTGGACTCAACCCTAACAAATCCTGCTGCTGTTTTATCAACTAAGTTTGCATAATATTCTAAATCCTTTATTGTCATTTAAGCAATTTATACCAGGAGTAAATGCCATCTTAAGAAATCACTTCCTTTGCTCATGAATAAGAAGTGACTCCTCATCTTGAAGTATTTTCATGAGATCGTGGCAATTCAGCTACATCTTCGGGCTCCAATTCTAAATCTATTTCTCCTACTATTTCCACCATATTGCCAGTTACTTCCTCCACTGAAATTTTGAACCTGTCAAAGTTATTCATGAGACTTGGAATCGGTTTCTCCCAAACTCTTGTAAATGTGGATATTTTGACCTCTACCCATGAGCCACAAGTGTGCTTAATGAAAACTAGAATAGTGAATCCTTTTCAGAAGCTTTTCGATTTACTTTGTCCAGATCCAACAGAGGAACTCTTACAAATATATCTCTTAAAGAATAATAATTCTTCTCAATACTCTATAATGACCTATATGGGAAAAAGTGAAAGTGAAAGTTGCACAGTTGTGTCCTACTCTTGGCGACTCCAAGGACTATACAGTCCATGGAATTCTCCAGGCCAGGATACTGGAGTGGGTAGCCTTTCCCCTCTCCAGGAGATCTTCCCAACCCAGGGATCAAACCCAGGTCTCCCTCATTGCAGGTGGATTCTTTACTGGCTGAGCCACGAGGGAAGCCCAAGAATACTGGAGTGAGTAGCCTTCCTTCTCCAGGGGATCTTCCCAACCCAGGGATTGAACTGAGGTCTCCTTCATTGCAGGCGGATTCTTTACCAACTGAGCTATCAGAGAGGCCCATATGTGAAAGGAATCTTACCAAAAAGAAGTAGATATATGTATATGTATAGCTGATACATTTTGCTATACAGCAGGAACTAATGGAATATTATAAATCAACTATACTCTAACATAAACTAAAAAAAAAAAAATTGAAAATTAAAATTACTCCTTAATCCATGTTCTTTAGATTGGAAGTTGTGTTAGAAGGTATGAAAATAACATCAATCTTGTTTTACATCTCCATCAGAGTTCTTAAGAGACCAAGTACATTGTCAATGAAAAGTAGCATTTTCAAAGGAATCTTTTTTTCTGAGCAGTAGATCTTAAAATATTCAATAAACTTTGATGTTAACAGATGTGCTGTCATCTAAGCTTTGTTGTTTCATTTACAGCACATGGGCAGAGTAGATTTAACATATTTTTAAGGATTCTAGGATTTTCAGAGTGGTAGAGAGACTCTTGAGAGTTCCCTTCAACTGCAAGGAGATCAAACCAGTCAATCCTAAAGGAAATCAATCCTGAAGATCCATTGGATTGACTGATGTTGAAGCTGAAGCTCCAATACTTTGGCCAACTGATACAAAGAGCTAACTCACTGAAAAAGACCCTGATGCTGGGAAAGATTGAAGGCAAAAGGAGAAGGGAGCGGCAGAGGATGCAATGATTAGATAGCATCACCAACTCAATTTGACATAAATTTGAGCAAACTCTGGGAGATAGTGGAGGACAGAGGAGTCTGGCATGCTATAATCCATGGAGTTGCAAAGTCGGACATGACTTAGTGACTGAATGTCAACAACAAATGAGCATTGGCTTCCACTTGAAATCACCAGCTGCGTTAGACCTAACAGATCCTAACATGAGAGTTACCTTGTCTTTTTGACCTTAAGTCAGCCACTGACTTCTCCTCTCCAGCTATGAAAGTTCTAGATGATGTCTTATTTCAGTATCAGCTTGTATGATCTACATGATAAAATCTGTTGTTTAATGTAGCCACCTTTACTGATGATCTTAGCTAGATCTTCTGGATAACTTACTGTAGGGTCTGGGTCAGCCCTTGCTTCTTCACCTTGTACTCTCAGGTTTTGGAGACCACTTCTTCCCTTAAACTTCAGGAAGCAATCCCTGCTTAGCTTCAGACTTTTTTTCTAATGCTTCCTCTCCTCTCTGTCTTCATAGAATTGAAGAGAATTTGAGCCTTGTTCTGAATTAGGCTTTGGCTTAAGGGAAGATTGTGCTTGGTTGGATCTACCCAGAGCACTAAAGCTTTATACATACCAGCAAAAAGGCTGTTTCACTGTTTTACCATTTGCGTGTTGTCCAGAGTATAACTTTTAATTTCCTTCGAGAACTTGTCCTTTACATTTACAACTTGACTAATCATTTGGCACAAGAGGTCTTGTTTTCAGCCTGTCTTGGCTATAAACATGCCTTCTTCACTAAACTTAGTCCTGTTTAGGGCTTGATATAAAGTAAAACATGGAGGATCCTTCCTGTCATGTCAGCACTTAGAGGTCATTGTAGAGTTATTTACTGGCCTAATTTCAATATTGCTGCTTATTAAGGAATAAGGAGACCAAGGAGGGGGAGAGAGATGGTGAAATGGCCAGTCAGAGGCGTGTTCAGTACACACACAATATTTATCAATGAAGTTTGTAGTTTATTTGGGTGTGATTATGGGTGTGGAAGGTGCTCCCTCTGCATGGTTGCAAAAGTCACATTACAGATTACTGTTCACAGACCACTGTAACAAATATAATAATAATGAAAAAGTTTAAAACATTGTGAGGATTACCAAAACGTGACAAGAAGACACACCTGAGCAAACACTTTTGGAAAAATGGAGCCATCAGATTTTCTTGGGGCAGGGTTGCCAAAAGCCTTCAATTTGTAACAACACAATACATATGAAGTGCAATAAAGCAAAGTGCAGCAAAGTGAAATAGGGAAATTGCGTAGTTGGCCTCTTTGTGGGAGGCATCACGTTTTTACACAACTCTCCAATCTGTTTTGTCAGATTATACCAAAGATGGTCAAAGGAAGATCTACCATTTTTCTCTTTCATTTTAATTGTTTTCTTTCTGCTCTGAAGGCAAGGGAATGTTTCAAACTTACATGTTGCGAAGCTCATCAAAGGAATTGGTGACGCTGCGATAAATAGGCTTCAAAACACCACCAACAAAAAAAGTGGTTCATAAAAAGCCAAATGTTAGCTAGGTTTTGCATATGGCTCTAACAGTTTTTGCTTTTAATACAAGTAATGTGCCCTAGCGTGACTGTCTTTATAGCGACATGAAGGCGCCTTTCTCACGGAAAGAACTTGTTCCAAGGCAAGCAGCTAATTAGTTTTTGTACAGCTACCAAAAGAGCAAAGGAGATTGAACAGTAACTTCACTTTCTTCCTCTGGAAGGGGTAACTTGCTTACTTGATGAGAATTGGAGATGAGTGGAGACTTTTACTTTGTCAGCTAAAATTAATTCATCCTGTAGGGGGAACATATTTGGATGGTGTTTGGAATTGCTTTGAACAAATACAAGAAGGCTGAAGTGCTTATGAGGAACTTTTGTCAGGGAGCAGTTGGCAATTTTATACTGATTCCTCTACTATTTTTTTTTTTTTTTCATCCTCTAGAAATCTCCTGTATTTACTTTGCTTGGCCAGATTGTGTGGCTGAAGTAATGTGCACTCTCTTTGCACGTACCTTGCAGGAGAGGTGGAGAAGGATAAGGGAGGTGACGGGACAAATAAAACATGTAGGGTTATGATACTGCAATCCTACACAATAAAAATAGTTTCAGCAAATGAATAAAACTCTTTCTTTAAATATACAGAGACATAACTATTTAATAAGGCTCTTCAAATGCAGAGGCTGAGGTAATTTAAGCAAAGTAGCACTGGTTGCATAATTAATGTGATTATTCTGGCCTTGAAAGCAGTATTTTTTTTATAAAAGCTCCTTTTCTTTCCCCAGTTTTTGGGATTTTTCCCACATTCAGTACAGTGTTTCACATTGAACTTGGGGTGAATGGATTCATCAGGATTGGAATAACTTCATCTGTAAGAGTGTTTATACTTCTAGGCAACCCATAAGAATGCCTGACGAGTAGTATAATGGATATTAAGTTAAAGTATATGACTCCCAGTTTAGTCCCTTATTTTTGTCGGGGTCTGTAACCATATGGGCCATCAACTGAAGAATGAACACTTTCATAGCAAACAGATTGCTGCATGTACTGGATACAACGGAATTTTAAACAACAGTCCTAAGCTTTGTCCTTCAGCCAAGTAAGAACAAAAATGATTTGTTCTCTCACTGTGAATTTCCTTAATGATTTTGACTGCAGCAAATGACAAAATTGCTTTCCCTTTAAAAGAAGAGGAAGCCTTGAAAACTCTGTAATGGACTTGACTATTGTACTATTCTTCCTGGATTGGAGAAGGCTAAAGTGTGGGAATGACAATGATCAAACTGCCCTTTTATAATTTATTTATTTATAGAAGTATCGTTGATCCATAATATCATGTTAGTTTTAGGTGTACATCATATCAATTTAATTTTATAAATAAATACATATATATTTTATTATATATATAAATTATTATATATAATAGTATATATGTGTATTTTATATATATTATATATGTAAATTTTTCAGATTCTCTTCTCTTATAGGTTGTTACAAAATATTGAGCAAAATATTGAGCCTAGTTCGCAGTGCTATGTTACAACATAGGTCTTTGTTGGTTATCAAGGATCAAGCCACTTTAAGCCCTCACTGCAAACGTACTGAGGCGGAGGGCAAGTTTAGAGCGTGCCTGAAGCTCCCTCCTTTCACCTCCCACAAAGACATGAAGGTGATGCTACGTGCCATTCTGCCCTCCTGAGTAAGCTGGCATGTACCACGCCATGGTACACGTGGCCAGCCAGCCTGTGGGCAGAGGAGACACTAGCAGCCACAGACTACTTCGTATCGCTTCGGTTAGATCCTTGTGTTGCTGGTGAATCAGTGAGGGTTCTAGAATTCCTGTGTAGGGAGACTTCAATCTGGTTTGAGAAGTGACTAGGAAAAGCACTACTTTGAACTTGCATGATTTTTTCACTCTGAGTTTATTTAACTTGGAGTTGCCTTTAGTGACTCTAGTGGTGCATGTGAGAGGTTGTACCCGAGAGTCAATTTACAGAGAAAGAAGTTATTTGTGCAGGTGAGGGTGTTCGCTGGGCACGGATGTGTGGGACTGTTGCTTCCAGGTTACCCTCCAGGCTCATCCCTGGCGAGGTCACTGAGGTGAATATAACTTTTCACTGTATCTTGTAGTTAAGAGATATGTTGAGTTAGTGCTCACATGATTCTAATTTCCATCTTTGCTCTCATATCACTAAATAATAAGCTATATGGCCATCTATGCTGTTCAATTCCTTGACAATGTTTTAGTGCTTTTTGAAATACCCCTGAGAGAGAGTCAGTTTCCGTCACTTTTATTTAACCAATGAGGAAACTGAAGCACCAGTGAAACTGTTTACCGAAAGAACTCGCACCCACGAGCTTGCAGGTGAACCTACTAAATTCAATTAATTCATTCCTGAGAGAAAACTATATATTTCTTCTGAGGAATTTTTAAAAGAAGTAAATGTTTATCATTTATTTATAGATATGAAAAGCTTAAAATTATTTTATAGAAACAATTCATCTTTATTACTCTCCCTAATGTGAACTTCAGGACTTCCCTATAGCTCAGATGTAAAGAATCTGTCTGCAATGCAGGAGACCTGGGTTCGATCCCTGGATCAGGAAGATCCCCTGGAGAAGGAAATGGCAACCCATTCCAGTACTCTTGCCTGGAAAATCCCTTGGACAGAGGAGCTATAGTCCACGGGCTATAGTCCATGGGATCTCGAAGAGTCAGACATGACTGAGCAACTAACATACACACAATATGAACCTTAGATCTTATTAATGTAAATGGCTACAAGGGAACTTTACAGAGTCTAAAATATTTAAATGCTATTCAACAACATAGTAAAGTCTTGAATGTGAAAATTTATTTTTGCTATGAGGACATGTGTGTTGGTAGCTGAACTTACTGTTAGGAAATTCTCATTAGGTTTTCTGCAAGGTAAGATTTCTTTTTTGACACTTTAATTTCTTAAAGGCTGAAGATTTAATATTACATTTGAGGGAAAGGTTTGTGAGTTGGTGGTTATCACTGAAGCATAGCATCAGAATACTTTTGTCTGCTTTGTATATTTCAATTACTTTAGTTTATAGTTGGAAGATGGAGGAACCTATGCTATCATTACTGAGATGTCGCTAAAAAAGCTAGCTAATCAGTGCCGTACATTAAAAGCAAACAATGAACTCTCATCTGTTAAAACATGTTTTTATCTGACTGTCACATTTTCTCCCTTTTATTTCAGTAATCACCTTCTTCACATAGTAAAACAGCAGATGTAGCCTGTGGAGCACTTGTGATCTATGCCAACAATATGACACTTGTGAAATGCCTTTAAGAGGGATATATTTCTTTTAGATTCTGACTGGGAACGGTGTTACTTATCTGGTCCATATAATCGTATCTCACACTTGAGATTTATAATGGTCGACTTCAACAATGAGTAATGTATCATAGGGATCATGTAGGAGTGTATCAGTGTTACGTGATCATTTCACACAGTTTTAATGGGGAAGCTCTCAACCTCAGTGCTTTGGAAGTTTTGGAACATATGAGTCTGTGTTGGGGTGTGGAGGCAGTCCTGTGCACCAGACCTTAGAAACTAGTAATGCCTGTCTACTTGTGACAATGAAAAATATCTCCAGACATTAATGAATGTTTCCTGGGGCTCAGAATCAATCCTGGAATAAAGAGTGCTACAGGACTGTGCATTCCTGAGAAGGTGTGTTGACCTTGATCCATCCTCTAGAAGGCAGAATTCTATAGGCACTCTGGGGCCCTCAGATGAAGTTGAGAGTCCAAGGACAGAAAATCTCTTGCCTTGCTTCTGGGGTAGAACCTGGGGTGGCAGCAACTTCACAGAGAACCCTAACCCAGCCTGGTTCTAGAGCAATAGACCAGAGATGCCTAGACACTATCTGAGTCAAGGGTGGTTCAAACCAGCAGCAGGATCCCTGAGCAGTTTAATAAAGTGTTGAAAGGAAATGACATTCTCCTGAGGTCTCAGAGTATGCAAGTGGATACTGAAAATGGGCAGTCATGTGGGGTCAGGAGAAGATGGGTCTAGCAGGAATCTATGGGGATCTAGAGTGTCTTAGTAGAGGCCAAAGGCAGTAGATAATGGAGTTAGGACTAGTTTACATCCATTCTTCCCATACAGCTGATACACTACGAACAAACTCCTAAACATATATTAAATCTGGTACCCTAAAGTGAAGTGAAGTCACTCAGTCATGTCCGACCCTTTGCGACCCCATGGACTGAAGCCGTTCCTCCATCCAAGGGATTTTCCAGGCAAGAGTTCTGGGGTGGGGTGCCATTTCCTTCTCCAGAAAGGAAAGGAAAGCAAATGATTGTTAATTATCCTGAATTAGATGAGGTTATATTTTAACTAACCCTGTGGAGTGGGGATTCCAGATAACATTAAATTGGGTTATAGCCAAAAGTCATACCTTTGCATAATTTATGCTTTAAGGTTCATATCCACTGTTTTGCTAATATGGTACCTGGAGATGCTGAGATACCCTCCCAGGGTCAGTATAAATGTCTTCTTTCCCTGTGACCCTTTTCCAGCAACTCAAATCAGGAGATTCGTTTTTGTTTTTGGTATCTGCGTAGTTTCAGTCCCTTTCATGGGTCACAGCCTTGTGGAGAAGGGGCTTGCATAACTCAATGAAGCTGTGAGTCTTGCTATGCAGGGCCACCCAAGATGAATGGGTCGTAGTGAAGAGTTCTGGCAAAATGTGGTCTTCTGGAGGAGGAAATGGCCACCCGCTCTAGTACTCTTGCCTGGAGAACTCCACGGACAGTATGAAAAGGAAAAAAGATATGATACCAGAAGATGAGCCCTCTACCCCAGCCCTGAACACTCATTGGAAGTACTGTTGGTGAAGCTGAAGCTCAAAAAATTTGGCTATCGGATGTGCAGATCTGACTCACTGGAAAAGACCCTGATACTGGGAAAGACTGAGGACAAAAGTAGAAGAGGGTGGAAGAGGATGAGATGGCTAGATAGCATCACTGACTCAATGGATATGAATCTGAGCAAACTCCAGGAGATGGTGAGGGACAGAGGAGCCTGCTGCTGCAGTCTTGGGGTCTCAAGGAGTCAGACAGGACTTAGCAAGTGAACAACAGCAACATGCTCTTTCAAAAGAATTGTTTAATCCTTGAGCCAATCAGGGTTTCAAAAGCCAAGGTTTTGGCTACTTCGATCTCTCATATCTTTTTTACAACCTGAGATAATATTTCCTTAGTGGAGGAAAGGACAAAGAAATAGAAAGAAGATATACACAAGGAACAAAAAACATCTAAGATTACATAATATATATGCCATGCCTCTCTTTGCCCTTATAAGCCTTTTAGCAGGGGATTGGAATTTTAGAAGGAAGGGACTCAAGACATAAAACTTCCTCAAAACACTAAGCACTACGCATTGGACCTAGGTCAGGCAGTAGCTCCAATAGAGGTGGAGCCTTAGAGCAGGACTGACAGATCTAGAAAATAAAAATAGAGCACCCAGTTAAGCTTGAATTTCAGATAAACACCACAAAATTTTTTGGTGTGACCAAGACTCAAGACGTGTTTGAGACATACTTAGAAAAAAATGTTCTTTACCTAAATTTCAAATTTAACTGAATATTCAGTATTTTATCTAGCCTCAGAGACTGAGGTGGATTCAGAAGCATTGGGAAACTTGGTCTTTTGCTCAAAATAAATCAGAGAGCCTTTTCACTCTATCTCTTCTCTTTCCCTCTCTCTCTTTCTCCCTCTCTTCTTCCCTTCCTTTAACTTCTGCCGCTGCTGCTGCTAAGTCGCTTCAGTTGTATCCGCGACTCTGTGCGACCCCATAGATGGCAGCCCACCAGGCTCCTCCGTCCCTGGGATTCTCCAGGCAAGAATACTGGGGTGGGTTGCCATTTCCTTCTCCAGTGTATCTTCCTAATCCAGGGATCGAACCCAGGTCTCCCGCACCATAGGCAGACTCTTTACCATCTGAGCCATGGGGGAAGCCCGCTACAAAAAAGATAAATAGGCAAGAAATTCTGTTTCTCTCTTTCTTCTCTCTTTCTCTTTCTCCCCCTCTTTCTCTCCTCACAAAGACTTTAGAAAAGACAAGGCTGAACAGGCTATAATGACCAATATATTCTGAATATATTTTATTCACATTTTTGCAGAAAAGGTAGGGATCTCTCATGGCTCAGAGGGTAAAGAATCTGCCTGCAATGCAGGACACCTGAGTTTGATCCCTGGGTTGGGAAGATCCCCTGAAGAAGGAAATGGCAACCCTCTCCAGTTTTCTTGCCTGGAGAATCCCACGGACAGAGGAGCCTGGGGAACTACAGTCTATGGGGTTGGAAAGAGTCAGGCACGACTGAGTGACTAACACAGTAGAAAAAGTGGACTCTAGGAATCTTCTCTGTGAGTTCAGTGATTTTAGAATAAGAATTCCACAGGGTTGAAATAAGGTGAACAGGATACAGAAACTCAATCAGGATAAGCAGTACTGTTTGTATCTTTGGGAGGAGGAGCAAATAAGAGGGAAAAGATAAAAATAAAAGATAAAAGATGAGGCCCTGTCCTCTGCCCCACCTCTTCTTCCCTGCATCAACTGGAGAGAAGAGACAGGGTTGGAGCGTGTAGAAGTAGGTGGTTCCAGATGGAAGAAAAGCTGGGAGGAGGTAGCGTGGGCAAAGCAAATTTTCAGCAGGAAAAGAAGTGACATCTCTGTGTCTCCACAATTGCTATTCCTTGGTAGCATTTGTAGGAAGGAATGCAAGACTCCTGCCCATGCAGGAGATATAAGCGATGCAGGTTCCATTACTGAGTCAGGAAGATCCCCTGGAGGAGGGCATGGCAACTCACTCCAGTATTCTTGCCTGGGAAATCCTATGGACAGGGGAGTCTGGTGGGCTACTCTCTATGGGATGGACACTACTGAAATGACTTAGCATGCACGCACACAAAGCACATGTATGTAAATTTGGAACTCTCAAAATGAGCTTAAATGCTAAGTCTGGGCAGAGTTGGGAAATAACAGAAGGACTAAAATGAGAGATAATAAAAGATCAATATCCATATACTTAGGGTTAGTGAGTACTGCATTTGTTCTATCAGTACTCAAGGTACCTCATTATATAGACACAAAAAAGACACTATATTTCATTCCCATTTTTATTTCATAATATATTCTAGACTCTTCTTTTCTGTAAAGTTTATATTCTAGACTCTTCTGTATTGGAACTTGCCCTCCCTTCTTGCTATTTGTATCTATTTTTACTCACTAGATGCACCTCCCATCCTTAAACTGTTTTACTTTTCTCTCGAGTTCAAAAGAATGGAAAATACTTCAAGGAAAATAAAAATCTTCTTTTAATCACTTCAACCAAAAAAAAAAAAAAAAAAGCACAATTACTAAATGCCAACTTCCCTGACTATGTAAGATATTATCCTAGGCAGTAAGGCTTGAGGGGACTTAGAAAAGTTTTTCTAAAATGTAGTGAAAGTGAAAAGAAAGAGTATCACCAGAGAGACTTACCTGTCTGCCTAACTTACAGTTTCAGTTAGCTGGCTAAATCACAGCCTTCTCTTGTCTCTATGATGATTTCATCTCCACCATGAATGCTCATGTTCAATTCTCCTTTACAAACTTTAAATGAACAAAAGTTCACACAGGCTAAAGTTAATGGAAGAAATTAAGTAAGAGGAAAAAAAGGAAGGCATTTTCTTAAGTGACAAAGAGGACAGCAGATTTGCAGATAGCATTTGGTGTTTCAGCCCCTGTAGATTCTTGTCAGACCAATGCCAAAATAAAGACAGCTCTTGGAGGGCTTCGAGTTATGTCAACTCTCCATGTAACAGAGCAAATTGCTTACTTTGCACTTGTGTCAGGAATGGAGATACAAGTTTACAAAATGTATTAAGGGAGGCAGTTGAATTCTGGGGCAGAATACAAAATTTCAAGTTTAATTGGAAGGTTAGAGAGAAGGAAAGAAACAAATAAGCTCAGAATGTACACTTACTGAGCACCTTACAGACATCATCTGTTCATCTCAGGCTTTCATTAAGGTAACATAAAATACATTGGTTAAATTAATGAGAAATATTAAGCAGTAACATCGAACATCTATGAAAGACCAAAGCATAAAAAATACACAAAACTGAGATTCTTGTAGCCCAGCTGTAAATGTTTTCAGTACCCACAAAGGAGGATGTGTAACAAGATGTCAGAAGAACCAGTTCAAGTAAATAGAAATTCAATTAGGAAAGAAAAAGAATCAAAGATTCTCAGAGAAGCAGAAGAAACAAGAATGCATATAGCAGTGTTCAGTGAGGCCTCTCTTCTCATCAAAGCAATTGGTTTACTGTCCCCATAGAACTATACACCCATGCCCTCTGCAGAATGCCTTGCTCACACAGTGAATCACTGAGCACCAGTCCTTTAAATGTGTGCGCTCTTTCATTTTAAAATGAGTAGGAAATAAATAATAAAAAAAATGAAATGACTAGTGTGATCAGTATATTCTATCCCACCTTTTAAAAAAAATGTATCCATGAAGAACTTGCCTCACTGGCAAGCAACGCCACAAACTAGGGTTGTAAATTAACCCATTGCCAGGATTTTAAAAGGATTTCATATGTTTAGTAGTCTACTACTGAATTAATTAAGAGGAATGGAAGTGAATGTAAAACACAAGAGTGGACTATTGTGGACCATTCTAATGGACCATTCTAATCTCCATCCCCTCCCCCCAAACTCTCCTCTGGATTAGAAAATCAGACAATAAACCACGGCTTTGTGGCTGCTAGTTCTGAGTGAATCAGAGTATTTCTTCTGCCCTTTCACAGTACTACCTTTCTCATACATGGAGAAAGCATGTTCTGATAACTGACTGAGCCAGAAATAAGGATGAGACATTGGGAGGGAAAGGGTGAATGACAGAATGGAAGCTGAAAAGCAAAGGCTTGTTGGTGGGAGAGGGATAGAAAAAGTGTAGCAACACTGCAGTCTGAAGACTGTAGTTTTACAAATACTTGTATTAGATACCATTTCAGCCAAAGGGATTCATATTAAACAAAAGCCTAGTAGACACTGGGAATTATGAATGCAGATTAACATTCAAATAGAAAGTAGTGTCAACGCAAACCACACAATCTGCTTATTGGCAAATGCTAATATAAATGCATCTTCCCTTTGCTTGATAGTTAGTGAAGATGTAAAGAGTTTGAAGTAAAATCTTTGTAATTCTAAGTTGAAGCCTAAGAAACAATACAGTAGAACAAGTGAAAACATTTGAGCGTTTAAAGGACGCATTTGACATCTTCAATAAGATGCACTGAAATGGAGGTAGAATGAATCTATAGGCTTGTCATCATGCTCTAAGATCAAAAACAGTTAGCAATGGTTGAGAACAAAGCTCCTATAGTTAAGTGTTTCTTGAACGATGTCCATGCAAGACACAGATGTGGACAAGAGCCTGAAGCTGGGCTCTAGAAAGTGCTCTGCTACCCCTGTGAGGACACGGAAAGAAAATCAGGCTTCTGCTGGCTGCACATATAGTTTTATTCGATACTTGGGGCTTGAGGAAATGGAAAGACAAAGGAGGAGTCTCCCAACAATGAACTCACTTGATTTTCCATATCACCTATGCTACCATATAGCTGGAGGCCAAATAGGAAGTCAAGCAGAGCCCAAAGAGGAGGAACACAAATTCTAAAATCTTTGGCTCAAGATAATCTCCAAGGCAAAGAAAATCCATCACCAAGAATAGATTTTCACCAACAAAATGAAGACTCAAAATATTAATTGACTCAAGATAAAATTGACTTTTTGCAAACAGATTGAAGTAGACTTTCAAGTAAGTTAGTTTAGGATGCACAATGAAGAAAAAAGTGTATTTTACGTGAATAAGAAAGAATGAAGAAACATAGGTAAGTATGAGCGAAACAAATACCAACATAAAAAAAGAATGACTTTAAAACTGTTTTTGAAATAAAAGAGATTTACTGAATAACTGAAAACAATAAAAACACAGAGAATAGATTGAGAATTTCCAAGACACACCAAGAGAAATTCCAGAAAAAGAAAATGGAAGGAATGGCCAGAAGGGTAGACTTCAAAATAAAAAAGCAGTTTGGCTTCTCATTTTTGAAATGAAGACCCACTGGCATCTTCAGATGCAATTACCACAATGAGTACTGAGCTGTAAAGAAAAATGCATTACAGTGTTCATGGGCAAGAAGACTTTAAATAATAAAATACAGTCTTCCCAAACATATCTTTAGATTGAATGGAATTCCAACAGAAATCCCAGCCAGTTTTCTCATAGAACTCAATAAGATGATTATCAAGCTTCTACGAGTGCTGAATTTTTACCATTAATTTGTTTACAGTATTTGCCAGTGGCCTCTTGTCTGTGTGATTCTGTGTTAGAGTTGGCCAAGAGAGAAACTTGTGCAAAATATAAGAAGCAGAAGTAAACTCACAGCCATTATTTTCTGAAGGTCACCATGGTTAGATATGGTCATAGGGAAACATAGAAGTTCTTGTCCTTATTCTCCCAGGCTTTGCCTTCAGCTTTTTTTTTTTTTTTTTTCCGTAACTGGTAACCCTGGTAACCAGATGTGATTCCAGACCTGTTATCATACATTTAATGTGACCTAAAGAGTTGACAGCTTCTTGTAGAATTTTCTGCTTGCTTCCCCTTTACATTCTAATTTTGGAAGCTAGACTTGCTTGGCTTCTAGACAAACAAACTGGAAATTTCTCTCATTCTTCACTTTCCCCTGTTTTAGTTATCTATTGGTGCTTAACTAGTTATTCCAAAAGAACAATTTCATTTTGCTCACATTGTGTGGGCAAGAATTCAGGAAGGACTTAGCTATACAACTTTACTGTCATTTTCATGCTAGAGACCCACTTTTGAGTTGGTCTCACTTATTCACATGTCTTGTGCCTTAGACTTCTTGACTTCTTTCTTTATCCTCATGACTCCTCATCATCTAAGGGTTTCCCATGGGAATGGGGCTCTGCTAGCCTGAGTATTTCATGACAGTCACTTTATACATTGCAGCCCAATTCTAAAACCCAGGAAACAGAAGCTCCCAGGCTCTTCCAGTTCCTTCCACGTTTTCTCTTACGGGAATTTCCCCTGACACTGTCTTGTGTGTCCAGTCCTGTCTCCATATCTGCTCCAAGGAGGTCGAGGGCTGATGCAGACTACACCGATAGATTCAACAACATAGATAAAATGGACATATTCCTTGAAATACACTAACAAAGTGATACAAAACACAGATGAGAACTTTAAAGGATTTTTAAAAGTTAAAATTTGTAGTTATAAATCTTCAATGTAAAGACATGGGTTTCCCCTGGTGGTCCAGTAATTATGACTCCTCATTTCCAATGTGAAGGGTGTGGGATTGACCCCTGGTTGGAGAAATAAGATCCCACAGGGCATGTAGCCAAAAAAAGTATTTAAAAAAGAACAATATATAAGTTTAAAAAATTGAAAAGTGACATGGATGGATTCACTGGTGAATTCTACCCAACACTGAAGTCATAATAATACTGATTCACACATAGGAGGAGAGACTGATTTCCAACTCGCTTGATAAGGCCAGCATTACCGTGTTACTAAAAACATACAAAACCAGACCAATTCCCAATGAACATATACATAAATGTTGTTAACAAATTTTTAGCAAATAGAATCTGGAAATAATACCCTTGATAGTTAATTTTATGATTTTATATATCAATTTGACTGGGTCATGAGGTATCCAGATATTTGGTCAAACATTTTTCTGGGTGTTTCTGTGAGAGTGTTTGTGAAAAAGATTAACCTTTATATTGGTCAACTGTTGGACATCAAATTCAATGGTTCATTTTTATTCCTTCTATCATTAAGAGCATAGTAAACTTTCAAAAATAAGGAAAAATGCAAGACGCCAAGCTTCCAACATTTATCATTTTCAGTAGAGATAAGTAATGTGAAAAATGAAACATTTTTACTCATAATTTTACCATTGTTGAAATAAGTGCTCATTTTCTCAATTCAGATATTCAGTCTGATAAAAACAATGAGTCACCTGTTCAAGGTACTGTTATTTTGACTCTTCCAGAATGTGGTGCTCTGGACACCTGTGAATTTAATTTCATGATTCTACTATCCTTTCAAATTAGTTGCTGAGATTGAACAGCTTGATTTTAAAATGATGTTTAGAGTATTATCCCCTTTTATAATTATAACTTATCTCCCACTTTGACTCCTTAAAGAAAGCACAGCTTTAGAGAAGCATGAGTGAAAGGCTGTAAGGTGAAATACTGAGCTTCCCAGGTGGTCCTCGTGGTAAAAAACCCACCGACCAATGCAGGAGACACAAGCCTCACAGGTTCGATCCCTGAGTCTAACAGGGGAGATCCCCTGGAGTAGGAAATGGCACCCCACTCCAATACTCTTGCTTGGAAAATTCCTTGGGCAGAGGAGCCTGGTGGACTACAATTCTTGGAGCTACAAAGAGTCGGATATGACTGAGCACATGTGTAGCAGGCTGAATAGAGATAATCAATTCATCAAAATTAGCATAAGGACCTATGTGCATATGCATATGCTTAGTTGCTCAATCATGTCTGACTCTTTGCGATCCAATAGACTGTAACCCACCAGTCTCTTCCATTCATGGAATTCTCCAAATAAGAATACTGGAGTGCGTTGCCATGCCTTCCTCCAGAGGATCTTCCCAACCCAGAGATCAAACCCAGGTCTCCTGCATTGCAAGTGATTCTTTACATTCTGAGCCACCAGAGAAGCCCATAAAGACCCATATTAATGTTAATTTTGTAGTTGTTGACATCAGTGAAAATATTTGCATGATAGGCTGAACTTTCAAATTAATAAATAAAAATCACTGAGTTTAATTGTCATCTATTCATCAGGTGCCCTGTTGTGGATAACCCAACTTTTAATTTTTTTTCCATTAATTCTAGGAATCACTCATATCTGACATGTTTTAGTAGCTAAAATAATTGCCAGAAGTTCCTGTCTCCTGAAATCATCATGGTTATAAAACAGAGTGGCAGTGATCATTGATCATCCTTGCAGTGAATAGCTGTCCAATTTGTATTTTCTCCTAGTGTACACGGAGTATGTGATGTACTCCTAAGTGGTAGAGTGGCTGTTTGGATACTGGTAATATCCAAGGTGTTTTTATTTTTACTTTTTGTATCTTTGTTGTTCCATATAGCTGTAGTAGTCTTTTGTCAATTCTGTTTTTCATCACTGGACATAAAAGCTATGTTTCTAATTTCTCCCATTGGGTGTAAAAGTTTATGATGTATGTAATAATGTGATGTTGATAAAGGATTTCATGTTTTACGAAGATAATTTGAGATCACTATTATACATATGTCATACAATGTCTCAATCATTTTCTTTTATGATGTATAAATATAGAAGTTTCATATTACATGGTTTCTGCCCAAGAAATTGTATGTATCTAAAACTAAAACAGCAACCAGCTCAGGTGTTTAGAGTAAGGGTTTATTAGTTTTTCTCTCATGGCTATGATTTCCAAAAAGCTACCTGACATGTATACCAATACCTTTGTTACTATCATTTTCTGTTCTTATTTGAATACAAGCAATTTAAACTGCTCAAATTTCAGTAACATATTCTTCTGTGAAATATTGCCTGTAATCTATTTTTACATCTTAAGAAAACATAAACTTGTTGCGCCCTTTTGTCACTCTGAAGTTGTTCCTCTGCTACATGTGAATTGAGTCTAAGTATTGTGAAATATTCAATTTAACATTGAATATTTATGAAACACACGAAATCCATATTTATGATGAACATATTCATTCAGATCAAAGGGAAACTTTAGAAGAATTGATAACGAGGTGTAGTGATCACATTTGTCAGGGTCTGAAAGTCCAGTGGTAAGGTTTCTATTTGTGTTTGAAGTTCAGCTCTCAATCTAGTACCACAGAAAACCGAAATTTCTTTCAGAAACTATTACACAGTTTAATCTGATTTCTCCATATAATGTAGTTAACCTCAAGCCTATATCATGGTGGGGCAAATAGACTGTGGAAACCACTCTCTTCTTCCAAAAAGACTACCAAGCCACTACCTTCCAGGGGCAGGATCAGATTTTTGAAATAAATGCTTAAAAAGTATTAGGACTCTAAACCAGCTCTTTGCGGGGCTGGTTCCTTTGGCTTGCAGTGGCGACTGGGAACATGTCTCAAGTCCTTGTTCAGTGTCTCCATTGTTGGTAGCTGTAAACCAGTCATGGTGGGACCAGTGAACTCAGAAACATTATAAATCAGGGCTTAAAAGAAAAAAAAAAAAAACTAGTGGCAAAGAACCCATCAGCCAATGCAGGAGACATGAGACATGGGTTTGATTCCTGCATCGGGAAGATCCCCTGGAGGAGGGCATGGTACCCACTCTATTACTCTTGCCTGGAGAATCCCAAGAACAGAGGAACCTGGTGGGCTACAGTTTGCAGGATTGCAGATAGTCAGACACAACTGAAGTGACTTAGCATGCACGCACGTACATCACTACACTAATTGAAACTTGGGATAGTTTTCAAAGTTGGACCATTCATGAAAAATATAGAACATTCATAAATGATTAATTATACAGAGCAGGTACAATCAACTTTATAAAGAGAAATGATATGTGATCACAGAGAATTTGCTCTTTACTTTTAGGCATACCCTTGCCTATGTGGAGATTTAAGGAGTTGATTTTATAGAGGTTTGTATTCTTTAGAATAGTTAAATGCCCTATACAGCATGATAGAGTTCAGTGATTTTTCCAGTAGAATGGACCACATAACAGATTTCTGTAGCTAAAATTTAAAAACTTAAAGAATACTAGCCAAAGAAACTTCTTACTAACACCCAGGGACTTATGGGGAGATGGGTAGTAATTTAGTTACAATTAACTGATTAAAAAAATTCAGATTTCCATGAACATGCATTTTTCTCTGATGGAAGCTTTTGAGCATAGTCTTGTTCACAGGAAAAACTTTTGCTTTATACTATCTATAGTACATGCTAGTCATATTCTGTTGCTTTAAAAAGACAAAAGTGAGCAAGTTCAATGTGCACCAACGAGGCATTTGAAATCTTTTCATCTGAAAAACAGACATGTCATCATTGTCTGGCCATTCACATACATGTCACGGGAACCGTACTTGCTTCTTGCCCGCTCTGAACACCATTTCCTTTATCTGCTAGTCCAAGAACTGACATTTTCTATAAAGTGTCAGATGGTAAAGGTGCTAAGCTACATAACTCCCAGAACATGTTTGCCACACGAGTATTTTCCTGTTCTGTTTTTCTTTCCTTGTATCTGTGTCTGTGTGTGGGTGTTTCAACTTTCACAGTCTTGGCTTTTGTCCAGGCTTTGGGCAAATCAACTCTCTTCTGTCAGTTTTCACTCTCTCGTATGTATTTTCCCAACAACATACCGCCAAACCTCCCATGAATTCCGTTCACTAATCCTGCTCTCATTATCAGAGATGCCAATATTATCCTCTCTTATAAACACTGTATCTCTCATATTTTATCAAAGTCACATATTAATTTTCTCTTTTGCTTTTAGTTTTTCTTTCATGGCTGTTTTTATTTTATTTTCTCTAATTCTCTGCCACCCTGTCTTTTAGATGTTAGGTACTTTAGATATTATAAAGTATCCTAGTTATCCTAATTTCCATGAAAGACTCATTCTTGTTTATTTGGTGGTGGTGTCGTTCAGTCGCTCAGTCATGTCCGACTCTTCGCAACCCCATACACTGCAACACGCCAGGCCTCCCTGTCCTTCACAATCTCCCGAAACTTGCTCAAACTCATGTCCGTTGAGTCAGTGAGGCCATCCAACAATCTCATCCTCTGTCGTCCCCTTCTCCTCCTGTCTTCAGTCTTTCCCAGCATCAGGGTCTTTGCCAACGAGTCAGTTCTTTGCATCAGGTGGCCGAAGTATTGGAACTTCAACTTCAGCATCAGCCCTTCCAATAAATATTCAAGGATTGATTTCCTTTAGGATTGACTGGTTTGATCTCCTTACAGTCCAAAGAACTCTCAAGGGTCTTATCCAACACCACAGCTTAAAAGCATCAATTCTTCAGTCTTCTTTATGGTCCAACTTTCACATCCATACATGACTCCTGGAAAAACCATAGCTTTGACTCAGTCAGTTCAGTTCAGTTCAGTTGCTCAGTCGTGTCCAACTCTCTGCAACCCCATGAACTGCAGCACGCCAGGCCTCCCTGTCCACCACCAACTCCCCAAGTTTACTCAAACTCATGTCCATTGAGTTGGTAATGCCATCCACCCATCTCATCCTCTGTCGTCCCCTTCTCCTCCTGCCCCCAATCCCTCCCAGCATCAGGGTCTTTTCCAGTGAGTCAACTCTTTGCATGAGGTGGCCAAAGGATTAGAGTTTCAGCTTCAGCATCTGTCCTTCCAATGAACACCCAGGACTGATCTCCTTTAGGATGGACTGATTGGATCTCCTTGCAGTCCAAGGGACTCTCAAGAGTCTTCTCCAACACCACAGTTCAAAAGCATCAATTTTTTGGCACTCAGCTTTCTTTATAGTCCAACTCTCACATCCATACATGACCACTGGAAAAACCATAGCCTTGACTAGGCGGACCTTTGTTGGCAAAGTAATGTCTCTGCTTTTTAATATGCTGTCTAGGTCATAACTTTCCTACCAAGGAGTAGGTGTCTTTTAATTTCATGGCTGCAGTCACCATCTGCAGTGATTTTGGAGCCCCAAAAAATAAAGTCTGACACTGCTTCCACTGTTTCTCCTTCTATTTCCCATGAAGTGATGGGACCAGATGCCATGATCTTAGTTTTCTGAATGTTGAGCTTTAAGCCAACTTTTTCACTCTCCTCTTTCACTTTCATCAAGAGGCTTTTTGGTTCCTCTTCACTTTCTGCCATAAGTGTGGTGTCATCTGCATATCTGAGGTTACTGATATTTCTCCTGACAGTCTTGATTCCAGCTTTTGCTTCCTCCGGCCCAGCATTTCTCATGACGTACTCTGCATATAAGTTAAATAAGCAGGGTGACAATATACAGCCTTGACTTACTCCATTTCCTATTTGGAACTAGTCTGTTGGTCCATGTCCAGTTCTAACTGTTGCTTCCTGACCTGCATATAGCTTTGACTAGATGGACCTTTGTCAGCAAAGTAATGTCTCTACTTTTCAATACTCTGTCTTAGGTTGGTCATAGCTTTTCTTCCAAGGAGCAAGCATCTTTTAATTTCATGGCTGCAGTCACCATCCGCAGTGATTTTGGAGCCCGAGAAAATAAAGTCTCTCCCTGTTTCCATTGTTTCTCTATCTATTTGCCATGAAGTAATGGGACCAGATGCCATGATCTTTGTTTTTTGAATGTAGTGTGTTAAGCCAACTTTTTCACTCTCCTCTTTCACCTTCATCAAGAGGCTCTTTAGTTTCTCTTCACTTTCTGCCATAAGGGTGGTGTCATCTGCATATCTGAGGTTATTGATATTTCTTCCAGCAATCTTGATTTCTGCTTATGCTTAAACCAGCCTGGCATTTCACATGATGTACTCTGCATATAAGTTAAATAAGCAGGGTGACCATTTACAGTCTTGACATACTCCTTTCCCAGTTTGAGACCAGTCCATTGTCCCATGTCCGGTTCTAACTGTTGCTTCTTAATCCACATTTAGGTTACTCAGGAGGTAGATAAGGTGTCCTGGTATTCTCATCTCTTTAAGAATTTTCCACATTTTGTTGTGATCCACACAGTCAAAGTCTTTAGCAAAGTCAGTGAGGCAGTAGTAGATGTTTTTCTGGAATCCTCTTCCTTTTTCTATGATCCAAAGGATGTTGGCAATTTGATCTGGTTCCTCTGCTCTTTTCTAAGTCCAGCTTGAACATCTGGAAGTTCTCAGTTGACATACTGTTGAAGTCTGACTTGGAGAAATTTGAGCATTACTTTGCTAGCATGTGAGATGAGTGCAATTGTGCGGTAGTTTGAACATTCTTTGGCATTGCCTTTCTTTGGGATTGGAATGAACACTGACCTTTTCCAGTCCTGTGACCACTGCTGAGTTTTCTAAATCTGCTGGCATATTGAGTGCAGCCCTTTCATAGCATCATCTTTGAGAATTTGAAATAGCTCAGCTGGAATTCCATCACCTCCACTAGCTTTGTTCATAATGATGCTTCCTAAGACCCACTTGACTTACATCCACAAAGTCTGGCTCTAGGTGATATTGAAATGGAGCAGGACTCTATGATCCTTGCCCCCCCCCACCCCCATGTCCTCTGCATGCCTTTTGCCTGTGGAAAGCTTTAGTCAAAGAATAAGTTTAATCAGAGAAGTGAGAAATGCTGAAACAGAGGAAAACAGCCAAAGGAGACTAAATCATAACAATGTAGTCATCAAACATAGTCAAGGACCTTTAGTTCTTTCTCAAGGGCTATAGATAATATTCTAAGCCATATCCTGTAAGCTGTCTTATAGATACCAAAACAACAGGTGGAAAAGTTGGCTACATAATGACCAGACTGTACCCAGGACTTAAGCTGCCACAATTCTGAGAACTGACCACAAAGACATGGGAACAAGTACACCTTGCAACTGAAGATTAACTGTACCTAAGACAACCAAGATGCTGCTAGTCAGACCACTGATGGCCAGTTTGAAGATGACTGAACTGTTTCTACATGTTGCCTCCCACCCCTGCCGACAGTCTATAAATGCTCTCACCCACTGCTTGTCAGGGAGGGGAGGGAGTCAGCCTTTGGACACAAGTCCACAACCCTCCCCGCCAGTTGCCAGCATCTGAAATAAAGCAAACTTTCCTTTCCACCAACCTGGCCTGTTTACTGGCTTTTGAGTGGTGAGCAGCTGGATGCCCCCCATGTATACCTTTCGGTAACAATTTCACCACTGTGGTTATCTGGGTCATTAAGATCTTTTTTGTATAGTTCTGTGTATTCTTGCCACCTCTTCTTAATATGTTTTGCTCCTCTTAGGTCCATACTGTTTCTGTCCTTTATTGTGCCCATCTTTGAATGAAATGTTCCAGTGGTAGATCTGATTTTTTTAAAGAGATCTCACTTCCTGAAACAGTCAGTCTTGTCTTCTCTCCCTTTATCCAGTTGTGTATTTTTGTTTACTCTGTTCACACCACATACAGTGTATTTTCTGACAGCTATATAATAGTTCATTCAAAAGAAGATAAGAGAATTTTCCGTAAAAGCTTCATTTATTGTCAATGCTTTGCACCTGATAACTTCTATCATTTACACTTTTCTATTTGTGCAAAGAAAACAAACAACCCTATTTAAATGTTTCCCTCTTTACCCTAAATGCATTAATTTTTTGTCTTATGAGCATGCAGAACTTTGATAAATATTTAGAAAATGATAAAATTAAATCTACAAATGGAACTCTACTATTCAATACTCATATTTCTCTTTGAAGATATTTTCCTGGAAGGACTTTGACATTTATTTTAAGGGGAAACTATTATTTTAAAAAAAATGAAGACCATTTAACAAAGAAGAGAAAATGAAAACAATTATTTCCCTACATTAAGAAATTAAAAAAACTAATTTTCTAAATGTGAATAGTCAGTATATGTTTAAAATTCTCCACTTTATTCTAGATATATTGACGTAGATTAAAATGATATTACACAATAGTCTTATAATTGAAAAATTATAAAAAGTGAAAAACAATTTTGGTTTACATATTTTTTCATTTTTTACTAATTATTTGTATATGTGCCTTTAAGATGACTTATTTAGTAAATGTTTCCCTTCAATTTAATGCATTTTTACTGAATAGATAAAATTGGTTTTACTTCATAGACATTACTTTCAGTTAATTTCAGCAAATTCAAGACCATTTTTAAATGAAATGCCTTCAAGTAGGAATCCATTATGTTATCACAATGCCCTTTGAGCTTATTTTAAAGTTTCTGAAAAGTAGCCATGTTACCATTTCTTTCCTTTTCAAGTCTTTGAGGAAGCATTTAATCTGATATATTTTGAGAAGTAATAATCAGAAGATAAAGTGTTGAAGAATTGCCTGCTTTTCAACACAGCATTTTATTGGTCTGGATAAGAATTGGATTTTAAGCTTATGAAATTAATATATAACTTTTTTTATTAGAGTTCTATTTTTTGTCAGAGTAGTTGATGTGAAATATTTGTTAAACATGATTGCATGGTAAATCTCCAAGTGGCACATCTTTTGAAAATAAATTTTAATTTGGAAACCCAAATTCTCTTTTCTCTAGTAACTAAATAAAAGTGTATATTTTAAGTTTTCTTAACTGTTTTTATGTAAGGGAACTCTTCTAGATATTATAAAGGCCATATGTTATAAAATGTCTACTTCAAAGAAGATTAACAGATTATGTAATGCATAGGTCTAAATCACATTGATTTTAATTATTTTAACTTAATAAGGGTTTCCATTTTTAATATTTTAATATTTCCTATTAAAATTAAATATTAACTTATAGTCACTTATTTTTCTATTATAGTCAAAATATTTTAAAATAAGCTGTACCAAATAATTTCCTTAAGTAATTTAATTTGTTTCAATCTCTTCCATTAAGCAACTTTATCCAAAGTAATTTCCTAAGTCCCTTCTGAATAAAGTTGTCTACTTAGGCTTATTTTGGATTTATAGAAAATTGCAGATGGAAGCAA
Source organism: Cervus elaphus (assembly GCF_910594005.1). Classification (NCBI taxonomy): domain Eukaryota; kingdom Metazoa; phylum Chordata; class Mammalia; order Artiodactyla; family Cervidae; genus Cervus; species Cervus elaphus. The sequence goes on along the minus strand of NC_057845.1, from coordinate 7,948,363 downwards.
ATTAAAAAAAGAAGATTAAAAGATTAAACTGGGGAAGGGCTGGAAAGAGGGGAGGATAAGATATGATAATGGCAGTAATACTGTATGATATTAACATTGGGATTCAGGGATATGAGTTTTGAAGCTTATAGATCCTACTTGAGCACAAGAGACTATTCAGACCTCAGAGGAGAGATGCAGACCTTTGCTGTGCAGAAGCCTCTTAGTTCCATGAGGTCCCACTTGTTCATTTTAGCTTGTGTTGCCCTTGCTTTCAGTCAGATTAAAAGAAATCATCACCAAGGACAATGTCAAGGAGCTTACCACTAATGTTTCCATCCAGGAGTTCTGTGTTTTCTGGTCTTATTTTCAAGTCTGTAACCCAGTTGAGTTAATTTTTGTGTGTGGTGTATGATGGCAGTTTAGTTTCATTCTTTTGCATGTGTCTGTCCAGTTTTTCCAAAACCCTTTTATTTAAAAGACTATCCTTTCCCCGTTGTACATTGTTTGCTTCTTTGGTTGGAAATTAATTGACCATATATGCATGGTCTTATTTCTGGGTTCTCTATTCTGTCCCATGGTGCTATGTGTCTGTTTTTATGCCAATACTGTACTGATTTACTGTAGCTTTGTGAGATAGTTTGAGATCAGGCAGCCTGATGCCTCCAACTTTGTACTTCTTCCCTAAAAGTGTTTTTGGTCTTTTATGATTTCGTGCAATGTTCTCATCTTAAGGGAAAAAGAAGAAAATGAAAGATAATTTTTGTTACTAAGTATGATGATGGATGGTAGCTAGACTTATTGTGATCATCATTTCATAGTGTATACAAGTGTATACTCATTGTGTTGCACACCTGAAACTAATAAAATTTTTATGTCAATTATACTTCAATAATAAAAATAAAAATACAAACCATTGACCATTACAGGGCAACATCAAATGAAACATAAGTTGAGTAGTTTTCCTTAGAGATATGATTGAGATACTAATGCACTTCTAAGTGTTTTTCCCCCTAAGTTTTACTAAAATACAGCTTTACCATTACCTAAGATAGATACCGGAGTAGGCAATGGCAACCCACTCCAGTACTCTTGCCTGGAGAATCCCGTGGATGGAGGAGCCTGGTGGGCTACAGTCCATGAGGTCACTAAGAGTCAGTCATGACTGAGCGACTTCACTTTCACTTTTCACTTTCATGCACTGGAGAAGGAAATGGCAACCCACTCCAGTGTTCTTGCCTGGAGAATCCCAGGGATGGGGGAGCCTGGTGGGCTGCCGTCTATGGGGTCACACAGAGTTGGACACGACTGACGTGACTTAGCAGAAGCAGCAGCAGCAGCAAGATACATACTTTCCCTCGAAGAAGAGGGGACCTGATTACTAGTAATATCTTCAAGGTAAACCACACTCACTACTGTCTAACACATACTCTTTTCACAAAGCACAATCATAAATGTGAGCAGTAGAACATAATAGATCATCCATACACAGCACTTAACGAAGAGTGCCACCAAAATGAGTGTCTTTCTCCCCAATGTAGAAAATCAAACGGGTATAAAGACACAAAGGCAGCAATCATTCTCTTCTACATAGACATAAAATAACTCACATTAATGTCATTTTAGGCTTCTCCTATACTCCCCAAAGTGCAGAATTAATCTGTAAATTAGCACTAACACATGAGATTTTAATAGGACTAAAATGCTGGTTATATGTATTTAGGCAAAAAAAAAAAAATCCTTTATTTTTACCTTTTTTGGTTGCTGTTTATATTAAAAACTTATAATACTGTTCTCAGAACACATTATCAGGTCTTTTAGACTGTTTCTCTACTTATAAGAAGAATGCATAAGTGTCTTGTTATTTAGTTGCTAAGTAGTGTCTGACTTTTTGGTGATATCCTGGACTATAGCCCGTCAGGCTCCTCTGTCCATGGGATTTCCCAGGCAAGAATACTGGAGCTGGTTGCTATTTCCTTCTCCAGGAGACCTTCCTGCTCCAGGGATCTACCCCACATCTCCTGCACTGCGGTGGATTCTTTACCACTGAACCACTTGGGAAGTCCAAACAGGTGTCTGCCATGTTAATTACTAATTAACAATGGCTTGTTTAACATAATTTTTGAGTACTTAGCATATTCTCCTTCTTTTCTATTGCCAAATTACACAAGAGTAATTTGTACCTGCATTTGAATTTTTTAACCATCAACTATTTGAAAAAGTTTCTTTTTTAGTAACTTCTACTATTCCTAAATGTTAACAGCTCATCCAATATTTGAGGTCTTAAATTCTCATTTCCTAAAATGGACAGTTATGGATGTTCTCAATTTGATTGAAAGTAGGTATTCTTCATTTTCTTCTGTGATCTAAGTAAATGACTATGCATCATCAACCTAATGTTTATTGACTAGCCTTTGTCCAAATTTTGTGCTTTATTCATGTCATTTCCCAAGCCTGGAAGTGCTTCTATAGGTGATTCTATTCCAACTCTACATAGAAAAAAGGGCCAGCTTGAGTCACACTTCACTCTTATGTGTCTTTCCAAGTCTGTTTTTTCATCTATAATGTCTGATATCTAATCTATATTGTCAAAGCAGCTACCATATGTTGCTTTGCGGAATTAGTTAACTACTTTGTTGTCGGTTGGGCATATTTTGATGTATTTATACAAGGGCTTACAAATTCAAATGTCTCTGATGGTCAGGGCGATCAGTTGGTAAGTCAGCGCAGTGTGAGTGTAGAAGGTGTACGTTGTAGCAGTTAAAAGCATCTGTTGTGACTTGCAGAATGGGCCACCCCTTTCAAGGAGGCAGCCCTTTCTCAGCTCCGGTTAACTGGTTCTCTATAGAGATACAAGGCTTATTTTGCTATATCTTTCTGCTACAAATAAATAAAGTTTAATTACTACATTGGAACATTGAATTTTTATGTAATTTTTTTTATTTTTAGATGTTGGCTTCAAATTTTGAAAAATATATTGTGACTGTTATTTAACCATAGATTACAATGTAGATGCAAACTCTTATTTATATCATTATTAAATCCACCCATCCACACATTTACAAGTATATTTCTATGCATCAGGCCCTATGTTAATCACTAGAAATAGTGGTGAATAACAGGAAAAAAAAGCCCTTACTCTCAAAAGATTACAGTCAAATGAGCACACATTGTAACATTTTACAGGCAGACATGTCCTGAATCATACTAAGTATTTTGATTTGATTGAATGATAGATCCTTTGATCAGTAATAAATATTTCCCATGCTACAATAAAAATAGAACAAGATAGCAAAAGAAAAATTTCATATACACCAACAAAGATAAAAACAGTACTACTACTTCTCTTCACACACATACACATGTTGCATACATCACATGTGGATATGGGTGAAATAGACCAGACAATACTATGTTCTGACACTACTGCATTTCTGTCATGCTCACTTGCACCTGAGGAATATATATACATATATACATAGATAGGTGTGTGTGTGCATGTGTATGTGTGCATGTGTATATATGTGTGTGTACATGTGTATATGTGTGTGCATGTGTATATATATGTGAGTGCATGTGTATATGTGTGTGTGTATGTGTATATATGTGTGTGTGCACATGTGTATATGTGTGTGCGCAGGTATATGTGTGTGTGCACATGTGTGTGTGTGTGTGTGTGCAGGTGTATATGTGTGTGTACACATGTGTATATGTGTGTGTACATGTGTATATATGTGTGTGTATATGTGTATATATGTGTGTGCATGTGTATATATGTGCATATGTGCATGTGTATATGTGTGTGTGCATGTGTATATGTATGTATGTGTGTGTGTATATGTGTAAGTGCGTGCACATGTGTATGTGTGTGTGCATGTGTATATGTGTGCGTGTGCATGTGTTTGTGTGTGCATGTATATGTGTGTGTGTGTATATATGTGTGTGTGTGCATGTGTATATGTGTGTGTGCATGTGTATATGTGTGTGTGTGTGCATGTGTTTATATGTGTGTGTGTGCATGTATATATATGTGTGTATGTATATGTTATTGTTGTTTAGTCGGTAAGTTGTCTCCTACTCTTTTGTAACCCCAATGACTGTAGCCTCCCAGGCTCCTCTGTCCATGGGACTTCCCAAGCAAGAATACTGAAGCAGGCTGCCATTTCCTTCTCCAGAGGATTTTCTCAACCTAAAGGTTGAACTCAAGTCTCTTGTATGTGCAAGTAGATTCTTTACCACTGAGCCCCCGTGGAAATCCCCATATGTGTATATATGCAAGTGCATATATGTGTGTGTATGAACACTGGGATTAAAAGCAGTAATCTGTAGTAATATAGAACTGTCAGTGTAGCACTGATTTCAACAAGCAGTATCTTTATGACAGTCATAGGTAGTCCGTGATCTTTTTCAAACTCTCAGACACAGTGATAGCATTGAGGCATGGTTGCTTCACTAAAGAGATAAAAAATAGTGTGCAATAAAAAGCAACCAGTAATTCTAAATTTGGTTATATTTTTTAAAAACAAAAGCAGAACCAGTCACCTACAGAGTATAGAAGTGACAGAATACTCCAAAGTTCTAAATCTCGACCTGTCTTTTATGAAAATAAGGCACATATTTATGACACATTTATAAACCTCATGCTTCCACAAAACTATGGAATCTATTTTAAAATTTCTTTCTCTGTTTATTTATTTATTTATTCTTATTTTAAAATGTCGTGTGAAGTAGCCAAAAGAAATGGAACAGCAAAGAGAATGGAAAATTATGACAGTGGGGAAAAAAAAAAGAAACATGTAGTGTTTATCTCATACTGTAGAAATTTCCTTTTGAAAAATTTTCTTCATCCTTGGCCTCCTTCTCATATTTGTTGTTGTCTTCCCCTTCTTCTTCCATTCCAAATATGTTGTAAAAAACAAAATAGGGATTATGTGGAAAAATACAATGTATCTCTCACATTTAAGTTCTGGAGGCAAAACGGTTTGTGGTTTGATTGACACAGAATATTTTAAAAAGTAGTCAATAAGTGAGCAGTTTCTTTCATAGATAGTTATAAAATCAAAGGTAAAATGCAACAAATTATAAGGACTGTATTTATCACACAACAAATCATGAGAAGGGAAAAATTCTTTCCCTCCTTTAGAGCAGCTCCATGCAATTGGATTACAGCTAGAAGGTCAATGCGTCCTCCCAGTGGACACAAATCAGTTCTGATATGAGGAACTGGAAACAGACAAGATTAAACTCTGATTACTTCTTTGAGGATGAGATGTTTTTAAATCAGAGTTGGCAAATGCTGCCACAAGTGCATCTGTCAGGGATCAAACTCCATTGACATTAATGGTTCATTCGAAAATCCAAAATGCACTTCATTAAGCATTTTTCTTTAAAATAATCATATAGACTTCCACTCAAAGTGAGTGCATAAGGTTTTGAAGGGCTTTAATAATAAATTTTTAAAAATTTCTTTGATGTCTAGAAATTTCTTGAAATAAAATCAATTAAAATTAATTGAAAGTGAAATTTACCAAAGGCAAATGTTCACACAAGTCAATTAGTTCAGCCTTGATCCAAAAAGCCAAATCCACAAATTTCTAAATGGAGTCTAAAGTTTGAAAATGAGTTTGCCTTTCCCTCTGTAGAATGAGTAATTTGGGACAGAAATGTAAAAATAGGATGTTGTAATTAGAGGTAAAATTCCATGGGGCATTTATATTTACTAAATTCATCTGGCATGTGACTTATAAATGTTCATCAAAAGTGAAATTGATGTGCATACACAAGATTTTCAAAAATCTTGAAGCAAAAATGATCACATGAAGAAGTTCAGGCTGAAAACAAATGGAAACCACCCACTACTCTGGTTTAGAGCATTCTGTAATAGAGGACACCCGTTTATGCTCCAGGAGGTCTGCTGGTGAAGAGAATCTTCTGGTGAAAAAATCTGCTAACTTGAGAAAGTACAAGATTAGAAAAAGAGGAGGATGTGGTGGAGGGCTGAAGAAGAAGCATTTATACAGGCCTGAGTTTGCTCTGCAGTTCGAATTATTAGAAACTGTAGAAAGACATGGGGCTTCCCAGGGGGCATGGGAAGAACCCACTTGCAAATGCAGGAGACATACGAAATGCGGGTTCTATCTCTGAGTTGGGAAGACCCCCCTGGAAGAGAGGATGGCAACCCACTCCAGTAGTCTTGCCTGGAGAATCCCGTGGATTGAGGAGTCTGGCAGGCTAAGGTTCATAGGGTTGCCCAGAGTCAGACACGACTGAAGCTAATTAGCTGGGATTACTAGATCATATCATAACTTTATTCTTAGTTTTTAAAGGAAACCTCATATTCTCCATAATTATTACACCAATTCACATCTCCACTAGCAGTAGAGGAGGGTTCCCATTTCTCCATGCCCTCTCTAGCACTTATTGTTATAACTTTTGTAATGATGGCCATTCTAGCGGGTGTGAAGTGATACCTCACTGTAGTTTTGATTTCAGTTCAGCTCAGTCACTCAGTCGTGTCTGACTTTGCAACCCCATGGACAGCAGCATACCAGGCCTCCCTGTCCATCACCATCTCCCGGAGTTTACTCAAACTCATGTCCATTGAGTTGGTGATGCCATCCAACTATCTCATCCTCTCATCCTCTTCACTTCCCACCATCAATCAGTCTTTCCCATTATCAGTATCTTTTCTAATGAGTTGGTTCTTCTCATTAGGTGGCTAAAGGATTGGAGTTTCAGCTTCAGCACCAGTCATTCCAGTGAATATTCAGGACTGATTTCCTTTAGGATTGACTGGTTGGATCTCCTTGCAGTCCAAGGGACTCTCAAAGAGTCTTCTCCAACACCACAGTTCAAAAGCATCAATTCTTCAGTGCTGTTTTTATTTGCATTTCTCTAATAATTAGTGATGTTGAGCACCTTTTCATGTGCCTCTATGCCTCCTCTTTAGGCTGCTCTAACCAGAGTAATGTGGGCATCTTGAAATTAATTTTATCATAACAACTATAAAAAAAATGAATCCAGGTGTTCAAGGCCACTGATAAAGAAGTTAACCCCTGACCCTATGTTGTAGAGACAACCCCTCCAATTCTGTTGTTGTGTCTGTTGATCGAAGTACTCCTTTGCAAACCTCTGCCTGCAGCCTACAGAGTAGCTGTCAGTAAGTATCAGGAATCACCAGTATTTTCTATGGCTAACCATAAAGTTATAATTAATTATAATTTTAGTTCTCAACTCGGAAGAAAAGTATCAAGGTGTGAGTGACAATTCAGCAAACCCCAAATGTTGCAACATGACCACTGAGAACTTATTTCTTCCTAGAATGAAATGTCAAATAAGACTTCTCCTTCGGTGGGAAAGATGACACAAACAGAAGCCAGCGTAAATGATTTACCTATGCTGATGTCCTTACTGGAGATTCGGTTTACTTTGGAAGAAAATAACTTGCTAAAAAATGACATCATAACTAAGTAATAAGAAATATTTAAGGGCATGTAAACCATTGTTAATATTTAGCTCACTAAAAAATAGACGTAACTGAAAAACTTATCTATGTAACTAAAAGATAAAAAATTTAAAAAATAGGTATTCAAAGTATGATTTTTCTCTCTTAAACTGATGTTTGAAAATGCCAACTACTGTTATAAATGACTTGAGTTATGATGGAAAATATGGACCCTGAATTTTGAAATGACTTGATGGTTTACTAATAAACTGATTTTGGAAAAAAGAAAAATACAACTCGAAAGCAGACAGCTTCAAATTCTTCAATTTCTTGACACATCAAAGTTACAGTCTTCCTTTTATACAGGAACATAACCTAAGATCTTAAGAATTTGTGGTCAGCAGGGGTGGGAAGATTTGCAACACTCTAGGTTTGTGGGACTTTATGACACTCAGATAAGGGAAATCTTGAAGCATTATCAATGGGGATAGCAGGAAAGAAAAATATTAGTCTGCTGAAATTTTCACTGTTTCTTGAACTAGCAACTTAGATGATGTGTAACTGCATCTATTGTGCAAACCACTTTCTTTTCTGCATCACCTCATCTCCCTTCTAGCTTCTGGTAATTTCAGAAAGAAAACAAGCAGTGCTAGGACCCCATTTCCCACAGATGCTTTGAAATCTCTCATTTGTCCCTTCTGCACAGCTGGAGATAAAATTCTCTGAAAAATAGCCAACATATATTGATGGATTGTAAGTTGTTTATGCTAAGCAGGCAAACAAAGAAATGTGTGTCAAGGGCCATTGAATCAAATGTGTGCATTCGCAGGTTCCATTTCACAAAGGCTTTTGATTTACATTGCTTACTTGGTTGTGTTATTTTTTCCTTCCAAACATGAGACACATGATTTCTGTGGCTCTGCCTCAGTGTATGTTCATGCACGGTCTTTGCCTTGCTCCAAATAGATGTAGACTCTCTTCTATTGGTGCTTAATCCATCTGTTAAAACTGAAATGCAGAAAGCTCATGACTGGTATAGACGCCTTGCTTCTCAACATCCTAAATGAAGGGCCATAAATTAACCCACTCTGGTTTTCTGTTGTAAATTATCTGTAGCATGGGCAACAGTGTCCGAATACTTCATAAATTTCCCCTACAATATAATAATGCAAATAGAGAATATACGCCTTAATTTAAACAGGGACGGCTGTTTGCTAAGTCACATGAGCTGTGTTCTCATGTGTGGGCGCTTCCGTCACTCAGTTGTGCACCCGACTCTCTGTGACTCCACGGACTGTAGTCCGCCAGCTTCCTCTGTCCGTGGGATCTTTACAGGCAAGAATGCTGGAGTGGGCTACCACTTCCTTCCCCAGGGGATCTTTCTGACCCAGGGACTGACCCCACATTTCCTGTGTCTCCTGCATTGGCAGGTAGATTCTTTACCACTGTGCCACCTGGCATTCTCATGGTTTATTTTAAAGAAGAATAATGCCAATAACTATCAATTTTACTGGAATTTGCTTTCCTATTGCTGAGATCTGACCTACAGGGCATGGAGGCAGAGGGTGGGGTGAGGAGGCTGTATTTGGATAATTTGTAAGTATTGAGACAGAGTGGATTTTGATAAACTTAGAAATAATTGATTATTAATTTCTGTAAATTGCCCCATTGAAGACAAGGAGACACCTTAAAGTTGCTTCAGGACAGTATGGATTCTTGGCCAAAAATTATGAAGGTTACAAATAATCCTTCTCTCTCCGCATCAGAACAGCGGTTTAAAGAAATTTTAGCAAGAAAGGTGAGATCAATCAGCTTGCTCTATTCTTTGTCCCTAGAGAAAAACTTCTAGCACCTTTGATGCTAGGCCTCTTGAGGTTATCTGCCCAGAATCACTGATGGATAAAACTTTTTTTATCCTTTTAGCTCCTTACCATGTCTGACAGCAATATGTTAACTAAAATACTCAAACTTACATAGACCTCATTTAGCTATTTAGGAACATGTAAATAACTCAAAGCAAAGAATGGCTAATACTAATTGGTTTCTTTAATTGATCATAAGATATGGTCTGTTAAACTATTTTATTCATTGGTCTTGGGGTGAAATTAAATCTGGAAACTTGATACCTAAGTGGAGAACTCACAATATTTATCCAATTCCTACTAAAACTATCTTTACAGTTAATCAAATATTTTGTTTGTTTCAGGCACCTGACTAGAATAAACACAAAAGTTCTATTTTCTGTGGAAGAAAGTAAATTTGAATTTATCGAATATACAAGCAATAAACTTACTTGTATTTTATTATTTCCAGAACTTAGATACATCAAATAACAACAATAATAATGATACTGAGTGGGGGAAAATGTTCGCAAATCTATATCTGATAAGTGACTAATATGCAAACTATAAAAAGAACTCATATTACTCAAAAAGCAAGCAAGCAAACAAAAAGCAATTATCATTAAAAATGGGTAGAATATCCGAATAGGCACTTTTCCAAAGAGGAAATAGAGATGCCCTACAGTTATGTAAAAATAAGATCTATATCATTAATCATGAGAGAAATACAAATAAAAATAAATAATGTTATACCTGTTACACTATTATCAAAAAGACTAGAAATAGCAAGTGTTGAGGAGAAAAGGGAACCCTGTACACTATTGGTAGGAATATATACACTATGGAAAACAGTATGAAGCTTCCTCAAAAAGTTAAGAACTGAACTATCTTTATGATAGACTGCTGGATTATATGATCCAGCAATTCTATTTCTAGGTATTTATCCAAAGAAAATAAAAACAGTAATTTGTACCCCTGTTTGTTGCAAAATCATTTGCAATAGTCAAGATATGAGTGAGATTTTGCCATTTATAACAGCATAGATAAATATCTCGGGCATTATGCTAAATGAAATGACTAGACAGAGAAAGACAAATACCATATGATCTTTCTTATATGTAGAACTGTCCTTCCCTGGTGGCTCATTAGTAAAGAATCCATCTGCCAATGCAGGAGACACAGGTTTGATCCCTGGATCAGGAATATACCCTAGAAAAGAAAATGGCAACCTACTCTAGTATCCTTGCCTGGGAAACCCCATGGACAGAGGAGCCTGGTGGGATATAGTCTACGAGGTCACAGAAGAATCAGACATGACTTACCTAGCAACTAAACAACAACAATACATGCAACTGCATATATATACATGTATAATGTCACCCCTCATATCCATGGGGAATTGATCATTGATTCCAGAATCCTCTGGGTATACAAAATTCACGGACATTCAAGCTCCATCGCAGGCAGTCTGTATCCATGAGTTCTGCACCCATTAACTCGGCCAACTTCAGATGAAAATTATAATCCACTGTTGGTTGAATCAGAAGATGAAAAACATGCACATGTGGAGGCTTGACTATATATTTATTGAAAAAAATATCTGTGTGTAAGTGGATCAGACCAGCACAGGAGTTCAACCTCATGATTTCCTGCATTCATTGTATATAAATAATTAAATAAACAAACAAAACCAAATTTATAGATACAGAGAACTGATTGGTAGTTGCAAGAACTGGAGGGGGATGATGGGAGAAAGGGGTAAATTGCTTTTATTTTTTAGTTTAAATAAATATAAAACAAAAAACAAATGCCCATTCCTTTTAAGCATTGATTGAAACAGTCAATAGGCAACCCAGATTCAGGGGAGGGGAGATAGAGTTCCTCTTCATGAGGTAAGTGTAAATGAATTATGACACTCTAAGGCTCTATTTTGAATCCAGAGGGAAGGGCAGGAATGAATGCTCTAAACATAGCAAAATCGAGTCTATATGAGAACTTTCCTGAAGGAAATATGCCTAGTTTTCATTAATTTCTCAAAGATGCAATTAAAAAAAAATAGCATCACCCTTAGGATTTCAAAATTATTTGTTATTCACCCCATCAAAAGGAGGGTCTCTGTTCCCTCCCCTGGAATCTGAACTAACTTGAACTGCTTCACCCAAAAGCATTGGGGTGATGATGAGATATTCCTTTAGAGGCTGTTGTAAGAGATGATGTGCCTCTGCCTTGCTCACTGCAACAGTCAAGCTGGGAGCCTCAGTTGCACTGTAGACAGCCTGACTACCCAGTGAGTGCTGTTCTGTGAAGAAGCCAAGTCACTTGGAGAGTCTACTTGAAGATACTACAGTAAGGAGACACAGCTTTGGAGTCATCCCACCATAGGCACCAGGCTTATGAGTGAATAAGCCTTCAGATAGTTCCAGCCTCCATCCTTTGGATTCTTCTTGACTAATGGCCTCAGACATCATACACCCTCAATTATTTTTTTCTCACTTATTAATTTCTGAATTTCTGACTCAATCCATAAGCATAATAATATTATTTTAATTATAATATTGCATGGGACTGTATTATCAGAAGAAGCAAAATATGTGAACAAAATCACAAAGAATGGGAAGATGAAATTACACACTTCTAAGGTTTTAACATTGTATGTAAAGTGGTATGAAGTGAAAGTTGCTCAGTCGTGTCAGACTCTTTGCAACACCTTGGACTATAAAGTCCACGGAATTCTCTAGGCCAAAATACTGGAGTGGGAAGCCTTTTCCTTCTCCAGGGGATCGAACCCTGGTCTCCTGCATTGCAAGTGGATTCCTTACCAGCTGAGCCATAAGGGAAGCCCAGTATTAATTTAAGGTAAGCTAGGATCAAGTAAAGATGTGTAGTGAAATCCCTAAAACAATCATTTTCTTAAAAATAATTGCTGTTGCTGTTCAGTTGCCAAGTTGTGTCTGAATCTGTGACCCCATGGACTGCAGCACGCCAGGCTTCCCTGCTCCTCACCACGTCCGGGAGTTTACCTAAGTTCATGTCCATTGAGTCAGTGATGCCATCCAACCATCTCATCCTCTGTTGCCCTCTTCTCCTTCTGCCTTCAATCTTTCCCAGCATCAGGGTCTTTTCCAATGAGTCAGCTCCCCGTATCAGGCGGCCAAAGTATTAGAGTCTCAGCTTCAGCCTCAGTCCTTCCAATGAATATTCAGGGTTTATTGCCTTTAAGATGGACTGGTTTGACCTCCTTGGTATCCAAGGGACTCTCAAGGGTCTTATCCAGCATCACAATTCAAAAGCATCGTATGTTTGAAGAAAAGCCCAAGGAATGAGTAATCAACGAGTTAAATAGAAAACTAGCAATTTGGTAGACTTCAACCAACCATATCAATAATTACATTAAACACAAATGGACTAAACAGCTAATTAAAAGGCAGAGATCATTGAACTGGATTAAAAACAAAACAAGACTCAAATTTTTATCCTAGGCTGTCTGTGGTCTGGGATAGGCAGTTTAGTGAGATTTTTTGACTCTCAGTTTCTTATCTGCTATAAAGGGAAACCAAAAATGTCTCAGCATATGGGAAAGTGGGATAAAATGGGTAACCAATAAATTTGTTGAATGAGTGAAAATAAATGTAAACATGCAAACATAGTTATTATGTATATAAAAATTAAAGTCGACACCTTGGTGAGTGTTTTTTTTTTCCCTTGCAGACAGACAGCTTTTAACCCCAAGAGATGTATCCAGGGAGATTTTAGCAATGACAGATGGAAAATAACCAAAAGAGAAAAAGGTCTCTCTGTAATGGCTGCAAGTCTTGATGCTGGACTTGGTGGAGAAGAGATCATTTTCTCAGCAAGCTCCAAAGAGGACAATAAAAATCTCCTGCTGTGGCATTCATAGGCACAGGCATATGTGGAGTCAGACTCTATTCAGGGAAAGCAGTGCTTCCAGCAGGGCACATATTTGTGATGCGGAAGAAAATCACAGTGTCCCCAGAAGAAGAGAAGTTGACACAATGGACTTAACCTGCAAGGTTCAGTATTTATTATTGGAGGTAACTGTGCTTATTTAAGTCACCACTTGCTACTTGGATAGCCAAATTCCATAGATAGACAACAAAGAGCTAACCTGAAATGCTCAAAAAACTTGAATAATATCTTTGCACAAACATTCTTAGAAAGACATTTCTAAACATTTTTAGAAAGACCATTATACCTACAGGGCTTCCCTTGTACCTCAGTCGGTAAAGAATCTGCCTGCAGTGCAGGAGACCCAGATAATTATTAGCTTAGAAATGTGAAAAAATAGTCTTTGTTTTTCAATTACTGAATTTTTGGCAGTTGATAGCAATAATTTTAGCAAGCTTTTTCTTTAAGTATTTGTCCTCCATAAACTCTGAACTACGAGGAACTATCCTTTTAAACTATTCTTATAGAAACTGGTAAAACCCAGAAATCGGATCAGTGAGAATAAAATGTATTTTGATACCTCAGTTATTTTTATTCTACCTTCTTCTTTTCTTAAAAGATTTAAGATTAAAATTTAATATTAAAGATTTTTAAGTTCTTTATATGTTTAGTGATGTTTATCTAAAAGATGATGCATCGTGAATGATACTTTATTATCATTTTTGAGTTTTTTTTTCCATCTTGTAAAACTTTTAAATAGCAAAGTTGATATTCTACTTCTAGTATATCCTCCTGTGAAAATTTTCCTATAGGGCTTTTAAGATTCACAATGTAAATAACGAAAAATAAATTTGGCACAATAAAGAGACAAAGAATCTTTAAAGTTTATTTTGCTTAACATTATGAATAGTAGTATAATAAACAAGTTTATAAGACTAGAATATGTATTTATACTTAATTTCTATTATTCTGTTTCATATTTGTATTTTTCATATATATTTTTATATTTGATATATTTTTAATATAGCTATATATATTTGCTATATTTGTTTCCAGTAGTCATGTATGGATGTGAGAGTTGGACCAGAAAGAAAGCTGAGTGCCAAAGAACTGATGCTTTTAAACTGTCATATTGGAGAAGACTCTTGAGAGTCCCTTAGACTGAAAGGAGACCAAACCAGTCAAAATTAAAGGAAATCAGTCCTGAATATTCATCTGAAGGACTGATGCTGAAGCTGAAGCTCCAATACTTTGGCCACCTGATGGGAAGAACTGACTCATTGGAAAAGACCCTGATGCTGGGAAAGATTGAAGACAGGAGAAGAAAGGGACAACAGAGGATGAGGTGGTTAGATGGCATCACTGACTCAATGGACATGAGTTTGAGTAGCTCTGGGAATGCTGATGGACAGGGAAGCCTGGAGTGCTGCAGTCCATGAGGTCACAAAGAGTTGGACACGACTGAGTGACTGAATTGACATGACTGAGCGACTAAACTGCTATATTTGTTAACAATAAAGTATTCTTAAAATAACTTAGCTAATGTATTATTCTTAGTTATTTAGCTACATATTTTCTCTTATTTTTGCAATGATTATTTTATTTCCATATTTAACTATTTGAATGTTCTTCATTCACTATTATTATTATTCATTTAAACAGCTGTATTCACAAAAGTCATACATTTTCTTCACGCAATAATAAATCATCATTATATGATGCTTATTTTTCAGTTGAAGGATAATTGCTTTACAGAATTTTATTGTTTTCTGTCAAACATCCACAAGAGTCAGCCATAGGTACACCCATGTCCCCTCCCTCCCAAACTTCCTTCCCATCTCTCTCCCCATCCGACCCCTCTGACTTGTCACAGAGTGCCTGCTTGAGTTCCCTGAGTCATAGAGCAAGTCCCATTGGCTATCTGCTTTACATGTGGTATTGTACGTCTCCCTGTTACTCTCTCCATATATTTCACCCCTCCCTCCTCCCCTCCCCCTGTGTCCATAAGTCTGTCCTTTATGTCTGTTTCTCCATCCAGTCACTCAGTCGTGTCCAGCTCTTTGTGACCCCATGGACCACAGCACGCCAGGCTTCCCTGTCCATCACCAACTCCTGGAGCTTGCTCAAGCTCATGGCCATCGAGTCAGTGATGCCATCCAGCCATCTCATCCTCTGTCATCCCCTTCTCCTCCTGCCCTCAATCTTTCCCAGCATCATTGTCTTTTCCAATGAGTCAGCTCTTCGCATCAGGTGGCCAAATTATTGGAGCTTCAGCTTCAGCCTCAGTCCTTCCAATGAATATTCAGGACTGATTTCCTTTAGGATTGACTGGTTTGATCTATTCATCAGTACCATCTTTCTAGATTCCATATATATGTGCTAGTATACAATATTTATATCACTCCTCTGACTTACTTCATTCTGTATAATAGGCTTGAGGTTCATCTACCACATTAGAACTGTGAAAGTTTTATATTTTTCAATGCAAAAGCAAATAATGAGATATTTAGTCTAGGCTATCTAAAATGCTACTAAACTTTGCATGAGAATTGTCAACTATTACAAGTAAATTTAAATACACTGCTTTGTTTGAGTCAATGTAACATAAAATCCACATTTTATAGCAAAACAGGAAAAAAAAATTAAGCATAAAAAATTCTTTTCTCTTTGACCTCCTCCCTGCCACTGTGCATTGTGTATCTACATAATGCATCAGCTAGACCTCCCTCATCAACAGAAATACCTGCTCAAAAATAAAAAGCAACCTTCTCCTTGCATCAAGATGAAACCTTAAACAATCATATTTTTCTTGACCTCATGGCCTGTGCACCAGTGCCTCAGTACCTCACGGGGGTCACATGACCCACCACAATGACACTTAGATCTGAATTATGGAAACTGTCAATAACATATCATTTGATGTATAGCCTTCTGTCTCAAAAAACTTGTATTAACTATGCCTTGACTTCTAACGGGTGGAACGGTTCTCAGATTTTCTATATGGTTTTCTCGGATAGTAACTCAAATTTGCCTCAAAGAAAACTTCCTATTTCTTTCTTAGATTGATTCATTTTTATCTACATTACTTATGCTTTTTTCTGATATAGATTTGGTGATCACATATGCTATGCACACATGCTAAGTTGCTTCAATGGTATCTGACTCTTTGCAACCCTATAGACTGTAGCCCTCCAGGCTTCTCTGTCTTTGAGATTCTCTAGACAAGAATGCTGGAGTAGGTTGCCACGTCCTGCTCCAGAGAATCTTACCAACCCAGGGATCAAACCCATGTTTCTTACATCTGGTGCTTTGGCAGGTGGGTTCTTACCCACTCTGGTATTCTTGGGCTTCCCTTGTGGCTTAGCTGGTAAAGAATCCACCTGCAATGCCTGGGTTCGATCCCTGGGTTGGGAAGATCCCCTGGAGAAGGGAAAGGCTACCCACTCCAGTATTCTGGCCTGGAGAATTCCATGGACTGTATCGTCCCTGGGGTTGCAGAGAGTTGGACACGACTGAGTGACTCTCACTTTTACTTTCACATCTATATGCTGCAATGAATCATTAACCTTGAAAGGTCAGTTAGGTAGGCCAGAAATGGCATTGAAAAACACTTCCAGATCTTCAGACTTCTGAAGACTGGGACTGAAACTGAAGGTGAAGAGCAGATTTTGGCCAAATCTGTGACTGAAGTCCAGTTCTGTGCATCTCTAATATAAACTATATTAACAAAGCAAAACACTACTGAAAAATGTACTTTGAGTTGTATTCGAAAACTTTCAATTTAACCTTGTAACTAAAGCATGTGCTATAATACTGGAATTTTTGCAAAACTGGTAACTCTTGGGCCCAAATCTAGTATATCTCAGGATATACTAGGCCTGTGTACCACTATCTCAGCTGTCTGTACCAGTAAGGCTTTTTGCCTTATTGAAAGTAGTTTGAGTTAGATCTTCTGCTACTTGTATAACCAGAAGAATCATAATAGAAGGGAAGATATTGCAAATGTACAGATTTGTAGTAATAAAAATAATATAAAAAACAGAGCTTCAAATTAAAGCCAGATTTGTTCTTTAACGAAACTTTTATTTATAAAGTTACAGGCATATGAAGAAAATAAAGTTAAATGGACATGCTAGCCTAGTAGTAGCTTTTCTTAGGAGCTGGGAAATGGTGAGGGCAAATTCTAGATTACTGATTGACTAATTGGTATGCAGATTTAAAAAAAAAAAAAAGAATTTAAATTAGGTTGGGCTTCCCAGATGGCTCAGTGGGTAAAGAATCCACCTACAGTGGAGGAGCCGCGGATTAGATGCCTGAGTCAGGGAGATCCTGTGGAGGAGGAAATGACAACCCACTCCAGTATTCTTGCCTGGAGAATCCCATGGACAGAGAAGCCTAGTGGGCTACAGTCCAAAGGGTCACAAAAAGTTGGACATAACTGAGTGACTAAGCACGCACAATGAATTTATAATGTATGAGCAGGGTTAAGAGAAATTATCAAAGAATGGTAAAATGTCCCATTTTACTAGCAGGAATGAAAAACCACCATTACCTCAGGATCTGAAGGTAGGAGTTGCTACTAGAACCTAGAGAAACATACAGGCTAAAAGAGTCTAATGGGAGTTGAAGTTTTAGTTCGAGGAATGTAGGTGGTGAGACTCTAAAAGGGGGTTTAGGTGTATAGATACACGAAGCTGTCCAGCTAAGTGGCTAGTTCCTATTAGCCAGGTCCAATCAGCATGGCCAATGTGATGGGTTACAGTGATGTCCAGTGGAAGAGAAAGACATTCAAGTTGCCTGGACACTAGACTGTAACAGAAGTCTAGGGAGTTGCCTTAGATAGGATTGTGAAGAATTATTGCTAGTCCTGTTAGAAGAAAGCAAACTGATCCAAGGATTTTTAACTAGCAGAATCATCATTCATGGGCTCAATAGGCTCCTATCAAATGGTATGGGGTGTGTTCATTTTCCCTTTCAACAAGACCACATCTGGAACATCTGCTGCATTGGGATCATCACCAGATAAAGCTTGCACTCCATCTTATTCTGCAGGATCCCTGTGTCTTATGCCTAGGCCAAATAGAAAAGTTGAATAAATATGTCCAGGGAATCACCATCCCTGGACACTTCAAGTTGTTGATGGTGGCCTTAATCATGACAACCCCTCCTTTAGTGCAGTGTTGCTTTTAGTTAGCTCTCTTGGTAGACAGAGGCAGTTCTAGTGGCTTCCACTTGGCCTTCCTCATCTTAACAGACCTCACAACTCAGATCAAGATGTCAGTGTGGGCATTCGGCCAGTTGCTGAGTATGTCATTTCTAACCAGGCATTCCAGAGTTGGGAAATACCAGCTGGGTTGAGTTTTGGGATCCATTTGGCCTCCTGAAAGATGTAATTAAATCTGAACTTCATCATCAGTTCACTTCCATGTTTTTCCATTCTTACTGGTAGACCACAAAGATGTAGATCTCAAGGAAATAGTTGGTTTGGAGCCAGTGACCAGTAGTCACCCAAAAGGTAGCTAGTTTCTCTTCCCTTATTCATAGTGACCCTGATAAACATCTGCAGTTCTCTTTATAGAATGTTAATAGGAAGACCCATAGAACAATATTTTGGTAATACAGCTGGGTCCTTCCTTAGGATAACCTAGTTTTTCCTTCATTCAAGGAACTCTGGAACTATGAACTAACTCAAGATGGGGAATGGTTTGAAGGCCTATCAGTCTCTATCGTAGTGATTTAAATCAATCTTCTGTTTCTCAGACCTACTCTCCCCTTATACAAATCAAATAAATTTTTATAAACTGACCACCTAATTCCTTATGGACACAATGACAAATGAACTAACATCAGTATTCTGTGTAAGTCAAAGCATTCTGATTACTGATTTTGCTCTGTTGTTCAATACAAAAACCAGGAACACATTGGCCCTAGCAATTGAGTGTCAACAGTTGACCCCTAGTCTAAGATACATTATTCCCATTTAATTTAGAAAGCTTATTTTGGTGGCAGCAATTTACACTCTCATTCCTGGCTAGCAGAGAATAATCACTACAGACCTCTTCAAAGAGGCTGGTGCTCCCTCACCAAGTTTTCTCAAAGCTAGCAAATTATTTCTGAAATATGTTACTTTCTGGAATCTCCTGCAGAACTCCATTAGAGGTAAAGTGAGCAGATATTGTAATAAACCAACTTCAGTATTTTAGTTTTCCTAAGCTTATGATACCCTAGGATCCTGAAATTTCTTTCCTAGGTACAACCCATGAGAAATGAAAACATACATCCACACAGACACTTGTACACAAATGTTTACAGCAGCTTTATTTCATAATAGCTGATAAATTGTGTGTGTGTGTGTGCATGCTCAGTCATGTCCAACTCTTTGCGACACCATGGACAGTAGCCTGCCAGGTTCCTCTGTCCATGGGATTCTCCAGGCAAGAGTACTGGAGTGGGTTGCCATTTCCTCCACCAGGGGATGTTCCTGACTCAGGGATTGAACCCATGTCTCTTGCATTGGCAGGTGGAAACCATTATACTAACTGAAAGAAGTCATTCAAGAAGGATCACACATCCTATGGTTCCATTTAGATGAAATGCCCAGAATAGGTTAATCTATAAAGATAGAGAATAGATTGGTGGCTGCCTAGTAGTGGGGGTGCAGGAAAGAGGAATGGAGGAATTGGAAGGATGATAACTGAGCGGTAAAGTGAAAGTGAAAGTGAAAGTCACTCAGTCCTGTCTGACTCTTTGCGACTCCATGGACTATACAGTCCAAGGAATTCTCCAGACCAGAATACTGGAGTAGGTAGCCTTTCCCTTCTCCAGGGGATCTTCCCAACCCAGGAATTGAACCCAGGTCTGCTGCATTGCAGGTGGATTCTTTACCAGCTGAGCCACCAGGGAAGTCCAACTAAGGGGTAAAGGCTTCTTTTGTAGTCATGAAAATATTTTACTGTTGATTGTAGCATTGGCTGCTCAACTCTGGGAATATACTAAAAATCACTGAAGTACACTTTGAGTGAATTATAGATATGTGAACTACATCTCAATTGAACTGTTAGGCAAAACATATGATGAGAGTGGGTCAAAGGAAGATTTTCGCCGGAAGGAAACTACCTCATGGGAGGGAAGAAAAGATTGCTTCCACTGACAAAAAAGGGCAACCAGCAAAATTGGGGGTTAAGATCCTCAACCGCATCAGAAACTACCTACAGGTCTCCATTCCCTTTTTTAAGGTCCCACTCCCTTCCAATCAACACCTTAACTTTAATATAAAAGATTATATGATACTTTGAAAAAAAACTTTGTTTTTTAAGGTCTTCAAAAATGTTGGCCTTGCAGCTTCAGGAAATAGGGATTTCTTTTAGGGATAATCATAGAAGTTTTATGGTTTATAATTTGACCTTAATCTAGGCAATTAAAGCCCTGTATTCATCATTTTCTTTTTCTTAGTTTTCAGAATATTTAAAAGCAACCAACCAAATCCACATTCTTTACACTTTTTAGTTTCCTATAATATTCTATGTCAGCAGTTACTTGGTCTTACATAGTCTTGCCTTCTAAAGGCTCTTGGTCCTATGTGACTGTTGATGATAATTTAAGTGTTGTTTGCCACTGTACACCTTGGACTAACAATTTACTACTTACCATGGAAATAAAATTATCAAGGCCTTTGTATCTATATTGTTTAATCACTAAGTCATACCTGACTGTGACCCCATGGACTGTAGCATGCCAGGCTTCCTTCACTGTCTCCTTGAATTTGCTCCAGTTCATGTCCATTGAGTCAATGATGCCATCCAACCGTCTCATCCTTCGTTGCCTCCTTCTTCTCCTGCCTTCAATCTTCCTCAGCATTAGGGCCTTTCCCAATGAATCAGCTTTTTGCAACAGGTGGCCAAATTATTGGAGTTTCAGCTTCAGCATCAGTCCTTCCAAGGGATATTCAAGACTGATTTCCTTTAGGATGGACTGGTTTGCTCTCCTTGCTGCCCAAGGGACTCTCAAACGTCTTCTCCAGCACCACAATCCAAAACCATCAATTCTTCAGTGCTCAGCCTTCTTGATGGTCCAAGTCTCACATCCATACATGATTGCCAGAAAAACCATAGCTTTGACTATCATATTTTGACTTTTCTCATCTAGGAAGATGAGAAAACCAATTCCAGATTCTCATCTTTAAAGTTTTATGTTCTTGGAACCACTTCTGGGACTAATCACTCTATCTGTTAGAATTCAAAGAGGAATTCAGAGCCATTATTAGTGTTACAGGATAGAGATTTATTAGATGAACTAGTCTCCCACAATTGTGAGCAGAGTCAATACAAGTGAAATTTCGGAGAGGGAATTTGTAGTATCAGATAAAAGC
Organism: Cervus elaphus; assembly: GCF_910594005.1. Classification (NCBI taxonomy): domain Eukaryota; kingdom Metazoa; phylum Chordata; class Mammalia; order Artiodactyla; family Cervidae; genus Cervus; species Cervus elaphus. Next base: position 7,926,825 of record NC_057845.1, on the reverse strand, counting down.
CACCAGCCATTCCTCCTGAAGCTCTGATGAGAGACAAGTTAGAAGGGATGCTAAAAACCAAGAATGTACAGTGACCCAAGTGGAATGGCCCAGGCTGAGTTGTAGTGGATTATGGAAAGTTGTTGCATCTGTGTCATAGCAAAAAATGTCATAATCGACCTGAGAATACAGTTATTCAGTTTGAAGACAGCAGTTGGAACAAATATCTGAAAATATTACATACCATAGGGAAAAAAGAGAAAACAAACAGAAATTGGAGAAGGTAATTCCATGGACGGAGGAACCTGGTAGGCTGCAGTCCATGGGGTCGCGAAGAGTCAGACATGACTGAGCGACTTCACTTTCACTTTTCACTTTCATGCATTGGAGAAGAAAATGGCAACCCACTCCAGTGTTCTTGCCTGGAGAATCCGAGGGATGGGGGAGCCTGGTGGGCTGCCGTCTATGGGGTCGCACAGAGTCGGACACGACTGAAGCGACTTAGCAGCAGCAGCAGTTCCAAGATTACCCAAGTTGATTTTATTTTATTTTTTTAGTTTTATTTATTTGCTTTTGTCGGCACTGGGTTTTCATTGCTGCACACAGGTTTTCTCCAGCTGTGGTCAGTGGGGGCTACTCTTCCTTGTAGTGTGCAGGCTTCTCATTTTGATGACTTCTCTTGATGTGGAGGTTTTAGGGCACATGCATTTCAGTAGTTGAGGCATGTCATTTCAGAAGCTGTGGCTCCCGGCTCTAGAGCACAGTCTCAGTAGTTATGACGCACAGACTTAGTTGCTCCACTGCATGTGTGATCTTCCCAGACCAGGGGTGCAACCCATTTTCCCCTGCACTGGCAGGCGAATTCCTATCCACTGCACTATCAGAGAAGTCCCCTGAGTTGACTTTAACATAATGCAGCCCATTGCCATCCTGAGGCGTGGGCCACAATGACCTCTAGAGGAGCAGGGCCGGCAGGTGATGAGGGGAAAGAAATGGAGAACAGCAGACTTTTTGGTTTCACTTCCACCAAATCACACCAGGCCGGTTGTTCAACATCCAGCACCTCCGCAGGCGTTGGTTCCTATCACCAAATCTTGAAACATTTCTTATATTTGTTGAACACTTAAAGCTATATTTGGTTTTCTCACGTCTCCTATAGATAAGATCTATAAGAGGGCCTCAAAATATATATATATATATATATATATATATATATATATGTATATGTTAGTTGTAAGAATACATTCGTGACTGAATAAGGATTTGGTTTTCAAAGTCCTCTTACTGCTTTTTAGCTTCACGCTCATATTGCTTTTGCATCCTGGACTGATAATAGGCACTTGTCCTGGAGGTAAGGGACTCAGGGACCCTGTGGCTTATGCACAATGAAAGAAGAAAGAAAGAGAGTCAAGCGTTTCGTGATTGAGGTGGAGATTCAGCAGACCATACAGATTAAAGATAGTGCTTTCATCCAAGTGGAAACATCATAACCTTCCTTATTAAAGAAAAACACGCTGTCTCCTGAGCTATTGTAAAGAAGGGGTCACCAGAGCCAGGTTGTGTCTACTGGAGGAGAAAATTAAGGAGCGGATGATCTGTAAATTAACTTCATTTCTTTTTTCTTTGTGAAGCACCTTTAAAGAAGCCTCATGTCCTGAAAACCATTTTCCTACAATCACAGACTAAAATGGGTAAGTCTGAAATGCCCAAAATGTGGACTAAATGTTTCCCAGGTTGTTCAGTAGTAAAGAGTTTGCCTACCACTGTAGGTGACACAGGAGATGCGGATTCAATCCCTGGGTCAGGAAGATATACTGGAGGAGGAAATGGCAACCCACTCCAGTATGCTTGCCTGGGAAAACCCATGGACAGAGGAGCTACAATCCATGGGATCAAAAAGGGTCAGACATGACTGAGCACACACACAGCTTCCCTTCTTCTACCCAAACTTGTAAAATCGGGACAGGATACAAGTTTCTGTAGCTACTGAACATGTAATTAATATGAGAAGCTCTATTTAAGAAAACTAATACAATTTTATAAGGAAAATTGAATGCTTTCTTAGAATAATACTATTAACAAATTACAAATAAAAAAAATTAGTACATACGTACATGTGTGTGCTCAGTTGTGTCCGACTCTTTTGCGACCCCATGGACTATAGCCCATCCATCTCCTCTGTCCACGGGATTTCCCAGGTAAGAATACTGGTGCGTTGCCATTTGCTTCTCCAGGGGTTCTTCCCAGCCCAGGGATCAATCCCACATCTCCTGTGTTTTCCTGCTTTGCAGGTGGAGTCTTAACACCTGAACCATCAGGGAAGCTGCCAAAGATACAACAAATCCTTCTCTCAAAAAATATGATAACTTTTATTAATTAACTTCCAATTCACCTGTTTAATACTTTTTCCTACATAATGTGGCTGCTTAACCTTTTAATTTTTCCTTTGTCTGGCAATTATCTTAGCATATAATTTTCTATTGAGAAAATAGAGAATTCTTTCTTTTGCATGATTGATTGAAATTTGTATTACTGATGATTTAGACCACTTTCTTTCCACAATTTGTTATTGGTAATAGATTTAAATGTTTTGAAATTTTGTCATGTTTTCAGAAGGGCCTGTCAAAGCCCTATTCATATTTTCTTCTTATATGAGCTGTATAATTTCAGGGCGTTGTACATGTTCTTCTGCATTGACTGGTATTTTGAATTGATGACATACACAAAACAGTTTCTACCAAAGTCCTCATTGCAATACCACTGACATTGTCAATATTTCATGTCAAATCAATCTTCATTAACTGACTTATCAAGCAATTTAGGAGCTACTCATTACTTCCATTTAAAACTTTTCATTATCTTAATTAGGTCTTTGATACGATCCGAACATTTTTTGCTCAGTTCTTTCATTATATCAGTGTAATTTATATTAATTACATCTTAGCTCTTCCACTTCACATTTAATTCACTTTACTTCAATCTTCCCCAAAGCTTAAATAAACACATTTTAAAAAGACAAAAGAAGAGACTCTTCATATGCATCAAAATTGTCAAACTATCTCACTTATTTTATCAAAAGATTCAAAAATAACTTTTCAAGTATAAATAATATATTTAGGCTTTATCAACTTTTGAATAAAACCTTGCATCTTGGTTTTTCAAGCTGATTTCAAGTATCCAAAACATACTGTAGGGTCCTTTAACTTTTGCAACAGTGTCATAAAGAGTAGGCCATATTGCATGTGACTCATTAAAATTTGAAAAGCTGGCAAGGATTTTAAAGTACCACTGGCAGTGATTTATGTCAGAGAGTGTTTTGCCTATGTTCTCCTCTAGGAGTTTTATAGTTTCTGGTCTTACATTTAGATCTTTAATCCATTTTGAGTTTATTTTTGTGTATGGTGTTAGAAAGTGTTCTAGTTTCATTCTTTTACAAGTGGTTGACCAGTTTTCCCAGCACCACTTGTTAAAGAGGTTGTCTTTTTTCCATTGTATATCCTTGCCTCCTTTGTCAAAGATAAGGTGTCCATAGGTTCGTGGATTTATCTCTGGGCTTTCTATTCTGTTCCATTGATCTATATTTCTGTCTTTGTGCCAGTACCATACTGTCTTGATGACTGTGGCTTTGTAGTAGAGTCTGAAGTCAGGCAGGTTGATTCCTCCAGTTCCATTCTTCTTTCTCAAGATTACTTTGGCTGTTCGAGGTTTTTTGTATTTCCATACAAATTGTGAAATTCTTTGGTCTAGTTCTGTGAAAAATACCGTTGGTAGCTTGATAGGGATTGCATTGAATCTATAGATTGCTTTGGGTAGAATAGCCATTTTGACAATATTGATTCTTCCAATCCATGAACACGGTATGTTTCTCCATCTGTTTGTGTCCTCTTTGATTTCTTTCATCAGTGTTTTATAGTTTTCTATGTATAGGTCTTTTGTTTCTTTAGGTAGATATACTCCTAAGTATTTTATTCTTTTTGTTGCAATGGTGAATGGTATTGTTTCCTTAATTTCTCTTTCTGTTTTTTCATTGTTAGTATATAGGAATGCAAGGGATTTCTGTGTGTTAATTTTATATCCTGCAACTTTACTATATTCATTGATTAGTTCTAGTAATTTTCTGGTAGAGTCTTTAGGGTTTTCTATGTAGAGGATCATGTCATCTGCAAACAGTGAGAGTTTCACTTCTTCTTTTCCTATCTGGATTCCTTTTACTTCTTTTTCTGCTCTGATTGCTGTGGCCAAAACTTCCAACACTATGTTGAACAGTAGTGGTGACAGTGGGCACCCTTGTCTTGTTCCTGATTTCAGGGGGAATGCTTTCAATTTTTCACCATTGAGGGTGATGCTTGCTGTGGGTTTGTCATATATGGCTTTTATAATGTTGAGGTATGTTCCTTCTATTCCTGCTTTTTGGAGAGTTTTAATCATAAATGAGTGTTGAATTTTGTCAAAGGCTTTCTCTGCATCTATTGAGATAATCATATGGTTTTTATCTTTCAATTTGTTAATGTGGTGTATTACATTGATTGATTTGCGGATATTGAAGAATCCTTGCATTCCTGGGATAACACTCTCTGACATAAATCACAGCAAGATCCTCTATGACCCACCTCCCAGAATATTGGAAATAAAAGCAAAACTAAACAAATGGGATCTAATGAAACTTAAAAGCTTTTGCACTACAAAGGAAACTATAAGTAAGGTGAAAAGACAGCCGTCAGATTGGGAGAAAATAATAGCAAATGAAGAAACAGACAAAGGATTAATCTCAAAAATATACAAGCAACTCCTGAAGCTCAATTCCAGAAAAATAAATGACCCAATCAAAAAATGGGCCAAAGAACTAAACAGACATTTCTCCAAAGAAGACATACAGATGGCTAACAAACACATGAAAAGGTGCTCAACATCACTCATTATTAGAGAAATGCAAATCAAAACCACAATGAGGTACCATTACACGCCAGTCAGGATGGCTGCTATCCAAAAGACTACAAGCAATAAATGCTGGAGAGGGTGTGGAGAAAAGGGAACCCTCTTACACTGTTGGTGGGAATGCAAACTAGTACAGCCACTATGGAAAACAGTGTGGAGATTCCTTAAAAAACTGGAAATAGAACTGCCATATGACCCAGCAATACCACTTCTGGGCATACACACTGAGGAAACCAGATCTGAAAGAGACACGTGCACCCCAATGTTCATTGCAGCACTGTTTATAATAGCCAGGACATGGAAGCAACCTAGATGCCCATCAGCAGATGAATGGATAAGGAAGCTGTGGTACATATACACCATGGAATATTACTCAGCTGTCAAAAAGAATTCATTTGAATCAGTCCTAATGAGATGGATGAAACTGGAGCCCATTATACAGAGTGAAGTAAGCCAGAAAGATAAAGAACATTACAGCATACTAACACATATATATGGAATTTAGAAAGATGGTAATGATAACCCTATATGCAAAACAGAAAAAGAGACACAGAAATACAGAACAGACTTTTGAACTCTGTGGGAGAATGTGAGGGTGGGATGTTTCAAAAGAACAGCATGTATACTATCTATGGTGAAACAGATCACCAGCCCAGGTGGGATGCATGAGACAAGTGCTCGGGCCTGGTGCACTGGGAAGACCCAGAGGAGTCGGGTGAAGAGGGAGGTGGGAGGGGGGATCGGGATGGGGAATAAGTGTAAATCTATGGCTGATTCATATCAATGTATGACAAAACCCACTGAAATGTTGTGAAGTAATTAGCCTCCAACTAATAAAAAAATTAAAAAAAATAAAAAAAAAAAAAAATAAATAAAAATAAAGTACCACTGGCAAAACCTGCAGCAAAAACACACAAAGTTTACAAAATAGTAAAATAGCCAACAATTTCAAGCACCATGGAGATGGGTCTTTTCCAAAGACTAAATCCGATAAATATTTAAAAGTTGTTCAATGGTTATAACTGTCCAGAGCTGGTTTCATTTTGTTGAATAACATCACAGATACATGGTCTTCAGTTATTAAAAAAGTTTAAATTACTTAACAGGATATTCTGCTATAACAGAAACACATAAAAATTACCAATAATCTTTGTTTATATCACCTACTGTGGAGTCTACCACAACGCCATGATAATGGATGTCTGATTTATCTGCTCCTTTATTTGTGTGTGTATGTGTGTGTGCTTAGTCACTCAGTCATGTCCAACTCCTTGTGACCTCATGGACTGTAGCATGCCAGGCTCCTCTGTCCATGGGATTTCTCAAGCAAGAAATACTGGAGTGGGGTGTCATTCCTCCTCCAGAGGACCTTCCTGAGTCAGGGATTGAACCCACGCCTCCTGCATCGCAGGCAGATTCTTTATCTGTTGAGCCATTAGGAAAGTCTCATTATTTAATTTTGTGGAGACTTCCAGTTATTTTGATTAATTCTTGTGGGCAAATGAGTTGTCCCATTTTGTTCACTTTTATATTTTCCCAAGTGCTTGTGCAAAGATCAATCAATTCAGCAATTAATTTGAAGTTATTCATGAAGTTTACATTATATTAAGGTTGCAAAATTTCATAACAATCACTAAAGGGCAAATCTCTTTCACTTAAAAATGCAGTAGTTGCACTGCCTTAAATAAAGACAGTACTGTTCTTCCTTGTGATTAAGACATTGTTCTGGTATAGTTTTACTTATTTACATGAAATCCAAGTAAACACTTACTTAATCTTTGAGAGGTGCATTGAGAGCTTTTACCCATTCATCCAGAGAATCTGAGTTGTTTTAGCATTGGTCTTCGTAAAAGTAGTTTCCAATTAAAATAATACATGCCACTTCCAGTCTTGTATTCAGATAACCAGGATTGTAACAGGCTGTGCACTTTTAATTTTCTTAATTTTTTATTTGAAAAGGAACTCTTTTGATCATTATAAGTTCTGTTTGATTCACTGAAAATACTATTGACATCTAGATTTTGAAAATAATCTGATTTCCTTTAAACAGTGTTGAATGGAAGTTTTTCTCCTTATAACAGGGCACAATAAAGATCACAGTACTAATCTATTGAAGTCAGCAGATTCATCAAAAAGAAGGGGGTTTCTCCCCTCTTGAATGATCTGGTGATGTTCATACCAATTGACTTATAACAATTTTATCTTTCTTTCTAGTTTGTTTCCTGTTGATGGTGTCTTGATTCAATTAGATACGTTAAATATTCTAAACTACAATTCAAGACTCTTAGGATGAAAAGAATATGTTCATTTCTGTTCAAATAAGAAAAACAAAATATGGTGCATTTGTAGTTGTGTTAATACATATTTGCCAACAAAGGTCCGTCTAGTCAAGGCTATGGTTTTTCCAGTAGTCATGTATGGATGTGAGAGTTGGACTATAAAGAAAGCTGAGCATAGAAGAATTTGATTCTTTTGAACTGTGGTGTTGGGGAAGACTCTTGAGAGTCCCTTGGACTGCAAGGAGATCCAACCAGTTCATCCTAAAGGAAATCAGTCCTGGGTGTTCATTGGAAGGACTGATGTTGAAGCTGAAACTCCAATGTTTTGACCATGTGATTCGAAGAACTGACTCATTTGTAAAAACCCTGATGCTGGGAAAGATTGAAGGTGGGAGGAGAAGGGGATGACAGAGGATGAGATGGTTGGATGGCATCACCGACTCAGTGGACATGAGTTCAAGTAAACTCTGGGAGTTGGTGATGGACAGGGAGGCCTGGCGTGCTGTAGTCCATGTGGTCGCAAAGAGTTGGACACGACTGAGAGACTGAACTGAAGTGAACTAATACATGTTACCATGCTTGTTGAGAATAATTCTGATAAAAGAGAACTTCTATTTTGACTAACTACCAATGAGAAACAAATTCTAAACTTGCAGTCTTATATTAATTTGTTTGGTGAGAAACAATTGTCCACAGACTGCCTTCTAGCTCTGTGCATTTCAAAACCTTGTTTTTGCTCTGCTTACCCATATACTACAAGGGGCATATGCCATAGAACATGTTAGTATCATGAAATAACTTGTTGTTCTGATGTTCCTGAAGGGATGCTAGGAGAATCAGTGCAGTGGGAGAATGGAACATTTGCAGAAACCATTCCTTCACTAAGATCACTAGCAATGATGTAATTGTTCATGCATGTGACTGTAATCCACAAAAATATATCCTTCTAACACAAACTAAATGTATTCTCAAAGGAATGCCCCTTTGTAGAGTAACCATGAAAACATTAATTGCTATTCCAATGTCACTAAACACAAGGGGGAAGCACGAATTGGAATGGAGAAATTTAGCAAACAGGAGGGACTGTAGTTGACATCTTTACTTTTGCAAATTACAGGAAGACCTGTGACCAAGAGGTCCATGGTGAGGGCTTCTCCCAGGGCCTGGCTGGATTTAGTGTAAGTGAAGGGTCCTGCAGTTTAAGTTTCTTTAGCTTCATGATATATCATATATATAAATTTGCACCTTTGCTGAAAATTCTTTCATCTTTTAGCTTTTAACTTTCATCTGAGTAACATGATAGATAATGTCTCGTGAAACAATGTGGACCAATTCTAATCAGACAGATCAGAGGGGACTGTAATGACAACAGTTGCAAGAATAATGCTCTGGTCAGAGGACTATTTGAGGTTAAAACAAAGTGCCACTTCTTTCATGACACCATCTCCTACTGACAACTCTATACCTTTATTTTCTTTTCACCACACTATAAGCAAGAGTATAGATCTTGGGCCCCTTTTGCCCCTAGGAAGAGTACATTTTTTTTTTTTTGGTCTTTGTTTTGTTTTACTCTTTTTGAAGTTTGTGGGATCGAATTTTTTATTTAAATAACACTTGGAATTTATTTTCATGTATGGCCTGATTTTTATTGAGAAGTGTATTATACACAGGTACAAATATAATAAAACTGTGTAGTAAAATAAAACATACTCACCATCCACCTTCAGTAAAAGAACATTCTAAATCATCTGTGTATCTCAACCCTTTGACATTTCCTTGTTTATTTTAGAGATTCCCATATGCATATGAATTCCTGAATAATACTTTGGCCTTTCTGAGAAAGAGCATGTTTTAAATGAACAAATTTATACCTCTTCTCAGTCAGTGCTTTGAAGCTGGGAAATGGGAGAATAAGAAAAAAAAAAAAAGTGGAATTCTGGGAAAAAGAGAACAAATGATTATATGCTTTCTTTAGAGAAACTAACCTACTATGCCTGTTTACCTACTCAGTTTATGTGGATTTTCCTTTGTCCATTTCTTTGGAAGGCCTGACTCTTCGGGGGTAAGGCACAGTTCCAAATACCAGGTCACAGAGACAGGGTATAGACTAGGTAGTGAATCAAAGCCTCTTGCTGCAATTGTAAGAGCTGACATAGCCTCACCGAACCAGCTGGTAATTTCTACCAGTAATGTGATTCCTTGGCGCTAAGATTTAGTTCTTCTAGAACATTCTCACTGAAGCATTCTTCCAAAAGCAGAGGAGAGAGACTGATACTGTGCATAAAATAGATAACTAACGAGAACCTCACTGTGCAGCTTGGGGATCTCTCCTCAGTGCTCTGTGGTGATATAAATGGGAAGAAAATCCAAGAAAGAGGAGATATATGTGTGTGTACAGTGGATTCATTTTGCTGTACAGTGGAATCTAATGTAACTACAATTAAAGCAACTAAACTCCAATAAAAATTAATTTTGAAAATCCCATGCAGACACTGCGTGCCTAGCAGCTGTAAGGACTGGGACCTTTGTGTAAAGCAGGTCCACTCCAAATATGATTCTTGTAGCTCTAAACTTTACATTATATTGAGTAATTTTTATATTGACAATGTTTGCTTGCACATCTGCATCTAATGTTATTGCAGCCCTGTGCTCAGGCGCTTCAGTTCTGTCCGACTCTCTGCGACCCCATGCGCTGCGTAGCCCACCAGGCTCCTCTGTCCACGGGATTCTCCAGGCACGAGTACTGGAGTGGGTTGCCATGCCCTCCTCCAGGGGATCTTTTGGTCCCAGGGATCGAACCTGAGTCTCCTGAGTTTCCTGCACTGAAGGCGGATTCTTTACCACTGAGCCACCAGTGAGGTTATTAAATATTATTGTCTCTAATAACCATTATTAGAAACAATAATACCTAATGTTATCAAATATTCAATCTAATATTATTATTTCTCCATCTCCAACTAGACGTGGGAAAGGATCTGGATCAGGGTTTGTGAGAGGCATACCAAGTACCCAAACCGGTCCCTGAGTCAGAGCCGGCATTTTGCTGAGGAAATACAATGTTCAAGTAAAGTTCATGCTCCAAAGAGATGGATTATGTTTACTCTGTGGACTGGCAGACCTATGAGTCTAACCCCCTATATCTGTGCAAGCCTAGGGAAGCTAAGTCAAGTCCTTAGAAGGCATCAATCAAAATTTTTTTTTCTGTTTCTAGTGAGATAAGATTTTAATACAGATTAACCTAAGCTAGCTGTCAACTAGCAGGACCTTGAGGGCATATGACACAGAGAAGCTATTAATCTGGAGATCAGGAATGTGAGAAGGGAGTATCTGTACTACTGGGACCCAAAGGGGGATCGAGGTGCTAAAACAAATTAGGGTGATCTCCCGTTTGCTTGTCTAAACGTTTCAGGCAATGGTGCGTTGGTACCATTACAGCATTTTCCTCAATTCATAATTTTATTTTGGAGGCTTGGGAGACTATCTGCTTGAATCCACCCAGATTATCTTTGAAGCTTAAATTGGAAATTCTGACTGATATCTGAGCAAAGTCCCACAGTTGATTTGCCTTTTTTTTTTTTTTCCGGGAAGCAAACCAGTTGAGAAATTCTATACTGCAGACCTTGTCCTTTCTCCATGATGTGCTAACTATTTTGACTCCATCTGTAAGAGTTTACAGTGTGATTTGTCCCTAATATTTTCAAAGTTACGAGTCCACGAAAACTTTAAGTATCTGCTTCAAAATAAAGCCAAGTCACCCAGTTTCGCAAATTTTAAACTGTGGTTCTCAATGACACTAATTCTTAAACAGTCAGTTTCTAGATACAGAGATGCTGTACCCAAAGGACTTCTTCTTAACTGAACATCAAATACCATCGTGGTCTGACCTCAACATGCATAAGAATTTATGCTATTTGTCCAAATGGTGAGCAGGGCAGGCACCTGGAATCTCCTATACTATTAGTTGAATTTTACCCACATGTAAGCATTGCATTTCAAATTTCGTGTGCTTCTGAGAGATGGCAATGACATTTCTTTATGTTCCAACTTGATTATCAGTTTGCTGATTTTAAGGTTAAACATATCAGTAATTATAGAGACGGCTAAGGCTGTATATTGTCACCCTACTTATTTAACTTATATGCAGAGTTCATCATGAGAAACGTTGGGCTGGAGGAAGCACAAGCTGGAATCAAGATTGCTGGGAGAAATATCAATAACCTCAGATATGCAGATGACACCACCCTTATGGTAAAAAGTGAAGAAGAACTAAAGAGCCTCTTGATGAAAGTGAAAGAGGAGAGTGAAAAAGTTGGCTTAAAGCTCAACATTCAGACAACTAAGATTATGGCATCCGGTCCCATCACTTCATGGCAAATAGATGGGGAAACAGTGGAAAGAGTGGCTGACTTTATTTTTCTGGGCTCCAAAATCACTGCAGATGGTGATTGCAGCCATGAAATTAAAAGATGCGTACTCCTTGGAAGGAAAGTTATGACCAATCTAGACAGCATATTAAAAAGCAGAGACATTGCTTTGCCAAAAAAGGTCCATCTAGTCAAGGCTATGGTTTTTCCAGTAGTCACATATGGATGTGAGAAAGCTGAGTGCAGAAGAATTGATGCTTTTGAACTGTGGTGTTGGAGAAGACTCTTGAGAGTCCCTTGGACTGCAAGGAGATCCACCCAGTCCATCCTAAAGGAGGTTAGTCCTGGGTGTTCATTGGAAGGACTGATGTTGAAGCTGAAACTCCAATACTTTGGCCACCTGATGTGAAGAGCTGACTCATTTGAAAAGACCCTGATGCTGGGAGGGATTAGGGGCAGGAGGAGAAGGGGACGACAGAGGATGAGATGGTTGGATGGCATCACCGACTCAATGGACATCAGTTTGGGTGGACTCCGGGAGTTGGTGATGGACAGGGAGGCCTGGCGTGCTGCGGTTCATGGGGTCTCAAAGAGTCGGACGCGACTGAGCGATTGAACTGAACTGAATTGAATTTGTCCAATATGGAGAAATGCTAATAATCAAATTGGTATACTTTTGTACTATAAATGACATTTTGAAACAGTTTCCAGCTTTTAATTATGGTGAGCTTGCATTTCAAAAAACTAATTAAGGTTCCTTATTGTTTCATTTGTAACCAAAAATTTTACCCCAAGGCTACGTAGGAAAAAAAGACAAAGGCAGAGAGCAGCACATATTTTTCTTTTTAAGTTTTTTATTCCTTTTTTCTTTCTCTGTTTGCCAAAAAAAAGGTTATATGTTCAGAATGGAGTGGGATGGGCTGGGCTGGGGGTAGTACAAGAGCACTCCTTGAACTCTTGGCACTCCAACATGATTTAGTTGTGGTATGATAATTCCCAATAGATTTCTTTGGTAAATGAGTGAACTATAAGAAAGAATACTCATTCATTCATTCATTCAAGAAAAGTTTGTTGAATGCTAACCAGAGGTTAGGCAATGTTCTATGCACTGGGAGTAGCAATGCACAAATGAAGTCTTTGCCTTTCTGGGACCTACAAAATTGTGGAGGAGATAGAAAATATATATGTAGATAAATGCCTAGAAAGCATACAGATGTTGAAAATATACATAGAGATACATGTTATACATATAGATAAATGTGTATACATATAGATAAAAATATACAGAGAAGCCTATTTATTATCACGCAATACCAGAATTGTGAGATGAGAGTAATTCATCACTTGCTCAGAAATGAATGCCTTCTATGGAGGAGGCCTGAAAAGGAAAGAGTCGTCCAGCCCTACACTATAGAAACAGTGTGAGCCCTGAACCTGAGACACACATGGGATATTGTTTCCCAGCAGTCACAGCAAAAGAAGTAAGAACAGGTGGAATTAATTTGAAGATTGATGCTGCTCAGTGGCTAAATCGTGTCTGACTCTTTGCAACCGCATGGATTGTAGCACACCTGGCTTCCACGTCCTTCACTGTCTCCTGGAGTTTGCTCAAACTCAAGTCCATTGAGTTGGTGATGCCATCCAACCATCTCATTCTCTGTCACCCCCGTCTCCTCCTGCCCTCAGTCTTTCCCAGCATCAGGGTCTTATCCAACGAGTCAGGTCTTTTCCAATGAGTTGGCTGTTTGCATAGGTGGCCAAAGTATTGGAGCTTCGGTTTCAGCATCAGTCTAATTTTAAGATTAGGTTTTATCCAACCCAATATATCCAAAATATCACTTAAGTTGACCTAATAAAATGAATTAAATGTTTTAGATTCTGTTTCAATACTGTCTTCAAAATCATGAATGTATGCTTCACTTATAACACATCTCATTTTAGGTTAATTACAATTCAAATACTCAGCTACCATGTGCATTTACTAACTGCTATACTACACAGCATAGGTCACTCTCTCTAGACTGTCGATTCTGATTGTCAGAACCTGTTTCTAGTTAGTCTATATATTTTCTCTGTACTATGGACTGTTGTCTAGACAGATACTTGCTATTTATTATTAACTCATTGCACATTTAATATGTATTTATTGAGCAACTACTAGCTGTTGGGTGTGATTTTAGATGCTAGGATTTTGTAATAAATAATAGCAACAAAAATCCCTGCCTTAGTGGCTTCTATATTCTAGTGGGTATTGCTATCTAGGACAACCCCTGATCCCAGATAATGTTTAAGAGTGTTAGTCCTTCTCAGCTAGTATATGACATAGTTTTCAGAAAGTGAACCTAAGATGCATATTCTTACTAAAACCAGAATCTCACTTTGCAGTGCTAGCGGTAAAGAATTGCCTGCCAATGCAGGAGATGCAAGAGATGTGGGTTCAGTCTCCTGGAGGAGGAAATGGCAACCCATACCAGTATTCTTGTCTGGAAAACTCCAGGGACAGAGGAGCCTGGCTGGCTACAGTCCATGGGGCTGCTAAGAGCTGGTCCTGACTGAGAAACTTAGCACTTACATAAAAACCCAGTGCATACTACACCCATTCCATACCAAACTGAACCAGAAGTGCAGCTTCTGTAAGGGGTGTTGAGTGGAAAAGAGTGGCAGGAAGGTTGAAAAAAGCAACTCCCAGTGCCCCAAACTTTTGGTGTCATTCTTTCAGTGAATGGTATTTTTCAGTGTATTGTAATTTGTCTTTTCTTGATTAGAAAATCTGGTGAGCAAACTGTGGGTGGAGATCTTGCTCTGAGAGACTGGTTTTAATTTTCTTCCCCACTCTCTATCACCTTTGCTATCTTTAGCAGTCAAACAAACAAACAAAGAAAAAAATTCAAAACTACTCGACTAGCAGCAACCCACTAATGGAGGGAAAACACATGGGTTCAAGCATGCTTTTTTCAGTCTGCTTTTGTTTATTTGAAAGGAGTCCTTCTTTAATAAAAAGCATGCTAATATCACTTGCATACAATCTTTTAGCCAGGGCTTGTTCTGTTTCTCGTGATTCTCAACTTTGGGTGAACTTGGGAATCACATGGTTGTATTTGAAAAATTCTGAAACTATTTTAAAAGGTAGATTTTTCTTATTATTTACATACAGCAAGGTTAACAGATCAGAATATAACCAACATTGAAAAGATCGTTTTTATATTCACAGATCATAAGAGATGCCCTCTCAGCATGCTATGTCCTGGGAAGGGCACGTGGAGAAGCACCAGTGTTGGCAAGAGGAAGAGAGAGCCAAAAAGTGGGCAAGGATCTTTATGGCAGTTCCTTTATCATGGTTGTTGATTGCAGAAAAGAATGGGTGAGGCAGGGTAAGCAGGCTTGGCACTGGCTAGTTTGAAAAATTTCGGTGTGCTCTGGGACACAGGGGCTCTTCCTAGTTGGTCCTGGGTGATTAGGACAGGTGGCCCACCGTGAACCACTATCTAGTAATTAGCTAGTCTTGGGAGGGGCAATTCTTCCAGAGTTATCAAATCCTGAAGAGGTCAAAGCATGAATGTAAAATTCATGGTAACAAGAATGCCGTGGCTAAACTCCAGAGAAATGAAATCAGCATGCCTGGAGTGGGGTCCAGGTGTCAGTATTTTTAAAACTACCCAGGTTATTTTCATGTCCAGAAAAGGCTGAACATGACTGATTCAGGCATTTGCTATTTTATTTGGCACTGACTGATCTAGTTTTTTTCTGATTTTTTCCGGGAAAGTGTATCTAAGAACTTACCTCTTTGGTATGAACCTCCATGTCAGTTGATTTTCTTCTTTCATTTGAGAGTCATCTTCCCAATTCCTGGAAAGTCCTTCAAGCACAATCAGATATCACTTCAAAACAGACTTGAGTGTTACTCTCATAACACTGAATGTCAGTGATCTGTTCATTTTGATATGGCATTTAATTATGATGCAAACCTCTTGGGAAATTGGAGAGATAGCCCTACAATTAGTTACAAAACCCACTGATTTTCTGAAACCATTTAGAGCCTAGATACTCAAAGCATGGCCAGGAGACTGGCAACATCAGGATTCTTTGGACATTCATTGCTGTCGTTATTGTTGTTCAATTGCTAAGTCATGTCCAGCTCTTTTGCAACCCCATGGACTGTAGCCCATCAGGCTCCTCTGTCCATCGGATTTCCCAGGCAAGAGTACTGGAGCGTGTTGCCATTTCCTTCTCCAGGGGATCTTCCCAACCCAGTGATCGAACCCTGTCTCCTGCATTAGCTTGCAGATTCTTTACTGCTGAGCCACCAGGGAAGCCCAGACACTCATTGCAAACGTATATTCTCAAGCAATGCCTTCGACCCATCAAATTAGATTCTGCATTTGAATAAGATCCCGAGGTGACTAGTGTGCACATTAGAGAGGCCCAAGCTTAGTGTCAATTAGGGAAAGGGTGTCACAGACTTAATTGGACATATTCAGTGTCCATGCCTATTTCAAGTGGTCCCTCCATTCCCATGTATTTCTGCTTAGACAAGCCAGAGGCTGTGGCACATACCTTGCAGACCTCCAACGGTGTTTCTGCTAAAGAACTTCCATTCTGGAGCAACTAACAAAAGGGATTTTTTTCCTTAAAGAGCAAAGGAGGTCAAAACATCTCAGTGTGAGCTTACCAGTGAGTAAGGGCTCTTTACATTAGTCTTCAGGTCTGTTCTAATTCATTCCCAAAGCCTTCTTTGATAAAATTTTTCCCCCACTTCCATTTTCCTTTTTGTCCAGATTTTGCAACCAAATATACTTCTCACTGAAAGGTTGGCAATTATAGTTCTCTTTCCTTCCATATGGGCCTGAAATTCAGTAAGGCTCATCTTAACCTTGCTTCCAGGCAGAGCTTCTCCCATTTATCAGCCCCTCCATTTTAGAGCTAATATCTTCATTTTATTTTCTTTGCAATCATTTATGTGAACTTGTGAAATACAGAAAAGCATTAGAAATAGAGTTGCAATTCCATATCCCAAATAACAAAATATAAGATCATTTCTAAGACCATTTTCTCCTTCTTATTGTGCTTCACTTCTTAGAAAGATTACTTAGCCTCTTCCTGAATTAATACTTCTTTTCTGACTCTAAAGCTATCCAGGGAAAAAGTGTGATGAGTCAGATTTGTCAGCTGGAGTGGAGGGAGGGGAGAAACAAAGTTGTAAATTCCAACTGTCTGTCCTTGCCCACGGAGAAGGCAATGGCAACCCACTCCAGTGTTCTTGCCTGGAGAATCCCAGGGATGGGGGAGCCTGGTGGGCTGCCGTCTATGGGGTCGCACAGAGTCAGACACGACTGAGCGACTTAGCAGCAGCAGCAGCAGCAGTCCTTGCCCACACCCCACAGGGTGATATAGCGGTCTTTGTCTCAGTAATGTTGATTTCTTTCTTTTTCTGACCATCATGCAAATGTGTTCCAAGTTCTCTGGTTTTAGACTCTGGGCTCTTGTTTCAGGTGTGTGAAGGTGGTGCCTTCACACCATGCCTCACACTCTTCACCATCCAGGCAAGAGTGTTTGGGTAATGGTAGTCATGTGACTTAAGCAGAGCCAATCAGAGATCCCCCCAACCCCCGCCCAGGGCTGGAATTCTTTCCCCATTGAGGATTCCAAGAGGAGATTTGCCACAGTGATAGCTCTCACCTTGTGAAGAGGGTCTATGGGCAACATGAAGGAAGAACTGGGTGTGTTGTACTGTGCCCACTAATTCAGTCGTGCCGACTCTGTGTAACCCTGTGGACTGTAGCCCCCCATGCTCCTCTGTCTATAGGATTCTCCAGGCAAGAATACTGGAGTGGGTTGCCGTGGCCTCCTCCAGAAGGTCTTCCCGATCCAGGGATTGAATCTGCACCTCTTGTGTCTCCTGCACTGGCAGGTGGGTTTTTTACTACTATTGTCACCTGGGAAGAATCAAATAATCGTGAACAAAGTCAGGCAGAGATGAAAGAGTGCTGAGAATCCCTGAGACGCACATGCCTACAGCGCCCGCCCTCTGGCATTTTCCTCTCAGATGTGGGCCAACAATTCAGTCTGTTGCTTAAGCTGACTTGAGTGGGACTTTATTACTTGCCTTTGAAAGAGCCCCAACCAATCCTAATGTATTTACCATTTGAGCTTCCCTTTAGCTCAATCCGTAATCTGCCCACAATTCAGGAGACCTGGGTTCAATTCCTGGGTTGGGAAGATCCCCTGGAGAAGGAAATGGCAACCCACTCCAGTATCCTTGCCTGGAAAATCCCATGGACAGAGGAGCCAGGCAGGCTACAGTCTGTGGGGTTGCAAGAGTCAGACGTGATTCAATGACTAAACCATTCTATTGGTTTCCCCTTTGCCCAAAGCTTAGCTTGTGTGTAGTGGATTCGACTTAAATTCACAGGCAAGTACTCAAGGCATTCCCATGTTAGGCAAAGTGTGAAAACTGTTATAGGACCAGGTCAGGAAATGAGCTGTTTTGTGATGAAAATACAGATTTAACTGTGGACCCTTAACAAGCTGCCTGCAACCTCACAGAGCAGTGAAATTGCCATAGTGAAATCCTGCAAAGGGGCCAATGGCCCTATTAAAACTCAGCTAACTCTGCTGCCAGACTGTCCGGGGTTCAGATCCTTTCCCCACTACCACATGGAGGCATCTGCACCACTTCTAACTGCCTGTTTCTTTATCTGTATATGAAGTGATAGGGTATTTATGAGAATTAAGCAAATATTTGTAAAGCATTAAGGACAGTGCTCTGTGCAAAGTAAACATAATATAATATTTGCCAAAAACAACTGGGTGGACCATTTTTCAGCCTGAATGTCACCCACTATTGAAGAAGATAAAACACCCCTTCCTAAATGTTAGTTGCTCTGTTGTATCCAACTCGTTGAGACCCCATGGACTGTAGCCTGCCAGGCTCCTCTGTCCATGGGGATTCTCCAGGCAAGAATACTAGAGGGGGTTGTCGTTCCCTTCTCCATGGGATCTTCCTAACCCAGGGATCGAATCCCTGTCTCCTGCATTGCAGGCAGATTCTTTACTGACTGAGTCACCATAAAGAATCCCTGATAATCCCAGCCTTAGTGTTTCTTGAAAGCCATCAGGTGGGAATGACCTTGAAGAATGGAGGGATCAGAGGAAATCATAGTCTCTAGCTAATGCCAGTGAATTCTCAATAGATGGAATGTCATAGCCATTTGTAGTCTTCCTTTGAACACAGACAATACTTCAGAATTCCTTTGTGGGAAAAGAAAGATAATATGAACATATAGGGAGAAATGCAATTTTAAAAAGAAAAGAAAAGCAATTTCAGTGTTCTTTTCTGAAATGCTCTTTCTAAATCCTTCTAGAAAATACAAACAATCCTCAAATATATATGCCAAGGACTCAGCTGGCACATGGACAATATGCAATCCTAACAGTGACTCACCCCTCTTGTTTAAATTATTGACTTCACTGGAACCCAACCCCATGTTCCACAGTAGGTAGAATTTTTGAATTGTCAATAGATTCAACCCAAATTCTAACTGAGATTAAATGACAGAGGAAATTTTCTATTAAGTATTAAACAGCTCTATTTTCTTTCTGAATTGCTGTGAGTATACTAGCTCACTGCCTACTCATCGCTATTCAAAGTTATGCCAACTGAAAGTGAAAGTATCAGTCGCTCAGTCGTGTCCGACTCTTTGCAGCCCTGGACTGTGGCCAGCCAGGCTCCTCTGTCCATGGGATTCTCCTGGCAAGAACACTGGAAGGGGTTGCTATGCCCTTCTCCAGGGGATCTTCCCAACCCAGGAATCAAACCTGGGTCTTCTTCATTGCAGGCAGATTCTTTACCATCTGAGCCACATGAACATCACCTGGGAGCCTGTTAATCGTGTAAATCCCTGAACCTCCATACTAAGATGACCATTATATTGGTTTGCTCAGGTCTATCCTAGTTTTCAAAGTAAAATTCATGCATCCTGGAAACTCCTATTGTCCTGGGCAAACCAGCTTTCTGGTCATCTTACCCTGATGAATCTGAGGCTCTAGTGGTGGACCTAAAGTTCTCCAGGTCATTTTCACGTGTACTGAAGTTTGACAAATACTACTTTAGGTTATCCTCAACGCACAGAAGAGTGATCCTTTGTGGACACAGTAGTCCCCTAACTTCTCTCGGGGCTCTATTTTCTAGTTTTAGGCACCTTATCTACCTGAAAAGACTAACTAAATCCCACTCACCAGCATCTGCTGTGCATCTAAAAACACTGCCTTCCTCTGCAGAGCCTGTACAGTGGTCCAGCCCCCAGCCCCAACATTGCATTTTAGATCTGCATTGTTTAAGAAAACGAATATATTTGCTGCATGCCTGCAGGGCCGGATGCCAGGCCACTTCTCCATTCTTTCACGAATTCACCTTCATTGTTCGCATAGAATCACTTAGAGGAACATCCACGCTGGTGGAACTGGATGCCTTTCCTTTGGCTTTCTTCATTTTTCTGCATTTTTATTAGTGAGTTGTGGATGTGTCCCATGGGTTAATAACCTCCCACACAGTTTCACAACCATCCTCATTGTCTTGAATGTGTGCCTTCAGGTCTATTGCTTCTCCCTTGCTCTGGACGCTCCCCAGTGTTGAGTCAAGCCAAGCCCTGGCAGTCTTCAGCAAATGATGGTGGCTTTTGGTCACACTGCCAGGGTCACCCTCCACATAAAATTGTGCGCTGAGCCACGACTGACTTTCTCACCTACCAGCTTACTTTCTTTCCTTCCTGAGGATTTTCACCCCAGTCTCCATTGTGGTCACTTGTTCTGTGTTGTCTTTCTTAACTGATTATCAAGGAATTCAGGCTAAGTTTCTAACTGATAGATGAGGTGTTCCTTCCGAGTAAAAACTGTGATGCTTCTTTTTCCAACTCAAATGGAAAGCAACATGGAAATCTCAAGAAAAGTGACAGTTATTAAGGGATTAGTGAGTCAGCATATTGTAAGCAGGTATCAACTCTATACTCCTCTCAGGATGGCCCTGAGCCTGTTGGCTCTGACTGCAGAAAAAGATGCCCAAGAGCTTTACTCAGAGAGAAAACTCTGGTCAAATACTTTCCTGTGCTAACCTGGATATTGGCTCTCAAAAATGTCTATGTCTGAGTCCCTGGAAGCTGTGAATGCTACCTTATATAGCCAAAGAGACTTTACATATGTAATTAAGTTAAAGATCTTGAGATAGGGAGATTATTCTGAATTATTCAGGGGGTTCCTAAACGTAATCACAAATGTCTGTGTAAAATGGAGGTTGTGATGACCCAGATGGGTAGAATGGAGGAGTGGGGTGGGAGGGAAGCTCAAGAGGGAAGGCATATATGTATACACATGGCTGATTCATGATGGTGCACAGCACAAACTATCATAACACTGTAAAGAAATTATATTTCAATAAAAATTAATTAATTAAAAAAGAGGGAGGCAGAGGGAGATTTGGCAGCAGACTAAGAAGGCGGTTGGATACCAAAGCAAGATGCTCTATTGATGTTTTTGAAGATGGAGGAAAGACCACAAGCTATGACATGAAACAGATGCAATTCTAGATGCTGGAAAAGACAAAGAAATGGACTTCACCCTAGGGCCTGCAGAGAAAAATAGCACCTTAATTTGGCCTAGTGAAACCAACATATGTAAGTAAAGTTTATATAGTTGTATATACTAATAACTAAAAGATAATAGATTGTATTATTTTGGGTCACTAAGTTTGTGGTGTTGGGTTTGGGTTTTTCTGTAAGATTTTGTGTTTGGTTTTTTCCGTAATATCTTGTGGAAAAAACCCAAAAGAATTTTTTGGCTAACCCAATAATTTTTCATGTCAGCAATAGGAAACTACTACACTCACCAACTACATAGCCTGATGCTCAGATGTCAAAAGAGAATGATCTTGCAGTGCTGCTTCTTTTGCTTCTGCAATAAGTCTGGCCAGAACGCTTTCTCCTACAATAATGCTGCAGTAACACCTGCTGAACAACCACATGAAGACTCAGCTCTCTGTGTCCGAGAAGCAGAAAATTCCTGATGTTCAGCAGTGTCTTGAGCCTCTGACTTTTTCTCTCTTAAGTTCCATGCAAAATAGAAAAATGGATTTCACTAATAGCTTCAGCTCCTTGTCTCCTTTGCCAGACTCTCTGCTTTGATTCTTGGTCACATGCCATCAGGCCCCACGTACCCATGTTACTGGCCACTGTTTATTTGTGACAATTGGCTGCAGCTTCCACCCTGGGAATATATCTTGAATCTGGTAATAAGGTCTTTTTCTTCTTTACGACAATGGTTCTCAATGTACCCCAAATCTAGAAAGCTCTGTCCTATATACCATTGTCCTGGTAGTTTTTTTTTTTTTTTTTTTTTAGTTTTCTGTTTATTTATTTGCTTATTCACATATTCATACCATTTATTAGACACTAAAGGAAATCAACCCTGAATATTCATTGGAAGGACTGATGCTGAAGCTGAAGCTCCAATACTTCGGCCACTCGATGCCAAGAGCCAACTCATTGGAAAAGACCCTGATGCTGGGAAAGACTGAGGGTAGGAGAAGGGGACAACAGAGGATGAGGTGGTTGGATGGCATCAGCTACTCAATGGACATGAGTTTGAACAAATTCCAGGAGATAGTAAAGGATATGGAAGCCTGGTGTTCTACAGTCCATGGGGTCACAAAGAATCAGACACAACTTAGTGGCCGAACAACAACAAAGAAACAAAAATGAATAATATGTGCTCCTTGACCTATGTTCTGGTAGATCTGAAAAAGAAAGAGATTTGGGAATCATAAGCTGGATTTGCATCTGGATTCTGCCAGAGTAGCACTCTGTTGCAGGATACTAAACAAGTTTCACTTCTCTGAATCACAGATTTTCTTTCTTTTTTAAAATTGTCCACCTGCAAGAAAAGGATGATAAGGCTACCTCCTTGGAGGAATGTAAGGACTAACTTCCTGAGCTAATACACACTGTATTTTCAGGATCCTCCGGAGAAACAAAATTGATAGATATATGTGTATATACCCAGACACACACACACATATGTAAATGCACCTAAACATATATATACACATATATACATATATATGTATATATATATGTGTGTGTGTGAGATTTATTATATACCATAAAAATGAAAGTTGCTCAGTTGTGTCTGACTCTTTGTGATCCCATGGACTATGTAATCAATGGAATTCTCCAGGGTAGAATACTGGAATGGATTGCCTTTCCCTTCTCCAGGGGATCCTCTTAACCCAGGGATTGAACCCAAGCATTGCAGGTGGATTCTTTACCAGCTGAGCCACCAGGGAAGCCCATTATACACAATAGGTCACATTATTATGGAGGCTAGAAATTCCACAATCTTCAGTCTGCAAACTGGAGAGCCAAGAACGCTAGTGGTGTAATTTTCAGTCTGAGTGCAGGAGAACGCCAATGTCCCAGCTTGAAAACAGAGAGTGGATTCTCCCTCATTTTTCCTTTTTTTCCTATTCAAGCCTTCAAGGGATTGGATGAGGCCCACCCAAATTGGGGATGGCAATCTGCTTTGCTTATTCTATCCATTTAAACACTAATCTCATCCCGTAATGCCCTCACAGAGACATCGATAATCACATGTGACCAAATACCTGGGCGCCTTCTGTCCCAGTCAAGTTGACATGTAAAATTAACCATCACACACACAAATCATCTGATAACCGGGGCTCAACAAACTCCAGTTCTCTGGCTTAACAGCCTTACTTGAACTCAGTCAGTAAGAGGGAAGGAAAGAAGGAAGGAGGGAAGGGTTGGAAGGAGGGAGGAAAGAAAGAAAGGAGGGAAAGAGGGAAGGAGGAAAATAGAAAAGAAAACAGTGAAAACTCACCTAAACTTCCTTAAAAGACTAGTCATTAGGTACCAGGTAAAGTAGTGAAAACAAAAACAGTTCCTTGGTGGATATATGTCATGACATATTTATCAAAGCCAATAGAGTGTACAACATCAAGGGGGACCCCTAATGTAAACAATGGACTCAGATGACGATGCCCTGTCAGTGTAGGCACATCAGTTGTAACAAATGTCCCTCTGTGTGTGTGTGTGTATGGGGGTGTTCATAGTGGGGAGAGTGTTGGGAGAGAAGAAGGGAGCATATTATAAATCTCTGTGCTTTCTGCTCACTGTGAACCTATAATTATCCCAAGAAATAAAGTCTATACAAAACCATAAGCAATAAGCATCAAACAAAAATACATTTCTCCTAAGTGGAAGAAAGGGATTTCAACATAGCGAGTGTCTTTTACGGCCAGTGGGGTAAATAGCATCGTAGAGAAAGCTGAAGAACTTTTTGTCTCCTAGTGTCTTTTCCTGCAGCAATGTTTGTCCCTTCACAATTTCTTAAAATATGTTTTTTGTTTGTTTGTTTGTTTGCTGAAAACCAGCAGCATACAACTACCAAGTTCACTGAAGGGCTCATGATCAAGATAACTTTTCAACTCAGTCTATGTTGCTTCAGCCCCTGACCTGGAATATTTGCTCTGCCCTAAAGTGAAAATTGCTCAGTCATGTCTGACTCTGCGACCCCATGGACTGTACAGTCCTTGGATTTCTCCAGGCCAGAATACTGGAGTGGGCAGCGTTTCCCTTCTCCAGGGAATCTTCCCACCCCAGGGATGGAACCCAGGTCTCCCGCATGCAGGCAGATTCTTTACCACTGAGCCACCAAGGAGTAATCTGCTCTACCCTAAGAACGTTGTTAGACATGTTTGGGCTTCCCTGGTAGCTCAGGCAGTAAAGAATCCACCTGCAATGTGCAGGAGATTCAGGTTCAATCCCTGTGTTGGGAAGATCCCCTGGAGGAGGGAATGGCTACCCACTCCAGTATTCTGGCCTGGAGAAATTCCAGGGACGGAACAACCTGGTGAGCTACAGTCCATGAGGCCCCAAAGAGTGGAGCACTACTGAATGACCAACACTTTCCCTTCACTTTCAAGAACATTGTTTAAGCCATTTAGTATGTTTAAAAAATCACAGGACCTTAAAGGCTCACTTTCTTAAGAAAATTAACCCAATGTTCTTTCTTAATATTCAACCACAAGGAGATGATGTATATATGCAGAGAGCATATTTCCTCATACCATTAGGGAAAATTAAATGTCTAAAGGAGAGTTGTTAATATTGAGCTCACCTCAAAAACCTCCCTTTCAAGCAGAGAATTTAGTTGTTGAGGGCCAGAGAGTAAATGTTTTAGGTTTAATGGGCCATATGATCTCTATCACAGCTATTGAACTCTGCTATTGTAGCCCAAAAGCTGTCATAGACAAAATGTAAATAACCAATCCTGTCTGTCCTGTGTGGCAGTAATCCTCTGCTCACAAGAACAGGTGTATGGACCGGATTTGGTCCAGGGACCACAGTCTGCATACCTTTGATGAGTGCTCTGGGTTGACCTAAATGGGAAGGAAATCCAAAACAGAGAGGATAAACGGATCAGTTCAGGTCAGTCGCTCAGTCATGTCTGACTCTTTTCGACCCCATGGACTGCAACACGCCAGGCTTCCCTGTCCATCACCAACACCCAGAGCTTGCTCAAACTCATGTCCATCGAGTCGGTGATGCCATCCAACCATCTCATCCTCTGTCATCTCCTTCTCCTTCTGCCTTCAATCTTTCTCAGCATCAGGATCTTTTCTAATGAGTCAGCTCTTCACATCAGGTGGCCAAAGTATTGGAGTTTCAGCTTCAGCATCAGTCCTTCCAATGCACACCCAGGAATGATCTCCCCTAGGATGGACTGGCTGGATCCACAGAGTTAACTCACTTTGTGGTGCAGTAGAAACTAAAATAGTGCTGTAAACCAGCTTGATGCCAAATAAATATCAATTTAAAAGGGAAACCCTTGTACCATCCATGTCACACCCTTTGCCACTTCATCAAAGCAAACAAACATGCAAGCAAAACTCCATAACCCAAACATCTCCATTACTGCACAGTCCCTCAGTTCAGTTCAGTTCAGTTCAGTCGCTCAGTTGTGTCCGACTCTTTGTGACCCCATGAATTGCAGCACGCCAGGCTTCCCTGTCCGTCACCAGTTCGCAGAGTTTACTCAAGCTCATGCCCATCGAGTCGGTGATGCCATCCAGCCATCTCATCCTCTGTCGCCCCCTTCTCCTCCTGCCCCCAATCCCTCCCAGCATCAGGGTCTTTTCCAATAAGTCAGCTCTTCACATTAGGTGGCCAAACTACTGGACTTTCAGCTTCAGCATCAGTCCTTCCAATGAACACCCAGGACTGAGCTCCTTTAGGATGGACTGGTTGGATCTCCTTGCAGTCCAAGGGACTCTCAAGAGTCTTCTCCAACACCACAGTTCAAAAGCATCAATTCTTGGGCACTCAGCTTTCTTCACAGTCCAACTCTCACATCCATACATGACCACTGGAAAAACCATAGCCTTGACCAGACGGACCTTTGTTGGCAAAGTAATGTCTATGCTTTTTAGTATGCTATCTAGGTTGGTCATAACTTTCCTTCCAAGGAGTAAGCATCTTTTAATTTCATGGCTGCAATCACCATCTGTAGTGATTTTGGAGCCTAGAAAAATAAAGTCAGCCGCTGTTTCCACTGCTTCCCCATCTATTTCCCATGAGGTGATGGGACCAGATGCCATGATCTTAGTTGTCTGAATGTTGAGCTTTAAGCCAACTTGTTCACTCTCCTCTTTCACTTTCATCAAGAGGCTCTTTAGTTCCTCTTCACTTTCTGCCATAAGGATGGTGTCATCTGCATATCTGAGATTATTGATATTTCTTCTGGCAATCTTGATTCCAGCTTGTGCTTCTTCCAGCCCAGCGTTTCTCATGATGTACTCTGCATATAAGTTAAATAAGTAGGGTGACAATATACAGCCTTGACTACTCCTTTTCCTATTTGGAACCAGTCTGTTGTTCCATGCCCAGTTCTACCTGTTGCTTCCTGACCTGCATACAGGTTTCTCAAGAGGCAGGTCAGGTGGTCTGGTATTCCCATCTCTTTCAGAATTTTCCACAGTTTATTGTGATCCACACAGTTGAAGGCTTTGGCATAGTCAATAAAGCAGAAATAGACATTTTTCTGGAACTCTCTTGCTTTTTCGATGATCCAGCGGATGTTGGCAACTTGATCTCTGGTTCCTCTGCCTTTTCTAAAACCAGCTTGAATATCTGGAAGTTCTCGGTTCACGTATTGCTGAAGCCTGGCTTGGAGAATTTTGAGCATTACTTTACTAGCATGTGAGATGAGTGCAATTGTGCGGTAGTTTGAGCATTCTTTCAGATTGCCTTTCTTAGGGATTGGAATGAAAACTGACCTTTTCCAGTCCTGTGGGCACTGCTGAGTTTTCCAAATTTGCTGGCGTATTGAGTGCAGCACTTTCACAGCATCATCTTTCAGGATTTGAAATAGCACAGTCCCTTGACATAACCAAATGCTTCTTCAAGGCCCTGTAGCTTCTTGGCATTGTGGTAGATATTCAAATCAATGGAGCTCAACAGCAGTCATTAATTCCCAGCTATACACAGAACTGTGCAGAGTGTTTTTTCATTCCCTCTTTTTGTCCAGTCATTGCCATCGCTGCCAATAATGGTCATTTGAGTGACAATGTGTCTCTTCCTAAATTTCTTCAGACCCTCTCAGCAGCCCTCAAATGCTGTCGCAGTCCTTTTTCAAAGACTTTTTCTGATGTAGATGGTTTTAAAGTCCTTATTGAATCTGTTACAATATCGCTTCTGTTTTATGTTTCAGTTTGGCCAGGAGGCATCTCAGATCTTAGCTCCCTGACCAGGCATAGAATCAGCACCCCCTACACTGGAAGAAGGTAAAGTCTTAAGCACTGGAAGACCAGTGAAGCCCCTCAATCTTTTTAGCTAGAGGCTTACTACCTAAGACAATAAATTGTAAAAGCTTTTCAGAATGCTTTCAGTTCTCTGTAAAGAATGTAGCTCTCTCTTTTTGTCCTATACATGGTGGCTCAGAGGTTAAAGCCTGCAATGTGAGAGACCTGGGTTCGATCCCTGGGTTGCGAAGATCCCCTGGAGAAGCAAATGGCAACCCACTCCAGTATTCTTGCCTGGGAAATCCCATGGACAGATGAGCCTGATAGGCTACAGTCCATGGGGTCACAAAGAGTCACATGACTGAGCAACTTCACTTCACTTCACTTCATAAATAACAGAATAAAAAAGGTTCAAAATTTTTTAAAAAAAAGCAATATGTGATGAGGATAGATAACATCGTCTATAAAATGATTCTAAATAATCTTATATTTTGGAACTTTCCTAGTTGAAACTAGTGAGAGGAATATTGACACTGCATCTCAGCTATTAGAAGAATAAATATCCATAACTATTTGAGAAATTGAAGTAGAGCAGCCCCTTCCTAATCTTTTATCCTCAAAGGAGAGCACAGATTGTGTTAGTCAACCAGGAGGTTGGTATGTGGTCAAGCATCTCTCATACCTGAGGTAAGCAAAATGAGGTGGGGGAAGCCCTCTTTATCCTCTCTTGTCAGCAGGCATTCAGATCTCGCGATAAAACTTTAACCCACCTGTTTCTGATACGCCCTCCAAGCATCCTTATCCTGTCCCTTTAAAATCAATTCTAAGACCAAGACCACATGATGAATTTGTCAGGCTAGTTAGACCAGAACATATGAGAGCTGTCAGAACAATTTATTTCACTTGGAAAAACAACATGTTAAAAAGAACAAAATTCAAAATCTATTACGTCCAGGAAAGCTTTTGGTGACTTTCCAAGATCGGATGAATTTGGAATAATTGATAAATGGAACCTGTTTTCCCATGGAGTGCAGTAGCATGGTTGATTTAATAAATCTCCAGACTGAAATGTATTTTCATAAACAGCTTCCTAATTCAATTCAGCATTTTAATGTCTTGTTGCTTTCTTTGATTTGAGATTTGAAACATCTAAATCCTTTTCAAGTGTTTCACAGAAACAACCTTCCCTTGTGTAAGTCACTCTAAGTTTCATTAATTAACTCTCCTGTGGTGAAAAGGCAAAAAGAATTGACTGCTGGCAATTCTCACACATGGACCAGAAGGTACCAATTATCTTGGGTTAACCAATCAAAAGATCAAAGACACAGGATGACAGGGATGAAGGATACAAAGTGATGGAAGCTGGACTAACTAGTGGAAATGATGAATGTTTCTTCCTTTTCTTCTGATGGTAGATAAGCATAATTCAGAACCCTCTTCCTGCACCTACTCACCTACTTCCAAATATGATTTGGAGACAAGGTGCTAGCTGATCTCCATCTCCATTTGTCTTGTGTACATAACACTTGTAATTCTGCCACCCCCTGATCCTTACAAGATTGAGGAAGTCTACTCGAGACGACAGAGACGAATTCTACTGTGAAACAAAATTACATTTAAAAAAAAAGCAAGCAAGGCTCTCCTCAATAGAATTTATAGGACAAAGCTAAGATAGGGCAAATTAACTTTTTCTTAGAAGTTGCTATTTTCTACTTTGACAGGGATGATGTAATTTATAGGTTGCTTGGTTTTCAATTTTCCAAATACTGCTAATAATCTTAATTTTTGTTATCCATGTGCTTCCCCCTCAACATGCTGTGACTTGCTTTCTCAATTTATATAAAAACGTTAGTCTTCATTCTTTGGATGACAATAGACGATCAGCTTAAAGAGGTCATATTAATAGATGATCAGCTTAGAGGAGTCATACCCACCAGAGACAGAGATAGAGTCTTTTCTTGCTGGAAGGTAAAGAAGAGGAAGGTAGGTTAGGATCCTATCATAAATGCTTGTTGATGTAAAATGATCCCCTCTCCCTCCCACCCTTTATCTTTCTGCCTCTCTCCTTTTTTCCCTTCCTCCACATGTCTCTTCTTCTATTTATCACTCTGTATTTCAGTCCAAGCCATTGCATGGGAATATGTGCAAGAGACATCTGCACAGGTGGAAGGTTGCAGCAGTGTACTGGACGTGTCCATGTGACACGGAGGGCATCTTGGCGGTTAGAGTGCAGAATACGAGTCACTTCAGTGAAGAAGGAGCCTGGGTACACGAGAGCGTGTCTATGGAAAGGCAAGGACTAGTGTGGCTTTGGTCCAGAGTGGGGCGCATGGCTAAAGAAATCTGTGGACGGCGGGTGAACAGAGGAGTCAGGATCACTCAGTCACGGTCGATTCAGCTCAGCTGTGATGAGCAGGACATCTGAGCGGAGGGCATTGCAGATTGCATGGTTAACATTAGCAGAGGAGGATGAGGGGGTCTATACTGGGGGAAGGCAGCCAGAGACAGAAGCTTGGACACAGGCAGCGAAACCTCACAGGGTAAGGAGGGGCCCAAATGCTTAGATCATGGTAAAGGCCCTTAGGCTTTGCAACTGGTGTTGGTCCAGAGGTGTCAGAACCTGAACAAAAGCTACAGGGCCTCTTTGGTGGCTGAGGGCATGACCAATTGCTGGTAAAATGGTTACATACAAACATGACTGATGCAAAAAATTGGTATTTTAAGGTGATGGGAGCCAGTTTGTCACAGCTGAGAGAAGTGGATTTAAATGCATGGAAAGAAGGAAAATCAGAATGAATCCTTTGTAGCTAATTCAGGATTGGAGTTACCAGTATTAACTCATGGTTTTCAATAATATAGAAATAAATAGTGACTGTAAATGGTGCTACTTTTTAAAAATTGTGTTGCCTTTTTAGTTTTGAGTTGTGAGAGTTCTTCATATACACTAGACAGGGTCTCTTATTCAGTTATATCACGTGTAGCTATTTCCTCCCAATTCTGTAAGATTGTCTTCTCTTTCTTGGTTATGTCACAAAACACAGTGTTAAAACACAGTGCTTGTTTGTTTTTTTTATTTTGATGAATTCTTTTTTTATACTGATGTATATTTGATTTTGATGGTAAAGCGTCTGCCTACAATGCAGGAGACCCAGGTTTGATCCCTGGGTTGGGAAGATCCCCTGGAGAAGGAAATGGCAACCCACTCCAGTATTCTTGCCTGGGAAATCCCATGGACTGAGGAGCCTGGTAGGCTACAGTCCATGGGATCGCAAAGAGTCGGACACGACTGAACCATTTCTTTATATTTGATTTATTATATTACTTTCAGGTGTACAACATTGTGATTCAGAATTTTATAGATTACACTTCCTTTAAAGTTATTATGTAATATTGGCTATACTTCCTATACTGTGCCATATATCCTGAGAGCTTATTTATTTTGTACATAGTAGCTTGCATTTCTTAATCCCCTACTCCTAACTGTGATGAATTCTTATTTACCTATGTCCCTTGGGGTTTTGGGTTAAATCTGAGAAACCACTGCCTGGTCCAAGATCACAAAAATTTGCTCCTTTCTTTCTTTAAGAGTTCTGTAGTCTTAACTCTTACACAGAGTTCGATGATAATTTTTTAGATAGCTTTTGAGATGGTGTGAGGTAGGGAGCCAGCTTTCTTCTTGTGTTTAAAAACACTTTTGACACTAACAAGTTACAGAGAAGATTGGTTACAGTGGGAAGGAGGTGGGAAGGAAGACTCAGACCCCACCCACCCCGCATCGATGGCGCACAGTAAGAGATGGATGAACGGCTGTGGGTGGGCATTCCGAAGAGATGGTGTAGCAAGCACAGCCAACCCAGGAAGGGGCAGGAGCCCTCCACCTCCCACGCTGTCCGGGGTTGGGTCATGCTTTTTGCAATACGTTGTGCTAAACTCCACCTTACGTGTGGAGTGTTTAACCATCCATGTTTATTGTTAACACTGACAAAATGGATTTATATCTGTCACGTGGCTGTTTGATCTCTACAAGTTTAAAGTCATTTTATATTTCTTTATTTCTTCATGATTTCTTTCTTTGTGTTAAGGTAATATCTTCTGGAGTTCTTTTAAAGTTTTGTTTTAAAAATTTACTGTACTTTTGATATAGTACATGATATCAAATGTAATTTTATATCTCTTTCATATTTTTAATACATAGTATTACACATCTTTGGGCTTCCCAGGTGGAGCTAGGGGTAAAGGGCCCCCCTGCCAATGCAAGTTAGACATAAGAGACACGGGTTTGATCCTTGG
Organism: Cervus elaphus; assembly: GCF_910594005.1. Classification (NCBI taxonomy): domain Eukaryota; kingdom Metazoa; phylum Chordata; class Mammalia; order Artiodactyla; family Cervidae; genus Cervus; species Cervus elaphus. Next base: position 7,895,170 of record NC_057845.1, on the reverse strand, counting down.
GTCAGGAAGATCCTCTGGAGTAGGGCACAACAACCATGCTAGTATCATGCCTGGAGAATCCCACGGACAAAGGAGCCTGGCAGGCTGCAGTCCACAGGGTCACGTGGAGTTGGATTTGACTGAAGCAACTCAGCATACACACAGACACACATGCACATTATATATCTTCTATTTCTGAAGATTCCCCTGGGATTACTGGGATTTTACACACACACACACACATACTGCCTTTTCTATTCACCCATATAGTTACTTTTACCAGTGCTATTTTTTTTTCCACATGAAATAAAGTTAGTATGCCTTCATTTCAGCCTGAAAGACTTCCAGTATTTTTTACAGGAAATGTCTTCCAGCAACAAATGATCAGTTTTTGTTTTTCTAGGAATGTCTTACCATCACCTTAATTTGTGAAGGATGGCATGATTGGATGTGGTTAACAGATTTTTTTTTCTTTCAATGTTTTCAATGTCACTTTTGTCTTGGTTCTTTTTTTTTTAAATTAAAAGTAGTACATTTAAAAAAATATTTATTTATTTGACTGCACTGGGTCTTAGTTGCGGCAGGCAGGCTCTTTGTGCGGCGCACAGGCTCCTCTCTCGTGGCGAGCAGGCCCAGAGTGTGTGGGCTCTGTAGTTTGCAGGCTCTCTAGTTGAGGCACGTGGGCTCAGCAGCTTCAGCGGTGTGCAGGTTTAGTTCCCCCACAGCATGGGGGACCCCCACAGCATGGGGGACCCCAGTTTTCTGACCAGGGATAGAACCCACTACCCTTGCACTTGGGGACGGAATCCCAAAGCCTGAACCACCAGGGAAGTTCCTCTTGATTTTTTCAGGATTCCGTCTTTTGTCAGTTTGGCTATGATGTGTTTAGGTATGGCTTAGAGTTTATCCACAGTTGGGGTTTGTTGCACTTCTTGAAAGTTTAATGTTTTTCATCATATATAGGAAGATTTTTGCCACTATATCTTTAAATATTTTTTTCCCCTTTTTCCTCTCTCCTCTTTCTCTGAGATTTCTATCATGCATATTTTGGTGCACTTGATGATATCCTATGGGTCTCCAAGGATCTTTTTCTTTATTCCTTTTCTTTTACTCTCTCGGCAATTTATATTGACTTATCTTCTGATTCTTTCTTCTGTCAGTCCAAATATGCTGTTGAGCCCCTCTAATGAATTTTCCATTTGGCTTATTTTGCTTTGCAACTCAAGAATTTCTATTTGGTTCCTTTTCATACTTATGTCTTTTTTGATACTCTCTTTTTTGTAAATGTATAATGTAATCATACTTTCCTGTAATTCTTTAATTTTTTTCTTAGTACTTTGAATGTATACTATCTGACTAAAAGACTTTGTTTCATAATTCCAAATTCCGGAAGTCCTCAGAACAGTTTCTATTGACTGCCTTTTTTTTTAAATCTATGTACGGATCATAATTTCTAGTTTCTTTTTTTAAGCCTTTATTGAGTTTGTTACAATATTGCTTCTGTTTTGTGTTTTGGTTTTTTGGCTGAGAGGCATCTTAGCTCTCCGACTAGGATTCAAATCCATACCCCTTTGCATTGGAGAGAAAAGTTTTAACTGTTGGACCACCAGAGAAGTCCCTGTTCTTTCTATTTTCTATCTGAGTCTTATAGTTTTTTGTTGATTTTGTTGGAAGTTGGACACTTTCAATATCAAATGGTAATCCTAGAAACCAATTACCCTCCTGACCCAAGATTTGCTCTTATTGTTAATTTGTTTAGTCCTTTGCCAGCTGGTGCAGTGGTAAAGAATCCGCCTGCCAGTGCAGAGGACACAAGAGACATGGGTTTAACCCCTGGGTCAAGAAGATTCCCTGGTGGAGGAAATGGCAACCTGCTCCAGTATTCTTGCCTGGAGAATCCCATGGACAGAGGAGCCTGGCGGGCTACAGACCATGGGGTCACAAAGTCACAAAGGACTGAGCACATACGCCTTCTTGGACTAATTCTGCAACATCTGTGCACCTTGTCACATGCAGCCACTGAAGACTGCTCAGCATGGTGGTCAGATAACGGCTGGATTGAGAGTCCCTAAAGTCTTTGAGCCAACATATTCTCCATCATTTGCTGAAACACTCGTGTGCCTAAAACACTGTGTGTGTTTTCAACACGTTGTCAGATCTTCTGTTCTATCTGCCCTAATTCTCACCCTCACTTCTTATTTGGGCAGTACCTCCAAGTCTGCCCAAGGTGAGAGATTAGGGCCTTCTCAGGTTATTCTTAGGCATACACGCAACTCTGACTATGTGAATGGGCTTCTAGACTTCCAGTAATATGCAGAAACTTTTTGAAATCCCCTTGGACATCTCTGGAGAAGGCAATGGCACCCCACTCCAGTACTCTTGCCTGGAAAATCCCATGGACGGAGGAGCCTGGTAGGCTGCAGTCCATGGGGTCGCTAGGAGTCGGACACGACTGAGCGACTTCACTTTCCCTTTTCACTTTCGTGCATTGGAGAAGGAAATGGCAACCCACTCCAGTGTTCTTGCCTGGAGAATCCCAGGGACGGCAGAGCCTGGTGGGCTGCCGTCTACGGGGTCGCACAGAGTCAGACACGACTGAAGAGACTTGGCAGCAGCAGCATGGACATCTCATGCCCCCCAGATTTCCTTTGAAGTATTTTGTCCAGCCTCTGGTTTAACCAACTGACATCACTGCATTAAGCTGCTGCGATGTTTAATAATTGCTGCTTTTTTTTTTGACAAACGCCCTCAAACAGGATTTTTATCACTAAAGGTCTGAGTCGGGTCAAATAAAGACAAGCTCTATCTATGAGTGATAACTTTACAGGAAGCTTCCACGTGGTGTTAATTCTGGGGATGTATTTTGGGGGCACATTCAAGCCCATTCTACTCCCTTTCTCCTCATTGCTAAGCTGTTATTTTTCATAGCTACCATGGTAGTAAGGCTTTTGATTTTCAAAAAAAAAAAAAAAAAAATGGAGGGATAGGAATAGAACAGGTAAAAATCCCACAAAGCTCACTTTAATTTATGACAGGTAGCTGTTTTTTTTCTGAGTAAAGCTCCTGATATCACTGTAAACATTTGATAGCTCAGCTGGTAAAGAATCCACCTGCAATGCTGGAGACCCCGGTTTGATTCCTGGGTCAAGAAGATCCTCTGGAGAAGGAATAGGCTACCCACTCCAGTATTCTTGGGCTTCCTTGGTGGCTCAGACAGTAAAGAATCTGCCTGCAGCATGGGAGACCTGGGTTCGATCCCAGGTTTGGGGAATGGCTACCCACTCTAGTATTCTTGCTTGGAGAGTTTCATGGACAGAGGAGCCTGGCAGGCTACAACCCATGGAGTTGCAAAGAGTTGGATACAACTCTCACTTTTCAAAAGTTTTTAAAAGGTTGATTTGGATTATTTGGGGGCAATGTTCTTGTTTTTATAGTAGATTTTCAGTAGTTCCTACTCTACTCTTCCTAAAGGTATCTTCTCCGTACTATTTATGCATCTTTCCCGTTAGTTTCAAAACAAAGAAAGAAATATTAATTTAGCAACTTACCCTTTATCTTACCTTTAGTTCCTTGCATTTTCCTCCTCTTTAGACACATTCAACCCACTTAGTTGCATAAGCATTGTTACTTCATTAGCCCAGATTCAGTGATGCTTGGAATCTATTTACACTTTAACATTGACATCCATGAAAGCTTTAGTTTCTTATTTTTTCCATTATCCATTAAACTTATGTAGCTCAGTTGGTAAAAAAAATCTGCCTGCAATTCAAGAAACCCGTTTGATTCCTGGATTTGGAAGATCTGCTGGAGAAGGGATAGGCTACCCACTCCAGTATTCTTGGGCTTCCCTTGTGGCTCAGCTGGTCTGCCTGCAATGAGGGAGACCTGGGTTTGATCCCTGGGTTGGGAAGATCCCCTGGAGAAGGGAAAGGCTACCCACTCCAGTATCCTGGCTTGGAGAATTCCATGGACTCCTGTACAAGTCCATGGGGCTGCAAAGAGTTGGACACGACTGAGTGACTTTCACTATTAAACTTATACTAGACAATTTTGTCTTTTCTATAATACCCACCAGTGTCATGATTTTGTTGGGAATAGACACGCCATTGTCTTTTAAAGTCACATTTTTGTCCTCTTCATTAGCAGTTCCATTTTTAATGTGAACTACATTTCAGAGATGCACTCTACAATTTACACTGCAGTGAGAGCTTCCTTATTTTTCCATTTCAATAGAAATGGCCATCACCACTCATTTACAAAAGGACATACTCCCTGGGAGTATTTATTATTGACACAAGTTAATCAAGGGTAAACTGGCAATTTTGGAACAAATAGACAAGGGTTTATGTAACATCAGAATCTTGGAAAGTACCAATAGAGTGGATTATTGTTTTTATTATAAACCTGGATGCTTTTTTGTACCTTACTCTTTTTTTTTTTTTTTTTTGTACCTTACTCTTTAAATGTCCACTACAAATGTTGCAAACATTTGTGTTATTTTTCAACAGTTGTCTAAAAGAAGTGCCTGCTCATCTTCCTTGTCCTTTCTCGTTTTTTCTGTCTCGGGTTTCTTTATTTTCTTGCATGATACTTATTTCCAAACGCTAAACGTCATGGGCCAATTTGAATCCCTGAAGTTCTGCATTGTTCCACAAGAGGGCGCCCAAATGGCTTTCTTTTTCTGGTTTTCTGTTTTCTCGCTTGTTACCACACTGGACTATAGGACAGATTAATCCCCCAGCCCGTTACTGAAACCAGACGATACATACACATATGCAACTAAAATTAAGTTCTTATGAAAGGCGAAAATTTACATGCTCTAGAAATAGGAAAATAGATGTCCCAATAGGACATCCATGACAATTTCACTTGGTTTCCCAGGGAAGACTTTGAATATCCAAATAGACACGATTCCTGAAAAGGAGGTGAGGCACGTGGGACAACCTTATATAATCTTCACGGGTGAAATATTACTGATGTGTGATCATTTTCAAACTAAATAAAAGCAAGTCTTTTTCTTTCTTCCCTGTGCCTTTCTTTTTTGAAGTTGACAGAATAAATCCACGTGTAAATATCTGAGGTAATACAAAGAGATCATGAAAAACAATACCTGAGTTTTGTCAGAATACCAGGTGAGAAGTTGTTAGGGAAATAACTTGCTTTGATTTTTTTTTGCCATTTTGCATATTTTGCAAATATTTGCCATTAGGATGGTGGAAATATAAAGAAATGAGCTCATCACTATTTTTATATTTTAAATCACATCTTACTGCTACCATGGGAAACTATTTGAGTAAACCTGAATCCATCCAAGGATGACCAGTGTTTTTCCGAAGGCTGGCCTGGCGAGAGGAGTGGACGTGAAGTGGCCAGAGGAGTAGTGACAGGGTGATGCTATTCAGTCATCCCAGAAACTCCGTGTGTTATTCTGACTTTATCGGAATTTTCCTGGACTGCCTCGTAAGAGATCAAGAGACACGAGATGTCTTTAGAAAGGACTTTGCCCGAGTTGAAAGTTGAAGATAACCAGGATTGACTGTAAGAAGAAAAAGGCTTCTTTTCAGGGAATATTGCGGAAGACAAGGGAACTATGGGTATCAAAGCACAGCGTTACTTTCATAGCTTTTATGTTCCGCCCAATGAACTATACTGTTACAATGTCAATTACTTTTGCAGAATTTTGAAACAAATCTAAGAGTGCTAGAATCAACAAGTATTTGTCAACTCTATAAGCACCAGGGGGCAAAGGGCAGTATCCTAATCTCAGCATGACAATCATACGAAGCAAATGCAATTTTTACATTTTGTTTATTAGATATTGTGCTGGCTATTCTATTCTCTTTTATGCCTTTACCCTCATTAATTGCCACTGGATAACAATTTCTAAATCAACTGTTTTAATTACTACCATTGGTAGTTCTCAAATAATCACCTACTATTTTAATAAAAAATGATTACTTTTTCAAATACAATTATAAAAAAATTAAAATTATTTATGCCTGAATGAACTAGAAATCACTACAATCTGATAGATTCCTTTGAAAATTTGATCTTCATTAATTTTTTTTAAAAAAACCTCAGTATCCCCTTTGCTGTTGCTGCTCTTTAGATGCTGAGTTGAGTGGAACTCTTTGCTAGTCCTTAGGTTAACGAAATTGACACTTTTATTTATACTCTTTGCTGCTCCTTTAGGGTAATGAAATCGACACTTTTTATTAAATGCCTTTGTATCAATTTCTAAATAGAAAATAAGAAACACATGAGAGTCAAATGAATACTTCTTGACAAAATTTCTTTAAAATGTAGGAGAAAATGATGAAAGACTACATATTTTCTTTATTATTCATTTTATTACTTAGCATCCCAAAGTTTCACATCTGTTATTTGTTAGTTATCTGTGCTTCCCATGTGAGTTTTCTTAGCTGCATCTGGGGGGAGTGGTTTAGTCACTCAGTCGTGTCCAACTCTTGTGATTCCACAGACTGTAGCCTGCCAGGCTCCTCTGTCCATGGGATTCTCCAGGCAAGAGTACTGGAGTGGGTTGCCGTTTCCTAGAGGGGAGTGGAGAGAATCAAAGTGGTTTCCTTAGTCGCTGATCACCCTACTAGTGCAGGTTGCTGAATTCTATGCATTAAGTCAAAACACGGAGGCTGATTATGAAGTCTGCAGATACTGCATCTCCAGATGTTTGAAACAAAATGTTATTGATCTCATTCAGCATGCAGTATCATCCTGAATCACTTCAGAGTGTGGCACTTGGATTATTTGTCAAATCTCAGAAGCATTGCTTTAAAATTTCTGTATGTTCGGAAGCATTTCTTAATAATAGGCCAGTCTACCCTGCGGGCTCAGATGGTAAAGAATCTGCTTGCAATGCTGGAGACCCAGGTTTGACCCCTGGGTTGGAAAGATCCCCTGGAGAAGGAAATGGCAACCCACTCCAGTATTCTTACCTGGGAAATCCCATGGACAGAGGAGCCTGGTGGGCTACAGTCCATGGGGTCGCAAAGAGTCGGACATGACTGAGCGACTAACACTTAATACAGTGATCATTTCTGAAATTAATCAATGAAAGGGCAAAATAACCCCAAGGACATCCATGTCACGTGCGTGCACTCATGTGTGTTCACCCATGTGTGCATTGAAAATAATTAGAATTTAGTCATTACTATTCCATGATTATGTGGTTTTTTCTTTTGTTTTTTAATACTTTATGTCTTTCCCTCAAAAAAAATTGGATGGACAGCCCTGAAGGAAAAGCAAGGTTTGGTAGTGTCTCTATGCCTGCAAGGTCCGCCAGAACTTGAGAGAGAACAAGTTATCCTCTGAGGTTAAGTTTATTCACCATGCGATGTCAGTGTTGCATCATAAGAGCACAATTAACGAGGCAGGGGAGGGGGGAGAGTTGCAAGGGCTGTGGGAATAAATCTACTGGGGAAAAAGGGTTAATTTGAGTGTTGAAGGTTATCATTTGTAGATAACTCATTGCAATCTGAAATAAGTCTTCATGGAGGCTGACACAGCTCTTCTTTTGTAGGGAGTCAACCATCACATCCAACTACCATCTCATTCAAATTCAAAACATGACACCTGTCAAACACAAGCTGATTTTTTTTTTCTTTTCAAATAGAAGAAGCCACATTAAGATGCTTGCTAATCTTAGATATCTAAAATATCTTCCATCACTTTGAATGAAAACATATGCATATTCTATTTCCAGGTGAATAAAATGCAATTTAGCCATGCATAATCAACTGAACCCTGTCCCTCTTTTTAATTTCTCAGTTGTTTATGTTTACAGGAAGCCATTCTCTTCAAGGACAAATTTAATAAGGATAGTTTAGAAGGTTATAGGAAAGTGGCATGTGAAATGAAAAATGTGAGATGATTTCAATTTTGATACCTTCTTAGCTGGGCCTGCGATTATAAAATTTACAAGAAAGCAGCCTCCTCACAAATCAAACAGAGACATAGATGTTTCTTTTCCAGTCCTCTAGGTGTGCCTTTTTATTAAGAAGAATGCATACTGCAGATTTGCTTAGCATATAGTTAAGTAGCTACTCTTGCTCATCAGTGCAAAATCCACCACTGGGAAAATATATTGCTATATACTCGAAAGAATGAATAGCTTTAGATCCGTTACCTGCCCTGGCTTGGAGGATGCGATGTATACACATTATTCCAGTGTCATCAAGGTTGAAGCTTGACAGAGATGGAGGAATTTTGTTTTGTTTCTGTTTATTTTTTATTGGGAGATAATTACTTTGGCCACCTGATGCGAAGAGCTGACTCATTGGAAAAGACCCTGATACTGGGAGAGATGGAGGGCAGGAGGAGGAGGGATGACAGAGGACGAGATGGTTGGATGGCATCACTGACTCCATGGACATGGGTTTGAGCAGACTCTGGGAGATGGTGAAGGACTGGGAAGCCTGGCGTGCTGCAGTCCGTGGGGTCAGGACTGAGAGACTGAGCAGCATGGCTTTGCCATGTGGGTTAGTTTCTGCTGGACAACAGTGTGAATCGTGGTGAACACATACGTCCCCTTCCTCCTGGGCCTCCCTCCCACCCCCATCCCACCCCCTAGGTCATCACAGAGCACCAGGCTGAGCTCCCTGCGTTTTATAGCGGCTTCCAGCTAGCTGTCTGTTATAAACCGTGTACTATATGCATTTCAATGCTACTGTCTCAATGCATCCCTCTCCCTCCCCACTGTGTTCACAAGTCTGTTCCCTAAGTCTGCATCTCTATTCCTGCCCTGCAAATAGGTCCAACAGTATCATTTTTCTAGATTCCATATATACCCATTAATATATGATATTTGAGGAATGTTTTTTAATATTAAAATTGCTCTAGATCTCTTTTTTTTCCATTTATTTTTATTAGTTGGAGGCTAATTACTTCACAATATTGTAGTGGTTTTTGTCATACATTGTTTATGTACACTTAGTGAGAACTCCAGAAAGTCCTGAAAAACTGCAGAAATTATACCACAGATATAGGCATATCCTTCACTCACCAAAGACTCAAATACAGTCAATGTCAATGTAATAGAAATAATTATGAAGTGTAGGAAAACAGTCTTTCCGTAACATTTTGTATTCTACTTCCAGCAAATCAAATTACAGACATATGCATTCAATAATGAATTACTTTGGTAGAGTGCTTTCTTGTTTGACATGCCATTTAGAGTTTCTTAGGGTGACAGCTTAACTGTTTTGAAATATTATTTTTATTGCTGCCTCATTCAGTTCTCTAAGCTATCAAAATATGTCCTTCTCACCCACCTCTGCTCTGTTATACTAGAATATTAGCCCCCAGAGGAACATCAATAAATTCTTCCTCCAGAATAGCAGGTATTTAAAAGTTTAACCATGAAGTCATGAAAACCCATGCAGGCAAATCCACGACAGTAAGATCCTGTACTTGAAGGAAGGCCCTAAGGTCCCACCCACACCAATAAATAGATAGATAAAATAGATAGATGATAGATAATATATATCAGATATACATAGATAGATAGACAACAGATAGATAGATAGATAGTGAAAGTCGCTTAGTCGTGTCCAACTCTTTGTGACTCCATGGACTGTAGCCTGCCAGGCTCCTCTGTCCATGGAATTTTCTAGGTAAGAATCCTGGAGTGACTAGCTGTTCCCTTCTCCAGGGATCTTCCTAACCCAGGGATTGAACCCAGGTCTCCCGTATTGGAGGCAGATTCTTTAGTGTCTGAGCTACTAGAGAAGCCCAGAGAATTAGGAATTAGAACCCACAGAACCAAGACTTTTTAAAGATTTGACTCCTCTGTCCACGGAATTCTCCAGGCAAGAATACTGGAGTGGGTAGCCATTTCCTTCTCCAGGAGATCCTTCCGACCCAGGGATCAAACTCAGGTCTCCTGCTTTGCAGGTATATTATTTACCATCTGAGCCACTGGGGAAACCCTCAACTTTTCTTAGTTGCCTGCCGAATACTTCTTAGAGGAATGACTCAAAAGAAATTTATAGGCTCAGGGTAGTGGAGAGAAAAGTAAGAAAACAAAGTCAAAGTTAGTGCTCTCAGATGTCACACACACAAATCCATGGGAATCATGTTAAAATTCAGGTTCTGATTGAGTTGGCTTGGGCAGGGAGGCCTGGGGTTTTATTCTAACCATTCTAACAAGCTCCCAGCTGCTGTTGTTGCTGGGGGTCCATGGACAGCACTGAGTAGCAAAGACCTAAGGCAACGAGTTTTAAAAAGGGGTCAGAGGACTGGAGAAGTCCTGGCCACTCCCTTATTATGTTTTCATGCTAAGTCACTCAGTCAAGTCCAACTCTGTGCAACCCTATGGATTGTAGCCCGGCAGGCCCTCTGTTCATGGGATTCTCCAGGCAAGAATACTGGAGTGAGTTGCCATTTCCTACTCCAGGGACCCCCTTATCACTGGAGAATAAATAAAAATGCAGACTAATAGGTCCCATGCTTCATGATCCAAGTGGGCAGAGCTTGATGAATCTGTATTTTTAAAACGTTCCCCAGGAGACTCTGCTAGGACAACTAGGTTTGAAGTTTGAATAAGATGAGATTTTCTCCAATGTGTGGCTGGCAAATGAGGTAATAACTCATCCATCTATATTATAATGGCATTAATTAACTCTTGAAAAACAGAGTGGGAGAGAATTGGGCTAATTCAGATCTGTCACTGTCCATGATGACAGATTAAGGATTGTCATTGTCCTTTGAGATTAGGGATTGCAGAACATGGTCTCAATGGGGAAGAGATACTATGAACTATCATAAAGAGAAACTGTCTCTGATATGCTGAAACTCTTCATTCAAAAATAAATAGCCTGAATTGACCTTAGTCTATTCCAGTACTTAATGGTCATGTTCTCATTAAATCCTCACACCATCCTGAGAGGTAATATTATGTTCATTTTACAGTTAAGGAACAGAATGAAAAGGCTATTAAGTCAATTGCATAAAGTCATAAAACTAAGGAGAAGGAGAATTGGGATATGACTCAGGTTTTCCCAACAGTAATCTTAAGTTTGGAACATCAGATTCATGCATGCTTTAGGATATTTTGGAGAGGATGCCACAAATTCTAATTCAATATTTTTGAAATTTTGCAAATTTCCCCTGTGAGTTATATTTGGCACCACAATGATAATGGCAGAAATCTCCAGAATTGTTCACACCCTGGTGTAAATGCATGCATCTGGATATATAATGATTAAAGATAAATACCCACTGAGCTGTCTCAACTCGTTAGTGACGGTGGTGGTGATAAGTCGAGGTGAGATATCACGTGGTGGTTGAATATCTTCATGCTTTTCCTTCCTGCTATGCAAGTCATGTAGCTCCACATTGCTGAAGCATCATAGAAAGATCAGTCTGCATAGAGCAGTCATGGTGATAAAGCAGGAAATTTAAAAGTATTATCTTCTGACATCAACACCTGAATCTGTAAGTTTTTGGAAGGGTACACTAAGGAGAATAACCCTCTAAGTAAAGAAAGAAAGAAAAGCTTGGTACACAGTGATCTTTGAATACTAATATGCATATTGATTAATATGTTTTTTGCAACACTCAGTATGAATTTCAGTGTAAATTAAGGATGCCTTGGAACACAGAAGTTGATCCCATCCAAGGATGGGCTCATCCGGTCACCCAGTGAATGGTCCTCATAGTTCTTTGATGTGAGATAAGAGGGAAAACGAATCTTTGTTCATATTCAGTAAGTGTGCATGTATGCTCAGTTCTGTATGGCTCTTTAGGACCCCGTGGACTGTAGCCCACCAGGCCCCTCTGTCCATGGAATTTCCCCGGCAGGAATGCTGGGCTGGGTTGCCATTTCCTCCTCCCGGGGATCTTCCCGACCCAGGGATGGAACCCACATCTCCTATGCCTCCTGGACTGCAGGTGGATTCTTCACCTGCTGAGCCGTTGGTGAAGTGAGAACTACATATAGTAACAATAACCAAGAGCCAAAGTCATATTTTTCTTTTTCTATCCCAGTTCATTCTTCCCACTGCACACTTAATTAAAGTGCATCGTGGTGGGGAGTGCTGAGCTTGGAGCCAGATTACCTAATTTTGGATCCCAGCTCTACCCCTCCCTAGCTGTGTGACCCAGGACAATATAGTCTCAGCTTCATTTGTAAAATACAATTGAGGGCAGTAGGTTGAATTAAGTTGTTGTGAGACTCAGATGAGTCAGTATCTGTAAAGTGCTTGGAACAGTGCCTGTATGGGGTACTTAAATGTTAGACATCATGAGAACTACTTTTATGGAGATGCTAGGCTCTGTGGTGTGCTTAAAGATTGTCCCTACACTAAGGGATATTTATAACTTTGAAAAATAATGTATTCCTTTTTTCCCCAATTTATTTTTATTCATTGGAGGCTAATTACTTTACAATATTGTAGTGATTTTTGCCATAGATTGACATGAATCAGCCATAATGTATTCTCTGTATATCATTCATATCATGGTTTGATAACCCAAATACATGTTTTGGTTTTTTTTTTTTTTTTTTTGGAAATGAATATTTAGAATATATTGAGTTGGCCAAAATGTCCATTTGGGTTTTTACATTTTTTCTTTTTTAAGACAATGGTAGCTCCTTCCCTAAAGAATCTGTCTGCAATATAGGAGACCCGGGTTTGATTCCTGGATTGGGAAGATCCCCTGGAGAAGGAAATGGCAACTCACTCCAGTATTCTTGCCTGGAGAATCCCATGGACAGAGGAGCCTGGGAGGCTACAGTCCATGGGGTTACAAGAGTCAGACACGACTGAGTGACTAAACCACCACCACCACAAATAGTAATAAGTGAATATGTTCATTTTAGAGCAAAGAATTAAATATACAGTCATTTGGTAAGAAGAGATCCTCAAGAGCAGAAACAGGGTATTAGCAGGGGATGGGGGACACATTCAGAATTATGATTCAGTGAAGCTTTGCATTCTATCCAATTATTAACAAAATAATTTAACACAGATGTGAGTGGCTCAACATCGATATTATTGGTCCTTGTCTGAGCTAGTATATCTTCTGGCCCACTTTGTTTATCACAGACACTTTTTTTCCCCTGTAATTCTGGTCTACCTTGAAGGCTAGTGCTATGGTTGTCTCCCCAGGAATACTCTGATTAGAATTTAAGTCACTGTGATGTTGGCCCCGTTCTACTGGTCTTTAATGCTCAACTACCTTGCTCAACTGTGACCACATCACATAAGCATATTTCCTTCACTTCTACATGCTTAATAAGGTTTGTTGTTGTTGTTTAGTCACTAAGTCGTGTCTGACTCTTTGCAATGGCATGGACTGCAGCCCTCCAGGCTCCTCTGTCCATGGATTCCCCAGGCAAGAATACTGGAGTGGATTGCCGATTCCTTCTCCAGGTGATCTTCCTAACCCAGGGACTGAATATGGATTTCCTGCATTGTAGGCAGATTCTTTTACCATTGAGTCACCAGGGAAGCCCTACTCGTCTTTGGAGTCTCAATATTCTCCTTGGACGATAAGAATGCAGATAACTGCCCATTTCAAACACTTGTTACAGAGATCAATTACCTACCATTTTTGCAAATGTCTTTGAAGATTAAGTTCTTTTTCAAATTAAATAGCGTTATTACACATTCTAGAAATACTCCCCTAAAACATCCAGACTCACAGTTACCATTTATAAAATACTCAAACCTCAAATACACACAGATTTTACCATTCTAATCTCTGGACACAGTTATCTCCAAGATAAAATTCTTTGATTTACAAGTATGGCCTGCAAAAACAGGGGAAAATGCCCACTTGAAAAGTTATTTGAATTTAACCAGCATTATGGTCACTTAGCATAAAGCACTGGGCTCTGATGTTTAGCCTAAGATGGAGAATAATACTGTAATCTGACCCTTAAGAAGTTTAAGGCTTAATTTGTGAGATTAGATATCAGAAGTGTACATGTCCACAAGAGAAATGTTAAAGCAGTGGTATTCAAACATATTCTTCCACAGATTATTTCTTAAATGAATCTTAAGAGGAAGTCCAATATGTAAAAAATATATACTTGTAGTGGTTCTATTTGGAGCAGTAGAGCCTGAAAATATGATTCCCCATGTGCCAATGTCCTCCATTAAAAAAAAATTCCAAACAGCACAGTTTGAAAACAGCTGATTTCATTAGCCATTCAAGACACTACAGATGAAATGTAGTGATCTTATAGAGTTCAACAAGAACTGTCACTTGCTTTCCAACATCCATTCTCCCATTTTCAACCCTTCTAACAGTTCTACATTTCCATTCCATCCTCTTCCAGGTAATCATGGCCTCAAGTGAGAATGTTCTACCTCTGGACCCAAAGGGGGATTCCTGATTGGTCCATGGGTCCTCAGACTGTCTCCAGACTCTGTTATAGCTTCATAGACTGAGGACCCCAAAGAGCATTTAGGATTATATATCTATCAACATTTAATATATTAGAAGTTAAACCTGGGAAATGTTGAAAATATTCATTAAATATATACATTAAGTTTTCATTAAAATATCAAAATAAGGCTATTAATATTCATTAACATAAATAATATATTGTATGAAAAATTGCTACATTTTCCAAAATCAAAGCAATTTGTTTAAAAAGTGGCACTGTTTTATATTTTTCCAAGCTTCTTTAATAGCTCTCTTAATAGGGGATAGCTAGATTCTCCCACCTGCCTTGCATTCAGTTTTTTGTATTATGTCATTTTGTTTGAAGACTGAAGAAACTACCTATGGTGTTAGATTGTTGGAAAGACGAGATTATTTCAATAGCCTTTTCATAGAATTGTGGATATTCTTCTTTGACAGAACCAAAACTTAACAAGTGATCATTTCTTAACAATAATGTTGTGAAATTTGATAACATATTTGCAAAACTTTTGGTCCTGGTTAAATTAAAATTCTTCAGTTTTATATGCATAATAGTGCATATAATTTTTTTGCATATAATTTATATGCACTAGTAATGAATCTTTTACTCATGCATAATTTTGCAACAATATTCACTGGTCATTTAGAAAATGGTTCAGTGTCATGCATATCTTCCAAATTTTACATTTAATTTAACAATAGCAAAAGATCACATTTATTAACAACATCAGCAATCTTATCAGAAACATCTTTAAGTATTAGGAAGCTGTACAGCTCCTGGTAACAGAAAATAGTATACTCAAATTCCAATTTTTGCTTAGAAGCTAGTATTTTATCATTGGCTACAATTAGTGTCAGTAGTTTTCCTTGACATCACTGACACATTTTTTTTTCTTTCAAAAGAATATCTGCAAATGCTCATGTCTGAGTAACCACAATGTATCCATCAGGTTTCATTCAAGAAAAAATGGTGGTCTATGAAAACAGTGGGCTTTCCATGGGACTCAGTGTAAAGAATCCACCTGCAATACAGGTGACATGGGTTTGATCCCAGGGATGGGAAGATCCCCTGGAGAAGGAAATGGCAACTCAGTCCAGTATTCTTGCCTGGGAAATCCCATGGGCAGAGGAGCCTGGTGGGCTACTGTCCATGGGGTCGCAAAAGAGTCGGACACGACTTAGCAACTAAACAACAACAATAGAAATACTTGCTGATTCACTGTATAATGCAAACAATTGAATAAGAACTTTTCCTAAATGTAAGCATCATACTGTGGTCCACAATAGAAGTTTTTGTTGTTGTTGCTTTTTCCATTTTCCATTTTGTCACAGAAAATAATAAGAAATCTGTACAAGTCAAAAATTTTTATTGAGATATAGTTGATGTACCAAAATTTACTATGTTAATAATTTTTACTGCTTCATCAAGGGGATTCTTAAATCAAGCTCTTAAATTATTTGCATCATTTAAGTTTTGTAAGTATATGGTAGTGAAGAATATAGTAACTTTTCAATCTGATGCCCCTGCTCAACTGGTGCTAAGTCAGCAATTGGTTTACCCATCATTGCCTTTGCAATGTCAGTGAAAATTTCAACAACACACACACACACAAACAAATAACACTGCATTATTTTTATGACACTAGTTTTGGTTTTGCCAATTGTTATTATTGTTGTTCAGTCACTAAGTCATGTCCAACTTTTTGTGGTCACTTGAACTGCAGCATGCCAGGTTTCCCTGTCCTTCACTATTTCCTGGAGTTTGCTCAAACCATGTCCATTGGGTTGGTGATGCCATCCAATGATTTTATCCTCTGTCACCCCCTTTTCCTCTTGCCCTCAATCTTTCCCAGCCTGAGGATGTTTTCCAATGAGTCAGTTCTTCACATCAGGTGGCCAGAGTATTGGAGCTTCAGCTTTGGCATCAATCCTTCCAGTGAATATTCGGGGTTGATTTCCTCTAGGATTGACTGGCTTTGCCAATACCTGAAAGAATTTAGGGGACAGCCAGGAGTCTGTAGATCATACATTATGGACTGCTAGTCTAAGCTAACCATATCTTAGTTACAGGACAATGATTGGTATTCAACTCTGGCCAGTGAGCTATAAGGGATGTATGCTTAGAGTTTCCTTGAAATGGTCCCTGGCTCATAGAAACACATATTGGCAGAGGTAGCCCTCTTCTTCCTGTACATTTTGTCATGTCTGTGTGGTATCTTGAACTGCAGTAGCCCCCTAACTACGGGGTAAACTAGACTGTGAAGAGGTCATCACGGAGAGAGTGGTGGGACTGCCAAGGAAGAACCTTGATCCTTGATGCTGTGTGAAGCCACCAAAATGACTAACCCCAGAGTCATTCTGTCTCTGAACTTCTTGGTTTGGAATTAAGTAGATTTTCCTTTTGGTTTTCTTATTATTTGCCAACAAAACCATCCCAACTGGTACCAAGATACCTTTTCTTACTGTCATTTGGGCTGGGGTTACATTATAGTGAAAGAGACTTAATTGTCTAACTAGCAAAAAAAAAAAAAAAAAATCAGGGTTTATGTAATTTATTATGTAAGGAGAGAAATAAGTGATAAGTTACAACATTTTGAAGTTTAAAAATGGAGCTTATTTGAGCAGATGGTCCTCCTTACAAAATACTCAGTTGGCTAGATTTTCTTTAGAGGGCACCATGTTCTCGCTTCTGAATGAATTAAATATGTCATAAGAGCAAAATAAAGATTATAAACCTATAAACTTAGGTTTCACTGACCTAAGTCAGAGTTATTTAAGTGCTACCTTCCTAAACACACTCCTCGTTTTCTATGAAGGTGTTAACTCATAAAGTAGTGCAATCATTTCCCATGGTACTTTTTTTGTCATATATTAAAATTGGCAGGGGCCCAGTAGAAGTGTGAAAAAAACAAGTAAGTGAATGCTAAAATATGTTTTAGGTGAAAATAACATTTGAGCAAAAATATTATAGATCACAAGTCCAAACTGCCTGCCACTATTCCGTTATTTATTTTAAATATTTATCTAAAAATATCTGAGATGTAAAACTATACCCCAAATTATAAAACAAGCAAATGATGACATTTCAAATCATCATTTTAGTATTGATGCCCTGCTTCAAGAAAAGAAGAGCAATCAGAAAACCAGGCCACTGAATTGATAAGACTCCTTCCCATGTGTGTCTTTTTTTTTTTTTTTCTTTAAGAAACCAGAATTACTACATGGAAATGAGACAAAAAAATGCTTTTAAAGTAATACTCGAGTTCATTATTAAAGCTTACCTCACTAGATGCCATTACTAATTACCTAAAGATTTAGCGTCTGCATCCCCCTTGAACACACTCTGTGGCTGTGTGCGTGGGCCCGGTCACTCAGTCCTGTCCCACTCACTGTGAATCTATGGACTGTTGCCCCTCAGGCTCCTCTGTCTGTGGGGTTTTCCAGGAAGAATCCTGGAGAACATTGCCATTTTCTCCTCCAGGGGATCTTCCCAAACCAGAGATCAAGCCTGCCTCTCTTGAGTCTCTGCATTGGCAGGTGCATTCTTTACCACTAGCACCACCTGGAAAATGCCACTTTGGTATTACAGCATTCTAAAGTGTTTTTTTTTTCCTTTTATTTTATTGTGTATGTATACTTTAAATATAATACGTAGAATAACCACTTTCCATGAGCTTAATCACCGGATTTTGGAATTATATTTGACTGTTAAAAACCAGCTCATATTGGGACTTTTTTGGTGGTCCAGTGGCTAAGATTCCATTCTCCCAAAGTAGGGGTCATGGGTTTGATTCCTGTTCAAGGAGCTAGATCCCACGTGAGGCACGTAAAGATCCCACACACCCCGGCTAAAGATGTCTCATAGGGCAATAAAGATCAAAGATCTCATGTTCCACAATTAAGACCAGCTACAGCCAAATAAATATTTCTTTAAAAGATTGTTTCCCTTAAAAAATACTATATTAATTATGTTAAAAACTAACTAAACTAAGTAAAGTTAATTATATTAAAATTATGGTGGCACAGTGATAAAGAACCTGTCCGCCAGTGCGGGAGTTGCAGGAGACGTGGATTCTATCCCTGGGCTCGGAAGATCCCTGGGAATAGGAAATAGCAACCCACTCTGGTATTCTTGTCTGGAGAATCCCAGGGACAGAGGAGCCTGGTGGGCTACAGTCCATGGGGTCGCAGAGTTGGATGTGACTGAGCACACAGGCGCATGTTAAACTGGTATTAAGAGAATGTATTCAGTGTATATGCGAACTCTAAAGACATCCAAACTTAATGTGATGTTTTCTCTACCTTCTTTCCTTCTAACGTAGAATTCTATTAGAATTCAACCCAATATTAGGTTTGCCAAAAAAAGGTAGACACATATTTAAACCCTGTGTTCTCCCACTTTAAGTGGCCTTCAGCCAGAAGGCCCCTGTAGCATACCTGCATGTCCTTTAAAGCCAATTTGAATTCCACTTCCATCAGAAAGTTTCATCTCAGCTGTCCTGTGGGGGGCATAGATCTCTCTTTCCCATAATAATATGGCACTTTGTTTATCTTTTGAACTTAGTATTTACTACAGTCTTTCTTGAAACTGAATTGTTTATGAGTATCTTCTCCCATGATGAAGTACAAAAGATCAGGGACCATGCATAATTTATCTGGAGAAACCCCTAAATGCTCATAATAATCTTTTGCATATGATACCCATGAACAAGGGTTTGTTGAAATAAACTGAACTGAATTTAAAGTGTTTGAAAATTTGAGGTAATCTTACATTCAAACAGAAGATCAAGAAAGATAATTAGAGAAGTTTATGGTTTCTTTTGCACTATATTGAGTAATGCATTCTCAAAATCACTTGTCAAAACATGGGGGTAAAAATAAATTTGGAGATTCTATTTTTCAGTTTCTAGTTGCACTCTAATGAAAGTAAGTAGAATTTTATTTCCCCCAGTTTTCCTCAGGCTTCTCATTCCTTAATAATATCTCAATATTTTGTTGACTGTTGAACCACTGTTGGGGACATTTAGGAGCTTGTTAGAAATGCAGAATGTTGAGTCAAATCAAGACCACCATGATCAGAATTTGCATTCTTTTTTTTTTAAGTGTATTTTAAAAGAAAATCCACAATGATTTTTGTGCACATTAAATTTGAGAAACAAATTTGATAATCTTAGAGATAATCATATAATCTCTAAGAAAATCTCCTCCCTTACCCACCCACTCCTCCACCGCGCATCCATCACCCCTGCCCCACATATACAAGTCCTGGTTGCCTTTTGATGCAATTTCTGGTTTCTAGAACATTAATAGAGATGGTAAACAATTTCTGTTTCCATTGGTATTAGATGAGCTTCACTTAGGTATGGACTGGAGGATTCTTTATGTTATTAAAACTTGTCCTTTATCTTCAGTGTTATGATTACTTACTTCCATTTCAAGGCTAAGTATAAAGTTAAGTAAAACATCCTGTCTGTGAAGCAAGAATAATCTAGATGTTTAAAGTTATGGAATACGTTTGGGCTTTTCATCCTTTAAAAGTCTTTTATGTTTTTCTAGGCTTCATGCCTGATTTCCTTTGCTTCAGTCAGGTAAATGGTGATGTTTTCTTCAACCTCAGTTGTAATTAACAAACAGACAAAACGTCTCACATTTTGTAATATTATGAGAAGTAGAGCATTCACCAAATACCAACTGTGTATCAGAAATCCAGCTTAAAATTATTCTCATAATCAATTAGATTTCATTATTTCCATTTTATAGATGAAGAAAGTTATATATTTCTTGGGGGTGGGTTGGATGAGCTCCTTAAGATCATTTCTGAAGTCATGTATTTGAATTTAAAATTTATGATTTATCAAGCACATTCATACATCCAATAATACCAATTTGTTGAGCCTTTCATATTTTCCTGTTCTAGGATTACAGATTAAGAGTAAGTAAAACAGACATAGACTTTGTCCTCAAAAACCTGCACTATACTAGGAGAGCTGAAAAATACTGATATTATAAAAAATAAGGTATTACCAAAAAACCTGAACAAACAGTTTGACCAACCCAATAGTAAAAGCTTTTAGTGAATTTGTTAACAGTGTTTGTGTAAAATGTTTTGAAGGAAAGTTTCAAGATATAATGAAAGTGTGCTACATGAGAATCTAAATTAGTCTGAAAAGCAGAACAAGACTTTCCTGAACTATCTTCTGAGTTGAACTGTGAAAACGAACAGTTATTAACCAGGCAAGAATGTAGAGGAAGATGAGCATGTGTAAATTCCTGGGAAAGATTGGTCTACCACCACACTAACAAGCCAGTTTTAAATTCTGGGGTTTGATTCAAAGTTTGTGGATGAAAATTTTAGCTTCACCAAGTGCATGCTTTGAGATTTCTCTGATTTCTAGATTTATTGCAATGGGAGTAGAAACCATAATAATAATAACAGAGCAACAACAATCACAACAACAAATCAGGAATAACAATATCTACTGCAAAGTGCCTGGCATAAAATAGATACTCTAGATACGTTCATTAAATAAATGGATTATTATTATGAGGATTAATAATAACAATTATTTTTATAAGGTGGTAAATGAGGGGAAACCATAATAATTTATTTATCCCTTCATTTATTTGTCCTTCATTCACCATTTATTCTTTTTGTGAGTCCAGTAATAAAACATTCTTTTTGTGAGTCTTTATTATATAAATGGGCATTATTTTTACTAATATATAACATTGATAAGGACTCCATAAATATTAATGAATCATGCCTTTCAATGCTCACATGTTTTTTTAAATAGCTTATCATTTGGGAAAAAAATTAAGTAACCACATATTCTGAAGTGTATAGCCTTAGTATTTCCTTCCAATATAAGTTTCAGTAGTTATTAATCTTGATTTCATATAACCTAGGCTTTCCAAGAGCTTCCCTTGTAGCTCAGCTGGTAAAAAGTCCGCCTGCAATGCAGGAGACCTGGGTTTGATCCCTGGCTTGGGAAGATCCCCTGGAGGAAGGCATGGCAACCCACTCCAGTATTCTTGCCTGGAGAATCCTCAGGGACAGAGGAGCCTGGTGGGCTAGAGTCCATGGGGTTACAAAGAGCCGGACTCAACTGAGCAGCTACACATAGCACACAGCCCAGACTTTCCAAACTGGATAAAACACAGCTATGATGAGAATAATTTAATTTGTTCTGGGAGACTTCCATTCAGATAGTTTCCTGCTGAGAAAGCACCCAATTGGCCTCTTACCTCAGGGCACCGTATTCTCTACTACCTGTCTCCACCACTAAGGTAATAGCCAGCTGGACCAGGAACAGATAACCGACTCAACATCATCCATTCATCTATGGAGTAGACTAGGGTGAAAGCTAGACAGGGCAATCTAGATGGGATGGCAGCTATTAATACTAAAACCAAATATAGTCTCTTGGAATATAAATGCAGGAGTTGCAGAGAATAAGTAAATAAGTAAATGGTCAGTGTAAATGGAAAGAGTAGAAATGGGGAGAGAAGTTGAGCCATAATAGATATAACTAGAATGAGGCAAAAGAGCATCGGTGTTTGAGGAACAAATCACGGTAGTTCTAATGAAGCACTATTTGCTGTTCAGTTTCTCGGCTGTGTCCAACTCTTTGTGACCTCTTGGACCGCATCACACCAAGCTCCAGGAGCTTCTCAAACTCACGTCCTTTGAGTCGGTGATGCCATCTAACCATCTCATGCTCTGTCATCCCTTTCTCCTCCTGCCTTCAATCTTTCCCAGCATTGAGGTCTTTTCCAGTGAGTCGGCTCTTTTCATCAGGTGGCCAAAGTATTGGAGCTTCAGTTTCAGCATCAATCCTTACAACAAATATTCAGGGTTGATTTCCTTTAGGATTGACTGATTTGACCTTCTTTCAGTCCAAGGGACTCTCCAGAATCTTATCCAACACCACAGTTGAAAGCAATAATACTTTCACACTGAGCCTTCTTTATGGTCCAACTCTCACATCCGAAAAATGACTACTAAAAAAACCATAGCTTAGACTAGACAGACCTTTGTTGGCAAAGTGATACCTCTGCTTTTTAATACACTGTCTAGGTTTATCGTAGCTTTTCTTCCAAGGAGCAAGCATCTTTTAATTTCATGACTGCAATCATGGCTGCAGTTTCTTTTGGAGCCCAAGAAAATAAAGTCTGTCACTGTTTCCCTTCTTTCTCCATCTATTTGCCATGAAGTGATGGGAATGGATGCCATGGCATCCATTATTTTTTTGAATGTTGAGCTTTATGAAGCCCTGGAGATGATGTCAAATGACCAGAGTCATAGATAATTCTAGGAATCTAGTTCTCAAATTATATACCAATCCTCAAGAAGTTTGGTTGTTTAGTAGTTCTATTTTTCCACATAAGAGCTATGTGGTAATCCAGGATTTTTGAGTTCTCCACATAATTTTAAACAAATGTCAATTCATTAAGCTAAAATAATTTGAGAAGACCTAAGGAGTAAACTCTGCCAGATTCAAGTTTTTAAATCAGGAGCCTATGTTCCTACTCCTATTTTTTCAGAGAATGCCAGAAGGTGCTTCAGAACAATTTGTTGCAGTAGAGGTTTCTATTTTTTCCTCAACTATCATCAGAAAAAATTCTAACTATTGCAAATTATCAAGCAAGAAGCTATTATTCTAAATCATAAACATGTAGTACTAACTGACATTCTCTTCTATGCTTTGTATAAATGGAACATATATACAGGATTGCTTTCAATTGGCAGCATTTCTACCTAACAGTTAAGCTTACTGACACAAACTCTATTTTCCTTGGATCAAGGGATTAAACACCACTGTAAATCACCAGCAATTACAACAGGTCTTCAGCAAAATTTTAAGCTTATTCCTATGCATTTCAAATAAAGAATATCCCATTCTTTCCAAACATTAAAAAAAAAAGAAGAAGAAGAAGAAAAAAACACTACTGGATATTGTAAGGTGAGCAGAAGTAACGCAGCTTAGATTATGAGTAGGCCTTCCTACTTGGTAAGATTATCAGGCCACCTGGATACAACCAATTAGCCAATTAGGACCAATTAGCTTTCACTTAATACTGACCGCTGGTTGCCACTTAGGAAATTAGGAACGGGGCGGAAACCCCCAGGAAAGTCCCGCTCGCAAAAGTATTGACCAATGAAATTGCTTTGCAAACGTGTAACCAATCCGCTTCTCACCCTATAAATTTGTGTAACAGCTTGGGCTCCGGGCTCTCTGACCCGCACCACTGCATTGGTTGCGGGCGGAGAGTCCTGGCTCGAGTCAGTAATAAACTTCCCTTCCTGCGAGTTGCATTGTCTTGGAGGCCTTCTCTCTTCCCACTCGGGGATTCGGACATCGGGCATAACATTTGGGGGCTCGTCCAGGATCCCTTTACTGGGGGAAGAGAACACTTCCAGGACAGAGGGGAGGGATAGATAATAGCACCGGTGCTCAGGAAAACTCAGGGGGCCCGAAAACCCAGCGCTGTGTTGTCAGCTGTCCGTGTGTTTGTCTTTGGCTCTCCGTGTTTGTGTGTGTGCCGGCATTGTCTCAGGCAGGACAGGAAGTCCAGAGTAATTCCAGGGCCCTGCTGTGAAGCAGGAAGGTATCTGGCACAGGAAGTCCAGAGTAATTCCGGGGCCCTGCTGTGAAGCAGGAAGGTATCTGGCACAGGAGAAAGCTTTCTCCAGCCGGTGTAAGGCCGAGGCCAGCGAGCGCACTGGAAGGCAGCTGGCTCTGTGGGAAGGAGAGTTCCTCTCCTGATCCCGAGTCTGGTCAGGGGGCCCGAAAACCCAGCGCTGTGTTGTCGGCCAACGTTTGTCTGTCCGTGTGTTTGTCTTCGGCTCTCCATGTTTGTCCGTGTTTGTGTGTGTGCCGGCATTGTCTCTGGTCTCAGGAGTTTCAGTGAACAGGCGAGCTGTTGTGGGGGCAATTGATGAGTCCCAGCCAGGGCTACACTCTGGCGGACTCTGAAGGCCCTACAATAAGTGAGCCTCAGTAACTAGAGCCCAACCAGGTGAAACTCTCCTTTCACTACGATTGTCAACAGCTGTTGCAGGAGTGAATTCTGGCAGAGGCACGGAAATGGGTCCCAGGGGCCGACGGGAGGCCAACCGCCCAGCCTCATCTTGTGGATGAGGGGTTTCCTCTGTTGCGGTCTAACTGGGATTTTGAGCGAGCGGAAGGTAGGGAGCGTCTCTGAGTGTACTGCCAGACTCTGATGGCTGGCCTGTGGGCCGCAGCAAGAAAGCCGACAAATTTGGCAAAGGTAAATTTAGTAAGGCAAGAGCCCACTGAGAGCCCGGCAGCCTTTCTAGAGAGGCTGATGGAAGCAGCTGAAAAGGTATTTAATAATAGGGAGACCCCAGAAGAAAGGGGAGAACGTATTCGATGGGAGGAAAGGGAATTAGCTGAGAAGATCAGGAAGGAAGATAGAGAATATAGAACGAGGGAAAACCGGAAGAACCAGAGGGAGCTAGCCCAGATTCTTTTTGTGGGGATAAAAGCCGGAGCAGAATTGAGGGAACCTCGAGACCCCTGGACGGGAGCAAAACAGAAACCAAAAAGGCAGGCCCTAAAGAAAGATCAGTGCGCCTACTGCAAAGAACAGGGGCACTGGAAAAACGAGTGCCCTAAGAGGGACCTGAGGAGAGGAACGACCCAGAGAGAGAAAATAGCCCCTAGAACTCGAGTTCTATATGCAGGGGAAGACAGTGACTGGGGGAGTCAAGACTCGGCACCCCTCCCGAGTCCTGGGTAACCATACATGTGGAGGGGAAACCCGTTGGCTTAATGGTAGATACTGGTGCCCAACACTCTGTTTTAAATAAAAAACTGGGACCAATGTCTAAGAAAACCAGCTTGGTGCAAGGAGCCACGGGGACAAAAAGATATTATTGGACCACAGAATGAAAAGTAGATCTGGGGACCCACCAGGTGTCCCCTTCGTTTTTGGTGATACCAGAATGCCCAGCCCCTCTACTTGGAAGAGACTTGTTGACTAAAGTTAATGCTCAGATTCATTTTGACCCTGGGAGAATGACGGTCACGGATGGACTTGGACAGCTGATACATGTCTTATCCCTAGCCTTAAGAGATGAATACAGACTTTTTGCGCCAAAGCCCTCAGAGACTATAGCACTAGATGTATAACCGTGGGTCCATAAATACCCATTGGCCTGGGCAGAAACGGCAGGAATGGGACTAGCCAAACAGAGACATCCAGTCATCATCAGGCTAAAGGCCAGGGCAACTCCTGTGAGGGTGAGACAGTACCCCA
The DNA here is from genome assembly GCF_910594005.1 of Cervus elaphus. Classification (NCBI taxonomy): domain Eukaryota; kingdom Metazoa; phylum Chordata; class Mammalia; order Artiodactyla; family Cervidae; genus Cervus; species Cervus elaphus. The sequence goes on along the minus strand of NC_057845.1, from coordinate 7,869,517 downwards.
TGAGCCAGGAAGCTCGGCGGGGGATCACTCCCCACATTCGACATCTCATGGATGCCGGAATTCTCAAGCGGTGCCAATCCCCTTGGAACACACCCTTACTGCCGGTGAAGAAACCAGGGGGGACAGATTACAGACCTGTCCAAGACCTGCGAGAAGTCAACAAACGGGTGAGTGACATACACCCCACTGTCCCTAACCCTTATACCCTCTTGAGCAATTTGCTACCTGAGTACACTTGGTATACTGTGTTGGACTTGAAAGATGCCTTTTTCAGCCTACCCCTGGCGACCCAGAGCCAGGAGATATTTGCTTTTGAGTGGACCGAGGGGGAAGGCCAACCGGTAATCCCACAGAGGTTCAAGAGGCTCTGAGTGAGGACCTCTACAAGTATCGGACTTGCCACCCAGAGCTCCTTCTGCTCCCCAGCCCTTGCCCTGCCTAAAGATGGGCAAAGGAAAGCGGGAGCCGCTGCGGTAGAAGAGTACAGTTGTGAATATGGCTCCGTGAAGTTTTATGCACTGTGTGGCTTTGGTGGGGTCTTAAGTTGTGGTCTGACACACACTGCTGTTGTTCCTCTGGATTTAGTGAAATGCCGTATGCAGGTGGACCCACAGAAGTAGAGGAGAATGCCTATCTGTGGCGCACATCACTGTATTTGGCTGCGTCTGCCAGTGCTGAATTCTTTGCTGACCTTGCTCCGGCTCCTATGGAAGCTACTAAGGTTCAAATTCAAACCCAACCAGGTTAACACTCTGAGGGATGCAGCTCCCAAAATGTGTAAGGAAGAAGGCTTAAAGGCGTTCTACAAGGGGGTTGCTCCTCTTTGGATGAGACAGATACCATACACCATGATGAAGTTTGCCTGCTTTGCTGTGTTGCATAAAGAGAAGGGTAGCAGTGCCTCTCAGGTCCTCAAGAGACTTGGATTTAGAGGTGTATGGAAGGGACTCTTTGCCCGATTCATCATGATCAGCACTCTGACTGCACTATCTATGATTCTGTGAAGGTCTACTTCAGGCTCCCTCGCCCTCCTAGTCTCTGAAGAAGACACTCAGTAGATAAATGATGGACTGAATCTGTGTGTTGAAAATACAGCTGGACGAGAGATAATCCAGGCTTGCAAAGCGTGCCAGCTGATGAGGACAGGGAAAAAGCAGCACACGGGAATGAGGTGCCGAGGGAAAGAGCCAGGGCAACACTGGGAGATAGATTTCACTGAGGTAAGACCAGGCAAGTACGGGTATCGCTATCTGTTAGTTCTGGTAGATACTTTCTCAGGGTGGGTGGAAGCCTTCCCCGCTAAGGGAGAGACAGCGATAGTGGTTGCTAAAAAGATCTTAGAGGAGATAGTACTTAGGTACAGGCTGCCAGTGACTATGGGCTCTGATAACGGACCTGCCTTTGTGAGCCAGATTGTACAAGGGCTGGCCCAAGCTCTGGGGATGAAATGGAAGTTACATTGTGAATATAATCCCCAGAGCTCAGGAGAGGTTGAGAGAATGAATCGGACCCTAAAAGAAACTTTGACAAAGTTGGCAATAGAGACTGGCGGGGACTGGGTGACCCTCCTTCCCTTTGCACTTTTTTAGGCATGTAACACCCCTTATAAGCTGCCCTTTTGAGATTCTGTATGGAAGACTCCCTCCTGTGTGTCCTATTTTTAAAGGAAAATGCCTGCCACCCCCTACTTTGGGACAATTCCAGCAAACTCTGATGGCGTTAAGTAAAGTACATAACCATGTTTGGAAATTGATTCGAGAGATACACGAGGATATTGGCCCAGGTGATTGGGTTTGGGTAACCTAGATGGAAAGGCCCTTATGTTGTTTTCCTTACCACTCCTACTGCTGTCCAGGTCGACGGGATTGGACCCTGGGTTCACTGCAATCACGTGCGGCAAGCCACACCGGAAGAACAGGAAAAAGAAACAGAGATTTGGTAGCCCTGAGTATGGTGCAATCCCCAAGGCCAAGTACCTCAGATACGGGGGAAATTTAGCCAAGCTTTACTATCTCTGCAAGGCCAAGGGCTTTCCTCCCTACGAGCTGAAAGAGAGAACAGGAAGCCCAGCAGAGATGGTTTGAGTCTTGGTTTCAAATACTCCCCCTAGCTGACTACCTTAATTTCCACCGTCCTGGGTCCACTTATAGTGTCAGTGGCCCAGGATGGAAAAGAGGAAGATTCCTCTACTTGAACAACAGACAGGGGGGAATGTAAGGCGAGCAGAAGTAACGCAGCTTAGATTATGAGTAGGCCTTCCTACTTGGTAAGATTATCAGGCCACCTGGATACAACCAATTAGCCAATTAGGACCAATTAGCTTTCACTTAATACTGACCGCTGGTTGCCAGTTAGGAAATTAGGAACGGGGCGGAAACCCCCAGGAAAGTCCCGCTCGCAAAAGTATTGACCAATGAAATTGCTTTGCAAACGTGTAACCAATCCGCTTCTCACCCTATAAATTTGTGTAACAGCTTGGGCTCAGGGCTCTCTGACTCGCACCACTGCATTGGTTGCGGGCGGAGAGTCCTGGCTCGAGTCAGTAATAAACTTCCCTTCCTGCGAGTTGCATTGTCTTGGAGGCCTTCTCTCTTCCCGCTCGGGGATTCGGACATCGGGCATAACAGATATGATTTTGCAACTTGTAAAAATCATAATTTATAAAGATGTTTAAATATTTTAATGGAAAATATAAAGTGAGACAGAAAATGAGCTTTTGATATTATAGCTCCCATATTAAGTATATTCCTTTCGAAAAAGTGAAAACTGAAAATATAATTTTCTATAATTGTATCATTTTACTTAGGTAAATCAAAATCAGTTAATTCATTTTGGTTTATATTTCCTGTAACATTTAGTGCTTGAAATGTAAAAATAAACAGGTGAATTTATCTGATATTTATTCACTTAACTATAAAGTAAGAATGTGTCCAAAACCATTTACCAGAAGGTCAATAATAAAGATCTTATATTAACCCATTTTAGTCATATTTGCAACAATAAAATAGAATAACAATAAGAAAAAAACATTGCTTATAACATGAATAAATTAATACACAGCCTTATGTATCATTCATTGATTCAAATTGAGCCAGGCAAAATTCATGCAAAAAAAAAATGGATATAAATCACAGATTTATATTCTCCTATAATTCTCGTATAATTCTCCTATAATTTCATATCCATTCTCCTGTATCCTGTCCTTACTCCATAAACCAAAACCCATAACATGTAATACAAGCTAAAGTTTCACATTCAGAGTTAAAAAATTCTAAAGATCTTGGGGCATTAAAATCTATGGCATCTGCTTTGTTGGCTGGAATAACCAACAAGAGCTTTTAGGAAGAGGTGATGCTTGAAATCTACCTTCAGTTGAATGTTGAAAATGCTGGGTGGCCAAGGAGAATGAACTTTGAAGGAGGACTGTGAGAAAACCACAGAGGAAGAAAATTCATCTTTTAAAGTCCAAATAGATTGGACAGGTAGCTAAAACTGCCATATTACTTCAATTCAGAGAGCTGCTGATTATACCAGCCCTCATTTATATAAAAGTTAGTATATTTAATCTAAATTTAGATAGTACTAATAATTTGCACAATTATTTAATATCTCAATAAGGGGAAACTGTCAACTATAACATTTCACATCATTAATTATAAGATGCCTCTTAATTTCAAAGATTTGCAATACGGAAAATACATAAAGAAGAAAGATGAAATATCTAAACAAAAAAATCATATTCTTCACATTGCCATTAAAATATTTAACTTGCTTTTCTTGTCTTTAAATAAGCAATTTAATTGAGAGTTGCCACCTTACATAAAGTTAAATGGCTATGCAGGCAGTTATTCACATAGTTTCTGCCAAAAACCTGGCTGGAGTCAGATATAACATAACTTTATCAAACAGCAGGCAAGAACAAAATGTTAACATTACTGTGTGCTTGGGAAATGATGAGGGGATAAAAGCTATCAGTTCAACTCATTGGTGTGATGCTTATTTCATAGTGTAAGAGATCTTTTTGCACGTCTGCTGAATTTCAACAGTTCCATTCACTGGGCAGTACCACTTCAGTGCATGGCCAAAACGCTGACAGAAAGCCAGTTTTTCTTTTCTCAATTACTCTATTTCCCTCTATCCACTCAGAAAGTAACAATCTTGAGAGACTAAAAATTTATACTGCAAATGCAAATTTCCAATTAAAACTCTCTCTCCTTATGACTCTCACACATTTTCCTCTGTTTTCTCCATAAATAAGTGAACTTGTGGGCTTAGTTTTTACATAATAGCTCCAAGGTCTTACCTCATGTCATTTTGTCTGACAGTTTGGGGTGGGGAGGGAAAAGCAATTTGATTACTTTCTATCAACATAAAAACACAAAACCATCATTACATTTCTGAAAATAATAGGGATTGCACAGGTTGTAATGCAACCTCTGAGAATTAAATAGCCTTTAGGTAATTATTATTTTGCATTGTCAAGGCTATGGTTTTTCCAGTAGTCATGTATGGATGTGAGAGTTGGACTATAAAGAAAGCTGAGGACTAGAGAATTGATCCTTTTGAACTGTGGAGTTGGAGGAGACTCTTGAGAGTCCCTTGGACTGCAAGGAGATCCAACCAGTCCACCCTAAAGGAGATCAGTCCTGGGTGTTCATTGGAAGGACTGATGTTGAAGCTGAAACTCCAGTACTTTGGCCACCTGATGCGAAGAGCTGACTCATTGGAAAAGACCCTGATGCTGGGAAAAATTGAAGGTGGGAGGAGAAGGGGATGGCAGAGGATGAGATGGTTGGATGGCATCACTGACTCGATGGACAAGAATTTGAGTAAACTCTGGGAGTTGGTGATGGACAGGGAGGCCTGGCGTGCTGCGGTCCATGGGGTCACAAAGAGTTGGACACAACTGAGCAACTGAACTGAACTGAACTGATGTTGCTTTGCTTCACATCATCCACAAATTCATTTTAAAGTGATATAGTAGATTAGGTTTCTTTTTTCTCCTGTGGAAAATGACAACCATGCTCTTTCTAAATAGATACAAATGAACAAATGAAATACAAATGAAATAGATGCAGCTAATGGAAAATTAACAGCTTACAAATTATACATAGATTCATTCATTCATTAGTTTCTATCCAAGATATGCATACAGCCATGTGAATAAATATGCATACTGAAACTAGGAAGTTATGAGAGGCAATGCCATCAGCACTTGAAACTCTGTTTCAAGAATTAGGAAATGCAGGTTAACTCCCAAATCATTGATGCTATGGATATTTGAAGCTGAATCAACATAAAGGGATACTGAATATCTACCAGACTGATCTACATAACATCAATGGAACAACGTGTTCTCTTTTTCATTGACATTTTCAGAGATCAAAAAAGTCCTGTGCCACAGATGTGTGTATGTGCTCACTCAGTCGTGTCTGACTCTATGCAATCACATGGGCTACAGCCCACCTGGCTTCTCTGCCCATGGAATTTTCCAAGCAAGAACACTGGAACAGTTTGACATTGCTTACTCTGGGGGTACTTTCCAACCCAGGGGTCGAAACTGATTTGAGTCTCCTGCATTGGCAAGTGGATCCCTTCCATGGTGCCACATGGGAAGCCCCAGATACAATACTCTAATTTGCACTTAAACTCATAAAATATCCTGTTATCAAAATATAATGTGAAATGGTTTATGCACTTTATATATTTGTCTTCTTTTTCTTTATAGATCATGAAACTTCATATATGTCTCAAGATTTTAAATCAAATATGTGTATCTGATTTGGTCAATTTGTAAGGAAAATATCAAATGCCATAATCTATATATCATTCCAGTAGAAGATAATTTTGTTAATTTTTTTTTCTTTTTTATTTATTTATTTATTTATTTTTTTTTCATTGATATGAATCAGCCATAGATTTACACTTATTCCCCATCCCGATCCCCCCTCCCATCTCCCTCTCCACCCGATTCCTCTGGGTCTTCCCAGTGCACCAGGCCGGAGCACTTGTCTCATGCATCCCACCTGGGCTGGTGATCTGTTTCACCATAGATAGTATACATGCTGTTCTTTTGAAACATCCCACCCTCACCTTCTCCCACAGAGTTCAAGAGTCTGTTCTGTATTTCTGTGTCTCTTTTTCTGTTTTGCATATAGGGTTATCGTTACCATCTTTCTAAATTCCATATATATGTGTTAGTATGCTGTAATGTTCTTTATCTTTCTGGCTTACTTCACTCTGTATAAGGGGTTCCAGTTTCATCCATCTCATTAGGACTGGTTCAAATGAATTCTTTTTGACGGCTGAGTAAAATTCCATGGTACCACAGCTTCCTTATCCATTCATCTGCTGATGGGCATCTAGGTTGCTTCCATGTCCTGGCTATTATAAACAGTGCTGCGATGAACATTGGGGTGCACGTGTCTCTTTCAGATCTGGTTTCCTCAGTGTGTATGCCCAGGAGTGGTATTGCTGGGTCATATGGCAGTTCTATTTCCAGTTTTTTAAGGAATCTCCACACTGTTTTCCATAGTGGCTGTACTAGTTTGCATTCCCACCAACAGTGTAAGAGGGTTCCCTTTTCTCCACAGCCTCTCCAGCATTTATTGCTTGTAGACTTTTGGATAGCAGCCATCCTGACTGGTGTGTAATGGTACCTCATTGTGGTTTTGATTTGCATTTCTCTAATAATGAGTGATGTTGAGCACCTTTTCATGTGTTTGTTAGCCATCTGTATGTCTTCTTTGGAGAAATGTCTGTTTAGTTCTCTGGCCCATTTTTTGATTGGGTCATTTATTTTTCTGGAATTGAGCTGTAAGAGTTGCTTGTATATTTTTGAGATTAATTCTTTGTCTGTTGTTTCATTTGCTATTATTTTCTCCCAATCTGACGGCTGTCTTTTCACCTTACTTATAGTTTCTTTTGTAGTGCAAAAGCTTTTAAGTTTCATTAGATCCCATTTGTTTAGTTTTGCTTTTATTTCCAATATTCTGGGAGGTGGGTCATAGAGGATCTTGCTGTGATTTATGTCGGAGAGTGTTTTGCCTATGTTCTCCTCTAGGAGTTTTATAGTTTCTGGTCTTACATTTAGATCTTTAATCCATTTTGAGTTTATTTTTGTGTATGGTGTTAGAAAGTGTTCTAGTTTCATTCTTTTGCAAGTGGTTGACCAGTTTTCCCAGCACCACTTGTTAAAGAGGTTGTCTTTTTTCCATTGTATATCCTTGCCTCCTTTGTCAAAGATAAGGTGTCCATAGGTTCGTGGATTTATCTCTGGGCTTTCTATTCTGTTCCATTGATCTATATTTCTGTCTTTGTGCCAGTACCACACTGTCTTGATGACTGTGGCTTTGTAGTAGAGTCTGAAGTCAGGCAGGTTGATTCCTCCAGTTCCATTCTTCTTTTTCAAGATTACTTTGGCTATTCGAGGTTTTTTGTATTTCCATACAAATTGTGAAATTATTTGTTCTAGTTCTGTGAAAAATACCGTTGGTAGCTTGATAGGGATTGCATTGAATCTATAGATTGCTTTGGGTAGAATAGCCATTTTGACAATATTGATTCTTCCAATCCATGAACACGGTATGTTTCTCCATCTGTTTGTGTCCTCTTTGATTTCTTTCATCAGTGTTTTATAGTTTTCTATGTATAGGTCTTTTGTTTCTTTAGGTAGATATACTCCTAAGTATTTTATTCTTTTTGTTGCAATGGTGAATGGTATTGTTTCCTTAATTTCTCTTTCTGTTTTTTCATTGTTAGTATATAGGAATGCAAGGGATTTCTGTGTGTTAATTTTATATCCTGCAACTTTACTATATTCGTTGATTAGTTCTAGTAATTTTCTGGTAGAGTCTTTAGGGTTTTCTATATAGAGGATCATGTCATCTGCAAACAGTGAGAGTTTCACTTCTTCTTTTCCTATCTGGATTCCTTTTACTTCTTTTTCTGCTCTGATTGCTGTGGCCAAAACTTCCAACACTATGTTGAACAGTAGTGGTGAGAGTGGGCACCCTTGTCTTGTTCCTGATTTCAGGGGAAATGCTTTCAATTTTTCACCATTGAGGGTGATGCTTGCTGTGGGTTTGTCATATATAGCTTTTATGATGTTGAGGTATGTTCCTTCTATTCCTGCTTTTTGGAGAGTTTTAATCATAAATGAGTGTTGAATTTTGTCAAAGGCTTTCTCTGCATCTATTGAGATAATCATATGGTTTTTATCTTTCAATTTGTTAATGTGGTGTATTACATTGATTGATTTGCGGATATTGAAGAATCCTTGCATTCCTGGGATAAAGCCCACTTGGTCGTGGTGTATGATTTTTTTAATATGTTGTTGGATTCTGTTTGCTAGAATTTTGTTAAGGATTTTTGCATCTATGTTCATCAGTGATATTGGCCTGTAGTTTTCTTTTTTTGTGGCATCTTTGTCAGGTTTTGGAATTAGGGTGATGGTGGCCTCATAGAATGAGTTTGGAAGTTTACCTTCTTCTGCAATTTTCTGGAAGAGTTTGAGTAAGGTAGGTGTTAGCTCTTCTCTAAATTTTTGGTAGAATTCAGCTGTGAAGCCATCTGGTCCTGGGCTTTTGTTTGCTGGAAGATTTTTGATTACAGTTTCGATTTCCTTGCCTGTGATGGGTCTGTTAAGATCTTCTATTTCTTCCTGGTTCAGTTTTGGAAAGTTATACTTTTCTAAGAATTTGTCCATTTCATCCAAGTTGTCCATTTTATTGGCATAGAGCTGCTGGTAGTAGTCTCTTATGATCCTTTGTATTTCAGTGTTGTCTGTTGTGATCTCTCCATTTTCATTTCTAATTTTGTTAATTTGGTTCTTCTCTCTTTGTTTCTTAATGAGTCTTGCTAATGGTTTGTCAATTTTGTTTATTTTTTCAAAAAAACCAGCTTTTAGCTTTGTTGATTTTTGCTATGGTCTCTTTAGTTTCTATTGCATTTATTTCTGCCTTAATTTTTAAGATTTCTTTCCTTCTGCTAACCCTGGGGTTCTTCATTTCTTCCTTCTCTAATTGCTTTAGGTGTAGAGTTAGGTTATTTATTTGGCTTTTTTCTTGTTTCTTGATGTAAGCCTGTAATGCTATGAACCTTCCCCTTAGCACTGCTTTTACAGTGTCCCATAGGTTTTGGGTTGTTGTGTTTTCATTTTCATTCATTTCTATACATATTTTGATTTCTTTTTTGATTTCTTCTATGATTTGTTGGTTATTCAGAAGCGTGTTATTTAGCCTCCATGTGTTTGAATTTTTAACAATTTTTTTCCTGTAATTGAGATCTAATCTTACTGCACTGTGGTCAGAAAAGATGACTGGAATGATTTCAATTTTTTTGAATTTTCCAAGACTAGATTTATGGCCCAGGATGTGGTCTATTCTGGAGAAGGTTCCGTGTGCACTTGAGAAAAAGGTGAAGTTGCTTGTTTTGGGGTGAAATGTCCTATAGATATCAATTAGGTCTAGCTGGTCCATTGTGTCATTTAAAGTTTGTGTTTCCTTGTTAATTTTCTGTTTAGTTGATCTATCCATAGTTGTGAGTGGGGTATTAAAGTCTCCCACTATTATTGTGTTACTATTAATTTCCTCTTTCATACTCGTTAGTGTTTGCCGTACATATTGCGGTGCTCCTATGTTGGGTGCATATATATTTATAATTGTTATATCTTCTTCTTGGATTGATCCTTTGATCATTATGTAGTGTCCTTCTTTGTCTCTTTTCACAGCTTTTATTTGAAAGTCTATTTTATCTGATATGAGTATTGCGACTCCTGCTTTCTTTTGGTCTCCGTTTGCATGAAATATTTTTTTCCAGCCCTTCACTTTTAGTCTGTATGTGTCTCTTGTTTTGAGGTGGGTCTCTTGTAGACAGCATATATGGGGGTCTTGTTTTTGTATCCATTCAGCCAATCTTTGTCTTTTGGTTGGGGCATTCAACCCATTTACATTTAAGGTAATTATTGATAGGTGTGGTCCCGTTGCCATTTACTTTGTTGTTTTGGGTTCACGTTTATACAACCTTTCTGCATTTCCTGTCTAGAGAAGATCCTTTAGCATTTGTTGAAGAGCTGGTTTGGTGGTGCTGAATTCTCTCAGCTTTTGCTTATCTGTAAAGCTTTTGAGTTCTCCTTCATATCTGAATGAGATCCTTGCTGGATACAGTAATCTAGGTTGTAGGTTATTCTCTTTCATTACTTTCAGGACGTCCTGCCATTCCCTTCTGGCCTGGAGGGTTTCTATTGATAGGTCAGCTGTTATCCTTATGGGAATCCCTTTGTGTGTTATTTGTTGTTTTTCCCTTGCTGCTTTTAATATTTGTTCTTTGTGTTTGATCTTTGTTAGTTTGATTAATATGTGTCTTGGGGTGTTTCGCCTTGGGTTTATCCTGTTTGGGACTCTCTGGGTTTCTTGGACTTGAGTGGCTATTTCCTTCCCCATTTTAGGGAAGTTTTCAGCTATTATCTCCTCGAGTATTTTCTCATGGCCTTTCTTTTTGTCTTCTTCTTCTGGGACTCCTATGATTCGAATGTTGGGGCGTTTCACAGTGTCCCAGAGGTCCCTGAGGTTGTCCTCATTTCTTTTGATCCTTTTTTCTTTTTTCCTCTCTGCTTCATTTATTTCCACCATTTTATCTTCTACCTCACTTATCCTATCTTCTGCCTCCGTTATTCTACTCTTGGTTCCCTCCAAAGTGTTTTTGATCTCATTCATTGCATTGTTCATTTTTAATTGACTCTTTTTTATTTCTTCTAGGTCTTTATTAAACAATTCTTGTATCTTTTCAATCTTTGTCTCCAGGCTATTTATCTGTAACTCCATTTTGTTTTCAAGATTTTGGATCATTTTTATTATAATTATTCTAAATTCTTTTTCAGGTAGATTCCCTATCTCCTCCTCTTTTGTTTGACTTGGTGGGCATTTTTCATGTTCCTTTACCTGTTGGGTATTTCTTTGCCTTTTCATCTTGTTTAGATTGCTGTGTCTGGAGTGGACTTTCTGTATTCTGGAGGTCTGTGGTTCCTTTTTATTGTGGAGGATTTACCCAGTGGGTGGGGTTAGATGATTGGCTTGTCAAGGTTTCCTGGTTAGGGAAGCTTGCGTCAGTGTACTGGTGCGTGGAACTTGATTTCTTCTTTTTGGAGAGCAATGGAGTGCCCAGTAATGAGTTTTGAGATGGGTCTATGTGTTAGGTGTCACCTTGGGCAGCCTGTATGTTGACATTCGGGGCTATGTTCCTGTGTTGCTGGAGAATTTGCGTGGTATGTCTTGCTCTAAAACTTACTGGCTCTTGGGTGGTGGTTGGTTTCAGTGTAGGTATGGAGGCTTTTGGACGGTCACTTATTGCTTAAAGTTCCATGTAGTCAGGAGTTTTCTGGTGTTCTCAGGTTTTGGGCTTAAGTTTCCTGCCTCTGGATTTCAGTTTTATTCTTCCTGTAGTCTCAGGACTTCTCCAACTATACAGCACTGATAATAAAACTTCTAGGTTAATGGCGAAAAGATTCTCCCCTGTTAGGGACACCCAGAGAGGTTCACAGAGTTACATGAACAGGAGAAAAGGGAGGAGGGAGATAGAGATGAGCAGGAGGAGAAAAAGGGGGACTCAAGAGGAGAGAGACAGATCTACGCAGCTGTCTGTTCCCAGAGTGTTCTCCGTATCTCAGACACCTACAAGGATTCACAGAATTGGATTGGGAAGAGAAGGGGAAAGGAGGAAATAGAGGTGTTCTGAGGTAAAAAACAGAGAGTCAAGATTGGGAGAGAATAATCTTCGGTTTAAAGATAGGGCTTCTTTTTTTTTTTTTTTTTGGTAAGTTTATAGTGTAGTGAAAATGAAAATGAAGAGTAGTAGAGGAGTACTAGAGGACTTTAAAAGAAATAAGAGAAGAAGAAAAATAGAAAGTAAAAGAGAAAACGGAAAGGAAAAAAAGGAAGAAAAAAGAAAAGAAAAAGAAAAAAAACAAAAAAAAAAAAAAAGAAAGAAAAAAAAAAATTTTTTTTTTCCCCTAATTAAAAAAATCGTAAAAATCTATGTAAATAAAAGTTAAGGAGTAATGGGGGAGTAATAGGGAATTTTAAAGGAAAATAAAAGAGAAAAAATAAAAAAGAAAAAATATAAAAAGAAAAAAAAATTTTTTTTTTTTTTTCCTTACTTAGAAAAAAAAAAGTAAAAATATATCTAGGAGTTTCTCTGGAGCTGCTGCGGTCAGTGTGGGTTCGGCTCAGTTTCAGATAGCTCCTCGTTCCAGCTTACACTTCTCGATAACTACAGGGCCCTTCCGTGAAGTCGGTGTTTTCTACAGGGATTTTAATCTGTTGCACCAGTCCCTTCTGAAGCGGTTCCCTTTGTTTATTTGGCTTCTGTTTGCCGGTCTCTTCAGAGCCTCATTTCCGCCCTGACACAGGCGGGCGGAGGTGGACTCTTATTCAGTTAGCTAGTTTCGTTGCGCTGCGGGGCGGGGCTGACGCTGCGGGGAGGGGCTGGCCCTGCGGGGGCAGGCTGGCGCTGCCGGGAGGGGCTGACGCTGCTTTCTCCCTCTGCGCTGCTCAGGCTCCCGGCTGTTCTATATGGAGCGCCTCCCGCGCTGCGCTAGGTTCCAGCCCTCGGGTGTTACACAAAAGCGCGGAAGGAAAAGCTGCGCCTGCTCTCTGTGCCTTCTCCGTCAGAGCGGTCCAGGCAGCCAGGGGCTTGATGGGCGCACTATCCCCAGGTGTGGCGCACTCACTCCCTTCCGCGGACCCAGTCTCAGTTTCCGCTGGCGCCAGTCGGGTGCGCGCGCCTTCCGCCCTCCGCGTCCCCAGCCCCAGTCCCCGCCCGCGCCGGTCGGGTGCCTGCGCCCTGTGTCTCGCTGCGACCTTCCCCTCCCCCCTGCCTCCTGCCTCCGGCGGGGCTGGGCGGGTCCGCAGCCTGCGACCTCTTCTTTGGACTTTCTCCGTCCCTTTGTTCTGCGAACGGCGGCAGTGTGTTCCGGCCGGTTAATTTTCTCTCTTTTGGTCTCCCACAGTTCAAGTTGGCACCTCACAAGTTCCCTCCGATTGTCCTCAGGGCCCTCAGGCCCGGACCCTAGCCCAAGCAAGGCCGCCTAAGACTCCCTTCCCGGGACGGGTCTCCGTCCTTAGCTCTTTTGTCTCACTTTTTATCTTTTATATTTTGTCCTACCTCCTTTCGAAGACAATGGTCTGCTTTTCTGGGCGCCTGATGACCTCAGCTAGCGATCAGAAGTTGTTTTGTGAGGTTTGCTCTGCATTCAGTTATTCTTTTGATGAATTTGTAGGAGAGAAAGTGGTCTCCCCGTCCTACTCCTCCGCCATCTTGGCTCCTCCTCCAATTTTGTTAATTTTTAAGATAACAAGTGAAAGAAATTCATGGCTCCTATTTTCAGTCTATAAATAATCCCTATTTTTTTTTTTTTTTTTTTTTTGGTCAGTAGTGTCACCCTCCTAGGCTATCAATTCTTTGAATAAACTATTAAATGCATTAACTTCATTTCCATGGATTTTCATTGCCCTAGTGTATCACCATATAAAAATGTTAATGAAGCATGAAGTTGCCAAATAGCAAGTTCAAGGATATACTAATTTGGATGTGTTTGGATGCATGCAATAAAAGAAAACATTCAACTCAAAGTATCTCATGTCATTAAGAAAATCTATTACAGCACATCTAAGTTGTCAAAAGAGGCTAACTCCCAGGTGAGCAAATTTATGGGCTCAATAACTTAATCAAAGATCCAGTTTTTTGCTGTCCTTATACTCTGCCCTATTTCATGGAATGACTTTATTTTTCAGGCAGTCCTCCTTTTGATTGCATCTGCAGTCCCATAGGAAGACCTGACAAATTCCATGAAAAGAGGGATACTTTTTTATCCACTGGGTCAATCATTGGTGGTGGGGAGAGGCAAGCACATCTTTCCCAGAAGACATTCTTCTGTCTTTATTGACCAGACATGTTCCTATGATCATGCTTAAACTGAGCATAGTACCGAAAAGCAGGAGATTCACAGCCTGCCAAAGAAGCACAGGGCCCTGTGGAAGATGGTGGACGGCGGAACAAAATGGACACTCCTTAAAGGAGAAAGAGGGGGCTGAATATTTGCTGAGTGGGCACAGCATTTAATAAGAATCAGAGAAAGAAAGCAGGGGATATGTTTCAAGCAGTACAAGTTGACAATTTGATTTTTAAAGAATGTGTGTATTCATCCAACATGCTTTTTGGACCAAAGTTAGGTGGCTCCTTACCAACTTGGCTATGAATCTATACTTCTATCATCCCCACTATATCTCATTCTATACTTCCCTGTTTTATTCTATATTGCATGCATGCATGCTAAGTTTCTTTCCTGGTGACTTAGCTGGTAAAGAATCCGCCTGCAATGTGGGATACCTGGGTTCGATCCCTGGTTTGGAAAGATCCCTTGGAGAAAGGAAAGGCTACACACTCCAGTATTCTGGCCTGGAGAATTCCATGGACTGTATAGTCCATGGGGTCGCAAAGAGTCAGACACGACTGAGTGACTTTCACTTTCACTTCATGCTAAGTTGCTTCAGTTGTATCTGACTCTGCAACCCCATAGACTGTAGCCCACCAGGCTCTTCTGTCCATGGGATTCTCCAGGCAAGAATACTGGAGCGGGTTTCCATTCCCTCCTCTAGATGATCTTCCCAACCCAGGCATTGAACCCGGGTCGTGTCTCTTACATCTCCTGCACTGGCAAACAGGTTCTTTACCACTAGCTCCACCTGGGAATGTATTATTTTAATTCCTTTAATATATGTCTTGCCTTACCAAGTTGATCTTGAGCCCCTTGTGCTAAGGGCATTATCTCCCTTCTCATCTATTTCCTGACTCTCACTCTTGCCCATCCCTCTTTGTTTATATTTCTTACTGGCCACTTGCTTACCTTGATACCTTAAAATACAGATGGACACTAAATTCCTGTATGCCCTTGTTAAAGGATGGGAGTAAATTATTTCATATGTCTTCTCTGAGCTTAGCACAAAGCCAAGTTCATTGTGTAAAGGTACTCAAAGAAATGCTTGTTGAAGAATGCATATGAAAAAGAGGCCAGCTAGTGCCTCTGTGGTACCCATTTGCTGTTGTTCAGTCATATTTGACTCTTTTG
This sequence comes from Cervus elaphus, assembly GCF_910594005.1. Lineage (NCBI taxonomy): Eukaryota > Metazoa > Chordata > Mammalia > Artiodactyla > Cervidae > Cervus > Cervus elaphus. The sequence goes on along the minus strand of NC_057845.1, from coordinate 7,854,393 downwards.
TGACCCCATGGGCTGTAGCCCACCAGGCTACTCTGTGCATGGGATTTCCCAGGCAAAAATATTGGAGTGGGTTGCCATTTCCTTCGCCAGGAGATCTTCCAGGACCAGGGACCAAACCTGAGTCTCCTGCATTGGTAAACAAATTCTTTACAGCTGAACCACAATAGGAATAAAAGAGATTGCTTCTCCAGTAAGCCTAAATTTAAACATTTTATGGTCTAAGCATTATCATGAAAAACATCTTTATTTAAAGTAAAACAGACTCTTTACTACAAAATATACCATGCTGGTGCTTTAGTTATGCTAGTTTATAGTGGTCTTCATAGAATATCTGTTTCTGTTACCGTTTAGTCTTTCTGTCAAAAGATGTATTAAATAATAAAATAGTCATCTGTATAATATAGCTGGGGTTAAACTACCTGGTCCCTTAATCTGAGAATCCAAAATATTTGTTCTTGATTTTTAGAAAGTAAGGATCTTCACTTATCCTGAAAGTATTAATCAGCAAAACATAGAATGAAGAATATTGATGCCAGGTTAAATGTGAAGTATGAAAAATTGAGTTTTTCCTGTAAGGGAAATGGTATACTTGGCTAGAGAAACCAGCATTTCTCATAAAGTTACCTAGCAGCAGACTCCAACGCAGTAAGATATGTGACTCGGGTTTGCCGTCAAATCCTGTAACTTGAGGCTGTTGGGCAGCATTATCCTTGTTGGCAGATACTGTCATCTTGGTGTTGAACACCAAGGGCAAGGGCATTTCTTAGAGACAACTCTATTCCTCTGCTCCATCTCTTAGAGCCTGCTCATTCTCAGGCCTTTTACATCAATATGTGTCTTAGAGATCCTTTCAAATAACGTCAGGATGTAGAGACTGAGCACACAGTAGCTTGAGTGAATATTTCCACGTAAATGAAATTGGTAAATGAACAGTGCTAACAGACTATACCTTCAGATTGGGTGCCCACGTCATCACAGTGAGACTCGTGGTTTTAAAAAGGAGCAACACTATTTAAGCACTGTGTTTCTCTAACTTGATCCTCTCCTCGTCTCACTCCCCGATTCTGACGCAACGGCAGGATAGATAAAACACTCAGAAAAGTTAGCTTATGTATCTTGGACCAGAAGATACAGAATTCTTCTGTATCTACAAGAAATCAGAACAACAGAAAGTCTTAAGAGTTGATATTTAAGATCTATAAAAAGTTCCCCTTGAAAAAGAATAGAACAAGATGGTTTCTGAATAATTTTTTTATAGAATATCTCTTTCTACATGTGGTTTATCAATATAATACCTTTGTCTTCAAAAGGGAACAAAAGATTTAGTTCAGTTCATTTCAGTCACTCAGTAGTGTCTGACTCTTTGCGACCACATGGACTGCAGCACGCCAGCCTTCCCTGTCCATTACCATCTCCCAGAGCTTGCTCAAACTCATGTCCATCGAGTCAGTGATGCCATCCAACCATCTCATCCTCTGTCATGTGAAAGTGAATGTGGTCGGTCAGCCATGTCCCACCCTTTGCCACCCCATGTACTGTAGCCTACCAAGTGCCTCCATCCATGGAATTTTCAAGGCAAGAATACTGGAGTGGAATGCCATTTCCTTCTCCAAGGTATCTTCCAGACCCAGGGATTGAACCCGGGTGTCCTGCATTGCAGGCAGACACTTTACTGTCTGAGCCACCAGGGAAGCAAAAAAAATTCCAGGCCAGAATCCTGGAGTGGGGAGCCTTTCCTTTCCCCAAGGGATCTTCCCAGCCCAGGGATGGAACCAGGTCTGGTGCATTGCAGGTACATTCTTTACTAGCTGAACCACAAGGGAAACCCAAGAATACTGGAGTGGGGAGCCTTTCCCTTCTCCAAGGGATCTTCCCAACCCAGGAATCAAATCAGGGTCTCTGCGTTGCAGGCAGATTCTTTACCAACTGAGCTATGAGGGAAACCTGAATAGTGTATGGGAAGTTCTTAAATGCTTCCTGGCGCTAGTGGTAAAGAAGCCGCCTGTTCACGCAGAAGACATAAGAGACTCGGGTTCAATCTCTGGGTCAGGAAGATCCCTGGAGAAGAAGCGTGGCAACCCACTCCAGTATTCTTGCTTGGAGAAGCCTAAGGACAGAGGAGCCTGGTGGGCTGCACTATTTAGGGTCACACAGAGTCTATAGGACTGAAGCGACACAGCATGAACACACACACTAATCTTTTTATCCTGACATCTAAATCCTTCCACAATTTAGCTCCATATGACCCAGCCAAACTTACTGTCCATCTTTATGTGTAATATATTTTTCCTTAAGCCACCTTTTCACAATGCTTTTATGTTTGTGCTTCTCCTCTTTTATGGTAGAAAATGTAGTTTTCTGAACCAGCTGGATCTTCATTTGAGTCCTGGTTCTGTCCTTAGCTAGCTGTGACATTTTTGAGCCTCAGGTGCCTCATCTTAGCAAGCACAGCACAGCAATACACAGTTCATGGAACTTCCCTGGTGTCTCAGATGGTAAAGAATCCACCCACAATGCAAAAGACCTGGTTTCAGTACCCAGGTTGGGAAGATCCCCTGGAGAAGAAAATGGCAACCTACTTCAGAGTTCTTGCCTGGTATTCCCATGGATGGAGGAGTCTGGTGAACTACAGTCCATGGGGTCAAAAAGAGTCAAATATGACTGAGTGACTTTCACTTTCACTTTTTCGTACAGTTCACACTCAAAATGTTGCTTCAGAAATATTTTTCTGGTTACTTCTTTGTGTTAGGCAAAATAATGGCCCCTACAGAGTTCCACAACCTAATTTCTGGAACCTATGAATGTCACTTTTTATGGCAAAAGACTTTGCAGATGTGATTAAGTTAAGGTTCTTGTGATAAAGGTATTATCTGGGTGGGCCCAGTGCCATATCAGTCCTTTTAAGAGGGAAGCAAAACTCAGCAGTGGCCACAGGATTGGAAAAAGTCAGTTTTCATTCCAATCTCAAAGAAGGGCAATGTTAAACAATGTTCAGACTACCATACAATTCTGCTTATTTCACATGCAAGCAAGGTCATGTTCAGAATCCTGCTGGCATCAGCAGTATTTGAACCAAGAACTTCCAGATGCATAAGCTGAGTATAGACAAGACAGACAAACCAGAGATCAAATTGCCAACATTCAATGGAGGACAAAGAAAGGGAATTCCAGAAAAACATCTACTTCTGCTTCATTGACTATGCTAAAGCCTCTGACTGTGTGGATTATACAAGCTGTGGAAAATTCTTAAAGAAATGGGAATACCAGACCACTGGAAACATTCATGGGGGTCAAGAAGCAACAGTTAGAACCTCACATGGAAGAACTGACTGGTTCAAAATTGGGAAAGAAGTGCAACAAGGCTGTATATTGTCACCTGTTTATTTAACCTATATGTAGAGTATGTCATGTGAAACGCTGGGCTGGAGTCAAGGTTCCCAGGAGAAATACTAACAGTCTCAGATACGCAGATGATACCACTCTAATGGGCACAATAAAGAACAGAAATGGTATGGACCTAACAGAAGCAGAAGATATAGAAGAGGTGGCAAGAATACACAGAAGAACTATACAAAAAAGAACTTAATGACCCAGATAACCACAATGGTGTGCTCACTCACCTAGAGCCAGATATCCTGGAATGTGAAGTCAAGTGGGCCTTAGGAAGGATCACTATGAGCAAAGCTAGTGGAGGTGATGGAACTACAATTGAGATATTTCAAACCCTAAAAGATGATGCTGTGAAAAGTGCTGCACTCAATATGCCAGCAAATTTGGAAAAGTCAGCAGGGTCACAGGACTGGAAAAGGTCAGTTTTCATTCCAATACCAAAGAAAGGCAAATACCAAAGAATGTTCAAACTGCCACACAATTGCACTCATCTCACACGCTAGCAAAATTATGCTCAAAATTCTCCAAGCAAAGCTTCAACAGTACATGATCCAAGAACTTATAGACGTTCAAGCTGGATTTATAAAAGGCAGAAGAACCAGAGATCAATTGCCAACATCTGTTGGATCATCAAAAAAGCAACAGAGTTCCAGAAAAACATATACTTCTGCTTTATTGACCATGCCAAAGCATTTGACTATGTGGATCTCAACAAACTAGAAAAAACTTAAAGAGAAGGAATACCAGACCACCTGACCTGCCTATTGAGAAATCTGTATGCAGGTAAAGAAGCAACAGTTAGAACTGGATATGGAACAACAGACTGGTTCCAAATAGGGAAAGGTGTACATCAAGTCTTTATACTGTCACCCTGCTTATTGAACTTAGATGCAGAGTACATCACGCAAAATGCTGGGCTAGATGAAGTACAAGCTGGAATCAAGATTGCCAGGAGAAATATCAATAACCTCAGATACACAGACGATACCACCCTTATGCAGAAAGCAAAGAGGAACTGAAGAGCCTCTTGATGAAAGTTCAGTTCAGTTCAGTTCAGTCACTCAGTCGTGTCTGACTCTTTGCGACCCCACGAACCGCAGCACTCCAGGCCTCCCTATCCATCACCAACTCCCAGAGTTTACTCAAATTCTTGTCCATCGAGTCGGTGATGCCATCCAACCATCTCATCCTCTGTTGTCCCCTTCTCCTCCTGCCCCCAATCCCTCCCAGCATCAGGGGCTTTTCGAACGAGTCAACTCTTTGCATGAGGTGGCCAAAGTACTGGAGTTTCAGCTTCAACATCAGTCCTTCCAATGAACACCCAGAACTGATCTCCTTTAGGATGGACTGGTTGGATCTCCTTGCAGTCCAAGGGACTCTCAAGAGTCTTCTCCAACACCACAGCTCAAAAGTATCAGTTCTTCAGCCCTCAGCTTTCTTCACAGTCCAACTCCCACATCCACATATGACTACTGGAAAAACCATAGCCTTGACTAGACGGACCTTTGTTGGCAAAGTAATGTCTCTGCTTTCTATGCTGTCTATGTTGGTCACAACTTTCCTTCCAAGGAGTAAGCGTCTTTTAATTTCATGGCTGCAATCACCATCACAGTGATTTTGGAGCCCAAAAAAATAAAGTCTGACACTGTTTCCACTGTTTCTCCATCTATTTGCCATGAAGTGATGGGACCAGATGCCATGATCTTAGTTTTCTGAATGTTGAGCTTTAAGCCAACTTTTTCACTCTCAGGCTCTTTAGTTTTTCTTCACTTTCTGCCATACGGGTGGTATCATCTGCATATCTGAGGTTATTGATATTTCTCCTAGCAATCTTCATTCCAGCTTGTGCTTCCTCCAACCCAGCATTTCTCATGATGTACTGTGCATATAAGTTAAGTAAGCAGGGTGACAATAAATAGCCTTGACGTACTCCTTTTCCTATTTGGAACCAGTCTGTTGTTCCATGTCCAGTTCTAACTGTTGCTTCCTGACCTGCATACAGATTTCTCAAGCGGCAGGCCAGGTGGTCTGGTATTCCCATGTCTTTCAGAATTTTCTACAGTTTACTGTGATCCACACAGTCAGTGGGGAGTGAAAAAGCTGGCTTAAAACTCAGCATTCAAAAATGAAGATCATGGCATCTGGCCCCATCGCTTCATGGCAATAGATGGGGAAACAATGGAAACAGTAACAGACTTTATTTGGGGGGGCTCCAAAATCACTGCAGATGGTGACTGCAGCCATGAAATCAAAAGACCCTTGTTTCTTGGAAGAATAGCTATGGCCAACCTAGACAGCACATTAAAAAGCAGAGACGTTACCTTGCAGACAAAGATCCATCTAGTCAAAGCTATGGTTTTTCCTGTAGTCATATATGGATGTGAGAGTTGGACCATAAAGAAAGTTGAATACCAAAGAATTGATGCTTTTGAATTGTAGTGTTGGAGAAGACTCTTGAGAGTCCCTTAGACTGAAAAGATATTAAAACAGTCAATCCTAAAGAGATCAACCTTGAATATTCCTGGAAGGACCGATTTTAAAGCTGAAGTGCCAATAATTTGACCAGGTGACAGGAATTACAGACTCGTTGGAAAAGACCCTGATTCTGAGAAAGGCTGAAGGAAAAAGGAGAAGAGATTGGCAAGGATGAGATGGTTGGATGACATCACCAGTTAGGCAGACATGAATTTGAGCAAACTCCAGGAGATAGTGAAGGACAGGGAAGCCTGACAGGTTGCAGTCCATGGGGTCACAAAGAGTCAGACATTAATTAGCAACTGGCCAACAACAACATCGGGAGGATCAGAGTTTGAAAGAAGTCAATGTGATGACAAAGCAGAGGTAAACAGAGCCAGAGAGAAAAGATGGTCATGAAAATGGAGTGAAGGGACCATGAGTCAAAGGATGCAGGCAGCCTGTAGAAATGGAGAAGGCAAGAAAATAGCTTCTTTCTGGGACCTCCCTGCCTGCACCTTGAGTTTAGACCTGTGAGACACAATTTTGGATTTATGATCGCCAGAACTATAAGAAATAAATCTGTTTGGCTTTCAGCCACTAAGTTGTGACAATTTGTTACAACAGCATTATGAAACTAATATACTCTTTCTGTCAATATTTTAGAAATTCCTATGATAGCTTTTCAATTCTTCAGTATTAAGTATCTCTTGGCCAGTGAGTCTACTTTCACAAGCCTTGTCAGAAAATGGAAGATGCTTTATTCCACACCTTTTTCAATGCAAAAAAGAGAAAGTGGGGGAAGGAAGGAAAGGAGGAAGGAAGACAGAAAGAAGGAAAAGAGAAAAGAAGGAATAAGAAAGTATAAGAGGGAACTGCAGATAGAGTAAGGGCTATAATAAAAGGGTAACATGAATTGATGTTTCAAGGAGAAAAAATAAACTTTCTTGCTACTAGTAAGAGAGACGAATTTCTTTATATATAGCTATTTCAGTGTTAAGTATAACCATGCCTTAAATTGTAAAACTGATATCCAGCATTTCTTTAGGAAAAGAATGAGAATGTGATCTTGTTCATCTGAGAAGAAAGATGATGGCAAGAATGACTCAGTCATTTCCAAAAAATAACATGTATTCTTCTAGAAAGTATATGTAATACCTATTTTTGTTTGCCAGAAGAACTCTACCAGTATCAAATGTCAGGTATTCTTATACTTTTTGTTCTGTGGGGAATAATCCCTCTCAGTCTCAAGGTGGGAACTGAGGGGGTTTTAGGAAATACTCCCAGAAATAAAGTAAATACTTCAAAATATCAAAGAACAACCAATTGCTCATTATTTCTTTGCTTCACCAACCTGGGGCCAGGACAAGTAGTTCTGCATTTTCTCCACCAGGAGGCAACCTTCAAAGAAGTCTCTGGCATGCAGAAATCAGACTCTAAACTTTTAAGTTGTAACCTACTTAATTCCTCAAGAAAAGATCATGTGCCTGTCATCTCCTTGCAGATTGATTTCATTTTGCATTTGATTTTTCTTTTCATTGATTTTCCTATGGCATCCAGTCCCATCACTTCATGGCAAATAGATGGGGAAAAAGTAGAAACAGTGATAGATTTTATTTTCTTGAGCTCCAAAATCATTGAGGACGGCGACTGCTGCCATGAAATTAAGACACTTGCTCCTTGGAAGAAAAACTTTAAGCATATGAAGAGACAGGGACATCACTTCACTGACAAAGTTCTGTTTGGTGAAAGCTATGTTTTTTCCAGTAGTCATGTATGGATGTGAGAGTTGGACCATAAAGAAGGAAGAGTGTCAAAGAATGGATGCTTTTGAACTGTGGTGCTGGGGAAGATTCTTGAGAGTTCCATGGGCAGCAAGGAGATGAAATGAATAAATCCTAAAGGTAATCAACCCTGAATTTACATTGGAAGAACTGATGCTGAAGTTGAAGCTCCAATATTTGGCTACCTGATGGGAAGATCTGACTCACTGGAAAAGACCCTGATGCTGGGAAAGATTGAGGGCAGAAGGAGAAGGGAGCAACAGAGGATAAGATGGTTGGATGGCATCACTAAATCAATGGACATGAGTGTGAGCAAACTCCAGGAGATAGTGAAGGACAGGGAAGCCTGGCATGCTGCAGTCCATGGGGTTGAAAAGAGCTGGACATGACAATGACTGAACAAAAACAAGAGATTCACCTTTTCGTGGAAGTGCTTTGTCTTCTCTTCCTGATCCCCAGGGATAACTTTGCACAGGCTCCTTACATATATTTCATACTCTGGAGAACTTTCAGGGTTCACTTTGGTTCCATAAATTTAAAGAAAATGAAAAACATCTCATTCCAGTGTCTTTGTGTCTGTATCTGTCCATGCTCTCCTGCATCAGGTAGCAATTGCTGGGTAACAAACTCAATTTCAGTGACTTAGAACCCAAAGCATTTATCACTGCTTAGGAGGCTACAGGTCAGCTGCATAGTTCTTTTGACCTCAGCCAGGGTCAAGCACACACCCGTGGTCAGCTGTCATTGGACACCAGGTGGTCTGCTGACCTTAGCTGGACTGTCTCACATGCTGCAGAATCAGCTGGCTGCAGACAGATTTAGGACAACTAGGGTCTCTTCCACATGATCTTTCAGTTTATCAATCTAGCCTAGATTTTTTTTCCCCCATGCCGGGGCAGAGTTCCAAAAGAAAAAGAGTGGACCACTGAAGTCCAGTTTTGCCTTGGCATATCATTATTTTCACTGCATTCTATTGGCCCAAACAAGTCATTAGATCAGCGTGAGGCAGGGGAAACACATTTCACATTTTGAAGGGAGACACTGCAAAAGGACTCTGAGAGTCCTGGGGACAATTTTAAAATTTAACATCTTCCTTTGTCGGAATGCTAGCCCTTGCCCTGTTGCTGCTTTAATGAAGATTTTCCTAAATTTTCTAGCTTTAAGCACTGAATTTGGTTCAATCAGTTTCACAATATAAATCTTTGAAAACATGGTCTGTACCTTAATTCTTGCTGTTCAGATCTTCTGCAAGGAAATCAACTGCTTTCATACACATAAAATGATAAATAAATGAGATCTGATATGTGATTCTAATCATCAGAATATAACTTTGCTTCTGCAGTGACTTTTACTTAAAGTAGATTTAAAAATGAAAGCTAACATACAGAACCTTTGGTTCTTTTTTGAACTAGCAAAGAAGTACACTCTGTGCTTGGTATCAGCAAGCTTTCTACCAATACTACTTATTACTATTATTATTATTTCTTTTGCCTGTGGTCACTTCTGGATGGGAAAATTTCATTACTTAATGTATATAACAAGTAACGAAGCAGTTTCAGTTAATAAAGAAAGCAAACTTTGCAAGAAGAATCATGAATGATTTTTTTCTTTGTTTGCTTCCCATTCAGGGAATAGAGAGGTTACTTAGCACCTAGAATATCCTCTTTATGGAACTCAGCGATTTCTTCCTGTTTCACAATGAATTTACCATTGGTTTTTGGTTTTGGGAACTTGTTTGCTTGAAATAGTGTGGATTTTCTTCTTAGAGATCTCAGGCATTCATTTTTCATTTGAAATTTCAAGATATTTAAATTAAAGCATCAGACTGGGTGTGTGGGTCAGCAGTTTCACCCCCAACCTCCATAGGTTTTCTGTAAGACGTGTAATTTTTCACATAAACAATTTCTAAAGGAGCAAGCAGTCTTACCAACTTTTGCTATTCATCTCTCTGGAAGTGTGTCATTAGTCTCTCAGGAGAAGAATCTGCTCCTGTCAGTGTGACCTCATAGAGACTGCAGAGTGAGGACTTCTCATGTGAAAATAAAATAAAAATCTCACCCAGGGGACATACACATACCTTATAAACTCTTGGTGTTTTCCCTTTTCCATATTTTCCTTAGGTACTTTTAGTTACTAAAATCTTGTTTTCAAATATTTATGCAGAAAACTGCTGGAGAAGACTTCATTTAATTACAATGCACTCTCGTTAATAGCTTGGAAAGGGCCTCTGGTCCCTCTGGGCTTTTCTTTGGTGTTGATTAATTATGGATACACTAGAAAGAAATATTCAGTTTAGCCAATGGGGATATTTTTGATTAAGACTCCTAATCTTACAAAGCCTCACTTCTGAATTCCCCTTAAGTGGTAAAGGGGCACTTGCTCCTTCAGGAGGCAAAACCGTGTACCCTGGTGGCTAAACAATAAAAAGCAGCTAAAATGCATGTTAGAGATCCTTGAGTCTCCCCCCTCAACTCATTCCCCAAAATCTTAATTTCTCAAGAGATCAAGTCCTGAATTTATTCTCACCAAAGTCACACACTTCTATCTTGAATCAAGGCTTTCTTTTCTATCTTAGAGAAGCAAGTCTGAACAATCCCATTTCTCTTTGGTTGAGCTACCACTTAGAAATGCTTAGAACATTGTCTCCACTGGCTCTGACTTACTACTCCAGTACAGTCTGCTCTTTCTCATCATAATTATAGCTAACTTTTTTGAGATCTTACTGTATGCCAGAGAGAAAAATTGAATTGGATCTTTGAGTGTGTGAGTACTCAAAGGCCTTGCTCTAAGGGGGAGATGTCGAGAAATTAGTTGCAGGTAGAGGGCACCCACTCCCTCATAGCTGCCTTATTCCTGCCAAACAGGTCTTTTGATTTCTCTCTGTAATATTTATTGTTATGGTTACTTTTGTCATATTGCTAGGAGATGTAAAATCTTTGCAGTCTACATTTCTGCAAGTGGTATTGGGAGGCGTAGAATATTAGCTCTTCAAGATATAGACTTTCTGTTAATTCTTTTCATATTCCTTGGTCCAGACCTTTCCAAAGATGTTGCCAAGCAGGCTGGCTGCTTCCTTCATTGCAGCTCCTTCGCAGGCATGTTAGGCTGAAACTATCTACAATGTGCTTTACTAACGTCATCTCATCCACCTTCTCTCAAGTAGAGTTTTTACTTTCTTCTGATGCCTCCATTGACCTCCCAGCCAACGTGTATTCCCTTTGCTGAAGAAGGAATTCACAGGGCCTGGATTCCATCTCAGGCCTGTCCATGCTGGTCGTGCGTGGCCACCTCTCCAGTGGACTCTGAACTCTGTGCTTAGCACCTATGGGAATGACAATGGAAGGATAAGACTCCCTCTGGGCAGGGAAATCTTGAAGACCACATCCAGGTCACTCATTGCCTAAGAGGAAACACACCGTAATCACCCCTGCCTCCGAACAGGTCATAAATTTTTTCTGTATCTATCGGGATGTAATCACAGGCTTATCGATTATTAACTGGTTGGAACCTGACCACGGGCTTATTGATTATTAACTGTTTGAACACATAGCACGTGAATGATGGGGTTATTGTAGGTGTATTTACCCTTCCTTTGTTTATGTAAGTTTCAGGGAATTTGGGGTGGTGGGTTTGGACACGTACACATGGGTATAAAAGATTTTCACAAATGTTGGTCAGGGTCCTTGGCTAAGAGGAGACTCTGCCTTGGGCCTGCCGGTGTAATAAACTGCACTCCACTATCTGCATTGTCCTTCTGAGTGAGTTTGTTTCCCGGAACGCGAGGCTACAACATTGCAATTGTACACTTGTTACTGGAAGGGAAATTCCTTGCAGGGCCCAAGAGTAGGTTCTTGTCTGATACTCAGAAATGAATCGTCTGAGGAAACACCTCTGCTGATAAAGCGAGAGCCTTATTGGAAAGGAGAGCCTGAGCAGAGAGAAGCAGTGTAAGGGGACCCAGAAGGACTGCTCTGCCACGTGGCTCATAGTCTCAGGGCTTATGGTGGTAGGGTTGTCAACTGAAAAACATAGTCACAACCTGAATGGAGAGTTATTTTATTTGGTGGGAATGTTTAGGACTCTGAGCCTGGGAAAGAGCATCTCAGTAGCTCTGAGAAAACTGCCCCAAGAAGGCAGGAGGCAAGGTTGGGCTATATACAAGCAACAAACGGAGCAGACAATCTGAACAACAATGGTCAGGTGTCAAGTTAAAGAATTTAGCATTCTGTGTTTGGGACGATGCAAGCCTCTGGGCTCACGGAATTCATTCCTTTCATATGTACCTCAGCTATCTGGGGCCAATCTGTTTCCTTCTTCTCCTTGCTTCCTGCATTCCCCAGCTCCTCAGCAATTACTGTGGGGGGAGGAAGGGGTAGCATCCACTGGATCACAGCTTCGGGAGCACTCATTCTCATTTGGAGGCCAGAAATTGATAATGGGTTTCTTGTTTATTGATATGGCAAGAGATATTTCATTTCACAGGGTTCACCTTTCAGGTTGTCTCTGGCTAATTGTCTTGCCCATGTCCATATCTGGTCTGATTCATGGTCTTTCCTGCTGTGTGCATCTCTTAGTCAAGGTGTATTCCAGTGTGAAGATTTCTGGGAGGTTTGCAGGCCATTTTATAGGCTAAAGCATATCCTCCTTCCTTTTGGCCTCCTCCAAATACTTGAATTATTCCAGCTGGAGGCAAATTGTCAGTTCCCTGTTCCTTATTAGGACCTCCTATTATGAAATAACTCATGCAAGTAGTTATTGTCATGTCTGGCTAGGGCGGGTGGTTTTAGTTGATGGCCCCCTAACACATTTTTACCTTTTAATTCTATTTTCTGGGGCTTCCCATATAGTGATAGTGGTAAAGAGCATGCCTGCCAATGCAGGGAATATAAGAGACCTGGATTCGATCCCTGGGTGGGGAAGATCCCCTGGAGGAGGGCATGGCTACCCACTCCAGTGTTCTTGTCTAGAGAATCCCCATGGACAGAGGAGCCTGGTGGGGAACAGTGCATAGGATCACAAAGAGTCAGATTCTACTGAACCAACTTAGCATGCACCCAATCTATTTCCTGAATATTTAAAAGGATCCCGAGAGAATGGGGGAATATGGTTGCTCAACGTGGCAAATAAAAATGCAAGACACTCAGTTATATTTTGATTTCAGATAACTTTTTCTTTTTTAATGTAAGTATGCCCTAGGCAGTTTTGGGGATATACTTATATTGGAAAAATAATTTATCTATCTGAAATTAAAATAGAACCAGATAGCTTGTAGCTTATCTGACAACCTTAAGGGGAGGATGTCTCACATTCAGACTGCAATCTTTCAGCACGATATTCTCCTATATTTATGATGCTTCCTTTCACATTTCTGGTGATCCCAATGACCAAGAATCTATAGAGTGGACTCAAGGTAACTTTCAACTTCCTCATAACCTCTTCATTTCTGTGGTTGCTCTGCAGTTATATTCCTTATCACTTTGTTGGAATAAAATATAATGTGTGGTTACTTTAAGTGACCTTTCTGCAGCCTTTTTCTGAGACAGTAATAACCTCCAGGCTAAAATCCATGCACTCATGGAATCATATTTCTTAATGTTTACACAGAATCCCTTTTGAAGTTCAGGCTCAGTAGAAACATTTCTTTCATAGGTCAGGCATTTAATCAGAAAGGTAAAACAGGGACATTGCTTCTTGTTCCCTTATCTTAATTAATCTGGATTGTTTTCATTTACCTCAAGTATGTTACTTCACCAGAGCAAGTAGGAAAAGAGCATATAGTTACAGATGCAGGTGACAAGGCTTTGACTCAGTTGACAACTAGTTATACTAAGCAATTACTGCCAGAAAGAAGTAAAAGGAAATTGAGTATTCCAGAAATAATTTCATCATCTTGGGTAGATGTTCCATATCATTTATTACCTTACATACCTAACTGCTTGCAATGCAGGAGACCTGAGTTCCATCCCTGGGTTGGGAAGATCCCCTGCAGAAGGGAATGGCTACCCACTCCAGTATTCTTGCCTGGAGAATTCCACAGACAGAAGAGCCTGGCAGTCCGTGGGGTCAGAAAGAGTTGGACATGACTGAGCAATTAGCATTTTCACTAAACAACTAATGAATGCTTTTATTTATCTTTTGCATTAATTATGCAAACCTTTTATTTTGGAGGAACACTTTAAATTTACATGACTTACTATTTGACAGACTTGGTTGTTAATATGTTTTGTGTGTTGCTTTTTAATGATCTAAGATAACTATTTGGTTACACTGACTTTACAGTTTTTCTGGAGTCAAGTTATTGCCACAGGCACTGTGGTGATGAAAGTTGAAAGATCTTGATTGGTCATTGGTTTGTTTGCTAAGAGTAAAGCCCAGATTAGTTCTGAATGACAATTTAGGTGCTGTTTGCAAGTCTTTCCTGGGATCACTTTGTGTGAAAGCAGAGCGACTTCTAAGAGTCTGCAGCAGATCCCTCACTGCTCAGAAGATTTCCACATGGCTATCTGCATTTCAGATTCCCATAGAGTAAGAGACCTAGAACTTGTTACTACTTAACACTTTCCCAAAGCTTAGATCAGAGAAATACTGTGAATGGACAAATATCAAGCAAATAGGTCATTTATCCCCTTTGCTCCACGTTCAATCTGCATAGAAGCTAGAACAGTAAGATCCTGAAATTTACCTGGGCCAATTTTTTGTCATGCAAATAACTCATGCAAAGAAATAGAGCTATGCAAATCATAGTTGTATTTATGGCCAGGATATCACTAGGGAACTGTACACTCCATTACCCAATGTCTTCCTTTTACAAAGACCAGATATTTTTCTTGGCTCCTAATACCAAGATTAACTGTGTTTCTCTTTAGAAACCCATTTCTTTGAATCTTCTGAATACTGTGAGTCTGATAATGTGTTTACATCTTTTCAATTGTTGCTAGAAAGCTCAAAACAAAATTTGCAAATGTTGAGCAAAATTTGGGGCTTTCTAGATGGTTCAAGTGGTAAAGTTTCCACCTAAAATCCAGGAGATGCACTAGACATGACTTTGATTCCTGGATTGGGAAAATCCCCTGGAGGAGGAAATGGCAACCCATTCCAGTATTCTTGCCTGGAAAGTCGCATAGCAGAAGAATTGATGCTTTTGAACTGTGGTGTTGGAGAGGACTCTTGAGAGTCCCTTGGACTGCAAGGAGATCCAACCAGTCCATCCTAAAGGAGATCAGTCCTGGGTGTTCATTGGAAGGACTGATGCTGAAGCTGAAACTCCACTACTTTGGCTACCTCATGCAAAGAGTTGACTCATTGGAAAAGACCCTGATGCTGGGAGGGATTGGGGGCAGGAGGAGGAGGGGACAACAGAGGATGAGATGGGTCGATGGCATCACTGACTCGATGAACATGGGTTTGGGTGGACTCTGGGAGTTGGTGATGGACAGGGAGGCCTGGCGTGCTGCAATTCATGCGGTCACAAAGAGTCGGACACGACTGAGCGACTGAACTGAACCGAGGGTTCACTCTAGGTGGTATACATTTTGTGGGTTTAGACAATGTATCTATCATTAGATTATCATACAGTGTATTTTCCCTAAAAATTCTTTGTATTCTGCCTATTCATCCCTCTGCAACCACTGATCTATTTTTCCATAGTTTTGCTTTCATCAGAAACACATAGTTAGAACCATAGCCCTTTTCAAATCAGCTTCTTCCACTTAGTAGTATGTATTTAAGATGTCTTCATGGCTTGATAGCTTTAGAACCAAATGAACAATATCCCATTGTCTGGAGGTACCACGGTTTATTTATCTATTTACCTCCTGAAGGACATCTTAGTTGCTTCCAAGTTTGGACAATTGTGAATAAAACTGCTGTAAACACTTGTGTGTAGGTTTTTGTGCAGGTATAAATTTTCAGATTCTTTGGGAAAATATCAAGGCCATGACTGCTGGATTGTATGAGTGTATTTAGTATTGTATGAAATTGCTATCTTCCAAATAATAATGTTTTCCTATATGGTTCCATAGTTTTTTATATATCCCTGAATGATGTTGAACTTTTTAAAAATACATCTATTTTAATATCTATGTATTGTGCTAAAAATGGTTTTAACCAGAAATATGTATTACAACTTTACCTCTGTGGAGTTAAAAAATACATTATGAGTTCTGCTGCATCTAAGGATATAGAAAACTTGATGAGAACATCATTCTCAACCTGACAATGAGAAAAAGTTTGATAGTCAACTACAGTATAACTGTTTTTCTTTTTTTTAGTTCATCAGAGAGTTCATGCTTTACCAAATAGGCAAAATATGGAAACTAATATGAAGAAATCAGTTAAAACTTCAATAAATGCCTAAAGGCCAAGTGTGAGCCTATGTTTCCCTTTGGAATAGCTGAGAGTCCCAGACACAAAGGGAGTTTTTGTCCACTTCCCAACTCTTTTTCAAGGACTGCCACCAAGTACTCAGGTTTGGAACAAAGAGAGAGAATCCCCTCAGAGGCACAAGCATGCAAGTCATAATTAGTGGGCACTGGAAGACAGGTTTGGAACACAGCTCACTTCTCCAGAACCTTCTCTCATACATGAAAAATAGAATATTTCTAATCATATCAGTGAATAAAGGATGTCACTATCATTAGCAATTGTAGCCCTCCAATGTGAGCTGGTGAGCCCTGAGGGAACTTAGGAAGGAAAAGAATGCCATGTAGCAGTTACCAGCCTGCAGCTGCTCCCTAAACTGAGCAAAGACTGAGAAAGCTCAGGATGTGAAATACAGAACGCTGGCCCCAGATAACTGCGATGCATCAAAGGAAGATGTCAGTGGGCCCAGATGTCATGGGCATCTTCCCATGTGTAGAAAAATGCTAAATTCCTTAACTTGAGGTAATCTGATTTTCTGTAATCAGCAATAGTCTTTTGACATTCAGACAACCTGTCCTTTGTTGCAACATGCTGTATAACCTGGGTCCCCCACTCAGGCCCCTCAGAGCTGTTCCATCAGGGTTACGTGAGATGTTGCTCCCTGGGCTTGAAGCCCTAAAAATTCCTGCTGAATAAAACATAACTCTTAACTTTTAGGTTGTACATATCTGTTCTTTTTAAGTCACCGTAAGAAAGGATATGAAACACTCCTGGACTTAAACAAAGATCCATTACTTCTGTGCAATGGGTAGAAGTAAAAACCCTCATAGGATCTGGATCCTATAAGAATACAAGCTGGGTTCTGCTCCCTCTAGAAAGCAACAGGAAAGTGTCTCTTGCCTCCAATCTATTGTAGATAAAAGAAACAATTTTGCTCATCTGGGGAAGCGAAGCAGGAATGCTGAGAAAGACCCATACCCAAGGCCCAGGTATAAAAATTAGACTAGGAAAGTCAAGAATTCTTGTTTCGACCACAAGGCTTGCACCAGATGACAAGCAATAGTACATAACCTATCACTGAGGAAGGGGCAAGAGCGTGGGGAGGGGCATGTATACCAGGACCACTAAAAGCCAAGTGGATAGAGGAACCCTAAGAAAACCCTCCTGCCGACCGCATCCCAACCAAAGCAGGAGGTAACAGTAATTCACTGCAACGAGACTGAAATCCCCGGAGGCAACAACAGCAGCGCAAGTCCCAAACCCGGTGCAGATTGTTAATAGACTGCCTGAAACTTCCCTCCTCACACACACACACACACACACACACACACACACACATTTCACCAAGAATAAATACTATTTTCATCCATTTTTACTGACATTCTACACATAGAATTTGGTACTCAATAAATGATTAGAATACAAAAAAGGGAGATAAAAATTCAGGCTCAGAGATATTGGAACTGTTGGACAGGGACTTTAATTATGACTAATATATAAAGGCATCTAGTAGAAAAGTGGGCTTCCCTGGTAGCTCATATGGTAAAGAATCTGCCAGCAATGTGGAAGACCTGGGTTCGATCCCTGGGTTGTGAAGATCACCTGGAGGAGGGCATGCAACCCACTCCAGTATTCTTGCCTGGAGAATCCCCATGGACAGAGGAGCCTGGCAAGCTACAGTCCGTGGGGTCACAGAGAGTCGGACACGACTGAGTGACTAAGCACAGTAGAAAAAGTGGACAAAAATGCATAAACACTTAGAAAATTTACTTTACAGATGAGAGTCACAGACAGTGCTAGAAACATACTACAAAATACCCAAGATGAAGGAATTCTCTGATGGGTTCTTTAGCCTTCTGGATACTATTAAGACAAAAGCAAGTGAATCTGAAGATAGATCAGTTGAAATTAACCAAATTGAACCATAATGAGAAAACATAAAGAGTAAACAATAACAAAACAAAATAGAACATCCCACAACTGCAGTGCAACATCACAGGGTCATGAGAAGACAAAGACGTTGGAACCAAAAGAGTATTTGAAGACATGATGGATGACAGTTATTCCAAATTCAAGAAATACCACAAACCAGAGATTCATGAATTTTAAAGAAATCTTTAAATACTAAGCAAATCAAACCTAGATGCATCATACCTAAACAGGTGAAAAACAAAATCAAAGAAGACATCGATATAAAGAAACAGCATGTATAGAGAAACAGAGATATAAATTAATTCAAGCTTATTTTTGGAAACCATGTGCAGTAATTTCCTAGGGCTACCTTAACAAATGACCACAAACTGGGTAGATGAAAACAAAAGGGGTCAGGTCCCTGCTTCGGAATTCTCTAGGGAAGGAGGCTTGTCTGCAACTTCCAGTGCATGCTGCAGTCCTTGACATTCCTTGACTTAGAGAAGCTTCACTCCAATTTCTGCAGCTACCTGTTTCCTCCTGTATGCTTCTGTGTCTCCAAGTCTCCCTCTCCTTATAAAGACACCAGTCATTGTGTTAGGGGTTACACCAATCCACTGTAGTCTCATCTTAAATTAGTTACATTTGTCAAAACCTTATTTCTAAGTAAAGTGTCGTTTACAAGTATCCAGGTTTAGGATTTTCACATATCTTTTGATGGGCATAATTTAATCCTCAACATATGTCCAAGAAAATTTAACTAAAATGAATGTGTAATCAATGTTTAGGTATTGGGAAAATTCATCTGTTGAAGCCCTAAATTTTGATTAATTGGTTGTGTAAGTATCCTGTGAATATTTAGCAGGATGCAATTTTACTGTGTAAAAAATAAGTTCTTTGTTAAATACATTTTCAGGATAGCTTTTCATTAAACCAAATGGAACTAAACAAAAAGTGTATTCCAAACTTCTTGAATCTAAATCTATATGTATGGGATTTATTATCCTCAAACTTGCATTCCTCAGAAGATGTTGGTGTACATACAGAATTAAGAACTACTATAACAGGTGAACTTTCCTCATAATCTCAGTTGGTAAAGAATCGACCTGCAGTGTGGGAGACCTGGGTTCGATCTCTGGGTTGGGAGGATCCCCTGGAGAAGGGAAAGGCTACCCACTCAAGTATTCTGGACTGGAGAATTCCACGGACTGTATAGTCCATGGGGTCCCAAAGAGTCAGACACAACTGAGAAATTTTCACTTTCACTTTCATACCAGGCCGTGGGTCTACAAAAAGGCAAGGACCTAATTTGGCATTCATGAAGTCTAACATTAAACCTATTAGTTATATGTGAATTAATCAATGAAGGAAGGAAAGACTTGAGGGTAAAAAAAAGTCACCCAAAAAATCATACACCATTTATCCCAGGAATGCAAGGATTCTTTAATATCCGCAAATCAATCAATGTAATACACCACATTAACAAATTGAAAGATAAAAACCATATGATTATCTCAATAGATTCAGAGAAAGCCTTTGACAAAATTCAACACACATTTATGATTAAAACTCTCCAGAAAGCAGGAATAGAAGGAAGATACCTCAACATAATAAAAGCTATATATGACAAACCCACAGCAAGCATTACCCTCAATGGTGAAAAATTGAAAGCATTTCCCCTGAAATCAGGAACAAGACAAGGATGCCCACTCTCACCACTACTATTCAACATAGTTTTGGAAGTTTTGGCCACCGCCTTCAGAGCAGAAAAAGAAGTAAAAGGAATTCAGATAGGAAAAGAAGAAGTGAAAGTCTCGCTGTTTGCAGATGACATGATCCTCTACATAGAAAACCCTAAAGACTCTAGCAGAAAATTACTAGAGCTAATCAACGAATATAGTAAAGTTGCAGGATATAAAATTAACACACAGAAATCCCTTGCATTCCTATACACTAACAATGAGAAAACAGAAAGAGAAATTAAGGAAACAATACTATTCACCATTGCAACAAAAAGAATAAAATACTTAGGAGTATATCTACCTAAAGAAACAAAAGACCTATACATAGAAAACGATAAAACACTGATGAAAGAAATCAAAGAGGACACAAACAGATGGAGAAACATACCGTGTTCATGGATTGGAAGAATCAATATTGTCAAAATGGCTATACTACCCAAAGCAATCTATAGATTCAATGCAATCCCTATCAAGCTACCAACGGTATTTTTCACAGAACTAGAACAAATAATTTCACAATTTGTATGGAAATACAAAAAACCTCGAATAGCCAAAGTAATCTTGAGAAAGAAGAATGGAACTGGAGGAATCAACCTGCCTGACTTCAGACTATACTACAAAGCCACAGTCATCAAGACAGTATGGTACTAGCACAAAGACAGAAATATAGATCAATGGAACAGAATAGAAAGCCCAGAGATAAATCCACGAACCTATGGACACCTTATCTTCGACAAAGGAGACAAGGATATACAATGGAAAAAAGACAACCTCTTTAACAAGTGGTGCTGGGAAAACTGGTCAGCCACTCGTAAAAGAATGAAACTAGAACACTTTCTAACACCATACACAAAATAAACTCAAAATGGATTAAAGATCTAAATGTAAGACCAGAAACTATAAAACTCCTAGAGGAGAACATAGGCAAAACACTCTCCGACATGAATCACAGCAGGATCCTCTATGACCCACCTCCCAGAATATTGGAAATAAAAGGAAAAATAAACAAATGGGACCTAATGAAACCTAAAAGCTTTTGCACAACAAAGGAAACTATAAGCAAGGTGAAAAGACAGCCCTCAGATTGGGAGAAAATAATAGCAAATGAAACAACAGACAAAGAATTAATCTCAAAAATATACAAGCAACTCTTACAGCTCAATTCCAGAAAAATAAATGACCCAATCAAAAAATGGGCCAAAGAACTAAACAGACATTTCTCCAAAGAAGACATACAGATGGCTAACAAACACATGAAAAGATGCTCACCATCACTCATTATCAGAGAAATACAAATCAAAACCACAATGAGGTACCATTACACGCCAGTCAGGATGGCTGCTATCCAAAAGTCTACAAGCAATAAATGCTGGAGAGGATGTGGAGAAAAGGGAACCCTCTTACACTGTTGGTGGGAATGCAAACTAGTACAGCTACTATGGAGAACAGTGTGGAGATTTCTTAAAAAACTGGAAATAGAACTGCCATATGACCCAGCAATCCCACTTCTGGGCATACACACTGAGGAAACCAGATCTGAAAGAGACACGTGCACCCCAATGTTCATCGCAGCACTGTTTATAATAGCCAGGACATGGAAGCAACCTAGATGCCCATCAGCAGACGAATGGATAAGGAAGCTGTGGTACATATACACCATGGAATATTACTCAGCCATTAAAAAGAATTCATTTGAATCAGTTCTAATGAGATGGATGAAACTGGAGCCCCTTATACAGAGTGAAGTAAGCCAGAAAGATAAAGAGCATTACAGCATACTAACACATATATATGGAATTTAGAAAGATGGTAATGATAACCCTATATGCAAAACAGAAAAAGAGACACAGATGTACAGAACAGACTTTTGGACTCTGTGGGAGAAGGTGAGGGTGGGATGCTTCGAGAGAACAGCATCGAAGCATGTATATTATCTATGGTGAAACAGATCACCAGCCCAGGTGGGATGCATGAGACAAGTGCTCGGGCCTGGTGCACTGGGAAGACCCAGAGGAATTGGGTGGAGAGGGAGGTGGGAGGGGGGATCGGGATGGGGAATACATGTAACTCCATGGCTGATTCATGTCAATGTATGACAAAACCCACTTCACAATGTTGTGAAGTAATTAGCCTCCAACTTATTAAAATAAATGAAAAAAAAAAAAGTCACCCATTGTTGGTAATTTGAGTATAAATTATTGAAATCAATTATTAAAAAGGAGGCAACAGGCCCCAAATGGAGTCAGTTTTGCTAAACCCTGTGTCAACACAGCAAGACTTAATGCCTAACCTAATGTTGATTTCAACTTCCCCAGCAATGGCACATTTAACCAGCTAACTTGGAATTACCTGGTAAGCACTACTGAGGTAATTCATTTGAGAGACTCATTTCCTTCCCCTTAGAAGGGAGACCTTGCTTAAAATAATGCATCCATTACTAATGCATCCAGTTCCTTTTTGCACCCTCTTTCTAGCTTGAAAACCCTTTTGCTTTTCTATAGCTCTGTAGATCGCTTTCTCATTGCTAGATGCGATGCTTCCTGATTCATGAATGTTTTAATAAAGCCAGTATACTATTTAAAATTATTCTGTTGAATTTTTGTTGTTTAACACAATCTATCTTAATCTTTCAGTTCAGTTCCTTGCATCAGGTGGCCAAAGTATTGGAGCTTCAGCCTCATCATCAGTCCTTCAAATGAATATTCAGGACTGGGTTTCTTTAGGATTGAATGGTTTGATCTCCTTGCAATATAAGGGACTCTTAAGAGACTTCTCCAACACGACAGTTCAAAAGCATCAGTTCTTCAGTGCTCAACTTTCTTCGTGGTCCAACTCTCACAAGCATACACAACTACTGGAAAAACCATAGCTTTGACTAGATGGACATATGTCAGCAAAGTAATGTGGTGTCATCTGCATATCTGAGATTATTGATATTTCTCCTGTCAGTCTTGATTCCTGCTTGTATTTCATCCAGCCCAGGATTTAGCATTATGTACTCTGCATATCAATTAAATAAACATGGTGACAATATACAGACTTGTCATATTCCTTTCCCAATTTGGAACCAGTTTGTTGTTCCATGTCTGATTCTAACTGTTGCTTCTTGTCCTGAATACAGATCTCTCAGGAGGCAGGCAAGGTGGTCTGGTATTCTCTTAAAGAATTTTCCACAGTTTGTTATGATCCCCAGAATCAAAGTCTTTGGTGTAGTCAATAAAGCAGAAGTAGATATTTTTCTGGAACTCTCTTATTTTTCTCTATCATCCAACAGATGTTGGCAATTTGACCTCTGGTTTCTCTGCCTTTTCTAACCCAGCTTGAACGTCTGAGAGTTCTCAGTTCAAATACTGTTGAAGCCTCGCTTTGGAGAATTTTGAGCATTACTTTGCTAATGTGTGAGATGAAAGCAATTGTACAGTAGTTTGAACATTTTTTTGGCATTGCCTTTCTTTGGGACTGGAATGAAAGCATCTTTCTCAGTGCTATGGCCACTGCAGAATTTTCCAAATTTGCTGGCTTATTGAATGCAGCACTTTTACAACATCTTTTAGGATTTGAAATAACTCAGCTGGAGTTCCATCACCTCCACTAACTTTGTTTATAGTGATGCTTCCTAAGGCCCACTTGATTTTGAGACTCAGGATGTCTAGCTCTAGGTGAGTGATCACACCATTGTAGTTATCTGAGTCATTAAGATCTTTTCTGTATAGTTCTGTGTATTCTTATCACCTCTTCTTAATATCTTCTGCTTCTGTTAGGTCCGTACCATTTCTGTTCTTTATTGTGCCCATCTTTGCATGAAATGTTCCCTTGGTATCTCTAATTTTCTTTACTACTTCTACTCTGTTTTCTGTATTTAACACAATCTATATTAATCCTTATACTAGCATTTTGTTTCAGGATTGAACCATATTTTGAAGTCTACATATTCAGTTCTGATGACTACTCTTTTTTGATGTACTGTTGAAAAGCAGCATGTTTGTTTATGTGTGTGTATTAGCTATGTACACATTCAAAATGTGCTGTAAATATGTAAGGAATTTATTGTCTAATTGATCCTTGTTTCTGGGCTTATGAGCAGTTAGTGTGATATATGAAAAATAATCTTAATGAAGAGTCTTTCTTTTCCAGGCCCTGTAGTTGTATGTAAAGCTGTGGCCCAAGGTGAGAATGTCTTCTCTTTAATGTGGTCCTCTGTCCCAGAGGCAATTTTTGCTTCTGTTGCCCCAGGTGATATTGAAATACACTCAGTGATGTTTTATTCATGAAAGTAGATCTTGTGAATATAGCTCTCAATACACCAGAGGGACAAAAATATCGCTACAATTGCACCTAATCTGTAGTTATGTAACAAATTGACACACAAATTAGATTTTCACCGCTAATGCCTGCCTTAACTCCATAATCATACTCCAGTTAGAAATTCTGATAACATAATTAGTTTAACTCACACTTACTCATCAAAGATTACTGAACATTGGAAGGTATCAGGACCTCTTAATATCTGTCACACCCAGGGAAGTTTTTAAGGTTCAACTCACAGCTATATACCTATTATTTTATATTGCATTTGATTTAATGAGTTTCCAGATACTCCTTTTTTCCCCCTTGAGAACTGATTTATCTCACAATGGACGTGTCTTTATTTCCTATACTTTTCCTTCATGTTCTATGATAAGTCATCCTTGTGTTGAAAAACTTTATGTTTTCCGTATGATTGATCTTTTAGGTGGTGGGGGAGTTCTTGTTAAAATGGTGGTTGGAAAAATCACATTCTTTCATCTTGGGTTTCATCTTCTGAAAGAAAGAAGAATTGAGCTATTTACCAGTTGTTGTGAACTGTTCAGACTTCCTCTGGGGGAAAAAATAGTCGCTTTCAAAGCTCTGAGGAGTATTAAAAAAATTGCTCCAAGGCTCAAGAAAGTAAATAAATGGCAATGTAGCCTCTCAAAGACTGCTCTGGAGGCTGGAGATAAAGTTTTAGTCACTGTGAGAATCACTGAAACAAAAACCTGTGGAAAATACAGACAAAATCAGGAAGAAATCTGTTTAGTTAGCCTAAGTTTAGTAATACCACTCATGACCCTCACGAAGTAATAGGCTGAAAGGAATTATGTGTGATTTCTTTCTAAAACCTGTGAGCTTGCAAGTTAAAGATGGAGTTCACTGATTTTTGAGCTAGATTTATTAATATAGACAGACTTGCTCTTTAATCTCTGTTTATAAGTTCTGACTTTTACAACAGTCTTCTCTACCTTATCTGTTGGATTCTGAACTTGCTACTTAAAATCTATCCTGCATG
This sequence comes from Cervus elaphus, assembly GCF_910594005.1. Taxonomy (NCBI): domain Eukaryota; kingdom Metazoa; phylum Chordata; class Mammalia; order Artiodactyla; family Cervidae; genus Cervus; species Cervus elaphus. Next base: position 7,829,446 of record NC_057845.1, on the reverse strand, counting down.
CTAACATAAAAAATGCAAAAATTAAAAAAAAATAATGCAAGATACTATTTTCATAGCATTCTGTGGTACACAGGTCCCAAGGAGACCTCTAATGTTCTTCTGGGAGACACACCCCATGTAGACTTTTCTCACACTATAGTGTATATACTGTGTGTTCAATAGTATATAGCAGAGATAGTAGTAAGACACTTAAAAATCTTTTTCTTTCTTTCTCCCCTCTTTTTCTTTCCTTCTTTCTTTCATTCTTCCTACCTTCCTTCCTCCCTTCTTTCTTTGTTCCTTCCCTTCTATCTTTCAGGAGTGCCACTACATTCTTATGCTATTGTTTCTACCTGAAATATAATTGGTAACACCATCTTAACTGCTTTTCAAATCCTTACTGTGATACTCAAGACTTTTCAAGTATGGACTATTAGCTACCATTTTTCACTTTACTCTCCCAGTGAAACTGAACCACTTCAGATTTAGTTACGTGTCTCACAATTAGGATTGCCAGATATGATAAAGAAAAATACAGGAAACCTAGTTAAATGTGAATTTCTCATAAACAACAAAAATGGCTTCTTAAATATATCCCATATGACATATGGAATATATTTATCTTAAGTATTAGTTTTTGTTAGAAATATAAATTTAACTGAACACTCTGTATTTTATCTGGAAACCCTACCAACACTCATATTTTCTCCTTTATCTTTCATATATCTTTCCATCTCTATATTAAAATCTTACATATCTTACCACTCAAGGCCAAACTCAAATGCCACCTCCATTTTGAACAGCTTAATAGCTGCCCTGGAATAAATAAAAGCTTTTCCATATCTCAATTTTTGTGAAATCTGTGTATTTTGAACTTAGAAATAGGATAATAAAAATCAACACACATTAGAGTAATTTGGTTGGCTGTGAATTATCACCTGAATTATTGAATACAAGTCCCAATAAAAAGTGGTCTGTAGAATAGTGACAATGTCATCTCTATTACCCTGGTGAAATATTTGATTAACTGGCAAACTCCTCACTAATTCACTGTGGTATGGATACCTTCACACTTAGCTATTGTTCAATAAGAGTTAGCTTCATTTTTTTTCACTCCAACATGTTTGCTGTTAATTAAACAAACAATAGTGAGAACTGTTATTTCTATGAAAGTTAAAATATGTGATTCAAATACTTTCATAAAAGCAAGTTGTTAGAAAGTACTGTTAAATTGGATATGGAATTCAAAACAAAAATTGGAAAACATTGAAAAAGCAATGAAAAGATACTGAATAATATTATATTCAGAAGATTTTAACTATATTTAAATTTTGAATTCACTTTAAAGGAGTCCATAGTAGAAACTCTAGATGACATGTTATTACCATAGTTTATGTTAGAAAAAAGAATGAAACTCTAGTTAGTACAACCATGTGAAGTGAAATGAGCTGAAAGTCGTTCAGTCGTGTCTGATTCTCTACGACCTGTAGCTTGTCAGGCTCCTCTGTCCATTGAATTCTCCAGGCAAGAACACTGGAGTGGGTTCAGTGCAGTTCAGTAGCTCAGTTGTGTCAGACTCTTTTTGACCCCATGAATCGCAGCACACTAGGCCTCCCTGTCCATCACAAATTCCCGGAGTTTATTCAGACTCATGCCCATCGAGTCAGTGGTGCCATCCAGCCATCTCATCCTCTGTCATCCCCTTCTCCTCCTGCCCCCAATCCCTCCCAGCATCAGGGTCTTTTCCAATGAGTCAACTCTTTGCATGAGGTGGCCAAAGTATTGGAGTTTCAGCTTCAACATCAGTCCTTCCAATGAACACCCAGGACTGATCTGGGTAGTGGGTAGCTGTTCCCTTTTCCAGGGGATCTTCTCAACCCATGGATCCAACCCAACTCTCCCGCATTTCATGCAGATTCTTTACCATCTGAGCCACTAGGGAAGCCCAAGTGTGTACAACCATACTCACACACAAAAAATCCTGGCTGTAAGGCAAAGGGTGGATGAAGGAATATATCTTTTAAAGTTTGGCTCAAAAATAAAATCATTGCAATAGATAACTATTAATCTATGCTATCATTTTAATCAGTGTTTTACTTTACTTTTTTAATTGAAGAATACTTGACACAGTTTCAGGTGTACAACATAATGATTTGACATTTGTATACATTGCAATGGAACCACTGACTCAGGGGCATCACTGACTCAATGGACATGAGTTTGAGCAAACTCAGGGAGATGGTGAAGGACAGGGAAGCCTGGAGGGCTACAGTCCATAGGGTCACAAAGGGTCAGACATGACTGAGCAACTGAACAACAACAAATACGCTGCAATGTGATTCCCACAAGATTAGTCACCATCTGTAAAACACAGAATTACAACTTCCATTCTTGTGATGAGAACTCTGAAGATTTAAATTCTTAGCAACATTTATATTTGGAATAAAACATTATTGACTATGATCACCATGCTGTACATTAGATTTCCATGACTTTTTATTTTTATAACTCGGAGTTTGCACCCCTTGATTCCCTTCACCCATTTCACCAAAAACTCTGCAACCACCAATCTATTTCCTCTATCAATGAGTTTTGTTTTGTATTATTTGTTTTGTTCTTTAGATTCCACATATAAGAGTTATCATAGAACTTTTGTATTTTTCTGTGTGATTTATTTCACTAAGCATAATGCACTTCATCCATGTTGTTGAAAATGAAAAAAAAAAAGTCTTATTCTTTACAACTGAGTAGTATTACATTGTATTTAAATATCACATCTTCTTTATCCATTCATCACTTAATGGACATTTAGGTTGCTTCCATATAGTCTCTCAGTCATGTCCAGCTCTTTGTGACCCCATGGGCTGTGCAGTCCATGGAATTCTCCAGGCCAGAACACTGGAGTGGGTAGCCTATCCCTTCTCCAGGGGATCTCCCGGACCCAGGAATTGAACAGGGCTCTCCTGCATTGCAGGCAGATCCTGTACCAACTGAGCTATCAGGGAAGCCCACAGGGGTACATATATCTTTTTAAATAAATTTTGTTTTCTTTGGGTAAGTACTCGGAAGCAAAATTGCTATTTCATAAGTTAGTTTCATTTCTAATTTTTTGAGGAACCTCCATATGTTTTCTACAGTGGCTACGCCAATGTACAAGGAGTACAACAAGGTTGTATATTGTCACCTGCTTGTTTAACATATATATACAGAGTACATCAAGCAAAATGGTGGGCTGGATGAATCACATGCTGGAATCAAGATTCCCAGGAGAAATATCAACAACCTCAGATGTGCGGATGCTACCACACTAATAGCAGAAAGCAAAGAGGACCTAGGGAGCCTCTTGATGGGGGAGAAAGAGAAGAGTAAAAAAAAACTGGCTTAAAATTCAACATTCAAAAAACAAAAATCATAGCATCCAGTCCTATCACTTCCTGGCAAAAAGAAGGCAAAAAAGTGAAAACAATGACAGATTTTGTTTTCTTGGGCTCCAAAATCACTGTGGATGGTGACCGCAGCTTTTAAATGAAAAGATGCTGTCTCCTCAGAAGGAAAGCTATCACAAACCTTGACAGCATATTAAAAAGCTGACTCATTGGAAAAGACCCTGATGCTGGGGAAGAGTGAGGGCAGGAGGAAGAGAGGGCAGCAGAGGATGAAATGGGTATATAGCATTACTGATTCAGAGAACACGAATTTGAGCAAACTTCAGGAGATAGTGAAGTACAGAGAAGCGTAGAGTCCACGGGGTCGACATGATGGTGACTGAGCAACAACAAATGTATGTATATATATATAAAATATGTATACACATATATACACACAGATATATTTGTAAGCTAGAAAGTTAAATCTATTTGATAACACTAATGTTTCTAAAGAAAAAAGACACATATATGACTATCATTCACAAAATACTTCGAAATAAAGAGTGTGTATATATCACTAACAATAATGTCAAGCAGCCTACCACCTAGATTTTCTTCTAGGAGTTTTGTGATTTCTGGTCTTTCATTCAAGTTTTTAATCCATTTCAAGTTAGTTTTTGTGTATTGTGTAGTCAGTTTCATTCTTTTGCATGTGGCTGTTAAGTTTTCTGAACACCGTTTGTTGAAGAGACTGTGTTTCCCCAATGTATGTTTTTGACTCCTCTCCTAACCATCTTGACGTGGTCTTTTTATCCTTTGTTATAGATGAGCTGTTAAGCTAGTTTTCAGGTCTTTTTTTCAGGAAATTCTTCCACATATGGCTATAGATTTGTTGTGTCTTTGGGTACAGGTCGATTCAAGGTTTTTCTGCGCTACTATTTGAACTGCCTCCTTTAATTCAGGCTTCCCTGGTAGCTCAGTTGGTAAAGAATCCACCTGCAATGCAGGAGACCCTGGTTCAATTCCTGGGTCGGGAAGATCCCCTGCAGAAGGGATAGGCTACCAAATAACTCCAGTGTTCTCCCACTTCCCTTGTGGCTCAGCTGGTAAAGAATCCACCTGCAATGCAGGAGTCCTGGGTTTGATCCCTGGGTTGGGAAGGTCCCCTGGAGAAGGGAAAGGCTACCCATTCCAGTATATTCAAGATGAATAAAGCTTAAAATGTTTATTTGCAAGTTAAATCTGTTTAATAACACTAGAATATCTAAAGAAAAAAGATACATAGAGAAGACTGTCATTTACAAAGGTATTTTTAAATAAAGAGTATATTGAACTCAGTAAGTGGGACATTTAGCTTTGTTTGGGGCACAGGAAAACTTAATTAGACGGAGTATTTGCATTGCAAGTTTATCCCTTTATAGAAGGCTCTATAGCCCTTGAACTCTTCCATAATACCTTAGGTGAGGACCTTTTGTCACTTCATCTAAATTCCTTTCCTTTTACTTATGTTTCTAAAATACAGCCTTTTATTTTTATTTGACTTACTTCCCAACTTATTTACCAAGATAGAGTGTGGTTAAGCAGTTGCTGGAGAATTTTAGTTTCACTGCTTTATGAAAGGTATCTCATACTAAAACTGTCTTTCTAATGTCTATCATATGTTTTCCTTTATTTTTGTTGTATGTATTTTAGTGCATGAGTATTGGGTTTCAGTGGGCTTCCCAGATGATCAGGATCCCAGAATCCTCCTATTATTCAGGAGATGTGGGTGGGTTTGATCCTTAACGTCAGGAAGATCCCCTGGAATAGGAAATGTTCAGTCCAGTATTCTTGCTTGGAAAATCCCATGAACAGAGGTGGGCTATAGTCCGTGGGGTTGCCAAAGAATCAGACATGACTTAACCACAAAACAACAACAAAATTGGTTTCACTGGTTCTCATAACTCTTTGAGAGAAATTAACCCCTAGTTCCTTTGAAAAAGAAAACAATTTTGCAACTTGACAACCTATCTGAAATAATTGTTTCCTGACAAATTCAGCACTCCTAATGCTCAGTGATAGAAACAGGAACCTTGGCAAACTTCTGCTGTGTAGCCGTCTTTTATAGGCATGCTCATAGTACCTTCTGATGTATAATTAGCGATGCACACACTTTTCTCCCTTGCTGTTTTGTGAAGTGCTTGAGGGCAGAGATTTATGTCTTCTGCATCATTTTGTGAAATTCCTGGTGCATAGTGAGTTGCATATTTAATGTATTTGAATTAAATTCAGCTGATAAACTTCTTAGTGTCTAAACCCAGTACTTAAGGCAGGAGATTCCCTATACTTGAGCATAAACAAACTGTCACAGCTTGGCTACTGAAGGAAAACTTTCGGGAAAAGACACTTCTCATTGGCATGCTATAAAGAGCTTCGTTCCTCTTTCCTCAGCATGCTGTCCTATTAAAATGAACCATTTTCCCCTTTGGACTCATGTACCAGGAAAGCAACATATTTAATTGTAAGACAGTGATGACTGACCTTAACTATCTTGGCCCTGAAGGTTTTTCTTGTCTCTGCAGAAGAACACATGTGATTCTAAGATAGAAATGAAAGCAAATGCAAGAGGTAGAATTTTAAGTTCTGTCTTTTATCTTCCAATCAGGTGTTTTTGTTCCAAAGAAAGAAAAGACTTTTTGGTCAAAATTTATTTACATAAACAGTGTAAAATATGGGCTTTCTTTGTGACTAAGACGGTAAAAAATCCACCTGCAATGTGGGAAACCTGGGTTCGATCCCTGACAATCCAGTCCAGTATTCTTGCCTAGAGAATCCCCAAGGACAGAGGAGCCTGGTGGGCTACAGTCCATGGGGTCGCAAAGAGTTGGCCATGAACGTGTGACTAAGCACACAGCACAGTGTAAAACATACAAGCAGGAGCACATATTAATACTAGAATATAGAATAGTCTAATAGTTCTGCATAGTGTCTGTTAATTCCAATCCCAAATCTCCCTCTGTTCTCCGCTCCTCTGTCTTGTCAGTTGGTTTGAGGCTTGCCACAATGAAAAAATTACCTTAACCTTTACACCATTTTCCTCTAGGAGCAGTATTTCAGATGGCATCTTTTAAGTTCAAGATCTTAAATCTACTTCTATATCCTCTCTCGTATTTAATATAATGTCTTCATCATTCTTATCTCTATTTTTCCACTCTTATTTTGCATATTTTCTACCTCTATAGTCAATCTTAAAGCCTATCTCTTTTTAGGCATAGTAAATCTTTTTGTATTTTTATGGTTCAACTTCTGATTTAATTTATTTTAAATGTTCCTACTTTCTGCTTCATTTTTCTCTATAGTCAAATGGGGAATATTGGACTTATCTTGGCTCCTTTTAAACATGTAATGGCTTTTTCCCCTACTCATTACCTTATATTTCCGCTATAACTGAAATTTGAATTACTTATCCCATTCTATGTTAGTAAAAGTTAATCCTGATTCTGCCCAGCGTTTATGGAGTTTAAAGCTCCACAACAAAAACAAAACTTGACATGCACATACTCAGGCACTTTTACTGAACCAACATTTGCTTTGTGATGTCTGGATGGCACATAGATAAAGTTTTAAGAATCTCTCATTGTAGATTTCTGTCAGTGTTTCTTTAATTAAAACACACATCTAATTTGCTTGGAAGATTTCTGGGTCCTGAAAGAAAGGATTATGATTTAGTAGGTAAGTCCAAGATGAAGTCTAGAAACAGATGCTGTTTAATCAATATCCCAGGTCATTTTGATGAATACATGCATTGACAAACACTATTTATACAGTACCTATGACAAAAATTCTATAATGAATATCTGGTATCTTCAATGAATATTAGTCAAAATATTCTACAACACATTTTGTTTTATATAAATTTTTTTGTTTGTTTTATATAAATTTTTAAAGAGCCTCTGAAATCTTGGACAATATTATTCATATAATCATTTATATATCATATAAACACAGATTGTCTTCAGTGCAAGAGTTTTTGTTGTATAGCAGTCAAACAAAGGAAGAAAAATCCGTGCTTTCATGAAGCTTTAGTGAAAGAGTATGAACAGTAAATTTCTGAAATATATAAAATATTAGCTAGTGATAAACCAAAAGGAAAATAAATCTGGGAAGAATCAGGGTGTAGAGGTCAAAATTCTAGATGAGAAGGTTAGGGAAGACTCCCTTCCTGGGAAGTGACTTTAGTGCAAACACTTAAAGACCTTTAAAAACATTTTCTTGGGCTCCAAAATCACTGTGGACAGTGACTGCAGCCATGAAATTAAAAGACGCTTGCTCCTTGGAAGAAAAGCAACGATAAACCTAGACAGCATATTAAAAAGCAGAGACATTACTTTGCTGACAATGTAATGGTTTTTGTAGTCAAAGCTATGGTTTTTCCAGTAGTCTTGCATGGATGCGAGAGCTGGACCATAAAAAAGACTGAGTGCTGAAGAATTGATGCTTTTGAACTGTGGTGCTGGCAGAAGACTCTTGAGAGTCCCTTAGACTGCAAGGAGATCAAACCAGTCCATCCTAAAGGAAATCAACTTGGAATATTCACTGGAAGGACTGATGCTAAAGCTGAAGCTCCAGTACTTTGGCCACTGATGCAAAGAGCTAACTCACTGGGAAAGACCCTGGGGCTGGGCAAGAATGAAGGCAGGAAGAAAAGAGGATGACAGAGGATGAGATGTTTGGATGGCATCACCGACTCAATGGACATGAGTTTGAGCAAACTCGGGGAGATGGTGAAGGACAGGGAAGCCTGGCGTGCTACAGTACATGGGGTCTCAAAGGGTTGGACATGACTGAGGAGACAGAACAACAATAACTTAAAGAGGTGCACTAACTTTTACAACGCTCAGTTCAATTCAGTTCAGTTCAGTCGCTCAGTCATGTCCGACTCTGCAACCCCATGGACTGCAGCACACCAGGCCTCCCTGTCCATCACCAGCTCCCGGAGTTTACTCAAACTCATGTTCACAATGCTAGAGTGATGTTTAACATACTTGGAAAAAAAAATGTGACCTGGGCTTGCCCCGTCTCTCTTCCTGGGAGATGCTATTTCCAACCTCATATTCCATTTCACTCTCATCCTTTCTATGACCTTATGCCTGCTCCAGAACTGAGTTTCTACATTTCATCAGATTTCTTTGACTATACGGAAAAGATTCCAATGAGGCTATCATCAGATAGTTTACAATATGAGTGGGAAACCAAGTCTATAGAGCAAGACTAAGACCAAAAACCAGAGCATCAGAGATCACTTGACTATCTCACTCTGACTCCCGTAGAAATAAACATAATTGAATTATTTCCCAGTTTGTTTGACACTCATCTCTATATTGATTCTAACAAGAGCCATCTGAAAACACTCAAGTCACACCCTTACTCTTTGGCCATGATGGGGTACAAGGAAGCACTTGGTAGAAGGAATAGCTAAAGCTCTTGTATAGGCAGAAGCTCTAGATTTAGAGATCTATCCAGAAAATACACAATACAGGAGAGGTAATACCCATTATAGTCATGATTTCTTTCAGCTCTTCAAGCTCTGCAGCAATATATATGAGCACTTTGTTTAATCTCATTAGACACATTCTTTCTACTAGTGTGTTACATAAACTTTTCTGTGCTAACAGATTGATGAATATAATGAGTTATACATCAAATGACAACCCTTACAATGAATCCCACTGAGAGAAACAACTTACAGTGGGAAATATAGTTTCTCCTTCAGGATTTCTTTAGCAGTTTAGCTGGGCTAGAATTCTACAATTGGACAAATGTCAACTTATATGATTGACATCTAGAAAACAGAAGCTATTGAAAGGGAAGGGGCAAGAAAATTGGGACCAGTTCTCCTTAAAAAAAAATAAGAAAAAGTAAATTAATAAGAATTTTCAAACTGTGTCTTATCTTCTTTTTTTGGAACATACTATAAAATTTCATTTTATTTTACACTGTGCATTTTGTTTTTCATAACAGATTTCTGATCTCAGTGACCTCTCCTTTCTCTGCAGTCAACTTTTTGCAAAACCTGTTCTGGTTCCCCTGGGAGTTTTTGCAGTAGTGGCATTTGCAGTTGGTAGAGATGGCATTTCTAAAAATTTCTGTCTCTGCTGGAAAATAAGACATATGCATTGACATTTCCAATTTGAGCACAATAGCACTTCTTTAATTCTGTATTGTAAATGCCACTTCTGTATTTAATTTTCTTTGATTTTTCCTGGTTCATTCATTTCAATAATTCTCTCCTCCACAGAACCATCTTATCTTTATTTTTGGTATGTTTATTCTGGTATTTTTTCACAGACCCAGTTTTATGATTATATGTTGTTTAATTTACATGCAGGATTCACTTTAGTGTCATCAACATATGTTTTAAAATGCAAACATTCTGGGGAAAGGAAAATAGATTTGGTGGCCCTAGTGGTAAAGAACTGCCTACCAATGCAGGAGACGCGAGATGCGGGTTCAGTCCCTAGGTCAGGAAGATCCCTTGGAGGAGGACATGGCAACCCTCTCCAGTATTCTCACCTGGAAAATCTCAAGGACAGAGGAGCCTGGAGGACTATAGTCTATACGCTTGCAAAGAGTTGGACATGACTAAAGCGACTTAGCACGCGTGCACAAGTTCATAATCAAAGTACTCCCTTTACTCAAACAAATGATTGGATGTAAATATCAAAATAAAAAGATGTGAATAATTATGAATTATCTAATTTTATTTTCCTGTCTGAACACTAGCAAGTCATTTTGTTTGAAATTGATGCCCATGGTTGCTGCGTATGGATAGAGGTATTGGGAATTTTGTGAGTACTAACTTATTGACTTTAGAGATTTTGGAGGAAGTTTTCCTATTCCTAAATATTTGTGCCCTCATTCTCTCTGGGAACCAAGAGTTGTGAGATTCTGACTCTCCTCTGAAGCAGTGTGGGCCACAGAATAACCTCCTATTGATTTGTTAGAGAACAGATACCAGTGTCCTACTCAGAATACAATAATATCTAAATCTCAGTTTCTACATTAAAAAAAAAAAAAAACAACTCAGATGAATCTTATGTTCTCTAGAGTTTGAGAAATACTTATAGTCTTCCTTTCCCCATAGCTTATGCCATTTGATCTCTGAATTCAGAAGCTTTTCTTGTCTCTAGAACACATCCTGAAAGTAATTAAAAACTATCAACACAAAATGAGAAAAGGATAGTCTCTTCAGTAAATGGTGTTAGGAAAACTGCATATACACATGCAAAAGATGAAAGTGCATCCCTATGTTAGGCCACTCACAACAATTAACTTGAAATAGATTAAAAACTTAGTTTTAAGACCTAAAATCATAAGACTCTTAGAAGAAAGCATCGGGGAGAATGCTTTTTGCTCTTGGTCTTGAAAACAAATTTTAGGATATGACTCCAAAAGCACATACAACAAAAGTGAAAATAAACAATTGGTATTACATTAAACTAGAAAAGGAAATCATCAAGAAAATGAAAATGGACTAAAAGAAAATATTTGCAAATAATATATCTGATAAGGAGTTACTGTGTAAAATATATAAAGAACTCACATAACTCAATAGAAGATAGATCTAGTTAAATTAAGCAGAAGATCTGAATAGACACGTTTCCAGAGAAGATATATAAATGGCCAATAGACACTTGAGAAGATGCTCAACCTCAGTAACCATCAGGGACATGAAAATCAAAACCAATGAGAAACACCTCATACCTGTTAGAATATCTATTTCAAAAGGACAAGAATTAACAAGTGTTGGTGAGAACATGGAGAAAAGGGAGTTAATAATGGTAGGTGACGGATGTGTTAATGAACTTGATTTTGGTAATTTTACAATGTTATACATATATATGTGTGTGTTTATATATAATTTCCACTTAGAAATATACAATTTTATTCATCAATTATTCCTCAACAACTAAAAAAAAAAGATATCAAAGAGGGAATAAACAGTCAACACACTGAATAATCTAGGATTCAGCATCAAACTCCTCATGTTTTTCTTTCTTGTCCTTTTTTCTCTCCAGACAGTGTCTGGCAAGTTTCATATCAGCCAAAAAACCTTGCCCCTTAGAGAGTTAGGGCTTCCCTAACTCTCAGCTCAGACGGTAGAGCGTTCGCCTACAATGCGAGAGACCCGGGTTTGATCCCTGGGTCGGGAAGATGCCCTGGAGAAGGAAATGGCAACCGACTCCAGTGTTCTTGCCTGGAAAATCCCATGGACTGAGGAGCCTGGGAGGCTACAGTCCATGGGGTCGCAAAGAGTCGGACATGACTGAGCGACTTCACTTTCACTGGAGAGTTAGAGACCTAGCGCATAGATACTAATTTTGGTTTCCTACCCATGTTCAGGGCAGAAGCGCGCCTGCTGCGACGGAGCACGCAGAAGCGCTGCTGTGAGGAGCTACCCCTCGCCCGAGGTCAGGGGTAGCGACCGAGAGCGCCAGGCTGCGACGGCGCAGGAGCAGCGAAGAGGAGCTCTCCCACCTCCGAGGTAGCGGCGGCGGCCGAGAGGAGCTACCACAGGCCCCAGGTCAGGGGCGGCAGCTGAGAGGAGCTGCCCCACCTCCAAGGAGCGGCGGCTGCACAGGCGCAGAAGGGCCGAGAGGAGCTTCTCCACGTTCAAGGTCAGGAGGGCGGCCCTGAGGAGATACCCTTCGTCCAAGGTAAGAAGCAGCGGCTGCGCTTAGCTGGAGCAGCCCTGAAGAGATACCCCACGTCCAAGGTAAGAGAAACCCAAGTAAGACGGTAGGTGTTGTGAGAGGGCATCAGAGGACAGACACAGTGAAACCATAATCATAGAAAACTAGCCAATCTGATCACACGGACCACAGCCTTGTCTAACTCAAAGAAACTAAGCCATGCTGTGTGGGGCCACCCAAGACAGTCGGGTCATGGTGGAGAGGTCTGATAGAATGTGGTCCACTGGAGAAGGGAATGGCAAACCAATTCAGTATTCTTGCCTTGAGAACCCCATGAACAGTATGAGAAGGCGAAATGATAGGATACTGAAAGAGGAACTCCCCAGGTCGGTTGGGGCCCAATATGCTACTGGAGATCAGTAGAGAAATAACTCCAGAAAGAATGAAGGGATGGAACCAAAGCAAAAACAACACCCAGTTGTGGATGGGACTGGTGATAGAAGCAAGGTCTGATGCTGTAAAGAGCAATATTGCATAGGAACCTGGAATGTTAGGTCCATGAATCAAGGCAAATTGAAAGTGGTCAAACAGGAGATGGCAAGAGTGAATGTCGACATTCTAGGAATCAGCGAAGTAACATGGACTGGAAAGGGTGAATTTAACTCAGATGACCATTCTATCTACTACTATGGGCAGGAATCCCTTAGAAGAAATGGAGTAGCCATCATGGTCAACAAAAGAGTCAAAAATGCAGTACTTAGATGCAATCTCAAAAACGACAGAATGATCTCTGTTCGATTCCAAGGCAAACCATTCAATATCACGGTAATCCAAGCATATGCCCCAACCAGTAACACTGAAGAAGCTGAAGTTGAACAGTTCTATGAAAACCTACAAGACCTTTTAGAACTAACACCCAAAACAGATATCCTTTTCATTATAAGGGACTGGAATGCAAAAGTAGGAAGTCAAGAAACACCTGGAGTAACAGGAAAATTTGGCCTTGGAGTACGGAATGAAGCAGGGCAAAGGCTAATAGAGTTTTGCCAAGAGAATGCACTGGTCATAGCAAACACCCTCTTCCGACAACACAAGAGAAGACTCTCTACATGGACATCACCAGATGGTCAACACGGAAATCAGATTGATTATATTCTTTGCAGCCAAAGATGGAGAAGCTCTATACAGTCAGCAAAAACAAGACCGGGAGCTGAGTGTGGCTCAGATCATGAACTCCTTATTGCCAAATTCAGACTTAAACTGAAGAACGTATGGAAAACCACTAGCTCATTCAGGTATGACCTAAATCAAATCCCTTATGACTATACAGTAGAAGTGAGAAATAGATTTAAAGGGCTAGATCTGATAGACAGAGAGCCTGATGAACTATGGACGGAGGTTCGTGACATTGTACAGGAGACAGGGATCAAGACCATCCCCATGGAAAAGAAATGCAAAAAGGCAAAACAGTTGTCTGAGGAGGCCTTACAAATAGCTGTGAAAAGAAGAAAAGTGAAAAGCAAAGGAGAAAAGGAAAGATATTCCCACTTGAATGCAGAGTTCCAAAGAATAGCCAGGAGAGAGAAGAAAGCCTTCCTCAGCGATCAATGCAAAGAAATAGAGGAAAACAACAGAATGGGAAAGACTAGAGATCTCTTCAAGAAAATTAGAGATATCAAGGGAATATTTCATGCAAAGATAGGTTTGATAAAGGACAGAAATGGTATGGATCTAACAGAATCAGAAGATATCAAGAAGAGGTGGCAAGAATACACAGAAGAACTGTACAAAAAAGATCTTCATGACCCAGATAATCACAATGGTGTGATCACTCACCTAGAGCCAGAAATCCTGGAATGTGAAGTCAGGTGGGCCTTAGAAAGCATCACTATGAACAAAGCTAGTGGAGGTGATGGAATTCCAGTTGAGCTATTTCAAATCCTAAAAGATGATGCTGTGAAAGTGCTGCACTCAATATGCCAGCAAATTTGGAAAACTCAGCAGTGGCCACAGGACTGGAAAAGGTCAGTTTTCATTCTTATCCCTAAGAAAGGCAATGCCAAAGAATGCTCAAACTACCGCACAATTGCCCTCATCTCACACGCTAGTAAAGTAATGCTTAAAATTCTCCAAGCCAGGCTTCAGCAATACATGAACCATGAACTTCCAGATGTTCAAGCAGGTTTTAGAAAAGGCAGAGGAACCAGGGATCAAATTGCCAACATCCACTGGATCATCGAAAAAGCAAGAGAGTTCCAGAAAAACATTTATTTCTGCTTTATTGACTATGCCAAAACCTTCAACTGTGTGGATCACAATAAACTGTGGAAAATTCTGAAAGAGATGGGAATACCAGACCACCTGACCTGCCTCTTGAGAAACCTGCATGCAGGTCAGGAAGTAACAGTTAGAACTGGACATGGAACAACAGAATGGTTCCAAATCGGGAAAGGAGTATGTCAAGGCTGTATATTCTCACCCTGCTTATTTAACTTATATGCAGAGTACATCATGAGAAATGCTGGGCTGGATGAAGCACAAGCTGGAATCAAGATTGCCAGGAGAAATATAAATAACCTCAGATATGCAGATGACACCACCCTTTTGGCAGAAAGTGAAGAGGAACTCAAAAGCCTCTTGATGAAAGTGAAAGAGGAGAGTGAACAAGTTGGCTTCAAGCTTAACATTCAGAAAACTAAGATCATGGCATCTGGTCCCATCACCTCATGGGAAATAGATGGAAAGACAGTGGAAACAGTGTCAGACTTTACTTTTTTGGGTTCCCAAATCACTGCAGATGGTGACAGCAGCCATGAAATTAAAAGACGCTTACTCCTTGGAAGGAAAGTTGTGACCAACATAGATAGCATATTAAAAAGCAGAGACATTACTTTGCCAACAAAGGTCCGTCTGGTCAAGGCTATGGTTTTTCCAGTGGTCATGTATGGATGTGAGAGTTGGACTATAAAGAAAGCTGAGTGCCAAAAAATTGATGTTTTTGAAGTGTGGTGTTGGAGAAGACTCTTGAGAGTCCCCTGGACTGCAAGGAGATCCAACGTCCATCTTAAAGGAACTCAGTCCTGGGTGTTCATTGGAAGGACAGATGCTGAAGCTGAAACTCCAGTATTTTGGCCACCTCATGCGAAGAGTTGACTCATTGGAAAAAGCCCTGATGCTGGGAGGGATTGGGGGCAGGAGGAGAAGGGGACGACAGAGGATGAGATGGTCGGATGGCATCACCAACTCAAAGGACATGAGTCTGAATATGCTCCAGGAGTTGGTGATGGACAGGGAGGCCTGGTGTGCTGCGATTCATGGGGTCACTAAGAGTTGGACACGACTGAGCGACTGAACTGAACTGAACCCATATTCAGATTGACTTTATTGGTTTGAGACCCTTCAAGTCATAGCTAAGTGGCCATGGATCACAGGAGACATGATTCAGTCTCTAAGGCTGAGTTTCACCTCTGGTTTTCTACCTGCTCATATCACTAAATCAGCTTTGTCCTGTTATCTTGCATTGCTGGTTGGTTTCTAGGGTAAGCTCCCTACTAGCCAATAAGGAAATGTAGAACAGAAATCTTATTTATGAATTCTGGCATTTGTAGAACTTATGAACTTCTTGACTTCCAATAAGCACATCATAAGTACTTGTTGCACTAAAAGGAATGAAATCATTTCTGTGCCAGAGAATGATTAGTGCAAAACCTGATTCTTGCTGTGTATTTCACCATTTAATTCTAATTTTTGCTCTTTGATCATAACTTAACATATTGAAGCAAAAAAGAGAGCCAGGAACATTCTGCTCTCTGACTAAATAATGTTTATTTTAAAATTTCAGAGAATTGAGATAGCCTACTTTCTCTAGACTTAATGAAAGTTAGTGATTCAAAATAATTATTGCTGAAGTCTTGTTTTCAATTTGAATGAAAGAAAATATGACTTTTAAAAATCTTAATTAAGCCTCTAGCCTACCAATACTAATCATTTTCTTTTCACTGATTAGGCTAGAGCTCTCTGCCATCTTTCATCAATGAGTAAGCCCCAGCTGGGCACAAAAAGTTTGATAACAGTAATGTGCTAATGGCTTTGAAAACAAATATTTATTTGCTTTTTATTGAACTTTTGTTAGCCCATGCAAATCCATTATCTTTGAAATTCTGGATCTGGTTATAGCTTGAAAATGTTATGTGTGAATTATATAAGAAGAATTGAAATCATTGCTGCTTATTTTTCTTCTGTGAAATATGTGTGCATACCCCATGTATCATCAAAATAAGATCTTGCAAGACAGTATAAATAAACTTAAGTAATAGAAGGCACTCAACTGCAAAACCACACTAGTTTGTTCTACTTTTAAAATTGCTTTACCAAATTATTTGCTATCTTCCTAAGATAATAATTAAGTCTGCTAGAATTTTAAGTGAAAATTTCTGAATTAGTGGGTTTTTGGAGGGAAATTTGACACAATGTAACAACACAAGTGTACACACTTTTACAAGTGCTTATCTATAGATTTATCCTAAAATATGCTAAAATGTGGGAAATGTGTTTGCTGCAGATTTTTAAAAATAACTTCACACTTGAAAAAGTTGAAAATTCAACAGTTGAATAAGATTACCACTTGACTTAGGGATTGTGGTTACACTTGACTATTTTTCTTTGTATACCTTTTTTATATTTTTGAAAATGATTTCTATGGTAATCAAACCTAAAAGACAATTGTATGGTTATTTGAAAAAATATAATTAATAAACAGTTTACTTAAGACTGTTTCACTAGGTTTCTAGTTATGGTTCCACTGAGTATGAAAATTGTCTATAAATTACTCTTTTTAGTGTTGGGTCTTAACGAAGCTATTAGCAACAGTGGATTCAAGGAAAGAATAAGTCAAACCAACAAAGGTTTTCTGAAGCTTATATCCCACACTAAGATCTAGGAAATATTAATACATCAGAAATTCCCACTCTTATCAGAAGCTACTACCTCCAAGCTTAGTTACCTACAAGTTATCTTTCTACGGCATGAAAAATCTCTCTCTCTTTATCTCTCTCTCTCACACATACACACACACTCTTAAGTTGATACATTTTCATATACTTGTAGAGTGATGGTGACCAGTTTAATCCATATTCTTTCTGAAAGGATAATGTGTGGCACAGAGAAATATATTTAGTTATCACAATATTCTGTGAAAGAGAATAATTTACTTCCTCTTGAAAATAATTGGTGCTAAGATGGATCAGATCAGACATTGTCTATGTCTACATCTATATCCATGTCTGTTTTTTTATCTATCTATCCGTAATAGTTCTTGAAAGGTCTTTTTAACTGGACATTTTATCACAACAGGTCCTGTTTAAATTCAGAAATTATATCCCACCAGAATTTATGCATGCAATCTGGATGTTTATTGGTATGCTTCCTTCAAAGTTAGTATCTTATAAAATATGAGATAAGAACAGTATTTGTTTTCACTGTGTGTGTGTTCAGTCATGTCCAACCTTTTGTGACCCGATGGATTGTAGCCTGTGAGGCTTTTCAGTGCGTGGGATTCTCCAGGAAAGGCTACTAGAGCAGATTGCCATTTCCTGCTCCAGGGGATCTTCCCGACCCAGGGATTGAACCTGCATCTCCTGTGTGTCCTGCACTGCAGGCAGACTCTTTACTGCTGGATCACAGTAAACCTATTAAATGGTCTTCTCAGAAGGACCCCTCTGCTTGAATGCTTCTTCCCCCACCTCCACGAGGCTGTCTGCTGCTGCTCACTGGTCACTTCAGTTTGTTCCAATGTTATCACTTGTGATGTGTGTTCTCAAAAAGACCCAGTAAGGAGACGGACTGGAGGGAGACACTTCCTCTATACCCTGTGACACATTATGAAGATACACATGTTTCTTAATTGCCCTAATAATTAACTGAAGAGTTAATAAAGGGAAGAGCTAAAGTGTTTCTAAGGACAAGAATGTCTTCCAGTGTCCTCTGCCCCCAACAGTTACATACTAGCTTTAAATATCATTTCCCTTGCTCTCCAATTAAACTTCTCTCATCAAAATGTCCTCTAGTTCAAGGCCACCTCTACCAATATCTCCACCAACCTTCCCAAATTGTTTTTCATTGGAAGAAGCTCTTGGCCCAGATAACTGACCAAAATTATTGGCTCTAGAACCTGTGTTTTGAATCTTTTGTTTATCTCATACTATTTTTTAAAAATATTTATTTTCATTTATTTATTTGCCAGAAGTTCCAGTACTTTGGCCACCTGATGGGAAAAGCCAACTCATTGGAAAAGACCCTAATACTGGGAAAAATTGGAGGCAAAAGGAGATGAGGGAACAGAGACTTAGGTGGTTAGATACCATCACCAACTCAATGGACATGAATTTGAGCAAACTCTGAGAGATAGTGAAGGATGGGGGAGCCTGGCATGCTGCAGTGCTTGGGGCTGCAAAGAGTACAATAGGACTTAGCAACTGAACGGCAGCAACAACAATTATTTTTTTGGTGGTGTAGGGTCTTAGTTGCAACATGCAGGATCTTTTCTTTTCTTTCTTTCTTTGTTTTTTTTTGGTTGTGCCTTGTGAACTCTTAATTGCAACATCCAGGCTCTTAGTTACAGCATGTGAGATCCAGGTCACTGACCAGGGATGGAACCTGAGCCCCCTGAATTGGGAATGCAGAGTCTTAGCTACTGGACCACCAGAAAATACCTAGACACCATTTTTTAAAAGAAGAAGCTGACATTTCACTATAAAAGAAATTTAAATAAAAATCCAAATTTCTGATTCTTCAAGTAATTCCAGAATCTCTGTTAATGATTCATTAGAGTTGAGTAGGAGCTGGGTCCTGTAGATAGAGCGGCTGATTTACTTGCTACTACATGGTCCCTATAGCATCTAGGGGACTTCTCCAGTGGCTCAGTGGTAAGGAATCTGCCTATAATTCAGAAGACACAGGAGATGCAGGTGTCTGGAAGATCTCAGTGTTGGGAAGATCCCCTGGAGGAAAGCATGGTAACCCACTCCAGTTTTCTTGCCCAGAGATCCCCATGGACAGAGGAGCCTGGCAGGCTACAGTCCATAGGGTGGCAAAGAATCGGACACTACTGAAGCAACTAAGCACCCACATAGGCATCTGAGCATGAGACCTTTGCCCAAGACTCTTTATCTCCATTTAAGTTGGAATCACTGATTTTGTTACTGTTCCCTTGGGCTTCAGACCCGGTTGGGGGTGGGAAGAGGGTGGTGTCATAGTGAATTTTCATTTATGGTGCAAATCCAATAAATGTTGAAGGGAAAAGTAGGAATAGAAGAGAACCAGTTCTCCCCAAGTGAGTGAAGCTATTAAAATACAAACATACACACACACACAAACACACCCTAAAGGATACAATTGAATTTTATGAAAAACAGTGCACTCAAGAGCCTAAATAACAAAAGAAGGCAGTAAGACCCATTATTCTATTTTTATTTTTTTCTTTTTTACCTTGGCCTCTCCTGAAATAATAAAGGATCTATGTGTCCACTTCATCTGAGCTTCCATTATATTCCCAAGGTCTTTTCAATCTCCCTCTGAGACATGAGGGTGCACCAAAGGGGGATAAATCTTCAGTTATTTCTATTCCTTTAAAATATGCAATATGTAAAAACATATTTTATATGACACAAGATAAAGAATAAAATGAAAATAAAAGTACAGATTCAGATATGAGGTCTCATTTCTTCTTTTTATTAAATTGGTAAAAAAAAAAAAACAAAAAAAAAACCTTACGTTTAGCTTTCCCTTTTTTTGGTTTTTGTAAGTGCATCACCCTATTCTTTCCTGAGGTTGGTCTATGCTGGGATGTTAGTTTTCCATGCAAGTTCTCAATGAATATTTGCTCTGTGTTCTCAGTCTGTGTTTATGCCATTATTCACACTTCCCTTTATCTCCAATACTTTTATATTGTTGTTAAGGAGTCCCCCCTCGCCACAACAGCCTTGACAAAATGGTAGCTTCCTGAATTCATTATTTGCCTGAGAGAACTGCAGCTAAGCATCCTACACGTCTGAGAGCTCATCTGTGTGTCTAACATTCCTGGTTCTCTCTCCGCTCTTCACGCTGATTGGAAAGCATGGTCTATACTTGGTAGCGAAGAAGTAGAGGCTTGGCTGAAATAATGTAGAGAGAAGAATATGGAGATTGTAGTTGCATTGAAAACCCTCGGTTAACCTCATGAATAACCGTTTCATGCTCACTGTCAAGGGGGATACAAAAGAATCAGTCTTTCCAATTGTATGCTTTCAGACTCTTTGTTTTTAACAGGAATTATATTGTCTTGACCTAAAATAGTTTGTGAACCTGACCAAGGAAATTTATGCCATTGCACTTGATGCTTTAACCTTCAGGCCCTTAAAAACTCAAAGAAAATTTTCAGAAAAATATTAAAAATGGGAAACTGGTGATTAGGGCTTCATTGACATGAAGACCAAGGGATTATAGGCAGGAGTTTCATAGGATCTCATGAAAAGGACACTCTAATAGTATTAAGAGCTTAAATCTCCCTAAAATATGAGGACAGAGGTACCAGAATTTTTCCAAGTGATAACAGGGGACAAAATACGTTTCCTGATTTAGGGGGTGATTATGGAATCCAGTATCACTAGCTCATAGCAATGCAACAACCTAAAAGCTGGAAGCCCAAAAAAGCAGAAGCACTCAAGGCCCCAGTGACTTTGTCAACAAATGAGTCAGAGCTGGACTTTGAAACGGTGTGGTACCCGCAAAGACTGTGATAGGATTCAACCTGGAGTGAGAAAATACAGTAGCCGGGAGGACATTTGGGAGCACACAAAAGTCCTTTGGAACAACATGGAACAGACAAGAATTGATCAAGTCTGAGCCCTTCATGACTGTGGGTAGGACAGGGAGGAAAATTATACTAAAGGAGAGAGTAATGGTTTTGTCTTGACGGTAATTTCAAGTTGGTTTGGATTAGCAAAACATGGAGTTTTATATGAGCTGGTGGTGGTTTAGTCGCTAAGTCGTGTCCAGCTCTTGCCACCCCATGGACTGTAGCCCACCAGGCTCCTCTGTCCATAGGATTTTCCCAACAAGAATACTGGAGTGGGTTGCCATTTCCTTCTCCATTATATGAGCTACTGTAAGAAAATAATAGCAATGTTTGCTCTCAGGATATCCTAAAATGTCCCCATGCTGTACACTTTGTGGAAACAATTGCATTAATATTAATATCTGGATTTCATTAATGTGGAGTGCCCTCTCCAGCTGTTTCAAGATTTAATTTCTTTTCTCAGAGCTTCCATCGTATATGTTTGGGAAAGACTGTCACATTTTCTTCTTAGAAGCCAAGACCAAGAAAAAACTTTCTGGAAATAATTGATGGGAACCCCTATGCTTGCCCCTCTGTGAGTAAATTGCTCAGCCAGGTGACACGTGTCAAGCTGATCAGTGGGTACTTCTCACATGCCGGGAGAAGACTCCAACTACATGGGGGAAGGCAAGATCATCACAATACCAGCCACCAGAATAAGCACCAACATCTCTGCCTACTGTGTCTTGATATCAGAGTTGCCAAGAAAAACACAGCAGTCAAGTACTGGATGAACAATGCTTTGACTCACATGGAGAAGAGACAGCAAGGTCAGCTCCAATAGAGTACAGGTTCATAGCCAGCAGGCTCCCTGAAGCAGGTTCCCCCAGCAACTGATGCAGCGTGGTTTGTTTATAGGCGCTCTTTTTGCGACACGTCAGAAAGACGCCAGTCCCTCCCCACTGGAGTCTGAAATACTGATCGTTGAGGGCATGTGTGAAGACCACTGATGCACATGCTTATGCAACAAAGGAAGACTCATTTAGTCTGAAACAGGAAAGACATTCCCACACAAGGAGATAAGCCCTGTACAAGCGATGTGGACTCTTTATCTTTTGGTAAGGAAATTTCAGATGCAAGGCCCATTCTCACACAGATGAGTGGGGGTCAAAAGACTAAATAGGAAACTTACCTTTCCCAATATTATACCATTTCTATGATTCCACTAAGCCAAGCATTTATCTGCAGACAACTACCCAGGGCATTCAGACTGTCAAAGTTATGATAACCTATGGTAGGACAAAGGGAATGATCTACTATTCAACTCTGTTCTAAACATTCTCACCTAGACTCTAGAAAGAAGCAACTTTGGAAATGTGTGTTTTATTTACTTTGCCAAAACAAATCCTCTAGTTGTGTCCCATATCTTTTTTGAAGAAGAAGAAGAGGAGGTCAGGGCAAGAGTCTTGGGTTAGATTAAAGATAGAAAACCACCATGTTCTTCTTTCCAGTCACTTTTCTAGGGTACCTAAGCAGAAGAACATGCTTTATGATTTCCAATCAAGAAGGACAACATCATCATAAAAAAATGAAAACAAAAACAAAGCCTCCACAATTTCCCACAACACACACATTAATTAGAGAAAACCAAATCACAAGAGCAATAAAGATGAAACAGACCTTCTCCATGAAAGCTTGGAAAACTCATAGGGCAGGAGGGGATTCTTGATTTTCTCAAATCCAAAGCAGACTTTGTTTGTCAGTGTTTGTGACCCCATGAACTGTAGTGCACCAGATTCCTCTGTCCATGGGATTTCCCAAGCAAGAATACTGGAGTGGGTTGTCATGCCCTTCTCCAGGGGCTTTTCCCTACCCCAGAATTGAGTCTGGGTCTCCTGCATTGCAGGCAGATTCTTTATCATCTGAGTCACCAGGGAGATTTTGCTGAGGCTCCATCAAGCCTACATTAGCTACCTAAAGTAGGTCACTCTGAGTTCTCTCATTTTGCTTATAAACTGAATTTGTAAACTTAGTCCTCTTTGTCTGGTTTCCTTCATCTCAATTCTCTTTCTGCTTCTTTTATTCCACCAGACTGCTATTCTTTTGTTCAAAATTTCTTTTTTTCATCAGTTTCTATGGCATTCTCTCAGCACGTGGACTTGAGAACAAGTTTAATATGTGGAATCACATGTGAGACTATAGTTTTGAAAGGATTTGAGGTTATGAGATTTTGGGGGATGAAAAAAGAAAGCTTGGGGAAAGCTTGATCCTGTTGGGCAATAGGATCCATCATGAAGTTTATGCAGAAGGAAAAGAATAGATTACAGGGCATTCTGTTTATGATGAGCTTGATCTTCAATAGCAGTACTTCAGGAGAACAGAACTTCAGGCAGAGAAAGTAGTCAGCAAAATCCTTAAGCTCTCTGAGAAAAGCAGCCCTGCAGAGCACAAGATGACTGGAGGTGTGAGGGTGAGGGAGTGATTCTCAGGGCAGGAGGTCTGAGAAGCAATGGGTGTGTCAGGACGGAAAATGCCTTAGGGTCATCTGAAGGAATTCGTTTTTCACTCTGGGTGAAAATGAGAACCACTGCAAGATTTTAAGCAAAAGAATGGCATGACTTTTATCAATTGCTTCAATCAGAAGAGAACATAAGGATACAACAAATGACAAAGGTCGGGGGCTCTGGTGTCTCCTGCAAAATAATCCAGCTTCAGAAGAGGGTGATCAGATCAGGTCCTGCGTTCGATGGAGGCTTCTGACAGTGGATGCAAAACAACATTTGTTCCAACAAATTAGAATCCAAGAGCTTCCTGCCCCGTATGGTTATATAATACATTCAAGATTTGTCTGAAGAGATGCTAGAGACTGTCTGATCCTCATTCACATGTCTTTCATTTACCACCGGACAATACCAGGGTGTGGGGAAATGACCACTGCTTCCAAAATCTATACATATAAGAGACACACCCCTCAAGGGAAAATTGAGATAAAAGAGCTTGGGTTGCTAAAACTTGACAGATGCTCACCAAGAAAGGCAAGCTCATTGGTCTTACAATTTTAACTGGCTTTTACCCTGGAAAAAGCTTTATACCTATCTAAAATGTTATTATGTTTTTAAAAATATTGGTCCAATCTTCTGTATTTAGCATAGAAGAATTTATCCTACATTTATCTATATAAACTGAATAAGGTCTGCATGACTATTATTAGGCTGAGGGAAATCTTAAAATAAGCACATCTATAGCTTTAAGACTTCCAATGTTTTTATATAGTCTTCATATCAACTGCTTTGATGGTTCTGTAATTTCATTAAATAGATAAGTCACAATTTGCTTATGATCCCTGCTTTAGCCCATAGTCACTCTATTTGACATTTAGGTTATTTTTGTTTTGTTGACTAACATAGGTAATAATATATGTGTATATATGTTTATATAGGTGTATATATATGTGTATGTCCATATATATAATTCTTTTCCTCCTTGGGATTATTTTTAAGATAAATACCCAAGAGGAAAATAGCAGCATTAAATGTTATAAACATGTTAACATATCTTGACTGGTATTAGCACTTTCTAAATTTAGTCAATATTTTTAAGGTTTTTTTCCAATGAAAGTGAAGTGAAAGTGAAAGGGACTCAGTCGTGTCTGACTCTTTGAGAGTCCATGGATATACAGCCCATGGGATTCTTCAGGCCAGAATACTGAAGTGGGTAGCCTTTCCCTTCTCCAAGGGATCTTCCCAACCCAGGGATCGAAACCTGGTCTCCTGCATTGCAGGCGGATTCATTACCAGCTGAGCCACCAGGGAAAAGTGAAAGTAGAAAGTGAAGTCATTTAGTTGTGTCTGCGACCCCATGGTATGCAGCCTGCCAGGTTCCTCCATCTATGGAATTCTCCAGGCAAGAATACTGGACTGGGTTTCCATTTCCTTCTCCAGGGGATCTTCCCAACTCAGGGATCAAACCTGGGTCTCCCACATTGCAGGCAGACTCTTTACCATCTGACATACCAGGAGGTCAGATATATCTATCTATCTATCTATATATATATATATCTCCACCAGGGAAGCCCAAGAATACTGGAGTAGGTAGCCTACCCCTTCTCCAGGGGATCTTCCTGACCCAGGAATCCAGTCGAGGTCTCCTGCTTTGCAGGCAGATTCTTTACCAACTGAGCTACATGCAGTGCAATATAAGATGGCAGAAGCTTCAACCAAGGAACTTGAGGTAATGTAACTGTTATTTAAACAGAGAAACTGATTGCCCTAGTCTCTATAGAGAGATCAAAAAGCCTCCCTCACACACACTTTAAACTATAAAGACAAGCTATATGAATCTGATAGATGGTGTAACTGTGTGATAATCTTAACAGAAATCTGGTCTTGGAGCTCATACACAGTAACATGTTAGCACTTCATTATGCATTATTGACTTTCATTCATATTTGCTAAAACAAACATTCCAGAACCATCTGCAACTGGATAAAGTGCTCATTTTGCATGTTAGGAAAACTATAAAAAATGACTGCATCAAATTAAGGCAACATCTGAGCTTCTGGGATTGCTTATCACGTTTAAAGTTGACAGTATGGGTCTCAGGAGGCGGCAGAGAGCTTATGGATAAACACAGCAGGTAGTAAAAGAACTTAAATGCCAAAAATCGCTTTACCATAGAAAAGAGATAGGTAACGATGAAACTAACGCAAAGACATAATGCTTAAGACCTTACTTCTTCAAAGCAATTTCCTTTTAAAATGTCCAGAATAATTACTTGAAAGAACTCACTGGCAGAGTGCCCTGCAAACTACTCAACGGCTAAAATCATTTTGAATGTCCCTCCGCGTGCATGTGTGTTCAGTCATGCCCGGCTCTCTTGTGACCTCATGGACTGTAGCCCACCAGGCGCCTCTGTCCATGGGATTATCCCAGCAAGAATACTGGAGCGGGTTGCCTTTCCCTCCTCCTCGGAATCTTCCCGACCCAGGTATGGAACCCAAATCTCCTGTGGCTCCTGCATTGGCAGGTGGATTTTTTTGGTTTTTTTGCCAATGAACCACCTGGAAAGCACCTGAGTGTCCCTCTGTACACTCACAATTTTGGGGTGAGTCCACATAGGGCAAAGCAGAGAGAATTCTAAATAAGCTTGCCTAGGCTAAATTTCCCTTTTACGCATCAGGGTTTATGTTTCTGATAGAGTTACAAGAGTTCATGCAATCCCTGAAGCAGGGTCTATGTCATATGAACTTTTTTGCTTTTAATTAACCAGCTCTTATGTATTCAAAAAGTCCATCCTTTACCCAGTCCTCTGTAGTGTGACATTGGTTGTAAACCAAGTATTCATCTGTGTCTGTTTCTACAAACTCTTATTTTTTGGTTGGTTGGTTTGTACATCCTTGCACCATTGTCACACTGTCTTTATTATTTTGAGTCTCTAAACATTGATATCTGGTTGAGAAAATTCTCTAAATTTGCTTTCCTTTCTTGAGAATGTTTAACATCTTTATTAAGATGTAATTTACATACTGTACAATGAAAAAAATCAAAGTGAATAATTTAACCCATTTAAATTATACAAATAAATGGTTTTTAGTAAAGTCACACAGACGTCCCACCATCACCATCCTCATTTCTTTAAATTAAAATTTTTTTTTTTTTACCATTTTAAGCTCTCTCTTTTTTTATTTGTTACAATTTGGCCACAAAGCGTATGGAAACTCGAGCTCCCCAACCAAGGATTGAACCTGCACCCCCTGTAATGAAGGTAAAATCTGAACCACCAGACCACCAGGGAAGTCTCCATCACCATCTTTATTTTAAGACATTTGCATCATCTCACCAAGACTCCCCATAGTCGTTAGATGTCACCTCCTTACCTTCACGTCTTCCCCCTAGTTCTAAGTGACAGCTAACCAATATAACCTCTATTTCTTTAGATTTATCCATTCTGGACTTTCATATGAATGTGATCATATAATGTGTGGCCTTTTGCGACTGGCTTCTTCAATTAGTATGCTTTCAAGGTTTATTCATGTTGTAGTATTTATTTATTTACTGACACATTTATTCATTTGTCAGTATATTCCCTTTTATAGCAAAATAACATTTTCTTGTATGAATATGGGGCTTCCCAGGTGGTGCTAGTGGTAAAGATTCTGCCTGCCAATGCAGGAGACATACCTATATACCATATTTTTTAATCCGTTCATTAGTTGAGTGTCATTTGGGCTGTTTCTTTCTTTTGGCTATTATAAACAACCCTGCTGTAAACAGCTGTGTACAAGCTTTTCTGTGAATACATGGTTCTATTTCTTTTGGGTCTATACCTAGGAGTGGAATATCTTGGTCTTACAATAGCTCTATGTTTAATCATTTGAGGAACTGCCAGATTGTTTCCATTTTCATTTTCCACCAGCAATGTTTGAAATTTCACATTTCTTTGCATTCTCACTAACACTTATCTTTTTTTTTTTTTTAAATTCTAGACATTCTACTTTGTTTGAAGTGGTATCTTGAGATTGGTTTTGATTTGCATTTCCCTAATAACTAATGATGTTAAACATGAATTATCACTAGAACATCAAAAGGAGCAAGTGTAAAAAGTACAGAGTGAGGCAAGTCAGAAAGAGAAAGACAAATATCGTATATTAATGCATATATGTGGAATCTAGAAAGATAGTGTCAGTGATCCTACGTGCAGGGAGCAAAGGAGACACAGACTAAAGAACACACTGTTGGACACAGTGGGGGAAGGAGAGGGTAGGATGGCCTTAGAGAATAGCTTTGAAACATACATTACTGTGTGTAAAATAGCCAGTGAGAGTGTGATGTATGATGCATGGAAAGCGAAGCCCAAGCTTTGTGACGACCTAGAGGGATAGGCTGGGGAGGTAAGTGGGACAGGGGTTCGGGAGGGAGGGGCCATGCATATACCCATGGCCAATTCATGTTGATGTATGGCAAAAACCATTGCAATATTGCAATTATCCTCCAATTAAAAACATACATTTTAAAAAAGAATTGAAGAAAGAAAACAATAAAGATTGTCAGATTGGATAAAAACAGCAGGTAGAATATGATCCTGATTTTGTAAATAATAATCATAACAAGTAATTTTTTTCAAAGCCAAAAAAGTATAGCCTTCTTTTTAACACTGAGAAATTTCCACTATACATTACATATGCTATTTCCTGTTTTAATCATTATGGTAGAGAAAATATTATAGTCTAGTTATATTATTAATGTATGTTAGTCTTCTTTCTCAACATTGCAATTTTTAAAACTTTTTCAAACATCTTAACAAATTCATTAATTAAAAAAACTGCTCTTTGTTCTTGTTCTAATTTATATAAAAACTAATAGTTTTAATAAATTCATGACATATATAATTTATTTGATCTCTATCAGTAGATTATTCCTGGAATTCCTCTAAGAGGGAAAAAAAAAGCAAAATCACTTCATTCATCAGGTATATATATTTTGGAGGAAAAAGGCTATAAAATATAGTGAAGTGAGTGAAGTCACTCAGTTGTGTCCGACTCTTTGCGACCCCATGGACTGTAGCCCACCAGGCTTCTCCATCCATGGGGTTTTCCAGGCAAGAATACTGGAGTGGGTTGCCATTTCCTTCTCCAGGAGATCTTCCCCACCCAGGGATCGAACCCAGGTCTCCTGCATTGAAGGCAGATGCTTCACACTCTGAGCCACCAGGGAAGTCCATAAAATATAAGTAAATGAAAAATTTAAGAAAGATAGTTGAAGAGCTGATACCATAGCAGAAGAAATCAGTAAATTATACAGATAAGTATTTAAGTAATTAAACTTCAGAGCATTCCCTTACTCTATCCAATTTCATTTATATTTTGATAAAGTTAACTCATAACGTGGGCTTCCCTGATAGCTCAGTTGGGAAAGAATTTGCCTGCAATGTAGGAGACTCTGGTTCGATTCTTAGGTTGGGGAGATCCACTGGAGAAGGGATAGGCTACCCACTCCGGTATTCTTTGGCTTTCCTTGTGGTTCAACTGGTAAAGAATCTGTCGCAAAGTGGGAGACCTGGGAGATCCCTGGGTTGGGAAGATCCCCTGGAGAAAGGAAAGGCTAAGGCTACCCGCTCCAGGATTCTGGCCTGGAGAATTCCATGAACTGTATAGTCCATGGGATCCCAAAGAGTCAGACACAACTGAGTGACTTTCATTTCACTTATAAAGAATGGGACTGCAACGCAGGAGACCTGAGTTCAGTCCCCAGATCAGGAAAATCCCCTGAATGAGGGACTGGCAACCCAATCCAGTATTCTTGCCTGAAGAATCCCATGGACAGAGGAGCCTGACAAGCTACAGTTCATCAAATCACAAAGAGTCAGACAGGACTGAGAAACTAACTTTCACTGTCACTTTTGAAGCTAACAGGAAAGGGCAATTTGTAGATTTTCAATGATAACAGCAATGAGCACTGGATTATAAAATATAGCAAACTAAATATGTGGACGTCTCATATCAGAATTAGGTTTAATAATACATTTTGCATTAGAAAATTGACAAATTAAGATAGATCTTTATAAATAAGAACTGTTAGGATGTGAAAGTCCTGGAAAATATTTTGTAGAGGAAGAGTTAAAGACATTAAGGTATATTAACCTAACAAATAGATAAATTCAAGTAACATGACAGGTCTTTTAAGTTTTTGATACTTTGGCCACTTGATGTGAAGAGTTGACTCATTAGAAAAGACCCTGATGCTGGGAAAGATTGAAGGCAGGAGGAGAAGGGAATGACAGAGGATGAGATGGTTGGATGGCATCACTGACCCAATGGACATGAGTCTCAGCAAACTCTAGGAGATGGTGAAGCACAGGGAAGCCTGGCATGCTGTAGTTCATGGGGTAGCAAAGAGTCAGATATGACTTAGTGACTGAACAACAGCAAGCCAATAGGAGACTGAGTTACTGATATGTTTCAGCAAAAGACAGATGCAGGGTTAACGTATAGAAAGTATAGGGCAATGGTTTTTCCATCATTAAGCAAAGGTTTCATAATCTTTCCGGAAGTTGCATAGCTGCCTCAAGGATCAGAAAGGAGACTGAACTCACCTCCTTGTATGATTCAGAGACCCTGATATAGCGTGATACCTCTGACCAGGGGACCTTTAACACTCTGTCCAACTTGTAGGCCCTACAATTGCATAACATGTCTTGTATCACCTTTTAGAACTTCTGAAGATACTACTGAAATTATTTGCTCTGATCTTTTCTCTTCTTAAACTAGAACAAAATGACTAAACTATTTCTATTAGTTTTGGCTGGTATCAGGCATGATCCCATGACCACCAGCCCCTCGAGTGCAACTGAACAATCTTTGTGATTTTGGGAGTTTGATGATGCTTCTGATGCAATTGCAGACGTGAACAAAATGTTCTATATTCTCAGTGTCACTGGAACTTAAAATAGTTGACATTTTCTAAAGCACTTAGCTGCCTGACGAGAACCCATAAAGAATCTCCCTGAGGTACCAACACTAGATAATCAGAGACTATGAACAAGGATCAGTGTATAAGTCAAACTGAATTGATCACTTTAGTGTGGTAGGTGCATTCCAATTTAAACCTGAACTTCCTTATAGAAATTGCCCATTTCTCAACAATATTCTTTATTATAGTTAGCAATATAGATGATTTTTGCCTGATTTGTCAGATAATTACATGTGTAACTTTATTTTTCTTCTCTTTTTTCGTGCTCTTTCTTTTCTTCTTCTTCTTTTGGTTAGCTGGTGATTGTTTTTTCTTAATCTTCATGAAGTTTCAGCCTGGGGTCAAGCATTATTTTTACTTTAGCAATAGGAATAAATAAATGCATAAATAAATATAGATATGTTTGCTTTTTAATAAAGACATAAGGAAATGACAGGGATATACAATGAAAATAAGATAGAAACAAGTACAAATCTGAAGTCAGCATAGGACTTGAGAAGACCAAATTTGATTTTTTTTTTTTTTCCTAAACAAGGACTAAGGGACTATTTAGATTTTAAATTTTACTAGGACGAGCATCTGGGATAGTTTTTATTCGCAAGGGATTGCTAGCAATATGTGAAAAGATCTTTCTATTGCATCGATTATTGAGAGGAATGAGCAAAATAATAAATCTATCTCAAAGCTTCTGAAACTCTTAGAAGCATGCCTGATAAATAGAAAAATGCTCAATGTTAGCTATAATGATTTTATTATTTTTATGTTAGAGTGGGCAATAAACATTTTGTTTGTCCACTTTGAGAACTCTGAGGTGAAAACCTTACCCACATTAATTGCTAGCTAGACCCTTTTTGTGTAGGTTCCTGGAACATGAAGTTAATTCTTGGCCTCTGAATGTAAATGCATCAGAGGAAATGCTATCGGTTTGCTGGGGCTGCCATAAAAAGTACCACAGACTGGGTGGCTTCAACAACAGAACTTAATTTTTTCACAGTTCTAGAAGCCAGAAGTCTGAGATCAAGGTGTCAGCAGCTGTAGCTTCTTCTGGGGCTCTTCTGGCCTGTGGATGGCACCTTTTCTGTGTATTTTCACATGATCTTCCCTCTGGTTGTGTCTGTGCCCTAATTTCCAGTCATAATGGATTAAGGCCTTCTCTTAATAATTTCATTTTCCATGAATTACCTCTTAAAAAATCCTATCTCCAAATATAGTCACATTCTGAAGTTCTGGAGGTTATGACTTCAGCATAAGAATTTTGAAGGGGACACAATTCAGCTCATGGTAGCTTCCCTGGTGGCTCAGTGGGTAAAGAGTCTGCCTGCAGTGTGGGAAAGCCATGTTCCATCCCTGGCTTGGGAAGATCCCCTGGAGAAGGGAATGGCAACCCACTCCAGTATTCTCACCTGGAGAATGCCATGTATAGAAGAGCCTGGTGGCCTACAGTCCTTGGGGTCACAAAGAGTCAGACATGACTGAGTGACTAATACTTTCACTTCAATTCAGCTCAAAACAGGCTCCAAGATGACAAGTACCCACAGATGAGTGTGCTATGACTGGAATAGAATGAACTGAGATGGTACAGCCACGATGTGGCCCAAGGAGCCCTATGGGGAAGTCAGTCAGTTTGACAGCAGGAGGCCAGACTCCACAGGGGACCCCAGGGAGCTCTGGGGACACACCCAATGCACTGTGTACAGTCGTCAATGGTAAAGGTCTTCACAAGGCCCACTTCAGCAAGAATAATCATCAAAGAACTGCATTCCAATATCTGGATGAGCCATGGATATTTACCCATTGTAGACTCATTAATGACAAATATAGGGACCCCGAAGCCTATAATATTTTCAAAGTGTGCACAGTTTACCAATTTTCTTAAGCTTTAAGGCAACAAATTTCAAAAAAAAAAAGGGTGAAATTCACAAATTTTGTTAACAAGTGAGGTGGAACACAAAACCCGACTTAAAGATTTACTTGTTTTATTAGGTACTTAGATAAAAGCTGATGAATTGGATTTAATATGTGGTCTCTTAATCAGATGTTCTACTGTTTTTCTTAAACACTATTAATTTTCTTAAAAATTCATATGGTTTGGGAAGTGTGTTGCTGAGGATTAAATATACTGGCAGCTTCCACTGTTGTACCTTATAACCAGGAGCGAGGTAACAGGTCTTCAGTTCATGGTGCCTTACGAAAGTAGCACACGAATCACTTGGGAAAGCAGAGCCTATGAAATCCCTCAGATATTCACAGTGTATTGTGCAGCTGTCTTTGTGAATCCCTCCCACTATTCCTACAGGAGGAACTGCCCGAACTTTGACTCTCTTCCAGATAGCTGTGGGTTCTGTTTACCTTTGTATTATGTGGAGCCGCACTGCAGTAGAAGTGCCACTTTTCATACTAAAAGAGAATGATTATATTTTGAGTCACACTGAAAAAAACCACGTGTTCACTGGATAACACTACACACTGATTTTTCCAAGAATAAGTCTTTATCATCAATGGATTGCCTAGCTGTTCCTTATGCTGTGTTAATTGGACAAATGCCAGAGGAATAGCATTTTTCAAATTATTTACATTGGTCCAACTTGCGTACGTATGTGTTTCTTAGAAAAACAATATTGCTTATCCTATTGTTTGGAATTCTCTGATATGGGAAGAAAACATCAAACTTTATTTCTGGCTAGGTATCTGTGATCAATTTTATGCTATGAGAGGAAAATTCCAAATGGCTTTGGCACCAAGGATAACATTGAACAACCTAACTTCTGATATTCTTTCCTTTAAACAGTCACATCTGGGTTTGTATACTTCTGGGATTATGACTGATTATCTGTTCTTGTGATAATAAGATAAATTCGATTTTACATAACTCTTTCAATAAGTATTTACTAAATAACATAGTTATTTTCCAAACTGTCCTAGCCAGTAACAGAAATATATAAAATAATTATAGTCTTTATATTCCTGACTTTTTTGAAGTTATACAAAATTTAATACAAGCTGAAATGTCTAAATTAGTGGGTAAATAATGAGAAAGATTGCTTTGACTGGAGTTTTCTAAAACACTTTGCAGAAAATGTTAAGACTTGAGATAAGTAAGGGCTTATAAATAAAGATTAAAAACACTGTCAAAGCCTTAGCAACTAGGATGCATATGAGTCATAGTCTTGTGGAGACAAGCTAGCTAGTCTAGAGTGCGGTCAGAAGTTGAAGTATAATGGAGAATGGTTTAGATAAATAAAATGGAATGAAAATAAACCATGAAGTTTGATGTTGAGTGTGGGACTACAGACCTTGATCTGATAGGTAATGGAATTGTTGATAAAGACAACATCGTAGCAAAAACAGGGCTTTCTGAAAATCAAATTGGTGATAATGTGCAAGACAATGTGACTTTCAGTTCAGTTCAGTTCAGTCACTCAGTTGTGTCCGACTCTTTGCGACCCCATGAATCACAGCACGCCAGGCCTCCCTGTCCATCACCAACTCCTGGAGTTTACTCAAACTCATGTCCGTCTAGTCGATGATGCCATCCAGCCATCTCATCCTCTGTCATCCCCTTCTCCTCCTGCTGTCAATCCCTCCCAGCATCAGGGTTTTTTTCAATGAGTCAACTCTTCGCAGGAGGTGGCCAAAGTACTGGAGTTTCAGCTTCAGTATCAGTCCTTCCAATGAACACCTAGGACTGATCTCCTTTAGGATGGACAGGTTGGATCTCCTTGCAGTCCAAGGGACTCTCAAGAGTCTTCTCCAACACCACAGTTCAAAAGCATCAATTTGTCGGTGCTCAGCTTTCTTCACAGTCCAACTCTCACATCCATACATGACCACTGGAAAAACCATAGCCTTGACCAGACAGACCTTTGTCGGCAAAGTAATGTCTCTGCTTTTTAATACACTGTCTAGGTTGGTCATAGCTTTTCTTCCAAGGAGGAAGTGTCTTTTAATTTCACGGCTGCAGTCACCATCTGCAGTGATTTTGGAGCCCAAGAAAACAGTCTATCACTGTTTCTGTTGTTTCCTCATCTATTTGCCATGAAGTGATGGAACCGGATGCCATGATCTTAGTTTTTTGAATGCTGAGTTTTAAGCCAGATTTTTCACTCTCCTCTTTCACTTTCATCAAGAGGCTCTTCAGTTCCTCTTCACTTTCTGACATTAGGGTGGTGTCATCTGTGTATCTGAGGTTATTGATAGCAAATCTCGTAGCAAATTTGATTCCAGCCAGTGCAATTATACTCCAGTTAAAAATAAATTTAAAAAAAAGTATAAGCCTTTTAAATTTGAAGTTATAAAGAAAGAAGAGGAAGAAAAGTCTCTTGAGACAAGGAGTTAAAACTACTGCTGTGTACTAGAGATATTTAGTTTAAACTCAGGAACAGAATCTTAACTGCAGTATGAAAGGGAATAAACAAGATGAGGAGTTAGTGGGCAGAGACAGCATCTTTGAAGCTTTGTGTAAAAGACATGGTGTCAATAACTAGAAGAGGCAGAGGATAAAGAATGGATTTTTCTTGTCAAATGAGGGGATTTCTCTAAGGGAAAAGATTTGTAAGGGAAAGATCCAAACGGAAGGATCTCTGAGAAATTTGAAGGAGTTAAACCACATGTGGAGGAATAAGATGTCTCTCTTCCCCTTGGCTGGAATTAACTGCTTTATCTGGATCTTTTAGTGCTTTTTCTTGCTCTTCCAAAGTCTTGCATGATTAGTTATTGCCTTTGAGGTTTGCATTCCCGAGCACCCCTCTGCACTGGCCCCTTGTCTGTCCCTGCAAAAGTTCTCTGGTCTCTCCATCCATGAGATATTTTATCTTATGTTTGCTATACTTCTCAGATACAGACTTTCAGTACTCCTCTTCAAAAACAAACTTTAAAATATTAATAGAATCTCCCCCCATTTATCATACTACATCTTCTTTCTTATTCACACCCTTTCTGCCCCATGTCTCCACTGACATAGCTCCTGTCAGGATTATTAATACCTCTTTGGGACTACCCTGGTGGTCCAGTGGCCAAGACTCTGCACTCCCACGTCAGGGGGCCCGGGTTTGATCCCTGGTCAGGGAACTAGACCCTACATGTCACAACTAAAGATCCTGCATGCCATGGTAAAGACCCAGTGCAGCCAAATAAATAAATATTTTAAAAAATATCCTTTTTATCAAATCAAACTTCTGACATCTTTCCCGCCTCATTAAAAAAAATGAAATATAGTTGATTTACAATGTTGTGCTAATGTCAGGTGTCTAGTTCAGTTCAGTTTAGTTGCTTAGTCCTGTCTGACTGCTTGGGACCCCATGGACTGCATCACACCAGGCTTCTCTGACCTTCACCATCTACCGGAGCTTATTCAAACTCATATCCGTTGAGTCAGTGATGCCATCCAGCCATCTCATCCTCTGCCGTCCCCTTCTCCTCCCACCTTCAATCTTTCTCAGCCTCAGGGTCTGTTCCAATGAGTCAGTTCTTCATATCAGGTGGCCAGAGTATTGGAGTTTTAGCTTCAGTATCAGTCCTTCCAATGAATATTCAGACTGATTTCCTTTAGGATGGATCTCCTTGCTGTCCAAGAGACTCTCAAGAGTCTTCTCCAACACCACATTTCAAAAGTATCAATTCTTCAGTGCTCAACTTTCTTAATAATCCAATTCTCACATCCATACCTGACTATGGGAAAAACATAGCTTTGACAAGACAGACATTTGTCAGCAAATAATGTCCCTGCTGTTTAATATGCTGTCTAGGTTGGTCATAGCTTTTCTTCCAAGGAGCAAGCATCTTTTAATTTCATGGCTGCACTCACCATCTGCAGTGATTTTAGAGCCCCCCAAAATAAAGTCTCTCACTGTTTGCAATGTCTCCCCACCTATTTGCCATGAAGTGATGTGACTGGATACCATAATCTTAGATTTTGAATGTTGAGTTTTAAGCCAACTTTTTCACTCTCCTCTTTCACTTTCATCAAGAGGCTGTTTAGTTCTTCTTTGCTTTCTGGCATAGGGGTGGGGTCATATGTATATCATATGCATATCTGAGGTTATTGATATTCCTCCTGGCAATATTGATTCCAGCTTGTGCTTCATACAGCCCGGCATTTCTCATGATGTACTCTGCATAGAAGTTAAATAAACAGGGTGCTTATATACAACCTTAACATACTCCTTTCCCAATTTGGAACCAGTCTGTTGCTCCATGTCCAGTTCTAACTGTTGCTTCTTGACCTGCATACCGATTTCTTAGGAGGCAGGTAAGGTGGTCTGGTATTCCCATCTCTTTAAAAATTTTCCACATTTTGTGGTGATCCACTCAGTTAAAGGCTTTGGTGTATTAAAAAAAGCAGAAGTAGATGCTTTTCTGTAACTCTCTTGCTTTTCTATGATCCAACAGATGTTGGCAATTTGATCTCTTCCTCTGCCTTTTCTAAATTCAGGTATACAGCAAAGTGATTTAGTTATATATACATAGAATACATTAATACATTCTTTTCAGATTATTTTCTATTACAAGTTATTGCAAGATAAGGAGTATAGTTACCCTCTTACAACATTCTCTCCCTTTGGCTTCTATGACACTGCACTCCTCGCATTCCTCTCATCTCTCCAGTTCCTTGGCTAGCTGTTTCTCCTCTCTCCAGTTCTTACAGGGTCTCCACCCCTGCCTCTCGCACCCATGGCCACAGCCGCCGTCCATAAGCAGGTGGATCCCAGTTCTGGATACTGGCCCAGCTCCCCGCCTGGACTTGCAGCCTGGATACTAGTTTTCACAGAACCCTCACACTCTGGTGTCTGTGACCAAAGCCAGTTCCTCCCCACATCTCCCGTCGTTCTCTTACTCAGTGCTCTGTGTCTTTTTCTCACTTATTATTTTTATTGGAGTCTAATTGCTCTACAGTGTGGTGTTAGTCTCCACTACTCACCAACGTGAATCCGCTGTGTTGTCGCTGTTGTTCAGTGGCCCAGTGTGTCCAACTCTTTTCCACCCCATGGACCGCAGCGTTCTAGGCTTCCCTGTCCTTCCCCATCTCTGGGAGCTTGCTCAAACGCATGTCCATTGAGTCAGTGATGCCATCCAACCATCTCGTCCTCCCCCTGCCCTCAATCTTTCCCAGCATCAGGGTCTTTTTCCAGTGAGTCAGCTCTTCACATCAGGTGGCCCAAGTATTGGAGCTTTGGCTTCAGCATCAATCCTTCCAATGAAAATTCAGGGTTGATTTTCCTTAGGATTGACTGATTTCATCTCTTGCAGTCAAAGGGACTCTCAAGAGTCTTCTCCAACATTTCAAAAGCATCAGTTCTCAGCACTCAGCCTTCTTAATGGTCTAGCTCTCACATCCATATGTGACTACTGGAAAAATCATAGCTTTGACTAGATGAACCTGGGGTATAGGTTATGTAACCAAAGTCATGTCTCCGCTTCTTAATATGCTGTGTAGGTTTGTCATAGCTTTCTTCCAAGGAGCAAGCATTTTTTAATTTCATGGCTGCAGTCACCATCTGCAGTGATTTTAGAGCCCAAGAAAATAAAGTCTCTCACTGTTTCCACTGTTTCCCCATCTATTTGCCATGAGGTGATGGGACTCTGCTCTTCACTTTTTGCATTCTGAGTTTTAAGCCAGCATTTTCACTCTCTTCTTTTACCATAATTATACATATATCCCTCCCTTCTGAGCCTCTCTGCCGACCTCCCCCACCTCACCCCTCTGGGTCATCACAGAGCACTGGGCCGAGCTTCCTCTGCTGCCCAGCGGCTTCCCACCAGCTATCTGTTTTACACATGGTGGTGTGTGTGTGGACTTCCCCGATGGCTCCGCAGAAAGAATCCACCTGCAGTGCAGGAGGCACAGGTTCGATCCCTGGGCTGGGAAGATCCCCTGGATGAGGGCATGGCAACCCACTCCAGTATTCTTGACTGGAGAGTCTCATGGACTGAAGAGCCTGGTGGGTTACAGTCCATAGTGGGTGCAGAGCTGGACACGGCTGAGTCAACTGAGCACAGCATACATATGTCAACGCTACTTTCTCATTTCATCCCACGCTCCCCTTTCCCCTCTGTCCACAGGCCATTCTCTATGTCTGTCTCTCTATTCCTGTTCTGCAAATACATTCACCTGTACCATTTTTCTAGATCCCATATATGCATTAATATATGATATCTGTGTTCAATTAATATAGACACTTTTCACCCAGTTAGTGGACTTGGTTGTGTTTCTTCCTCCCCTCTTTTCCCTGTCCTCGCCTATCCCATCCAGGAGCAACTTCTCTCAGGGTTATTTCCTGAGTATTAATGTTTCTCTCACTTCTACTGCCACCACACTTATTCCAGACACACTAGTTTTTGCAGAGATTCTTATGAAAAGCCCCATAACTGATGCCTTTGATGATAATATTGGTCCTCTTCCACCTCTTCTGTTTCACAAGGCAGCTCTAACACCTGGATCGAGTCATGCCATTTCCCTGAATAAAATGCTTTGACGGCTCCCTCCTGGGCTCTGTGTAGCATACAGGCTCCTTCATATGCCCCATACTAGCTTTTTAAAAATATTAAATAAGCTTTCCTTGTGGCTCAGTAGTAAAGAACTCTCCTGCCAATGCAGGAGATGCAGGAGATGCTGGTTCAATCCCAGGGTTGGGAAGATTCCCTGAAGAAGAAATGGCAACCCACTCCATAAATCTTGCCTGGAAAATCCCAAGGACAGAAGAGCCTGGTTGGCTATAATGCATGGAGTTGCAAAGAGTTGGACAGGGATTAGCAACTAAACAGCAACAAAGTATTAAATACCTGATTGCACTTCAGTTCAGTTCAGTAGCTCAGTTGTGTCCGCCTCTTTGTGACCTCATGGACTGCAGCACACCAGGCCTCCCTGTCCATCACCAACTTCCAGAGTTTACTCAAACTCATGTCCATTGAGTGGGTGATGCCCTCATCCTCTGTTGTCCCCTTCTCTTCCTGCCGTCAATCTTTCCCAGCATCAGGGTCTTTTCAAATGAGTCAGCTCTTTGCATCAGGTGGCCAAAGTATTGGAGTTTCAGCTTTAGCATCAGTCCTTCCAACGAATACCCAGGACTGATTTCCTTTAGGTTGGACTGGTTGGAATCTCCAAGGAACTCTCAAGAGTCTTTTCCAACACCACAGTTCAAAAGCATCAATGCTTCTGTGCTCAGCTTTCTTTATAGTCCAACTCTTACATCCATACACAACTACTGACTAGATGGACCTTTGTTGGCAAAGTAATGTCTCTGCTTTTTAATATGTTATCCAGGTCATAAATTTAATATGCTATCTATGGTCATAAAGTGTCTTTTAATTTCATTGCTGCAGTCACCATCTGCAGTGGTTTTGGAGCCCCCCCAAATAAAGTCTGACACTGCTTCCACTGTTTCCCCATCTATTTGCCATGAAGTGATGGGACCAGATGCCATGGTCCTAGTTTTCTGAATGTTGAGCCTTAAGCCGGCTTTTTCACTCTCCTCTTTCAGTTTCATCAAGAGGCTCTTTAGTTCTTATTTGCTTTCTGCCATAGGGGTGGGGTCATATGCATATCTGAGGTTATTGATATTCCTCCCAGCAATCTTGATTCCAGCTTCTGCTTCATCCAGCCAGCGTTTCTCAGGATGTACTCTGCATATAAGTTAAATAAGCAGGGTGACAATATACAGCCTTGACGTACTCCTTTCCCGATTTGGAACCAGTCTGTTGTTCCATATCCAGTTCTAACCCTTGCTTCCTGACTTGCATACAGATTTCTTAGGAGGCAGGTCAGGTGGTCTGGTATTCCCATGTCTTGAAGAATTCTCCACAGTTTGTTGTGATCCACACAGTCAAAGGCTTTGGCATAGTCAATAACGCAGAAATAGATGCTTTTGTGGAACCCTCTTGCTTTTTCGATGATCCAGCAGATGTTGCCAATTTGATCTCTGGTTCCTCTGCCTTTTCTAAAATCAGTTTGAGCATCTGGAAGTTCAGGGTTCACATCCTGTTGAAAATACCTGAGTACCAGATATTATCTCACTTAACCCTTAGGCTAGTAGTGTGAACAATTAAACCAGATTGGTGTTAATCCAGGGCCTCCTTACAGTTAGTTTAGTTAATTTCATGCCCTTCATGGTGGATCCCTGCTGATTTCTTCAGAAGCATTTCTTGCCATTCTCTGTATGTGCCCTGTCTTGTGAGCATGCTCTTTGTTATGCCTGGATATCATTCTCCATTCCTTCTCATCCCATTGTCTTGGTTAATTCTCACTGACATTTCAGATCTTAATTTAGATGTTTCTTATTCCAAGGAGGTATCACTGATCACACAACTAATTCCATCTTGGGTGACAATTCTGTATGCTTCCATACCAAACTCATGGCATTGGTAACACTTAATTGTCATCTTCTGTCTATTCCAAAATAAGATAAGTTCTCTGAGGGCATTATTTGTATTGTTCACCACTGTATCTGTGAAAACAGAGACCAGCACACAATGAATGTTTGGTGACTTCTCTCTGAGTCTTTGAAGGAATGAATGGCTTAGATGCAGATTTATGTAGATATAAAGATTAGTGAAACAGTTCAGGTCAGAATGCTCTTCATGAAAATATGAGATAAGAACATCTACACAGAATGAAAGTTCAATCACAGGAAAATATAAACAGATGGGAGGAAAAATAAAGATGTGCAGTAGTCTTAAACATCATCAAGAAGGAATAGGATTGCTGAGAATAGTAAGGGAAATCACATTAAAATTGGATAGTAAAGACCAAACAACAATTTCAACTATCTCTATAAGTGCTTGTGCTAAAAAATAAAACAAAATCAAATAAAGCTTAGAAGTTGAATGGTAGAAGCCTAAGCTTGAAAATTGATCGTATGTTTTGGGTGATTTGTGTGTATGTGTGTTTGTGTGTATATTTGTGTGTGGGGGGAGGTGTGTGTTGGTGCTTGTGTGATGGAGTCTAGGATGAAGATGAAGGTTGTTGTGAAATCAGAACTTATATAACCAAAACTAGAGCAATGTGGGTCATTTATGTAAAATGGGTGTTTGGAGTGAAGAGTTTGGTGAAGGCACAGAAGGTGGAATGGAAGAATCTGAGAGAAGATGAGCAAAGCATCAGTAGAAGAAATTATTAAATTCAGGGACTTCCCTGATGGTCCAGTGGCTAAGACTTTGCACTTCAATTTAGGGGGCCCAGGCTACATCCCAGGTCGGGGAACTAGACCCCACATGTCATAACAAACGTTCTCATGGAACAATTAAAAGATCCTGCATGACCCAACTAAGACCAGTACAGCCAAATAAATCCATATTTTAAAATAATAGCAATTTTTAAAGTTACTAAATTCAGTATTGACAAGTTAATGTCATTACCTATAATGATAGGAATCTGTTATTCACAAATACATGCATTTATCAAAATCAAAACTGATCCCGTGATATGGTAACAAAAACTAAAACACTGTCATCACTATGACGGTGGAATTTTTTTGAAGGAAAAACTATAAAGGCTGAGGAGTCCCTTTATATGTTCTTTTTCTTTTTTTATTTCAGTTGGTATAGAAAAAGTAACACTGGGGAACTTGCTTTCCCCATGGCAACTAATTATCCAACTAATGCACTTATTTGTGGATGGATCTATCAATCTCTAAGTACTTATTGATCCCCCATTGTGTGCCCAACATGATGCTAAGTGCTGGGGGTAAACAAGAAAAATATAAAGCATGATCTCGACCCTGTCAGTCGGCAGTGTGTCTGACATTACTTCATCTATCTTGATTTCAGCATCATTTCACTCTTTTGTTTTAGTAGTGATGTTAGTGACAGAATACCTTTCATTGATAATGCCTTGCTATTTAGTTGTTTTTCTAGAATGCTTGATGATCCTTAAGGCTGCTCTAGACCTTATTTTATTTTTTTTTCTCTTATTTGTTAACATTGCATTTTTCTGTGGCCAAACCCTGATGGTGAACATATGTTCTTATCTCCATGTGTGCTGTGCTTAGTCGCTCAGTCATGTCCGGCTCTTTGCAACCCCATGGACTGTAGCCTGTCAGGCTCCTCTGTCCATGGGGATTCGCCAGGCAAGAATACTGGAGTGGGTTGCCATGCCCTCCTCCAGGAGATCTCCCCACCCAGGGATCAAATCCAGGTCTCCCACATTGCAGGCATATTCTTTATCATCTGAGACACCAGGGAAGCCCTCTTATCTTCATAAGCACATTATTTGTTGTTGCTTTTAGGTAACCAACTCTTTAATCATTTTTAAAAAGAAAATAAGATGCTAATTTGGTATATTTTGTAGGTGATAGCAATATTTTTGGGAATTCTCAGTATCCCTCATGCAATTCTATAAAACATGCTGCTTCTGACAAGATTTTTTTTAAAGAAAAATGTTATATGTCTTGTTTATTAAATTTACATTTTGATCCATTCTAGTAGTTCTTGTTTGGTCTTCCCAGGTGGCTGAGTGGTAAAGAATTTGCCTGCCATTGCAGGAGACACAGGAGGCATGGGTTTGATTCCTGGGTTGGGAAGATCCTTTGGAGGAGGAAGTGGCTACCCACTCCAGTATTCTTGCCTGGAAAGTCCCATGGACAGAGGAGCCTGGTGGGCTATAGTCTATGGGGTCACAAAAGAGTCATCTTCATGGACAGAGGAGCCTGGTGGGCTATAGTCTATGGGGTCACAAAAGAGTCATCTTCATGACTGAGCATGAAGATGACAACCACTCTTATTTATTTAATATTTCAAGTAATAAAATCTTTTTAGTCTTCTTAACTAAGGAGTTCTTTTTTTCCTTCTGAAAATTCTACAAATAAATTATCACTATTTACTGTGAATTACTCCTTAAATAACGATTTACTTTCTCTTCCTCCTTAAACACAGATGTTATGCTCAGAGATTAAGAAATACTTTCCTTCATATCTTAGCTGAATTTTTCTACTTTTAATGTAACAAAGCTTTAAATTAAATAAATTGCAATGACTTTTAATGGAATTTGTAATTTAAAAATTTG
This sequence comes from Cervus elaphus, assembly GCF_910594005.1. Taxonomy (NCBI): domain Eukaryota; kingdom Metazoa; phylum Chordata; class Mammalia; order Artiodactyla; family Cervidae; genus Cervus; species Cervus elaphus. The sequence goes on along the minus strand of NC_057845.1, from coordinate 7,786,154 downwards.
TAGCCTCAGGGTTGTGACAGTGACTCAGGGCCTTTACTTATGAATTGAGATTTTTATCTTAATCCAGCCTAAGAAGTACAACTTCTTTAACCACTCCTGAAGTTTACATGAAAATACTTCATTTGCATCACAGGCAGATCAATGCCACAAAACCCAGAAGGGAAGTGACAGATACATTTGCTGTAATACACTGTTAGTGAATCATCTGACCAGTGGTGTGGCTAATCCATGAAAGAATGAAAATAAAACCTATTGTTTCTGTGATAGCTTGACTTAAAATCTAAGAGATAATATATTGCCTATGTTTTCTCATTCTCAATGTATTACCTGTGTGAATGCCTATTTTGGATTTCTCTAGATAGTTCTAGGAATCTTTTGAAACACTAGGATGAATTGCCTAAAGAGCCAAAATCTCTGTCTGGGAGATATTTACAAATTCACCTTATGTAGAAAGGGCTGTGGGAAACTTGATCAGTGTTAGTGGTCTCTGAAAAGTTGTCTGGGAATATGCTTCTATTTGTCTAGTATTTATTTAGCATTTGGAAGAATTATGACAGTAAGAATTCCTAGGTTCTAAGCTTACATCTTCTCTTTCCTTGAGTATTCTGTTTTCAAGCTTAGATAAAAAGGCTGATTCTTATAGCCATTAGTGAACAGCATAATAGAAAAATTATTGCTGATTCCACTTGAAATTTTGCAACATGCAAATTGATCACCACAGTAGCATTCAAAATGACAACATTCACTGGCTTATTCTCTGCAAGACCTGCCTAAATGGGGCTTCCTTTTACAAGCTGAAGCTATGTGATCCTATACTTTAAAGAATTTCTACCAGTCCTTTATGAGGCAGGGAATTTATGCTGAATATTTAATAGAAATATCACATGAAATTCCAGTTAAGAATGTAAACATAGAAATATTACAATGGGTACACTTATGAAGTCTGGGAGATGCAAATATTTTTATTTCATTCAATAGCACATATATGCTATAGTTGCTCGGTGTCTTTTCAACACTTTATTCTTCTTTGCTTAGTGATGAGGCAGTATATATTTAGCATTGCACAGCCCACAAAATTAAAATGCTGAACAAGCTTTGTAGATTTATATGCTCTGCCCCACAGAACAGCCTAACAAATTAGAGATTATAAATCAATTTAGTTATCCCAAGTTGGAGACTTTTTAAAAAAGCATTTATTTATTTAATAGATTTTTCTCTGTACATTTGAATCCTTTGCTTTTAATTTATGAAGGTTTTTGGTTGCTATTGTTTTTCAGGAAATGTATGGTGTTATTAACAGAAAGTAAATGTTTATTTGGATCCAATTTTTTTCTTTTTTCCCTCTTAGGACACTGGAAATTCCGTATAAGTGTTTGTTTTTAATGAATAAACATTGCTTCTCAACCTGTCAATCAAACAATCTTCCAACAGAAGAAAAATGCTAATTTAACCATCATCTTTGACATATGAAAATTTTGTACAACTTTACTTTCCAATGACACAAACACCAGAAATTAAGGATCTGCGTCTAAAATGTGGCTTTAGAAATCTTAAAATAGTTATATATGATACAAATGTATGGAAGAGTTTCTGACTGTCAGTGGGTACAAGATTTTGTTTTCAGTTTAATATTTTTTTCTGCTAAGTACTATATCAGAATTTTTGCATCTCATAGGGTATTTGAGGTACTCAAGTATAGTCTGTTAGACATATTTGCGGTGCTACCTAAATCTTTATAAAAGGTAGGTCACTTCACTTCTCATTTTCAGAAACAAATCCTGAATACCAACCGCATGAATGAACTTCCTAATTAGGGTTTGTGGTTCTGTGGATGTGGAGCAAACCACCCCGTATCACCATAGCCACTTCCAGGCTTATGCAAGGATGTCAGATAATTGTCTTCTGCTTTGCTGTGGGTGTTAAACTCTTAGAGTAGAATTTTTCAAATTATTAGTGTTTACAAAATCAGCTTATCAGGACACAATTAGATTTAAAATTAAGAGGTAGACTAGAATATACATAGCAAGTAGGAGTAATAGTGTGTTTTTCGAAACTTTTAGTTACACTGTATGTTTTTGTGGGTTCTAGTTACAGAGTTATGTATATATAATATCATCTGTATATAAATGTGTAATATACATACATATATACACATTATATATTGCATATATAACTCATCATTATGCTATACATACAATATGGATAGATATGTATATGTATCTTTCCTTTTAACTGTGGATAAAAGTAAAAATTAGTTTGAAAGCAATTATTTAAAGGTGTCTTTTTTAATATCAATATCTAACTGAATCAGTTGCGCACTTTATTAGTTGAGCTAAATTAAGTGAACTCTCTTTTTTTTTTTTAACCATCAACTATAGCACCAATTAATGGGTGGATCCTTTCACATTTTTATCTCTTATCAGTACTGATAATTTTTTGAGAGGATACTTAATAATTGAGCCCCTGTTACAAATTAAGAAAATAAAAATAGAAACATGACTAGAACTTAGGATGCTGCAAAATATACACTGATGTCAGTATTTTCCACACTTGAGTTTCCAGATTTTTAAAAGATGCTATTTCTTTTTGTTTATTCTGCAACATGTGCTTTTAATTATGATAGATCTATTTAAATATGACACATGTCTCAGAGACCTAAGATGTATCAGTTACAGTTGTAATTTGCATTCATTTCTGGATGATCTGACAGCTTCAGATAGTTACAGATCTTGAGTCACTGGAATTTACAGTAAGACTAGATGTTTAACTAGAAAATAAATTAATTCTGTATATTTATATTTTTAATGTATTACATGAGTTATTCAATACAGTTTTACCTGGAGATGCACCTATCTTAATTGCCTTTTAAAATAGTAATCACATTTCTTTTGCTCTCTGGCACTAGAATATAGTTTTTATGACAATTTCTTTTTTTAATCCAAAAGCCTTGTAGAGCCAACATATTTTCTTAGATTCTTTTATTTTGTTTTCTTTTGAATTTTTTATTTTGTATTGGGGCATAGCCAATTAACAATGCTGTGATAGTTTCAGGTGAACAGAGAAGGAACTCAGCATATATACATTTATGTAAAAGATGTTATTTCTCATAACTGAGCGCTATGGTTGGTGGGCTTTGGAGAATTGGGATAAATCCATCTGGTTTTCTTTACTACAGCAATTCTTTGGGATTTTAATATGTTAATGAATACTTCCAATCACCAAATATTGAATTATGAATATAACATGAATTTCCCAAACTTATTTAATCACAAAATTATTTTAAAATATTACTTCTTTGGAATATTGTTTATTGGGACACATTTTAGGAAATGCTTAACTGAATCATGTCAATTGATGTTAAGCTATAAGAGACAAGGCCTTATAAAGTAAGTTTGGAAGATCTTATGATGTACAACAGTGTTTCCTAGAAATTATACTAAATTCTAATTTTTTTCTTAACAAAGATTTTTAAATGGGAGCATTTGGTATTAATTAAGGCTGCTCAAGATTCAACTTAATGTACCTCTTGTGGTCTACTTTCTTAGGGAATTCATTTTAGTAAATTTAGAAGCAGTAAGCAGCTCTGTGTTTATTTGTTTTTCTTACAATCAATAATGTTAATTATGCATTGCTATTTGTATTTTATGGGTCTCTCATGTGGCGCTAGTGGTAAAGGATCCATCTGCCAATACAGGAGACATAAGAGACATGGGTCTGATCCCTGGGTCTGGAAAATCCCCTGGAGAAAGAAATGGCAACCACTCCTGTGTTCTCGCCTGGAGAATCCCACGACCAGAGGAGCCTGGTGGGCTACAGTCCACAGGGTCACAGTCAGACACGACTGAAATGACTTGGTACACGTGCATTTGTATTTTAAAAATAATGTATATGGAACTACATACATGTTGTCTTCTCTGGTCTGTGTTCCGATATGCTTCACACAAGGCTTCTATGTGAGCTAACTTGATCTTAGTTCTGTTTGTATATAAGATTTCCAGAGCTGTCTATATCCTTGGAGATACTTAGTGACTCAGCCATCTGTTTTCCGGAGAGATTCTTTTCCTGATAAACCTCTCTCCCTAGTCACTTGCCATGAATGCAGGAGAACTGGTAAGGGAATGTGGGTCACATAGAGCAGACTCATTAGACTTTTCCCCATAAATGAGCCCTTTTTTTGGACAAAGTTCACGAGGACCCCCTACACTTGTCTTGGAGTGAATTCACTGCTTTGCAGGCCTGCTTATCACCTGGCAAAGTGGACACACCCTCTAGACATGCCTGAGTATGCCTGCTCACTAGGAAAAATAGAGTTCATTACTAAGGTAGCTCTTACTTCTACTCTTTCTGTCTATAGTGATGTTGATACACATGCTTTGGATAACTGTCATATTAGAGCCTAACAAGATATCTTTAAGGCACGGTGTTCATTCTTATTTTTAAAATGAGCTGAATAAGCCACACAGGGGTTAAATCATTTCCCCAAATTCAGTTCAGTTCAGTCACTCAGTTGCGTCTGACTCTATGCGACCCCATAGATTGCAACACGCCAGGCCTCCCCATCCATCACCAACTCCCGGAGTTTACTCAAACTCATGCCCATTGAGTCGGTGATGCCATCCAGCCATCTCATCCTCTGTCGTCCCCTTTTCCTCCCGCCTTCAATCTTTCCCAGCATCAGGGTCTTTTCAAATGAGGCAGTTCTTCACATCAAGTGGCCAAAGTATTGGGGTTTCAGCTTCAACATCTGTCCTTTGAATGAATATTCAGGACAGATGGCCCTGAGGGTAGATGTAACTAATTGACGGTCAGAATTAATAATCAATGCCTCATTTTGCGGATATCCTAACCCCACCAAGAAGGCTTATTTGGCTTCTCTTAAGAACAGAGTTTTATTATAACATTTACAAAAGTCTATTTGGCAAGGTCACAGGATTGCTTCTCTACAGGTCTACTTTATTAACCAGAAAATAAAACAGAAGACAAAAATTTGGCTAAACACTGTTCGTTGTAGGCCTGCCAAAGGAGCAGAGTGGCCGCTGGAGAGGAAGGCAAGGTTGGACACCTAAAGTCTACCTGACCAATAATTCACATTGGGAGTGTGAGCAAAGGTGGAGGAAGTGAAACGCAGATCTGAAGAAGGAAATAGGAAGGGCTTGGCATTTGGGGAGGGATTATGTTACATGAGTCACTGAGTAAAACCCAGGAAGGGAGAGGTTAGTTAAAGAGAAGGGAAATGAATCAGTTCCATGTTGCAGAGACAAGAATTAGAGGATAAAGTTGGAAAATCAGAAGAAGAAGCCGTAGATTAAATTCAGGTAAACTTTTGATAAGGCCTTGAATTTATTTTTCTGGAAACGTGGAGTTCAATTACATTTACAAAAATGTCAAATTAACCAAACAAATCATTCTGCTGTTGTCAGTGTCTTGCATGCAATGCATTTACTTGGCATATATTTTGAGGTCACTTACTGAGATAGGTGCTAGACCAAACACAGAAAAAAGTAAAGATTTTCCTTTAGACTGTTTAAAGTCGAAAGAAACAAGAATCTATGTATAAGTAAATACCCTCACCTCATAACTCTGGAACAAGAAAGGATGCATTTGTCATTGATCATAAATGTTTGATTCCCAAAAAGAATCAACAATGCAGAAATATTCTGACAGGTTCTGGCTTATGAGTAACAAAATTTTTTGAAAAGGAAGTCTAGATAACAACTCAATCTGGCTGGATTAATCAATCCAGGAAGACTTGTAGGTGTGGGAGGAATTTTTTCTTGATCTTCAAATGAAAATTATGTTTCCGGACAGTGAATAATAGTGTTTAAATATAGACACACTGGCTGGAAGTAACAGAAGGGAAGGAGATATACCATAAAAATACTAATCATAGGAAACCTGAAGTGGCTATATTAACATCTAGCAAAGTGATCTTAAAGACAGTACCAGAAACAGAGTCATTCATAGTGATAAAACTGTCCACTCATCAAGAAGACATAAAAGTCCATAATATATAGGCACATATGAGCAGAGTTTAAGAATAAATGAAGCAAAATCTGGCAAATATATTACAAATAAAACCACAAATAAAGTTAGAGATTTTAGCATTCTCCTTTCAGTCATTGATAGAACAAATTTACTATAAAAACAGTATGGGTATAGCAGATTTGGGCAACATCATCAAATTTATTTAAATTTTCTTTTATATAACAGAATATCCACGTGAAAAATGTTCCGTCTTCTCAAGAGAGCAAGAAAACATTCCCCAGTATAGCGCATGTGCCGGGTCATTAAGTGCTCAGACGCTCAGTCACCTGAATCTTTGCAGCTCCATGGACTGTAGTTCGCCAGGTTCCTTTGCCCGAGGGAATTTTCCAGCAGCGTGGTAAAATTTCCTCACTCACTGTCTTTCTTGCTCAGAGACCTTGTGGATGTCTCAGGCAGCAAGACATCTTTCCTTTTTCTCAACTGCCAACTGATCCACGTGGATCAACATGAGAGGGGATGAGCATGTAGCCCTTAAGAATCCCACCTTAGCTTCCACACTCTCAATTTCAGCTCTTCTCCATCTCATCTTGAACTGGATGTCCTTTCTTTGCAAAGTGGTGTTTCTTTCACCATGATGCATTCCTTCCTATATGTCTACCCTCTCCTCAAGACATAATTTAAAATTTCACTTAGTTTACTATATAAAATCTTTCCAATCCACTTTTACCTGCACTGAACTTTGTAAGCACAGACTACATATTATTATTTAACTCTTTTTTTAAAAGCTCTTTAATGCATTTATATCTTGTATCCCCCATTGTATTAAAATCTCTGTGAGAGCAAGTGTCACACTTTATACTTCTTTGGAAATATTGCCTAACTAATTTCTCAATAACTTCTTGCCAAGTAGGTATAATGCGTGAAAGTGGAATGGTACTTTTCTTTGTTTCATAGCTTTTACTTTCTTGTACGGACATATCTTAAAGATGTTTCACACGTGCCTCTATATTTTACAAAGACAAATGTTCTAGCAAAAAATGAATTGCTATTTCAGGTGAATTTTGCTCTACTGTAAATATTCAAGAAACAAAGTTGAGCAGGGAATTGGAAGAAGGGAGGCAAGATTTTGAAGTGATGTTTCAAATTTACTTTCAAAATAGGCATCACAATGGTTTAAATGAAACAGTCCTTGATATGGATTCTAACACACAAACTTTAGGATTATGATAATTCTAGATGGTCATTGCCTAAGGGAAAAAACAATTAAATGATTATGAGTTAGGAGCTGTGAGTTTTTACATTGTTAGTTAATAAGGAATTGTGAGAATTGTATCATTGCATTGATTTGAGATTTCAATTCTTCACATTTAAAATGAGTAGTTACACTAAATGTCATGGAAGATACCTTCTAGGTTTAACCTTTTTCTATCTTGTGTAGTTTACATTAGAGCCTCACTGCTTGAAGCACTGTCATGAAACAATAGCAGTGATGTCACTTGGGAGCTTGTTGGAAATACAGAATCTCACTTCAGAGTTTAGCCCGGAACATGTATTCATGTTAAAGTTAAAATAGCACCATTCTAGAGTGGGCTTCCATGGTGGCTCATTTGGTAAAGAATCTGTCTGCACTGCAATGCAGGAGACCCTCGTTTGATCCCTGGGTCAGGAAGATCCCCTGGAGAAGGAAATGGCAACCCATTCCAGTATTCTTGCCTGAGAAATTCCAGGGACAGAGAAGCCTGGCAGGCTACCATCCATGGGGTCACAAGAATCGGACAAGATTTAGTGACTAAATCATCACCAGAGTGTGTATGTTAAATTATACCCTAAGTATGTTGCATATTTTTATTTAAAGTTTAAAAAACTAGTCATAAACAAGAACAACCTGTTATTTTTTCCCCTCTGAAAGCTGTATGTTAGAACAGGTGAATATTTGTTGTGCATACAATCATCCTCTTGAATTTTCATTGTATACATAAGAAAGCATGGTCTTCCACTCTTCCAAGCTTCCATCTTCACTTGCTTGTTTCTGTTCTGTGAATGTGAGGGGAGTTTGCTCTTGAGAGGACAAAAGCAATACATACTTTCGGAATGATAATATTTTATGTATTGGTCTCAGGGCTGTAGTCTCTATGTTCCCTGTACATCCTAACTGGATAATAGACTAAATTATATTGGCATGTCTTTCTGAAATGAGTAAAATATTTGATTTAATTAGTTTTTCCTGTTTCATTGTTTGACATTAGCTATAATTAATGTGTAAAACTGGTTGCTACCATTCTGAGTTTCTTAATAAACAACAGCCTTGGAATTCATCCTTTTTTCTTTTCCTCTAAGACAGGAAGCTTTGTTAGTTACTTACCATTGTTGGTGATTTTCATCATGTTATGTTAATTCTCTCCCTGTATGACATTTTCTGTTCAATCAATTTCTTATACAATGTATTCAGTTCAGTCACTCAGTCGTGCCCAACTCTTTGCGACCCCATGAATCGCAGCACGCCAGGCCTCCCTGTTCATCACCAACTTCTGGAGTTTACTCAAACTCATGCCCATTGAGTCAGTGATGCCATCCAACCATCTCATCCTCTGTCGTCCCCTCCTCCTCCTGCCCCCAATCCCTCCCAGCATCAGGGTCTTTTCCAATGAATCAACTCTTCGCATGAGGTGGCCGAAGTATTAGAGTTTCAGCTTCAGCATCAGTCCTTCCAATGAACACCCAGGACTGATCTCCTTTAGGATGGACTGGTTGGATCTCCTTGCAGTCCAAGGGACTCTCAAGAGTCTTCTCCAACACCACAGTTCAAAAGCATCAATTCTTCTGTGCTCAGCTTTCTTTATAGTCCAGCTCTCACATCCATACATGACCACTGGAAATGACATTAAAAAAATAAATCATTCAATTAAACATTTATTCATTTCATTGTTCAAATGGATTTCCTTTCATGAATTGCTTATTTCATAGATCAACTAAAACAATAGACTGATTGATGGAATGTTTTGACATTACATTGATGTAAGCTTTGTAGTTAATTTCTCTCTCCTTCAATACTCTTACAAGCTAAACTGAGAAAAGTGTGCTTCAATCTGTCTGTATTCCCATATTAAACAATCTTCCTGTTTGTTAAGTTGTTGACATTTTTATTACTCTTTAATTTACACCACTTTGTTCTTATATATTTAACACTACTACTAAGATCTTCCTTTTCAACAAATCCCTCTTCCATCAATTCAAATGCAAATAAATTAGTTACAAGGCATAGTATACTGTGATAGAAAGCTATAACCACCTGAGTTTAGAAAGCAGGATTTATAAAGCTACTCAACAGTATGCCTTCTCATGAGAAGATCTCTAAGCAGGTCAGTGGACCACTGACCTTAATTAATCCATGTATGTAACACATCTCTCATTTTGGAATGTTTCTCTCTCTCTTTTCCCCCTGATCAGTTTTGTTCAGTTCAGTTGCTCAGCCGTGTCGACTCTTTGTGACCCCATAGACTGCAGCATGCCAGGCTTCCCTGTCCATCACCAACTCCTGAAGCTTGCTTTCTCCTTGATACCTAGAAAGAAACTTGCAGTTTTTCCATTCCATCACACACAGCAAGCCAAAGACTCATTTTTGCTACCTAGCCCAAGTCCACCATTATACAAATTAAATTGCTATCCCTCAATCATTATGTATTATCTCCATTTGGACTTTAGAGATAAAATCTCACTGATGAGAAGGACCCAAGCACAGTCTCTGAGTGATTATCCATTTCTGTATTCACAGGAAATAACTACAATGAGTGGATCTTGTCTCCATTTTATAAACCATCTTACAAATAGACATTGATATAAATCTATTCTGATTTATTAACAAAAATAAAAATTTTAGTGTCCAAACTTACTTAACAGGGGACTTCCCTGGTGGCTCAGATGGTAAAGAATCTGCCTGCAATGCAAGAAACCCAGGTTCAATCCCTGGGTTGGGAAGATTCCCTAGAGAAGGAAATGACAACACTCCACTATTCTGGCCTGGAGATTTCCATGGACAGAAGAGCCTGGTGAGTTACAGTCCATGGAATCGCAGAGTCTGACACAACTGAGTAACTAACATTTTTACCTTAATAGGGATTCAGGGATAGAAATCTCATGATTTGGGTTAATAGCATCATCTTTTTCCTTTGTTAAAAGTTAAAAAGCATAACATTAATTACAAAGATCAGAGTTTCAAATCCCAAAAACAATCTGCTGCTAAGCTGAGTAGCATTTGGAAATTGGCAAGTGAGATGATTCTATCAACAATTGTCTTCAGTTGGGCCCATTTGTATGTCTCCTATTCTTATCCTAATTTAGATTTGTATTGTCAGCTAGCTACAGATTATCCCATTGCAAACTTGTCACATATTCCAAGGTGGCTCCACTCAAATACAAAATAACCATTACTAATATCAAATAGTGGCCTATATAACTTCTAGAAATAGTCATCTTATGCTTTAAATACTGTATTTGAGGTATACAGATATGTCCTAAGATAGTATTGGGAAGATACTGTTTTTCTGATATTTTGAAAGTATATGCAAATTTTTAAAATATCCTAATAAAGTATTGAGCTATTTTTTAAAGGAAAGTAAAGATGTAGAGGAAGACTGAAAAGTGTAGGACTTTTTTTTTTTTTTCTACATTTTTTACCATATGGGCATTTTAGTGAAATAATTCTTGATCAAAACACTGATGTTAAAATACAAGATTTCATTCTCATTTTTCTTAGAAATCAAAGATTTAGTGTTGAATGGAAAATATATTGCACAATATAACAAGTAAACACACTGCAGAGTGGTTTCTGCTGTCGGAATGCGTAATCTTGATGTTCCCGTTAATGACTCTCCCTGTCCACACCTCCTCAAATACCACACAGTTTCTCCATTTCAGTAGCATTCACTCAGTTACATATTCTTGCTGTCTGTGTAGTCATTCCTCACATATCACCATCACTTGAACTGCTTTCATTTCATATCTTGTACTACAAATTCTTTCATACCAATGTCTCATTTTTAGTTCATTCTCTTTCCTCTCTTGAACCAGATCTTCATTTTCATTATGATTTCCAATTCTTTTATAAATATATTTTCTTTCCATCTCATAAGTCCCGCCTGGTTTTACTTCTTTATATCCTTAATTTCACAATCATTACAACAGTGATTTTAGTAAGGACTTGGCATTCACCATCTCCTTAGCCTGCTATGATACCTTAATAAATATATGCACAGTCTGAGTACATTCTTCCTTCACCTACATTGGCTATCAAGCATTGCTATAAGAAAAAAAGTAAATAAATAAGTCACAATAAGCAACTAGCAATACCAAACATCTGATTTTTTAAAATACAAGATTTTTAATTTTTTCAGCAGTTCTACTGAATCTCTGTGATAAGTAACTGAGTTATTATTTTAAAAAGACAGAATAGACATTATTTTGCTTCAGAAATAACCTCAAAACATTATTGGCTTAAAATAATTCATGCGATAGATTCCATGTTAGTTCATGTGGGTGGGGGAGTGGCTTTGTTGACCAGACTGACAGTCTCTGGCCTTTAATGCTGCTTTCATCATAAGACTCTAGGAATCTGTATATCTGTATGTCAGGAAAGGTGAGATAAAGCTATCAGTCAGAGGGAGAATTTAAAAACTACTTATCTTCTACAGTATTCTGACGCTTCTCACTCCCTGCAACGTAGGGCTCATTTTCATTTTTCTTACTCTCAGCGGAATGCTGGTCCCACTTTATCTGGTAAACAGATGCTAAACCACACATGTCATCCATTCCACATTCCTTTGGCATATTCACTCATTCTTTCTTCTCTTCTGATTGCCAGCATCAGTTCAATTACAAAGAAGTTTAGAAACAGGGGCATTCATGGTTGATGGAAAACAAAGAATGTCTACTAAGACAATAGAACTAATCCACTCTTGAAGCTCAGTTGGTAAAGAATCTGCCTGCAATGCAGGAGACCTTCGTTTGATCCCTGGTTTGGGAAGATCCACCTGGAGAAGTAAATGACAACCCACTCCAGTATTCTTGCCTGGAGAATCCCATGGACAGAGGAGCCTGGCAGGCTACAGTATGTGGGGTCACAAGAGTTGGACACGACTTAGCAACTAAACCACCACCATGAATCAAAAACTTTGAGAATTAATACAGTGTAATATTATTATGCCAAAGCCTTTGAGTGTGTGGATCACAATAAACTGCGGAAAATTTTGAAAGAGATGGGAATACCAGACCACCTGACCTGCCTCTTGAGAAACCTGTATGCAGGTCAGGAAGCAACAGTTAGAACTGGACATGGAACAACAGAATGGTTCCAAATAGGAAAAGGAGTACGTCAAGGCTGTATATTGTCACCCTGCTTATTTAACTTATACTCAGGGTACATCATGAGAAACGCCAGGCTGGAAGAAGCACAAGCTGGAATCAAGATTGCCGGGAGAAATATCAATAACCTCAGATATACAGATGACATCACCCTTATGGCAGAAAGTGAAGAGGAACTAAAAAGCCTCTTGATGAAAGTGAAAGAGGAGAGTGAAAAAGTTGGCTTCAAGCTCAACATTCAGAAAACTAAGATCATGGCATCTGGTCCCATCACTTCATGGGAAATAGATGGGGAAACAGTGTCAGACTTTATTTTCTTGGGCTCCAAAATCATGGCAGATGGTGACTGCAGCCATGAAATTAAACGATGCTTACTCCTTGGAAGGAAAGTTATGACCAACCTAGATAGCATATTAAAAAGCAGAGACATTACTTTGCCAACAAAGGTCCGCCTAGTCAAGGCTGTGGTTTTTCCAGTGGTCATGTATGGATGTGAGAGTTGGACTGTGAAGAAAGCTGAGTGCCAAAAAATTGATGCTTTTTAACTGTGGTGTTGGAGAAGACTCTTGAGAGTCCCTTGGACTGCAAGGAGATCCAACCAGTCCATCCTAAAGGAGATCACTCCTGGGTGTTCATTGGAAGGACTGATGCTGAAGCTGGACTGATGTCCAATACTTTGGCCACCTCATGCGAAGAGTTGACTCATTGGAAAAGACCCTGATGCTGGGAAGGATTGGGGGCAGGAGGAGAAGGGGACAACAGAGGATGAGATGGCTGGATGGCATCACCGACTCGATGGACATGGGTTTGAGTAAACTGTGGGAGTTGGTGAAGGACAGGGAGGCCTGGCGTGCTACGATTCATGGGGTTGCAAAGAGTTAGACATGACTGCGTGACTGAACTAAACTGAATATTATTATGTTAGGTACTAATAAAATCATTTAGGTAAGATGTACGGGCTGTAGTGTACAGTAGGAGTCAGTGTCAGGGACTAGGACATCCCATTAAATTGACTGAAGGCAAGTACATTAGAAGAGTAGGGACTGTAATGTTGCCTTCACAACAGTAGACAATGGCCCAGAAATTGTGTTAATGTTTGTTATGAATTTTTGGATTGGTTCTGCCAATACCCACTCCAATCTTTTACAGAGTGTAGAAGATGGAAGAACAAATTTGACATGCCATTTGCAGTGATATGGATGGACCTAAAGATTGTCACACTAGTGAGATAAATCAGAGAAGGACAAATATCATATGATATCATTTATATGTGGAATGTAGAAAAGTGGCATAAGTGAACTTATTTACAAAAGAGAAGCAGAGTTACAGTTGTAGGAAACAAACTTATAGTTACCAAGAGTGAAAGGGAAGGAGGAAAGGATATTGGGATTGACATACACAGGCTTTTATGTGTAAAATAGGTAACTAATAAACGTTAGTCACTCAGTCATGTCCAATTCTTTGCAGCCCTATTGACTGTAGCCCACCAGGCTCCTCTGTCCATGGGGTTCTCCAGGCAAGAATCCTGGAGTGAGTTGCCATTCCTTTCTCCAGGGGATGTTCTCCATTCAGGGATCAAACCCTAGTCTTGCATTGCAGATGGATTCTTTACCATCTGAGCCACCAGGGAAGCCTAATAAGAACCTACCATATAGCATAGGAAACTTTATTCAATACTCTGTAATGAATATGGGAAATATGGGAAAAGAATCTTAAAAAGAGTGGGAAAAGAGTAGAGATATATATATATATGTATATATATATATATACACACACACACACATATAACTGATTCACTGGGCTATATAGCAGAAACTAGCATAACGTAAATCAACTCCACACCAATTAAAATTTTTAAAAAAAAACAACCTTCTTCTACATATACATATGATTTTGGAATCTGACTTATTTATATTTTTCGTGTGTACTCCCATGAAACTTGCATGAGGAATGGAATCACTGAGGCAGATGTGGCGAGATATATCCAATCTGTAGACTCAGATCATGGTAACAATGGCATATTTAGCCACTTTTTTGAAGAACAATAGCTCTGCAAGACAGGGAACACATGCATAAGTGTGTGCTCAGTCACTTCAGTCCTGTCTGACTCTTTGTAATCTTATAGACTGTAGCTGGTCAGGCTCCTCTGTCCATGGGATTCTCCAGGCCAGAATACTAGAATGGGCTGGTGGCTCAGATGGTAAAGAATCTGCCTACATGCTAGAGACCTGGGCTCAATCCCTGAGTCAAGAGGATCCCCTGAAGGAGGAAATGGCAACCCACTCCAATATTCTGCCCGGGGCATCCTATGAAGAGAGGGGCCTGGTGGGCTACGGTCTATGAGGTCACAAAGAGTTGGACATGACTGAGCAACCAGACTTTCACTTTCTTTCAGTTTTCCTTCTGCAGGGTATCTCTGTAATTATGATATTTCTCCCATTTTGGGCTTGGAGTGTGGGTCTTGATTATACCATGTCTCCATCCCTCCTGTTTCATTTAGCTCCTTTTTTATATCTTTAGCTGTGGAAAATCTTTTCTTCTAGTCTTCACATCCTTCTTATATACAGTTGCTCTATAAGAAGCAATTTTGCTGTACCCACAGGAACAGGTGAGTTCAGGGTCTTCCCACACTGCCACCCTGGCCATTCATCTGTTTCAAATCTCAAGAGATGAAAATAAGTTTTCATAAACTTAGACAGAGATGACTGTTTTGGAGCTGCTATTTTTAGAGATTCCCCCCCCCCCTTTTTTTTTCCTAAAGCAGTTCAACTTATCTCCTGATATCTGGTAAATTTATTTTCTCTATTCCAATAAACAGGGAATAACAAGTTATTTGCTTTCATTTGGAAAGTGGAGTAAAATATCTTTGGGACCTTACTTCAGAAGTGCATCAAATTTCTGGCTTTGTCCAATTTATCCCTTAGGAAAATTTTCTATGTTTCTACAGGGCACCCACCAGTCTACTATATTGGCAGTATCACCTGACTTATCTGATGAACAGGGAAACTTGCTTTATCACACGGCCTGAGTAATTGTACAGTTTCTAGATGTAGTGACTGTACGGCCTTTATGACCAAGTGGATCGGATGCTATGTAAGGATAATGAAAGCTTGAGAGGAGAGTAAGGGTGAAAAATCTTAGAATTGGATATAAAGCCATTTTGTTTTCAGAAACTAATTTTTCTCTCTTTGAGATAGCTCTTGGATTGCTAATGGGCCATAGCAGACACAGCACATATGGGTTCAGTGGGACCTGAGATACCCAATACCAAGCAGTTAGCACCACCAATTCATGAAATAAGATATTTAAGTGGTATCCCACCATTAAGCAAAAATAATAAAATAGAAAGAGGTTCAAGTGATTCCTGAGAGCACAAGTAATGTTAAGTCGCTAGAAGACTCCTCTTTCTTGTCTGCCTGCTTCTGCAGCATCAGATTGATTCCCTCAGCCTATATTATGACCTCACTGAGAATTTCCTATGACCAACTGATCAAAGAGGAAAAAAAAAAATTGAGCTGATTTACAAGTATGCTATTTACTCATTAATTTAAGCAAACAAATATCAAGTGAGTCTGTTTTTTCTTAGGTCTTATTCTAGACTCTGAGATACAACAGAAAGTCGTACAGTTATTGCATCTAGTAATCATACAATTACTCAGGCCATGTGATAAACCAAGTTTTCCCTGCACGTCAGATCAAATCAGTTGATGCTGCCAATACAGTAGACTGGTGGGTGCCCTGTGGAAGCATAGAAAATTTGCCTAAGGAATAAATTGGACAAAGCCAGAAATTTGATGCACCTCTGAAATAAGTTCACGAAGATACGATTGACTCAGGAAATACAAATATTCCTCACTATTCAAACTCATGATAGGTGGGTGGGATGGGTGAGGGGTGGGAGGAGATCCAAGAGGGACGGAGTATAGGTGTGCATATAGCTGATTCATTTAATTGTACAGTAGGAACTAACACAACTTTGTAAAGCAACTATACCCTAGTAATATTATATATATAATAAATTATATATGACACATTTTATATATGTTATATATATTTATCTATATATCCTATGTTTCCAAACTTTACTGAATTCAAGAATTATCCTTATATGATTTTTTTTTTAATTTTCAGGCAATGTTTTCACCAAAGTCTTATTATTCATTAGACAAAGCACAGTTATCTGTGCTATTCCTACCCACATTCATTAATTAAATATATTTGGATTAATTACTTATATATGAACATTGAGAGATATTTGTGTATAATATATTGTTGTTGTTTAATCACTAAGTCATGTCTGAGTCTTTTGTGACCCCATGGACACCAGTCTCCTCTGTGAGATTTCTCTTGCTAATATCCCAGGCAAGAATATTGGCGTGGGTTGCTATTTCCTTCTGCAGGGGATCTTCCTGACGCAGGGATTGAACCACCATCTCCTGCTTGGCAGGTAGATTCTTTACCACTGAGCCACCAGGAAAGCCCAATATGTTAGCCCAATATGTTAGTAACCCAATATGTTAGTAAATGCTTTGGTGGTAAATAAGATCCCCTGGAGAAGGAAATGGCAACCCACTCCAGCACTCTTGCCTGGAAAATTCCATGGATGAAAGAGCCTGGTAGGCTACAGTCCATGGGGTTGCAAAGAGTCGGACATGACTGAGCAACTTCACCTTCACCTTCAAGGCAGAGTAGGAGAGAAGCAATTTCCAGAGTTGGGATGGGAGACTCGCATTTTACATAACAGAAGGTGACACTTGAGAATTTGACATTTGAATAAAGAAACTGAAGGAGTGATCTAGAGAGATATCTGGGTGGGGTGGGAGTGGTCAGGAAGTAGCATTCCAGACTGAGTGAGCATCAGATAGCAAGTTCCTGAGTCGAGCAAGATTCCTGTGTCCTAGGACAACAAAGGTGTTGACATAATTCTAATGATGTAATAGAAGACTGCTGATGGGTGATGTCAGAGAGGTTTGAGGGCATTGGGATTACAGAAGACATGAGAACCCACTATAAAGATGGAAAGGAAGACCATCAAAGGGTTTAGGACAGAGAGGCAGTATTTATTTACTTTACTCAAGCAACCTTATATGCCAGACATTATCCTAAACATTTTATAAGTATCAAGTAATATATGGAAATTTTTTATCACATTTTTATTTCTATTTTACAGATAAATAAACAGAAACCAGAGAGATTAAGTAACCCATGCAAGGTTACATGGTGGCTAAGTAGCAGATCCCATCAGGTCTATCTTCAGCCAACATGATGTTGGACATGACTGTAGGTTGCCTCTCTGATTGAACTTAGATTTTGGATAGGTAACTCTGACTGCTGAGTTGA
Organism: Cervus elaphus; assembly: GCF_910594005.1. Taxonomy (NCBI): domain Eukaryota; kingdom Metazoa; phylum Chordata; class Mammalia; order Artiodactyla; family Cervidae; genus Cervus; species Cervus elaphus. Next base: position 7,768,472 of record NC_057845.1, on the reverse strand, counting down.
GAATTATTTGTAGAGGAATGATAATAAAAACAAGAAGACCAGGTAAAAGGCTATTGTTAAAATCTAAGCAAGAGAAAAGAATTATATGGATAAGGTGTTAGTGGTAAGGGAGAGGCATGGTGTCCAGATTCAGGGTACATTTTAAAAGTGGAACTGACAGAAATTATAAAGTGTGAGATGGATTCAGCAATCATTCCAAGGTTTTGGGGCTAAATGATCAAAAGAATAGAACCATCATATGCTGAAATGAGGAAAATTGGGAGAGGAGTGGAAGGAAACGCCTTTAAGAAAGAATGAAGGCCATCTTCATCTCTTCACTATTGGAAATGTTAAATGTAAGATGTGTGTGTGTGTGTGTGTTTGTATGTTCAGTCGCTCAATCGTGTCTGACTCTTTGTGACCCCATGGATTGTTCCCAATCACACTCTTCTGTCCATGGGATTTTCCAGGCAAGAATACTGGAGTCACCTGGGAAGATTAATGAAAAATACTTTTTGGAATTCAATAGAAGACAATTGTGTATGTGAGTAGGAAGTTCAGGGGAGAGGTCTGGCTGGAAATTTAGATGTTACTTTTTAGAACACAGATGGTGTTGAAAGCCATAAAGATGGAAGAGAAAACTTTAGGAATTATTAGTAAAAGAAATGAAAAGTCTAAGAATCCCAGTATTTGGAAGATAGACAGGTGAGGAGAGCCTTTTGTCTTCCATTCAAAAAGGGGGCTCAGATGGTAAAGCATCTGCCTACAATGTGGGAAACCCAGGTTCAATCCCTGGGTTGGGGAGATCCTCTGGAGAAGGAAATGGCAACCCACTCCAGTATACTTGCCTGGAAAATCCCATGGATGGAGGAGCATGGTAGGCTACAGTCCACGGGGTGGCAAAAAGTTGGACACAACTGAGCAACCTCACTTTCACTTTCTTTTCAGAAAAGAGGGCTGGGAGTTAGATAAGAAGCTACAACCTTGAAAATAGGAGGAAAGCCAAGACAGAGTGGAACCTGGGAAGTTAAATGAAGGAATGCTTAGGGTAAATTCAAGTTAGTACTGAGGTTTCTTGGCTGAAAAAACCAAACACAAAACACAAGCAATATTGCAACATATTCAATAAAGACTTTAAAAATGGTTCACATTAAAAAAAAAAAAAAACTCTTAAAAAAAAAAGAAATGAAATTGTGCTTAGACTGAGTATAGGGGAATAATATGAATGGAATTCGAGATAGCAGGTATTTTCAGATATTTGCAGAAAAATGGAAGGAAGCTTGAATGTGATATTAGAAGAGAGCTCTTTTCTACATGCTTATACATTTATGTCAATGATTCAACCAAGAAAATTAAAACTGATAATTTAAGAGAAGCAGAAGAACATTTCTTGAGCCACTTAATTAAGTAAGCATGATTGGATGAGATATAGAATCCAAATACAGGGGGTCTTAGATGAAAAAATAATTTATCACAAGTACAAAGGAAGACACTGTATATAGATCCATGTATCAGTTCAGTTCAGTCTCTCAATCATGTCTGACTCTTTGCGACCCAATGAATTGCAGCACACCAGGCCTCCCTGTCCATTACAAACTCCAGGAGTTTACTCAAACTCATGCCCATCAAGTCAGTGATGCCATCCAGCCATCTCATCCTCTGTTGTCCCCTTCTCCTCCTGCCCCCAATCCCTCCCAGCATCAGGGTCTTTTCCAATGAGTCAACTCTTCGCATGAGGTGGCCGAAGTATTAGAGTTTCAGCTTCAGTATCAGTCCTTCCAATGAATACCCAGGACTGATCTCCTTTAGGATGGACTGGTTGGATCTCCTTGCAGTCCAAGGGACTCTCAAGAGTCTTCTCCAACATCACAGTTCAAAAGCATTAATTTTTCAGTGCTCAGCTTTCTTCACAGTCCAACTCTCACATCCATACATGACCACTGGAAAAACCATAGCCTTGACCAGACAGACCTTTGTTAATGTCTCTGCTCTTTAATATGGTATCTAGGTTGGTCATAACTTTCCTTCTAAAGAGTAAGCATCTTTTAATTTCATGGCTGCAGTCACCATCTGCAGTGATTTTGGAGCCCCAAAAAATAAAGTCTGACACTGTTTCCATTGTCTCTCCATCTATTTCCCATGAAGTGATGGGACCAGATGCCATGATCTTAGTTTTCTGAATGTTGAGCTTGAAGCCAACTTTTTCACTCTCCTCTTTCACTTTCATCAAGAGGCTCTTTAGTTCCTCTTCACTTTCTGCCAAAAGGGTGGTGTCATCTGCATATCTGAGGTTATTGATATTTCTCCTGGCAAACTTAATTCCAGCCTCTGCTTCCTCCAGCCCAGCGTTTCTTATGATGTACTCTGCATATAAGTTAAATAAGCAGGGTGACGATATACAGCTTTGACATACTCCTTTTCCTATTAGGAACCAGTCTGTTGTTCCATGTCCAATTCTAACTGTTGCTTCCTGACCTGCATATAGGTTTCTCAAGAGGCAGGTCAGGTGGTCTGGTATTCCCATCTCCTTCAGAATTGTTCACAGTTTATTGTGATCCACACAGTCGAAGGCTTTGGCGTAGTCAATAAAGTGGAAATAGATATTTTTCTGGAACTCTCTTGCTTTTTTGATGATCCAGGCATAGGTAGACGTTAACTGTAATCTGGAAAGCTTTTGTATTCTTTCTCCATTATCTTGATTTTTTTTTTTCCTCATGGAGTAAGGCTTTCTGTTGGAATGAAGATGGGATAGGAGATGGTTGTGATTAGCTTCACAATTTAGTTTACAGATTACATGAACAAGATCGGGCTGTGACATAACTAAAGTGAAATAAATGTCACCAAGATAGGAATGTTAGGTAGTTAGAACAGGGAAAAGGAGTCCAAAATGGCTGTGGCTAAAAGACAAGGAAGGGAAAGCCTGCGAAAATAGAACAAAGGAAGGTCCGAGGACCGGAGTGAGAACCTCAGGTAAAACAAACAACGCTCCTGCCTAAGCCCAATTTACATAGGACAGGCCCAGGGGGAACAAAAAACATATAAAAAGAGGAGCCAAAGCCCTCTTCGCTCTCTCTCCCGCCCGATGGGGTGCTCTTCTCTTTGTGTCTTTGGATCGACATGCCCTCACACCTCGAAGACGGATTTTCCTGCTATCATCTAAATTAAATAGAGCTGTAACACTGAGCTGTAACACTGATTTATTTAAGAGCTATAACACTGGTCTGTCCAAGACCCAAGAGCTGTGACCCGCTGAGGGGGCTTCAATGTCTGTCACTCTAAATTTTTGTTGTGATGAGACAAAGAACAGAGGAGCATATACTCGCCTGACAGGAAGGTAGTGAGTCTCTGGATCTTATGTTATTGTAGGACAAGTGCCTTGTGCATAATCTTAGGTGAGAACATGCTGTTTTTGGCTGGAGTAAAAAGTTCACATGAGGAAGTCTTAGAGAAATGAAATTGGAAAGGTAAGCAGAGGCCAGATACCAAGAGCTTAAGGTCATTTGACAAGTAATTTGCTCTTTATCCTGCTGTCCCAGAGGAAATTAGGAAGATTTTAAGCCAGGGGATAACATCCTTAGATTTTTACTTTTAAAAGATTAACCTCTCTATTGTGTCTATCTCTCTTTATCTATTGTGGATAAGGTATTTTAAAAAGAGTCTAGAGATAAAATTAATTGAGGTAATCATGCAACAGTGCATGCAATGAATTTGAAAGACTAAGAGAATAGTAGCAGAGGTAGAGGCAGAAACAGCTTCAAGATATATTGAGGATGAAAATATGGCAAGGATTATTGACTGATTGGAGTTGAGATTAAGGAAAGGTGAGGTCACGAGGAAGTCCTTGAATGTCTGCCTTTTGTGCCTCCGTGGAAGGTGGTGTCATTCCACAAGTTAAGAGATACTGTGAGAAGAACAGGTTGGAGATGACAATTATTTCTGTTATATGTAAGTAGCACTGACAGTGTATAGATGATGTGTAGATGGATATGTCTTGTAGATGCCTCACCTGTGAATCTGAAGCTCTGGAAAAGAGTCTAGGTGATGAAAGAAATAAAAATATTTAGTTCATTGGTGCATTTCAAGTAACTGAGTTAGACAAAATGCCTGAGGAAGAAGGTAGAATGGAAGTAGAAAAGGAAAAAAATCTTGGTGAGCATAACATGAAGACGCTGTTGGAAGGAAAGAAGCCAATAGAAAATGGCCAGGAAATGATGGTGAGAAAGAAAAAGGTAAAAACCAAGAGCCGTTTTAGAAGAGGATCATTGTTCATGATTGTCAGATATGGCCTGGCAAAGTGTGAAATAAGCACTGAAAAGCGTTCTTTGGATTCAATCACCCTACCATCAGTAGTTTCACTGGTACGGTGGTGGGGTGGGACGGAAGTCAGTTCGTAGTTAGGTAGCACAGTGAATGGGGAAGGCAGGAGGATAAAGAACAATGATAAATGTAGAATAACTTTGACTATTAAGAAAAATGTGGTGAGAAAAAACTCAAGAAAAAATGTTAAATAACGAAATAGAGTTGAGTGTATGTCTATGCTCACTGAGAAAAGAGACCAAGAAATGAAAGATTCACAGTGAGAGAGGAATAACTGATATATAAAACCTGGACTAAGTTGGAAGAAGATAAGATCTATAATGTGTGTATACAGCTGAGTCACGAACGAGAAAAGTGATTCTCTTTATCTGAGATAAGAATTGAGGAGTGTGTGTGCGCGTGTGTGCGATAAGTCACTCAGTCGTGTCTGACTTTCTGTGACCCCATGGACTGTAGCCCACCAGGCTCCTCTGTTCATGGGATTCTCCAGGCAAGAATGCTGGAGTGGGTTGCCATTTACTTCTCCAGGAGATCTTCCCGATGCAGGAATCAAACCCGAGTCTCCGTCATTGCAGGCAGACTCTTTACTGACTGAGCCACAGTAAATGTATATATATAGACAGAGAGGGAGAGAGAAAAGACTCTAGCACAGGGAGAAAGTTGATAATTCTGAAAAAAAAAAAAAAAAGAATTGAGGGTTAGAAGAAGAGGACAGTAACACCAGTCCCATAGTTTGGAAGTCAAGGGAGAAGTACAGAACATGGACGAGGGGAAGAGTCAAAAGTCAGTGTAGTCGGGAAGAAATAGCTATACCAATATATTTTTCACATGCATGTCATAATTCTCTTTGCCTACATTCTGACATTTTCCCAGTGACTTCAATATAATTGTGATTAAGCTATCAACATCTATGGTCTTAAGGCTTTGACTTATTTTTTCCCAATAATGCTAATATTCTCTCAACCTAATCTAATCTGTATCTCATTTGTCTTTGTAACCCCAGACTAGCTCATCACATGGCATGAGTATAAATGGACAAATGAAGAAGACAGTCAGTGAGTGAATGGGATTAAAAAGCGAGGATGGAATAACATAATCTTAAAATTTATGAATGAAGCCCCTCAATCTGTTGTTAGAGGGAGGTCCAAGAATTTTAAAATAGTTTTCTATATAGCTTTACACTTGTACTGAGTACTTGCTAATATGTTTTAAAGATTAAATTGTATTCTTGTTTAAGGCTTTGACAGTTAGCCAGATGTAGAAAATATTTCAATAGGACAATTGCTATATATGAGTTTTTCACTTCTTCAATTAAAAAAAGACAAACTGAGTACATATTGTTAAAGTTTTCATTGATGAAAATATAAAGAAATGTGTCAGTGAGTATGAAATATTACTCTATGTTCATTTTATTATCAATCCTTAGCATCATTTTCAAATGTGCAAATTCAAATGAAATATTAAAAATATTCAAAATTATTCTAATTTACCTAATAAGCTAAAATATTTAGGTAAAATATTAGAAAACTATTAAGCATGTGATTCAATATCACAATAATCCAAGTCTATGCCCCAACCACTGTTGCTGAATAAGCTGAGTTTGAATGGTTCTATGAAGCCTTACAAGACCTTCTAGAACGAACGCCAAAAGAAGATGTCCTTTTCATCACAGAAGACTGGAATGCAAGAGTAGGAAGTTAAGAGATACTTGGAGTAACAGGGAAGTTTGGCCTTGGAGTACAAAATGAAGCAGGTCAAAGGCTAACAGAGTTTTGCCAAGAGAACGCACTGATCATAGCAAACACCCTCTTCCAACAACACAAGAGAAGACTCTACACATGGACATCACCAGATGATCAATACCAAAATCAGATTGATTATATTCTTTGCAGATGAAGATGGAGAAGATGTATACAGTCAGCAAAAACAAGACCAGGTTTGAAAAAACAAGGTGAAGTAGCTCAGACCATGAACTCCTTATTGCAAAATTCAGACTTAAATTGAAGAAAGTAGGAAAAACCACTAGACCATTCAGGTATGACATAAATCATATCCCTTATGATTATACAGTGGAAGTGACAAATAGATTCAAGGGATTAGATCTAATAGAGAGCCTGAAGAACTATGGGTGAAGGTTTGTGACATTTTAGAGGAGGTGGTAATCAAGACCATCCCCAAGAAAAAGAAATGCAAAAAGACAAAATGGTTGTCTGAAGCGGCCTTAAAAATAGCTGTGAAAAGAAGAGAAGTGAAACACAAAGAAGAAAAGGAAAGATATTCCCATCTGAATGCAGAGTTCCAAAGAATATCAAGGAGAGATAAGAAAGCCTTCCTCAGTGATCAGTGCAAAGAAATAGAGGAAAACAGTAGAAAGGGAAACACTAGAGATCTTTTCAAGAAAATTAGAGATACCAAGGGAAGATTTCATGCAAAGATGGGCACAATAAAGGACAGAAATGGTATGGGCCTAAGAGAAACAGAAGATATTAAGAAGAGGTGACAAGAATATACAGAAGAACTAGACAAGAAAAGATCTTAATGATTTATATAACCACGATGCTGGGCTCACTCACCTAGAGTCAGACATCCTGGAATGTGAAGTCAAGTGGGCCTTAGGAAGCATCACTACTAACAAAGCTAGTGGAGGAGATGGAATTCCAGCTGAGCTATTTCAAATTTTTAAAAGATGATGCTGTGAAAGTGCTGCACTCAATATGTCAGCAAATTTGGAAAACTCAGCACTGGCCACAGGACTGGAAAAGGTCAGTTTTCATTCCAATCCCAAAGAAAGGCAATGCTAAAGAATCTTTAAACTACTGCACAGTTTCACTCATCTCACATGCTAACAAATTAATGCTCAAAATTCTCCAAGCTAGGCTCAACAGTATGTGAACTGAGAACTTCAAGATGTTCAAGCTGGTTTTAGAAAAGGCAGAGGAACCAGAGATCAAATTACCAACATCGTAGGATCATAAAAAAATCAAGATAGTTCCAAAAAAACATCTAATTCTGCTTTATTGACTATGCCAAAGGCTTTGACTGTGGATCACAACAAACTGTGGAAAATTCTTAAATCCTACCTTACCTGCCTCCTTAGAAATCTGTATGCAGGTCAAGAAGCAACAGTTAGAACTGGACATGGAACAACAGACTGGTTCCTAATAGGAAAAGGGTTACGTCAAGGCTATATATTGTCACCCTGCTTATTTAACTTCTATGCAGAGAACATCATGCGAAATGCTGGACTGGATGAAGTACAAGCTGGGAATAAAGATTGCCGGGAGAAGTATCAATAACCTCAGACATGCAGATGACACCACCCTTACGGCAGAAAATGAAGGGGAACTGAAGAGCTTCTTGATGAAAGTGAAAGAAGAGAGTGAAAAAGTTGGCTTAAAACTCAACATTAAAAAAACTAAGATCATGTCATCCAGTCCCATCACTTCATGTCAGATAGATGAGGAAACAATGGAAACAGTGACAGACTTTATTTTCTTGGGCTGTAAAATCACTGCAGATGGTGATTGTAGCCATGAAATTAAAAGATGCTTGCTCCTTGGAAGAAGAGCTATGACCAACCTAAACAGCATATTAAAAAGCAGAGACATTACTTTGCTAACAAAGGTTCATCTAGTCAAAGGTATGGTTTTCCAGTAGTCTTGTATGGATACGAGAGTTGCACCATAAAGAAAGCTGAGTGCCGAAGAGTTGATGCTTTGACTGTGGTGTTGGAGAAGACTCTTGAGAGTCCCTTGGACTGCAAGGAGATCCAACCAGTCCATCCTAAAGGAAATCAGTTCTGAATATTCATTGGAAGTACTGATACTGAAGCTGAAGCTCCAATACTTTGGCCACCTGATGTGAAGAACTGACTCATTTGAAAAGACCCTGATGCTGGGAAAGATTGAAGGCAGGAAGAGAAGGGGAAGACAGAGGATGAGATAGTTGGATGGCATCACCAATTCAGTGGACATGAGTTTGAACAAGCTCCAAGAGTTGGTGATGAACAGGGAAACCTGGCGTACTGCAGCCCATGGGGTCCCAAAGAGTTGGACATGATTAAGCAACTGAACTTATTAAGCATATATGAAAAGCAGTTAACTTAAGCAGAAACCTTTCATTGTATTTTAAACGGTCATTTTTAGTGTTTTAATAGAAATTAAGTTTTTGGTCTGTTTTATGAATGTATAAATTTAAGAACATATATATGTATATAACACATTTCAAAACAGCCTTTGATTCACTCCTAGTAATATAAATGAGATATTCTCCTTAAAATATAAACAACCGTATAATGCAATGGTGGAAAACTCTGACAAATACCAGTTGGTGTCAGATGATCTGAGTTGTAAAAAATATACAGTGAATATATTCTCCCAGAATGTTTAAAAGCATCTGGCTGAGAAAGTCATGGGTCTCTGGCATCATGCCCTCTACACAAAGTCAATTACTGTATCTAGGAAGCCATCTGCATTCATTTCCCAGGTACACTATGAAACCAGAGTTGCCTGAGGGAAGGCCTGAGTCATATACAACAGGAAGTTTGAACTGTAGCCGCACATGCAGTTAAGATATTCCAGTAGAGGTATGACTCTTAGTTCAGGCTAATTCCACTGGCTTAAGCACTCAGTAGGAGGAATACACCAAATATATCATGTTTTAACTCATAGAGTCAATATTGTCATAATTTACATTTTAATATTTTATCGAGTTTTCATCAAATTTTATAGTATTTTCATCAAAAATAGTTTATGTTTTAGCTCATAAATTCTTAACATTGTGATGTTAAAAGACAGGGATTAAAAATAAAGGAAAGCTGTTCATGTTTTACAGCTATTATCTTCATGAAATTTGAATACTAAAGGGAATAACTGTATCTATGTGTTTACTACAATTGTTCCATATTTACCTAGATCTAAATAGCATCAAATTTAGAATATAAATAAAGATATGCTTACATCCCGTAGCTCAATTAGCATAATGTCTTAGATAATCTCCACTCTGAAAAATTACATGAAAAAGAGTAAAATCATGGTAAAGTTAAAAAATAATAGAGATTACAGACTATCTCTAATGCAACACTTCATCTGCATGAGTTCAGGTGCCCTTCACAGAGGGTGGACACCCTATGGAGCACTTGGTCAGGTCCCATGGAGGCATCTCTTGGACCTCCATCATGAATTTCTCTGGCAGGGGATGTGATTGCCTTTCCCCACTATGGCAGATACTGTCATGATTTGGGACAGTGTTTCTTAATTATCAAATCATTCTATCATATTGATTTTTCCATGCTTATTAAAAGCTACTTAGGTCACTAAAAGAGAGTGACTTTGAGTACCTCTTGATAAAGAGAATGATATCCCACTAAAGTAGGTGAAACTTCAAAATGTATTATGCAGCAGAAGTACCTCAATAATTTATGGAGAGAAAATAAATATTCACTTTTTCAATCATAGGTAACTCCAATACAGTTGTCTATAACTTTCATAACTATAGAAAATTAGATAATAACAACAACAAATAACATGGAAGGGAAACAAAAGATTATTGTGGTCTGAAATATAGATTGCTTTTGACTGCTACATGCATTTCCTAACTCCTAATTGTCTGTCCCTTGTTTTTCAATTATAGGAAGGATACATGAATCAAGGCCAGTCATCATAATTCTTTCCCCATTTTTCCAGGATATAGTTACTGGTTCAGGGTGGACATTTGAACCAAGCCAGACAAATCCATTCAGAGGTACTGATCCAGAGCTTCAAGTGATAGGGGTCCTTCCTCTGGAACTACAGAACTAGCTAGATGAGACATTGCCACCATGTTGAGAACACTTGTTTCCAATTCTGGAGAAAGAAACAAGCAGAGGTGTGCCCTGGAGGTCCTGGCCAGCCAGTCCTTGAGTGTGTGGCTAATTGCAGATTTACGACATGAGCCAGCAATCCTACTACTGGGCATATACCCAAGAGATGACCATAATTCCAAAACATACAGGCGTCCCAACGTTCATAGCAGCACTATTTACAGTAGCCAGTATATGGAAGCAACCTAAGTGTCCATCAGCAGAGGAATGGAGAAAGAAGATGTGGTACATCTATACAATGAAATATTGCTCTTCCTTTAGGTCTATCAGCTCCCTCAGAAACTCTCTCAGCTAGACATAATGCAATAGATCCAGGGCTTGAAAAGCTAATGTGGTAGAGTACTTACACACCTTCATATATTTGAATAATGCCATCAGCTGATTAATGCAAGAATGTTATCTAAACAAAGATTCTTCTGATGTGTGCATCACTAGTCCACTTAATCAATTATATTAAAATATCTATTGTTGATCAATGACAGAATCTAGGGCCTATGAGGCAAACCTTTGATCACTGACGTGCTATTTCAGGCTCTCATGAAGTCCAGTAAAGAGTGAGTGAATGTCTATATACTCTTCTTTAGTGGCTTGGAACTCACAATCTCACAAGGCAGAATATTTCAGTGTTTTTAGTTACGTGAAAAATTTCTTACTCATGTTAAGCTGAAAGTGTTGCTCTGTGACTTGATGTTCACTCTCTTCCTGGTATCAGCATAGAGCTATTTGAGTTCTATTACAGGGTATACTTATGGCACATAACTATTTTGAAATTTTTGGAAACAGCTTTCATATTTCTTCAAATTTTCTCTTCTCTAAAACAAACATGCTCAGTTATTCTAAATGTATCTCAAATACAGAGGTCCTGGGACCAGATGCCAGGTAACACATTTAGGTAAAATCTTCCACAGACAATTGAATTATTCATTTTCAATTCCTAACTTTAGAGGTACTAAATAGCTTATATCTTTGAGTATATTAAAACAACTTAAACAAAAATGATGCTTATATTTTCTGATTATAAAATTTAGACCCACTGGAGAAAGCTTGACAAACAGAAAATCATCCAGGAAAAGACTTACCATTGAAAGCAGTAATGGTGGTTCAGTAGTTAAGACTGTGTTCTAACAGGGTAAGTATTTGATCCCTGGTTGGGGAACTAAGATCCCATATGCCACATGGCTTGGACAAGAAAAAAACATTTTTCTATAGCGTATATGTGATTTGAACAATAAAAGTACATTCCTCCCTACAAAGCTGTAGCCTTATAATTTGAAAACTGATAAATAACTAATAGTTAAAAATAAAGTACATGAAAATAACTCTTTTCACCAAAAAAGATAAATGTTTCTACCCATTAACTACTTTTGTAACATTTTTATAGTGATAATGCCCTGAGAAGAACAAAATCATTTTACTTTTGGAATGCAAAAATATTTAAAAGCCAGCAGTGAAAAAACTGAATCTTGAAAACGGAATTCTTTTCTGAATTTGGATTTTATTATTCATAGTCTATATGGGTTATTGTTGTTCAATTGCTAAATCCTGTCTACCTCTTTGCAACCCCATGGACTGCAGCACGCCAGACTTCCCTGTCCTTCACTATCCCCAGAACTTACTCACACTCATGTCCATTGAGTCGGTGATGCCATCCAACCATCTCATCCTCTGTCATCTGCTTCAAGGACGCCCCACTGGTGTCCTCCTCCCGCCTTCAATCTTTCCCAGAACCAGGGTCTTTTCTAATGAATCGGCTCTTTACTTCAGGTGGCCAAAGTATTGGAGCTTCAGTGTCAGCCTCAGTCCTTCCAATGAATATTCAAGGTTGATTTCCTTTAGAATTGACTGATTTGATCTCTTTGCTGTCCACCATTTATTGGATCCCTGGGTTGTTACAGATATGTCCTCTGCTTGGCATCTTACAATGAGTCATCATCTCCTTTAATCTCCACTTTACATAACAGAACCAAGGCCAATGACCATAAGCATACAGCCAGCTCCCTACACTGCAGCATCCAAAGGGCAGAGGGCTCAGATTTCCTGATGCTGACCCTCAAGCAGGACTTGTCTCCTTTCCCAGTTCACATGATTGGCAGTATATAACCTCAAACTTGATCAGACTTTGGAAACAAAAAAATTAATCTTAAACTTTTTCATAAATCCATTGAAAATAATTTTTCATCTTTATACCATTAGAGGCATTTTAACTTGTCATTTTTATATTCAAAGTAAAATATAGTTTAATTATTTGTGATATCATGATTCCTAGCGGTACTAAAGTGAGTGGTATGCAACTTACATGTCCTGGATCTCCATGGTTTGGTATTCACAGAGAAAGAAGCAAGTAGCAGCATATGGCCATTACTGTTTGTTAAGTCAATCAACAAATTTGCTAAGCACCACACTGGGCTTTAGAAGCAGAGGAGGGAAAAAGATAAATGCCTAATCCTCAATGAGCTTGCACTTTAGAAAATCAGCCGAGACTAATAAGCAAATAACCAAGACCCATTCATATACTGGGTAGTGCCAAGAAAGATGTAGACAATGTCAGGATTGAGATAAACGAGAGCAGGCTGCTAGAGTAGCAATGATCTGGAAGACATTTCTGATCAGGTGAGAGCTGAGATGAGACCTAAAGTGAAAATCATGAGTCTGCCTTTTAATGAGGCATGGATTGGCATTCCAGGCAGAGAGAACCACCAAGCTGAAAATGAGAAAACGTTCTGTGTGCTTAAAAGCAGAAGGAAAATAGCTATATGTAATGAACTAAGAGAACCAAGGGGGTGGGATTGGAGAAGTAAATATGGAATAAATCAGTGGGGAAACATAGATCAGAAAAGTGAAAGTGTTAGTTGCTCAGTCATGTCCCACTCTTTGAGACCCTATGGACTGTAACCCACCAGCCTCCTCTGTCCATGGGATTTTCCAGACAAGAATACAGGAAAGGTTGCCGTTTCCTCCTCCAGGGTATCTTCCTGACCCAGGGATCGAAACTGTGTCTCCTGTGTTTGCTGCATTGGAGGCAGATACTTTATCTACTGAGCTGGGCTGACACAATTAAAATTTTTTCAATTAAAAAATGGAAAAGAATTCTCCTCTGCCTATACTAAGAAAAGCAGGAGCCAAAGTGAAAACTGTGAGGTTAGTGCTCAGTATGAGTTCATTTATATCATTCAGGAATACAATGGAGAACATTTTTAACTCATCTGGGAAAGTCCAGAAAGACCCTGAGGGACGAAATAGGGAGAGGTAGAGATGGCAGAAGGAAGAGTATATGCAAAGGACTGGAAGCATGAAGTGTTGAGGCAAATTTCAAGAATTGAAAGTAAATGAACATGACCTTCAGGTTGAAGTGTGTTTCAGAACACTGATTGGTGACATTGTAAAAGTAAGTAACTGAACTCAAAAGAGCCCTGGATGCCAAACTTCAGAACTGGAAATTTATTCGTGAAGGATGGAAAACCAGTGAAGAGCCCAAAGTAGAGACATAATCAGATTTCAGTCTTGGAAAAGAGATGTGCTTAAAATGAAGATAGTAAATTCCGAAGGATCAAGACTATTTAAAAAAAAAAAAAAAAAAGAATCATCGTCAGGGTGTTTTACTCATCCAGTTAAAAAGAGGGTGAAGATTTGATTTCAAAGAATAGGAGACAGGTTCCAGCATTATTCAGGAGGAAGCATGATGGGAATATTAACTCCATTAAAAGGTGAGCTCAATAAAATCTCTGTAGATTTTGACTATTGTATTCACTGGCATTATCTCCAGGGCATAGAAAAGTAGCTGGGCACCTAAAAAAAGGTTAATGAAATAGTTGTTGAATGAATGTATGGATGGATGAATTAGTGACCAATTAGGGAGACCAAATTTTTGTTAATTAAATATGTATTAATCACTAATCATAGTATAGATATAAATAGAAATATATATACCTATCCATTTCTTTTTCTCTCCCTCTCCCTCTCTCTCTCCTTTTCCAACTATCCACTCATTCATCCATGATTTATCACCTTTTCTACGTGTCATTTTACTTACCTATATTGTAGCAAAAGTTATTATTTCAACCTCAAACTGTTTCTCACTTACAGAGACTGAAAATAGAAGATAGAAGAAATCTTTGTAACTGCAAAGTGAAAACTAAAACTGACAAATGGAGTTTAAGTTTTTCCGTATAAGAAAATTCACAAGAAATGAGAAGAGATTCTGAGAATTAAAAAATTCTACCAATCATTTGAGGAGTGAGGTGGAGATGAATGTAGAAAATTAGAGGCGGGAAAGGAAAGTGGCTGGTGACAAAGAGTTCACGTGACTGAAGAGCTTCTAAAATTAGGGATAGCTATCAATTAATTTTTAAGATTGCTTTTTCTTTGCATTTTTGTTACCCAAACCCTCCCTATCAAGCATCTGGAGGTGAGAGATTAAGAAAAATGAATTATTACTCACATCTGAGATGGCCTGGGTAGGGAGAAGAAAATCAACCACAATGCTCAGATATAATAGGTGGCTGTTGTTTTCGTTTAGTCACCAAATTGTGTCCAACTCTTTTGTGACCCCCTGAACTGTAACCCACCAGATTCCTCTGTCCATGGGATTTCCCAGGCAAGAATACTGGAGTAGATTGCCATTTCCTTCTCTAGGGGATCTTCCTGACCCAGGGATCAAACCCATGTCTCCTGCATTGGCAGGCAGATTCTTTACCACTGAGCCACAAGGGAAGCCCTGTGATGAGTTTTCTTCCCTTGAAAAAATAATTTGCTAGGAATTTATTTCCAAATATACTTCGTTCTCAAGATAAATTAATTTCAGCTAGTATTTAAGTTACATATCTTAGTTGTTCCTTTAGGTAAATAATATATCTTGCAGTAACACTTAGTGCTGTGTGTTTGTATATATGTCTGAGGAGTGTCAGTGTTGAGATTAAGGGGTTGATGTGATAAAGGAAGGACATTTCTTTCTCCAGTAGTTTCCAATGGTTCTTAATAAAAACACAGGCTCATACTGGCTGCCAAAACGCAGGCATAGTCACCGCTCTGTGGTAGGCGAGCTCCAATTAGCCAGAATTTGAGGATCAGTCTTGTTCAGGCATAATCCAGGGGTAATTGCCGTGGTTCCCTTCCCAACGTCTTGTACTTTTAAACCACTCCTCTAAATCAGACTCCTGTTTAAGCTGTAATAACTCCAAACGAAGTGATGCAATAGCAGTCTTTATGGACAGACATGAAAACATTCACAGTTGCTCTACTAGTTGTCATGAGTGGTTTTTGAAGCTGTTTGAAGTGTACTTTTGCATTTGAGATGGCATGGAGGACACACAGCAGGGAATTCCCTGACGGTCATGATTAGGATTCCGCAAGGAATGTGGTTTCCATCTCTGATCAGGGAATTAAGACCCACATGCCATGGGGCATGGCCAGAAAAAAAACAAATAAGAAAACAAACAAGAGGACAACAAAAAAGGAAATCCACCAGTAGCAAGGGGAAGCAATAACAAGGCTAGTTCAGAGGAACTCCTAAAATTCAGATCATTAGTTAGACTAACATCTTTGACAACACCTACAAGACCTACTCTCTTTGCTTACAGATAATTACAATGGGAGGGAGAATACAGGCTTGCCCTTCCTATTGCTTTCTCAAACTCTATGCTATGTGGAAAAGATGATTCCAGGGTGTATATAAGACAGAAGATCCTGAACTCCATAACAAATCATCTGATTAAGTACCTCTTATATAAGTGCAGGAATATGCATTTTTAACAGATATCTTCAGGTTTTCAGATACAGTCATTTTAACAAAACATTGGCAGACAGTGAGATTTCAGAAACTTATGTATGTTAGTCACTCAGTCATGTCCAATTCTTTGCAGCCCCATGGACTGTAACCCGACAGGTTTCTCTGTCCATGGGATTCTCCAGGCACAAATACTGGACTGGATTGCCATTCCCTTTTCCAGGGGATCCTCTCAACCCAGGGATTGAACCCAGATCTCCTGCACTAAGGGTAGCTTCCTTACTGTCTGATGCCTGAAACTTAGAGAGTAGACTTATTCCATCTTTTCTAAAAGAAACTTCCTCATTAGCCCACTAATGCTTGAAATTCTTTTAAGGGGAGACATATCCTATCAATCCACAATCAGAGATGGAGATCTGTCTGGTAGTTTTCAGATCTAATGTGATTTAAACATCTTTCAGTATTCTGTCCTAAACCCATGTTGTAGGGATTGGGGAGGTAAGAAGGCTGTAGGTGTTAGCTTAGGGTTCTCAGGAGAAACAGAACCACACTCTCTCTCATATGTATTTATTATAAAATTTTTTTTTAAATGGTTCACACAGTTATGGAAATTAAGTCCTAAAATACTGCTCTCTGCAAGTAAGAGACCTGGGAGAGTCAGTGATGTAATTCCACATGTGTCCTCCAAAGGCCTGAGAACCAGGAGTGCAGATGCTGTGAATCCTAGTGTAAAAGCAGAAGACCTATGTCCCAGACCACTAGTCAATCAGGAAAAAAGAAGAAGAAGAAGGGAGAGACAAATAGACACATTCTTCCTTCCTCCACTTTTGGTTGTAATCCAGACCTCAGTGGACTGAATGACTCCCACCTACTTTGGGGAGGTGAGATCAATGGTACTTTACTAAACCCACCAACTAAAATGCTAACCTCATCTGGAAACACCCAGGCGAATACACTCAGAAACAATGTTTAGCCAAATATCTGGGCATTCTGTGACCCAGCAGTGTTGACAATAGAAAATTAATCATCACGCTGCCTTTGTTAACAACTGGCATTGAAATCCCTCCAAACATAAAGCCTAGAGTGCAAGATGTGAGAACACTCGTTTTCACAGAATTTATGGTACAATTACAGAGTGGTTTTTTTTTTTTTTTTAATGTTATTAATGGAGTTTCATTGCGTACCTTAGCACTTGACATTTTGATCAGGCCATCAAAATATATATGCAAACATTTACTTTATTAAAAAATGCTCTTCACGAAAGCTACACTTTTACTATTGACAGACTTTTGTTTTGTGTTGCTGTGTTTTTCAGTGTAGGGTATGTTTGAGATCTAATAGGACTGAGGACTCCTTGAAAGAAGATGGTGACTGCTGGTCACTATTCTTTTTTTTTTAGACCATCTCATGACATCTAACCCACTTCCTGGAGTACTGCTTGTTAATGTATTAGCTAAGTACTAGTCAATATATTACTAAGTACTATTGGTTTTGATCAGCTTGCTAATTAATGAGGCAGACAGGCATAGAGTCCATTAAAATGAGATAGGGGAAACTTTCTATGAATGATTGTGGCAATATGACTCAGTTGGGCAAATTCTTTTGACAAATTATAAACAGCAAACTCTCCATTCTAGATTTTAAGATCTTCCACGCTCTGAACACTTAACTCTCTCAAATATATCTCAAATCGCTCCAGTTATGTACACCTGTATTCTGATGTGTGTTTCCCTGGACATCTCTAGGGTGTTTCCATATTTGCAGCTCCACTTTGACATCTTTTCAAAGCTTCTGTCACTTGCGTCTCACACTGGGGATCCTGCTCTTCCCCAAGGTCTGTCTCAGTTACTGTCCTAGAAGAGTCTTCTCTGCTTTTGCATAATTAATCCATATTATTTCACCCCTCTTCATTGCCAGAGCATTTTATTTTTCAGATGTCAGTTATCACGGATTGCACTGCATTTCCTTGTTTCTTTGATTCACTTTGTTTATGTTTTGTTGACATGACTTCTCTATGGTATAGGAGATCTTATAGTCTCTACTGGATCTAATGAAAAATGTTTGTTGTACACACTACTGAAATGACAAAATGAATAATTTAAATTTGATCTTATTATTCATGGATTAGCACATTTTGTTCAAGTTGCTTAATGTCCTTGGTGATGGGTATGCTTATCCAGAAACTAAAGATGGCAGCACCTAAACTGTATTTGGTGAAAAACTTAGGTAAGATTGTTGATGCAAAGCACTTGTATACCTTTTTAAAATTTTCCAGGATAACCCTATAGATGCAAAGAAATAAGAAAGGTGGAAAGCAAAACATATTATATTGATAATACAGATAGTCATATTAAAGGAATGAATGAAATAAAGTGAGACTTTCCAGTATCATTTGCCCCAAATTTTATGAGGCAGAAGTTTGGGCTGGGCTCACCAGGACAGGTCTTCTCTGTCCCACATGGTTTACTGGGGCTTGCTCTTCTTTCAGGGACCTCAGTTGGGATTGCTGGAATTACTGGGATGGTTTAAATTACTGGGATGGACTTCTCTCTCTGCCTGGCGTGTCATCTTCCATCAGGGTGGTTTGAACTAATAACATGGTAGGAGCATTCCAAAAGAGCAAGACTGAAAACTGAAAGACTGATAAGGTCTAGATGCCAGACTTGCTTAACGTCACTTCCTTTGCACTCTTTTGGTGAAAACAAGTCATGAGACCATCCCTCATTCCAGAACTGGGAAAGTAGACTTCATTCCTTAATAAAAGGAACTGCAAAAGTTTTATGGCCACTTGCAATCCACCAAAACAGAGATGGAGGAGAGGGATATGGAAAAGGCAAGATTAAAGAGGCCACAGAAATTGTGCTCTAGGTTTGGAGCAAACGTATCTAGGATTATTGACATATGACACAGGTGGAAACTGGTTGTATGTACTCTAAGTAATAATTCATAGTTATAAAGAAAGAAAGATGAGGAAAGAAAAGAAAAGAAAGGATGATTGAAAGCAAACAGTAAAGGTTACGATTAGATGTTTAAATTCTTTTGAACTCTAATGAAGGAAGTGACATGATAATAGCTATGGCTGGTTGGAGGTGAGAATCTATGTTTCTGTGTGTAGGAAATATGGAACAGAGGTGTTCGCCAGATGAGCAGAGGGGCAAAAGGACTATCTCAGTAAACTGAGTAAGTAGCATTTGATTTCGCATTAATGAGTATAAATGGGAAGGGATATGGTTTTAAAATATGAAATGGAAGAACGGAGACAATCAGGACCATAGCAGGAGGCACCTGAGAGATCTTAAGTGAAGAAGAAGTCAAGTCACTCAGTCGTGTCTGACTCTTTGCGACCCCATGGACTGTAGCCCAAGAGGCTCCTCCATCCATGGGATTTTCCAAGCAAGAGTACTGGAGTGTGTTGCCATTTCCTTCTCCAGGGGATCTTGCCGACCCAGGGATCGAACCCAGGTCCCCCACGTAGGCAGACGCTGAGATCCTAGGTGACCATATAATTTATCATCCAAACTGGGAGTTTTGAGAGGGAAAGAGGGTCCTATTAATTATTATTCTGGGACCACAGGAGTTAAGCCAGAATGTAGCAGTCATCAATGTTTTAAGGAACCAAATAAAGTGTGATACTTATGAAGGTTAAAAAAAAGAGGACACGTGAAGCTTAGGAAAACATAATAAATTATGTTTGCCTAAGTTTAAGGCCAACAGGACAGACAAGTGAATTACTTTATAGGCAGAGAAAGCAAGTAAACTATAAAGAGCTTAAGACTTGGACTGATGGGAGATAATAACAATAATTATGCATTATATTTACATAATGCTTTATGATCAAAATGCTTTCACAGGCACTACCCGAGTTTCTCCTCTCAGCAGCTCTTTCTGGTAGAGAGGGTGGTTATCAGTCTCCCTATGTGGGAAGACGGCAAGGAAAGGCACCACGTGGGAGAAAGCATACTCTTTCAAGATGCCTTGATGAGGGGGTTGGGGGTGGGCAGTGACCCGGTTGTATCCTTGGAAAGGTTATAGAACTGCTTTGAGCATCAGTTATTTTTTAACCTGCAAAGAAAAATAAGAAAAATTATATGTGTGCTTGTGCTTTTAGTCTACTTAGAAGCACATGGTGCATGTTTAAAAGTATGTATTCACTGTCTACATTTTGTAGATCAGAAAACTGAAGGTCAGTGAGAAATGGAAGAGCTCTATTATCAACTCAGGTCTTCCTGTCCAGTGCTCTTTTACTAAGCCATTTGCCATTTACTGGAAGTTGAAAAATCAGGAATGAGTGAGTTCTCAAGAAAGGAGATGTATATAGGATCTAGGGAAGCAATATAAGAGTAGTATTTCTTTTAAAAAAAAAAAATAAAGAAAGAAAACCCTAAAGAGAAGAGTTGTCAGCAATAGTTTTAAGAAAAATCGAGTCAGAAAAAAATAGTAAAAAGTGAGATTATTGATACAAATCTTTGTCAGTCTTCAAGTGACCACTGTTTCCAGACCTGTCAAAATAGAAGGTATTTCAAGGGGTACAAAGTGCAATGGGAATGGAAGCTCAATACTCAGACAAGTCTGAGGTCAAGTTGAGGGTGGATGAGAAGGAGTAAGAAGTGGAGCCAGAGAAGGTGAGTGGAAAATTGAGAGGCAGGTCTTTCCAGGGCACAGCAGGTTTAAGTCTAGAGAATTACTGATGAAAGGCAGGGTGGCCTTGAGTCAGCCCTCACTGAAGAGGTTGAGGAGAAGTTAAATAGAGAGGCTCACCTGTCTTGGCCTTAATTCCTTTCATGATCCTTTTCAACCTTACCATCCTATGATGGCCAAGTCGTTGTCAGCTCTGAGAGGGGACGGAAAAGGGATCTGTAAACAGCAGTGGTGTCTCCAATGCTTCTGAGAATCTTCATAAAGGTTTAGTACCAGCTCCAAGAATTATTTTCCTCCTGATGAAGCTGAATGTTCCTTCGTTGCTCCTTCGGAACCCACTGAAATTTTCCTTCCACTTCCAATTATCATGGAAAGGATGAGATGGCTGAATGGCATCACCGACTCAAAGGACATGAAGTTGGGCAAACTCCTGGAGGTAGCAAGGGACAGGGAAGCCTACTGAACCATAATAACAACCAATCACCATAGCCTTTCATCCCTACTCCTGCCCATATTTTTGTTTTACTATTTTCTAGTTGTGTCCTGTCATCATTATCAGCTGTCTTTTATACTTCCAGATCTCCTTTGTTATATCCTATTACTTTTTTTTTCCCTCAGAATCTATTTGACAAATTCATTTCTGCCAAATTCATGGACAGAATCAATCTTCTCATTCAGAGTGTGTGGGAGTTTTTGTTCAACTGATGAAAGCATTCTTCAGCCCACAGGGAGACCAATCATGATAAAATGTCTGATACATCTTTACTGTGGTAAAAGTTTTAGTCATTTTGCTATAGCCAGGTCCATATTTTGATTGGCTTCTTACTGAATCTTTTATTAGTTATTTCCACCAGCAAATTCTGAGATTTACTAAATCGGTCTAAATTGAGACTTTTACCCATCTGAAAGATATTTTCTTGGCATCCTAATTTGTCTGCAGTAATTCCTTAATGGGCAGGCCATTAAATAAATATTTTCTTGGAAATTATCCTGCTAAGGGTACTAAGAACACAAAACTCCTCTAGACTCACTTAGGAATTTAACTTATGATTGCCCCTCAATAAGGTTTTTTATATTGTGATTTGCTTATTTTCTTCTTTCATTAATTCATCATTTATTCATTCTTTCAGCAAACATTTGCTATCTCTTGTGTCAAGTATTTTGCCAAGCAGATATTCTTAAAAACTGAACTTAATTGCTTTTTCAAACTCCTATGGAATGAAAACTTAATCTTGTTCAGTGAGGGTCCCTCATTTTCCCAGAGTTGTATCCAAGCTCATGTGAAGACAAGTCATTGATCTGATCCTTACTACCATTGTTTGTACACCTTGGGTTCTGTTGAGATTCCATGATTTTCAATTTTTGTGCCTCTCAGGTCCAGCCAGCAAAAGCGAAATCGTTCTAAATATTCAGATTAGTAGAATTTAATAGAGGAACTTGGTTAGATAGATTGTGGGGAGATTTAAGAAACCAAGGAGAGGACCATGGAGGCTTTCAGACACTAATAACAGCAGAAAACTGCTCATTTTCTGAAGATGGAGCTTCCCTGGTGGTTCAGATAGTAAAAACATCTGCTTGCAATGCAGGAGACGGGGTTCGATCCCTGGGTTGGGAAGATCCCCTGGAGAAGGAAATGGCAACCCACTCCAGTACTGTTGGCAGGAAAATTCCACGGATGGAAGAGCCTCATAAGCTATAGTCCATGGTGTCGCAAAGAGTGGGACATGACTGAGCGACTTCACTTTCACTTTCCTGAAGATGAGGGAATTAAAAGCGCTGATCACTGGACCCAAGAGATGAGTATCACTTGGCAAAAGCTGGACCTATGGTGTGGCCCATTCTAGCAAAGCTGGGAAGAAGATATAGTCAATGCTGGAGGCATCTGACCCAACAAAGAGAAAAGGGGTGGAGCTCTACTGACCTCCAGTCTTTAATCTGGGGTTACTATTGGCCAAGTCTAGTGAGCAGCAGCTGGACATGGAGCTCGGGAGACAGCCTCAGTGGTCTACACAGCACATTTCATTCCCAGATACGAATCAATATTTTTCCCATACCTCTCTTCTGTAAAAGAAATTGTTTTCAGTTATAAGCTTCAAGTTAACACATTTTTATTATTTATCCCTTAATAAACATGATATTCTTTATAAGTCATTACTCTGAAGAAACTCCAGTAAGGTCATCAAAGGTTAGAGTCATTGGAGGTAGATAGTTTGTGCCTCCAATTTCTGTAGCATAGACACTGTCAAGAGATAGAAATAGAACTTGATTTACTTTAATTTTGTTATTTTACAATGACTGGGAGTTTTATTTGTGTTAAAGAAATTAAAGCAATAAAACTAAGTAAACAGAGCAATGATTTGAAAAACAAGCTTTACTGAATGTAACAAATAACTCTCTCTTCAAATGCATGTACCCATGTGTCCAGGCTCACTGTCTATCTATCTACCGACTTACCTATCATTTATCTATCTGTCATCCATGGTAACTACATGATTTTCAAGACTTAGACGGACATAATTTTTCACTTTTTGAGTAGGAGTGCTTTGTCATTGACATTGTTTAGAAAGGCCATCTTGTAAACACAATAAAAAGATCAGATTTCTGTGTGTGTGTTTGTGTGCTGAGTCACGTCTGACTCTTTGCAACCCCATGGACTGTAGCTCATCAGGCTCCTCTGTTCATGAAATTCTCCAGGCAAGAATAATGGAGTGGGTTGCCATTTCCTACTACAGGGGATCTTCCCAACCCAGGGATCAAACCCTTGTCTCCTACATTGGCAGGTGGGTTCTTTATCAGTTGAGTCACTGGGGAAGCCCCCAAATCAGATTTCTAGGTGGTTTTCTTACTGCTCTTAAATTCTCTACAGATACAATTACCCCTTACTGCCTACACTTGGTGAGGACCTCAGCCACCACCCACTCTTGGCATACCACTGCATAACCTGGGGGAACCAACCTCCGGAGGACACAGATCAGAGCAGAGGAAAGGTAAGGAACGGATCTGAAGACAAACAGGCCATGGATGGCCTGCCCTTGTCCATCATGTGTGTTGCTGATGCAGTCTCACTTGATCCCAACAACAGGGACTTTTGAATGCTCTGTTCCATTCTCAGGAGAGTAGGAAATGTTCTGTTCCCATTGAGTTCTAGCTGTGGAAAATTTGTCAAGACTACCACTTGGCCTTTCAGACTAAACACATTACAGAAGTGACTCTTATCTCCCAGCACTATGAGGACATGAAGAAAATTCTCAATGTCCTTGTCTCCACCTTGGTCAGGACACAGATCGTTTCTGTCCTTAAATTCTCAAGCCCATTTGGCAACCCATCCTTTCTCTGAGTCACAGTCCATAAGAACGGAACTAGTATGGTACATAGGTTTCTCCCCAGGCACACCCTGAAATCTAGACCATCTTAACTGTTCCTTTTTATTTTACCTTCATCCACAGAAATCATTGCATAATCTTAAGATTCAGAAAAAACCTGATTCTGACTGAGCCATTTTATTCCTTGCCCACAGTCTTCTCAGAATGTAGGCTTTTCAGACTAAAATTCAAGGACTGGTCTTTAAATTTCTGAGTTATAATGTTTCGTCTCTTCCTTGTGGAAGGAGGAGCTCCATGTTAGTTAAAAATCTCAAATTACTATCCTGATGTATATAGTTTCTTGGTCATTCCCCAAATATTTATTAAGTCTCTACTTAGTATGGCTGACTTCTTGATTTCTCAGTGTTGGTATAAGTCATACAACCTTGTCATTTTCCGTTCTCTTAGCTAAAGTATATGGATAATGATTTCTGCACTGTCTACATTATGGGGTAGCTGTGGAGAGCAACTGAGCCCAACAAAATACTTTTAAATGTATCAAGATCTTTCTGCAAATGAAAAGAATTATTAGTGTGCATTTAATTAAGTTTGTATTCTGCAAAGCATTCATCTTTTAAAACATTTTAACCATGTGTGGCTGGATAAGATTATATTTCACCCCTCTCTGATCCTCATTCCAGAAGGAAATTAGCAATGCATTTCACTGGCTCAGTGGGGTAGGTAGTAAAACTGAAAGCAAAATCGCCTAGAAAATTTTCCTTTATTTATGCGTTTTCACTTCGGAAAGCCTAAGTATCTATGAAATTGCATAAAATTTTTGACAATGGAGGAGGAAATTTGTGGATGTGATATTTTTAAAAAAGATCTTGTGGGAGAAGGCACAGTTTGCTTCACAATCTGTCTACTGCTTGTAGACAGCTGGTAACCAAGTCAAGAGGTCAGGTTTCCACCATGACTCTGGAAAGTGGTATCATAGATCATCTGGACCCTGGCTGCAATGGTAGTTTAAAGTTCCTCTGGCCATTTTAATATGCAGTGAAGGTTGAAATCTACTTATCCAAGTGGCCAAGAATAAGGGAGTCTCAAGAAAAGACTGCCAAGCTTAACAGGGAATTGACTGAGCAGAGAAGCCTAAAGAGACCTTGAGAGCAGATATTAATACAGTAGACATCTTCTCAGAAACCTTTATGGAGTGATGGTTATAGACTCATCCCCTGATCCCACCACCCAGCCACTGCTTATTCCTGCAGAAAGACTCCAAAAATTGTGTAAGATGTGGAAAAATGCCCCAAAAGTTGAATTTAAATCAGATTTTAGAAAATGAAGATGCATTTCTTCCACATAGGGGTTCGTGGTATGAGATTTGCATCCATAATACACCTTGAAATTCATTGCAAATTATTTTTTTGGTGTAGTAGGCTAAAGATTTCAGCAAGAGAGGGAAGCAGAACTATTGTGGTTTTTTTTTTCCCCAAAAGTACACTTTGATTAATGAAAGAGCAAAGAAAATAATCCTTAGTCCTTAAAATTTTGCCCCATATTCAGTATTTAATGTTGTCTCTAGTAATTTTATGATACTACCAAGAGTTATACAATTTTACTCTGAGTCTCTCACTAGCAGGAAAACATGCCTCATTTAGATTCTGGGACCCATCCTGCAAGGCTAATTACTTCTTCTGGTGAGCCAAAGGGTAAGACAAATGATTCTATGACAACCGTTAAGCATATATCTTGCTTGTCTTGATGTCTTATTTATTTGCCTGTGTAAGATAAATGACTCCTTTTCAACATGCCCAGTGTTTTGGCCTTTCTCAATTAAGTCTGAAAAATAAAACAATCTTAGGAAAAATAAATCTAAATTATTGTTTTTCTTATTTTTATTGCTATGATTTGAAGACGTTTACATTTCTTTGGACTATAGCATTAATGTATTACTAATTTTTAAAATACAGTTTTATATTACCAAGGGTTTGACTCATCAAAATATTGCTGGTGGTTTGTAGAATGGAATGAGGGTTTGACATTAACATCTAGCCTTGAGTTATCTCTGATTTAATGTTTCAGAGTTATTAGATGATCTTTTGAGGATAGAATGTCATTTTCAAACTGACCCCCCCCCACACACACACACAGGGAAATAGACCAAAATCATTGAAAACATGTAACTATTTTACTTTATTATTTTGTTATAATAAACATGAACATAAAATAAATATTTGGCAAACAAATATAATCTCTTCACTGAAATTGTGTATTGTATATGAAATACATTTTTATTATAAAATAAACACAATATTTGAAAAGTTAAAATTGAATAGATAAACATTAATTGATTCATAAGATATTGGAGGAGCATCCCATAGGAGTGGTCTTGCCCCACAAACTCTGTTTTGCCCCATAGACTTTGTCTACTCATCTCTCCCCTGTAATATTGGCATGTTCAATACATAAGAAGTGAAGAATTGAGAAACAAATGCATACAATTCGAGTAAAACAAAATGCTTTATCTATACCTATTTATTTGCAAATAAAAAAGGAGGTACTTATTTTGGCCTGACTAACTGCCTGAATCATGACCTTGAGTCCTCATTCTACTTAGCGTGTATAGACCTGTGCAATGACTAAAGAATAAAACAAGGAACAGAAACCATTCCCTTCAACACCTAGACCTTAATTCATTAATCGGGGCTGTATTTACTTTTGATGGGAATTGAGTGTTCACAGTCTTCTATTGCTATATCTTATCAAGACAGATAATTCTGTTTGCTTGTAGGTACACATCATAGGTTTTGAAAGCATATTATTTTTCATTTATAAATTGTTTTCCTTTGTATATATAATTCTAAGCAAGTTTAACTATATACATTAGAGGCTTTAAAATCATCTTCTTAAATATCTTAGCAGAAATCAAAGCTCCCTTTCCCTAAAACTGTTTAATTGTTAATGCATTTGAGTTTCCTAAAGGATTAACAAATCTTTTCATTGAGCTAGCATTTCCATATTTTGATAAATTCAATTAAAAGCATTATTTGATGTCTATTGTTTTTCAGCTAATTGTTTAAAAAAGAAAGAAGCCATCGTTTTAGCTGTCATGTTAGTAAAAGAAATATTTTGAAGAAATGATAATAGTTTATGTTTTAGAATATGCTTTATTGCTATGGCATATCAATAGCAATAGAATTTGGACTTTTTAACAGATAATATATGATAGCGAAAAAAGAGGAATGTATCATTAGATTACACAAATTGGACTGAAGATTGAGTCCAGAATAGTAAATGCATTTAATACACATGAGGTTAGAAGGTCCAAAGTAAGTCATTTCTCTTCCTGCCACAGGTGACTACAGTCTATATGCCCTTTAAACTTCTCATCTCAATTTAAGAGCAGTCATAAAGCAAGTCTTCCTGCCTGGCGTACTTACAGTTTCTGGCAAGCGTCTATAAAACACCTGGATCATAATCCACAGTTCGAGCTGAAAGCAGGCGTTAGACGTAACTAGTGGAAGTCCTACTGAGCCCCGTCACTGTCCGGCGTGGATTACGTGCGTGAGGCACCCGACGCCCAGGGGCTAAGTATCTGTGCCTTGGATTCTTTCGGTTGCAACAGCAGAACCCACAGAGCAGACCCCCTCCGACGATGAGGACCGCAGTAGTGGCCCAGCCGATGAAGAGCGAAGCTCCCAGCTCTCGTTTCTGACCTACGTGGACCGCTGGGTTGTAGAAATCCCGGATGATGTTATTGGCCATCCAGCACACCGGAATCAGAACAAAGATCCCGGTCAGGATAAAGAGGACTCCGGAAATTCCCACGAGGTATGCTTTTGCCCTCCGGTTAGAGCCTGTGCACTGAATCTTCTTCATGCCACAGATGCCAACAAGCAGAGCAATCACAGACAGGGCCACAGCCACACACATGAGGGCCCGGGCCGCCTCCAGGGCAGGCGGGAGGGCCAGCAGAGAATCATAGACCTTGCACTGCAACTTATCCTTGGCTTGTCGGACGCAGTTCATCCAGAGGCCTTCCCAGACCCTTTCGAAGACAATTATGTTGCTGCCAATAAAAGCCGACACTCTCCACTGAGGCAGAAGAGTTGTGGCAAGGGTCCCGACCATGCCGAAGAACCCAAGAACCAGTCCAGCGATTTGCACTGGATAAAATGCCATCGCCTTTGCTCTGAAGACTGATCCAATCTGCAACGGGAGCTGCTCACCATTCAGAGCAGAGAGGCCCCTATGAGTCTACAGCAGTCTCAGTTGATGTTCTATCGCTGTTACTGGGCATAACATTTTAGTCCAAATCCAGAGCAGTGACTGAACTTGGCTTAACCAGAAGTACCTGTTGTAAATGCACGCTGCTGTCCACATACACATACATTTCTGTATGGATTATTTAGTAGTCATATGGAATTGTTTCCCAGCCAATAAGAAGTAGCCAGAGGTGTGTCAAGAAATACTGCATTCAGTGTTCATATTTCTCATGTTATTGTTGTCTTAGCAATGTTGTAATTAAGTGTCAAAGCCACCATTGTGGACTCCTAATTACAGAGCTGAAAACTTCCTGTTTAAAAACCACTCTGATATTAAAGTATAAATATATGTGTTAAGCCACAACTGAAGACAATACCAAAACCTTGCCACTTCTTTGGAGAGCCTTTGAAAAACACTTTGCACTTTAGATAATCTATTATTTTCTGCCAATCTAAGCCAACTTTCTTTAACATGGTTAAAGAATTCTGGTATTAAAAGAGTTCTGGAGTCAAATAAATGTTTAGGTATTATTTTCTACATTTCTGCTAAAATCATCAGTATTCTTGAAAAAGAGGCATGCTAAGCAAAACCTTCCGATTTCATGCTTTTTTATTTCTAAGATCCAGAAAGCAAGGTGAAGCACTTATTATTGAACTTACTGGTAATTATTATATTATATGTTGAGTAATAGCTTTCTCTCTAGTGAAATCATGTTTAGTTTATAAATGCTCATTAGCTATTTCTTCAATAGCAGCTTGGAATACATCACATTTATCAACGTCAAAAATATATATTCCATTTTTATGGCACTGTGTGAAAGTGGCCCTTTGGATTAGCTGTGCAATTACTTAAATCCAGGTAATAAAAAGCTTTTCAGAGTTGGAAGACAGTTTCAAAGTCATCAGGCTTAAGTTTCCCATTTGCTAGATGTGGAGTGTGAAGTTTCTGGAGCACTTGGCTAGACTAGCTTTGTAGTAACTGATCCAAGCTTCCCAGCTCCCCTGGAGAAGGAAATGGCAACCCACTCCCGTATTCTTGCCTGGGAAGTTCCATGGACAGAGGAGACTGGTGGGCTACAGTCCATGGGGTCACAAAGAGTCAGACACGATTTAGCAACTAAGCAACAACAACAACAACAACAATGGATCCAGGAATACAAATTGTCTCTGATTTATGGTGTATATCTCCTGTTTCTAATCTGACTCAAAAAGAGGAGGATAGAAGTGCTTTTTAAGAACTTTCATTTGAATGGGACTAAACCTGACTTTCATGCCATCCCCTTGATAGTTTTTCAAATTTTCAAAGCAAGTAAAATTCAGTTGAGACTGTTTGAAAGTCCAAGACTCAAGTTGTCGTTCTTGATGGCCGCATTTCTGCCATTGCTCAGACATGGGGTGGGGAGTAGGATTAATTTGAGAAGCATAAAGATTTTGCTGAATCAAATTCTGAACCGGCCACCACCTTGCTCAGATTTTTTCAGTAGTCCTCTATTGCCCCCAAGATAAAAATTCAAATCCCTTAGCATAATGCAAAAGACCCATCCTTGCCTTGGGCCCTGCCCATTTTAATACTTATCTTTTGAACATGACTCCATCCCTTGTCTTCACATTCTACTGCAAGGAATCCATTTCAAGGATGAAAACTACTTGAAAGCAAGCACACCGAGTATATTCTAGGTAGGAGGCATTACCGCTTCCAAAAGGTCCTCCATTTCAGTCAACAATAGGCCGAAAGATAATGGGTGGTCCAATACTATCCAGGTTTAAAAAACCCATTGATTTAATTAGAATATGTGAAAAAATTAAGTTTCAAAAAAGTGTTGTTTATCTGTCTACCTATCTACACATCCATCTATCATCTTTCTATCTTATTTGCTGTTTTTGTTGCTTTCTTACTACCATCCTAGACCAAAGGAGCATTTCCTCTCAAAGAAATGTGAATCATTGAGGAAACAGATGACTTCTGTATATTTCACAGTTTCCTGACACCAGCTCAGGATGAAGGGTTTTCTCGGCCCTTTGTCTGAGGTTTCTGAGACACAAGTTTAACCATTCCCACCCTGAAGGGATTTGCCAACACTTTTCTGACTTATTACTTCTATTTCCTCTTCCTCATTCTGCCTCATTTTTACTCCTATCTTTTTTTTTTTTTTTTTGTCCTGGAAGTTTCTAACTTCCAGTTGTTTGATTTTTCATCAGATAGAATCTGTCTGTATTACAGATAAACACAAGAAGGGGCACATGTTTACTTAGAATACAGAGGTACATCTTAAGTATAATCTGAGAAGCATAAATAATGCAAGAGCTTCAGCTTCCTTTTGCTTCTCATAGCCAATTGTCAACACCATCATGACTTTTAAAGGGAGATATTGTTTTCCTGTCCAACATTTCTGTGACTCTTATCCCCTTCCACTTCCTCGGGGGCCCCTGGTCCATTGAAACTCCATCTCTTTATAGCACCTACAGCTTCTTCATCTCTCTGAGTTGGCCTTTGGAATAGAAACATACTCAATTATCTTTCATATTAAAATTCTATTCTGCCTGATCTGTATCCCCTGGTATGTACTCATATATATCTTTTTGATCTACCTTCACATTTTCCACTTGCTAGAAATGTAACAGAATTTTGGGACATCTACACTATTGTATTTGAAGATTACTTTCATATTCTTACTTAATTGTCCTTTCTGTAAAGATCAAAATAAACTATCATCTTCTATTTGAGGTAGTAAACAGCACAAGCCTTGGAGAGAGTTTGTTTCAGTCTTGGCTTGATGCCTTGGCCATCAGATATTGGCCTGTTTTGAACTTCTCAAAACTGTCTGTTCTAAAAAATTAAGATAATAATGATACCAACCTCATAGGGCTTCTTTGAAGACTAAAAATATGTGCAAAGGACCTGATTTTGAGGAAGTACCCAGGGAAGGCTTGCTGCAATGTTTGTCTCTTTTGCCTTTGTTACCTTATCCTGCTTACTTCTCTACTTGCTCATCCTTGGTCTTTTCATTCCATTAGTGCCTGACCCACGTTCGTTTGGTCTGGTTGCTCCAGGATTCCACATATACCTTAATACCCTTCTCTCCTAGAACATGCTCTCTGGGGAGTTTCACCCAGGGCCATAACTTTTACTATGTCTTGTCGGGTTACAAGTGTCTAATCTGTTATCGTCAGCCCAGGCCTCTCTCTGCTTATTACCCTGGGTTTTTGTTTTCTTTTGCTTCTCCCAGCCCCTCAGTCAGTAGGAAACTCTGGAGCTCCTATGCCCTTCCACCTGCTGAGAGTGCTCACCTACGTGTATCTTCAGGTATTTCCTGAAAATAGCCATCTCACTGAAATCACTCTCCATTCATCAAAGTGTTAGTTGCTCAGTCGTGTCCGACTCTTTGCGACCCATGAACCATAGCCCGCTAGGCTCTTCTGTCTATGGGATTCTCCAGGCGAGAATACTGGAGTGGGTTGCCATTCCCTTCTTCAGGGGATCTTCCCTATCCAGGGATCGAATCTGGATCTCCTGCATTGCAGGAAGATTCTTTACCATCTGAGCCACCAGGGAAGTGGACGTTCGTTCATGGGGACAGTCTATATCTAACGAATGACTGATCAATATAGGAGTGTACAGGCCTAGCCCACTATCCCCAGGTAAGGGTTAACTCTAAGGGGCCCTCCTAGTTCAGTGCTCACTATGGGTTAGCTTAGGCTTTCACCGAGTCTGTACTTGATTTCTTATTTCCAGTTCTCTTCCTTTTCTTCTTTCCCTCAGAAAGGAACACTCTATAATAAACCCAATATGCCCCAATCTCCACCAGCAGAGTCTGCTTCTCAAGGAGCCCAATCACTGATCAATAATTTATTGTAATTTGTTAAATATGTTTCTTGTTCTAACATCACTATGCCTTAGTTTGCCTTTCAGCATTCTTACTTGAATCATCTTATCAATAATAATGTCTTACCTAGTCTCCTTGCCTCTGGTATTACTCCACTGAGGACCATAAAGACTTCACTGAAACAAATTCTGAACACGCCACCACCTTGATTAAATTTTTTCTTTTCATTCTCTATTGCCCTCAAGATAAAATCCAAATCCCTTAGCATAATGCAAAAGACCCATCCATGGCTTGGCCCCTGCCCAATTTTAACATTTATCTTCTGAACAGGTCTCCATCCCATGTCTTCACAGAGCTTACATTTCAGTGAGAGTAGTACATATTTTAAAAAAAAATTGCATACACAAAAATATGCAGTTACAAGTTGAGATAGAGCTAGAGATAAAAATATAGGGTATAGAAAACATAGGATATAAAGAGAATGCAAATAGATGAGATCTTAATTTTAATTACAGGATAAAGAAAAGGCTCTCTGATGAAGTGGTATTTAAGCTGTAATCTGAAGCCTGAGGAGAAATTAGCCAGATCATCAGATAAAGAGTAGGGTAAAGAGGATTCTGGTCGTGGGAGACTGGCTGGGTGAAGGCAGTGGGGCCAAATAGAGCTTGGGGCTAATGTGGGTGGAAGACCTTGTGCAAGAGGGATGTGAGAACTGCTGAAGGGCACATGAGGCTGAAATATAGGCAATGTCCAGATACACAGGGCCATGTGGACCATTTAATAATCTTCTCCAAAGATCAATGCAAAATCAGCTCAAGATTTTAAGCATCAAACTGACATGATCAAAACTGTACTAACAAAATATAATAAGGACCTACTGTATAGCTCAGAGAACTCTATTCAACACTCTGTGATGGCCCATATGGAAAAATAATCTAAAAATGAGTGAATATATATATATTGGTTTCCCAGGTGGCACTAGTAAGAAATCCGGCTGCCAATGCAGAAGACATAGGAGATTCAGTTTCAATCCCTGGGTCAGGAAGAGCCCCTGGAGGAGGGCATGACAACCCATTCCAGGATTCTTGTCTGGAGAATCCCACAGAGAGGATCCTGGTGGGCTTTGGTCCATAGAGTCAGACACAACTAAAGTGACTTAGCCTGCATGCAAGGACATATGTCTTTGTATAACTGATTCACTTTGTTGTACACCTGAAACTCATCCAACATTGTAATGCAACTATACTCCAATAGATTTTTTTTAAGAAAAGCTGCTATTTGGTGGGAAGAGATTAGAAAAGTGTACAATTGAACATGAAGAAATCAGTTAGAGGGTTACTGCAATACTCCAAATGAGAGAAGATGCAAGTTAGGGTAGAGTAGCTGCAATGCAGAGGACTGAGTAGATTTGCTATCTATAGGAGTTATAACTGACAAGGGTGAGTGACACATTAAGGTGGGGAAATGTGTCAGAGAGGACTGTCATATCATTGGTATGAGCACCATTGTACCCAGGGATTCACGTACTGAGGTGTGAGACACTGCAGGATGGCCAACCTTTCAGAAACAGATCAAGAGTTAAGTTCCAGATGTGAACCCTGTGAACCATCCCAGTAAAGGATGTAGAAAATCAGATTTTGAGGAGCTTGTAGGAATGGCCTGGATTGTACACGGAAGAATCCACAACCTCCATCCTGTCCACAAAACTATCTATGATTAGATCACAGGCAGTGAGAGGAATCTGACAGACTGCCGACTTACTCTGTCTTCAGGTCCTCCTGGAGCTTGTTCTGAGGTCTTA
The DNA here is from genome assembly GCF_910594005.1 of Cervus elaphus. Classification (NCBI taxonomy): domain Eukaryota; kingdom Metazoa; phylum Chordata; class Mammalia; order Artiodactyla; family Cervidae; genus Cervus; species Cervus elaphus. The sequence continues at coordinate 7,734,761 of NC_057845.1, read as the reverse complement.
GAGAATCTAACTGAGGCTGAGGAAGCTTTGCAAAAATGTGTCTGAGTTTTACTTGCAGCATCAGCTTCCAGTGAATAGCAGTGAAGGTAGAACATGAGAATGGAAGAATGAGGATTCACAGAGCATCCTCATCTTGCCTGATTTTTCTCTCCTCCCAGGAGTTCCATACCTCAAAATATTCAGATATTCTTCTAACTTACTGTGTTCTATTTTGAAAGACACTCTCCTGTCTTCCTCCATGTCCAGTTCAAGTTTTAACAAGTACAAACGAGTGGGAAAATGTTTAATTGAATGCCTGTCAGATTGATTTGAGCTCTCTGTAAGTAAATGTATGAATACACGTGGAGGAGAAGGGGATGACAGAGGATGAGATGGTTGGATGGCATCACTGACTCAATGGACATGAGTTTGAGCAAGCTCTGGGAGACGGTGAGGGACAGGGAGTCCGGGTGTGCTGCAGTCTGTGGGGTCACAAAGAGTCGGACACGACTGAACAACAATATATAGAAAATTTTACTTTATTATTGATTGTCATATATGCTGTCCCCTCACCCTTGTTCACACATACACATTGCCCACTTGAGAATTATTCATTCTCCTTTAAATTTTGACCCAAATTTTGTCTAAGAGAAACTTCTGAATTATCAGAGTCTGAATGGATGCTCAGCCGTAGAGTCCTCTTTGCAAACCCATGAACTGTAGCCCACCAGGCTCCTGTGTCCATAGTATTTCCTAGGCAAGAGTACTGAGTAGGTTGTGATTTCTTCCTCCAGGGGATCTTCCAGAACCAGAGACTGAACCCTCCTCCTCTCCTGCAACTCCTGAATTTACCACTGTGCCACCTGGGAAGGCCCTTATCAGAGTGTATTAGACTCCAATCCCACCCCTCCATTTCTGCCTTTTTTGGGGCATTTAACGAATAATAATATGCATTTTCCTCCATAACATTTTTCATTAGTTCTAAACAGATATACATTTCTGTTTATGTTCATTTAAGTCTGTTTCCCATCTAGAGTATATATTCTATGAAAACAGAGACCATCTATTTTATTAACTGCTAGAGTCACACAGCATAGCAGAGGGGCTGACTCAGAGTAGGATCATAGTAGCCTGCCCAGGAAATATTGTTTGCGTTAATGATGAATTAATTACCAGTACAATGCTTCATTTAGTTAGGCTATCCTTTAATTTAAGGATTAGCATTTAATTATATCTTCTTAAATTATAAGTTCATAGTTTGAATACTTTTCTACAGAGTTAAAGACTGGATTTATGTAATGAAATGCACTACATAACAATTTAAATACCTCATGTGTTAATAAAACATTTTCTATTTCAGGAATGCATTTGGGGGTCATCTAAAATCCAACTAATTAGTCTTACTACCACCACCTGGTCCATCAAATTTATCCTATTATCTTCCATTATTACTCAATTTCAACTGTTTTAAGGCTACTTTCAAGGTTACTCACATGCCAGTATTTAAAATGGATTTTTCTGTGAAATCAATCATGGAAATTTGAATCCACTCCAATGCAAACCTGTGTTAAATGTATGTGTTTTTGCTTTTGTGTACAAAGTTGAGTATATGCTACAAAAAATCCCTGAATTTATCTTCCTTCCCTCCCCTTTCTTTCTCTTCCTTCTTTTTTCAGTCTCATAGAGCTGCAGAAGTAATTAAGAAGACTTGTTAAAAGGGAAAAAAAACAAGAAGTCTGGTGATTAATGAAAAACAAATGGAATTTTTGAGATGGGGTACAACAAGAATAGGAAATAGGAGGTAAAAATGACATGAAGCTTGTCACAACATATGTGCCACATTTCCTAAGCACTGGCCTTGAATTTGTATCTAAGCCTTTTAGCATTAAGGCTGTGTCCAGACCATAAAAACAAAAGCATTTCCTCAGGAGTTGCATCACTTGTCTTGCTTCTGACACAAGGAAAAAAAAAAAAAATCTCTTTCACCATGGAATAGAACGAACAACATCCTTGCAGTGAATATAGCAGACAAATTGGCCCAGGTGTTCTTCTTTTATGGGAATCTAAATAAGATGGCCCAGGTGTTCAGGTCTTAGAGCAAGGGTTCTCAGCCTTGACTTCACATTAGAATTGCCTGGAGGAGCTTTGAGACAATACCCATGAAATTGGGCCCCACCCCAGATCCACAAAACCAGAATACTAGGACTGAGGCCCTAGCATCAGTATTTTTGTTTTTGTTGTTTTTTGTTATAGTTGCATCACTATTTTAAAAGCACCCTCTGTGCCACTACTATGCAAAGTCAGGTCAGGAGCCCTGCTTAAGGGTCTCTATTCAGGTGCGTCTCAGTTTTGGTTTTTAATTCCAACCATATAAGGGAACTTATTAACCATATCAAGTCCCACATCAAACCAAATTAAATCAAAATAGCTCAAGATGGGATCCAGTCAGCAGTATTTTTTTTTTTGGCGGGGGTGGGTGGGGGTGGGTGGGGGTGGGTGGGGGCATGCCACGCAGCATGTGGGATCCTAGTTCTTGGATCAGGGATCAAAAGCATGCCCCCAGCAATGGAAGTATGGAATCTTAACCATTGGATGACCAGGGGTGTCCCCAGGCATCAGTATTTTTAAGTATCTTAGGTGATTTTAGTATGCAGCTAAGGCAGAGGAAATCCGTCCTGAATATTCATCAGAAGGATTGATGCCGAAGCTGAAACTCTAATACTATGGCCACCTGATGCAAAGAACTGACTCATTGGAAAAGACCCTGATGCTGGGAAAGGTTGAAGGCGGGAGCAGAAGGGGACGACAGAGTATGAGTTGGTTGGATGGCATCACCAACTCGATGGACATGAGTTTGAGCAAGCTCTGGGAGTTGGTGATGGGCAGGGAAGCCTGGCGTACTGCAGTCCATGGCGTTGCAAAGAGTCGGACATGACTGAGTGACTGAATGGAACTGAATTGAACTGAAGACAGAGTCATCGATCTGTATGAATGGATGGATTGTATATCCTTAAGGTAATTTCACATTAATATTATTTCTTTCAGTAGAGCTGTTGAAACTTGAGAGTGACTTTAGGGTTATACTCTTTGACAAGAACCTACAGTGTAAATATTTTACATTGCTGGTTAAACTCAGTCTTATGTGAGTAGGTGGTGAACAGCTTTGAAATAAAAATGATGAACGTATTGCTCTTATCTCTCTGCAATTAGGCAATGTTATTTCTTAAAAAGCAGAGTAAGGACATGATATTTACCAATTGTAGTTGAAACTTCCTCAACTGGAGTATTAGCACAGGGTCTTTAACTGTAAGTTATGTTCAATACTTTTGAAAAACAAGTTAGAATTTTTGCATTATAATACTATATTACTTCAGTTATGTTCAGACATAAAATGTGGTATAAACTTTTATGCTTATGGTCCTTACAAAAACCATAAAACCAAAATAAAGTTAATTACAAATAAGACTGCACAACTGATAAACTTTAAATTATCATTAGTTTGATATGGCATATAATATTAAAATTTGAAACTAAATTCTGGATATTAGAAATACAGCCAAAAGATACACTTTCATAATTTGTCCTCCACTTGTCATTTTTTTTTTAAATTTTTTGGATTTTGAATGTGACACACCATTATTTGACACATTCGTTTATCATTGTCATTCATTTTTCATTATAACAATAAAATTACTCTTAGTCTGATCCACTATTCTGATGAGCCAAAACATTTGAAAGCATTTCTCTAAATAAAATATGGCAAATTAAAATGTACTATTCTTTATTGCATATTTATATCTATATTGACTAATGAACTGTTGCAAAATTCAGATCTGCTTATTATGTTTGATCCAAATATGAGAAAAGTTAGCAAGTTCTTCCTTTCATTTGATGTTACCTAAGTGTCTCTGCATGTCGTAAAGCTCAATAACCCACTAATTGGCTTTTTGATTGTGAACTCTACATATGCATGGTGTACTGTGACCACAGTTGACCTTTATTTTGAAAATGATTCCCGTATAAAATGTCATTTTCATGAAGGCAAGTCAATGTCTCTATTAGTTGATTTAGAAAACTGAAGCCTATAGGTGATATACTCCTAAGTATTTTATTCTTTTTGTTGCAATGGTGAATAGTATTGTTTCCTTAGTTTCTCTTTCTGTTTTCTCATTGTTAGTGTATAGGAATGCAAGGGATTTCTGTGTGTTAATTTTATATCCTGCAACTTTACTATATTTGTTGATTAGCTCTAGTAATTTTCTGGTAGAATCTTTAGGGTTTTCTATGTAGAGGATCATGTCATCTGCGAACAGTGAGAGTTTCACTTCTTTTCCTATCTGGATTCCTTTTACTTCTTTTTCTGCTCTGATTGCTGTGGCCAAAACTTCCAAAACTGTGTTGAATAGTAGTGGTGAGAGTGGGCACCCTTCAGATTATACTACAAAGCCACAGTCATCAAGACAGTATGGTACTGGCACAAAGACAGAAATATAGATCAATGGAACAGAATAGAAAGCCCAGAGATAAATCCACAAACCTATGGACACCTTATCTTCTACAAAGGAGGCAAGAATATACAATGGAAAAAAGACAACCTCTTTAATGAGTGGTGCTGGGAAAACTTGTCAACCACTTGTAAAAGAATGAAACTGGAACACTAACACCATACACAAAAATAAACTCAAAATGGATTAAAGATCTGAATGTAAGAACAGAAACTATAAAACTCCTAGAGGAGAACATAGGCAAAACACTCTCAGACATAAATCACAGCAGGATCCTCTATGACCCACCTCCCAGAATATTGGAAATAAAAGCAAAACTAAACAAATGGGACCTAATGAAACTTAAAGGCTTTTGCACAACAAAGGAAATTATAAGCAAGGTGAAAAGACAGCCCTCAGATTGGGAGAAAATAATAGCAAATGAAACAACAGACAAAGAATTAATCTCAAAAATATACAAGCAACTCCTGAAGCTCAATTCCAGAAAAATCAATGACCCAATCAAAAAAGGGGCCAAAGAACTAAACAGACATTTCTCCAAAGAAGACATACAGATGGCTAACAAACACATGAAAAGATGCTCAACATCACTCATTATCAGAGAAATGCAAATCAAAACCACAATGAGGTACCATTACACGCCAGTCAGGATGGCTGCTATACAAAAGTCTACAAGCAATAAATGCTGGAGAGGGTGTGGAGAAAAGGGAACCCTCTTACACTGTTGGTGGGAATGCAAACTAGTACAGCCACTATGGAAAACAGTGTGGATATTTCTTAAAAAACTGGAAATAGAACTGCCATATGACCCAGCAATCCCACTTCTGGGCATACACACTGAGGAAACCAGATCTGAAAGAGACACGTGCACCCCAATGTTCATCGCAGCACTGTTTATAGTAGCCAGGACATGGAAGCAACCTAGATGTCCATCAGCAGATGAATTGATAAGGAAGCTGTGGTACATATACACCATGGAATATTACTCAGCCGTTAAAAAGAATTCATTTGAATCAGTCCTAATGAGATGGATGAAGCTGGAGCCCATTATACAGAGTGAAGTAAGCCAGAAAGATAAAGAACATTACAGCATACTAACACATATATATGGAATTTAGAAAGGTGGTAACGATAACCCCATATGCAAAACAGAAAAAGAGACACAGAAGTACAGAACAGACTTTTGAACTCTGTGGGAGAAGGTGAGGGTGGGATGTTTCGAAAGAACAGCATGTATATTATCTATGGTGAAACAGATCACCAGCCCAGGTGGGATGCATGAGACAAGTGCTCGGGCCTGGTGCACTGGGAAGACCCAGAGGAATCGGGTGGAGAAGGAGGTGGGAGAGGGGATCGGGATGGGGAATACATGTAAATTCATGGCTGATTCATGTCAGTGTATGACAAAAACCACTACAATATTGTAAATTAATTAGCCTCCAACTAATACAAATAAATGAAAAAATATATATTAAAAAAAGAAAGAAAACTGAAGCCTAATTTTGAATTTCTTTACATTGAAAATTATCTCTGCAAAAGAGCAGTTTAGTTCAGTCTCTCTGTCATGTCCAACTCTTTGCAACCCCATGGACTGCAGTATGTCAGGCTTCCCTGTCCATCACCAACTCCAGGAGTTTACTCAAACTCATGTCCATTGAGTTGTTGATGCCATCCGTCTCATCCTCTGTTGTACCCTTGTCCAACCACCTTCAATCATTCCCAGCATCAGGGTCTTTTCCAATGAGTCAGTTCTTTGCATCAGGTGGCCAAAGTTTTGAAGTGTCAGCTTCAACATCAATCCTTTCAATGAATATTCAGGACTGATTTCCTTTAGGATGGACTGGTTGGATCTCCTTGCAGTCCAAATGACTCTCAAGAGGCTTCTCCAATACCACAGTTCAAAAGCATCAATTCTTTGGTGCTCAGAATTCTTTATAGTTCAACTCTCACATCCATACATGACCACTGGAAAAACCATAGCCTTGACTAAACGGACCTTTGCTGGCAAAGTAATGTCTCTGCTTTTTAATATGCTATCTAGGTTTGTCATAACTTTCCTTCCAAGGAGTAAGCACCTTTTAATTTCATGGCTGCAGTCACCATCTGCAGTGATTTTGGAGCCCCCAAAATAAAATCTGTCACTTTTTCCACTATTTCCCCATCTATTTGCCATGAGATGATGGGACCAGATGCCATGATTTTAGTTTTCTGAATGTTAAGCTTTAAGCCAGCTTTTTCACTCTCCTCTTTCACTTTCATCACGAGGCTCTTCAGTTCCTCTTCACTTTCTGCCAAAAGGGTGATGTCATCTGCATATCTGAGGTTATTGATATTTCTCCCGGCAATCTTGATTCCAGCTTGTGCTTCTTCCAGCCCAGCGTTTCTTGTGATGTACTCTGCATATAAGTTAAATAAGCAGGGTGACAATATACACCCTTGATATACTCCTTTCCCTATTTGGAACCAGTCTGTTGTTCCATATCCAATTCTAACTGTTGCTTCCTGACTGCATATAGATTTCTCAAGAGGCAGATCAGGTGGTCTGATATTCCCAGATCTTTAAGAATTTTCCACAGTTTGTGGTGATCCACACAGTTAAAGGCTTTGGGATAGTCAATAAAGCAGATATAGATGTTTTTTTGAAACTCTCTTGCTTTTTCGATAATCCAACGGATGTTGGCAATTTGGTCTCTGGTTCCTCTGCCTTTTCTAAAACCAGCTCAAACATCTGGAAGTTCACAGTTCATGTCCTGTTGAAGCCTAGCTTCGAAAATTTTGAGCATTACTTCACTAGTGTGTGAGGTGAGTGCAATTGTGTGGTAGTTTGAGCATTCTTTGGCATTGCCTTTCTTTGGGATTGGAATGAAAACTGACCTTTTCCAGTCCTTTTCCAGATATGCAAAAGATCATATCTATATAAATAGTAAAACTAGTTGAGCCAGTAACTGTATTATGCAGACCAAATATTCTTACTTGAAAGTGTGGACAAGCCAACCTGAAAGAAGTCAGATGCACATTACATGTTCAGTATTTCCACTTTAGGTAATCACAGGGGTCAATCATAATTGCAGCCGTCATCTAGATAATCCAACATAATTAAAAGCTCCCATTGAGCAGATGTGTCTCCATATATATTAGAGACTCTCATGTTTCCACAGATATCAGTTTAAACAATACCAAAGTGCCTTTCTAACCCTTGGTTTCCTCTTGGTTATAAATGGGTTAAGTGACATGCTAACATAAATTGATTAACATTAAATATAGTAAACAAGTTTTTCATATACTAATTTTATAATCAAAATTGATCAAAATATATCCAATCAATAAATAATTTTATGACTTTTTTGAGATAAGCTTAACAAATGTGACAGTCCATTTTGTCAAATTATATGTATATACATACATATATATATACACATGTATGTATGTATATGTATATGTATGTATATATATACATACATATATATATTAAGAATAGCTTTAAATTTAGAAAAAAAATTAAAAAGTTATAATAGGGAGTTTCTATATTTCACACCCAGTTTCATCTATCAGTAGCAATCATTCATTAGTCTGGGATATTGGTCACAATTAATAAAAATACTGATACATTCTTATCAACTGAAGTTCATAGTTTATTCAGTTTTTTCTAGTTTTCAGCTGTAATTTTTTCTCTGTTCCAAGATCCTATGTGTGATACCACACTATCTTTGGTTATAAAGTTTCCTTAGACCCCTTTTGGCTATGACAGTTTCTCAGACTGTCCCTGGATTTAATGACCATGAAAGTTGAGGGGTACTATTCATTGTGTAGGGTGACTTTCCATTGCAATTTACCTCATGTTTTTCTCATGATTAGATTGTGATTATGGATGGTTGGATGGCATCACTGACTCAATAGACATGAGTTTGGGTAGGCTCCAGGAGTTGGTGATGGACAGGGAGGCCTGGGGTGCTGTGGTTCATGGGGTCGTAAAGAGTCATACACGACTGAACGACTGAACTGAACTGATGGGTTTAGGAGGTCACAGGGGCAGTGTTATTCTCATCACTTTGCATCAAAAGTACAAGCTTTGGAGAACAGTATGGATGTTCCTTTAAAAAAACTACCATATGACCGAGCAATCTCACTCTTAGGCATACACCTGGACAAAGTCCAGTTCAGTTCAGTCGCTCAGTCGTGTCCGACTCTTTGCGACCCCATGGACTGCAGCACGCCAGGCTTCCCTGTCCATCACCAACTCCCAGAGCTTGCTCAAACTCATGTCCATCAAGTCAGTGATGCCATGCAACCATCTCATCCTGTGTTGTCCCCTTCTCCTCCTGCCTTCAACCCACCCCAGCATCAGGGTCTTTTCCAATGAGTATGGCCTCTCCCATCAAAATAAGCCCCAGTTTCCTCCACAGTCAGTCTCTCCCATCAGGAAGCTTCCATCAGCCTCTTATCCTTATCTGTCAGAAGGTGGACAGAGTGAACACCTCAATCACAGAAAACTAATCAAACTGATCACATGGAGCACAGCCTCATCTAACTGAATGAAACTATGAACCATGTCATGTAAGGCCACCCAAGACGTATGGGTCATGGCAAACCACGTTAGTATTCTTGCCTTGAGAACCCCATGGAAAAGAAAAGAACACCTGGAGAAAACCATAATTCAGAAGGACAGATGCACCCCAAAGTTCATTGCAGCAATATTTAAATAGACAAGATATGTTAGCAACCAAAATGTCCATTGACAGAGGAATGGACGAAGAAGAGGTGATACATATATACAGTGGAATATTTCTCAGCCACAAAAAATGAATAAATAATACCATTTGCAGCAACATGAGATGGACCGAGAGACTGTTATATTGAGTGAAGTAAGTCAGACAGAGACAGACAAATATCATATGGTGTCATTTATATGTGGACTCTAAAAATGGTGCAATGAACTTATTTATAGAATAGACGTAGATTTGCAGATGTAGAAAAACTTAGGGTTACTGGGGGGAGGCAGGGATGAGTGGGGAGGGATAAAGTAGGAGACTGGGGATGACACATACATATTATTATATATAAAATAGATTACTAATAAGGACCTACTGTATAGCACAGGGAGCTCTACTCAATACCCCAAAGTGATTTATATGGGAAAAAAATTAAAAAGAGTTGTTGTTGTTTAGTCAATAAGTTGCATCTGATTCTTTTGTGAACCCATGAACTGTAGCCTGCCAAACTCCTCTGTCCAAAGGACTTTCCAGACAAGAATACTGGAGTGGGTTGCCATTTCCTTCTCCAGTGTGTATGTATATGTATAACTGACTCATTTTGCTGTGCAGAAGAAACTGACACAACATTATGTCAAACTATACTCCAGTAAAATGTTTTTTAAAAATAGAAAATGAATGAATAACATTGTTTCAATTAATTACATACTAGAAATTCTTTCCCTTTCATTAAATATTTTTCTTTGAAATAATTGTTACAGTTGAATGTCAGACTATTATATAACTATATTACTTTAAGGATTAATGGTAAAATATAGAAAGAACCAGATATAATGCCTAGTATACAGTAGGAACTCAAGAAAAAGTACATCAAAATAAATTAATAAAATAAATAAATTAAAAATTTTATTTAACCAATCTCTAGTTTGTTTTTAACTTTTAAAATTTCCTCTTGAGCATTTCTGGCTATTTTCTTAGACTTTATCAGGTCATATAATACAAATACTGTACAGATTTTTAGTTTATATTTTAAATTACTATTCACCAGCAGCACTTGAAAGTACCTATTACTGTGTTTCTTCACCATCACTAGGTTATCATAACAAGAAGATCCATTTAACAGGTGAAGTACTGTATCTTATTATGATTAGAATTCACATTTCTTTGATTACTGGTGAGATTAAACTACTATAGTAGTTGACCCTTGAAAAATGAGTTTGAACTGCATTAATTCACTTATACGGATTTTTTTCCCTAATAGTAACTAATGTGCAGTAACAGTACTGCACATTTGCAGTTTTTTATTTGAATCTATGGATGCAGAACCATGAATATGGAGGCCCAAATATACATTATGCATGGTTGAAAATCTATGTGGAAGATTGGTGTCTTTTACCCCCACATTCTTCCATGGCCAACTATGTTTCATGCCTTTTCAGCACTTAAAAAATTCTTAGTAAGTATTCATTTTATTTTACCATTTTTGCTTTTGATGTACATGTTATAAATATTATTTATGGCAACTTTATAAATTAGAAACAATATTAAATCTACATTCTTGTTGTAAATAGTTTTGTTTGTTGCCTGCCTTTTCATTTTAATTACTCTCTGTTTTGATGGACATCCTTCATATAATCCTGGAGAAGTAAATGACAAGCCACTCTAGTAATCTTGCCAGGAAAGCCCCATGGACGGAGGAGCCTGGCGGGCTACAGTCCATGGGGTCGCAGAGCATCAGACATGGCTGAGTGACTAACACTTTCATTTTCACTTTTCTTCATATAATACTGATGTACCAAAGTCACATGTTTATATTTTCCATTATGCTTTTATTGAATTCCTCAGTATACTCGTCTATAAACTATTCCAGTGCTCAAAAAGATTGTTATTTCTACAAGAAAATTTCAATGCTTCAATTATTAAATTAATATATGATGTGAGATGAGAAATTCATTCTTTACTTTTTTTATATGTTTAGCCAGTTAAATCTATACCTTTGATTAAATAAACCATTGTTTTCTCCTTTTTTTTTTTTTTTTTTTATAACATGCTGCCTTTATCATAGACTGTAGTAATGGGAATAGTGGTCTCCCAAAGATGTCTGTGTCCTAATACTTGGAACTGTAATAAGTTTGGCTATATGAAAAAGAAGAATTAAGCTTGTAGATGAACTTAGATGGTTGCAGATAACTTTAAGAGAGGGGGATTATCCTGTATCTCAAGAATAGGTTCAAGATAATCAAGAAGGTCTTCAAATGTGGGAAGCAGGAAAAAAAGAAAAGAACTGGAGAGACCATAGTGATGTGAAGAACAGCCAGATGCTGGTTTTCAAGATGGAGAGTGCTGGTCATAAGCTAAAGAGTAAAGCCAGCCTCTCAAAAGTGGGAAAATAAAGCAAAAGATTCCCCCCAGAGCCTCCAGAAAGGTCCTAGCCCTGTCAACCTTTATGTTAGTCCACTGGGACCCATGTTGGACCTCTGACTTTCAGAACTGTAAGATAATAGAATTTGTGATGTTTAAACCTCTGTGTTTGTGGTAATGTGTTACGGCAGCAATCAGAAATGAATATACGTGTATATCACTGAATTTTTCTTAAAGCACCCAGCACCTTGGATCTCTACACTTCATCTGCATGCTCACTCTTGATGACCATATCCAGACTGTGGCTTTAAAATTATCTGCAAATTTGCATCTCCCAGTTGCTGTCACTTCCTTGAACTCTGGACTCATCTATCTAACAGCCTATTGGGTCTCTACCTTGGGGTCCAACAGACATCTCAAACATAATTTGTCCATAGCCAAACTTTTGATAACTTAAATTTTCCCAGATTATTCCTTTCCTGCCTCAGTAAATGCAACTTCTGCAGCCCAGTATCTCAAACCCCAAAAGTTGAAGGTATCTTTAAAATAACCTCTTTTTTTCTCACATCCAACATATGATTCATCAGCAACTCATCATGTTCTACCTTCAAATTCCACGTCTATTTCTTACCTCCTCCACCACAAATCTCATGGTTCAATACACCAAACAGCTGAAGGTGTTTTCTAAGTATAGTCTTACTGTTGCCATTTTGTCTGTTACTGTTAAACTAAGAATGAGATTCAGCATCTCTATCATATTTAGTTTTTTTATTAATCTTCCACTGCTCTGGCCCCCAAACCCTCCAAGCTCTACCTTCATATTTATGTGGGAATCCCTATCTGTTTTTTTTTTTTTTTTTTTAAGATTTTGCTTAAATGTTATTAACATTTATTGAAAGAAGACTTCTCTGTTCAGAGGCCACCCTACCTAAATTGGAAATCCTCTATGACTGTCACACTACTCTCATCTATGTTTTTAAGTCACTCATCACCATCAGTTGGTGATAGATAGGGAAACCTGGCATGCTGCAGTCCATGGGGTTGCAGAGGCAGACACAACTGAGTGGATGAACTGAGCTGATCACTATCAGATTTTGGCCAGTACTTTTGCCTCCTGATGTGAACGGCCAACTCATTGGAAAAGACCCTGATCCTGGGAAAGATTGGAGGCAAAAGGAGAAGAGCGTGGTAGAGGATGAGATGGTTGGATAGCATCACCGATTCAATAGACATGATCTTGGGCAAACTCCAGGAGATAGCGAGGGACGGGGAGGCCTGGTGTGCTATAGTCCATGGAGTCACCAAGAGTTAAACACAACTTAGCGACTGAGCAATAACAACATCACTATCAGACATTATGTAACAAATCTATGAGTTGATTTATAAATTGCTTTTCTACCTGTTCTCAAGTGGTAAAGAATCTGCCTGCCAAGCAAGAGACGAGGGTTCCATCCTTGGGTCAGGAAGACCCCCTGGAGAAGGAAATGGTAAACCACTCCAGTATTCTTGCCTGGGAAATCCCATGGATGGAGGAGCCTAGTGGGATACAGTCCATGGGGCTGAGTAAGTGTCAGACATGACTTAGTGACTAAGGAAGAACAACAAAGTGAAATATGAGAGAACAAGGATATATTCTGTTTTCTAACTAATATATCTCCAATATTTAGATTGGTTCCAAGAACACAGTATAGGTTCAGCAAATATTTTTTAATTGATTGAAAGCACACTTGAATTGTTTCTGAACTTTCTATTCTGCCTCATGAATCTCTAGAGTTTAATTTGCTAGAGATCTATATGTATTCTTTGTCTTCATTTGTCATTGGGCTGGATTTTGGCATTTTTCCAGATGAACTTCAAAATAGTTTTGTGAAATTAACAAGAAAGACCATACTGGATTCTGAAAGGATTTATGTAAATGGTATTAGTACTTGAGAAATGGCCAACAGTTTCCATTATTAAAGCTTCTTATCAGTTTCCTAATTTACAACTCAGTAATCATTGTATATATAGCTTACATTTGGGGTGTTCTTATTTTGTTAATTTTATTCCTAATTTTATTTTCTGTTGCTATTATGATTTGGGTATTTTATCCATTATAATTTTAAACTGTAAAATGAGAAGACTTTTAATTTTCTGCACTTATTTTGCCACCAGACAAGGTCTTGGATCATTTACTTAGTTCTAATGGTTACCTGCGCTTTACAGATGAGGAAATGAAACAACTGGAGACATGCTAAAGAAGAATGCTCAGCATCCAAACTCAGGTTCCCATGCGTTTCAGTTCAAATACTCTGTTTCAAAGATGCCTTTCCCACATAGTATGCTTCTGGCCTTCGGGGACTATGTCATTTCATAATCACTCTGTCCCCTCCGCATAAAGTCTGTTATAAAATGATGGCTCTCAATCAGGTTATTTTTCCCCACGGGACATTCAGCAGTATCTGGAGACATTTTTGACCACACTGGGAAAAGTCTGCTGCCAGCCAGGAAGTAGAGGCCAGGACAGGCCCCCACCCCAGAGAATCATAGTTGATACTTGAGTAAGCAATCAGATATGTCACACAAATATGTACTGTTATTAACTGTGTAATCCATGCGTTACTTATCATCATTAGGACCCCAAACAAGATTGACATCGTCTTCATTCCATCTTTCAGAAAAGAATCCGGAACAGGACACACACAGGTATAGCGTCATCTGGTTAACAGGTAAAACCAGGATTCAACCTCAGGCAGCGAAGCGTCGGAACCACACCTGAATGCTATCTGCCAGCTTTAGTTTGTTGCATTTCATTAAATTCAAGTCAAGGGCTTCTTCACACTTAAAAAACATACAAATTTACCTTACAAAAGCAAATTAAAAATTCATTAAAATAGACATTTAGTATTAGTTTAATTGCACAGAGATGGAAAATTGTCAGTCTCTTCTATGGTTAATTTGAGAGTTAATGTTTCACTGTGAAAGATAAGAATATAAAACCAAGACTCTATCCCATCCAAGTTCAGTGCTTTCTCGTGAATGTTTTTATGGGACTCATAAAAGCTGATGGTAGGGACACTTGGAGATTTATGTAATACTGCACAACTATATAATAAGAGAATTCATATTTTGTATTGTTCAGTGGTTAAGAAAAAAGGGCAGACACACCTTCTTCTATCTGCAAAGATCCACAGGAAGACAGGATTCATCAACACTCTTTATAATGTCACAAGACAGAGAAATTTTAATAAGGGGACAGATAAGTGTACCGTGGCCTGAGAACAAAGCCTTCATAGACATTATCTAGTCTCACAGCATTCCCGGGAGAGGGAGCAAACAGGTGCTATGTGAGAATATACTGCAGCCCAGTGGCTTGGACAAAGGCTCGCTGTAAATCAACAACAGAAACATATTTCTAGTTCCCTCTGCTTTTGAGCCCTCTTCTTTGAACTAACGATTCTTTTGTGGCAATATTTGTAGAATGCTTTGCAATTCTAACTCATATTTTCAGCAGTTTTGTTATCCAAGTACTATGCTTCTGCAATGGTTCAAACTAAATATACATAATGAATAAATAAATATGCATCAATTTGTTCAGCATTGTTCAAATGTCCTGCCTTCAAGGAGCTTACCAACTTTTCAAAAAAATATGACTAGTGGTGCATATTTAAAGGATCAACTGATTGGTACTAATTAGAAAAAAAATATGGATTTATGTAATATATACTATGATACCTCTTCAACTTTCCAATTCAGAATTTATTCATCACAACAACCCAGTGAGATGGCTACCAGTTTTATTTAAGTTTCACAAGTGAGAAGAGTGAAACACAGGGAGGTGAGATGGGCTGCCCAGGAACACAGCAGGTATCTGAGATAAAAACCCAGGCAAGGAGATGACAGAGCACACAGTCTTGATCCCTGTAGTGTATGTACAAGCTTTCAGTTCAGTTCAGTTTAGTCACTCAGTCGTGTCTGACTCTTTGTGACCCCATGGACTGCAGCACGCCAGGCCTCCCTGTCCGTCACCAACTCCCAGAGTTTACTCAGACTCATGTCCATTGAGTTGGTGATGCCATCCAATTATCTCATCCTCTGTCATCTCCTTATCCTCCTGCCTTCAATCTTTCCCAGCATCAGGGGCTTTTCAAATGAGTCAGCTTTTCACATCAGGTGGCCAAAGTATTGGAGTTTCAGCTTCAGTATCAGAACTTCCAATGAACACCCAGGACTGATCTCCTTTATGATGGACTGGTTGGATCTCCTTGCAGTCCAAGGGACTCTGAAGTCTTCTCCAACACCACAGTGCAAAAGCATCAATTCTTCAGCACTCAGCTTTCTTTATAGTCCAACTCTCCTATCCATACATTACTGCTGGAAAAACCACAGCTTTGACTAAAAGGACCTTTGTTGGCAAAGTAATGTCTCTGCTTTTTAACATGCTGTCTAGGTTGGTCATAACTTTTCTTCCAAGGAGTAAGCATCTTTTAATTTCATGGCTGCAGTCACCATCTGTACTTAAAAGTACAAACTTTAAATGTTGTCATGTGTTAGAGAAATGAAAGAATAAGTTTCACTGGAATCACTAGGAAACACTCATGAAGATATATTATTCCTTTAAAATAGGTAAATATGCCTCACTCTGTGGTCCTGAAAAGGAGAAATACCAGTTTAGAAATATTTTGATAATGTGTTTTTGGAGGAGTGGGATTTGTTTGCCACAGTGATTGGGAACTTCACGAGCATTTAATAGGGAGAAGTCTGCTAGTCACCTTGTACAAACAAGACTTAAAAGGCAGTCAGTCCTTCACAAAGATCTGTTACCCTGCATTTCATGCAACTTTCTAAATGATCTTTTGGATAGCAACTGAAAGCCCTAGGTATGTTTATGAACAAAAAGTCTACTCTATTTTGCATTTAAACTCAAAGCAGTTTTAAATGCGCAGTGAAAATTCAGGAATTCAGTAAATAAAAGGGAGGCTAACTTTTGTTTTGTCTGGAACTTATACTAAAAGTTACTCATCATCTTTTAAAAAATCACAGCATTCAAGGCAATCAATCATGGAATTTGGGTCACAAATCTAACATCTGTATCAATCTGTCTATAACTCCTATATTGTTAGTGAGGCTACAGATAAAAATTTTTCATATAAAAGCCAGGATCTAATTTCTTTTTCTTTTGGTGCAAATGTTCCTATTTGAGTATACAATGAAATATGTGTTATATTAAATAAATTATTCTCATTTAAAATTTCTCTTATGTTATAGTAGGACATGATTTTTCCAAATAACTATTTTATATATTCTGTGATTTTCATTCCACAATATTCCATGGGGTGTTACCAAATATTTGATATTAGCTGGAGTTTCAGATCTGATAGAGTAGGGATGCCTTAATTTAGATAAATAGATTAAAAACAGGTCATAGACTAGGACAGTTTCTTTGATTCATTCATTCATTATTTCAACATATTTTCTGGGCACCTACTATGTGTCAGGCCACTCTACTCTGCATTAGTCATGGAAGAATGAACAATAAGGGTAAAGCCCTGCCATCACAGACTTTACACTTGTAATGAAAGGAAAAAAAATCCACTACTCAGAAATAATGCAAGATAAGAACTCTAAAGGCAGAAAGTAAAGAGGGACTAAACAGCCTCTTGATGAGGATGAAAGAGGAGAGTGAAAAAGGTGGTTTAACACTCAACATTCAAAAAACTAAGATCATGACATCTGGTCCCATCATTTCATGGCAAATAGAAGGGAAAAAAGTGGAATCAGTGATAGATTTTATTTTCTTGGGCTCCAAAATCACTGTGGACAGTGACTGCAGCCATAAAATTAAAAAAAAAAAAAAAAAAAAAACATACTCTAGACAACATTTTAAAAAGCAGAGACCTCACTTTGCTGACAAAGTTCCATGTAGTCAAAGCTATGGCTTTTCTAGTAGTCCTATACAGATGTGAAAACTGGATTATAAAGAAGACTGAGCACTAAGAACTGATGTTTTCAAATTGTGGTGCTAGAGAAGACTCAGAATCCCTTGGACAGCAAGGAGATCGAACCAGTCAATCTTAAGGGAATTCAACCCTGAATATTCATTGGAAGGACTGATGCTGAAGCTGAAGCTCCAATACTTTGGCCACCTGATGCTAAGAGTTGTCATTGGAAAAGACTCTGATGCTGGGAAAGGTTGAAGGCAAAAGGAGAAGAGAGCAGCAGAGGATGACATAGTTGGACAGCATCACCAACTCAATGGACAGGGATCTGAGCTAACTCTGGGAGACAGTAGAGGACGGAGGACCCTGGCGTGCTGGAGTCCATGGGGTTGCAAGGAGTCAGGCATGACTTAGCCACTGGACAGCAGCAACAGCAAAGACAACCAGGGCTGCATGCCATTTCAGTGCCAAGAAGGAGAGTCAACCGAGTCCTATTTAATTCTTTAGGGGATTGTACTTATGTTTTACTCGGCATTTATTATTGGTTAGTACTGAAATTCTGTGAAGTCACATACTAAATTATGAATGTTTTCCTGTGGAGAAGCAAATAATTCCTGGACACTAAAAAATAATGATTTTCCGTATGTTTTCTTTCTCATAAGACACTAAAGAGGTTTGTTTTTGACTTAGCAAGCTTATTTCAATATATCTTTCCTTAAATGCTCCTTCAACCAACCCTCCTAGCCTAGTGGTTCTCATTAATGAATAAGTACACCTTTGAAACACATTCATTTCTGTGTTGATGTAAGAGTGGTATTTTTAACTTATTGAAGTTTTATTTTTACACATTTTAGTAAGAACCATATAATAAAAGAATGAAGTTAGGATAAATATCAGAGGGCCTAAGAAGCCGAGAGTTTAGATATTTTGAGATAGAAAAATAAGGCCAATTATAAGTTGTTGTTTTTTTTTTTTAAAACAGGTTATTTAAGTCACAAGGCAGAGATTAAAATGAATCATAAAATCTAAGAAATATGTTTTTATATTTTTATTCAGTTTAACCCAAGGGTTATTTAATTTCAATTAGAGGTCTTCTTGTGTTCTTAAACATAGGCTGGCTATCAATTTAGCACTTCAATTGATATTCAGCACTTTCTGTTGATAGATAAAGAAGGCCAATTATAAAGTTGTTTATTTATTTATTTTTTTAAGCAGGTTATTTACTTCACAAGATAGGGATTAAAATGAATCATGAAAGCTGAGAAATATGTTTTTATATTTTTATTCAATTGACTCAATGGTTATTTAATTTCAATTAAAGAATCTTCTTGTGCTCTTAAGAATAGGCTATCAATTTAGCACTTCAATTGATATTCAGCACTTTCTGTTGATACTGGAGGCTAGTATGCTATACTTTTCTCATAAAAAATCTAAGATTCTTGAAAGAAAAAAATGTTTAATGCATACGATGTTTTTGAGAAAATAAAGGAGACATTTTGAGAGCAAGAACTTAGCAGGAATTTAATTTTTGAAGATTTGCTTTTATATAGATCATTTTTAAATTCTTTATTGAATTTGCCACAATATTGTTTCTGTTTTATGTTTTGGTTTTTGGCCATGAGGCATGTGGTATCTTAACTCCCCAATCAGGGATCTAACCCACACTGCCCACACTGGAAAGTGAAGTCTCAAGCACTGGACTACCTAGGAAGTCCACCACAAAAATTTAATTTTGACCTCATATCTCCAAAAATTTGAGGATATTGGGAAAAGACTATAAACTAAAAATGTATATGATGAAATAAAATGTAGACTCAAAAATAATGGAAATTTCAATAAAATAAAAATAATGGAAAATGGGTTTTGCTAAAGATAAAAATGAATTAGATCTTTAGAATACAAATTTTAAAAATTATTCATGTGCAGCAAAGAAAAAGAGTTGGAGAATGCAAAAGGGATTTTGAGCATTGTGAAAGAAAGAGAAGTTCAAAGTGAGTTTAACTGGACTTTAATTTAAATGGAGATAAATATGCCACATTAACAAACTGAAAGATAAAAACCATATGATTATCTCAATAGATTCAGAGAAAGCCTTTGACAAAATTCAACATTCATTTATGATAAAAACTCTCCAGAAAGCAGGAATAGAAGGAACATGCCTCAACATAATAACAGCTATATATGACAAACCCACAGCAAACATTATCCTCAATGTTGAAAAATTGAAAGCATTTCCCTTAAAGTCAGGAACAAGACAAGGGTGTCCACTCTCACCACTACTATTCAGCATAGTTTTGGAAGTGTTGGCCACAGCAGTCAGAGCAGAAAAAGACATAAAAGGAATCCAGATAGGAAAAGAAGAAGTAAAACTCTCACTGTTTGCAGATGACATGATCCTCTACATAGAAAACCCTAAAGACTCTACCAGAAAATTACTAGAGCTAATCAACGAATACAGTAATGTTGCAGGATATAAAATTAACACACAGAAATCCCTTGCATTCCTATACACTAACAATGAGAAAACAGAAAGAGAAATTAAGGAAATAATACCATTCACCATTGCAACAACAAGAATAAAATACTTAGGAGTATATCTACCTAAAGAAATGAACGACCTATATATAGAAAACTATAAAACACTGATGAAAGAAATCAAAGAGGACACAAACAGGTGGAGAAATATACCGTGTTCATGGATTGGAAGAATCAATATTGTGAAAATGACTATACTACCCAAAGCAATCTATACATTCAATGCAATCCCTATCAAGCTACCAATGGTATTCTTCACAGAACTAGAACAAATAATTTCCCAATTTGTATGGAAATACAAAAAACCTTGAATAGCCAAAGCAACCTAGAGAAAGAAGAATGGAACTGGAGGAATCAACCTGCTTGACTTCAGGCTCTACTACAAAGCCACAGTCATCAAGACGGTATGGTACTGGCACAAAGACAGAAATATAGATCAATGGAACAAAACCTGATAGCTCACCTAGTTATCAGGTTTTTTGTTTTTGGTGTTTATATTGCAAATACTTGATATCTAGTCTCTCATCAATTTTAAATATAAAATTCATTATTCTTAACTATACTTAACATGCTATACATTGGTGGCTAGAATGTATTCATATTATAATGTGTTCTCTTTGACCAATATCTCCCCATTTCCCAGTTTCCTGCATATCTTCTTGGTAACCACCATTCTGTTCTCTTTTCCTATGAGTGCAACATTTTTAGATTCCAAATGTAAGTAAGATCCTGCAATATTGGTGTTTCTGTATCTCATTTATTTCACTTAGCATGATATCTCCAGGTGTCTTAAGTGACAGAATTTCTTTCTTTAACATTGAATAATATTTTATAATGTATTATGTCACATATATTATACTTATATAATATATATATAAAGTGGTATGTATTATATCACATTTTCTTTATCAGTTCATCTACTGACAGACACATGGGTTATTTCCACACCTTGATTACTGCAAATAATGCTGCAATGAACATGGGAAGGCAAATATTTTTTGAAGATAGTGACTTTATTTCCTTTGGATATATACCCCAAAGTGGGATTGCTAGATCATAAGGCAGTTCTGTTTTTAATATTTTTGTGGAACTTCATACAGTTTTCATAGTGAGTGCACTGATTTCATTTGCACCAGTAAAGTACAAGTGCTCCCTTTCTTCATATCCACATCAACACTTCTTTTTGTCTTTTTGACGATAACCATCCTAACAAGAATGAGATGGAACCTCATTGTGGTTTTCATCTGCACTTCCCTGATGATTAGTGATGCTGAGCAATTTTTCAGGAGAGAAATACCTTCCCCAATCAGCTTGACTTGGGAATCTGTTCTTGTTCAGTTGCTCAGTTGTGTCCAACTCTTTGCGACCCCATGGACTGCAGCACTCCAGGCTTCCTGTCCTTCACATCTTCTGGAATTTGCTCAAACTCATGTCCATTGAGTCGCTGATGCCATCCAACCATCTCATCCTCTGTTGTCCCCTTCTCCTCCTGCCTTCAATCTTTCCCAGCATCAGGGTCTTTTTTAATGAGTCAGATCTTTGCATCAAGTGGCCAAAGTATTGGAGCTTTAGCTTCAGCATCAATCCTTCCAATGAATATTCAGGGCCAATTTCTTTTAGGATGGACTGGTTTGATCTTCTAGCTGTCCAAGGGACTCTCGAGAGTTTTGTCCTACACCACAGTTCAAAACATCAATTCTTCAGCACTCAACCTGCTTTATGGCTCAACTCTCACATCCATACATGACTACTGGAAAACTCATAACTTGACTATACAGACAAAATTCAGATTGATTTTGTTCTTTTCAGCCAAAGATGGAGAAGCTCTGTACAGTCAGCAAAAACAAGACTGGGAGCTGAGTGTGGCTCAGATCATGAACTCCTTATTGCCAAATTCAGACTGAAATTGAAGAGTAGGGGAAACCACTAGGCCGTTCAGGTATGACCTAAATCAAATCCATTACAATTACACAGTGGAAATGACAAATAGATTCAAAGGATTAGATCTGGTAGACAGAGTGCCTGAAGAACTATGGGTGGAGATTTCTAACATTGTACAGGAGGTGGTGATCAAAACCATCCCCAAGAAAAAGAAATGCAAAAAGGCAAAATGGTTGTCTGAGGAGGCCTTACAAACAGCTGAGAATAGAAGAGAAGTGAAAGGCAAAGGTGAAAAGGAAAGATATACCCATCTGAATGCAAAGTTTCAAAGAATAGCAAGGAGAGATAAGAAAACCTTCCTAGGTGAACAATGCAAAGAAATAGAGGAAAACAATAGAATGGGAAAGACTAGAGATCTCTTCAAGGGAATTAGAGATACCAAGGGAACATTTCATGCAAAGATGGGCACGATAAAGGACAGAAATGGTATGGACCTAACAGAAGCAGAAGATATTAAGAAGAGGTGGCAAGAATACACAGAAGAACTATACAAAAAAGATTTAAAGGGAATCAGGGGCTCCCTCAGACCTTTTCTCTGCATGCATCTGCTCCACATCTCCTGTTCCCTCTTGAGGGGCAAGTCTCAGAATGTGTACCTTTTCTTGGCCCTACAGAGCCAGGCCAGGTATTAAAGCCTCCAATTTATTTTTTCTAGGACAGTGCCCTGAAATGCTCAAGTCTGTGTACCTTTTCCCAGTTCCACTGCTTTATGTGTCTGCTCCCAAACGTCTTGCAAATGCTTGCATTCACTTCTGCGGGGACTTGTGCAGGGAACCAATGACTGGGAGGTGGATGAGGCATGTGGAGCATTGGGGTGGGGTGCCCCTGTACCAGCAGTGAGGTCGGAGGAGGTCTGCAGGTGATACAACTCAAGCAGCATGTGGGCGGGTTTCCTAATGGAGTCCGTGAAGCAGTGAGCAGAATCTATGCTCCTTGATGAGATCTGAGCCTTGGTTACTGTGTCCCCCGTGTCTTCCAGCCTCTCGGCCATGCCAGTCACCTCAGTATACCAGGTAGAGTGAGAGAAATGGACAGACAGTGTTTCTCAAGGTGGAAGAAGCCAGGCATTCACTCATCACACCCACTTCCCTGGAAGAGAAATCCCCTGGTCAAGAGCTTCTCTCTTGAAACTGAGATGTCCTCTTTGCTGGGAGGAGCAGGTGGGCAAATTGAAACTGTTCTTCTTACCCTCTTCAGTGTGTCTATTCAGTGTACTGGAGCTTTTCACCTAGACTCCTGAGAAAGATGTTCTCATCCATCGGTGGCTGTCAAAATCAATATTTTGTGGGGAGGGTGATGACAGAAAATTCCTATTCGCAATCTTGCTGATCTGATAGATACTTCTTCTATAGCAACAATAAGCTAGAAGACAGTGCAGTCATATCTTTAAAAGTTGAGAGAGATTTTGCATCTAAGGGCAAAACTTAATACCCAACTTAAATTTAAAACACAATAAGCTCCAAAAGAATATAGTGAATTGCATTTATTTTGAAATTAACATCATGTAAAGTGTGATGAGTGGTTTCATAGAAATCTAATGGGTTATTTGTTCATTCCTCTATTATACCTAAGGTATTACTAAATAATGTTCCCAAAAGACTATGCCTAAATTTACCAGTCATGAAATTATATCTGTAGTCATCTCTCAGAGAAAGTAGTTTATTCTTAAGGCATTTCAAGTTTTGCCTTATTAAAACAATAGATGAGCCTTATTCTGGCAGGCAAGTCTGTATTATGCCTAGAAAATAGCAGATAGCAACATGAATCAGCTGTACTCTTTCATATAAAATTTTTTCATATAAAAGATATATGTGATAATTTGGGAAATGTACAGTATTGCATGGAAACATACACATGTAAAGCCTAAGAGAATTTCTTATTACAAAAGATTTCACCTTACTCAATATTCTATTTTTTTCAATAACCATTTTTTATTGAGGTATAGTTAATTTACAACATTCTGTTAGCTTTGGAACAGTAAAGTGATTCAGTTACACAGAAACATGCACACACAAACACACAGACACATATTCTTTTTCAGATGCTTAGTATTTTAGATACGAATTTCATGATAAGCAAAAATTGCTACTGTTCTTTTTGCTGTGCTTAATGTGTGTGACCCACACATAGAAAAACCTTCAAAATTCAATTAAGTGGTGACCTCTAGAGAGTATCATTTTTTTTTTTTAAATATCCAAAGACAGTAGGCATAATTTTTTTTTTTTTTAAGTTCAGCTTTTAGCTGACGGTAAATTCACCCAGTGACTTGGGTAGAAAATGTGTAAACACTGTGCTTATTTTTTATATTAATCATCACTCTTTGTCAAATGATGCGAAGGGTTATAAAATAAGCTATTTAGGCTCCCTAAGCACTTATGGGCTGGATGTGTGTAGGAGGTTCCACTGAATCATGTTCTGCTTTACATCAGGTGGGTTCCTGGTGTTATACACTTGTTTGTAAACAGAAGTGCTAACTGCTTACGCAATTGCTCAGATGCAGAGCCCATGGAATCAGGGCACTTTTACACTTTACTTTTTTCTTATGATTACATATCTGGCAATTAAAGAGCATTAAAAAATACATGAAAATATAGTGTTCCCCGGTGCATTGCTGTGTTGTGTTAGTCACTCCTTTGAGCCCTACTCTTCGCGACCCCATGGCCTGCAGCCCATCTGGCTGCTCTGTCCATGGGATTCTCCAGGCAAGCATGCTGGATGGGTTGCCATTTCCTTCTCCAGGAGATCTTCCTGACCCAGGAATTGAACCCGGGTCTCCTGCACAGTAGGCAGATTCTTTACCATCTGAACTAAATCAGAAATCCTGGGTGCATATCATGTGAATTTCAGAAACCAGATTATGAAGTGATTTTTGACTGTGAATAAATGAGTCCAAAGTGGAAAATAATTGGAGACTGAAAGGCTTCTGAGTTCTAAGAAGTTATTCCCAAAAGTCCCTAAGCATTATTGTATTTAATAAATTTAAGTATGATGTACATAATGTTGATCAAAAATTGATCTCCCTAACATTGAAAGTTAAATATTTTTGTTGTTTGTTTTTTATAGTTACATTAAAATTACAATAATATGTATATCCTGATAAAACATTAGCCAATAAATTTAAGAATAAATGAAGAAGAAATAATAATATTATGATTAAAAAATTTTAAGCTGGTTTCTTGAGATTTCAAGGATAACTGTATGTTGCTTTCCTTCATTACTAAACAACCACTTATTCCAGACTTTGGTAACTATCGTCATCTTGATGTTCCACAGACAGGTTCTCTGGACACATCTCTTCTCCCTTTACTACAACCCTGACTCACCACAATAGATCTGAAAAAAAAAAAAAAAAAAAGGATAAGATTTAGATGAAAACAAGTTGGACAAAGTCTAATGTGCATCCTTTTTTTCCTCCATCTAATACTCTACCATGAGCATTTTTCTGTCGTTACACATCAGTGTCCACCTAATCATATTTATTTCTGTGGCTCAGTGTCTAGGTTGTGTCCAGCTCTTTATGACCCCATGGACTATAACCCACCAGGCTCCTCTGTCCATGGGGTTTCCCAAGCAAGAATACTGGAGTGGGTTGCCATTTCCGTCTCCTATCATATTTATAATGCTGTTGTATCCCATTGTATGAATGAGCATAAATATAACTTAAACATAATTTATGCAATCCACAGATTAAACATCTTTTTTATTTTTTACTTATAGTGAAAGATAAAGGAAAGCATTTTGTAAACTGTCTCTTTGAACAAAATTATATTTGCTAGCAATTACACTTGGCTTCATATAGCACTTATTCTATTAATGTTGCTTAAACAAGTAAGATGTTTATTTTTCTCTCTTAAAAAGGGTAGAGTTTGGCAGCTCAGGGCTGGCACAGCTAGTCTGATAATTCTTGGAGAATGAAGACTCTGTCTAGCTTTCCCCTCATAGCGACCCAGCATGGGCTCTTATTCTCAAAGTCTCAGAACAGCGGGGTGACCTCCAGGCAAAGGGGCAAAATGTGCAAAGGAGAAAAGACTCAAGCTCCTGAGTCTGTCTGCCTCCATCAGAAGAAAATAGAACTTTTTCTGAAGCCTGACCTGGGTGGCTCCCACTTAGTCTCAGTAGCCAGAGATAGGCCCCATGGCAAAACTAGGTCAAGGAAGTGTTGAAAGAGGCATATTTTTAACAAAGCAGATTTCTACTCCAAAAAAAAAAAAAAAATTCCCTCTCTTAGCAAACAAGGAAAAATAGATTCTGGGCATCTAACTCTTAGTGTCCATCACAGAAGTATATGCATAACAGTTACATCTTATTCACTGGTTGATTAAGTGACCACTGATCTCTTAGATCTGACCTGCAGGGAAAGTTGTATGTCTCTAAACAAAATTACTGTTGCACATAACTTGTAGCCTAGGTCCATCCATTTGTCAAGTCTTTTAAATTAGAATTCTATAAGCATTTCCCATATGTAATAGGAAAGGGGAGTGGAGAGAAATTCATCTGTTTCTTATTCCTTTCACAACAGGCAGGCAACATTCTGCTCAAGACTTCTTAGCAAAATAATTAATTCAATTGTCTTTGTGCTAAAAAGACAAAGGCTTAATGTATGATAATGATGAAAATTTCCACAATATATCATAAAACATCTGAGGTTACCATCTCGCTTTGCTGAGAAAGAGGTCAACTCCAGATTACATATCATTCATTTTTACTATACATATATAATATACATACATTTGAGTACCATGAAAGTGAGTGGCTGAGATGGAATGAAAAACAAGACCATTGGAAACACAGGAGATATATATACATACATGAAAAAGTGGAAGTTGCACATATACATACATGAAAAAGTGAAAGCCGCATAGTCATGTCTGACTCTTTGTGATCCCATGGACTATAGCCTGCCCAGCTCCTATGTCCATGGAATTCTCCAGGCAAGAATATTGAATTGGGTTGCCATTTCCTTCTCTGGGGGATCTTCCCAATCGAGGGATCGAACCTGGGTCTCCTGCATTGCAGGCAGATTCTTTCCAATTGAACCACTAGGGAAGCCCAGCTTTCATCATATCCCCACATCCTCCCTAAAACACCTTGTATACACTCTCATATTCATTTTTTTTTTTCTTTTGGATGTGGTGCCTGTGTGCTAAGTCATTTCAGTTGTGTCTGACTCTTTGCGAAACCATGGACCATAGCCCACCTGGCTGCTCTGTGCATGGGATGCTCCAGGCAGGAATACAGGAGTGGTTTGCCATGCCAGGGGATCGTTCCAAACCAGGGATTGAACCATTGTCTCTTGTGTCTCTTGCACTGGCTGATGTGTTTTTTACCACTCATGCCACCTGTTTGAATTTGTTGCTTCTGTTTTATGTTTCAGGTTTTTGGTGGGAGGCATTTGGGATCTTACCTCCCTGACCAGGGATCAAACCTGTACCCCTGGCATTGGAAGGTAAAGTCTTAACCACTGAACCACCGGGGAAGTGCTCACCCTCACTTTCTAACCCCAGTTTTCTGTTTTACCTCTGGCAAAACCTCAGATTTGATTAAATCCAACTCTCCTTGGACTCTGTAGTAAATCCGGGAGGCTAAATATGACTGAAGAAAAAAAATTAAAACAGACAATTCACTGCCACAAACCTCAAGTAGCTTCTGATTTCTTCCCTGCAATCATATTACTCTTCTCTAGTCTGTTATTTGCCCACATTCCAAAAGGATTGTTGTCTGCTTTTCTTCAACATCTCTACCCACTTCTCTAATTTTAGTTGATGGCATTGATTTTCACTGCAGTGGAAAAAAAAAATGGAGAAATTCTTCTGCCACTGAATCTTTCAACTGATTGCAACTGACTATTATACTATTAATGAAACCCTATGTCCATCCCCTGCATATCAGATCCTATTTGATATCTCAAGATACAGATTGAAAGCTGTCCCTCTAGATGTCGGTCACCTCCTTCCCGCATTACCACATCCCTCTCTCGGCTGCATCATTCGCAATGGCACTGTTAGTTTCCTGTTGCTGCTGCTGCAAATTACAACACATTTAGTGGCTTAAAAGACTACTAATTTGTTATCTCACAGTGCTGAGGACCAGAATTCCAAAATAGATTTGCAGAGCTATATATCTTCTGGAGGCTCTAGGGAAGAATTTATTTCTTTTTTCTATTCTACCTTCTAGAGGCTATCAGCATCGTTGGCTCATGACTCTTTTTCTATCTTCAAGTGCATAAGTATATAAATACACATAGCCTTCTGGCATCTCATCTCTCTGTCTCTCCAGAAACAAAGGGCTTTCCCCCACCACGGCCATGATTTCCTGGATGTCATCTTCCGTCTACATCTCAGCAGTCTGCTCTCCCAGTTTCTACCCTTGTACCCTGTACATACAACAGCCTGGGCGAGCCTTTGAAAACAAAGTCAGACCCTGTCATTCCTCTGCCTAGTGCTCCAAAGACTTCTCTTCTTACTCTAAGAGGTCACGACCTCTCTGAACTCATACCAGGCCACACTCTCCTTTGTCTCTATGGCCAAGGGATGGTGGAAATGTGAATTAGTCAAACTACATGACCGCTTCCCCTTCCGCATTGCCCTCACTCTCCCCTCTGCATGGCTATACCTCTTTTTGGATACCCACATTGCTCAGACCCACACTTTGTTTAGGCCTTTGTTCAATAAGTCCTGACTGACCACTCTACATAAAATAAACCCTTTTCCCCACAGCTACTCCTGTTCCTTGATTCTGGTTTTTTTTTAAATGGGTAGTTTTTCCCATTTAGTGATGCTACAATTTTTTTTTTTTTTTAATTTGACTGTGCCAGGTCTTGTTGCAGCATGCAGGATCTTTAGTTGTGGCAGATGAACTCTTCATTGCAGCAAGTGGGATCTAGTTCCCTGACCAGGGATAGAACCCAAGCCCCCTGCACTGGGACCATGGAGTCTTAGCCACTGGACCACCAGGGGAGTTCCAATTCTGATTTGTTTTTGTGAATGGCTTTTCTCCTAGTTTGTCATACTGTCTATGTGGAAATGGGCTTCCCTGGTGGCTCAGATGGTAAAGAAGAGACCCGGCTTCAATCCCTGGGTTGGGAAGATCCCCTGGAGGAGGGCATGGCAACCCACTCCCATATTCTTACCTGGGAAATCCCCTGGACAGAGGACCCTGGTGGGCTACAGTCCATGGGTTCACACAAAGTTGGACATGACTGAATGACTAAGCACATGCATTATTTCATACGTGGAAATAAATCACCAACGAAAGGAGAACAACAAAATCTGATTATCAGAGCTTGCTATAGCAAGAAAGTCAGTCACTGCCATTTGCGCTTTTCTGCAGAGTCAGAGGTGGGCAGAGGAGAGGAAAAGTTTATAGCTGAAAAGGGAAGTCTTCAGGTATGCCTGGAGGGGAGGTTGTTGGCAAGGGGAAGCAGGCTAGCTGGAAGTGGGACATCTGATGTGATTGGTTATGGGTACATATATGGTTTTCTCTGGTCAGTCTTAAGTTGGAAACAGGGATAAACATTAAAGAAGCTGTCAGTTATTAATCACGTCCTGATCATTTGGGGCCATTTGTTAAAGAAATTATTGTTCAGTTTCCAAGACAGGTACTAGAGAAAGCAGGTTGACTTCTACAAGTCTGACTTATAGTAGGCTGGCTTTCTCAACTTATTGTAGATTAAAGAGTTGCTTTCCTAGGCAGGTTGCTGTAGGTTGTGGGTCAGAGTTCCACTTTTATATATTTTGGCCATTATCATCTGTATATTCAGTTTCTCATATATTTGCCTCTATAGATGTCCACTGTCTGCTTCTCTCCATGAAAATGTAACTTTTTAAAATGTAACTTTGGGGCAGAGACAATGTCAGGTGATTTATCATGTGAGGGACCAGGGTTGATGTTTATGAATTTCCTAATTCCCACTGTCCTACACCTAGTACATGCACAATAAATATTTGCTGAATGAATAAATAAAAATAGGGCAGACATGATCTTACCTATCTTTCTATGAAGGGTTAAATGAAGGATAAGTCACTTCAGGGAGAAAGAGACTGAATTATTTAAAGTAATTTCAGAAGCCAAGATTCAGCAAATACTTTCTCCTCTATTTTGTTTATATAGATACATTATCTCTTGCTTGTAAATGACTTGGAAGTGACCTTTAAAACTAGAGTATGGAAAAAGGATTTTTGGGTTTTGTTTCTTGTTTTAATCTATGTGGTATGAGTCATATTATACAACTGTTACCATTAATAGCTAGAAATAGACCTACACTGTTTTTCCGCTTCTGTGGCTCACTTTTGAAAGACAAAGACATAGGAAATAGAATTGTGACAAACTCTAAATATAAACCACAAAAATGAATTGTTTCAAAGGTCTGTCTTGACCACCAGCACATTTTGAGGGCCTCCCTGTTGGCTCAGCAGGTAAAGAATTCAGAGGCAATGCAGGAGACATAGGAAACACAGGTTTGATCCCTAGGTAGCGAAGATCCCCGGGAGAAGGAAATGAAACCCACTCTAACATTCTTGCCTGAAAAATCCCATGGACAGAGGAGCCGGGAGGCCTGCAGTCCAAAGGGTCACAGACAGTCGGACACGACCAAGCACAAGCATTTTGACCTACTCCTTTTCTCTCTCCAATTTACAGCAGAAGCTGGAGCGCACCCTGATGTTTGGGTGGCATTACTGCTCTTCCTTCAGTTTATTTCTCAAAAAGGTGTTTCTAAGTTTCTGCTCAGATGATAAACAATCTGCCTGCAATACAGGAAACCTGGGTCTGCTCCCTGGGTTGGCAAGATCCCCTGGAGAAGGGAATGGTAACACACTCCACTCTTCTTGCCTGGAGAATTCCATGGAGAGAGGAGCCTGGCGGGCTGCAGTCCATGGGGTCGAAAAGAGTCGGACACGACTGAGCGACCAACACTTTCACTTTTAAGTTTCCATGAAGTGTATATATAAATAAAATCTATGGAAGATGGTATGAAGATTCCTTTAAAAATCAGGAACAAAACTACGGTATGACTCAGCAATCCCGCTCCTAGGCATATACCCTGAGGAAACCAAAATTGAAAAAGACACATGGATCCCGTTGTTCATTGCAGCACTGCTTACAACAGCTGGAACATGGAAGCAACCTAGATGTCCACTGACAGATGAACGGATAAAGAAGTGGTGGTACATCTACACAATGGAATATTACTCAGCCATAAAAAGGAACACATCTGAGTCAGTTCTAATGAGGTGGGTGAAACTAGAGCCTATTATACAGAGTGAAGTAAGTCAGAAAGAGAAAGATAAATATCTTATACTAATGCATATAAACGGAATCTAGAAAAATGGTACTGAAGAATTTATCTGCAGGGCAGCAGTGGAGAAACAGACATAAAGAACAGATTTATGGACATGGTGGGGAGGGTGAGATGTATGGAAAGAGTAACATGGAAACTTACATTACTGTATGTAAACTAGAGAGCCAACAGGAATTTGCTGTATGTCTCAGGAAACTCAAACAGGGGCTCTGTATCTACCTAGAGGGGTGGGGTGAGGAGGGAGATGGGGGGGAGGTTCAAAAGGGAAGGGATATCTGTATACCTGTGGCTGATTCATGTTGCAGTTTGACAGGAAACAGCAAAATTCTGTAAAGCAATTATCCTTTGATTTAAAAAAATTAAATTAATTAAAAAGTAATAAAATCTCCTGGGTCTGAGTAGGAGAGAGATTTTGAGGTTGAATCTTTGACACAATGCTGAGTGCTGAGTTTAACGAGTTGTTTTTTGACCATTATGATCTTGGGGCACCATTGTTCTACTAATTCTTATCTGAGCTCAAAATTCCAAATGTTTTCCCTCAAATCTTACCCTGTCTTCATTCAAAACACTTGAACAGCTATGTGTAGTCTTTAAGCAGTGTAGACGCATCCACTTTCCTTTCTTCGGAAAAGGGCTATGTATAACTCAAAATTATTGGAAACACCTGCATTCTTCTGGCCCTGGTTAAGTGCTCCACAGACATCATTATATTGAATCTCCCCAACTGTTTTATGAGCTCTGTTATTATTGTAATTTTGCAAATGATAAAACTGACTTTTGAAGAGGCTGAACAACTCTCCCAGGTTTTCACAACTGGTGTGTTAACAAAGCTGAAATTTGCACCTTTACAATGGTCTGTATAACTCAGTGACCTAGATAGCTTAGCCAGTAGACAAGATGGTCTTATTCCTAACATGTTTTATGTCTATTTGTCCAGACTCTTGCCTTTGTTCATAAACAAAGCAATCATTCCCCAACAACAACATAAATGTGGATTACTCACTTTCTAAGAATGATCCCATGGTCCTGGTAATTGGAACTAAAGTTCCAACACTAAAGGACATGTCAGGTGTGAAGGAAAATTAAGAACTGCATCAGTTATTTAGAATTGATGCTTTCAGATTGTGGTGCTGGAAAAGACTTTTGAAAGTCCCCTGGACAGTAAGGAGACCAAACCAGTCAATCCTAAATAAAATCAACCCTGCATATTCACTGGAAGGACTGATGCTGAAGCTGAAGCTCCAATACTTTGGACAGTAATGCGAAGAGTTGACTCATTAGAAAACCCCCCGATGCTGGGAAAGACTGAGGGCAGGAGGAGAAGAGGGTGACAGAGAATAAGATGGTTGGATGGCATCATTGACACAATGGATGTGAGTTTGACCAAACTCTGGGAGATAGTGAAGGACAGGGAAGCCTGGCATGCTACAGTCTATGGGGTCCCAAAGAGTCAGACATGACTTAGCAAGTGAACAACTCTCCTGTCAGACTCTGTGTGACTCCATGGACTGTAGCTCGCCAGGATCCTCTGTCCAAGGAATTCTCCAGGCAAGAATACTGGAGTGGGTAGCCATTTCCTTCTCTGGGGGATCTTCCTCACTCAGGGATCAAACCCAGGTCTCCTGCATTGCAGGTGGATTCTTTACCATCTGAGCCACCAGAGGAACCCAACTGAACAACAACAATTATTTAAGGGCTAAGAAGCCTGCAGTTTCAGTCTACACGCTCTTCACCATCCATTGCCATATTTAGTTTTTTCTCATATGCTTCAAAACAATGCTCTTTTGAGCACCATAGACTCCAGAAATAAAATGCCTTAAAAATTAATGAAATAAAAGATATTTTAATTTTAGGAAGCCTTTTAAAATTATCCTGGGCTCCTTAAAAGCTGAGATTTAGAATGCTAGAGATATATAGCAGGTGTTCATTTATTATATGTTGAATAAATGAAAGCTTTCATGCATGAAAGCAATCCATTCAGGGTAATTCCTAGAAAAAGGGAATTTCAGGAGATTGATATTAAGATTGGGGAAAAGAAGACAAAGGGGTGCAGCAAAACTAGGACTTAGGAAAATATAGAGTATTAGAAGGATCACTCATTTTTAACTAGATTACAGATGCTTGGAGAGAAAAATAAAGTCACTCAGTCATGTCTGACACTTTGTGACCCCATGGACTGTAGCCCTACTGGGCTCCTCTGTCTATGGGATTTTCCAGGCAAGAGTACTGGAGCGGGTTGCCATTTCCTTCTCCAGGGGATGTTCCTGACCCTGGGATTGAACCCAGGTCTCCCGCATTGCAGGCAGATGCTTTACTGTCTGAGACACCAGGAAAGCTTCACCACTATTTAGGATTTTCCCTGAACTATGCAGACGACACCACCCTTATGGCAGAGAGTGAAGAGGAACTAAAAAGCCTCTTGATGAAAGTAAGAGAGGAGAGTGAAAAAGTTGGCTTGAGGCTTAACATTCAGAAAACTAAGATCATGGCATCTGGCCCCATCACTTCATGGGAAATAGATGGGGAACAGTGGAAACAGTGTCAGACTTTATTTTTTGGGCTCCAAAATCACTGCAGATGGTGACTGCAGCCATGAAATTAAAAAAGACACTTTCTCCTTGGAAGGAAAGTTATGACCAACCTAGATAGCATAGTAAAAAGCAGAGACATTACTTTGCCAACAAAGGTCCGTCTGGTCAAGGCTATGGTTTTTCCAGTGGTCATGTATGGATGTGGGAGTTGGACTGTGAAGAAAGCTGAGCACCGAAAAATTGATGCTTTTGAACTGTGGTGTTGGAGAAGACGCTTGAGAGTCCCTTGGACTGCAAGGAGATCCAACCAGTCCATCCTGAAGGAGATCAGTGCTGGATGTTCATTGGAAAGACTGATGCTGAAGCTGAAACTGAAACTCCAATACTTTGGCCACCTCATGCAAAGAGTTGACTCATTGGAAAAGCCCCTGATGCTGGGAGGGATTGGGGGCAGGAGGAGAAGGGGACAAAAAAGGATGAGATGGCTGGATGGCGTCACTGACTCAATGGGCATGAGTTTGAGTAAACTCCGGGAGTTTGTGATGGACAGGGAGGCCTGGCGTGCTGCGATTCACGGGGTTGCAAAGAGCCGGGCACGACTGAGTGACTGAACTGAACTGAACTGAAACTGTGACTGCTTCTCATAATGCTATGCTCTCATGCTATACTTTTGCTCTCCTTCTAAACAGTAATAGGTATTTTTCTTCCAGTATGAATGCAGAACTCCTGTTGAGATTCTGTTTCTCTCATCCTAATAACCAGACAAGCTAGATAAGTTGCAAAGCCACCATTTATTATTTTTCAACCCAACCATTATATGAAATATCGAGCCTACTTCTGCAGAAGCAGATACCATCTTATATTAGAAATTTGCAAAACTGTTTTGCCAACAGAAACCCATCTCTGCTCCATATTTTCTCACTTGCATATGAGGTCCAATTCTACTGAAATTCTGAACTACATGAATGCATCAAGCGATTCTGTTTACTGGGAACAAACAATAATGTTCACATCTATAGTTAAAGCCCTTTAATTTGCCTCCTGCGAAGTAGTGTAGCTTGAGAAACAGCAAAAGCATGACAAGCAGAAAGAAGAAAACACTGGGAGGTGAACATGTTTTGCTAAAATTTTAAAGAATGTTGGCATTGCATTAGTTCCTGAAGTGAATTGCACATTAATTTGTTCCTACACATACATTACATTAACCAAAAATCAGTTTTTCCTGTTTCCACTATATAATTATTAAGTGGATATTTAAAAGGGTATTACTTTGAGGTACCAAAATTATCAATGTGTCTAGAATACAAACCAGCTCCGTCTGACAAAGGAATGGAAATGGTTCCAGGATGTCGGTCACTGGTGAGCAGCCCAGCCCGGAGAGGTGGAAAGGGCCTGGACTCCATTTTGGGGATTTTGTATTTGTGTGTTGCCCTTCCACTTACTATCTGTGTGATCCGGAA
Source organism: Cervus elaphus (assembly GCF_910594005.1). Taxonomy (NCBI): domain Eukaryota; kingdom Metazoa; phylum Chordata; class Mammalia; order Artiodactyla; family Cervidae; genus Cervus; species Cervus elaphus. Next base: position 7,699,524 of record NC_057845.1, on the reverse strand, counting down.
CATGTCATTTATTTATTTTTTGATGTGGCCCATTTTTAAAGTCTTTATTAATTTTGCTACAACATTGCTTCTGCTTTGTGTTTTGATTTTTTTGTTTGTTTGTTTCCTTTTTGGCCATGAGGCATGTGGAATCTTAGCTTCTTCCTTACCAGGGATCCAACTCACCATCCCCCCCGCCCCTCCTCCCCCATCCTCGTGCTTCGAGAGGGGAAGTCTCAACCTCTAGACCACCAAGGAAGTCCCTAACCTTCCTGAACATCATTTTCCTCAGGGGAAAGAGCTTCCTTTCAATGTCTAAGTGACGGCTGTGGGTGATTTCGCAAACTCCAAGCACAGTGCGCCACCTCATTAAAAGATTAGCTACCGGCTGCTTTTTAATGCGTTCTTATTTCCCTGTTGGAATACTGGCTATATGTGAAAAGATTGACAATTTAAAATTGAACACCAAAATGAGAATATTTCTTATCTCTTTGAGGTAGGATTTTGGATGACTCCCATGTTTTGTACACGGTGTAAATTTTAAATGAAAAGCAGCGCATACTATTTTATATCACACACACATATATGTGGTATATATATGTATATATGTGTAATTTCACACATGTATAATTTCATAATACACACACTATACATTATGTATATGTATAAATATATACACACACTATACATTATGTATATGTATAAATATATATACACACACTATATTTATAAACATATATCTATATATAGGACTTCCCTGGGGGCTCAGACAGTAAAGCATCTGCCTACAATGCGGGAGACCCGGGTTCGATCCCTGGGTTGGGGAGATCCTCTGGAGAAGGAAATGACAACCCACTCCAGTACTCTTGCTTGGAAAATCCCATGAACGGAGGAATCTGCTACAGTACATGGGGTCACAAAGAGTTGGACACAGCTTCATGTATATATATGTATATAATCAGAAACACAACCAATTAACAAATTGATTTTGATTATGAAACAATAAAAATATTTGGGCTGTAGTTTCAAGGGATTTCAACACAGAATTTTGGTCTGGCCTAATCCAAGTCTTATTTTCAAATGGTTTCCCCTCACCATCCCTTATTATTAATGAATGTAATGTCATATACTTGAGGCCCAAGGTCATGTAAACTGTGGTGACAGACCAGCTCCATTCCATCCACTGTGATTCAGAGAAACTTCACAGTAACCCCAGGGTTTTGGATGTCCTAAAGAGGTAGCAAGCGCAAATTGATGCTTCAAGGCAGTTTCTCAGTTCATCAGGTTTTGTAAAGATTTACCATAACAGACTATTGCTTGTATAATATGTTTTCAATAAACACTCATTGCTTTCTGCATCTACCACTTATGTGTTTAACCTTTATGAGCAAAAGCTAGCAGTTTCTTCTATCATTTGTGGACTTGGATCCTATGTCAGTGTTCTCCTCTCCAGGTCTCTGTGGAAGAGAAACAGAAGGGATCATTGTCTGTTGTCAGAGGTACATGTATCCTGAACTATGTAGCATGCCACAGCAGTAGATATGTGTGTAAGTCTTGGTGAATCAAGTCTACATTTGATCGTGGGTGAGGTCTTTGGATTATCACAGTGAAAAATCATACATGAGAGCAAAGGGCATAGACAGATTCTGTTTCCAAGATAGCATTAATTATCTTCTGTTTAGGAGAGTTGGCAAAAACAAAGTGAGATCCCTATTTCTGAACCTGATACCTTCTCGGCAAATTCAGACTTTTTAGAAATTAAGTTCTAATATATAGTCCATCTCATAAATTTTCATTTTCTCAGTGAGGAAACAGATTCAGGAATTAGTTACACACATTGCTCAAAGTTATGCAGCTAGCTGGAGAAAACACTGGAATCCTGGCTTCCTCAATGAGGTTCTGGCCTTCTGTATTGGATCTGATAGATTTTTGGTAGAAGGCCTTTTGATTTAATCTTGATTTATCAAAACCCTCTCCATCTGAATAATGCTATTTGTGTTCTAAGTCAAACTGCTTTTATGCCACAGTTGATTTGAAATTGACAAGAACAGATGAGACCAAGATAGACCCTGAATATTCCTGTGAGTTTCTAAAATAAAAGGAAAGAGAGAAAGAAAGAAAATTGTGAAAAAAAGGAGAGAGAAAGGAAGAAAGTTAGTTTTGATTTGAGTCTCCTCATTGTTATTATATTTTCTTCTTTGCATTTGTGCAGTGAATTGGGGCAAGCACTCTGGAACTATTTCCATTAAGAAGTCAGTAGAATATGAAGTATTATTTTGAAGACAAGTATCCACAAACTTGATGAAACCATTGGCATTTACATCAGTTAGTGATAATCTACTTTTAAAAGATCCAGGATCAATGAAGCAGAATAAATTGCCCAGAACCAGACAGTGAGATATGTATGCATTTACAGCTTGATAAATAATGCATCAGTAAGCTACAGAGAATGGATTATTTAACAAATGGAACTAAAAAATTAGCTACTTGGGAAATTAAAAGTTTTTATTTGCTTGTTACCATGTTAAAGTACAAAAGTGAATTCTCTCTATGGAATAATATAGCTTAAAAGGCTAATGAAAATAATCAAAGTCAGTGGGCAAAATGAATTAAAAAAAAAAAAACTACATGTGTTGTTATTTAAGGGTAGAAATCAAATATACAACTTATGTTTGTTTAATCAATTTAAGCTTTTTTTCTTCACTTAGGTATTTACAAAATCTTTTAGTTAAACTTAAAATATGAAGCTTTTTTCAAGCTAACTCACACTTTTCACTTATGATTATTGATTTCCCCATTTCTTCCCACATTTTATTTTCATCAGAATTTAATGATCTTGTCTCGGATGTTTCCTCCACATTCCTGTTTTGATTTTTCTGCCAAGTCAACCATCTTCTGTGTTTTAATATAGTTCCATCCTTAAAATATACTCATTTGCATTTACTGATTTTTTTCACTATGAAAATATTTGCTCATTAAAAACTGGAAGCACAGAAAAATGTTTTAAAGAAAATGATAATCAGACACAGGTTGAAACATTTGAAACATTTTCTTTCTCTCCAGCCATTTCCTTTCACATGGGTGTTGGTTCATGTGTTTGTGTGTATGTGTGAAAGAAGAGAGAAACTACTAATCAGGGTTACGGTGAGTATGGAATTCTTTGCCTGTTTTTACTCTATTTTCATAACAATATTTAGGTCATTAAGGATTCCTTAGTAGCAGGAAAACATGAAGCTGAAAGAACAGATACACTATCATTTATTTAACCTTTCTCTGTGGGGCACTTAGAATGTTTCCAAATTTTCACCATTATAAGTAGTTCTCAGATGAAAGCAAATTTACAAAACATTTGGATACATCTCTGATTATTATCTGGAGAAGGAAATGACAACCCATTCCAGTGTTCTTGCCTGGAGGGTCCCAGGGATGGAGGAGCCTGGTGGGCTGCCATCTATGGGGTCGCAGAGTCAGACACAACTGAAGCGACTTAGCAGCAGCAGCAGCTGATGATTATCAAGCATAAATTTCTAGATTATGTCTTGGCCTGTATTGGGGAAATATAATTAGAAGCAAAAATCAAAAATCTTCCAGCCCAGAAAACCTGTCCACAAGAGTCACAGAGGAAAAAGAAAAGAACAGAGTTTCATTAATGAAAAAGCATTAAACCAGAATGTGACATGTATTAGAGGCAATCTGCTAAAGGATTGCAAAGACAGGAGGAAATCTGACCTTTCTATAGAGTTGCAAAGGTACCACCCAATGCATACCTATTTTAAGGGTAAATATTTAAGGATTCTTCAAGTAAAGGACTCACAGTGCCTCTGTCACAGATAGTTCATCCTAAATTAACCTGGTGATGAGGGTGACCATCTACGGTAGCTAATTTGCGTTATCCAGAGGAGAAACAAGATTCCCGTATCTTCACGGCAGGAGGTTGTTTTGTAACTTGGAACAAGATATCCAGTGAAGTTAGGTTCTTATTACTCACAGAAACTGGAAGATAGTGATGTTTACATTTCAAGGAGAAGTGGGCACAGCTACTAGAGAAAGATATTCTTGGCTGGTAGAGCTGGCAGGGAACTATCCAACTTTGAAAAGAATTTATATACATTCCAGCAGAGGAGAGGACACAAGTTTTTTTCCTAAAATAAATGCTCTAAGATAAAGGAGAGAAGGGAAATCTCTTCCTTTATTTTCAGTGAGGAAAATTAAAGCTCTTATATCTAATTTGTATTTTTCCTTGCTCCTGCTTTTATTTGACAGAAAATTCAAATTCTCTTTTTTAATTTCACTTAAATTTAAATAAAACACACCTCTTTTAAACTATGCCTTTGTTTCAAGAAGTAAGTCCATTTGAAAGGAACATTTCTCTTCAAGTTCTTTAAACTCCATTTTGTACCTAGAGTGGATTAAAGATAGCGCTAGATTATTTCTTGCTCTTCCCAGGAGAAGTGGAGTTTAATTTTCCTTCTATGACCCTGGAATATCTTTAACCAATTGCAAATGGTGGAAAGGACGCCAGACCTCCTAAAAGTATAGGTGTTTTTTCCCTTGGTTTCTTAGAGCCCTCAGCCACTAGACTAGATGTCTAATTACCTTGTTGGAAAGACATGGGTAAGAGACTTAAGACCACATGTATAGGCAGAGGAGCCCATCTGAATCACGACTTTTAGACATCATTGCCAAGTGCCAGGCAAGGAGCTGAGCTGCTGTTGACTCTAGACCCCAGTTATCAGCTGAAGTCAGTGCCCCAGGCCACTTGAGTGCCACCTGATTTCTTAATCCATGAAGTCATGATATATAAAATGGCTGTTAAGTCAGCAAGGTTTTAAATACTTCGTTACACAATAAGACAGAACCGATACTTTGGCCACCTGATATGGAGAGCTGACTCACTGGAAAAGACCCTGATGTTGGGAATGATTGAGGGCAGGAGGAGAAGTGGATGACAGAGAATGAGATGGTTGGACAGCATCACTGACTCAATGGATATGAGTTTGAGCAAACTCCAGGAGATAGTGAAGGACAAGGAAGCTTGGTGTACTGCAGTCCATGGGGTTGCAAAGAGTTAGACACAATTTAGCAACTGAACAACAACAAAGAATCAGATTCTGGGCTGAATGCAGAATCTTTTTCTGTCTTCATTCTTCTTTGGTAAAAGGAAAAGCACTGTATTCACTGTTAGATCATAGTTGGGCTGTGAGCATAGGCTTCTTCCTTTCGCTCACAGGATTTTTCAGCTATAAAGCTAGAGGGCAGTTTTATTTCTGAAGTGTTTCTACAGCTTAGCATCTAATAAATAGCAGTTCCTTCTTCAGAGAAGATCTCTGCACAGCTATGAAGAAATATTCAATATCTACCTATATCTCTAATTAAAAAAAAAATGTGTGAACACGCCCAATTCAGAAGAAACAGAGAGAAGATTATTCATTTACAATGCTTGCACAACTACATTCTTTACTAGGTTGCAGACAAGAAACCAAGAAAAAATATTCAACCTTGGGTTTCACTCCTTCCCACAGCCTCTCTCACACAGCCATTGCAAAATGCAGGGGTAACCCACGGAAGAAGCAACTCTGAGCAAAGTAGTTAATGATTTTAAAAGCTAGTAACCAAGAAGAAGGGTGGGATATTAGGAGAAAAAAACAAGAAAGAATGGGGTAAATGGAGGAACTATTTTTTGTTTATTTTACTGTTTTTCTGCCTGTATTAATACAGTTTATATTTAAAAAAAAAATAAAAGAAAAGTCAGTTTTTTAACCCATTAGCAGGAAAGATGTATACATTCTTTCCTGAATCAGGAAAATGCTCAACTCTGGATTTTTTTTTTTTTTTTTGGTCTTTTTCTAAAAGTTTCTTTCTGTTTTCAGTATTTTCATATAAATTTATTGGCATTTGAATTTGGACAGGAGTCAGAAAAAGGAGCAGATAGTGGCTTTACAACAGGGAGCAGAGAGAGGATTTACAATTGAGGGTCACTTGAGTGATGCAAGGGAAGTCCATGAACCTCTTCAGACTGTTTCCCTCCCGGAATGGAGAGGAAGGGCCAGTCAGTGTACATCTGTCTCACAGCTGGGTGGAGCTAACGCTGAGTTGGGGCTGGCACAGAGAAAGTGAAGGCATGCAGCCGGGGTGGTGGCCAGGATAAGCAGCGTCAAGGATTCAACCACACCCAGTGATAAAAGATGAGAAGGGCATTGCAGATAATCAAATCGAGGAAAGAATTTCTGGATGACAAAGTCGTGACATGGAATCTGGACAGTATGGATCCCGAGACAGAAGATGAAAAGAAACAAGAAGCTGGAGGCTAGATTTTTAAATGTTTTCTTTTTGTTTGATTTGGTTTGGTTTGGTTTAGCTTTCCATGCTGAAGATGTCGAATATACCTGCAGAACTAGAAAGGCAGCAGTTTCGAACTTGAGGATCAACCTTGAGGTATCTGTAGTGGTTTCCGGACACTGATGTTGAGAAAAGTTCCAGAAGATGGCAGCCTGACCCACTTCAAGCCTCCTCTCCCATTCTTGTCCAATAAATTCCTTCTGTCTATTGCAAGAGTCATGGCGGACCAAAGTCCTTCTCCTTTCCAATTACCCCTCCTTGAAGTCTCTTTAAAGATTCGTCATTTGAGTCTTTCCTCCAGATAAGCTTACTGAGACACACAGCTGCTGGATCCTGGGCTAGCCATAAAATGCCTTTCTTTGTCATTAACGCCAATGTAGTTTTGGTTTGAAATAGACTTACTGGGTTACAGTCTTTTATGGTCTTTCATTATCTTTACTTGTTAATTCACCATCATCTAGCTTCGAGATTTGTGATTGAAATACTTGTCAGAATTGGTAGGCTCTTCTTGTCTTGGCTGCGATGTAATGTCTTATGATTGGTGAAAGCTACATACTTTCATTTTGCCCTTGGAATTTAAGAATTTAACTACATTTAAAATTTTTTCCATTTTCTTAGGACCTCAGTGAGTACTTTTTATCTGTACGTTTGAGTCTTTTTTTTTTTAACATCAACTTTTTTTTAAGGTGATGTCCCCTGCTTTTACCTGTTTTTTCTCCCTCACTCTAAATTTGCCTTTTAGGTCCTTTAATTTGTTCTCCAAGTTCTTTATACTTTCCCTTCTGAGTTATATTTTTTTTCCATGTTTGATCTGTTTGGAGCTTGATCTTCCAAACCTCCAGTTTTTCCCCATAGCAGTGACCTCCCTCAAGTCTCCGCCATTCCCTTTAGACATTTTTAATACAAAAGTTATATGTTATTTTAGGAACGAGAAGCTGTGTAATCCCATGATGCAGTCTGCCTAGGCTCTTACAGACATCTGTTTGTTTATATAAGGCATCCTCTCATTTTCCCAGGAGATCTCTTCCTCAAAGGTCCCCCTGCCAGTTGTGGAGACTCAGTATGCACATCCTTTTTTTCTGATTGTTGAGTCCCATTTAGCATTCTCTTAAGTGACTCCAGGATCTCTTTTCTCATGCAACTTAAGTTGTAATTAGCAATAAGCTCACCCTAGGGTTACAGGGATTCTCACTGTTGGCTGGGGATCTAATGACCTGAAAGTGCTGTCTCTCTCTTGGGGCCCAAGGACATGCCTCTGTGTACCCCAGCTCTTGCTTTCTCCCTCTGTCTGTCTGTCTGTCTGTCTGTCTCTCTTTATCCTCACTCTCAATGAGAGAGCTCTCCAAGGCCCTGGGACAATGAGGACCCACCCTCTACATAAGTCTTGCACAGTTTTGCTGCCCTGACATTGCTGCCTTTGAGTCTACGTGCATGCATGTGTGCACGCTAAGTCACCCAGTCGTGTTTGACTCTGCGACCCCATGGACTGCAGCCCACCAGGCTCCTCTGTCCATGGGATTCTCCAGGCAAGGCTACTGGGGTGGGTTGCCATTTCCTTCTCCAGGGGATCTTCCCAACCGAGAGATCAAACCTGGGTCTCTTCTGTCTCCTGCATTGGCAGCTGGGATCTTGACCCCTAGCGCCACCTGGGAAGCCCATAAGTATACAAATGCCACCCGCCCTCCAGGACTATTTCTGAAGCAGTTAAGGTCCCATTTCCCTCCCTACTGTTCTCACACCCAGTACGGGTCTTCAGGCCCAAACTCGGGCGTCTGCACCAGGAATCCATTGCCTCTCCGGACTCTCAGAATTGAACATAGCGCCTCTCTTTCCTCCCGGAATCTGGCAGAGCCTGAAGCTTCACAGAAAGCAGTTCTCTTTGCTCTGCCTGTTGGTTGGGTCAGTCCAGCTGCTGCTTGGCTCCGCTTGCTCGGTGGGATCAGAGTGGGGGCCAGGGGCTTGCTGGGATTCTGTTCCAGCAGCTCTGGGAGGCCTTCTCAGGACAAGGAAGGAGGCCTGGTGAATTTAAGACACGATGTTGGAAATACAATGGGAGGCTAAAACATTGTATATTTCCCAAGGGGAAAGGTAATGGATGTCAGGAACTGAGAAGTAGTAAGTTACTTAGAAGTTGGGAGAGAGAAGAGACAAGCTTAGGGGTAGCAAAGGCTGATGATGAGGGTGAGAGGGTTCTGTGACCAGTGAGTCACTGGATGGCTTGGAGCTGGGGCAATGAGATGACATTTATTGTGCAGGAAGCTTACTCTGGGAGAGATGTCTTTAAAGTAGGAAGAGTACAGGTTCTTGAATTAGGGGATTATATATATATATATCTTTGAGGCTCAGTGTTCTCCTGATTTCATCTGTAATCCATATGTAATTCATAGCAGTCTTAGAGGTTTGATGGGTAAAGACAGAAAAGATCAAGCACCTGGTATGTGTGTGCTCAGTCGTGTCTGATTCTGCAGCCCCATGGACTGCAGACTGCCAGGCTCCTCTGTCCATGGAATTCTCCAGGCAAGAATACTGGAACGGGTTGTTATTCCCTTCTCCAGGGGAACTTCCCGGCACGGGAGGGAACTGGCATCTCTGCATCAGCAGGCAGATGCTTCACCGCTAGCGTCACCTAATAGGCCTGCAATGCAGACTACATTTCTTCCTCTTGCCCTTTCTTGTTAGACTGCAAACTCTTTGAGAACAAAAACTGTATCTTGGTCATTACCAAACACCTAACACTTAAGGTGGGCTTCCCTGGTGGCTCAGAGGGTAAAAATCTGCCTGCAGTGCAGGACACCTGGGTTTGATCCCTGGGTTGGGAAGATCCCCTGGAGGAGGGCATGGCTACCCACTCCAGTATTCTTGCCTGGAGAATCCCATGGACAGAGGAGCCTGGTGGGCTGTAGTCCATGGGATCACAAAGAGCTGGACACGACTGAGTGACTAAACACACACGTGACCCTTAAGATAATGTACCTTAATTATAGTTTTTGCAGTGTGGGAGGGGGTCATTTTGGAAACAGAGTTAACAGACGTGGTTCATGGTGGGGGCAGCAGGTGGTACAATATGAAAGAGAAAAAAGTCCAGCTGTAAAGTGAGAGCACAAAACTATATCCCTTACTTCCCTGTGATTTGTTTTGTACGTCATATGGTTTCTCCATAAAACTACATTATGAAACCTCCTTCTGCACATAATCTGCCTCCAGCCAAAGCACTTGCTAACCCCAGTGCATCTCTTTCAGGATACTGAAAAGACATTTGGCTTTGGAATTATTGTAGTTTCTGGACGTCTGTTTTATAACTGTTAGCATACTGGTTATACACTGATGTTACAGTATGATAAAGTTTGCTGTTAAGATTATAAAATAGATTTTCCTTCTTATCTCTTTATCTGCTAAGGCATTTGGATTTACCTTATGGGCAACTAAGCAGTCTTATAGATAATATGGGCAGGCCATGATGGCGTCTGATTTGCTTTTTTCTTTTTTATTGGAGTATGGTTGCTTTACAGTGTGGTTTCAGCCCATACAGTGACGTGAATCAGCGGTACACAAACACATATCCCCTCTCTTCTGGATTCCCCTCCCATCTAGGTCACCGCAGGGCCCTGAGCAGACTGCCCTGAGCGATACAGCAGCTTCTCATTAGGTTATCTATTCTGTATGTAGTAGTGTGTATACACCAATCCCAATCTCCCAATCATCCCATCCCTCCCTTGCATTTAAGAAAGAACTGAACTGGGAACATGGAGTGTAGCTGGAGGAAGGAGATCCTGCAGGTGGTTACAGAAGTCTAGAAGGTAGGAAAGAGAGGAGGCGTTAGTAAAGTGGAAAGTTGGAAAAAGGTTTCAGAGATACTCAACAGGTGAGTATCAAAAGGTTTTACTCAAGAAAAATCAGTAGTGTTAAAATTCTCTTTAAGGGGAAAAAGATGCAAATAACAAACTGAGCTGGGCCATTTGGGAGAACTTTATAACTGAAAATAATGTTTGATTAAAGGCTGATATTTAGAAAATTGGATATATTTTTTCTTTTTTCTTTTTCTCCAAGATGCTCACTTAGTTTTTCTTTATTTCTGTTCTCATGAATGTTTTGACCCAAGAGGGCAGAATTGCCTAAGATAGATCAATATTTAGTTATTGGAAAATCACCAATCTCAGAAAAAAACACTAAAAGTTTTCCCAACTAACAGTAGTTAACCAAGTTATTTTCACATACAAAAATCAGTTCACAAGCTAGACATCGCTGAAGAAAATCTGCCTGCACCGAATAGAAAGTGTTTGGACTAAGAAATCAGACAGTCCTTATTTTCATCTCCTGACACTTACTGATTAACCGATGAACTGTTCTGAGGGGTCCTCGTCTGTGAACTGAGCTAATCATGTCAGTCTTATAAGAGATTTAATGATATAATTCATAAAAAACAACAGAGGTCTTAGTTTAAAACACATGTGCCTAAAACATTACCCACTGTTATTAATTAACACTATTTCTCAGAGGCAGGGACATATTTCCCTATGGAAAGTTTGTACATAAATAGCTATTACATAATAATAATATTTGCAGGATATAGATTTTTGGAACCTATAGTATTATCTTCAAAAATTACAAATATATTATCAGCATCAAATACTAGTGTGTGAATCCAATCATGGTAAGCATATCATGTTAAATGATATATGATACTCTGTATTCTCAAAAATTAATGCTGAATCTATCATTATCTTTAAAATGTGATTTTGAAAGCCTTTTCTTAATTGCAAAGCTGAAAATATCAGGTTTCTAAAAACTCTTTACAAGCTATTAAAATATTTTAAAAATGAAGAAAAATGAAATATCAAATTAATATCAAAAGCACAATTTATTAATACAAAGGATATAAAGCAGATACACATAGTCGATTAAGCTAGAAAAATATATATACAAACTTTCAAATCAGATTAACAGTTCAGTCAAATCTGGAGGGAAACACAAAGATATAGTATACTTGTACCTTAGTAAAACTGAACAAAATTGGAACAAATGAAAATTTCACCTTTGGAAACTGAAATGACAATTTTGACTTAAATATCCACATATAAGAAGATGCAGTTCACAAAGGACAACTTGGTTTTATTTTTTTGGAAATCAAATAAAGAAATAAAATTTTTCTCTTCTGTTATTTATATTAATGAAAGTCCAAGGTCTCTATACAAATAGTTATTAAAATATTCATATATATATGTATATATATAAGATTTCTTGTCAAAATGCATCCTTCTCCAACCACAAAAACTTGAGGAAAAAAAATCTTCACTTTCTTAAAGTCTTTAATATTTCTTAGACTATAGCTTTATCTTTCTTCTTAGTATAGCTCTGGAAAAGCAGTTTGAATGCAAAGCCCCTTGACAAAATATCTGCCTTTTAAAAGGCGATCATTTAATATACAAGAAAAGGAAGGCCTCTGGAGAATGACGAGAAAGGAATTCAGATTTCTAACTCCTAGGCTGAAAAACGAGATATCAAAAAGCCATTTAGCTCCCTTTACCCTGCTGATTAAAGCTTTCGTTTTAACCTTCATTATAAATCAAGTGCATTCATCACTAAGCTGTTTTTAAACAATTAATATTAACCTTCTTCAATCTTACCCCTGGTTCCCCTGAAAAGCAATAGTTGAATTCTATTTGTTCAGTGTAATGAATCAGTGTTTCATTTAAAACAGAACTATATAAGCCTGTGTCTACTTAATGTGACACAGAAACGTCACTCTCAACTATATACATAACACTCTGTCATAGAGAAATCACAGTTATAAAAGAATTGTCTCTAACAATGTCATTTTGAAGTAACTAATAAAAGGAGAAAACACACGAACCATTTTAGAAAACAAATTGCTGTTCTTTCCAGAATAATCAAAGCAATGTATACAATTTGTCATTCACCTGAAATCGATGATAGAATCATAAAGAGCTGATGTAATTAGATCCTGTGAGTAATGCTGGGCAGTTAAGAACAGCCAATCAATGTTCCCTTGGGTCTCAGTTTTGGAAAGAGTGGACATCTATGTCACCTGGGTGGCTTTCTAGGTAGTTCAAAAAGAGACATAACTACACGTACTGACTTCTGGAGTACACGCTCGGCGACTTCTTCGCGGTGTGGTAGCTCTTCTGGGTTGTTCGGTGGGACGGGATGGAGTATCTGTAGCTACTGCTCTTTTCCTGGCAACAAGAAACACAACAGAACAGCGTCCCTCCGACGATCAGCACCAGGGCCGTGGTCCAGCCGATGTAGAGGGCTTCTCCCAGCTCCCGTTTTTGGGCAATGTCCACTATTGGGTTGTAGAAGTCTCTGATGATGGAGTTGGCAACCCAGCTCACGGGGATGAGCACCACGAGGCCTGTGATGATGAAGAGCACTCCGGCGGTCAGCAGAAAGTGACCTTTCACCGTCTCGTCGTCCCCCGCGCACCTGGTACACTGCATGCCAAGGACGGCCGTCATGAAAGCCAGGAAGGCGAGCACGGAAGCGGCACACATCAGTCCTCTGGCTGCCTGCAGGTCCGGAGAGAGAGCCAGCAGCGAATCGTAGATTTTGCACTGCATTCTGATGTTAGCATGCCTCATGCAACTCATCCACAGTCCTTCCCAGAGGTTTTCAAAGACCACAATGTTGCTTCCAATGAAGGCAGACACTCTCCACTGAGGCATGACCGTGACAGCCACTGTGCCCACCATGCCCACACCACCGAGCACCAGCCCGGCGATTTGCAGGGCGTAGGTAGCCATTCTCCTCCAGGTTGGGTTTTATCCGAGCAGACGCCTGAGCTGGTGAGGCTGCTCTGAAGCCAGGTTCTCTGCGCCCCGAGGGAGAGCAGGTTTCCTGCAGTAATGAACTCAGAACTCAGGGGTTTTTTCAAATAAGAGCTGCTCGGCTACTTCTAACTAGATTAAATCCAGTGTTGGCTGGCCGAGTTGCCCCCAGCTACTGACTGTGGCGGGTAAAGTTACAAATCAGGTGGGGCAACTTTCTCAGCCAATAAGAGGGGGGTGGTAACTCAGGTGTGTCTAAGCCCACAAGAAATACTTGGAAGGACTGGACCTGCACATAAACATTCTTTGTACTTCTCAGTAGTCCAAGAAGACAGCAGTATGTTTACCTGGAGGCATAATTAAGAATGTTTGCACAATCGTCAAGAAATGTACCAGTCCCTTGAGATGTGAAAGCTGTACCTTGAACTGGCGATTCTAAAACTTTGAGTAAGGGCTGCTATGACCAAAACATAAACTGCAATCTTTGCCTGAGAATTTGCTAGGATTGTCAGAATGCCAAAGTGAAAGGAGATCGGGGGACTGATAGATTGCTCATACCTGAGAAACCACATTCTTTGGGACACATATGATCCAAGTGGTTGATTTAATTTCTCAGCGACTTCAAAGCAAGCTTGACTGGGGTGAAATCAGGGAATAGATCATGCCAAGGGACAAATAAGGCTAAAGTAATTAAATACATAGTCTTGTCCTCCTCCATGGCACCAAACACGTATTGTTTTCTTTTGAGCTAGGGAAACCACTCATTGGTATATACCTGATAATCTTAATTTATAAGGAAAAAAAAAAAAAAGAGAAAAAAAATCCATGCGATTCTCTTCTGGTTTCTTTTTCTGGATTCCTATGTAGCAAGTACTCACAATAGTAATTAAATGATGGCTTGACTTACAGGTTGCTATCTCCTTCTGCAGCTTTATCTTTTCTGTCTTCCTAGACCTAAGCAACTAGAATTCTGCAACTGGTGCAAGTTTTCAGTTCAGTTCAGTGGCTCAGTCGTGTCTGACTCTTTGCGACCCCATGAATCGCAGCACACCAGGCCTCCCTGTCCATCACAAACTCCCGGAGTTTACACAAACTCATGCCCATCGAGTCGGTGATGCCATCCAGCCATCTCATCCTCTGTCATCCCCTTCTCCTCCTACCCCCAATCACTCCCAGCATCAGGGTCTTTTCCAATGAGTCAACTCTTCGCATGAGGTGGCCAAAGTATTGGAGTTTCAGCTTCAGCATCAGTCCTTCCAATGAACACCCAGGACTGATCGCCTTCAAGATGGACTGATTGGATCTCCTTGCAGTCCGGGGGACTCTCAAGAGTCTTCTCCAACACCACAGTTCAAAAGCATCAATTTTTCGGCACTCAGCTTTCTTCACAGTCCAACTCTCACATCCATACATGACCACTGGAAAAACCATAGCCTTGACCAGACGGACCTTTGTTGGCAAAATAATGTCTCTGCTTTTTAATATGCTATCTAGGTTGGTCATAACTTTCCTTCCAAGGAGTAAGCGTCTTTTAATTTCATGGCTGCACTCACCATCTGCAGTGATGTTAGAGCCCCCAAAAATAAAGTCTGACCCTGTTTCCACTGTCTCCCCATCTATTTCCCATGAGGTGATGGGACCAGATGCCATGATCTTAGTTTTCTGAATGTTGAGCTTTAAGCCAGGTGCAAGTTTTAGGTGTATACAAATGGCTGGTACCTCTAAATAAAAATGTATAGGACAAAGTGACTATATTCAGCAAATCAACTAAATTTGTCAATTACACGTGTTTAATACATGTCTGCAAGAGGAGTGGGATGTGCCTTGTGCTAAGTTGTATTCAACTGTTTCCTTACAGTAAAAGGTAGAAGCCTGTAAATGTAATGCATTTTTGGACTTTTTCTTCTCAAAATAATAATGATGACAGCAATGGAACTAAAACAAACATTCATGTTGATTTGAGGAAACTCCCCCAGCAGTTTTCTCCCAGAGGATACCTTGAATACACTGTCCTGTCTTTCCAAGATTCAAACTTTAGTTTCCTTTCATTTGTGCATTTAAAAAAGATCCTTTATTTACAATTTTACTTCTCTGCTTCCTTGTACTAGCTTAACTCAGGGTATGGAAGGGTATGTTTCCTGCTCACTTGTTAAACTTTGAAAATTTAATGGTCCAAAAAATCTGAGTGGTTCATAGAGATATAGAGATTTAAAAAAACAGTACTTTTAAGGAGGAGGAGAAGTTGCTAAAGTAAACTGTCTTATAAAAGAAAAAAAAAAAAGGAATGTCTAGTAGGCCAAGCTGTTATTATTTTATTAGAATGAACCTGTTGAAATTAAGAAAAAAATTAAAATTTCATATTTACAGTAATTTTCCTCATGTGTTGGGCTCATTTAAAAATGAACTTAGAGCATCTCCTTCTTTCTGACAAAAAGTACAGCATTTTCTCTTTCAGACTTGTATCAGTTAAACATTTGCAGTCAAGGGGGAATTAAGTTAAACTTGAGAAAATAATCTGCAATCCATAAAAAGAGAGTTGAAATCAAAACAGTAGATTATTATTTTTATTGTTATTATTATCATCTTGGTTTGCCAACCTGGGCAAAGGGAAGGACCATACAATTGGAAAATGAAAAAAATATGACATAACTGGTTGAGATAATGACAAACTAAAATAAAAATGTATATACATGTATATATTTGAACTTGAGCAAACTCCAGGAGATAGTGGAGGACAGGGAAGCCTGATATGCTGCATTCCATGGGGTCACAAAGAGTCGGACATGACTTAGCGACCGAACAACAACATAGATACATATGTATGTGTGTCTATATATATTTATATTCATAGGGAGGCAAATCAAAATTTCTTTTCTAACTCTGTGTGTGATATATATTTTTAGCAGCTCTGTTGGAATATTGCAGAATATCCACATAAAACAGGAAACCAGAGACAGAAATAGAGATCCATTGTATTTGAGAGCCTTGGCCTTTATAGGAACTGCCTCCCAGCTATGGATTGATGTACCTGTTGGCTTTGTTCACTATCAAATCTCTCTTCCCTGAAGCATTCAGCTTTACCAGGACCTTATTTCACACAAAAAAATATTTTCCTCATTCCAAAAATATTACTACTTCACTCCTGAGATTTTCTTAGCCAAAAGATTAGGATCAGAAAGCAAAATCAGCCTTGGGTTAGCAATAGAATAATTACAGAGTTAGCTGTCCTGTCAGGAACTAGCCCAGGGCATTCAGAAAGGTTTCTTAAATTTACCCTATGATATTCTGAAATAACTCTGCCCCAAAGGTCAGAGGAAATGAGAAAGATAGGGAAGCATGTCCAGGGACAAGTTTGCTGGGGACAGAAGTCCCGAAATTCAGAGCTTAAAATGTCAAGTTCAGGGCTTCCCTGGTGGCTCAGTGGTGAAGAATCTGGCTGCCATTGCAGGAGAGCTGGGTTCCATCCCTGGTCTGGGGAGATCCCACTTGCTGCAGAACAACTGAACTCTTGCACCGTAATTATTGAGTCTGTGCCCTAGAGCCCCAAGATGCAAATACTGAGCCCACACGCCACAACTACTGAAGCCTACACCCCTAGAGCTGGTGCACCGCAACAAGAAGGCCCCAGCAGTGAGAAGCCACAAGAAGAAAGTAGCTCCCACTTGCCGCAACAGTGAAGACCCAACACAGCCAGACATAATAAATAAGACAATTTTTTTAGAGTCAAGTTCATTGCTTATATTTTCTATAATATCAAATTCTTGAGAAGATTAACTTGCAGTTCAGAGAGCAGTAATGGCGAAAGAATTAGCAGATTAAGGCTTTTTTTTTTTTTAAACTGTTCTTTAATTCAGAGCAACAGAGCCACCTACTCAGGTTATTCTATCATTTCTATTTCCATTTCTATGGAAGAACTAAAATATTACTTAGAACCTACAAAGACTAGCATGTTCATGTTGACCCTCTGTGTTCCCTTGCTCTCTGGAGATCTCCCTTTTGTCTACATTATCAGAAACTTGATTTAAGTTTGACAATTAAATTTACCAAATTAAATTTAGTCCTGACAACTACATAACACATGCAAATGCTGCTGCTTTATAAATAATAGCACAAAATGTCACTGTCACATTGCCCTTGCTATTATTATCCTTATTGTTCTAGCAATTAATCCCTAACCAACAACTCTTTAGTCTGGGGTTCCTATTAATTTTCACCACTGCTTGTAGTAATCTTTGTTTCTGCCTATCAAGCTGTTGCCAATTTCTATTGTTTTCTGGATTTGTTTTTGTATTTATTTTTTTTTCTTCTGTTGTGTTGTGAGTTTTAAATCTGTGTTTATTTTTAATTATTTTTCACTGTTAATTAACTGCACTTGGCTGGCCATCTTGTCCTGAGGAAAAAAGTGTACACATCAATAGGCCTCTTTGTTTGTTGTTCCCAAATTAATCTTGGACACTGCCACATGTTCTCGAACTATCATCCTATTTGTCCTTAATAATATTCTCTGTTCTCAAAGTTCCATTAGCAGCTCTCTTGTATTTGCCACCTCTTTATTTGTTCTGCTTAGAAATGACTTCTGTATGTATGTATGTGTCACATCTTCTTTATCCATTAATCTGTCAGTGGACACCTGGGTTGCTTCCTTGTCCAGGTTATTGCTCATAGTTTGAAGTTTAAGTAGGTCCCATTTGTTTATTTTCATTTTTACTTTCACTGCTTTAGGAGGTGAGCCAAAAAAGATCTCGCTGTGATTTTTTTTAGTAAACCTTTTATTTTTGTTTTATTTCTTGTTTGTTTGTTTGGCCAAGACATGGGGCATGTGGAATCTTAGTTTCCCAACCAGAGATTAAAACTCTGCCTGGCTCAGAGGGTAAAGAATCTGCCCACGATGTGGGAGACCTGGGGTCAATCCAAGATCCCCTGGAGAAGGGAATGGCAACCCACTCCAGTAATCTTGCTTGGAAAACCCCATGGACAGAGGAGCCAGGTGGCTTCTAGTCCATGGGATCAGTGCAAAGACACAGACATGACTGAGCAACTAACATTTTCACTTTCACTTCACTGCATTGGAAGTGCGGATTCCTAACCCACTGGACCATCAGGGAAGTTCCAACCATCCTACTTCTAATGATTTGTGATTTTTTTTTTTTAAGAAGCTGAAGTTTATCAGTAATAATAATAGCTACAGAGTATTAAATGGTCCCAATATCACAGGTTACTTACATGCACTACATCTCACATTTAAAACATCCCTATGAAGTAAGGCTTATTAACTCCATTTTATAACTGAATGAATTCAGGAAAGACTGTGGCTTTTCTAAGGCCATACGGCTTTGGTTTGCCAAATCCGCAGATATAGAACCTAGATTCAGATCTAAATTCCACGTTGTGTCTTGTCTTGCCTACAATCTCTTAAAGGAAACTAGAGGAAGGGACTCTCTTATGTGAACACATGTGATCAAAGTTAATGAAAAAACAAAATTTGTCCAACACATTTTTTTTCCCCTGTAGCACATTATTGAAAACTATTTGTATGGCCAGACTTTGTGGTTTTTTTTTTTTTTTTGGGGGGGGGTCAAATATCTGATTCTTGATATTTGAAGTATATTTTGATACTCTATTCAGTGCAGTTTCTCCTGGGGAAATCACACCACAATTATATCCTATCTAAAATTTCAGAGAGTCCCCCACTCAGAAATCATTATTTGGCATCCCTTTCTTATCTATTTCTCATTGTCATCTCCATCTTGGTAGCTTCTTGGTCCAGACTAGGTCATGGTACTTAATGATCAAATCAGTGCTGGACACGTATTTGGCTAAAGGGGAATTAAACAATTTTGGTGCAATGAAGTGAACCACTTCATGTATCAGTGCTCTCAGCTTATTGTAATCCAAGAAAACTTTTCTTTGCATTTTACAGAACTTATTGGTGATCAGCAGAGGAATGATACAAGAGTTACTTTTATTTGTCCACTGAAATCGTTCTTTTCAGTGGCTCAAGAGCAACTGTTTTATTTTTGACATAAAGCCAAAATGAAAAACATTTGTAAATTGCATAAAACAGTGTTCCACATGGTTATTTGTGGAACTGCTTGAAAGACTATTTTCTTAATCTTTTCATTTCATGTCATAATGTTTCTACTAAAATGTAAAGAATGATGTGCACCTTTGAATGATAAAAGCAAAGGGTCCATGACAAAATTCAGAAACAAAATCATCATCTCCCTTAACAGATGAAACAATTTTCTGGTCAGGTGGAGATATTAATTGGGACCACAAATTGTAACATTCAATCATGAATAGGGCCAAAAAAGAGCATTTCTCAAAATTTAATTTTGGATATCCATCTATTCACAATGAGTTTAACTCAAGTTAATGACAAAGAGGAAGGAAAAAGAAAAAAACATGTAAGATAATATCGTCAATGTGATTCCATACTGTTATGCTAATCTTAAGAACTATTCAATAGATATTAAATTATATTAACAAGTAAGACTATTACACAACATAATATATTAATTAATTATATGATTTGATCCTTTCAACTACATTATTAGAATAATACTCTTATCATATTGGGCTTCCCTGATGGCTCAGAGGTAAAGAATTGGCCTGCAATGCAGGAGATGGGGATTCAATTCCTGGGTCAGGAAGATCCCCTGGAGAAGGAATTGCAACCCACTCCAGTATTCTTGCCTGGGGAATCCCATGGACAGAGAAGCCTGGCAAGCTATAGTCCACAGGGTCGTGAAGAGTCAGACACCTGACTTATCGACTGAGCAGGACGACATTATAGAATCAGTTTTACTAAGAAAGCTCCAACTATGGAGTTTAAATAAATGAACCACCCAAAGTCCTACAACTAACTGGTAATAAGGCCAGTGGAGGAATTCCAGTCTGTCACACATCTGAGGTCATACTCTTGATTCATTCACTATTCCTTATAGACCTGGCTCCAAATCTGACTCATGGCTTGCATCATTTTATAGTTTTATCTCTTATTGTTCTCTGAAAAAATGCTCTGCACATAGTAGGTTTTCAATAGCATTTTGAGCAGGACAAGGCCTCTCCATTCCCTATGGCAAAAGCCATTGTTCAATATGAGAATCTGTAAGATGAAAATGTATAACTGAAAAGACCACACACTTGGAAACCGCACGTCCTTATGAGCAAACAGTGAATAGGGGAGTTCGAGAAATGAGTTTCTCTTGTAAAGTTGAAATTAACAGGATAGGGAAAAGTAATTAACCGGGCAAATAGAGCTAAGCCATGTTACTGATTAATTTACAAAACAATTAACTTTCCACTTAAAATTCAAATTAAGATTTTGTCTGCCTTAGGCCACCAGTGTTTGCAAATTTTAATAGGGTTAGACATTAAGTGCTTTACTTAAAACCAACTTCAGACCACAATGGGTGAGAGTGTTATTGGAACAAGCTGTGCATGGCTTTTTTTGGTTTTCAGTTATTTTTCAAAAAGAGAAAATATTGCAATATATTATAACATGTCGGACTTCCTAATGTCTTTTTTAATGAAAATATGAGGAAAATTAAAAGCTGTACAATTTCTATCTCAAATATTGATATAGAGTTTTTAATTTTACAATAATTTCAAAATGATGACCATGAAATATCTTCTGGAGATTTCCAGCCACCTAACAAATATATTATGTACAGGCACCATGATAGATTCCAGGGATCAAGAAATAAATCATAGTCTCTGCTTTTTATGATTTTATATTTGCAGAGAACTGAGGGGGTGATAGGAAAAAAACCCTGATGGGTCAATTACATTTTCATAATAAACCAAGTCTTTAAAAATAATAATAATAACATGTGTTTATGATTATACAGCTTTAAAAATGGCCAAATTTGTTCCAGAATGATAAACAAAAGCCCAGCCCCTAGTCCTTTGGGTATATGTCCATTTCAGGGAGCTACAAGAACACTACCAAATATTGCTTCGAGGGCCTTTTGGTAGTTATTGAAACATGGCATCTCTGGTCTCCCCAGCAGCAGGAGCCCTGCTCTGCTTTCTGTTCCCAATATCCAGCCAGCACTCGGATCCTGAAAGACACTGGATGACTGGGTGCTGAATGGAGTCGGGTCAGGAGTTGGTGCTGACCTGGTCGGGAGGTCTCACTTTGCTCATGGTGTGATTCACTCCACCGGTGATTCAAACCATTCTTTGAAAAGGTGCACCTTTAAATGCACAAGCAGGTAAGCAGGAGAGCCTGTCTACACTCTTTGAAAAGCAGTTCCCAGGCATTTGGAGACTTCAAAGGAAGTGAAACAACCCATGGAAAGCACTTCTAGGAGACTACGCACATTCAGCAGAAGCAAATCAACTGCCCCAGGCAGTTGCACAACTTCCTGGCTTATTCACCCTCCTATTTCTTGTTCTTCTTTTCCTTTCTCTCAGACTCTTGTTCTTCTGGGATCTTCTTTAGATTCCTGCTCCCTGGACCTGAATGTGACTGTGGATCTGGGCTCTGGAAGGCTCTCTCAGGCACGGCTTCATCTATCCCTGCCGCCTCTCACACTCCTGAACATTCCGTTTCTTTCCTTTGTTGCTCAACTGGTTGGTCCTGCCCTGCCAGGCTTCCCTCCAGGTCAAGAGCTTGGAACAGGGATGCGGTCTTTGTACACAGAAGCAAGATGGAATGAATAGTAGACTCCGAGTAGGTCTGAGTGATTCTCTGCACAACTCATTCTATAGCTGAGGGGAGCAAAAAATGCATGAAGTCAGGAGCCATCTCTGTTTTACCCACCCTCGTAGCAAAATATTACATAAGTCTGGCACATGCAAAGTGCCCTCTATTTATCTGATATTGCACAGATAGTACTGAAATCTCTGTACCCCAGTTTTGGATGTCTCCTTGGTGACTCTGGGTAACTAGGACACTGTCGCCAAGAAGATCACTTACTGGTCATGCGTGTATTTATTTATTTTTCTTATTGCTCTCCCCCTCCAACAGAATATAAATGCTATGGGCAAAGTTACTTTGTCCTGTACACTGATCCTATATCCAACCACTAGATATTATCTGGTTCTTAGTAAGAGCTCAGGAAAGAGCGCTTTTATCTTTTGAGATAAAAGAATAAATAAATGAACAGTATCATTTCAGAAGACATTCTAAGCACACAGAATTTTGGTAATACCCTACATGTAAGTTACATCACTTTGTCAGACATTTTCAGGTCAATACCTAAGCAGAGAAGAATCTAAAATGCCATTCAGGGGCCTTTCCTGGTGGTCCAGTGGTTAAGATTCTGTGCTCCCAATGCAAGGGTCCTGAGTTCAATCTCTGTTCAGGGAACTAGGTCCCAAATGCCATAACTAAAGACCCCAAAGGTGGCAATGAAGACCCAGTGCAGTCAAAAATAAAGAAATACATATCAAAAAATAAAACATAAAATAAATAAAAATAAAATATCACTCGGGCTTTGGTTCTATCAGCCTTTCACTGCACAGTTAGCTACAACCTTTAAGAGGTAAAAATAACATCCCAGTGGGCTCATGTATTTTGCTTCAGCTTTCATCAAGTTTACGTATTCCCAGCAAACAGACTTCCATTTTCTTATTTGTTCTACCTTTCTTCTCTCTTCTCAGCACACAGATCCCCATTTTTGGCACTGTCTGTAATTATTAATCAAATACTCTTTCAATTATCTTGGCAAATATTGGTAAACTGAGAATCTAGGTTACCATTTTTGTTAAATATTAATTTTAATATACCGGGGAATTATCAATTATAATTATTTTTCTCTAAATATACTAACAATAAAGAAAAATGATAATAAAGAACACTAGGAAATTAATGAAAGATAATGTATTTACACACATATATATATTTAACTTTGAAAAGAACTTGTATGTATCTCTCATGCATTTTCTCAATGGAAAAATAAAATGTATTTTCTTCCCTACTATTTAGGAGTTGTGCTAATTTCTCTGGGAAATTTACTTTGCCCATATTCAAACTGGAATTTTTATAAGTCAATGATGTTGGACACGACTTAGCAACTGAACAAAAACAACAACGATGATGTTGCAGGAAGGGGTTTCATTTAGAAGGAACATTAATCTATGTCAGTAGTCATCTCAACTGCACTAGCCTGACTTTATCCATTTGCACTAAGTATCAGAGTGATAACTCTGAACTCAGAAATGGAAGGGAAAGAATTTCCACCACAAATGAGTGAATGATAAGCCCATGAGTGAGCTATTATTGGGGACTTACTTGGTTTCCGATAAACAGACTAACAACTATAAAACTTGAAGCAGTGATTTAATTTAAAAATAATTAGCATGTGTATGGATTGCTGTTCATATGTGTGTGTGTTTCCCTTACCTTTCAATCAACATTTGTCTCAAATTTTGTACTGTTTTGAACAATTATTTTTAGAATTAGAAAAAGCTTATTTAAGTGTGCTTTTAGTATCGCAAATTGTGGACAGTGGCTCTGCTGGAGACAGTAACACAGATGTGTGTATGAGTGTATGGGTGAGGTCATAAAGGAATGGCTTTCAAGTTCTGTAGACGCTGTGTTGGTTGAATTCTCTGCATGAGAATGTCTGTGTGTTAGTCCGACTAACAAAGAGTCATGTCCGACTCTTTGTGACCCCACTGACTGTAGCTAGCCAAGCTCCTCTGTCCATGGAATTCTTCAGGCAAGAATACTAGAGTGGGTAACCATTTCCTTCTCCAGTGGATCTTCCCTCCCCAGGGATCAAACCTGGGTCTTCTGCATTGCTAGCAGATTCTTTACCACCTGAGCCACCAGGGAAGCCTGTATAAGAGACTATGTTGATATAATACAAAAAATAAAGGACAATTCTTCACGTCACATTTATGTAAATGTAAATACGGTTCTTATGGTTCTCTTGTGATTCAGATTCCATTTAAATAACAACTATTGATCTTCTAGCACACCTAGAAACAGTCCAAATGCTATTGCAATTGAATTAGGCTAGTCTTTAATTTGGAGATGAAAAATCCCCTTTGGCACAGATTCTGACATTGAAGGGACCCAGAGGAATCGGGTGGAGAGGGAGGTGGGAGGGGGGATTGGGATGGGGAATACATGTAACTCCATGGCTGATTCATGTCAATGTATGACAAGACCCACTGCAATGTTGTGACGTGATTAGCCTCCAACTAGTAGGAATAAATGAAAAAAAAAAAAAAGAAATCCCTGGGGGGCACAAGTTTCACAGAGGGAGAGACTTTCTCTTTACAGAGCAGTTCACAGCTGACTGAGAGTGTGATGGGAACACCCATATGGTGAATAGACTCACAGTGAACAGATAAATAGTGAACAGATTTATTTTTACAGTGAATTGAATAGAAGAATAAGGCAGCAGTCCATCTGGATTCATACACCCTCCCAGCTCTGTTATTACAGACCATTGTCTCACTTTACAACCTAAAACACTTCACTCATCTACATATTTGTTATATTCTGTGGCCATGTTACCAAGTCCAAGCTGGCTCTGCTTGTCACAGAACAGGACAATGAAACTAAAAGATTAAGTGTTGAGGCAAGGAATACAGCTTTACTGAACTGGAAGTCTCAAAATAACCATCTTATCAGGGTAGGTCTAGATGCCAAGTTCTTTTATAGAACAGAGTTGAGGGATGGGGTGGGTAAGAGGAGAGGAGGTGAGGAAACCAAGTAAAAAGACCATTAATCTTGCAAATTCTCCTAGTATGTCAAGCCTCTGGCAGGAGATGTGTTAATTTCTTCCTTTCTACCATCCATTGGTGGACAGGGTCCTGAGCAAAGGCACTTTTAGTTTAACAGTCAGGCAGAGGGGGTAGGGTTCTCTGAGGCAGACCATTATGTATGATTACATAAACAAAAAGCAATGAAAAGCAAGTCAAAGAAAGAATTCCAACGTGGAGTCAGAATTGGCTCTTCCCTGCAACAGCCATACTTAACCACCCTTGACTGTACACTTGAAATCCCAATTACAGTGATTCCTTTGTGTCAGGCACTGGTGACTATGGACAATAGAAAATCAACACAGTTCAATTCTGGAAAAACTCTCAAGTCTCTTTTCCATCTAAGGAGAAAATGTCCTGCCATAGACAATCACAATAATGAACAGCTTGACTCAAATGTTATTTTAAGTCCTTCATTTGTGAATCTCTTTATTAATTATCAAATGTTGATTGCCCAAAAAGTACAGGATGGATGCTGTTCTAAGCAATGAAGATTAACTAGGGAGAAGGCACAGTCTCTGCCTCAAGGAGCTTATGGGTTAATTAGGAGAGAACTTGGGCAGCAAGTTAAGAACCGCCATTAAGAACCACCCTTTCTGTGGATTGTAAGATCATAGGATTTATGACATGCTATCCCAAACACAAATACCTGCAGGGTCAAGGGTGTGAACTAAAAAAATGAAGCAAATCGGGACAGGTAAGGACAGAGCAGGTTCCCCTAATACAACAAAAGCTACCAAAATCCAGCTGATGTTTGCCACGAGGGGGAGAGCACCTTTGTGTTATTAGAACTTTACATTATTAACAAGAAGACAGAAAACTGGGCTTTTTCATCAAATTCCTTGACTTTTAACATGGTGTGATTAGGGGCTTTCCCAGGTACTCAGCAGCAAAGAACACGCCTGTAATGCAGGAGACTTGGAAAATATGCAGGTTCGCTCCATCTCTGGGTTGGGAAGATCCCCTGGAGTAGGAAATGGCAACCTGCTCCAGTCTCCTTGCCTGGAAAATTCCATGGACAGAGGAGACTCGCTGGCTACAGTTCATGGGTACACAAAGAGTCAGACACGACCGAGTGACTAAACAACAGTGTGACTGCTGAACAAAACGTGGAACAAATTTGGTACAAGTTTCATCCACTTTTAACCACACGTCAAGACCCTGTGACCTCTGGGTATCAATTGCTATCAAGTAAGCTAACCCCAGGGGCTTCCCTGGTGTCTCAGTGGTAAAGAATCCACCTGCCAATGAAGGAGACATGGGTTTGATGCCTGATCCAGGAAGATCCCACATGTTGTGGAGCAACTAAGCCTGTCACAAGTACTGAACCTATGCTCTGAAGCCTGGTAGCTGCAAGTACTAAAGCCCACGTGTTCTAGAGCCCATGCTCTGAAACTAGAGAAGCCTGCACACTGCAACTAGAGAGTTAGCCCCTACTCTCTGCAACTAGAGGAAAGTACTCACAGCAACAAAGACCCAGTACAGCTCAAAATAAATAAATAAAATTTTAAAAAATGAAAGCTAATCCCACCCATGTGTCAGTTTCTTTGTCAACCCCAGGAGCGCAGAAGCTGCTGGTTGCCTCTGTGGAAGGCTTTAAAGAATGAATGGCCCAGTGGAGGGCTTAGATCTCCTTAGATAAAGACACTGTACAAATAAACATTGTGATCACTGACATAATGTTTCACGCTAAAGAGTTGCACTGGTAGGTCCCAAACTATGGTAATTTAGTTCTGTATATGACATAAACAGTTGAGGAGAAATTAGCTAGAACTGTTTAATATTCACATCTAGATTTTTTCCTTAAATAACACACACTTGTATTCTTTTTTTTTTTTTTTTTTGGTTAACGACCTAGAGCATTTGAAAGCCTCCCAAGAAAAATATAAACCTGCTTTCAGAACGAGTCTTTGTCTTAAATAGTAGCCTCAATAATTTTCAAACTGCTCATAATATTTGTTCCCATGTTAAAGAAACTGTTGGAGCTTGAAGTGCTGGTAAAATATTAGAAAAGAAGACTGGCTGGTACATGCCCAAATTCGCTTAAGGAACACGAGAGACCAAACTTTTCCATTTCCCAAATGGCACTGGTTCGCCTGTGGAGGAAAACCCTGCTCTTTCCTTTGCTCCACAAATCCTGAAACAAATAGGAAAATACAGCAAAGTTGCTTCTATAGATTCACTATTTCCCTAACAGGAATTCTGTTAGGAGAGCCTTCTCGGTCAAACAAAACCTGTATTCACCTGGGTTGATGTATTGCATGCTTTCTTGTTTCTCTTCTTCTCCCAGTGCCTGGGAAACATCACATGTTGATTGGCGTGATAGCTTGAGACATCCTCATTCCTCAGGTTCACCTTCATTATGCTCCTTTGAACATTGCACAACAACCCATGGCAGAGACATATTCCAAAAGATCCAGACTGGCCAGTGTTCAACAGGAAAAAATCAGCACCTGTAGGATGAAAAAAATGTAATCTAATCAGGTTCATCATTCAGTGATTTTTTTAAAAAAGTGTTCTCCCAATTATTATGTATGAGAGCAGTACATTTATCTAGATCCCCTTTCCACTCAAAATTGTTGATGGACAGGTTTGGGTAAAATCCTGCTAATTGCATGTATGGCTCCAAAAGGTTGCTGAGGCCTCTGCTTTGGTTAAACAATTGTGTTCATCACACAAGTCATACTGTAAGTAAATAGGAGATGTTGGCTCTTGAGCTAGATAAACACAGGCTTCTTAAGCATTTCACTTAAGAGCAGTGTGTAGCATTGCTTCCCAATATGCACCAACTTGAGAAATAAAGGCTTTTGCTTAAGCTTGAGAAATACTGAGCCTGGGAAGACATTGGTCATATAACAACATATATACTATATGCTTACTTTTACCCTTTGATAAAATAATGCTAGGTACTAATCACCCATTCAAAAATAGAAAGTAAAGCTCACCTTGAGAAAGAAAGCAAGCAGGCAAGAAAGAAAGAAAGGAAAAGAAAGAAAAATAACAGAAAAAAGACAAACAAACTCTTCTAGTGTCATGTAGTTTCAGATACAAAAGACCCAGTGTTGGAAAAAATTTAAAAACTATTTTTAAAAGTTGCCATCAATGTGCTAAAATTTGTTGTTGTTTTTCAGTTGCTCAGTCGTGTCCAACTCTATGCGACCCCATGGACTGCAGCACGCCAGGCTTCCCTGTCCTTCAGGATCTCCCGGAGCTTGCTCAAACCCAAGTCCATTGAGTTGGTGATGCCATCCAACCATCTCATCCTCTGTCGTCCCCTTTTCCTCTTGCCCTCAATCTTTCCCAGCATCAGGGTCTTTTCTAATGAGTTGGCTCTTTGCATCAGGTAACCAAAGTATTGGAGCTTCAGATTCAGCAACAGTCCTTCCAATGAACACCCAGGACTGATCTCCTTTAGGATGGACTGGTTGGATCTCCTTGCAGTCCAAGGGACTCTCAAGAGTCTTCTCCAACACCACAGTTCAAAAGCATCAATTCTTCAACACTCAGCTTTCTTTATAGTCCAACTCTCACATCCATACATGACTACTGGAAAAACCATATCTTTGACTAGATGGACCTTTGTCTTTTTTCTGTTTTTTAATATGCTGTCAAGGTTGGTCATAGCTTTTATTCCAAGCAGCAAATATCTCTTAATTTCATGGCTGCAGTCACCATCTGCAGTGATTTTGGAGTCCAAGAAAATAAAAAATAAAGTCTGTCAGTGTTTCCATTTTTTCCCCCATCTATTTGCCTTGAAGTGATGGAACCAGATGCCATGATCTTTGTTTTTTGAATTTTGAGTTTTAAGCCAGCTTTTTCACTCTGTTCTTTTGCCTCTTTCCTCTTCACTTTCTCCCAGAAGGGTGGTATCATCTGCATATCTGAGGTTATTGATATTTCTCCCTGCAATCTTGATTCCAGTTTGTGCTCCATCCAGCCTGGCATTTCACATGATGTACTCTGCATAGAAGTTCAATAAGTAAGGGGATAATATACAGCCTTGATGTACTCATTTTCCAATCTGGAACCAGTCCATTGTCCCATGCACAATTCTGACTGTTGCTTCTTGCCCTGCACACAGGTTTCTCAGGAGGCAGGTGAGGTGTTCTGGTACTCCCATCCCTTGAAGAATTTTCCACAGTTTGTTTAGTGTAGTCAATGAAGCAGTCGGTCTATTCAGTCACTCAGTGATGACCCTTTGTGACCCCATGGACTGCAGCACGCCAGGCTTCCCTGTCCATCACCAACTCCTGCTACAATGAAGCAGAAGTAGATGTTTTTCTGAAATGCTCTTACTTTTTCTATGATCCAATGGATGTTGGCAATTTGATCTCTGGTTCATCTGCCTTTTTAAAATTCAGCTTGAACATCTGGAAGATCTCGGTTCACATACTATTGAAGCCTGGCTTGGAGAATTTTGAGCATTACTTTGCTAGTGTGTGAGATGAGTGCTATTGTGTTGTGTGGTAGTTTGAACATTCTTTGGCATTGTCTCTCTTTGGGTTTGAATGAAATTTGAACAAGATATAATATAAAAAAATATTTTCTGTTTTTAAATATAATATTGTATAATATGATAAGATTGCTATATACATAATGGCCTTAGGATATGATATATTCCAAATAGCATTATTTTCACAGGACCAATTTATTTCACAGTTTCCATACAGTCATGATGACTATAAATGAGCAATATGAATTCATACATAAAAGGGTACATTGGGATTCAACAGACTGAGTTTCATATGCTCATCCTTGACTTTCTTAGTAATGTTGGAAAAGTAATATGGGCTTACATTTTCATTCCCCAAACACAGACCTAATAAGTTTATAGGTACTGAGTCATAAATTCATTAAAATACTGGCATTCTATCATCATTCTTAAAAAAAAGATTCAAGGAGATAATTAAATTGCATAACAATTAATATGCAAATTTATGTCTCCTTGTAAAATTGCACCTTGGATAACAACTTGATTTGTATCTATTACTGTTGATGTAAAATTTATTAGTCTTAGCTCTACAGAAAAATGCTGCTGCCCACTGAAAAATGGTGATGTCTTTTTGGATTCCAAGAGTGTTTCCTTAAGAAAGTCTACTGTTATCTTGGCCATTAATGTATCTTTGGGTATCCATTCCCTTCTCCAGTGGATCTTCCTGACCCAGAGATTGAAGCCGAGTCTCCTGCATTGCAGACAGATTCTTTACTGTCTGAGCCACCGGGAAAGCCCATTAATGTATCTAAATATATGAAATGAAAACTGAGGTGCTATGGTCTTGTCTCTGGTACTGAAATAAGCAAAGAAAGGATCATACATATATGAGACTGAGTAGCAAATGTGTTTTGTATATGAAGGGTCTAGTCAACCAACAAAGAAGAGTAAGGGGGTATAGGGTTGTAAAATATAGTGTTTATCACTAATGAAGCATTCAATTTGCAAGGTATTTTAAAAGGAATATAGTACTAATCTTTGTGCCGTGCAAGATAGATGTTCTTCTCTTTACTTTCCAGGTTAAGGAACTGAAGTCCACAGAGATTGAAAACAACACATGACAGATTTGGGACACCAACTTGAGTCTTTTTTCCTCCAAAGTCCATACTCTTTCCGCTCCACCATGCTTGGTTTTCAGTCACTATTCATTATATTTAAAAAAGCAGCCTACATGGAATTTTTTTCTTTTTAGAGAATAAAATACATCCAACTAACTCATTATCTAAGGATGAAGAATGAAATAATAAAATTACTTTCAATAAGTATTTTAAAACCTCTAAAATGTATTTGTCTTAGAGTTTTAGATTATGGTCAGATTTGGGAGAAAGAAAAATTTTAAAAATCTGTTGGTGGAATAAAATATTAAAAAGATATAAATATTGAGAGAAAGGAGAAGAAAATGAGAGACTCTCAGAATGGGGATCACAAAAATTTAGGTGAGAGGGAGGAAGTGAGACAGAGGCATAGGGAAAAGAAGAGGGAGGCAGATATAGACTGGAGGAAAGCAGGTATGGAGTTGACCTAACCACCTTCCAGCCTTGCTCTGCTTGCCTCTGTATGCTGAAGAGGTTGGAGAACAAAAAATTACATTTTGCATACTCCTTTTCAGGTAATTCTGCACATTACTTAGACTCCAAAAATTAGACAAACTTGTGTGAAACTTGTCTGGGCTCTGAGTTATATAAGAAGAGGATGAATGGCTGCAGCATATTCACCTTGTTGGCATTGATACTGACGTAGGGACTTTGCTTCTGGAGTCAGAGACTGTGGTGGTGACTAGCTAACATGGAAGGAAGCTTCCTGATGCTGTCTTAAGTTTTACATCATGGCAAGAGCGGCCCCTCCCTTGGTGGCTCAGATTTGCTTTGTGGTTTTGGGGATCATTCCTAAAGTCCTAGGTCAAAGTCTGTTTGTTTACTCATTCAGACAATTCTATGAAGTGTCTATCTATTCGAAAATACTACTCTCTAGATTTTAACTAGTGGGGATTTGTGAGTGCCAATTGGGAATCTTGATTCATGCAGGAGTTGAGATGGGTGAGATAAAAGGAGAGGGACCCCTTAGTTTTTAACTTTTCTGTCTGTAATTAATTTTTATTGAAGTATAGTTGCTTTACAGTGTTGTGCTCAGTTCTCCTATACACAAAGTGAATCAGTTATACACACACACATGCACACACAAATACACACACACACACATATATCCAGTCTTTTTTAGATTTCCTCCCCATTTAGGTCACCACAGAGCACTAAGTGGGTCCTGTGTGCTACATAGTCGGTTCTTATTATCTGTCTTGTACATAGCAGTGCATATGTGTCAGCCCCAATTTCCCAGTTCACTATCCTCCCTACTTCCTGCAACATCCCTTTATTTTTAACCTGAGTGTTATTGAATAGGACTTTGAGCTTGTTTTCCATTCAGTTTTGAAATGTTGATGAATTCCTTTCTGTTCACAGGACTCTTTAACCTTTTAGCTTTCAGTGGGTCCACATTAAACGTGATAGTGCTCATACCCTATTTGTGGAAAAATTCAATAGAATCCATCAATGAGATTCATATCTCGGTTATATAAAATCAGGTCAGTGTGCCAACGATTCCTGATTCCTGGTGGACATTTAAACATCTTTGCTAGCTTTCAATTTGCTTTTAAAGATCATTACAGAATCAACTCATGGTTTTACTGGGAATAGAGTATCAGGAAGGGGCATGGTTGAGAAGAGCATGCTAGTTTACATGCAGAGTCAGTTAAGATACTAAGGAAAGAGCTACGTGCGATCAGGGCAGAAACAATGAGTTCCTGCCAGAGGTGGAGGAAAGAAGAATGTCTTTCACCAGTCCATCAAGAAATGGAAATATTCAAGAGGAAACTGGTCCATAATAAATGACTGGACAAGATTAAGATGGCATGTGAGATATATGCCAAGTAATAGCTATAGGTCCATTATAAGAAAAATAAAGAAAGATATGCACTGAAATCAAGAACTGAGCAGAGCTGCTCTCTCCAAGTGAGACAGAAAAGGAGGATTCTGAGCAAATATTCATACAGAAACTCGCCTCAAGTTAATGTCAGCATGTTCTTCCCTCAGGCATTGTACTTAAAAAAAAAAAAAAATTGGTATTTGCATGTCTCAAGCCACAGGCTTCCTAGAGCAAGTGATAATTTCAGGCTCTTAGTTACTTCTTGGAAGGAAATTGAAGCAGAGTCTCACATGGAAAAATCAAGATCATGCTGAAGCTACCCACATTTCATTGTATCTATAGCTTGATAATGGCTTCTAATGTGGGAGAGGATTTACCTCTGGGAACATGAAACAGTAATAGAGCAAAAGCAAAATTCCACCCTTGGACCTATGTAGAGATTTCCTGTAAAAGTCAATAGGCCTTGAGAAGGGGGTTAATATGTCATAAATTATGGATTTTATGGTATGTAAATACATTTAATTGGAGGGAAAGACTGCTGGTGGGGGAAGGGTAAGGAATGAGGAAGGGAACATACTGTTTGCTGAAGGGCACACCTCTCAGCTTAGGATATCTCATGACTATGTGGCTTTTTCCAAAGCTATTATCTTGTGCACAATCTTAATTAATGTTATCCTCGTGTAAACCAAGCACTATTATGCATGGTGTGATGTGACACAAACATTTAACTCACTTTTCACAAGAAGATAAGTCAATCGTGTGATGTTTAAATTGCTATCCCTCTGTGCAAGATGATGTGGTTCTCACTTCTAAGCAGGAAGAAGACTTTTCCCAGTAAAGGGACTTCAACCATCACAGTCCCTTTCTCTCTAATGGGAAGCAGATGTATATTGATTTCTGCAGAGAATCTTAAACAGTAGATCCAGTTAAGAACATCATGTTGCACTGTGGGCAAGGGGAAAGTTGTTCAGAGATATTAGAAGGTAGAATGATTTTCCATGTTCATCTCCCAATTAATAAAGACTTCAGCAAACAGATAAGCCATGACAAGATTTTAACAGTAAGGATCCAAAGGATAGTGGTAGAAACCCCTAAGTGATTAAGTGAAGCAAGAACAATGTAAGATTCAGCTGAAGGGAAGGTTTGCTTCATTACACAGGCTATGGATTTTTGCCAAATCCTTAGAAAGAAGGAGGGGCTTTCCTGATAGTTCAGTTGGTAAAGAATCGACCTGCAATGCAGGAGACCCCAATTTGATTCCTGGATTCGGAAGATCTGCTGGAGAAGGGATAGGCTACCCACTCCAGTATTCTGGCCTGGAGAATTCCATGGACTGTATAGTCCTTGGAGTCACCAAGAGTTGGATACAACTGCGTGACTTCCGCTTTCACTAGAAAGAAGGAACTGCAGAAGAATTCTGTGTTCCTCTAGGCATCCTTTATGGAGCTATATTCTATATAAATGGGTAAACTATATACTGGTTTACTGCAGCAGGAGTACTGTAAACCACCATCTGAGTGGGGTAGGCAATAGAGTTCAGGCTCTATGCCATCATGGGCTTGAACCTTGTCCATCTCTTTGCTGCAAGTATAATCTTTGTTTGTTGAGTTATTTCTATTTGCTTCCTAGAAAATAAATGCATTTCCCTCTAAAATACTATACATTTAGACTGCAAATGTACTATTTCATAGTTCCATCATTGTAATTGAAATACACATTTCTATAGCTTGTTAAATCTGGTGGCTCAAGTTTCTCCCTGGAATCCCCATTCTTCTTTGATTATGAAAGTAACATTAATTATCTGTACGAAGAAGGGCATTTTATTATTTTGGTTTTTGAAAAAAATATGACTTGCTACCTAAAAAAAAAAATACGATTGTTCCCTAAAAACAGATGTCATTTTACTATTATACTATTGTGACTGTTTATTGTCAACAGCCAGTGTTTATTAGGGCTTACCTGGTGGTTCAGATTGTAAAGAATCTGCCTGCAATGCAGAAGACCCAGCTTAACTCCCTGGGTTGGGAAAATCCCCTGGAGAAGGGAATGGTAATCCACTCCAGTATTCTGGCCTGGAGAATTCCATGGACAGAGAAGCCTAGCAGGCTACATTTTTTTGTGTGCTGGTCACTATGGGCCATTGGGTATGTTATCATAGCCGATCAACATATCTCCAGTTGGTATTTTTTGTTATTATCCACATTTGCATATGAGGAAACTAGTGAATTTAAGCAATTGACTTGTGTCTACACAGCTTGTAAGAGGTGTACATGGATTCGAATCTAGCAAATCATGCTTTTTATGGCCTACATTGTTCTAGAGGAAGCGGTAACTTACAAGTAATTCAGAGTCACTCTGGTTTAATACATGACTAATATCCTGACTATAACTTTCCAATTTAACAGATAGATATATAGATGTCATTTCATAAAGATCTATTTTAGGCTTAAAGAGGAACATAAATATCCCATTTCATCCTCATAACATCTGTAAGGTAGATATAGTAGGTTTTTTGTCTAATGTTAATGAAGGGAGAGTTGAAAATGAAAATGTATAATTCACTTAAAATCACACAGCTGATAACTGGCAAAGCTTGTATCTTTTAACTTTAGAATATTTTTTCCAACCCACATAGTTCATCCAAAGTGTAGTCAGCCCATCAAATTATGTTTACCTGCCTTAATCCCAAAATGCTAACCTCAAAAGAGATTTAAATCATGAAACACTAAAATACTAACTAGTATTTATAAACTAGTGAGCACTAACCACTGCTGCTGATGCTGCTAAGTCGCTTCAGTCGTGTCCGACTCTGTGCGACCCCATAGACGGGAGCCCACCAGGCTCCCTCGTCCCTGGGATTCTCCAGGCAAGAACACTGGAGTGGGTTTCCATTTCCTTCTCCAATGTGTGAAAGTGAAGTCGCTCAGTTGGCACTAACCACTGGCGGGAAAGAATCTGAGACATTTGTCTTAAACACAGAAATGATTGTGTCATTTGCTATCAATTTGGCCCTTGCAATGACAGAGGCATTTAAAAAACAGAATGTTTCAAAAGTTTATTCAAGTCATAAAGAAGATCGATCTGTCTACATTCCATCACATTTGTCAAGAGAGATTATGACCTGACTTTTGCAAATCAGGGTCACTGATAAAATGGAGGAAGAAATCAATATGAAAAATCTTTATGTCTATGCCATCAAACATCAAAAGTTCATGGCTTTACCTCTCAAAACAATCTTGCACATATGGCTAGGAGTACACAATGATATACTTGAGATTAAGGTGGGAAGGAGGAGAAAGGATACATGTGTACTGGGGAATGACAAGAAATATCATCCTGAATTGTCAGGGGTTTTTTTGGATCAACCAAAATAAGTTACTTAGCTAGTGATTTCAAATGCCAATTAATATATTGCAACAAAGGACGACATGACAGAAAGTAAAAAACTTCCATTAATTAAAACAGATTAACAGACGGGATTTCAAGATATCTCATGAACACAATTGAGGGTTTGCCTATAAATATATCTTCAATATTTCAAAGGCATGTTTTTTATGTCATCACTAGAGAAGTTGAGCAGCACTGAATTAGGGAAGAAAAGGGGGCAGTTTAAACTGGAACATTGTGCTTTGTATATATGTGTGTGTTTCCTAAGAAGTCACTGGAATAGGGCATGGAAATTTCAGGAAGATTTAATAAATTTTTCAAATAGCAATCTTTAGATGTTGCCGTGCCTTGAGACCAATGTTTGCAGGACTCCTTGTAAATTCAAGCTGTTTTGCCTTTTTAGCCAATACAAGAATCTGAAGACAGTGAATTTAAACCTGGAAGGAAAAACAGAATGCTTACCACTGATTTATGTCTGTTGTTCCAGTTTTCAGAACTCAACTAGTTAGAACAGATGGCAAATAGAAGCTTCACTCATTTCTCAAAGCTCAACTTACAGAAGCTTGGAGTCATGGCTTTTGAGAAGCAGCACAGTTATCTTGTGGACCAAAAGCATCAACTTCAGAAAAGATTCACAGTCTCTAGTGCATGTGTACCTAAGGGCATGTCTGAATTATGCAGAATCCCACCACTGTATCTCTTAAGAAACTGAACAGAGAGTCAATTTTGACCAACAAGATGACAAAGCACCTTAGAACATTTGGGATATGTAAATAAAGTACAAAATTCTCCTGAAACTTAGGACAAAATTCTTCTCCAGGTAGCTGCCTGAGAGTGTGAACTAAGAATGTTACCTGCCATATCAGTAAGCAAAGGATGTCACTGCCATCAAGGTACCACATTATATCTGCCCTGATGGTGAGCCCAGAGGGAGCTTAGGATAGAAGCAAAGAATGCCCGCCATCTAGGAGTCAATTGCTTCATGCACCCAGACAGTGTACCAGAGGAGTCTCTCAGGATGAGAAAGCGCAGGATGCTTGCCCTGGAGAGCTGAGAAGCACACCGAAGGAATGGTTTCCACGAGCCCAGACTCTTGTATCTGCCTGTACACAGAAAAGCACCGATTTCTGGTGGCTCAGTCAGTTAGGAATCTATCTGCCATGCAGGAGACACAGGCTCGATCCCTGGGCTGGGAAGATCTCCTGGAGAAGGAAATGGCAACACTTGCCAGTATTCTTGCCTAGAGAATTCCGTGAACAGAGGAGCCTGGAGGGCGACAGTCCATGGGCTCACAAAGACTCAGACAGGACTGAGTGATTAACATTTCACTTCACTTCATGAATTTGAGACATCTGGTTTTCTTTTATTAACAGTAATCTTTTAAAGTTCGGACTCCCGAGTTTTGTGTCAAATATTCCTATATATCCTGGCTTCCTTGCTCTTCCTCCTTGGTGCAGTCTTTCTGAATTATCTGAGATGCTGCATCCTGGGCCTAAGTCCTCAGATATTTGCCCACTGATTAAAACATAACTTTCAATATTTAGGCTGTGCATTTTTTTCAGTCGACAAGAGCACACTGACTTTTATGAAATTGCTTCTGAGAACAATGAGAATCTCCGCCAAGGTGCACCCCTCAGCTAAGTGATCTAGACCCACCTCAAAGTGCTCCAAACTGACTCCAATGAGTATGAGTAGTATCTTTGACTTGATCAGTAATAAACTGTGAGAAAAGAAGACCTACAAGTTTTTAATATGAATGAAAATGACTGTATTTGTTTTGAGGCTGACCATACTTTTGGGCTTCCCTGATGGCTCAGCAGGTAAAGAATCCAGCTCAGCAGGTAAAGAATACAAGAGACACAGGAGATGCAGGTTCCCTAGGTTGGGAAGATACCCTAGGGGAGGAAATTGGCAACACACTCCAGTATTCTTGCCTGAAAAATCCTGTGGACAGAAGATCCTGGCAGGCTACAGTCTATGGGATCCCAAAGAGTCAGACACGACTAATGCATATACATATACTTTTAATTTTAAAAATCTCTACTTGGCCAAATAAAAAGATAGTCATGTGACGTATGCAAACAAGATTTTCTGATCATGAGACCCACCAATCTTAAAATAGCTGCTTTTTATTTTGTATCCTGATGCTATCTCTGCCAAGAATTTAAGAACTAAATTATGAAGCTCCTATTGTATGGCAAACATTTTCCAAAAAACACTTTTCAACTAATTATCACATCTATATTGAAAGGTAAATAGTATAATTATCACTTGAAAGGAAAGAAAACTGGGACCAAGGTTAAGAAGCCTAAGTTAAAACTGCAGGAAAGAGGTGATTTCAATAGATTTTTGACTCCTAACTCAGGGTCAACTTTTTGTATGTCTTCTCAATGAAATGAAACTCAAATCTATGGTACTTAAAATATGAACTCAGGGACAAATAGCCTTCATTTGCAGTCTAGCATCACTTTGTTCAATCTAAATTGCAATAGTTGTATTCAGTATATAATTTTGTACAATACCTACTATATTTTTTTTTTTTTTTTTGGCCAGGGTTCTTTTTTTGTTTTTTTTTTTTTTATTTTTTTTTTCCAGTGGGTTTTGTCATACATTGATATGAATCAGCCATGGATTTACATGTATTCCCAATCCCGATCCCCCCTCCCACCTCCCTCTCCACCCGATTCCTCTGGGTCTTCCCAGTGCACCAGGCCGGAGCACTTGTCTCATGCATCCCACCTGGGCTGGTGATCTGTTTCACCATAGATAGTATACATGCTGTTCTTTTGAAATATCCCACCCTCACATTCTCCCACAAAGTTCAAAAGTCTGTTCTGTATTTCTGTGTCTCTTTTTCTGTTTTGCATATGGGGTTATCGTTATCACCTTTCTAAATTCCATATATATGTGTTAGTATGCTGTAATGTTCTTTATCTTTCTGGCTTACTTCACTCTGTATAATGGGCTCCAGCTTCATCCATCTCATTAGGACTGGTTCAAATGAATTCTTTTTAATGGCTGAATAATATTCCATGGTGTATATGTACCACAGCTTCCTTATCCATTCATCTGCTGATGGGCATCTGGGTTGCTTCCATGTCCTGGCTATTATAAACAGTGCTGCTATGAACATTGGGGTGCACGTGTCTCTTTCAGATCTGGTTTCCTCAGTGTGTATGCCCAGAAGTGGTATTGCTGGGTCATATGGCAGTTCTATTTCCAGTTTTTTAAGAAATCTCCACACTGTTTTCCATAGCGGCTGTACTAGTTTGCATTCCCACCAACAGTGTAAGAGGGTTCCCTTTTCTCCACACCCTCTCCAGCATTTATTGCTTGTAGACTTTTGGATAGCAGCCATCCTGACTGGCGTGTAATGGTACCTCATTGTGGTTTTGATTTGCATTTCTCTAATAATGAGTGATGTTGAGCATCTTTTCATGTGTTTGTTAGCCATCTGTATGTCTTCTTTGGAGAAATGTCTGTTTAGTTCTTTGGCCCATTTTTTGATTGGGTCATTGATTTTTCTGGAATTGAGCTTCAGGAGTTGCTTGTATATTTTTGAGATTAATCCTTTGTCTGTTGCTTCATTTGCTATTATTTTCTCCCAATCTGAGGGCTGTCTTTTCACCTTGCTTATAGTTTCCTTTGTA
This sequence comes from Cervus elaphus, assembly GCF_910594005.1. Classification (NCBI taxonomy): domain Eukaryota; kingdom Metazoa; phylum Chordata; class Mammalia; order Artiodactyla; family Cervidae; genus Cervus; species Cervus elaphus. Next base: position 7,660,246 of record NC_057845.1, on the reverse strand, counting down.
GTGCAAAAGCTTTTAAGTTTCATTAGGTCCCATTTGTTTAGTTTTGCTTTTATTTCCAATATTCTGGGAGGTGGGTCATAGAGGATCTTGCTGTGATTTATGTCGGAGAGTGTTTAATACCTACTATATTAATAAATGCACTTGGCTATAAAAATTATTATATGAACTATGTATATAAAATATATACATAAACTATGTATATAAAATATACATATGAATATGTATATATACATGTATATAAAATACATAGTTTATGTATTACTTTATATAGACTGTAGGGGGTTGAATAACCTCACATGCAAACACCTAGCAGCTAACTGTTGGTGCATAAGTATTCTCTCAAATGAGGGATAAAGGAAATGCTACTATGAAGATATTTTCATAAATGATTGCACACTCTTTGAGAGAACTAATGCTTATTTTCTGTGCTCCCAATTAAGCTCAATTTATCAAAGCTCCCTTAACTACAAAGATAAATACTGAAACTAACTTCGTTAATTATAACTAGTTTATTTAAAAAAAATTTTAGTCTACATGCATATGCATACATGTTTTTATTTAATATATAAAAATTCTGTGCCAAGGAATCATCTATCTTGTTGCACCTAATAAAATAATAATAATAAATGTATGTAGACAGAAGGAAGATGTCTTAGTTCTGAATTTCAAGATCACATACTAAACATGTGTTCAGAAAATTGCTTCAAAGAAAATATAATGGTGGTTAAATATTCATAGTTTCTTCCTATTCACTATAATTCCTTTCATTTTTTTTTCATGTAATTAAGTAGTGATGCTTGCTCTGCTTAATTATTACAAAGCTTTTTCTAAGTGGAAGCACTTACTTTTAAGCCACATTAAGAAGAGGTATTTTCATACTTACTATGTATTATGTAGCAAATTATTAAATGTATTTTATTTCTCACCCTATTTTTTGTTCAGAATAGTAATTTATTTTTCAAACCATAACATAAAAGATGACTTTGAAGGAAAGAAAACTTAGGAGATTGTTATAAAAATTAACATATGTGTTTGGTTTAATTAAGTAGAATCATCAAATTTGTTATAGAATACTATCATGTCAATGGGAGACACCTTCAGTGTTTAAATGCTTAATAGGTATCCTACTAAGAGTTTATTCATCTGCTTTATTCTCTTAACTGCTACCTGCAGAGAAGACAAATTGCTATTTTAATTTAAGTGATTCTAGGGTCACTGATTGGCACAACTGTGCAAATTCAGCTTTTAACACCTTCATCGCCTTGACTCTGCTAGATCTTTCCAAATATGGAAAAATACACACATATTGGTGGTGCTTTAGTTGCTAAGTCATGTCCGACTCTTGTGACCACAGGGACTGTAGCCCATCAGGCTCCTTTGTCCAAGGATTCTCCAGGCAAGAATACTGGAGTGGGTTGCATTTCCTTCTCCAGGGGATCTTCCTGACCCAGGAATTGAACCCAGATGTCCTGTATTGCAGAGAGATTCTTTACTGACTGAGCTACTAGGGAAGCCCATATACATACTACCTTATGTAAATAATTTTAAACGAAAACACATAGACATAGCAAATTATAATACTTAATTACTATTTTTAGTTTGCTAAACTTGTCCTCAACAAGTAGACTATTGCACCCAATAGAATTATAGTCTGAGCATTTATTGCCTTTTGTTCTTTTAGGAAAAGTTAAAAATACATTGATAAATAAGGGTTTTCCTGGTGGCCCAGTGGTAGAGAACCTGCCTGCCAATGCAGGAGATGTGGACTCAATCCCTGAGTCAGGAAGATCCCCTGAAGAAGTAAATGGCAACCTACTACAGTATTCTTGCCTGGGAAATCCCATGGACAGAGGAGCCTGGCAGGCTATAGTCCACGGGGTCACCAAAGAATCAGACGTGACTTAGTGACTAAACAACAACAGCTAATAAATAAACAACATTTACTTATTTACTTACTGAACTTATGCTTGCTCAAAAGATTGCTATTTGCTGGCCTATTTAAAAATACGTACTTCTTTGGATGATCCCAGGTATTTGTTAGTAAGTAACTCTACACATGTGGGATGGAAAATATGTGTCGTTCATGGTGGCACTTTTTCTTCCTCCACCTATAGAATCTGTTGCCAAAGTGATTTTAGTTACTGATTTCTGATTTGGCCTTAGAATTCTTTTCAAAATAATTATCTGGGCAGCAGTCCCTTTGTGCTCTAAATAGTAATTGCCATCACTGATCTAAACTGCACAAAGTTAAAATGGCTGAGATTTGTCTTTCATTTGGCGAGGCCAACCACAGGATAAGTTCGAGGAAGTGTCTGACCGTCATGTTTGTTGGTAGGGAAAATTTGCGGACTGTGAATCATGATGCCAAATGGGGACTTAATTGGGGTTGCCCAAGAGTTTCAGATGTTTACCATGAAATGCGTATTGAATTACATTTAATGAAGAAAAAAGTCAATTTACTGTTTAATCTGAACATTGCCCTCAGCATCTTCAACATGGCCATCCCTCCAAGTCATGGGTTCCAGTATTTCTGGTCACAGTTGTTTATCTTAAAAAGCCTGTTCTCTTCTTAGCATACCGACCACTTTGCATTCATGAATTATCAAAACTGTTGGAAAGGAATAGCTTTCAATTACCTCTGATTATTTGGATGACTGTTATCTTTTAGTTCAGTTCGATCACTCAGTCGTGTCCAACTCTTTGTGACCCCACGGACTGCAGCTCACCAGGCTTCCCTGTCCATCACCAACTCCTGGAGCTTGCTCAAAGTCATGTCCATTGAGTCGCTGATGCCATCCAACCACCTCATCCTCTGTCATCCCTTCTCCTCCTGCCTTCAGTCTTTCCCAGCATCAAGATCTTTTCCAGTGAGTCAGTTCTTTGCATCAGGTGGCCAAAGCATTGGAGCTTCAGCTTCAGCATCAGTCCTTCCAATGAGTATTCAGGGCTGATTTCCTTTAGAACTGACTAGTTTGATCTCCTTGCAGTCCAAGGAATTCTCAAGAGTCTTCTCCAGCACCACAGTTCAAATGCATCAATTCTTTGGCGCTCAGTTTTCTTTGGAGAAGGGCATGGCCAACCCACTCCAGTATTCTTGCCTGGAGAATCCCTTGGACAGAGGAGCCTGGTGGGCTACAGTCCATGGGGTCACAAAGAGTCAGACATGACTGAAGTGACTTGGCACGCACACACACACAACTTTCTTTATGATCCAACTCACATCCATACATGACTACTGGAAAAACCATAGCTTTGGCTATACAGATCTTTGTCAGTAAAGTAATGTCTTTGCTTCTTAATATGCTGTCTAACCGAGCAGACAGCCCACAAACTGGAGAACAATTGCACCAAAGAATTTCTCGCACCGTTGTGAAAATTCTAGGGCCCACAACAGATTTCTCAACCTGGGGGTCCGGCAAAGGGGCTGAGAACCCCCATGGAATTTGATTTTGAAAGCCAGTGCATTTTGTTATCTTTAACCTATGTCTGGAGAAGGAAACGTCAACCCACTCCAGTATTCTTGCCTGGAAAATCCCATGGACAGAGGAGCCTGGTGGGCTACAGCTCATGAGGTCTCAAGAGTTGGACACAACTTAGCGACTAAACCACCACCACCAACCTATGTCTAGTTTGACCTATTTTTTCATATTTGTATTTTAGAAGATGTTGGGCTTAGTGAACAGAGAATCACAACTCTCACCTCCCGTGGTTAAAGGAAACGTCTGTCTGCAGGAAGTTCTCTCCTTAAGCACAGGGCAGGGACTGGCACATGCAGACTAAACCAACCTGAAGGAGCGGACGGCTTCTGGTCACCTGAGTGCAGAGGTCACGTGGCCTTGCTTCATTTGCTGGACAAAAGCATATTGTGTGTGTGTGTTCAGTTGTGTTCGATTCTCTGCCACCCCATGGACTGTAGCCCACCAGGCTCCTCTGTCCATGGGATTTTCCAGGCAAGAATACTGGAGTGGGTTGCCATTTCCTCCTCCAGGGGCTCTCCCAGACCCAGGGATGGAACTTGTGTCTCCTGCATCGGCAGGCAGATTCTTTATCACTGAGCCACCTGGGAATCATGTCAGTATACTAAAGCCAAGTACAGAAGGCAAGAGCACTGACCCACTTTTAATTAGTAGTTGCTGAAATCTGAGTTAACCAAGTTATGCCACTATCAGCTGGTTTCCAGAGCCCATTATATTTAAAACAATCTTTAAAATAAATTACCCTCTGGAGTTGTGTAAGAAGTACAGGAAAGTAGGGCAGATAGATTCTAAAAATGATTCTCACTTACAACCTAGGACTATTTTACTTGGTTTCTCATAATACGTACACACTTTAAAAAATTAAAGAATAAAGTCAGAGAAAGACAAATATCATATGATATCACATATATGTAGAATCTAAAAAATGATATACATGCACTTATTCACAAAGAAGAAACAGACTCACAGACACAGAAAACAAACTTATGGTTACCAAAGGGGAAAGGTGGCTGAGAGGCGGAGAGGGATAAATTAGTGGTTTAGGGTTAACACATACACACCATTGTATATTATGTAAAATATATAACCAACAAGGACCTACTGCATAGCACAGAGAGCTCTACTCAATATCTTGTCATAACCTATAATGGAAAAAAAATCTGAAAAAGAAGATATGTGTATATGCGTAGCTCGATCACTTTGCTGTAAGCCTGAAACTAGCTGAACTTTGTAAATCAACTATACGCCAGTATACATTACACATTAAAAAAAATAAAAAATAAACACTCAGTTTTGCTCCTTGCTAAAATGTTCCACACTGAAGAAACAGGAGTGTGTGGGGTTTAGCACACGAGCCAGGGCTCTTTGAATTTCCTGCTTGTCAACACTGGAAGCCCCTACAGGAATCTCTTTTTTTTTTTCCCCCTTTTTTAAACCAAGTACTTAATTATGTCCTCTTAATTATTTATCCTTGTCAATTTGTATCAAAACAACATAGCTGCAGGGATTTTTCCTTGATTTGAGAGCGTGACTAAATAGAGTCAATTCCGGAGCCTCCAGCCTGCCGAATGGCCTTTTGCATCCTGACACCTAATTAATGTCAAACAGCTGTTTCTGACCTGGACTGTGATTCTGGTGCATTGAATCAACCAACTTTGCTCAGGGGGAACAAATGAACAAGGTTACTGAAAAACCAATCAGCCTTGATGTCCTTTGTATGTGTGTTTGTCTGAGCACATTCATTTTGCCAGGACAGAGGCCAAAGTTTATAACTGTGTGCTGTGGAAACAGCATATATTTGCAAAATAAGTCTGAGCTCTTACCTTATTTTTCTCATTTGAGAAAATCCTATTGAGTTCCAGGCTCTGTCTGGATTGAGTGCTGACGGCACAAGGTGACCTGTAGGGAACACATGAGCATCTTCTTAGTGTCTGGGGTGAGATTATTTTATTTCCTTTATTCTCCATCATCTAAACCTATGATGCAATGGGATGCCCTGGTTCAGAATAGATCTGAGTTATACTGACATTTAAATGTCCAGGAGTCGGAAAATTGCCTTTTAAATTTACCAGGACAGGGGTTGTGCTTTAAATATTAAAAATGTTTTCCTGAATGTGGAGACTTGAATTTACCTTTGAGAGTAGAGCTCTTTGTTTTGGAAGTTGGGAGGTGGCAATAAAACTTTAATGGGAATTTAAGTTAGATTAAAGTAAGGATTCTGTTGTGAAATTGGGATTCCAGAAACAGAGGAGTGAAACGGCTCGGCATAATAATGTAGAGGGTTATCTTTTTAATGCATGAGGTTGCGTTCTCCAGCACTGTGCTTCCTCTGTGGAAAACTGTTTTGTTTGTGTCTAATTTTGAATTTGAGTGTGAGAGTTGGATCTAAAGAAGGCTGAGCACCAAAGAATTGGTGCTTTCAAATTGTGGTGCTGGATAAAACTCTTGAGAATCCCCTGGACTGTAAGGAGATCAAATCAGTCAATCCTAAAGGAAATCAACTCTGAATATTCGTTGGAAGGACTGATGCTGAAGCTGAAGCTCTAATAGTTTGGCCACCTAATGCAAAAAGCTGACTCGTTGGAAAAGACCTGATGCTGGGAAAGACTGAAGGCAAAAGGAAAGGGGGATGGCAGAGGACAAGACAGTTGGATGGCATCCCTGACTCACTGGACATAAATTAGAGCAAACTCCAGGAGATAGTGAAGGACAGGGGAGCCTGGTGTGCTATAGTCTATGGGGTTTCAGAGTCAGACATGACTTAACAAATGAACAACAGCAACTTTGAATAGAAGAGGAATGCTCAAGGGAGCCCCTGGTGGGAAGGAGAGCTGGGAGATTCCTGGAGGGTGGGGCAAGTGGGCTCTGGGACCTATCATTTAGTTTATTGCTTTGCAACTCCTATGTGATATCCAAATACATGCATACTCTGTTCTTGGTTGTTCGGAAGGGTTGTCAAGCTACAGAACATGTCTGTACTTAAGTAGTGTGTCTGTGTGCACAAGTGTATGTGCACTATGGACTTGCTTCTGTTTGAAGGCTGTTGACTAGAGTTTATGGAGGTATCTTTAAGAAAAGCTGAATATCATTCTGAATCTACTCAAACGTGGAGAGATATTTGGTACACACTAGAATTTCTAGGACCTGGTAGGACTTCCAGATCATTAAAATATAGGCTTGAAAGAGCTTTCTGATTGCCTAAAGCTTTATGAAGCCTTAAAAAGTAGAAATTAAGTTTTGGAGAAAAGAACATAGCTAATAAGTAACACAGAAATGATGCTCTTCTTTCAAATCCTAACTGTTAAGTCTGATTTGGGTTGTGATGGACTAGCTTGCAGCAGAACAATCTTCCCATTAAAAACAGCTTAATCAGCTAGATAAAGAAAAAAATAATCTGTTTAAAGGCATCTCAGAGCTACTGAGGCAGCCAGGACTTAGTCGACTAATATTCCTGGAAGAAGAAGATTTCATTAGTGTGAGCCATATATTCTACATCATGTTTCCCTCAAGACATTTGTCAGTTCATAAAAGAGGTGGAAAGAAATGCTGAGAAGTACTAGCTCTAGCTGAATATTGAGTAGAGCATTTGATAGTCTTTAGACTTGGATGATCCAAATGGTATTAGGGCTGCAAAAGTGCCCAGTGATTGGGAACCCAAGATCCTGGGGGAAAACACAGCACAGAAAATGAGCCCAACAGCTGACTACTCGTCATGAAGTGGTTCAGTCCAAGAAATGGAAAAAACTAGCAAAACATATGTTCCAAAGGGGCTGAAAAGCTATGCAAGATGCTCACAGTTCTCAATACTGAACAGCTAAAAGTTGAACTTCAACGTGGATAGTTCCTGGTGAACAAGTCAGGCTTTCAGCTGGTGCCCAGAAGGATCACAATCTGGAATTGAGACAGGACATATACATATCAGACCTTAGAAAGATGGCAACCCACCTACAATCAGATAGAAGGCTGAGTACTAATGTTATCTAGTCCCCATCTACCTGCCTCCTGCTTAGTCGCTCAGTCATGTCCGATTCTTTGTGACCCCATCGACTGCAGCCCGCCAGGCCCCTCTGACCATGGGATTCTCCAGGCAAGAATACTGGAGTGGGTTGCCATTTCCTCCTCCAGGGGATCTTCCCGACTCAGGGAATGAACCCTTGTCTCCTGCACCTCCTGCATCGCCGGGTGGATTCTTTACCACTGAGCCACCTGGGAAGTCTATCTACCTGCCCATCAGAAACTAAAAGGAGTCATCTAGAGAAAAGAGCATCAACGCAAGGCCTCTGCAAAGTCTTATATTCAACTGCAATTAGCACAGGTTTAAGGGATATAAAAAAAATAGAAAGATAGAGAAACAATAGAAACATATGTAAGTGATCAAGATAGTACTATGAAAGCTGGACCATAATATTGCAGAAGTGTAGTAGGCCATTCTCTCATATGAATTGAGGTGCAAAAATGTTAAAACAAATGTTAACAGATTAAATATTGCAATGCTTTAAATGGATAACACATCATAGAAAAAATGTGCTTATTCTAGAAAGATAAATATTGTTTAACATTAAAAATATAACCCCTGAATTATCCATATGCTGAAAAAAGGAAGTAGCCTAAGATGTTCTCAACAGAGTAAAAGCATGCCACTAGTGTCAACATTTATTTGTATACAAACAAACAAAGGCTTTACCAAATGGCTAATATACACAAAGAAAAAGCTACTCAACCTTGTAAGTGTGCACAGAAGTGAAAAGTGAAAACTACACACATATACCACCTCATGCACACACAGAGGGATGGCTAAAATTAAAAGGAGAAAATCGAGTATTGCTGAGCATGTAATGTGGAGAAGTAGAGCTTTCATATACTGTCGGGCAGGTATAAATTAACATTCTGCAAAAGCATAATGCAGTTTCTACTACAGTATGCATGATACCTCAGAAATTCTACTCCTAAGTGTACACCACGCAGACATGTAGACATATATGTACTTAACGATTTGTACAGTGATGTTCATAACAGCGTTATTTGCCACAGTAAAAAATTAAAACAATCTAAATGCCCAACTACTAGAAACACAAATAAAATTATTGCATAATAAATGGTATACTATTCAGTAATGAAAAAAAATCAAGCCATACTCATGAAGTTTACAAATAGCATTTTGAGCAAAAAAAAAAAAAATAGATATGAAGAATACATACTTTATACAAGGCTCAAAAATAGGCAAAACTAATGAATGGAAAAAGTCATGTCTGTGTTGCCTTTGAGAAAGGGAGTTGGTTAGTGACAAGAGGAATTTCTGGGTTGCTAACAATGTCTCCTTTGTTGATACAAGTGCTGCTTACACAAGTGTGTTCACTTTTAGAAGAGTCATCCATCTGCAATGGTAGGATTTTTCGCTTGTCTCTTTTTGGATAGCGCTTTACTAGACTTTTACTAAAAAGAAATTAAATCACCAAGTGGTGAGTGCTGTAATGCCTTCCATGAGGTGGGCAGTCATTACATTTTTGTGAAACACAAACCTGCACGTTAAACACCGACAGGCTGGGACATGCGGGGTGAACCCTACTCTGGGGTGTCTGGGAGACACTCAGCTAATGCCTGCAATGGGACTGTGTTGATAAATAGGCATTTTCCAGGCTCAAAGAGAAAAACATGGTAAATGAAAAAGGAACAGCACGACTGAGAAGTTTTCCAAAGCTGGAAACTCTGAAAATGCAGCAACTTTCTGCAAATGCTGAATTAATTGCTAAACTTTTGCGACTTGAAGTCCTTTATTCCATTTAACCAGACATGAAAGAGAGTTGGAGAGACAAGATCTGCTCTTCAAGAGGCTGATTACCCATTTCCTCCCTCCTGCTGCCTACCTATTAGGCATGTGGCTACTCATTAGCCCCAGAGAGAGGGCTCGGGAAAGGAAAGGGGGAAAAGTCAAATTGGTTAATTAGGCAGCCCTGGCCAGAGGTTTAGTAGGAGGAGGAGGTTGAACACTAATAGCTAAAATGAGTCTGTTAAACATAATGAAACTCTAGGTGTTGGCTTCCTCATGACTCTATGGAGAAATGAGAATTCACTTTAATTTACTTTTTAATAGTGTCCCATCTGATGCAAGATCTTTTATAGTCAACGCAACAAGTAAAAGTTTTAATGTATAGAAGTTTCTCAGGAAAATAGCCCTCATTGAATCTTTCAGTATGGATTCCCTGAATAAATACAAAACATGAAATCAGAAACAACCTTAAGAAGTCCATTTTTTTAAGAACCAACTCTAGGCTGTTACAAAGAGGCAATGGAAAAATGACAGGTGCTTTTAGAGATGTATGTAGCAAATGACATTATATATTTTTTAAACTAAATGTTACTGATTTTTATTTTCAAATTACAGGACATATAACAGTTTCAAAAATAACTTTATCATTAGAATTGCATACTGGATCATTCAGCTTCAAGCAATGCTTTCAGAATAGAGAAAATTTCTTTACATTGGAATATGATTCAAAGGCTATCCTAAAATATATTTACTGCTTTTGAAAGCAAAGTTACTGACAAGTGACTTACTTAGCACTGAAAAGTTTTATTTTAACATATCCTCAGAAAATAACCATATGATTAATATGTGTACTTCCCATGCCAGGGCTTCCACTGTGGCTCAGCTGGTAAAGAATTCACCTGCAATGCGGGAGACCTGGGTTTGATCCCTGGGTTGGGAAGATCCTCTGGAGACGGGAAAGGCTACCCACTCCAGTATTCTGGCCTGGAAAATTCCACAGACTGTATAGTCCATAGGGTCGCCAAGAGTTGGACATGACTGAGCGACTTTTTTCACTTTTCCCATGCCAACTTGGTCTGCTGAATCATCTTCAGTGAATACACTTTTCAGTGATCATATGGGGCCTCTGGCATGTTGGAACCCACATATGAATAGGCCAAACATGGTGAAATGATTAAACAGCAATAGTCCAATGAGACACAGTTGGGAAATACTCACAATGGAGAGGTCAGAGAAGAGGTATGAGAGGGTTTATGAGTGAGTTAAGAGAAAGTAACCACAGAGAAAATAGACCATTAATTAGAAGTCACTCATTTCTGGAATCTAACAATATCTGTAAAGGACCTATAGGAAAAAGTCACATTGTGGTTGACACGTGTGCAAAGCACATACAAAAATAGATAGTATCCATACAAATTTATGAAGTAGTAAATTGTCACAGCAATATGGTATCTATGTATGGTTGATGGCGACTCTGTACTTTGAAGTCAGAAGTTTAAGCAACTTAGACCAGAATCTGAAATCTCATTCGTCTCTGAAACTAGGAAGTTACTGGTTAAATTTGGTGTGGTACCAGTGGGTTTCCAAGTGTTCTGTATAGCTTGTCAACAGATGGCAATGAAATGTGAAGTGATGAGATGCTTAATTATTTCTTTCAAACTGGATTTTCTGGTATGGGATGCATGGTTAATGAACCCTGCTGTTATCTAGTCACGATATCCAGGTATGGATCTATTTGATCTAACAGATGAATCACTACGAGGATTTCTATCTTAGCAATAAGAAAAGAGTAGAACTGAAAGAACAAATGATCTCTATCTCATCTATAATTACTCCAGCAGCACTATGCTTCCAAGATTATTTTATTATTGAAATACAGATAGGAAAGGTATAGGTTTAGTTGACCTGCTCTCAAGCTGCACCTAGCTGCATTTGTCAAGGTTCTCCAGTGAAATAATCAGTAGTAGGTAGAATAGATAGAACCAATATATACTTGTATTTCCAGTAGTCATGTACAGTTGTGAGAGTTGGACCATAAAGAAGGCAGAGTGCCAAAGAATTGATGCTTTTGAACTGTGGTGTTGGAGAAGACTCTTGAGAGTCCCTTGGACTGCAAGGAGATCCAACCAGTCCATCCTAAAGGAGATCAACCCTGAATATTCATTGATGTTGAAGCTGAAATTGCAATACTTTGGCCACCTGATGCGAAGATCTGACTCACTGGAAAAGACTCTGATGCTGGGAATGATTGAGGGCAGAAGGAGAAGAGGGTGACAAAGGATGAGGTGGTTGGATGGCATCACCGATTCAATGAACATGAACTTGGGCACACTCTGGGAAATAGTGAGGGACAGGGAAGCCTGGCATGCTGCAGTCCATGGGGCTGCAAAGAGTCGGACATGACTTGGCACCTGAACAGTATATATACATATACACAGAGAGATTTCTTTTGAAGAATTGGCGGCTTACATAATTTGGGGGATTGGCAAGTCCAAAATCTACAGACAGGCTGGCAAACTGCAGACCCTGGAAAGGTTGATGTCGCAGGTCAAGTCTGAAAAGTCTGGATGAAAAATTCCTTCTTCCTCAGGGTTACTAGGTCCTTCTACTCTTAAGGCTTTCAACTGACTGGATGAGGCTCACCCACATTAAGGAGAGTAACCTGCTTATACAAAGTCTAAGGATTGAAATATTGATCTCATCTAAAAAGTGTATTCACAGGGACATTTAGACTGATGTTTGACCTGATAATTGGTACCATGGCCTAGCCAAGTTGACACATAAAATTAAACATCACACTAGCATTCATACTTCTCAGTAAAAGGGATCTGATTCAGTCAGATGTCACTTTCTAATGGAGCTTCCTAGGTGGTTCAGTGATAAAGAATCTGTATGCCAATGCAAGAGACACAGGTTCGATCTCTGGGTCAAGAAGATCCCTTAGAGAAGGAAATGGCAACCCTCTCCAATATTCTTGCCTGGAAAATCTCATGAATGGAGAAGGCTGATGGGCTACAGTTTGTGGGGTCACAAAGCATCGGACACAGCTGAGTGACTGAGCACACGCACATGCTTTCTCATACGGAGCACTGCCCTGAGAAGAGCTTGGTCCCAGTTTTTCCCAGTTAAGGTGTGAGAGTCTGTTAGCATCTTTCAGAGTAAATATTACTTACCTTTGATTCTTGCACTGAATACTGTGACCTTTGACTGTGGGCAAAGAATTAGGCGTGGTTTTACTCAGTACTCATGAATCATGACAAATCACACAGCGAGCATTGCTGAAGGCTGTTTTTCCTAGAAATGCTCTGAGTAACACAGGCACATATATTTCTAACAACTTCTCTTCACCATACATCCAAATACTGTGTGTTGATTTACGTTAGCAATGCATATACTCTCAAGGGAAATCTGAGATGCTATCACTCCCTTTTAAATGCCCTTGTTTCTCTACTAAGTATGTTTGACATTTCACATTGTCTTAATTTTCATTTATTTGAAAGCCAGTGGAGGAAAAAATCTTCTCAAGTTTTTATCCTTTCCTCCTTGAGCAAATTTTTTACTCATATGATTTATCTATTCATCTGTTGAAATCTGTTTTCCTTATAAATTTCAGTAAGCTTTTCATATAGTGAAGATATTAGCATCTATGCCTTCAGCATATTAAATATAAGCATTCCAGATTTAAACATTTTCCTTTTATTTTAATAATATTTATTTTAATCACATGGAAATATAAAATTGCCTACTTCACATCTATGAATTTTTCTTGAATGATTTCTTCTATTCTTTCAAAACTTATTCCATTACCATATAATAAATATTCTCTTTTACTTTGGGTTACCATGATTATAGTGTTAAAAAGATTAAGTTTCAAGACCATCTATGGTCCGTTTTAGAGAATGTTGAAACCCTTCACTATAGTCTATTTTAGAGAATGGCATCTAGTATGGATCTGTTGTGTTTTTTTTTTCCTCCAGTTACTTCAAGGCAGTTCACTGAATACATTTTTATTCTTATATTTTTGTAAAAATGTATTTAAATTATTTAAAATAAAATATATGCATATGCATGTACAAGTATATCAATGTCTGTGTGTGTATCTATCAATATACATCTCTGCATAGATAGATAGATATCTGCCATAATATACCTATATCTATTTAACTATCTGTGGAGAAAAAGAGAGAAGTAAAAATATTTCTAGTTGTTCACTCAATGCCAATATTCAAGGTGTACATCAAGGCTGGAAGCATGCCAACTTATAAACTGACACAAGTCCTATTTTATTCTGGGAAACAATATGCTTAGTTATAGTTATCTCCCCATACTCCCTTGCAATAAGAATAGACATGTCACCAAGTCCTGGCCAACAACATATAAATAGAAGTCAAGGGACAGGGAACGTGGAACTGTAATTTAAAAGGGACTATATTTAGCCTACATCTCTCTTCAGCTGTTTAACCTTCTCCTTTTCTGCTTCATCCTGTACGGCTCTGGTACCTGGAGATAGAAAATCACTTTTCCTAGAGGGCTAGGAAAGGCACACATTGCCGTTAATGGAGCAGAAAGCTGGGAGAACCTGAGTTTTAATGACATCTTGAGGCAGTTGCACCAACTCTGGCTTGCCTACATCTCCTACATCCCCTACATCCTTGATATGTGAGGCGCTGTTAGTTCAATGTGACATCATTTTTCTGCTGTCTGTAGCTGAATGCAGGCCTAATGAAGGCACTTAGTTCTGTGTAGGATTTATAGGGTTTTGTCTTTGCTGAAAATAGCAAATTAGGCATGCTTCTAAAACTTGATCAGTTTTTTTTAAATACCATAAAATACTATAATGTTTTATAGAGATGATTTAGTTTTGGAGATAAAAGGGATTAAATAAAACCATGCATAATTTAAAACTTGATCTAGAAAATTTATTGACCCAAATGGGCCTGTAAGATGATTAAACCAGGGCCTTGACACAAAGAGTTCATGTTCTAGGGGGTTGAACAAGCATGTGTTAATAATTAGGATGCCCCCAGAGAAGTGTAGAAGATGTTCCCAATGTTCAACCAAGCTCTTCTCAAAGTCTGTTTTCCTGTATTTCTTCTTTCATATAGGGCAGACCATTAAGTCACCCAAGATTCACATTTCAGAGTCTCCTTTCTTCCTTTCCTTCACCATCAATCCAGCTCCTAGGCTGCTTTGATTTGAATCGCTCTCCAATTATAACACCAGAATTCGTGTGCAGCAAGCCATATGGTTTATTGCACTTCCCTAATAGATGGTTTGCCTACTGTTTATTTGTCCTTCTCTACTCCTTTCTATTTTCACGCCTGCCACCAAAATCATCTTTCTAAAAGTTTTTGACTATGTCATTTTTCAGCTTAAGAATATTTTTTAAGTTTCATATCATCCATCAGACAGAACCTAACTCTTTAACATGGCTGATCAGACTCATCACCCAATCTGTATACCCACCACACAAGTTGCAGCCGCCAAGAATAAATGAGAGCTTTATAAAAATGTCATGTTCTTTCCAGCCCTCCCCTATGGCATGGGAAGCCTTCTCTTCTCTGTTTGAACTATAACTCCCCAACTATTCAAAGATAACATACTTTCTGAAAGCTTTTCTTATCCTCCCTGGTGATAGCTCTTCTGCCTTCTCCTGACTCACAGGAATTTCTTCTTTTTCCCCTCTCTCCCTCTCTCTCCTTTCCTCTTTGCCCCCTCCTCTTCCTTTCTTTCGTCTTGCTTCTCTCTGTCCTTCCCCCATCCCATTTTTCCTTGCCTACTTCTTTCTTTTCTTTTTTTTCACTCTCATTTATTTAATTAACTTCATTCACCATACTATAATATTGGTTAATATATTTGCACTTCCAAAAATCAGAGACATCACATTGCCCACAAAGGTTCATATAATCAAAGCTATGGTTTTTTCAATGCTCATATACAGATGTGAGAGTTGGACCATAAAGAAGGTTGAACAGCAAAAAATTGTTGCTTTTGAACTGTGGTGCTGGAGAAGACTCTTGAGAGTTTCTTGGACAGCAAGATCAAACCAGTCAATCCTAAAGAGAATTAACCCTGAGTATTCACTGGAAGGACTGATGCTGAAGCTGAAGCTCAAATACTTTGGACACCTGATGCAAAGAGCTGACTTATTGGAAAAGACTCTGATGCTGGGAAAGACTAACAGCAGGAGGAGAAGGGGGCTACCCAGGATGAGGTGGTTGGATGGTATCACTGATTCAATGGACATTAGTTTGAGCAGGCTCTGGGAGATGGTGAAGGACAGGGAAGCCTGGCATGGTGCAGTCCATGTGGTCACAAAAAGTCAGACATGACTTAGTGACTGAACAACAACATTTCCAAAAAGTCTGTGAATTCCCTGTAGCAGAAACTCTGTTACAAGTTACTCTGTTACTCTGTGTTTTTCTACTGCAGAGGATAGGATTTAATTTCATAGCATATGGATCTACTGTTAAAAGTCTCTTAAATCCTTCATAAATTTATTATCATAATTAAGAATAACAATAGCTAATAGCTATAGTAGCATCATTATGTGACAAGCTTTATGTATAAGTTAACATCTAATAGGCATTCATTTGTGTGTTTACAACTTGGACAGTGATATGTATTTATAAATATGTAGTGTATATGGTAATTCACATTACCTAGCAGAACATTCAAAAATGGATGTTTTTTCTTTAATTTTTATAATGATTTTTCTGAAGGCTGAGTGTTGAATCCATGTAAATTAAATACATATATGTCATAACTCAATTGTATTCTATTTCTCTTATTGTTGAAAATATGATTAAAATTTACCTTCAGCGAGTTATTTTTTTCACTTTTATTCTGAAAGTGAGTTTAGTGCATGAAGTTAGTAGTCCATCTGATAAAGCTATTTAGGCCTTACCAACATTTCCCTAGTAGATCCCCCCTGCTCAAAACCAGGTCTCTATCTCCACATTCCGATCATCTGAAAACGGTGCCCTTTTAAATCTCTGGGCTGTGCTTTGGGTCACTCAGTTGTGTCTGACTCTTTGTGACCACATGGACTGTAGCCCGCCAGGCTCCTCTGTCAATAGGGATTCTCCGGGCAAGAATACTGGAGTGGGTAGCATATCCTTCCTCCAGGGAATCTTCCTGACCCAGGAATTGAGCTGGGGTCTCCTGCATTGCAGGTAGATTCTTTACCAACTGAGGGATCAGGGAAGACTTTTAATCTCTAGGTAGTCACAATGGGGCAGAAACTCCTTTTTAGCTGTCACTTCCCTCATCCCCACTACGAAGCTTCACACTGGCCTTGATCAATCAAAAGATTTTTTTCTACTCTCAGGATCCTGGATCTCACTATTGGAAACAAAACCGCTGACTGATGAGCCGTTTCCAGGGCTGTCCAGCTCAAACCCAGAAGGCTAATAACTGCCCCCTGGTGGTAAAATTTATGTGCCTTTCGAAAAGCAAAGGCTTGGCTGCCTTCCTAGGGAAGGTGAAAAAATATTTTTCATTTCTTTCTAAGGAGACTGTGGTCACAAAGGCAAAGTATAATGCAATTTCTCAGTAGGTCACCGTGATATTTTAACCTTTTACTCTCTCTGCTCTATATTTCAACTTTTAATTCTGGTTCAGTTACTCTGATTACCTGCTCAAACAGCTCTGGGATCAAGACACTCAGCTAGGGCAGGTTTAGTAACCAGTATACTTGGGGAAAGGACAGACTTTGGTGGGTGAGTGTTTAATCTCAAAATTTCAGGGACAAAACTTCAGTTTAGGAAGGTGAAAAATTCAGGATGGTGACAGTTGCACAACGATGTGAATGTAGTGCCACTGAACTGTACAGTTAAATATGGCTCAATAATATGTTTTATATTACGTGACTTTTACTGCAATTAAAATAAGCACACACACAGACAGACAAACATGTCAAACAGATTGGGCACCAAATTCTAAGATCATTTTTTTTTTCCCCTGAATCACAAACTCCTAAGTGATATGGAATTTAAAAAAATATGGGCAAAAAGTTACTTCGGTGTTCCCAATAAAGTCTTTGACTCTGTGGGTCACAAAAAAACTGGAAAATTCTTAAAGAGATGGGAATACCAGATCACCTTACCTGAGAAACCTGTAACGCAGGTCAAGAAGCAACAGTTAGAACTGGACATAGAACAACGGACTGGTTCAAAATTGGGAAAGGAGTGCATTTTGTATTCAAGTCTGTATATTGTCATCTTGCTTGTTCAACTTCTATACAGACTGCACTGTATGAAATGACAGGCTGGATGGAATCAAGATTGCTGGGAGAAAGATCAACAACCTCAGATATACAGGTGATAGCATTCTGATGGCAGAAAGTGAAGAGGAACTAAAGAGCTTCTTGATGGGGGTGATAAAGGAAAGTGGAAAACTGGCTTAAAACTCAACATTCAAACAACTAAGATCATGGCATCCAGTTCTATCACTTCATGGCTAAGAAATGGGGAAAAAGTGGAAACGGTGGCAGACTTTATTTTCCTGGGCTCCAAAATCACTGTGGATGGTAACTGCAGCAACTGAATTAAAAGACTCTTGTTCCTTGGAGGAAAAGCTATGACAAACCTAGACAGCATATTAAAAAAAAAAGAGGTATCACTTTGCCAACAAAGGTCCATGTAGTCAAAGCTATGGCTTTTCCAGTAGTCATGTACAGATAATGAGAGCTGGAACATAAAAAAGGCTGAGCACTGAAGAATTGATGGTTTTGAACTGTGGTGCTGGAGCAGACTCTTGAAAGTCCCTTGGACAGCAGAGAGATCAAACCAGTCAATCCTAAAGGAAATCAACACTGAATATTCATTGGGAGGACTGAATAGGGAAGCTGAAAGTGAAAGTGAAAGTCGCTCAGTTGTGTCCGACTCTTTGCGACCCTATGGATGCACAGTCCATGGAATTCTCCAGGCCAGAATACTGGAGTGGATAGCCTTTCCCATCTGCAGGGTATCTGCCCAACCCAGGGATCAAGCCCAGGTCTCCCCCATTGCAGGCAGATTCTTTAGTGAAGCTGAAGCTCCAGTATTTTGGACTCCTGATGCAAAGAACAGACTCATTGAAAAAGACTCTGATGCTGGGAAAGCTTTGAAGGCAGGAGGAGAAGGGGTCAGCAGATTACAAGATGGTTGAATGGCATCACTGACTCAATGGAAATGAGTCTGAGCGAGCTCTGGAAGATGGTGAAGAACAGGGAAGCCTGGCGTGCTGCAGTCCATGGTGTTGCAGAGAGTCAAACATAACTCAGCAACTGAACAAGCACAACCACAAGGCCAGACCTATCACTGAGGCTCCCGCTCTCTAAAACATCCAGGGCCAGCTAAAACATCTTTTCAGCAGTGTCTATCTTCCCTTTTCAGGTGCTGAATTATCAGGAATATTATAGTGTCAAGCATCAGTTCCTAATCAAGGTGATTTGGCAGTGGCTGGAGACATTTTAGTAAAAATGATTTTGCACTGAAGTATAGTTGAAGAAAATTTTTATTTTCACATCTGGCATAGGGTAAGGTGTTGATAGAGTCACAGGTATCTAGTAAGCAGAGACCAGGACTGTTGATAAGCATCTTATAATACACAGGAAAATGCCTCCCACAAACAAATGAGTGAGTCCAAAATACCATTTGTTCCAGGATTGGGACACCTTGGTACAGATGATCAGGGGTTCTGGAGTCAGTCAGACTTGTTTCATATCCTAAATCAGCTGTTAGATTCTCCAAAGGCCAAGTGTCTTCACATATAACATAGGAATAATAAGACTTCTTATCTTAATGTGATAGCTAAACAAGATAGTTTATACAAAGCTCTTATCATTGTATCCCCAGAATAAACATTCAACATGCGTTATTGTTATCCTTATTTTTATTACCAATTTTCAATTCAAGAGGAATAAGACCTTTCCAAGTGAAAATGAGGAAATATATATTTACGAATACTAAGAGGTAAGTTCTCTACACAAAATGTTTACATACAATTATAACCATACTGCATGAGAAGGGAGATCTTTCTTGCATTGTCACCTTTAGGTACAATTATTTGCTTCAGAACTCTCTCCTACACAGTGGAAAATCATCCCCCAGTTATTATTGTTTCACATATGGCTATCTACTATTTTTAATTTTTACTGGAGAATGCTTGTGTGTGCACTCAGTCGTTTCAGTCTTGTCTGACTCTTTGCGACTCCATGGGCTGTAGCCCGCCAGGCTCCTCTGTCCATGGGATCCTCCAGGCAAGAGTGCTAGGGTGGGCTGCCCTTATTGTAGTACAGTTGATTTACAATGTTGTGTTACTTTCTGCTATGCAGCAAAGTGAATCTGTTATAATATACTCTTATTTCTAAGTTATACCAAAGCAGTGGCTCAACGTATTTGCAAGTGGCTCAGGCAGTAAAGAATCTGCTTTCAATGCAGCAGACCCGGGTTCCATTCCTGGGTTGGGAAGATCCGCTAGAGAAGGCAATGGCAACCCACTCCAGTATTCTTGCCTGGAGGATCCCACGAACAGAGAATCCTGGCAGACTGTAGGCCATGGGGTCACAAAGAGTCAGACATGATTGAGTGACTAACACGTTCACTTTTGTTGCACATTAAAATAGGTACAGCTGCTGCTGCTGCTAAGTCGCTTCAGTTGTGTCCGACTCTGTGTGACCCCATAGACTGAAGCCCACCAGGCTCCGCTGTCCCTGGGATTCTCCAGGCAAGAACACTGGAGTGGGTTGCCATTTCCTTCTCCAATGCATGAAAGTGAAAAGTGAAAGTGAAGTCGCTCAGTCCTGTCCGACTCTTAGCGACCCCATGGACTGCAGCCTACCAGGCTCCTCCGTCCATGGGATTTTCCAGGCAAGAGTACTGGAGTGGGGTGCCATTGCCTTCTCCGAAAATAGGTACTATCAGCAAATGTTGTTTCACCTCTGTTTGAGCTCCCCTTGGTCCACAGTCAGTATTCTTGGAGCTGTTTGGAGAGACTTTCTCCATTGTTGGTAGAGATGTTTTCTCTTCTGAGAAATCTTATGGCTGTGCAAACATCATTTGGTGCTCATAAACTCAACAGTGGCTAAGGTTCCTTCCTTCAACACTGGGACATCTTTTGTTATGGGCTCCCAGGCATAAAACAAAGTTATGTTTTGTTATAACAAAGTAATTCCTTTAAAGTCTTTTTTTTCCTGGTTCTCATTTCTTACAAGAAACTTCTTGTGTGCTTTAAAAAAAGTTCCTCTTCATAATTAGAAGAAATCATTCAGAGTTCTGTGTCTACACCTCATAAAAATATCTCTCTCCTCTGCAACTTCATTCTAATAAAAACTTCCAAATAAAACTATAACTCTAGAGATATTGTTTGATTAAACATAATAATTTATATTCTCAATAAGCAAAGAACTTTATATTTTCACTATGAACTACTAATAAAGTATTAGAAACTGGCTTTGTGTTTGTATAGCTAAAGTTTCTATTCTGGTGATTTAAGAATACAAAGACACAGACTGCCCTTAAAGTGTATTACAGAGTCTGTGTCTGAGAATAAAAAATTGATTCATTTCTCTCCTCTCTCTCTACCCTTCCCCAATCCCACCCTATGTAAGAATCTGATTAGGACATCTCATTGGGTACAACATTAATTCAGAACACATTCATACAGATTTTGTGTGTCGTCTTCACTGCTGACAGAGCAGCAACAGCATTTTAACTTTGCCTTAGTTTATAACGCCTGCTGGTGGAAGGGATGAGATCAGAGAATTCTTTACTGGGATGAACCTTGTAGCTTGAAGAGCACTGAATCAGAATGTGTCTTGTAGAGTATTGAGCTCTAAATTTAGATACAAGTGAAAGTGAAGGGAAAGAAATGAGGTGACAGAAACAGGCCCTATAGCAAGGTGATAATAAGGAGATAATTCCATCTCAAGAGTCAGGCTCAAGCAGAGAGGAGAGAGGAATCAGTTCAGTTCAGTTCAGTCACTCAGTCATGTCTGACTCTTTGCGACCCCATGAACTGCTGCACGCCAGGCCTCCCTGTCCATCACCAACTCCCGGAGTCCACCCAAACCGATGCCCATTGCATCGGTGATGCCATCCAACCATCTAATCCTGTGCTGTCCCCTTCTCCTCCTGCCCCCAATCCCTCCCAGCATCAGGGTCTTTTCCAATGAGTCAACTCTTCGCATCAGGTGGCCAAAGTACTGGAGTTTCAGTTTCAGCATCAGTCCTCCCAATGAACATCCAGGACTGATCTCCTTTAGGATGGACTGGTTGGATCTGCTTACAGTCCAAGGGGCTCTCAAGAGTCTTCGCCAACACCAAATTCAAAAGCATCAATTCTTCAGTGCTCAGCTTTCTTTATAGTCCACCTCTCACATCCATACATGACCACTGGAAAAACCATAGCCTTGACTAGACGGAACTGAAAATAAAAAGAAAGAAAGAAAAAAAAATCTATACTATAAACTGGTTTACTCAAGGAAGAGGTCTAATATGGTGGTTTTAGTTGCTAAATCATTACTAACTCTTGCAACCCCATGGACTGCAGCTTACCAAGATCCTCTGTACATGGGATTCTCCAGGCAAGAATACTGGAGTGGGTTGCCATTTCCTTCTCCAGGGGATCTCCCCACTCCAGGTCTCTAACCTGGGTCTCCCACATTGTAGGTAGATTATTTACCAACTGAGCTATGAGGGAATCCCAATATATACTACTATATACAAAATAGATAAAGCAGTAAAAACAAGGTCCTAATGTATAGCACAGGGAATTACAGTCAATATCTTATAATAACCAATAATGAGAAAAATCTACAAAAGAATATCCAACTATTTATCTGTGTATCTATCTACTGAATCACTCTGCTGTGTACCTGAAACATAGGAAATCAGCTATAGTTAAAAAAAAAAAAAAAAAAAAAAAAGCGGTCTAAGAGATGGACCTTGAACAAAGAAGTATAAAGGCTGAATCACAAACACATACCATTCAGGTTGTTGACCTAAGTACCTACTTGCTCATTTAGTCATACAAACTTAAGCTTAAAAAAGGTCTTAAAAGTTATATCCTTTACCCTCTATCATTCAGTGGTTGGGTGTTCTCTACTCCATAAAAAGGAAACATTCAACCATGGTTTTCAATCACTCTGTGAAACATACATTTGGTCAAATATTTAAAACTCACCCACCTCCCTACCTTTTATGTTCTGGTGGAGTTTTGATTTTCAGATGACCTCTTCCTGGTTAATTGTAGATGTCTCCTATACATGCATGTAAATACAGAAACCAATCAAAGATGCTAGAAAGGAGGGTAGGGCATATATTTACCTAGGGTATAAATTTTTATAGGAAATTGACAAGTTTCCATTTATTTTCTGTAGTTGTCATCTTCATAAGATTTAGATGTATCAATAATATTTATGTGGCATCTATTTGTAGGTTGTCTTAAATTATAAATATAACTATCAGATACTTTATGTAGAGCTATGCATTAAAAGTCTAAAACTTCAGGGACATAAATAATTATTTGTTTTAGCTTTGAGAAGGTAGCATTGAAAAATATGTCTCTGTCCTCTGGTATAATTGGAGATCTTATGTCTCAAAATACTAAAACAATATGTATGTACATAGTACAATGACTGGCTTCCTAGTCTTTTTCCCTCCTAAGCTCAGCTTCTTTCTTAATTAGCTAATACTTAGCAACAACTTGACACATTATTCAGAGAGGTGTGCCTAATGTTCCTGCTTCATTGGTTTATTAATAGCTTTGAGTGCAGGGCTGGGAAATAGAGCTGTGTGAACAATGAATTATATGTTACCACTTTATTGTGGTAGGAGCAAAAATGGGGAACATTTTTAAAATTTTAAGTATTCAAATGATTGCAAATAAATGTGAAATATATATAAGTGGTTTAAAGTCATCTTCTTAAAACCAAGAATCTTGCTTGCCTGAAAGCAAGTATTTCCAGGTTCATGTCATCTGAGTAAAGCAGATTTTTGACACAGCAGTAAGCGAATTATTCTGAAATCTGTCCAAACATGTAATTGAATCATACTTGCTCAAGCATAAATTGCTTTTTCACCATGAGTTAAAAAATCAGATGTAGAAATTGATGGCAGATTTCTGACATAAAGAGCTTAGGTAGATCTAAGATTTGTGGAAAGAGATATAAAAGTATGTGGTTAATTTATTTGATTTATAGGTAGTATTCAAAAGTAAGCTTAGGGAAGATAGAGAGAAGAGATGGAAGGAACATTGATATTCTTGGCTATACTGTGGACTTGGGAAAACAATATTATTGTTTTAAAGCAATTGAGGCTATTCCATTCTTCAGTATTCCTTATCAATGGCAACTGTCATGGGTGAATGAATACTGGTCTTCCTATTGCTTTGGTATCTTTCCCTGATCATATCTCTAAACATTAACTGTATCTCCAGTAGAACCCAATGGAAAGAGCTCCCCTACCCTAAATCACTCAAGTCCTCAACTGTACTGTATGTCTGAGGTATACATGAAGGCAAAGCAAATGAAAAATAATAATAAAATCACTTAAACTCCAAGCCCACATTTAGAATCCTTATGGTCTAGATTGCTGGGTGAAGTCCAGAGGCTGTGAGAACTCCTCTGACCTGGGTCAGCCTAACTTAAACAGCCCAGAGAACAAGTAGTCACTCAATTCTTCTTAGGTTCCTTTTCTCTAAGCTTCATTCTATACCTGGCCAGTAAAACTTCATCACACAAATGCTGAAAATAAGATGATATTAAACAATCACTTTCAATCTCTTCATTAATGGAGGGTCTCCTGGTGTGCTGCAGTTCATAGGATTGCAAAGAGTCAGACACAACTTAGTGACAGAATAATTCTATATTGAATAAAATATGTCTTGGCATACAGAATTAATTTATGGTAGTTCTAGTATTGGCATAAGCAGATATTTGCTAAGTATTTATTTGTTTGCTTGTTTTTAATTTTTGTTACCTAAGTTTTCTAACTTGGATTCGCATTTTTTTCTCTTTTTCACTCTAGTACTTAATCAGCAAGTTCTTTTACCACAGCATGTCTTACTTTCTTTTATTGAAATAATTTGTACAAGTGTCTTAATCTTTCTAATTCTGACTCACACCACTTATATATGGCCCATACTGATTTAATTATATATCATGTGAAACTTTTTGATGTGCTCTGTAATATTTTTAGATGTGTAATACTTTTGAATAGTACAAATTCAAAAAAAAATTGAAAATTTAATCTTTAATGAAATGTTCTTACTTCTATGTTACTTAGTCTTTCTAGTTCAAGATTAAATTTGATGATACCTGTCACAATTCATCAGCAAGTATTTTTGAAGTTGCAAAATATGGATATTGGTTGCTATGAAGATTAAACAAGTAATAAAAGATAATCCCTAATCTCAAGGTTGTTTTAGTTGTAATGGGGATAGGGGTGCCTGCAAAGAGCTAAACAGCAAGGCATCATGATATAAGGTGTAAAGTAAAAACCCAGGCAAAAGTAGGTACTGATTTTTAAATGCTTATTCTGCTTTGGGCATTCAATGTTTAACTCTTAAAAGAATTCTTCAAGGTCGATATTATTAACCATATCTTACAAAAACAAAAGCAAAAACACAAGAAAACACCTAAAGATTAGAGAGTTTAGGGAACATGCTGAAACACGTCAGTAACAGGAGCAGTATTTTGACCTGGGTATTTCTCATGTTAGCACCTCCATAACCACCCATTGTCTTTTTGCTGAGGGAGCATAGAGAAAGTATTCTTTTTGTCTTTGGACAGACATGTCTAACAGATGGCATTTAAAAGATGCCATTGAAATAACTTAGAATGAGGACAAGTAGGAAGGAAAAACTACACTGAAAAAGCTCCAAGAACACATGGAGAGGAGAAATGTGACAATGAAAGGTATGTCTTCATGATGTTAAAGTCTGTTTGCTATTTTAGTCCAAATTCTAGACACATCATAAAAACTCTCAGGGACTTTCTAATGGTGATATATAGAGAAAAGACAGTATATTCCATTTTCTTTCTTTCTTTTTTTTTTTTTTTTTGCCATTTTATAGTGTTCACGGGGTTCTCACAGCAAGAATGTGAAAGTGAAAGTGAAAGTTGCTTAGTCGTGTCTGACTCTGCAACCCTGAGGACTTGGAATTCTCCAGGCCAGAACACTGGAGTGGGTAGCCTTTCCCTTCTCCAGGGGATCTTCCCAACCCAGGGGTTGAACCCAGGTCTCCTGCATTGCAGGATTCTTTACCAGCTGAGCTGTGAGAGAAGCCCACAGCAAGGATACTGGAGCCGTTTTCCACTTGCTCCTCCAGTGCGCCATGTTTTATCAGAACTGTCCACTGTGACCCATCCATCTTGATTCATTGAGTTAAGCAAGCCCTTTTGCCATGACAAAGCAGTGATCCATGAAGGGGAAGAAATGATGCTTTTGAATTGTGGTGCTGGAGAAGACTCTTGAGAGTCCCATGGACCCCAAAGAGATCAAACCAGTCAATTCTAAAGGAAATCAACTCTGAATACTCACTGGAAAGACTGATGCTGAAGCTGAAACTCCAATACCTTGGCTACCTGATACTAACTTTGGAAAAGACCCTGGTGCTGGCAAAGATTGAAGGAAGAAGGAGAAGAGGGCAATAAAGGGTGAGATGGTTGGATGGCATCACCAATTCAATGGACATGAACTTGGGCAAACTCTTGGAGATAGTGAGGGACAGGGAGGCCTGGCACGCTGCAGTCCACGGGGTCACAAAGAGTCAGACATGGCTTAGCAACTGAACAACAAGAGCAATAACAACAGCCCACTCCATAAGATTCTTAGAAAGGACCATGAAGCAAGGCAAAGGATTCAAGGATTTCTGAAATTTTTATACCCCCAAAATAAGCAGTTTTCTATGCTTTGAAGAGAAGAATAAAACACATATGCCAACTGGCTCAGGTTGCTCCTAGAAAGCCAAGATCACATCCAAATAATCATTTTACCTCCATAGACTCTGTGCAAGGTGGACCTTTAACAGATAAATCTTGAAAGATACTCAAACTCCAAGAATAGTCATTTTCTTTCTGGTTGTGTGTGTGTGTGTGTGTGTGTATTTTAAAAAGGCCTGTATGTCTGTCTGATAAAATATTTGAGGGAAGGTTAGCATTTTGTAGGTCTTCGTATCACAAAAGTTTGACTTTTTGTCTGTATTGAATTAACAGAATGACCGTAATACAGTTTTCTTACTATCCACTATGACCAGCTGGATGTCAAAGTTTCCTATCAATAAATTAACACACAGAATAAATAAATATCTTTTTGTAGCTATAGTTGTTCCTTCTCATTAGAAATAGGTGACTGAGGACTTTTAAACTTCGTAAATGAGTGTGGTCCCAGACACTTTAGCGGCTTAAATAAAGCTAGATGTCTACTGGCTCTGCTTTCAATGTTCTGTCTCAGACATTGAACATAGGCAGAGGAGTAAAGATATTATAGAAGGTCCCCTACTTAAGAACCTTCAGGTAGTGACTTTTCAAAGATGTGAATGTCCATTCGCATACGTTAGTTTGCACATCCAGCTTACGGTGTCACATGCATGCATCCTCACAAGGGTTGTGCCTTTGTGTACTTTGCTGTATGGTGCCGTATAGAGCCCAGCAGTGCAGCACCTTTGTTTCAAGCCCAGGGTGTCTTGAAGCAAGTGTAAAAGCAGTGGTGATGTCGCTGGTACTGCTAAGAAGCACCAGCTGTGCATTGTCCTACCGTACTTTTCAAGATACTGTACTGTAAGACTCAAAATGTTTTCTTTATCCTTTGTGATGATTTTTTTTTTTTTTTTCATTTCAGTTCTTTTTTTTTTTTTTTTTTCCAGTGGGTTTTGTCATACATTGATATGAATCAGCCATAGATTTACACGTATTCCCCATCCCGATCCCCCCTCCCACCTCCCTCTCCACCCGATTCCTCTGGGTCTTCCCAGTGCACCAGGCCCGAGCACTTGTCTCGTGCATCCCACCTGGGCTGGTGATCTGTTTCACCATAGATAGTATACATGCTGTTCTTTTGAAATATCCCACCCTCACATTCTCCCACAGAGTTCAAAAGTCTGTTCTGTATTTCTGTGTCTCTTTTTCTGTTTTGCATGTAGGGTTATCGTTACCATCTTTCTAAATTCCATATATATGTGTTAGTATGCTGTAATGTTCTTTATCTTTCTGGCTTACTTCACTCTGTATAAGGGGCTCCAGTTTCATCCATCTCATTAGGACTGGTTCAAATGAATTCTTTTTAACGGCTGAGTAATATTCCATGGTGTATATGTACCACAGCTTCCTTATCCATTTGTCTGCTGATGGGCATCTAGGTTGCTTCCATGTCCTGGCTATTATAAACAGTGCTGCTATGAACATTGGGGTGCACGTGTCTCTTTCAGATCTGGTTTCCTCAGTGTGTATGCCCAGGAGTGGGATTGCTGGGTCATATGGCAGTTCTATTTCCAGTTTTTTAAGAAATCTCCACACTGTTTTCCATAGTGGCTGTACTAGTTTGCATTCCCACCAACAGTGTAAGAGGGTTCCCTTTTCTCCACACCCTCTCCAGCATTTATTGCTTGTAGACTTTTGGATAGCAGCCATCCTGACTGGCGTGTAATGGTACCTCATTGTGGTTTTGATTTGCATTTCTCTAATAATGAGTGATGTTGAGCATCTTTTCATGTGTTTGTTAGCCATCTGTATGTCTTCTTTGGAGAAATGTCTGTTTAGTTCTTTGGCCCCTTTTTTGATTGGGTCATTGATTTTTCTGGAATTGAGCTTCAGGAGTTGCTTGTATATTTTTGAGATTAATCCTTTGTCTGTTTCTTCATTTGCTATTATTTTCTCCCAATCTGAGGGCTGTCTTTTCACCTTACATATAGTTTCCTTTGTAGTGCAAAAGCTTTTAAGTTTCATTAGGTCCCATTTGTTTAGTTTTGCTTTTATTTCCAATATCGTTTGTGATGATTTTTTATGTATTATTTATGTGAAAAGTATTATAAACCTATTACAGTACAGTCCTATATAGCCAATTGTGTTAGTTGGGTATCTAACTTTGTAAGACTTGTGAACAAATTGGACTTATGAGCATGCTCTTGGAAGAGAACTGGTTAGTATGTAAGGGACTTGCCATATTAGTCATTAAATGATCCCAGAGATTTCAGGTCATGAAGATTTAGGCTAGCCATAATACAGAAAGTATTTTGAGGTGTTAAATATTGGGTCAGATAACTCCATGAAGGCATTGTCCACTCTAGGACAGGGTATGTGGTGGTCTATCTGCTCTGCTTACTGGGTGTTCTTAGTAAAGACAGAAGGAGGGAGTGTTGAGTGGGTACATGAATTAAATTTTGAATGATGAGTTTTTCTTCAGAAAGATTGCCATGACATTTCTACATAGATTTAGCTCCGATTAACATGATTCACAACTTCTTTCAGGCTTTATTTAATACTTTATAATAAAGTGCTGGAATTTCTATTCACAATTTGAAAATTTAAGTGACAATATTTTTTTTTGAAAGATCACAACCCTAAGATCTTGGGCAGAATGTGACTTATTTACACAATCAGTGGAAACTTGCAATGGCTCAAGGAAAGTTCTTAATGAAATCCACTCCCTCATCAACTAAAAGTCTAAGAGGAGAATTAACAGGTCCACTTAAACTCAATTTCATAGACAGGCAGAAGCTTTATTTAGAATTATTCCTTAAAATGTTTTTATTGTATAAATAATTAAGAAAGGCATTTGCACTGAAATAAATTCACGCATAGGTTTCCTAGGTGGCGCAGTGGTAAAGAATCCACCTGCCAATGCAGGAGACAGAGGAGATGTGGATTCCATCTCTGAGTCTCTGGAAGATTTCCTGGAGTAGAATATGTCAACCCACTCCAGTATTCTTGCCTGGAAAATTCCATGGACAGAGGAGCTGGTGGGCTACAGTCCAAGGGGTCTCAAAAAGTCAGACACAACGGAGCACCAGAGCACACATAAGACACAGACCTGTGTTAGCAGAGACAGATAAACAAACACAAACTTCCTCCTCGTCACATCCAGCACTCCCAGAGGTAAACACTATTCTGATTTGCTCTGTATCTTTCCAGAACTTTTCCTATGCATTTTCAAATAATCATGAATATTTAAAAATTTTTGAATACTTGACTTTTTTTTTCTGTATGTTTTCTTTTTTCATATATTATGTGTATCCTCTATTCTCTTCTACAACTTTTTTCTTTTAATTAACCATATCTCCTGAAGATCATTCCTCATCAATATGCACAGACCTCACACATCCTCATCACAGAGGCCTGTTATTATATAGTATGGCTGTATTATAAACTAATTAGCTTATCTCTTTATTCTTATATGGACCAGAGAGTTGACAAAATATCCTTTCTAGTTCATGGTATGTTATTATCATTGGTCTGTGCAAAAACCCTCTCTAGCTGAGTTTGCTGTATCTTCCTTCTACCCTGATTTCTTAGATGCACTGAGCTAATGTGGCTGGATCTTTTCTGTCACAGGGCAGGTGATGATCCTTTTAGGACATTTAGAAATAAGAAAAGTGCACACATAAATCAATGTCTCCTGACCTTTCCCTCTCTCTATTTTTGGCACCAAAAATTCTGCTCTAACTTTTCATTTTCCTGCACATACCCAGAACAATCTTCTCATTTCCCAGGTGTTTTTCCAAGTTTCCACATGGCTTTCTCAGTGGCATCCTCATGCTGTTCTTTTCCCAGTTACATCACCCTGATTGGCTTTGAGAGAGTTCACATGATGTATTAGTTATTCGTCATCGCTTGTCTTGCTGTCTTAATTCCACTATCAATGATAAATTAGCTGACATTAGTTTTAAAAGCACTGTTGAATGAAAAGTCTTAAAAATACATTCTGTAAAAATGTTCACATATTCATCAATTGTAAAAATAACAACCACAATATTAGTAATAATAGTCAACTTTAAATGGATATTTCATGTCTGCAATATTTGTAACCTCTTTAAGACATGTGTATTGACTCTTTAAGCCTTTTCAACCACTCAGTGGAGTAGATACAATTGCAATCCCTATTTTATAGATAAAGGAATTGACCACTAAAAGGTAAACATATTATTATCCACAGTCATGTGGTGGAAGAAATGCAATCCAAGAGACGGTGTTTTAATTTCTACTCCAAACTACAGCAAGATATGGAAGCGCTGATCCAAAGAGTCTACATTTTCTAAATTTTAACAGCTAATGTCAAGTTGCCCTTAAAATGGCTCTCTATAAATTTAGCTCTCAGCAAAACCTAACGACAAGTGGTACTTTTAGACGTTTATTTTTGTCTATCCAATTTGGGGGGGAGAAAACCTCAAGATTTAAAATTTGTGTTTCAGCTAGCAAATCTTCAGCTACACACATATATATTGATTCTTTAGAGCATTAGTCTGAGTTGTTGAGGGTTGGACTTGAAAGAGAATATAGAGATGTACTCTAGCCTCTTACTTTTTATTAACGAGAACCCTGAGTGTCTGAGAGGTTATATGACTTCCATCAGTTCCCATTGAGAATTTGTTACAAGGTGTGAGGGAGCTCAGATATTCTGTCTCTCTTTTTTATGCTATTTCTGCTAATCCACACTGCCTACTATAACAACCTCCCCTGGTAGTCACATATATAGCATCCTATGTTAATTACCATACAGCTGTATCAAGCCACGGCACTGGGCCTCCAATATTTCATGAAGGCACAAAGAAGACATCTGGAAGGCAGGTTCTAGGATAACAGTACCGTTTTCTAACATTTAGTACAGTCTTCGTAAAGAATAGAATACTAAGAGAGTGGTGAATGAAGGACGACCCTGTACATAGAATAAACTCACACGTTTCTGGCTACCCCCTAATATGTTTAAATTTGTTTTTGCTACAGATTCCATGATTACAAAATCAGCCATAGATGATCCACAGCATTAACAATAGAGACACAGGTTCAATCCCTGGGTAGGGAAGACTTCCCTGGAGTAGGAAATGGCAACATGCTCCAATATTTTTGCCTGGAAAATTCCCTAGACACAGTCCATGGTGTCATAAATAGTTGGAATGACTGAGCGTATGTATGCAAAGAAGTAACAATAGAGAAAACTCAAAGAATTGGGCTTCCCAGGTGGCACTAGTGGTAAAGAATCCCCCTGCCAATGCAGGAGATGCAGGAGACGTGGTTTCTATCCCTCGATTGGGAAGATCCCTTGGAGTAGGAAATGTCAACCCACTGCAATATTCTTGCCTGGAGAATCCCATGGACAGAGGAGCCTGGCAGGCTACAGTCTATGGAGTCACAAAGAATTGGACATGACTGAAAACACACACACACACACACACACAGTAGAATTGTGGAGCTGAAATGGATCTCAGAATTTATTCAGGGTTAGGCTTACAACCCCATAGGACAGATGAGTGAAGTCTAGAGATATCAAATGACTTGTCAAAAGTAACACAGCTGGTTAGTATCAGACCATGTTTTGAATTTAAGTTTCCTAATTATAAATTTCCTTTAGACTAAAGTTAATCCCTTTCACCCACTCAACAAATGTTTTTTTTTTTAAGGTATTAATATCATTTGTTACTAAACACTGACCTAGGCATTGAAGATTTGATGGTCATAAAGCCCCTAAACATATTCAGATATGGTCAGTGTCTCCACAGAATTGACTGTCTAGTGGGGTGATGACTTACACTCAGTTCCTGGTGCTTACTTTCATGTTGCAGAGATTTCGTCAAGGTAGCACTCTTGGCTTTCCTTTGCCCATCAGGCAGGTGGAGGGAGACTTTCTGGTCTGGCTGGTGTTTGAATAGGAATTGGGCACACTGCTTTCAGTACCTTCGCTCCTTCCTATCGGGCGACTTCTGTTCTGCCCTGCTTCTCTCCTAAATGTAGCGAAACCACCAGGTCAACTACTGGTTATTTCTGGAGTGAGTAGCAGGAATGCCACATACATTCAGATAGAAGCCCCCTTCTCCAAGGATAATTATTTAAGTAGTAAAAGTGGTAGTTTTCTCTCATTAGCTGACCCTTTTTTTCTTACTTTTCTGTTGGTTCAGAACTTGCTGACGGACAAGGTTGCTGTATTTTGGATCACCATAAAGCCAAGCAAGAGATACGCTTGGCTCAAATGGTAAAGAATCTGCCCGCATTGCAGGAGACATGGGTTTGGTCCCTGGGTCAGGAAGATTCCCTGGAGGAGGGCATGGCAACCCACTCCAGTATTCTTGTCTGGAGAATCCCCATGGACAGAGGAGCCTGGCAGGCTGCAGTCCATGTGGTCGCAAGGAACCAGACATGACTGAATGATTAACACAAAGCCAAAGAAATATATTCAGATCAATTGTCATGACAGCAAAAGTATGAGGCTCTGTCAAAATGCATCCACGTACTCAGCCACTCGGTCGTGTCCGACTCTTTGTGACCCATGGACTGTAGCCCCCAGGCTCCTCTGTCCATGGAATATTCCAGCAAGAACACTGGAGTGGCTTGCCACTTCCTACTCCAAGGTAGCAGTAGGGATCGAATCCAAGTCTCTTACATCTCCTGCATTGACAGATGGATTCTTTACCACTAGCACCACCTGGTTCAGAAATATGGAAGTTTCACTCATAGTAAAATTTAGATCATTCAATTGCTGTCTATGATTTATTTGCTTGTTTTTAACAATGGATTGGTCTGGCCTTAAACCAGTATTATGACCATTAGAAAGTGCACTTTTTTTTTTTTTTAATAGTGTGTGTCTATCCTGAAAGATTTCCCAGGTGACACGTGGTAATGAATGCACCTGCCAATGCAGGAGACGTAAGAGACACAATTTTGATCCCTGTGTAGGGAATATCCCCTGAAGTAGGAAATGGCAACCCAGTCTAGTACTCTTTCCTGGAAAATCCCCATGGATAGACGACCCTGGTAGGCTACAGTCCATATGGTCGCAAAGAGTCAGACATGACCAAAGTGACTTAGCATGCACACATGTCTATCCTGAAACTCACCCAAGAGATTCTTGCTGGCATAGGTTTGCAGTGTTGATTCATAGCATGAGACTCAGCAGCAGAGTAAAATCAAAGACCCAAAGTGTTTTCTTCTTTAGAAAGGAAACCAAGTCATCCATCAGATATTCACTATTACATTTCCTTATGATCTTATTGATGAAACCTAAAATGACGAATATGCAGCGTAGACGCAGAGTTCACATAGATGAGCACAGAGTCAATCTGTGATGGTTACTATGGTCTTGTATTTTAGTTATTGTTTTTCAGATAAAACAACAAAAATTAGCTTTATTGAGCTATAATTGACAAAAGTTGTATACATTTAAGGCATACAACTTTTTCATTGGAATATAATTGCTTTATAAAGTTGTATTAGTTCCTGCTGTACAGTGAGTGAGTCAGCTGTATGTATACATACATACCTTCCCTCTTGGACCTTCCTCCTACCCCCTCACCCCACCACCTCTCCCGGTCATCACAGAGCACTGAGCTGAGCTTCCTGTGCTTTATAGTAGCTTCCCACTAGCTATCTATTTGACACATGGTAGAGTATATGTCAATGCTACTCTGCCAATTCGTCCCACCTTCCCCTGTGTCCACATGTCCATTCTCTAAGTCTGCATCTCTATTCCTGCCTGAAAATAGATTCATGTGCACCGTTTTTCTAGACTCCATAGATATGCATTAATATACAATATTTGTTTTTCTCCTTCTGACTTGCTTCCCTTGTTTGACAGACTCCAGGTCCACCCACATCTCTCCAAATGATCTTATTTTGTTCCTCTTTGTGGCTGAGTAATATTCCATTACATATGTATATAAATACCATTTGCCTCAATTTTGAATCTACCATTCTATACTTTGCTTTGGAATGCTCTACCTGAGAATCTGAAAGCCACATTTCTCCTCTGTCAGCTGTTCCCTGTTAAGTTCTGCAGATATTGGCTCTAGAGGGCAATTGGAAGGCTGCAGAAGGAAGGGGCCTACTTCTTCCTTGTTTGGTTTCCTGTTTCTGTTAATATCACCCTGGCAAAAGCAATTGATGCCAGGCCCCCCACTGAAGCCCACCTCCACGTTCCTCCAGAGAGGCAAAGCCCGGCTGAGCAGCAGCAGCCATCCTCAGAGGTCTGGTTCCCAGCTCCACAGGGCCCTCCGAGCTCCACCAGAGGCCCAGTGCCCCTTTCAGAGGTCTGAGTCTCCCTCACCTGGAGTCGCAAGGCTCTAACAACCACAGCTTCTCTTCGTCCCTCAATCCTATGTTGGGAGCTCCTTCTTGCTCTTACTTACCCTGTGAGGTTGACTCATCTCTTTGCTTCATTCTGTCCTTTAACATTTGTTTAATGACTTCTCTATATTAAATTGGCCTGGTTTCTGTTTTTCTGCATTGACCCCAAGCAGCTGTCAAAATGTCAGTCATATCTTATGCATTCAGTAAAAGCTGAATTCCCAAAAGGACAGCGTCCAACAATTCTGGGTCCACAGTTGTAAGACCCAATTTCTGAGTCCACAAATTCAATATCTAGAACAAATCGGTATTCCCTTTCGTGGGACCAGTTAACTCTGTGAACAGAGTGGTACTCAGTAACACTTCTAGAGGGAAAATACTTAAAAAAAACAACTTGACAAGTATACCCAGCACACAATGTCTTTATCTCCAATTAGAGTCAGGGAGAAAAGCAAAGACTTCAGCAATATGACCTGGTTGATGAGACATTAGCTTAAGGCAACCATGCATTCTTAAAATTTGCTTTTCAGATAAATTATTCTAAACTAATGCTGCCTGCTAGAAAGAATAAATCTAGAAAGAGAGAGAAAAACACTCTGCAATGAGCCCTCCATATTTGTGTGGATTCCCTATCTGTGGATTCAATCAGCGGAGGATTGAAAAAAAATTTTTTTTTTAATCTAGAAAGTTCCAAAAAGCAAAACTTGAATTTGTCTAGCTCCAGCAACTGAGAGCTATTTATGTAGCATTTATATTCTCTATACAACTAATTTCATAGAATTTACATTTTAGTGGTAAATTATACACGGGCTTTGCTAAGCCGCTCAGTCCTGTTCAACTCTTTGTGACCCCGCGAACAGTAGTCACCAGGCTCCTCTGTCCATGGGATTTCCCAGGCAAGAATACTGGAGTGGGTTTCCATTTCCTTCTCCAGGGGAATCTTCCAGCCCCAAGGATTTTTTTTTTTTGTTTCTAATTTTAGTTTTTTTCTTTTTATTTTAATTGGAGGCTATTTACTTTACAATATTGTAGTGGTTTTGCCATACATTGACATGGATCAGCCATGGGTATTCATGTGTTCCCCATCCTGAACCCCCTCCCACCTCCCTCCCCATCACATCCCTCAGGGTCATCCCAGTGCACTAGCCCTGAGCACCCTGCCTCATGCATTGAACCTGGACTGGAGATCTGTTTCACATGATAGTATACATGTTTCAATGTTATTCTCTCAAATCATCCCACCCTTGCCTTCTCCCACAGAGTCCAAAAGACTGTTCTATATATCTGTGTCTCTTTTGCTGTCTCACATATAGGGTCACTGTTATCATCTTTCTAAATTCCATATATATGTGTTAGTATACTGAATTGGTGTTTTTCTTTCTAACTTATTTCACTCTGTATAATAGGCTCCAGTTTCATCCACCTCATTAGAACTGATTCAAATGCATTCTTTTTAATGGCCGAGTAATATTCCATTGTGTATAAGTACTACAACTTTCTTATCCATTTGTCTGCCGATGGATATCTAGGTTGCTTCCATGTCCTGGCTATTATAAATGTGCTGCGATGAACATTGGGGTGCACGTGTCTCTTTCAGATCTGGTTTCCTCGGTGTGTATGCCCAAGAGTGGGATTGCTGGGTCATATGGCAGTTCTATTTCCAGTTTTTTAAGGAATCTCCACACTGTTCTCCATAATGGCTGTATTAGTTTGCATTCCCACCAACAGTGTAAGAGGGTTCCCTTTTCTCCACACCTTCTCCAGCATTTATTGTTTGTAGACTTTTGGATAGCAGCCATTCTGACTGCATGGGACGGTACCTCATTGTGGTTTTGATTTGCATTTCTCTGATAATGAGTGATGTTGAGCATCTTTTCATGTTTGTTAGCCATCTGTATGTCTTCTTTGGAGAAATGTCTGTTTAGTTCTTTGGTGCATTTTTTGATTGGGTCATTTATGTTTCTGGAATTGAGCTGCAGGAGCTGCTTGTATATTTTTGAGATTAATTCTTTGTCAGTTGCTTCATTTGCTATTATTTTCTCCCATTCTGAAGGCTGTTTTTTCACCTTGCTTATAGTTTCCTTTGTTGTGCAAAAGCTTTTAAGTTTCATTAGGTCCAATTTGTTTATTTTTGCTTTTATTTCCAATATTCTGGGAGGTAGGTCATAGAGGATCCTGCTGTGATTTATGTCAGAGAGTGTTTTGCCTATGTTTTCCTCTAGGAGTTTTATAGTTTCTGGTCTTGTAGTTCTGGTCTTTATAGTTCTAGTCTTTATATAGTTTCTGGTCTTTATAGTTCTGGTCTAAATTAAAGATTTAGATCTTTAATCCATTTTGAGTTTATTTTTGTATATGGTGTTAAAAAGTGTTCTAGTTTCATTCTTTTACAAGTGGTTGACCAGTTTTCCCAGCACCACTCGTTAAAGAGGTTGTCTGTTTTCCATTGTATATCCTTGCCTCCTTTGTTGAAGATAAGGTGTCCATAGGTTCGTGGATTTATCTCTGGGCTTTCTATTCTGTTCCATTGATCTATATTTCTGTCTTTGTGCCAGTACCATACTGTCTCGATGACTGTGGCTTTGTAGTAGAGCCTGAAGTCATTCTGCCCTAATTTTTAAGATTTCTTTCCTTCTACTAACCCTGGAGTTCTTCATTTCTTCCTTTTCTAGTTGCTTTAGGTGTAGAGGTTATTTATTTAGGTTATATTAGGTTATTTATTTGACTTTTTTCTTGTTTCTTGAGGTAAGCCTGTATAGCTATGAACCTTTCCCTTAGCACTGCTTTTACTGAATCCTATAGGTTTTGGTGTTGTTGTGATTTTATTTTCATTAATTTCTATGCACATTTTCATTTCTTTTTTTATTTCTTCTGTGATTTGTTGGTTATTCAGAAGCATGTTGTTAAGCCTCCACATATTGGAATTTTTAATAGTTTTTTTTTTCCCCTGTAGTTGACATCTAGTGTTACTGCATTGTGATCAGAAAAGACTTAGAATGATTTCAATTTTTTTGAATTTACCAAGGCTAGATTTATGGCCCAGGATGTGATCTATCCTGGAGAAGGTTCTGTGTGTACTTGAGAGAAACTCATTGTTTTGGGGTGAAATGTCCTATAGATACCAATTAGATCTAACTGATCCATTGTATCATTTAAAGTTTGTGTTTCCTTGTTAATTTTCTATTTAGTTGATCTATCCATAGGTGTGGGTTGGGTATTACAGTCTCCCACTATTATTGGGTTATTGTTAATTTCCCCTTTCATACTTGTTAGCATTTGCCTTACATATTGTGGTGCTCCTATGTTGGGTGCATATATATTTATGATTGTTATATCTTCTTCTTGGATTGATCCTTTGATCATTATGTAGTGTCCTTCTTTGTCTGTTTTCATAGCCTTTATTTCAAAGTCTATTTTATATCTGATATGAGTATTGTGACTCCTGCTTTCTTTTGGTCTCCATTTGTGTGAAACATCTTTTTCTAGCCCTTCACTTTCAGTCCGTATGTGTCCCTTGTTTTGAGGTGGGTCTCTTGTAGACAGCATATATAGGGGCCTTGTTTTTTTTTATCCATTCATCCAGTCTTTGTCTTTTGGTTGGGGCATTCAACCCATTTACATTTAAGGTAATTATTGATAAGTATGATCCCACTGCCATTTACTTTGTTATTTTGGGTTCAAGTTTGTACACCTTTTCTGTGTTTCCTGTCTAGAGAAGATCCTTTAGTATTTGTTGAAGAGCTGGTTTGATGGTGCTGAATTCTCTCCAGCTTCTGCTTGTCTATAAAGCTTTTGATTTTTCCTTCGTATTTGAATGAGATCCTTGCTGGATACATTAATCTGGGTTATAGGCTTTTCTCTTTCATCACTTTAAGTATGTCCTGCCATTCCCTTCTGGTCTGAAGAGTTTCTATTGAAAGATCAGCTTTTATCCTTATGGGAATCCCCTTGTGTGTTATTTGTTGTTTTCCCTTGCTGCTTTTAATATTTGTTCTTTGTGTTTGATCTTTGTTAATTTGATTAATATGCATCTTGGGCTGCTTCACCTTGGGCTTAACCTGTTTGGGACTCTGTGGGATTGTGTGACTATTTCCTTCTCCATTTTAGGGAAATTTTCAGCTATTATCTCCTCCGGGCCTTTCTTTCTGTCTTCTTCTTCTGGAAGTCCTATGATTTGAATGTTGGGGCATTTGACATTGTCCCAGAGATCTCTGAGGTTGTCCTCATTTCTTTTAATTCTTTTTTCTTTTTTCCTCTCTGCTTTATTTATTTCCACCATTGTATCTTCTACCTCACTTATCCTATCTTCTGCCTCTGTTATTCTACTGTTGGTTCCCTCCAGAGTGTTTTTGATCTCATTTATTGCATTATTCATTATTGATTGACTCTTTTTTATTTCTTCTACATCCTTGTTAAATATTTCTTGCATCTTATCAATCTTTGTCTCCAGGCTATTAATCTGTAACTCCATTTTGTTTTCAAGATTTTGGATCATTTTTACCATCATTATTCTGAATTCTTTTTCAGGTAGACTCCCTATCTCCTCCTCTTTTGTTTGGTTTGGTGGGCATTTATCATGTTCCTTTACCTGCTGAATATTTCTCTGCCTTTTCATCTTGTTTAGATTGCTGTGTTTGGAGTGGCCTTTCTGTATTCTGGCATTTTGTGGTTCCTCTTTATTGTGGAGGTTCCTCCCTGTGGGTGGGGTTGGACAAGTGTCTTGTCAAGGTTTCCTGGTTAGGGAAGTTTGCATTAGTGTTCTGGTGCGTGGAGCTGGATTTCTTCTCTCTGGAGTGCAGTGAAGTGTCCAGCAGTGAGTTTTGAGATGTCTGTGGGTTTGGTGTGACTTTAGGCAGCCTGTATATTGAAGTTCAGGGCTATGTCCCTGTGTTGCTGGAGAATCTGCATGGTATGTCCTTCTCTGGAACTTGTTGGCTCTTGGGTGGAGCTTGGTTTCAGTGTAGATATGGAGGCTTTTGGATGAGCTTTTATTGATTAAAGTTCCCTGGAGTCGGGAGTTCTCTGGTGTTCTCAGGTTTTAAACTTAAGCCTCCTGCCTCTGTTTTTCAGTCTTATTCTTACAGTAGCCTCAAGACTTCTCCATCCATACAGCACTGATGAAAAAACATCTAAGTTAATGGAGAAAAGATTCTCCACAATGAAGGAAACCCAGAAAGATTCGCTGAGTTACATGGTGAAGAGAAGAGGGAGAAGGGAGATAGAGGTGACCGGGAGGAGAAGAGGGGGAATCAAAAAGGGAGAGAGCAATCTAGCCAGTACTCAAATCCCTGTGTACTCTCTGCAGCCTGGAACACTTAGAGAGGTTCACGGAGTTACATAGAGAAGAGGGAGGAAGGAGATAGAGGTGACCAGGAGGAGAAGGGGTCTGTCAAAAGGAGAGAGACAGATCTAGCCAGTAATCCGTTCCCTAAGTGTTCTCCACAGCCTGGAATACCCAAAGAGATTCACAGAGTTGGGCATAGAAGAGAAGGGGGAAGGAGGAGATAGAGGTGACCTGGGGGAGAAAAAGGAGAGTCAAAAGGGGGAGAGAGTAATCAAGCCAGTAATCACACTCCTAAGTAAAAATGGGTACTGAAGATTGGATTCTTAAAAGTACAAAATTGATAACAAATACTGAAAAGCAAAGATTAAAAATTTTGAGTAGAGGTTAGACTCTCAAAAATACAATATTGAAAAAACAAAACAAAATCACAAAAATTATAAAATATATAGATGAAGTTTGCTTTAAAAATAGGGTCTTTTATTTTTGCAAGGTAATAGTAGGTTATAAAAATGAAAATTAAAGAAGTAATAGAGGACTTAAAAATAAAAAAAATTTAAATGATAATAGTAAAAATATATCCGGGAATTTCTCTGGAGCTGTTGTGAACAGTGTGGGGTCAGTTCAGTTGCAGACAGTTCTTTGATCCACCTTATACTTCTCAAGATCTATAGGCACCTTCCGATGTAGTCGATGCTAACTACACGGTTTTAATCTGTTGCACCTGTCACTTCCAAAGTGGTTCCCTGTTTATTTTGGTTTCTTCTGTTTGTAAGTCTTTTCAGTGTCTAACTGCTGCCCTGACACAAGGGGGCAAAGGTGGTCACTTATTTAGGCTCACAGTCATGCTGTGGGGAGGAACACTCGGAACAAATATCACGGGCGTGTGTGGGGAGTGCGCGCAGTGTCTCAGCCACACGGGGTTTGCCCCCGCTCACGGCGTGTGTGCTTTCCCCGTCTACACTGCTCAGGCTCCAGGCTGCTCTGCAGGGGAACTGTCTAAAGCTGACCCTGGGTTGCATGCACTTCCCAGGTCTAAGCCACTCAGGTTCAGTTTCTCGGGTACTCCACAAAGGCACAGACTCGGTTGGGCCTGCGTTTTGTGCCCTTCCCAGGTCTGAGCAGCTCAGGCGACCAGGTGTTTGGTGAGCGCACTCTCCCCAGGTGGGGGGTGCGTCTTATCACCTTCCCGCCGTCCCTGGGTGCGTAGTGGGCACGCAGTCTCAGGTGTGCCATGTGTCTCCTCTGGGCAGCTGATCTCTGGCTGCGACCCTCCCGGCAGATGTCAACCATCCAGGATCCCAGGAAGACTTGGTTAGCGACTGGGAGCCTGCTTGCAGTTTGGTAGGGGATCCCTCTCTGGGGCCGAGATTGCCCCTTTCTGGCTCTGGCTGTTGCCCGCCTGCCTCCCTGCCTCTGGCGGGGGCTGGGCCGGTCCACTTCCTGCTAGCTCCCCTCTGGTATTGCTCAGTCCTTTGTTCTGTGAGTGGGCGGCAGTGCCTTAGGTTAGGGCTTTTCTCGGGAAAGTTCTCTCTCTTTTTTTTCTCTCTCTCTCTCTGGTGGTCCCACAGTCTGGGTTGCTATCTCACGTTGGCTCCCTCAGATTGCACTCAGGGCATTCAGGCCCCGTCCTTACCCTAAGCAGTGCCGCCCACACCTCCCTGTTCAGCCCTCGATTGCTGTTGGCGGATGTGAGCGTCTGGGCTACTTCTCCACTGGGAGTTGCCATTAGGCACATAATCTGTGGGTTTTATTTATTTATTTTTCCTCC
Source organism: Cervus elaphus (assembly GCF_910594005.1). Lineage (NCBI taxonomy): Eukaryota > Metazoa > Chordata > Mammalia > Artiodactyla > Cervidae > Cervus > Cervus elaphus. The sequence continues at coordinate 7,618,702 of NC_057845.1, read as the reverse complement.
TGGTTATGTCCCCCTCTGAGATTCCCAAACTCCCCACAGACCCACGGGTGAGAGGGTTTTCTGGTGTTTGGAAAATTCTCCTCTTTTAAGACTCCCTTCCCAGGATGGGTCTCTGTCCCTAACTCCTTTGTCTCTCTTATATTTTGTCCTACCTCCTCTCAAAGACAATGGTCTGCCTTTCTGGGTTCCTGGTGTCCTCTGCCAGCATTCAGAAGTTGTTTTGTGGAATTTGCTCAGCATTCAAATGTTCTTTTGGTGAATTTGTGGGGGAGAAAGTGGTCTCCCTGTCTTATTCCTCCACCATCTTAGGACTGTCTCCCCAGACCCAGGGATTGGACCTGTGTCTCTTGCATCTCCTGTACTGACAGGTTCTTTACCACTAGTGCCACCTGGGAAGCCAAATTATTTATATTAGATTATTATAAGTAATCTAGAGATGGCTTAAAGTATACAGGAAGATGTGCACAGATTATATGCAAATACTGTATCATTCTATGATAAGGGACTGCAGCATTTTTTAATTTTAGTATTCGCAGGGGTCCTGGAACCATTCCCCTGAGGATACTGAAGACCTCAGTATCCTCAGGGGAAGGGCCTTATACTTTGTCCTGCTTCACACTGAAATATCATGACTTGGAATGATTGTAGCAACCAAACTTCATGCTGGAGTTTTAGAGCCTAAGTAAAAATTCTTCATGTCATTTTTTAGCCTGTATAAGATTATACTGTTTGAAGGTAATCTGCTCCTGGAGTCTTCCTTCACTATCCTCCCCTATCTGTTCCTACAATCAGACTATATTTCTGGTTCCTGGTTAAAATAAATGTTTTATCTTTGGAATTCCTTGAGTTTCTAAGTAAGATGTTTGCATCAATCAGCACACTTACCTTTTCTTTGTAGTTTCCTTTTATTTTTTGCTTTTAAAGATAAACAGATGATATCGCCGGATCTTTCACATGAGGGAAGAAAGTATGCATTAGGAGTTCCTTTCACCAATATTTGGAAAGAGTCCAGATCCCAGCCCAGCTGAACCAGAGTGAATATGCTGCTTGAAAAAAAATACGTCAGATTTCTGCTATTTTATTCTGTTAAAAAGTTAATAAGTTATAGAGATTAAGTGGTCAACATTAGCAGGTACCTTATTATTGCATTATTAAAATATTAATGCTTTCGGTTGTGAAATAGGATCCATCAGACACCAGAGGCTGGTTTCTAGTGGAAAGTTTAACAGGTTAGCCTGAGGGCAAGGCAGGTTTTACTAGTGAACTTAGGTGTGCATGTTTTACGAGAAGGGTGGAGTCTCTGAGTTCAAAGGACTGCAGTTTGCAGTTTCTTCTCAGAAAATTAACCCAGAGGAAATTCACATCTGTTATTGGCACTTCCTTTTTTCTCCCCTCCTTCCCTTCAAACATAAACTGGCATTAGCCAAAATGCAGTGTCTTGAGGAAGTATGTAAGTTAGGTACAAAGTTTTTATTACTAACTCTTGGCAATTTCATAATTAGGGTGTACCAGAATTAAGTGCATCTCTCATAATTAAATGGCTTGTTTGCCACATGTAATTAACATCTGCTTGTATCATTAGATGCCTTTGGCTGGGCTTGGGTGACTCCTGATAAGCACTTTGGGAGAGGAACATAGGGAAGGAAGGCATAGTGAAACACCATAAAAGATTTTTAACACAGGTTATATCTGAAATGTAAGAATCCCTCTATTTTAGTGGTGTAAAGGCTCATTAAATTCAACCTCTTCATTTTACTGGTAGGTAAACTAGGGCCCAGAGAGAATATATGTTGATGTTAGTCATATAACTGTATGGTGGCAAAATCAAGACCACAGAATAGTCTTCTGACTCCACGCTGAGTCCCCTTGTATGATTGTGTACTTCTTCCCTACTCCCTAACTATCTGTCTACCCTTGCTGCAGTGACAGGCCACCTGTAATTACTTCCCACCAACACTCATGCTTTCCCAGAGCTCACCAGGTAACCATCCAAATGGTCTTTAGTATTTGTTTGTTGTTAACTTTTTATTTTATATTGCGATATAGTTGATCAACAATGTTTTGTTAATTTCAGATGTGCAGCAAAGTGATTCAGATATGCACATACGTGTATTTATTCTTTTTCAAATTATTTTCCCACTTAGGTCGTTACAGAATACTGAGCAGAGCTTCCTCTGTTATAGAGTGGGTCCTTGCTGATTATCTATTTTAAATATAGTAGTGTGCACGTTTAGTTTTTATACAGGGGAGTTGAAAGACTACTCACTTGAAAAATTCATTGGTTTTGCATTTTAAAGACATGGACATAAATGGTTTGGCTGGAATTGCTGGTTGGTTCCACATTCTCTTACAGGATTGCTAACTTGTTGGAGGCCTCCAAGGAATCAGACACAGGGAGAGACCTCCACGTGATCAGAAAGAGATATTTTACATCAACACAATGTCTCTAAGTGCTTAGTCACTCAGTTGTGTCTGTCTCTTTGCGACACCATGGACTGGAGCCCACCAAACTCCTGTGTCCATAGCATTCTCCAGGCAAGAATACTAGAGGGGGTTGTCATTCCCTTCTCAAGGGGATCTTCCCAGGGCTCGAACCCGTGTCTCCTGCACTGCAGGCTGAATCTTTACTGGCTGAGCCACCAGGGAAATCTTGTTCATTAACACTCCCTCCTATTTGAGCAGTGATCTTAGCATCAAGAAATCCATGATCTTAGCATCTTATTTGAGAACACGTTATACTGCCAATTCTAACATTTCTTAGGAGGAAATGATGGCAAATATATGCACATTTTCAGGTAAAGAATAAATTTACTAAACAGATGTTGATTGCGTGAAATGTTTTGCAAACCCTGGAAGCAAGAGCTTTTCAGCACTTGGCATTCTGGAGCTGAGGTCTGCTTGTGCTCTTAATAAAACATGGATTGATTGCCCTGGAATCAAAAGAATGAAATTGCATCCAATATTTAGATCAGAGAAGAAGGATTTGGTCTGGTTTTGTGTCTGGTATAACTGACATCACCCAAAATGTCTAGATCACCTAAAATCCTTGTCTCAGTGTGTGTATCATAGAAGTACTCCCCACAGGAACTGCACATCTGAGATCCCCTTCCATGACTTATCCATGGGCAAGGCCCCACCTTCATGGTGACTTCACATTCAGGCTTTTGGTTTTTCAGGTTGGTGAGTTCATGCTTCTCAAGGAATAAACAGAAACAGCCTCCTCAAAAGACACCAAAATTACTTCAATCAAATGGACCTGTCAGACCAGGTCAGTGGAATACTTGTACTTTTACATTATGTTTTTGTTTATAATAGCACTAGAATTTACCTGAAATCAACAAGAAATGTAAATGTTCTATGCATCAGACTGTATCTCCATTACAAGAAAAAAGGAAAACAGTATTTTAGCTAAATTCTTTGGAGCAACAGTTTTCTAAGTTATAGAGATGCCATGCTTACTTGATTTTTATATCTAAGTGTTAAGCAGATAATTAAGACGGAAGTGCTAAATGTGTATTTTCAAAAGCACTAGAACTATGACTTTTGGATATATACACAAGTTTAAGAACTATGATGAAAAAGACATATATGTATATGTATATACACATGACAAGCATGCATATTATTCAAAATTATTCATAAAGTCAGCATGGTTATTGCCTTTAACTAGTTCTAGGATAATTGTCAAAGAAGTCATTGGCTTCAACAGAAATCAAACTATTTGGGACCCAGATTTGTAAGTTTGCAGGAGATGGATTTCCGGGAGTCAGATGTGGCCCACCATGGCAAGGAGGCTCAAGATAGGAAGAAATTGATTAGTTTCCCATTTGAGGACTTTTATCTTTTCTGGGGAACCCAATTGTTCTCATTATAGGGGTACAAAGGAGTATTTTGGAAAGGATTAAACTGGCTTCCCAAATGGCACAGTGGTAAAGAATCCACCTGCCGATGCAGGAAATGTGGGTTCAATCCCTGGGTCCAGATCCCCTGGAGTAGAAAATGGCAACCCACTCCCATATTCTTGCCTGGAAAATTCCATGGACAGAAGAGCCTAGTGGGCTACAGTCCATGGGGTCACAAAGAGTCAGACATGACCAGGCATGCACGCATGGATCCACTTCCTTTTTCTTTCTTTTCATATCCTTTCTCTTTCCTTCTTTTTCCACTTTCCCCCTACTATTTCTCTCCACTTTTATCCCTCCCTCTCTCTTCTCTATCACTCCCATTAACCTCCCCCTCCCCTCCCTCACCCTCTTCTCTCATTGTTAAAGGCAGTCACGTATGTTATGTGTTCCATGTCAGAAACCAAGAGTTTTACTGACTCAAGTATTTTTCTTAAAAAAAAAAAAAAGTTGCTTATTCTTATCCTACAGTATGATTTCTCTCAAATATATATAAGATCATGGGTACAATCTTAAGTTCTATATGATTCTATCCAAAGATATGACTTCTATCTTGGATCAGATTTTTAACTCTTGTTCTTCTGTAGGTATGACACCATTCTATTCATTCCCACATGCTACCTCACTCTGTGTTATCGAGCATAAATTCTATACAGAAAGAAAAGCCTGTGGTGTTGGTGAAATATAAACATGTCTTTGCTTCTTAACGTGGTAACATTCCCACCATTTGTTGTGCACTGTTCCCAGGCACCGTGTGAGGGCGTTTTATACACAATACCTCTTAATTCTCAGAAAGTCCCTCACTGTATAGAGGCTCAGAGGATCAAGGGACAACTTAAGCTGTACAACTTGTGAGTGGTAGATTCAGGATTAAAATTCAAGTTCTTCTGTAAGTCACTCAACTACTACACTTATAATATGTAAACCATGATGCCGCACAGAACAAAAAGCATTTAGTATCTCTCTTTGCGTCTGTGGGCTAAAAAAAATACTCCTCAAAGTGACTCAAGTTTCAGATGGCAGCCAGTTCTTGTAGTACAAAAAGAGGTACACTGTGTTACCTAATCCAAGAGAACAGAGTTCAGAAAAGCCTGTTACTTATTAGAGATGATGGAGAAAAGATGCACACAGATAAGAAAGAGCATATTCTGTGGTAATATAATTTGTAATCCTCCATTCTCTGTGCCCACTCTCCAGATGAGAAATTGTTCTGTAAAAGTAACGATGATGACAATAGTAATTATTTTTTATCATAATTACTTTTTTAGAAAAGGATTCCATACTTAAAATCATTATTCATTCTTCCTTAAAAGAATAATTCTGGATTTTAGAATATTCTTTACATAAAGAAACTTTAACATCCTTCTTTTAGATAACAGGATCTAAATGTAAATTTGGAGGCCATATAGAATTTTTTAATTAAGAGAATTACTTGGTGTTTTTGAATAATATTCCCTTTAAATATATGAGGGCCTGGAATAAGGGCAGTCAACAACAGCATCATCTAGAGTTTTCAGGACTCCAGACTGCAAGGCATAGAACACAAAGGGAAGATCTGAGCTTCTGTTTTCTTTTGATCTGTCAGTGACCTGACTATAATAGATCCACAGCTCCGTGATTTACTGAGTCTCAACTGCCAATCACATTTAAATAACAAACAAGAAGAACAAGCACAATGAGTGCAGGGAGCAGCTGAAGAAATAACTTCATTAGCTCCGAGACAAGTCTGATCAAGGATTCACTTTCCTTCTGATTCACCTCTGAAGTGAGTCTCAAAACTATGATTTCAGCAGTCACGGGGGCAGGTAGAAATTTTAGCGCGGAGAGTACAGTGTAGTTATGAATAATTATAGAGTTGCATGGCTTCGAAATAGTCTTGTGATATTGGGAATGACAACATCATTAATGAACTGTCAGATGAGCCTACTATTCATCAAGGGCCTCCTGGTGGACGAGATCCATTTTCCTAGTGAATCAGGACTAGCACACTAAAATGTACACTGAAACTCTGGTAGAAGCGTCTTGCAGAACTCAAAGAAAAAGACACAGTTAAGAAACTCAATGGGACAAAGGTTTAAAAATCTATAAAATAGGGAGATTTCTTTCTTATCCATTAGAAAATATGATACATAAAAGAAGGATTAAAAATAGATTGACTAATGATTATAGTTTTAAGATAGCAGACAGAAATAAACATGAAGATCATATAGTTATATTCAGTTTTTTAATAGCATACCAATAGTAGTAGCTTTATCAACTCATTAAAATTTTATTATAAATTGTCATCTAAAACATACATTTTTAAGAATATGAATTAAAACAGAAACTTCAATCACCCTTTAAGTAGACTGTGTTAAGTAAATTCTAAGATAGACTTTTGTTTGATTTATAGACCTTGGAATACTAGATGTATATGTGAATTTGTTGTATTTCTTTCTCTGCTATATACAAAGAAGAAGATAAGCAAAGTATAAAAAAATACTTCAATGCTTATATTTATATTAGTAAAATTTTTGTAGCTGTAGAAAGTATTATTTTAAATCTATAACTAATTTTTTTAAATAAAAAATAAATGGTCTCCTTTTATTTGAGAAGGAAAAAGTATTGCTCAGCTGCACAGGGAAAGAAGTGATTCATTTTTAAGTGCAAATAAAAATACCTCTGCTGGATTCTATAAATTAGTTGCCATTGGAGTTAAGGACAAAGTGTGTAATTTATTAAGCATGTTTTGTGGCTAACTGAAATTAAATAGGACATATATGAATATATACATATTGAGAGTTCCTTGGACTGCAAGATCAAACCATTCAATTTCAAAGGAAATCAGTCCTGAATATTCTTTGGAAGGACTGATACTGAAGCTGAAACTCCAATACTTTGGCCACCTGATGTGAAGAACTGACTTACTTGAAAAGACCCTGATGCTGGGAAAGATTGAAGGCAGGGGAAGAACGTGATGACAGAGGACGAGATGGTTGGATGGCATCACCAACTCAAAGACATAAGTTTGAACAAGCTCTGTGAGTTGGTGATGGACAGGGAGGCCTGGCATGCTGCAGTCCATGGGGTCTCAAAATGTCGGACATGACAAAGCGACCGAACTGAACTAAACTGATTCCTAAAACTCCTTTAAAGCTAGCATGACCTAGGTTGCGTTTTCCTAGCATTAACTCCACACATACACTCATGTTTTATTTTTAATGTCTTTATGATATCTCTGGTATCAGGAGCTTTTAATTTTGGTATAGTCATATTTACAATTTTTTTATTTTACAACTATTGTTTTTAATTAAGGAAGTTTTCCTATGTAATATGCTTGATCCTTTGTCCTAAATGTTCTCCCAATTTTTTCTCATGGAAGGGCTTATGTCTCCTTTTCTTGGGTCAAAGTAAGCTAGACCTTTTTTCAAATTTCTCTCTTACTCCCATCCTTTTTTTTCCACCTTCATCACACTTTCATATCTTAGTCTTCTCACCATTCAAACATGTCTCTAATCTATTTCTCTCACCAAGTATTCTTTCATTCTTCCAGTTAGAATTCTTCCTCTGACTTATTTTGTATTGTATTTAAAATGGTTGAGACAGTATTATGTTTGTTTTGTGTGTGACTTCTCTGAATAATTCCTGAGAACAGATCTATTAATCTTGATATCCCCAAAGAGTCTCATTTAATGCTTCAAAGAATAGGTTTTCTATTAATGTTTGTAAAGAGAAAGTGTGTGTTTAGTTTAGACAACTGAATACTCAGCTGGGACACAATAATTATTTTCAAATACGCAAGCACTTGTCCTACGTTAAAGGAGTTAAACAGGCCATACATGGTTATGGATGGTTTCTAAGGACAATTGGATTTTTCTCAATATATAGAAGACATTTTCAACAAATAGAATTCTCTGAAAATAGAATGAACTCACAAAGGAGTGACTTGATTGTCTCCCAAACATATTCACACAGGAGCGATACATTAGTATTCTTTTTACACATGATAGGCCTCCTGAAAGAATAAATAAAATGGTATCCCTATTTGTATGCTTCATGAGTTTTCATTTTAGTCACTGACCTTTGACATTGGTCATCCTTCCCCCATCATTCCACTCTCTAGCTACACCTATCTACAGGAGCCATTTTACTTGTTTTTAAATATGATTTGCTTTCTATGTACAAAAAACTTCGGATAAATTTTTTATCACTCAATTTTTATTTTCAATTTTTAGAAAACTTTATTTTCAATTTTTAGAAAACTTTAGAAGTTAAATCACTTCTTAGAGTTCAAGATTAGATGTATTCCAAAGTCAAATCTCATCAACAAAATTAAATAAATATGCATATTTGCAGGTAAATATACAAATGTTTAATATTTTATGTAGTTTTATTAAAATTGATTTATTTTGCAATATCTCCACAAATTTCCCTATGTAACTATCAATCACAGACACTCTAAGAGAAATACCACTTAAAATATTTAAAATAAAACAATACAAAACAATCAAAAGTCCTGGGAATTTATAGTCCATCTTCTTTATATTTTTAATTAGGCTAGAAACTAAATAGCAGGAAACTAGTGCTTCAAAAATACCATGTGTATTGCCCAGAACACTGATAAAACCTTAGTGAATATGAAATAAAGCAAAATGAAAATCATTATTTTCTAATAGAAATTTGTTGCTTAACTATGTACCAGAACTGTTCTGACAATCAGAAAGCAAAAAATCAACAGGGGAGAATTTTAGAATCATGAACATAGATTTTTACTACTCATGAAGCATCTATAGAATATTTTGTCATTTTTCCAATAAGCAATGTTTGTGTTTCTGCTACCTCTGAGTTTCTCTTCTAGCGTTGAGAACAAAAACTGGCTGCCAGTCGATCCTTTGTGTTCCAGCTTCTTTGGAAGCGAAGATTTGCTGAAGATCTTCTGATTTTGAAGTCTAGTTGGACATTGCTGCTTGCACATTCTTATATTCAGGCAGTAGGAGGAAGGATGAAATAGCTCAACTCTGAATGTTTACAATGGTACTGTTTAGTCGCTAAATCTTGTCCGATTCTTTCGATGATTCTGTAGCCCACCAGACTCCTCTGTCCATGGGATTTTCCAGGCAGGAATACTGTAATGGGTTGCCATTTCCTTCTCCAGGGAATTTTCCCAACTCAGGGATCAAACTCACATCTCCTGCATTGGCAGGCGGGATCTTTACCACCGAGCCACTTGGGAAGCCCTAAGATGATGTTACGTTATAGCTTATTAGAAAGACGCTAGGTAGGCAAGCAGCAAAACTACTGATAAAAAAGCAAAACGATCTTGAAAGTGCTGGAATCACTAGTCAGACCAAGGAGACTCCACTTCAGCAGGAAAGGTCACAGACAGTCGCATTGGCAGACAAGCCACAGTGACAGCCCAAATCAGAAAGCTGTACTGCCCTGCATTTCATATGGAATCTTTTCAGAGTGTCCGGCATATTCAATCTCAGAAACCGTAACACTACCTTCAGGGTCAGCTTTCAACACAAAGGACATTAAGAGAGCAACAGAAAAAAAAGCTATCAGGGGGTACTGGTTGTGGTGAAAAAGTCCTGGAGTTATATCTGAGGTTAAAGGAATATGATTCTTGAGATACATGAAGTAATCAGTGGAATATTAAAGAGGGTGGCACCTCCACCTTGGGACAATTTCTAGCAGCTATAATTGCAATAAGTTGATCGGTAGCAATTCAGAGGTCTACAACCACCATATAAATACCTCAGAGGAGGGAATGAACTCGGTATAGAGCTCAGAGACCGGAAGTTTCTTGAAAAATAGCTCAGTGGGGGGCATCCCCTGTGCCAATTGTATGGACGTTGGCAATTTCTTATTAAATAGTTTTGGCGTTGGCAGCTGTTGCTGATATATCGTGATGGTGAGAAGCCACTGGGTATGAAGCCAAGATTTTGGTAGCCTCTGTACCCAAAACTACCCAGTCTGTAGTGGCTTAGGGGCTGGAAGCTCTCGGATAAGCAGTTAAGTTGCCCAAAGCATTTGAAGCCATTGCCAAGGGTCTGGCAAGCTTTAGATGCACATGGGCTGGGGGTGCAGCCATCAGATACATACCCCTTGGTTTCAGGGCACGGATTGCAGCTGGGGCTGGCTCCGACGTTGGTCGTTTCACGGGCACTGCAGGGTTGGCCCCCTCTTGGAGAGTTGCAGGGCACAGAGGTGTTTGATCGGTCACAACTGGTGGTGCAGGTCTTGGGCTCAGAACTGGGAGAGTCACAGCTTGGTACTTCCCCACAAGTTTCTTGGTAGTTATGCAGCAGCCAGAGATTCCCGTGGTAGCTACTGGGTAGGCTGAGCCCAAACGTAGGGCTTACATCACTGGAGCAGAGAGCAACAGACGCAGTCACTGGGAAATAACAGTGAGTTCTGTAGGATATACCACTACAGTTCCCAGGATAGCCTAGAAAAGCCATGGAGCCTGAATGGATGTTCAGCGATGGCCGTGAAGATATGGCGAGCCTGTGGCTTCACGCCCTTTTATATCTTCCCTGGGGACTGTCTGCATCCTCCCCAGACTCTCTTCCTTCTCTCTGCCTGGGACAATAACATGGCAACATTTCATTAGTGTGATGTTTAGTGACAGCTGCCGATGTCTTCACACTCATATTAAAGCAAGTTTATTTTGATTCTTCAAAGTTATCTATAATCACCACGCTGACCATCACCCATCACTCATCATGTGCAGACGATAACTTTTGTGAATAGTGATTTCAGTGTTAACAAGTAAGATCTCAACAGTCAACCGGTGGTAAACAAGAGATCATGTGTCTATGGGCTTTTGCAACATGGTTGTTAAGGGGTTAATCAGGATCCAAGTGAAACAAAGAACCTGGACGTTTCATTTCCACTCTTTTAGCTACTGTAAAATACTGCCAGGACTTGATCTCATGCTCTGAAAGAAGCTGAATGCTTTGATTGTCTCCACATTGTTCCTCAAAAGAGAGCATAAGGCATTGAACTATTAAGAGAAGGACTTTCTCCCCCTAAATAAGTGTTATATTCTTCACTATGCTAGGCCATGTACTGGTGGCAACATTTCATCCATTTGGAAAATTCCCTCTGTAAGATTCACAGCAATCGCAGTGAGACTTAGTGACCTAACATAAGGCCAAAAATGAACTTGTTCCCAGGGGTCAACTGTTGCTAAGTAACCAAGACTTCTGGAAGAACTCTTTCTTAAAGAGTTTCTATAATATGTAATATCAAAGAATGCCAGTTTCTCAAAATTGTACCTGCCTAATTGACTAAAATTATATATATATCCCATTGTCTCTGTTGTAAAACCCTGTTCCTGTCAGATGTATAATATTTCTTGACATTTCTCCCCAAGTAAATTTTACTTATTCTTGATTTTCTTTCCTTTTCACATAGTTTATTCCTCTGTTGAAGAATATAGTTATTTTTGGTCTATAACCACAAAAAGAAATGGCTATGCTTAATTTTTTTTTAATGGCCTGTACAGTTCTTATAGGCACTGTACATATTAAATAACACTTTTCACTCCTTATGGTGAAGGTTGAAGAAAAATTTTTGTAGTAGTTTAATTTAAAGAACTGGCACTTTGTTCTTAAAAATACAAGCTATAATTCACACTTATGGCCTCCACTGAATTGGAAACGGCAATGCATTTATTAACTGTAACAAGTTCAGACAAAAGACAAGACCAGCTTCTTCAGGTATGATAAGCTATAGGGCTAGTTTTTAAAAGACACTGTCCTCACAGTGGTTTAAAATCAGCTATATTTTTCAAATGCACATCAACTTAAAGTTACAGATATTCTCCACATTTTTAAAAAATCTGAGTATTCTCATAGTTCTTCTCAGCATTTATTCAATAAAGTGATGGATTTTATTCTATGGGGTAACTCTTTATTAAACATATTTTACTGTTTGTAGTGTCTTTAGGTGAAAGGGTCAGGATCAGGAAGCCATGTTTTCAGCAAATTGTTCATCTATAAAATGTCCTGGAGTTTTGCACAGAAATTTTCAGTCCTGAGACAGGCAAATAGGAACTAAAATCCACAAGGAGCTTGATGGCCTCCTTGTAAATGCTGGAGAGGGTGTGGAGAAAAAGGAACCCTCTGCACTGTTGGGAATGTAAATTAGTGCAGTCACTGTGGAGAACAGCCTGGAGTTTCCTTATAAAACTAAAAATAGGAGTACCACATGATCTAACAATCTTATGCCTACATATATCTGAAGAACTATTTCAAAAAGATACATTCCCCTCAATGTTCATAGCAACAATATTGACAATAACTAAGACATGGAAGCAACCTAAATGTCCATTAAGGGATGAAAGGATAAAGAAGATGTGGTGTATATATATATATACAATGGAATATTGCCCAGCCATAAAAAAGAATGAAACAATGCCATTTGCGGCAACATGGGTGAATCTAGAGATTTTCAGAGAAAGACAAAGATCATACGACATGGCTTATATGCGAATCTAAAAATGATACAAATGAACTTATTTACAAAACAGAAACAGACTCTGACATAGAAAACAAATTTATGGTTACCAAAGGGAAAGGCGGGGGAGGGATAAATTAGGAGTTTGGGATTAACATATACACACTACTATATACGGGTTTCCCTGGTGGCTCAGATGGTAAAGAATCTGCCTGCAATACAGGAGACCTGAGTTCAATCCCTGGGTAGGGAAGATCCCCGGGAGAAGGGAATGGCTACCCACATCAGTTCTCTTGTTTGGAGAATTCCATGGATGGAGGAGTCTGGCAGGCTATAGTCCATGGGATCCCAAAGAGTCGGACATGACTGGGTAACTAACAACAATAATCAACAAGGACGTACTAGGAACTATACACAACATCTCGTACCAACCTATACACAATGGAAAAGAATCTGAAAAAGAAAATGTGAAAAAACAAAGGCTTGAAAAAAAGTACACAAGGCAGTCATTGGTGATCTCTCCACTAAATTACTTGTTCCAAGTAATATACAGGAGAGTTTAGAGGTTGGTGGAGGTTGATTTCTGCCTCCCTTCATCATACCACGATTATCTTTAGTCTTTTTTTAGACTTTCTTGAAGCAAATTTGAGGGAAAACAAACAAACAAAGCATAGAATAACTCTGTCTGCTGTAAAGCCCACATACATACTCCCTTTCCAGCTTTCCATTAAACGGCAGAGTATTTTAAATTAATGTCACATACTCTAGTGTGAGTCCAACAATTAAATAATGTAGAACATCACTTAGCATAATTAATGTTCACAACATGAGGATTTATAACATTTAATTTTGGTACAATCATATTCTAAACAGTCAAATATTGAGGTTTGCAAAGGCAGTTAGCCCAACTGCTCTCACTGGCTTTTGTGTTTTACCTTCTTTTCCACTCATTGCACTCATAGGCGACCATCACTCACATTTCACTCACCGCATTCTGTAAACATTACCTCTACAGAACTGTCTTCTGCTCTCGACTCCATTTTAGCAAGAAACCAAGCAGTCAGGCAGTGGTTGTTTTCAACAGTAAGTAAGGACCGTTGTTGTTTGGGTGACATTATCCTCTGAGGGCTTCCGTGGTAGCTCAGCTGGTAAAGAATCTGCCTGCAGTGCAGGAGACCTGGGTTCGATCCCTGGGTTGGGAAGATCCCCTGGAGAAGGGAACAGTTACTCACTCCTCTGAAGGTTTTGGAGAACATACACATTTCTCCAGTTTCACTTAATTACCAAATGATCTTTCCTTCCATTAATTGTCCTATTTGTAATATTTTCTGCATATGGAAAACTGAATAGATCTCCCCAACCCCCACCTCCCTGTCCTGGGCCAATGCAGGAGAACCCCTGGAGTGGGAAATGGCAACCCATTCCAGTATTCTTTCCTGGAAAATCTCATGGATAGAGGAGCCTAGCAGGCTACAGTCCATGGGGTCACAAAGAGTCAGACACAACTGAGCACATACACAGGTACACACACACGCATTCCGGCACTCAAAGCCCACTTCCTAATCACCAGACCCTGTGAATGGTATGACAAAGGGGTTTTGAAGATGTGATTAACCTAACTGTCTTGAAATGGGTTATCTGGGTGAGCCTGAGATGATCACAGAAGTCCTTCTAAGAAGGAGGTAGTGGATAAGAAAGAGAAGAAAGTTATGACAGGAGCAGAGGCTGGAGTGATGCTGCCATAAGACAGGAAATGACAGCAAACTCAAGAAGGTAGAAGAGTCAGGGAATGGATTCCTTTTCAGAGACTTTAGGAGGAAATGGTCCTGTTGATGCCTTGACTTTAGTTTGGTGAAACTGATTTTGGACTTCTGGCCTCCAAAACTTTAAGAGAATATTATGTCAGAAAAATACAGGTATAATACATAGTCTTTATGTAGTGTGAGGAGTTTATGCTCTATCTGTGGCAAGGTTAAGATGCAGAGAATGAACTTTCTACCACCATAATTCAGAGAAATCCCCATGCCTTCTGAAAAAGAATAAACATACTCCCTTTATCTAATGAGGCAGCAAATTTTTTACAACTCATTAAAAAAGAGTAATGCAACTGTTTCTCAATTTTTCCAAAGGTTAGAAATCCTTTAGGGTAAACACAGAAGATCAGAGAAAGCTAAATTTTCCAGTAAATGGCCCTTAAAGAAAATAATGGTGGTCACCTTCAAGCCTTTTAGGTCATGATGAAATTTTATCTTCCTTTTTGCAAAATATGTATATAAGTGTGTCCTAATTTCACTTTCCAGAGCATTGTTAAATGACGCAACAATGATCCTGTGATCTGAAAAGCAAAATGTATGCAAATCTATGCTTACATAGCAATTAAGCTGTATTTATTGAGTCAAAATGATTCTTAAATTTAGCAGTGGTAAAATAAAATGGTGTAATCCAGCTACATTTATGTTGTTGGCTTCATAAATCATTAATGGTTTCCAAAAACTGAAGGGCAGATGTACAAAATAAAAAATTTAGGAGACAGATATAAAGGAAGATGGGCTTTCCCAGTGGCTCAATGGTAAAGAACCTGTCCAAAATGAAGGAGCCGCAGGAGATCTGGGTTCCATCTCTGCGTTGGGAAGATCCCCTGGAGAAGGAAATGGCAATCCACTCCAGTATTCTTGCCTGGAGAATCCCATGGACAAAAGAGTCTGGCGAGCTACAGTTCATAGGGTCACAAAGAGTCAGATACGACTGAAGTGACTGAGCACACACACGCATACATGCATAAAGGAAGATAAACTATTTTTTTTTCTAGCTTTCAAGGTCCTTGAAATATATTTAGTGTATGAGACACGGAAAAAGGGATGGGGGACAGACTACAACTAAGGGTCCAACGTGTGGTCTGCATGGTTATATTTTCTCTACATTTTTTATTTGAGGTACAGTAGATTTACTATATCATGTTAGTTTCAGGTGTATAGCAAAGTGATTCAGTTATATATACATATACATATATTATTTTTCAGATTCTTTTCCATTATAGGTTATTACAAGATACTGAATATAGTTCCTGGGCTATACAGTAAAACCTTATTGCTTATTTTATACGTAGTAATGTGTATTTGTTAATTTCATACTCCTAATTTATCTCTCTTCCCCGCCTTTCCCCTTCGGTAACCATTTATATTGTTTTCTATGTCTGTTTGTCTGCTTCTATAAGTTCATGTTAATTGTTTTTTAGATTCCACATATAAGTGATGCCATGTGCTATTTGTCTTTCTCTAACTTACTTCACTTAGTGTGATACTCTCTAGGTCCATCCTTGTTGTTGCAAAAGGATATTTCATTCTCTTTATGACTAATATTCAACTGGACTTCCCAGGTGGCACAGTGGTTCAGAATCCACCTGCCAATGCAGGACACATATGCAGGAGACTTGGGTTTGATCCTTGAATCAGGAATGGATTCATTGCCTAGAGAAGGTAATGGCAACCCATTCCAGTATTCTTGCCTGGAAAATTTCATGGACAGAGGAGCCTGGCAGGCTACAGTTCATGGGGTCACAAAGAGTTGGACATGACTGAGTGCACGCGCGCGCGCACACACACACACACACACACACACACACACACAATGAATTGACAGTTGATAAGAACTGGAGAGATGAGAACGAACGGGGAAAGAACCAGCTGCTCACAGAGCCTGTGACCACAGTTACGTGATGGAAGAGTGGTGTGAAGTTTCATAGGCTGTGGGCTCACGGCTGGATGGTTGGTAGCTGGAAAGTTTGTCACACGTCTCTGGGGAGTTGTCCAGAGGCCAGGTTTTGCTTCGGCTGGGCAAGTCAAGAGCATCACCACAGTTTACACCGGTGAAGTAGAGAGTAGTGGATGAGGTGATAGGAATATGGCAATACCTGCCAAGTGAACAGGAGCCGTAGTTTCTGGAACAGCGATTGTTGGATGACACAGCAGAATGTGAAGCAAAAATTTCAGATAAGCAGCAGAGAACAGCTTGTCTATGTTGATGTAACTGTATAAGACCAGATTGCTTATATACTTTGGTGGATATATATCATGATTCTTCTCCTCACCACATTTCATATCAGTTTGCATAATAATATCTCATTAATTCATTTTGCTGACTATGGAAATAACTTCCCACCCATCCATAAAATAAGTCCAGTTTGCATCTTCTAAATATCTGCTATCCTAGTCTCTACGCTGTTTATCAGGCTTGAGAATGTATGATGTAATCACCTGTGTATTTCATCTGCTTTGCTTCTGTTCCTACCCTTTAATAATGCATGGTTAGATGGAGTCCATCTGAATGGATGTTTATTCTAGTCATTATCCACAAAGAACAACCTAATTAGGAAGGCATAGTCTTCATCATTGACGAAGAGACTTAGTGCTACAACGCCTGATGTACTGAACTAGTTCCCAAATAGCAAATTTATTGGATTTGCCAGATGGAAAAACTCATATTTATTCTCTATTTTTTACTACTTATCTGAGAATCTAATTGGGTTATGCTGTTCTCTGTGTATTTGTCCTGACAGTCAATTTTATGCAAGATCTTAGAGTGCATTTTAAAGAGATCTACCCTGACCATGTGATGTTTTTTCATTACTTTAAAGCTGGTTTTCAAAGACTTGATGAGATGTATGTAATATTTCTACATGATAACATTGATGATATACTTGCTTTTACTAGTAAAAAGGCATTCATTACTATTGGTGGCATTCAACTAAAAGGATAGACAATAAAGGCCATCAGATTGTACATCGGCATACCAGAATTGATGGATGTCTTCACCTGAGATAATTTACTAAGACACTTCAATCTTCATGCAATTAAATTGAGCAAGGATTAAGAAAATGTTTAACATCACAGGAAGAAAGATATCTGAAAAGTTCTTACTTGGGACATCACATAATAACTGATCTCTCTACCTCCCAAAATAAGAGCTAATCTTTACAGACATCCATTTCCTGGAGTTAGGATTTTAATAGATCAGAAATATGCCTTTTCAAGCTCTTTCACAGATGGTCAAAAATGATGCTGGGAATGAATAAAGGAGAGTAAAGTTTCCATGAAGTCACTTGGCATCAGAGTGCCATGGGTGACTCTTTTGATGGAAGTTCCCCATTTTGCAGCAGTCCCAGTTTCTTGTATAACCTTTCAGGTAAGAATGGGAGACCTTATACCCCCATGCCGGCATGCACAGAGAGGAGGGAGGCAGGTAGTAGGGTGGTTGGTGCAAGTACACATGATTTTAAAAAATATTTTAAACTTATTTTTTAACCTCATAAAAAACATGGCATTTTGTGCAGGTGGAATGTAAGATTTCTCTTCTGAATTTTTTGTTTCAGGTAGTAGAAGGAAAAATAGTTGACATCACACATGGGGCATTTTCAAAGTCAATGTATTGCATTCCTTCTCAAAGAAAGCATCAGATCACATTGGTGTCAGGCATGTGAATAGTAGAAAAAACCAGAATAGATTGGAATAATCAAAGGTTGAAAATTTGAGAATTTTCTTGACAATTTTCTCATTTCCTCCGAGAGTATTAAACCCTCCAGGTAAATAAAATCTCTCAAACTCTTACATGCTTCCAAAGAAGATTCCTTCCCTTACCTTGATTAGCCTCAATCGAAATAGCTTGTTGTGTGTGCCACACTGAAATTCCTCATGATCCAGTTCAAGATTCTCTTCACTTCTTTGGCTCTTTGTAAAGTTCAAAAATAAGTGATAGCCAACTAGTCTATAAAATCTCTTCTTTTACGTGTAGGCATGTTACATATGACTTTGAAAAATAAAATAAAATATTTTGGTTTTGCCCACAGTGAAAATAGATTTGGTTTTTATAGAACTGCTAATAAATGTATCTGATAACTGGAACACCATGGAGGCTAGAGTTATCAAGCTAAACATAATCTGGCCATTAATAATTAGTAGTTAAACTGTGAGTTAGAGGCAGAATATATAACTAAGGGAAATCTGGAATCATCAACTATTTATCACATCTTTATGCCAAACACAGGAGAGGCCAAATACACATACCTAGCTAACATGTGTCCTAATTCACTATTTTTAATTCCATCTGTAATTCTTCCCAATACAGAGACTTTGAGTTTATTATATCTCCATGTAGTTTCCTACCTCAATAGCCAAAGATAAAAATGAAAAAAAAACAAACAAAAAACTTTTGAAAAGTTATATATTTTTGTTAGAAATGGTTGCTTGAGGATATGATAAAATTAACACAAAATAAAGAACCTCTTGATGAGGGTAAAAGATAAGAGTGAAAAATCTGGCTTAAAACTCAGTATTCAAAACTCTAAGATCATGGCATCTGGCCTCATCATGTCATAGCTAATAGATAGGGGAAAAGTGAAAACAGGAGCAGAGTTTATTTTCTTGGGCTCCAAAATCACTGTGGACAGTGATTGCAGCCATGAAATAAAAAAACGCTTGCTCCTTGGAAAAAAAGCTATGGCAAACCTAAAGAGCATATTAAAAAGCAGAGGCATCACTTTGCTGATAAATGTCCATCTAGTCAAAGCTATGATTTTTCCAGTAGTCATGTACAGATGTGAGAGTTGGATCATAAAGAAAGCTAAGTGACAAAAAATTGATGCTTTCGAAATGTGGTGCTGGAGAAGACTCTTGAGACTCTTGAAAAAATAGAAAAGGTAGCTCCTGGATTGATAGCCATTAGTCAGCTAACTCAGAGGTTGACACCCAAAGGACTGAAACTTGAAAGACAGCAACTCAAGGTTGTCTGCAACATACTGCCTGGCAGGAACTGGAAACATGGGACTGGATAGAATGAAAGATATTTCCTTGATAGGATCTGAACACATCAGAAAAATTCAAACAACATCAGAAGGGATGCAGGCACTGTTCTCACAACTGGTTGGAAGGCAGCTCATGGTGTCACCACAGGCTCATATCAGTGGCTATGGAGTGTGTTGCTGCCCAGGCTCCTGTTAGGATCAGTTCAGTTCAGTTCAGTCACTCAGTTGTGTCCGACTCTTTGTGACCACATGGACCGCAGCACGCCAGGCCTCCCTATCCATCACCAACTCCCGGAATTTACTCAAACTCAAGTCCATTGAGTCGGTGATGCCGTCCAACCATCTCATCCTCTGTTGTCCCTTTCTCCTCCTGCCTTCAATCTTTCCCAGAATCAGGGTCTTTTCCAATGAGTCAGTTCTTCACATCAGGTGGCCAAAATATTGGAGTTTCAGCTTCAGTATCAGTCCTTCCAAAGAATATTCAGGACAGATTTCCTTTAGGACTGACTGGTTTGATCTCCTTGCAGTCCAAGGGACTCTCAAGAGTCTTCTCCAACACCACAGTTCAAAAGCATCAATTCTTCAATGTTCAGCTTTCTTTTTAGTCCAACTCTCACATTGATATATGACTACTGGAAAAACCATAGCTTTGACTAGATGGAACTTTGTCAGCAGAGTAATGTCTCTGTTTTTTAATATGCTGTCTAGTTTGGTCATAGATTTTCTTCCAAGGAACAAGCATCTTTTAATTTCATGGCTGCAGTCACCATCTGCAGTGATTTTGGAGCCGAAGAAAATAAAGTCTCTCACTGTTTCCACTGTTTCCCCATCTATTTGCCATGAAGTGATGGGACCAGATGCCATGACTTTAGTTTTCTGAATATTGAGTTTTAAGCCAACTTTTTCACTCTCCTCTTTCACTTTCAAGAGGCTCTTTAGTTCTTCTTCACTTTCTGCCATAAGGGTGGTATCATCTGCATATCTGAGATTATTGATATTTCTCCCTGCAATCTTGATTTCAGCTTGTGCTTCATCTAGCCCAGCGACTAGCATGATGTACTCTGCATATAACTTATATAAGTAGGGTGACAATATACAGCCTTGATATACTACTTTTCCGATTTGGAACCAGTCTATTGTTCCACGTACAGTTCTAACTGTTGCTTCTTGACCTGCATACCAATTTCTCAGGAGGCAGATCAGGTGGTCTGGTATTTCCATCTCTTGAAGAATTTTCCATAATTTGTGGTGATCCACACAGTCAAAGGCTTTGGCGTAGTCAATAATGCAGAAATAGATGTTTTTCTGGAACTCTCTTGCTTTTTCAATGATCCAACTGATGTTGGCAATTTGATCTCTGGTTTCTCTGCTTTTTCTAAATCCAGCTTGAATATCTGGAAGTTCATGATTCACGTACTGTTGAAGCCTCACTTGAAGAATTTTGAGCATTACTTTGCTAATGTGTGAGACGAGTGCAATTGTGTGGTGGTTTGAGCATTCTTTGGCATTGTCTTTCTTTGGGATTGGAATGAATACTGACCTTTTCCAGTCCTGTGGTCACTGCTGAGTTTTCCAAATTTGCTGACATATTGAGTGCAGTACTTTCACAGCATCATCTTTTAGGATTTGAAATAACTCAACTGGAATTCCATAATTTCCACTAACTTTTTTCATAGTGATGCTCCCTAAGACCCTCCTGACTTTTACTCAAGGATGTGGTTCTAGGTGAGTGATCATACCACAGTGATTATCTGGGTCATGAAGATCTTTTTTGTATAGTTCTTCTCTTTATTCTTGCCACCTCTTCTTAATATCTTCTGCTTCTGTTAGGTCCATATAATTTCTGTCTTTATTGTGCTCATCTTTTTTTTTTTTAATTGTGCTCATCTTTGCATGAAATATTCCCTTGTTATCCCTGATTTTCTTGAAAAGATCTCTAGTCTTTCCCAGTCTATTATTTTCCTCTATTTCTTTGCACTGATCACTGAGGAAGGCTTTCTTAGCTCTCCTTGCTATTCATTGGAACTCAGCATTCAAATGGGTATATATTTCCTTTTCTACTTTGCCTGTATCTTCTCTTCTATTCTCAGCTATTTGTAAGGCCTCCTCAGACAACCATTTTGCCTTTGGCATTTCTTTTTCTTGCGGATGATCTTGATCACAGCCTCTTGTACAATGTCACAAACCTCCATCCATAGTTCTTTAGGCACTCTATCAGATCTCATCTCTTGCGTCTATTTGTCACTTCCACTGTATAATCATAAGGGATTTGATTTAGGTCATACCAGAATGGTCTAGTGGTTTTCCCTACTTTCTTCAACTTAAATTTGAATTTGGCAATGAGGAGTTGATGATCTGAACCACAGTCAGCTCCTGGTCTTGTTTTTGCTGACTCTGTAGAGCTTCTTCATCTTTGGCTGCAAAGAATATAATCAATCTTTGATTTTGTTATTGACCATCTGGTGATGTCCAAGTGTAGAGTCTTCTCTTGTGTTGTTGGAAGAGGGTGTTTGCTATGACCAGTGTGTTCTCTTGGCAGAACTCTGTTAGCCTTGACCTGTTTCATTCTGTACTCCAAGGCAAACTTTGCCTGTTACTCTAGGTATTTCTTTTTTCTTTTTTTTTTTTTATTAGTTGGAGGCTAATTACTTCACAACATTTCAGTGGGTTTTGTCATACATTGATATGAATCAGCCATAGAGTTACACGTATTCCCCATCCCGATTCTAGATTCCCTACGTTTGCATTCCAGTCCCCTATAATGAAAGGGACATCTTTTTGGGGTGTTAGTTCTAGAAGCTCTTGTAGGTCTTTACAGAATCGTTCAACTTCAGCTTCTTCAGCATTACTGGTCAGGGCATAGACTTGGATTACTGTGATATTGAATGGTTTTCCTTGGGAACAAGCAAAGATCACTCTGTTGTTTTTGAGATTGCATCCAAGTACTGCATTTCAGACTCTTTTGTGGACTATGATGGCTACTCCATTTCTTCTAAGGGATTCTTGCCCACAATAGTAGATATAATGGTCATCTGAGTTAAATTCACCCATTCCAGTCCATTTTAGTTCATTGATTCCTGAAATGTTGATGCCATCTCCTGTTTGACTGCTTCCAATTCACCATGATTCATGGACCTAACATTACAGGTTCCTTTATTGCTCTTTACAGCATTGGTCTTTACTTTCATCACATCCACAACAGAATGTTGTTTTTGTTTTTGTTTTTTTTTTTGTTTTTTTGTTTTTTTTAGGGCCGCACTCTTTTATTTATTTTATTTATTTATTTATTTATTTTTTTATTATGATTATTTTTTTTCTCCAGTGGGTTTTGTCATACATTGATATGAATCAGCCATGGATTTACATGTATTCCCAATCCCGATCCCCCCTCCCACCTCCCTCTCCACCCGGTTCCTCTGGGTCTTCCCAGTGCACCAGGCCGGAGCACTTGTCTCATGCATCCCACCTGGGCTGGTGATCTGTTTCACCATAGATAGTATACATGCTGTTCTTTTGAAATATCCCACCCTCACCTTCTTCCACAGAGTTCAAAAGTCTGTTCTGTATTTCTGTGTCTCTTTTTCTGTTTTACATATAGGGTTATCGTTATCACCTTTCTAAATTCCATATATATGTGTTAGTATGCTGTAATGTTCTTTATCTTTCTGGCTTACTTCCAGAAAAATAAATGACCCAATCAAAAAATGGGCCAAAGAACTAAACAGACATTTCTCCAAAGAAGACATACAGATGGCTAACAAACACATGAAAAGATGCTCAACATCACTCATTATTAGAGAAATGCAAATCAAAACCACAATGAGGTACCATTACACGCCAGTCAGGATGGCTGCTATCCAAAAGTTTACAAGCAATAAATGCTGGAGAGGGTGTGGAGAAAAGGGAACCCTCTTACACTGTTGGTGGGAATGCAAACTAGTACAGCCGCTATGGAAAACAGTGTGGAGATTTCTTAAAAAACTGGAAATAGAACTGCCATATGACCCAGCAATCCCACTTCTGGGCATACACACTGAGGAAACCAGATCTGAAAGAGACACATGCACCCCAATGTTCATCGCAGCACTGTTTAGAATGTTGTTTTTGATTTGGCTCTGTCTCTTCATTCTTTCTGAAGTTATTTCACCACTGATCTCCCATAGCATATTGGGCACGTACCGACCCGGGGAGTTTATCTTTCATGGTCATATCTTTTTGCCTTTTCGTGCTGTTCATGGGGTTCTCAAGGCAAGAATACTGAAGTGGTTTGCCATTCCCTTCTCCAGTGGACCACATTTTATCAGAACTCTCCACCATGACCCATTCATCTTCTGTGGCCCTACATGGAATGGCTCATAGTTTCATTGAGTTAGATAAGGCTGTGGCCCATGTGATCAGTTTGGTTAGTTTTCTGTGTGATTGTAGTTTTCATTCTGTCTGCCCTCTGATGGAGAAGAATAAGAGGCTTATGGAATCTTCCTGATGGGAGAGACTGACTGAGGGGAAACTAGATCTTGTGCTGATGGATGGGACCATGGTCAGTAAATCTTTAATCTAATTTTCTGTTGATAGGTGGGGCTGTGTTCCCTCACTGTTGTTTGACCTGAGGCCAAACTATGGTGAAGGTGATGAAGATAACGGCGGCCTCCTTCAAAAGGCCCCATGCAAGCACTGCTGCAGTGAGTGCCCTTGGCCCTGCAGCAGGCCACCATTGACCCACACCTCCACCAGAGACTCCTGGACACTGACTATTAGGGTCGCAGGGGGCATTTCCAAACTCACCTTAATGGAGCAGAAAGCACTGGGTGAGGTGACAGGAACACGGCAGGAATCCCCAGGGGGAGTGAGAGCTATAGTTTGTGGAGCAGCAATTATTGTGAGACATAGTGGAGCTAGAAGGTCATGCCTTGCTTAAATTGCAAACAGCAAGTTGCTGAAGTGATTGTTTGCTGGACCTATTGCTTATCTATCTTGCTTGCTGGATGTTTGCTCTTTTAAAGCCCATCCTCCTGCTCATTCTTCAGAACCATTTCTATGGAATCTCATTGGAGTATTTTTAATGCCTGCCAAGCAGTCCTCTCACCAACTTATAAGATGTGTGTTAACTCTATCACAGCCTTCAGAGAACTATCATTCCAAAATCAATCTTGTCTTCTTTCCCAGTCTCTGTCAGAGCATAGGAATATAGAAGCAGTGTGTTTCTTTATTTGCTCATATGTCTTGACAATTCCTTGAAATTGTTGTTAAAACCTCACAAAAAGAGCCACAAATAGATAATAGAGAAAAATCATTTGTGGACACTTTTGCTGTAAAATGAAAAAATACATATCTTATATACATATATACTTAATATCTTAATAATGTATTTTAGAAGTGATACACATTGAAAATTCTTAATTTGGGAATTGAAACTTACTTTGCATTCTTTCTAGACAAAACACATTCAAAATCTGATTCATTTTTCTGGGAAACTTGGCATGAATATCATATTCAGGTGTTTCTTTCCTGGTGAAGAATGGTGATGTGGAAAGCTTTGACTATCTTTGAGAAGATCCACACACAGAGTCTATACATCACTGGTCTTTCATTATCATAAAACTGAAAGTGTTAGCATACCAATTTTTATGGTTGCTATATATAAAAAAAAAAGAGGTCATATATCTTCTTGGATGTTTATCTAAGTGAATTATAACATTTTAGTGTACATACAGAGTGTTTATGTTTGTAATTCAGTTAGTGCACAAATGCTGACTTATCTGGTGAAACTGAAACTCCAATACTGTGGCCATGTGATGTGAGGAGTGTACTCATTGGAAAAGATCCTGACGTTGGGAAAGATTGAGGGCAGGAGGAAAAGCTGGCAACAGAGGATGAGATGGTTGGATACCATCACCAACTCAATGGGCATGAGTTTGAGAAAGTTCTGGGAGATGGTAAAGAACAGAGAAGCCTGGTGTGCTGCCATCCATAGGGTTGCAAAGAATTGAATCTGACTTAGCAACTGAACAACAATCTTCAATACACTACATTTGCAAGTTACTATGTAGCAAAATGTCACAAGTAACAAATAGAGCAGAAATATTACCTCTACCTTGGAGCCAAATAAAATAAAATAAAACAGAAATCATGATTCATAACCTACTCAACTGCCTTCTAAAATGGATTTATGTCAATTGGTTCTTTTGAGCACATTGATTGGCATAGATGTGAAAGTTTGGGAATAAGATCTGGAAGGGGTGGAATTTATTTTCATTGGAGATTAAGATTTTGTAGTTAGAATCAATTCAGGTAAGAGTGGTATGGGGAAACTAGAGCAGAGAAGCTGATATGGGAAAGGGATATGATGTATATAGTGTTAAATGACCCATCATTTGACCAATCTTCCCAGTGATATAATTGACTTATTTCTTTTGGAAAGTAGTGAAGGGCTGCACAGAGTTTCTGTTAATAGGTGAATGATTAGTGAATTGATGACAGCAGGAGCAGTAACAAGGCTATAATCCACAGGGAATTGTAGAAATAGCAGGTTGGTATATGACTTTCTTAAGCTATGGAAATGTCAAGTGTTAGCATCAGTTGCTCAGTCATGTCCGACTCTTTGTGACCCCATGGACTAGCCCGCCAGACTTCTCTGTCCATGGAATTCTCCAGGCAAGGAATTCCATGGAATTCTCCACTCTCTGTCAATGGAGTGGGTTGCCATTTCCTTCTCCAGGGGATCTTCCAGACCCAGGGATCGAACCTCAGTCTCCTACATTGCAGGCAGATTCTTTACTGTTTGAACCACCAAGAAATGTCAAGGATTCAGGTCAATTATAGCCTCATGTGAGAGAGAACAAAATTCAGCATATTATTATGGCTGTATCTGAATCTCATTTTATGAATTTGTAAACATAAGAGAGATCCCAATAAATCTCCATGTTCATTTTATTCAGTATTTTTTCTGCGTGTTTCATTCTGGACAGTTTCTGTTGCAATGTCTTGAAGTATATTAATGGTTTCTTTGGCAATGTCTAATCTGGTAATGTGTTTTCTATATCAAGCAATGTAGTTTTCATCTCTGTTTTGTTTGTATCTTTCATTTGTCTATCTAATAAGATCAATCTTTCCTCTGACTTCTGAAATGTATGAAGAAGAGGTATGCAAATCATTTTAAAGTGCCTGTCTAAAAATTCTAACATCTAGATCATTTGTGGGTTAGTTTTGATTGATCCATTTTTCTCCTTTACTTTAAATATTATTTTACTACTTTTTGAATGTCTGATGATTTTTGGTTGGGTGCTAGACACTGATTTAACTTCCTATGAGTTGCATATTTTTGTGTTATTATAAATACTCTTGGACTTTGTTCTGGGCCACAGTTAAGTTATGTGGAAGCAGTTTGATCTTTTTGAATCTTGCTTTTAAACACATGGGCATGGGACTAAACCAATGTTTAAGTTGCCCTAGCTCCATGGGAAAGTCCCTCCAAGTTCTTCACCAGTTTCCCACTCTGTCTAGTAATATCACAAACTATTCATAGTATTCTGTGGGCTCTCAATATTTCTCCTTCAGGTCTTTCAGGTGGAAGTTTGGCAATTTCATTATACAACAGGCTATTGAGATTTTTCTTTTGTCAAATAAGCTACTGTTCAATAACTTTCATTTTGGTAACATTTAGGTATCGTTCTAAAATACTTTATCCTATGTCTCTCATTTAGTTTTCATAACAGGTTTCAGAGGCAGGAAGGTTTGATTTACTCTTCAAAACATAAATTTTAAAATCTATTCAATTTAGTTATGTCCCAGAATTACTAAGAAATGGAGCCCAGTCTACAAGCCAGCTCTTGTGATATCTACCCCAGCTTGAAAATGTTTGATTAGTTCTGTTTTCTTTTTAATTATGGTCAAAGACAAAAAAAAAATACTGTACTAGTTTTGAATGTTAAAAAGCACCATTGTAGCCTGAAAAATCAATGATGATAATATATTAATACTTTCCTAAGTGAGTCACCATGCATTGCTCTATCCACCCTCTACTAGTAAGAATAGGACAATTGATTATAGCTTATCTTATATTTTATTTCTCCAGAAATGAATCAAATCCAACAGTCTTCATGGTGAAAATCCTTCTTCTTAAGCTTTCAGCATACCACCAGACAGTATCCAAGCAAAGAAAAATTTAATATTTGTGTCAATTCAGTGATTCCATTTGTGATGAATAGACAGTAAGTGTAAATGCACCATCAGTAGGTATATTTCAATGTCTTCATGAGTTTTGAAAGCTATTACTTTATAAAGCACATGCTTTTCTGCTTTTTAGCTGATTATAAAAAAGATCAATACTTTACCAAAAGTCTAAATGAGACACTTGTGACATTTGCTCTGTACCAACTCATATAACTAATTAACCAATACTAGTGAATAAACCACTGAAAGCAGTTTAACCATCTGTACACATGGAATTTAGAGAAGGAAATGGAAACCCACTCCAGGATTCTTGCCTGGGAATTCCCATGGGCAGAGGAGCCTGGTGGGCCACAGTCTATAGGATCAGAGTCAGACACAACTTAGCGACTAAACAACAACACAATATATTTACTCCTCTGTCAAGTTGTATTCCTTTTATTTAGTCAAATTGTATTTGTATTTAAACTCCCAGAGTGTATACTTTTCAGTAATTGGTGCAATTAATATTTTTTAAATATAATTTAGAAAATCAGTATATTTCTCTCAATGAAGAAGAGTTGATGGAATTCCAACCCACATTAATTAATTATAAGGGACTTAAAAATGCATTTTACTGAACAATCATGACAGGTCTTCCACACCTAGACCAATCCACATGTAAATCTCCAGTCCAGAATATTGGAGTGGGTAGCCTTTCCCTTCTCCAGGGCATCTTCCCAACCCAGGGATTGAACCCAGGTCTCCTGCATTGCAGGCAGATTCTTTACTAACTGAGCTATCAGGGAAGCCCTAATATGTACTTAACAGGTCTTATGTTTTTAATTATAGGGGTTATTTGAAGACTCAATAACAAGATTACATAAGTTTAATTATTGGCATTCTTTAAGACCCCTGATTAGGTAGAATAAACTCCAAGTTCTCACTGAGAATCTGGGAATTATCACTGCATAAGGATTAATACAGATGTTCAAGCTGGTTAGAAAAGGCAGAGGAACCAGAGATCAAATTGCCAATATCTGCTTGATCATTGAAAAAGCTAGAGAGTTCCAGAAAAGCATCTATTTCTGCTTTATTGACTACGACAAAGCATTCGACTGTGTGGATCACAATAAACTGTGGAAAATTCTGAAAGAGATGGGAATACCAGACCACCTGACCTGCCTCTTGAGAAACCTATATGCAGGTCGGGAAGCAACAGTTAGAACTGGACATGGACCAACAGACTGGTTCCCAGCACGAAAAGGAGTATGTCAAGGCTGTATATTGTCACCTTGCTTGTTTAACTTATATGCAGAGTACATCATGAGAAATGCTGGGCTGGAAGAAGCACAAGCTGGAATCAAGATTGCTGGGAGAAATATCAATAACCTCAGATATGCAGATGACATCACCTTTATGGAAGAAAGTGAAGAAGAACTAAAGAGCCTCTTGATGAAAGTGAAAGAGGAGAGTGAAAAAGTTGGCCTAAAGCTTAACATTCAGAAAACTAAGATCATGCCATCTGGTCCCATTACCTCATGGGAAATAGATGGGGAGACAATGGAAACAGTGTCAGACTTTATTTTTGGGGGCTCCAAAATCACTGCAGATGGTGACTGCAGCCATGAAATTAAAAGATGCTTACTCCTTGGAAGGAAAGTTATGACCAACCTAGATAGCATATTAAAAAGCAGAGACATTACTTTGCCAACAAAGGTCCGTCTAGTCAAGGCTGTGGTTTTTCCAGTGGTCATGTATGGATGTGAGAGTTGGACTGTGAAGAAAGCTGAGCACCAAAAAATTGATGCTTTTGAACTATGGTGTTAGAGAAGACTGTTGAGAGTCCCTTGGACTGCAAGGAGATCCAACCAGTCCATCCTGAAGGAAATCAGTCCTGAATATTCATTGGAAGGACTGACGCTGGGGCTGAAACTCCAATACTTTGGCCACCTGATGTGAAGAACTGACTCACTAGAAAAGACCCTGATGCTGGGAAAGATTGAGGGCAGGAGGAGAAAGGGACAACAGAGGACGAGATGGTTGGATGGCATCACTGACTCAATGGACATGAGTTTGAGCAAGCTCTGGGAGTTGGTGATGGATAGGGAGGCCTGGCGTGCTGCAGTCCATGGGATTGCAAAGAGTCAGGCATGACCGAGCGACTGAACTTAACTGACTGATTACTGATTGTGCTTAACTAAAATTACTGAAAGATGAATGATACCAGGTGCTCCAGAGAGGACACAAACTTGAGAAATCATCAGATACCTAGATGGGAGGTCTAAAGTGACTGGACAATAATCTTAGTGGTTGGTCACTGTTATGTACCTACTCAGTGATATAACAAGAGGAATCACAGACCAAAGGGAAGCTACTACCAGACATATACTTGAAGGGCTAGAATGTATAGAAGAGGTAGATCTGAGAGTAGCAGCTCTTAACCTTGGGAGAATGTGGGCATCCCTTGTAAATTGGTGGATGGCCTGAACTAGAGACACAGGAAGGAGCAGGAACAAAGTCAGTTCCTGCAGGTCTGTAAGCATGGCAGTCAATGGAAAGATATCAAGATATTTCACAGTTGCTGGGCCCTCATTTGGTTGGTCGGCAGCTGGTGAGCTGACCACAGGGCTCTTGGCAGTAGTCCAGGAGCTAGGTTGGCATCTATGGATTATGCAGAGGGCACCTTCACAGATCACTCTTCTAGAGCAGAGAACAATAGATAAGGAGAAAGGAGTAGGGCTGACTCTCAAAAGAGTAGCGACTATCATTTCCAGAGCAGTAGTTGTTGAAACACACGAAGTTAATAGAGTGGGTTTTAGAAGAGTAATAGGAACTTTCTCAAATGTGATTGTCCCCTTCTAAGTAAATTTTCTCTATACCCCTACTGCTTTCCAGTTATGACCAACATAGGCAGCATATAAAAAGCAGAGACATTACTTTGCCAACAAAGGTCTGTCTAGTCAAGGCTATGGTTTTTCCAGTAGTCATGTATGGATGTGAGAGTTGGACTATAAAGAAAGCTGAGCACCGATGAATTGATGCTTTTCAACTATTGTGCTGGAGCAGATTCTCGAGAATCCCTTGTACTGCAAGGAGATCCAACCAGCCAATCCTAAAGGAAATCAGTCCTGAATATTCATTGGAAGGACTGATGCTAAAGCTGAAACTCCAATACTTTGGCCACATGATGCAAAGAACTGACTCATTTGAAAAGACCCTGATGCTGGGAAAGATTGAAGGCGGGAGGAGGAGGGGACGACAGAGGATGAGATGGTTGGATGGCATCGCTGACTCAATGGACATGTATTTGAGTAAATTCTGGGAGTTGATGATGGACAGGGAGGCCTGGTGTGCTGCAGTCCATGGGGTTGCAAAGAGTCAGACACGACTGAGTGATTAAACTGAACTAAACTAAACTAAACTGAATTGCTTTCCAACAGTTCCATACTACTCATTCCTTGTTTTGCTCAGATTTTTTACCTGACAGTATTTTTTTTTTTGAACTTTTTTATTTTGTATTGGGGTAGAACTGGTTAACAGTGTCGTGATGGTTTCAGATGAACAGTGAAGAGACTCAGCCATCCTTGTACATGTTTCCTGTTTCCCTCAAACCCTGTCCCATCCAGACTGCCACATGACATGGACCAGAGACAGCATTTTGTTAATAATTGTTCAGATGCCAATGAAAATACTCTTCAACCTTCTCATGAAATTTTACTTGTATTTTTCAAACACTCCTGTTCCAGATATTACCCTAATTCTGATTACTTCCAGAAAAGTGGGAGACTCATAAATCACTGACATGGAATTCCTTCTCCAGGATATGGTGCAAGAGGGGAGGGAGAATGAAATAAGAGTTTTCATCCTTAAGTTGTGGGTGCAAACACCAAAGAATGGGCTAGTGGCTCCCAAAGCAAGAATGCCTTCTTATCCTTGAAGTTTTCACAAGTCTGGTTGTCAGCAAAATGAGAAAAATATATGCTATGTGATGGAATTTTATAAATTAAACTCTTCAAAATGAACTATAACACTTATTCTAAAATGATATACAGATTACATTGTTGTCATTTAGTCACTCAGTCATGTATGACTCTTTATAACCACGTGGACTGTAGCCTCCCAGGCTCCTCTATCCATAAGATTTCCCAGGCAGGAATACTGGAGTGGGTTTCCATTTCCTTCTCCAGGAGATCTTCCTGACCCAGGGATCAAACCTGACTCTCTTGTATCTCCTGCATTCGCAGGTGCATTCTTTACTGCTAAACCACCAGGAGAGTCCATGCAGATTATATCCACATGTAAATTCCCCCATTAAAAAATTTAGCATGTAAAATTCAAATTGATTGGATTATTCACTGCCTGATGTAAGGTGGTTTCAAAACCTAAAAGATATTGCTAATATTTTCATAGATCTCCATGACAGCAAGGGAACTCAAAAAGATTTGGTTGGATGATGCTCATCTTTATACTTTATCCTTGCTAGTGTATTATTTCATAAAAATATTCTAACCTACTCACATCTCAATATATTTTAAGAGCTTTTGCTACATGTTTCCAAATTCACACTTCTAATACAATGAGTGAATATCTGATTCACCAAAACCTCTGTACCATGGGAATTGCTACCAATATTTACTTTTGCCAATTTGATATGAAAATAATACTTGATTATTAATCTAATATGCATTTTAAATGACTGGTAAGGTTTTCTATTTTAGTATATTTTAATTGTTCAGCTTTCCAGTTTTTGAATCTTGACTGTTAATTTTACTATCATCTTTTAAGCATATTTCATAAGATGAGGCAGTATTCTATGAACCCAGAAAACAATAAGCCTCTAGAAAGGAGAGTTTAGATTGTTCCTTCCTTTATTGCCAAACAAAACTTGGCTTTGAAAAATACTCTGAAAGGGAAAAAATAATGCAGATTTCCAGACCTATCACTTAGAGGCTGATATTAAGAGACCTGTAATTGGACTCAAGAACCTGATTTATTTTGCAGATGTCTCTACAAAGCCTGGTTAGGGATCCATTGGACAAGAAAACCCCTTAGGTATCCACCAATTATCAAAGTTACTGATTAGCTGTGCCTAGTAAAATAAAAACAATCTCATGGCATTTTAAAAGCTCTTAAGATAGACACTTTTCTCCATTGACAAGAGTTCATTGCCAGCAAAAGCTTGCATGCAACTTTCTGCAAATTTTTTCTTTTCCTGAAAATACCTCTAACCACCAAACACATACCAAATTGCTTTGACACTGGGTGGATAGGTTCAGAGTAAGAGGTCAGATTAAAGTCTTATTAGAGTTCTATTTCCAGATGCCAAAGCATTCACCTGGTAAATAAACTTCCTGTTTAGATGCAGAAGATTCAGTAGTACAGGCGGATAGGGCAATGGCACCCCACCCCGGTATTCTTGCCTGGAAAATCCCATGGATGGAGGAGCCTGGTGGGCTGCCGTCTATGGAGTCGCTGAGAGTTGGACACGACTGAGAGACTTCACTTTCACTTTTCACTTTCACGCATTGGAGAAGGAAATGGCAACCCACTCCCATGTTCTTGCCTGGAGAATCCCAGGGACGGGGGAGCCTGGTGGGCTGCCGTCTCTGGGGTTGCACAGAGTCGGACAAGACTGAAGCGACTTAGCAGTAGTATGGGTGCCCTGGCAAATAAACTGTGGTCTGTAACTAGAATAGTGCCTTTCATATAACAACTTAAAAACAGTTATTGAATGCGTGATATTGAATGAGTGCATTTGGAGATGCAATTATAAGCAAAGATATGAACTTGAGGAAGCAGTGACAGATTTTATTTTCTTTGGCTTCAAAATCACTGAGGATGGTGATCACCATCACCAAATTAAATGACACCTGATCCTTAGAAAGAAAGCTGTTACAAAACTAGATAGCAAATAATAAAGCAGAGACATCCCTTTGCTGACAAAGGTCCATATAATCAGAGCTATGGTTTTTCCTGTAGCCATGTACAGTTGTGAGAGTTGGACCATAAAGAAGGCTGAGTGCTGAAGAACTGATGCTTATGAATAGTGGTGCTGGAGAAGACTCTTGAGAGCCCCTTGGAAAGACAGGAGATCCAACCAGTCCATCCTAAAGGAGATCAACCCTGAATATCCACTGGAAGGACTGATGCTAAAGCTGAAACTCCAATACTCTGGCCACCTGATGTGAAGAGCTGACTCATTGGAAAGACCCTGATGCTGGGAAAGACTGAAGGCAGGAGGAGAAGGGAGCAGCAGAGGATGAGATGGTTGGATGGCGTCACCGACTCAGTGGACATGGGTTTGAGCAAACTCCAGGAGATGGTGAAGGACAGGGTGGCCTGGCGTGCTGTTGTCCATGGGGTCACAGAGAGCTGGAAGCAACTTAGTGACTGAACAACAGCAACATGAAGTTTTATTTCACCAGCAGAGTTTCAGATTCTTTACCTGGGCAACATTTTTTTCCCCTTTCAAGCCTTCCCTATCTTAGCCTTTTTTCTTTTCCACCCTCTCCACACACCACTAGAAAGGAAACAGAAGTGCTTGTGTGCTGCCCTGCTTTATCCTGATAATAAATAGAGTAATAGAGAATGGGTTTTTCTACAAAAAAACAGGATGTCAAGTATGCTTTAAAATATAGCAGTCTTTTCACCCTGCTATCGAGACAGTTCTATAATCAATTTATAAATTTGTATTACAAGTATGTCTTGCAGGCCATGATCACCCCGAGATGCAGCTCTTGTTGAAATGACAATACCAGATATTTATCAGCTAGTAAGAATTTCACAAAGAAAATGGAAAATACACTTCTATTTTAATGGAGAATGAGGGCTCATCAATTCAGCTGCTCTTTGCACAAACAAGAATAGGCAATCTGTTATGTGTGGGCCACATAATATTTCCTTGTGTGGTCTTTCTTTTCTACTGTGTAGTTATATCTGACTATGGTCTATTTATTTTGGTAACCAGAGATGGTTTGTACCCATATATGGAATTAAAAAGAGTGGAAAGGTGTAGAGGCTTCAAAATATTTTTTGTATCCTCTCAATTTGCCTTTGAAACCATTGACCTTAAGTGCCTAGAAAAAAACAAATTGTTCCTCTGAAAGTTCTATGCTGACTGCCTTATTAAGTAAACTCAATTTCTTTGAATCATAGGAAAAAATATTTTAACACTTTCAATAAAGTTCTGGTTTAAATTCAGAAGTGAATCTAGCCTATGGTCGATTCTGCTCATTTAAATATGTTCTATAGTGCAATCCTTATAATTCTTCAATTCATTCTAAAAATCACCAAAAGATGCAAATGTTCTAAGAATAAAATATATTATTTTGAGTTTATTTCCACCCCCCCACCCAGAGAATAGTAATGCATCTGGACTTTAGATAAGAAAATAAGGCAATTGTACAGGAAATACAAATAAAACACCTGTGATCCAGTGCTTACTATAAGTTAGGAAACTTTACAAATTCATGTCTAAAATCAGCTGATTAGAGTCAAACAAATGTTTAAAACATGATAACCAAGACTTGTGCATATGAAAGTATGAAGTCCCATAATGCCATGATTTAATTTTCTATTGCTTTAAATTTCATGTGGGCCTATTTCCTAGGATCATATGAATGTAACAGTTTCTGTTCAAAAAATGTGTTACATTTTGCTAAATAATTTGGTTTACATGTTGTGATAGAGCTGATCAGCATGGCTGTAATTAAGAAAACAAAACATCATTTGTTCAATATTGCACAGGTAAAGTTTTAAAAGCTTGGCAGTATTGTAAGTTCTGCAATAAGGCATTAAATAATAATATGATGTTTACTATTAAGTTTCATTTACATGAATTTACATGGGACTTTAAGAAATTTTCTTGAATTGAAGCAAGACTCTACAGTCTTTGCCACCCCCGCCTCCCCCGCCACACACACACACAATGTTCACTGCCTGACTTTTGTTTGTGGAAAATTTTAGTCAAAGAATAAGTTTAATCATAGACATGAGAAATATAGAAGCAAAGAAAGACAGTCAAAGGAGACTAAATAATAATAATGTAGTCATTAAGCATAGTTGGTGATGGATAGGGAGGCCAGGCATGCTGCAGTCCATGGGGTCACAAAGAGGCAGACACGACTGAACGACTGAACTAACTAACTAAGCATAGTCAAGGGCCTTTAGTTCCTTCTCAAGGGCTCTAGATGATATTCTGAGCCATATCCTGGGAGCTGTCTTGTAGACACTGAAACACCAGGCGGAAATGTTAACTGCACCAGGACCGGACTGTACCTGGACTTGCGCTCTGCCTGCTGTGCCCAGTCACCTCAGTCGTGTCCAACTCTCCACAACCCCGTGGACTGCAGTCTGCCAGGCGCCTCCATCCATGGGATTTCCCTGGCAAGAGTACTGGACTGGGTGGTCATGCCCTTCTCCAGGGCATCTTCCGGACCCAGGGATGGAACCGGCATCTCCTTCATTGCAGACAGATTCTTTGCCTCTGAGCCACCCAGGAAATCCAGGACATGAACTGCCACAATTCTGAGAATTGGCCGCAAAGAAAATGGGAACAAGTGGGCCCTAGAACTGAAGATTAACTGTACCTAAAGCAACCAAGATGATGCTGGTCAGACCACTGACAGCCAATGGGAAGATGACTGTTAGAGATGACTGTGCTGTTTCTGCATGTAGCCCTGTTCCCGCACTCTGTCTATAAAATCCCTCACCCCCCACTTGTCAGGGATGGGGGGATAGTTGGCGTTTGTACAGATGTCCTTACCCTCCCCATCGGGCTGCTGGCATTTGAAACAAAGCAAGCTTTCCTTTCCACCAATCTGGCCTGTTAACTGGCTTTTGAGCAGCAGGCAGCCAGACCACACACATACCCTTTTGGTAACATTCTGAGTAGGATTACATTTTTGAGGATCACAGAGTTTAATGATCCAATGATTAGATTTGTTGTCGTTGTTGTTTAGCGGTTAAGTTCTGTCTGACTCTTGCAACCCCATCGACTCTAGCCCGTCAGGCTCCTCTGTCCATGGGAATTCTCAGACAAGAATACAGGAGTGGGTTGCCATTTCCTCCTCCAGGGGATCTTCCTGACTCATGGATCAAACCTGGGTCTCCTGCTTGGCAGCTGAATTTTTCACCCCTGAGCCACCTGGGAAGCTCAATGACTAGATTAAATTACTATATACAGTTTGTTTGTATTAGTTCTCTAACGCTGAAAAATTCCAGCTGATTGACTAATCTATATACCATGATGGGAAAGTGAAAGTCACTCAGACGTGTCCAACTCCTTGCAACCCCATGGACTACAATTCCAGTCCATGGAATTCTCTAGGTCAGAATACTACTGGAGTGGGTAATCTTTCCCTTCTCCAGGGTATCTTCACAACCCAGGAATTGAACCAGGGTCTCCTGCATTGCAGGCAGATTCTTTACCAACTGAAGTATATACCGTACCACATGTCCAATTTGCAGCATTGCTTTTTCACTGGAATTAAATGAAGAACTTTTATCAAAGTGACGTGTTTGACACGGTGCTGTCTATACAGAAGTGTTGTTCCTTGTCAGCCCTGTGGGTGTATGACCTTGGAAGAGATCCTGTAAGTTCATCCTACAGCCTCTCACTAGCAGCTTTTTTTTTTTTTTTCACATGTGACACATTATATGCATTCCTCATGGGCAGTAAACTGCCTTCTCATGACATCCTGGAGGTCCAGATGTCACATAAAGGGCACTCGCCCATTTGGAAAAGGTCACTATTTTCCACAGTATGAAAATATTACTGTATGCATAGGACATGGAAGCTTTCCCTAATCTACAGGATTACTCCTAATGAATTGCATTTTAAAAGGGCATTGCTAGACACCTCAGAGGACAAATAACCTCACGTATTTTGTAAGTAGATGTTTAGTTTTCGTTTTTAGATATTTCCAAGCACAAGCTACTAATAGATAAGTAGGAGGTAAAGCAACCTGCTTTTCTCTCAATGTACAACCCAAACATTGAGAATCTGTATGAGTGCAAGTTCAGTGCCTCGGTCACGTCCAACTCTTTGCAGCCCCATGGACTGTAGCCCACCAGGCTCCTCTGTCTATGGAATTCTCCAGACAAGAATACTGAAGTGGGTTGCCATTTCCTTCTTCGGGGGATCTTCCTGGCCCAGAGATCAACCCCGCACCTCCTGCGTCTCCTACATTGGCAGCTGGATTCACCTGGGAAGCTTGAGAATCTATTTTGCTGTGGTTCAGTTGCTGAGTCATGTCTGACTCTTTGCTATCTCATGGCCTGCAGCATGCCAGCTTCCCTGTCCCCCATTGTCCCCCAGCGTTCACCAAGCTCATGTCCATTGAATTGGTGATGCCATCCAACCATTTCAACTTCTGCTGCCCCCTTCTCCTTTTGCCTTCAATCTTTCCCAACATCAGGGTCTTTTCCAACGAGTTGGCTCTTTGCATCAGGTGACCAAAGTGTTGGAGTTTCAGCTTCATCATGAGCATCCAGGGTTGATTTCCCAATCTATATACACAACAACAAAAAAAAAAAAAATAGAAAAAAGATCATGGTGAACATATTAGTGATAATGACATGAGAAATGACCAAAGAGTGCATAAAAATATGCTTAGCAATTTTCTATACAAAAATGTAATGCATACAGTAAAAAAACAGCAAAACTATTAAGTGATTTGAGAGACGAAAAGTCCTTGAAAAATATAAAGGAAATATTTAAGTACTGTCATGGTAAATATATCAGAAAAGTTACAAAATTAAGAACATTTTCTTTTAAGTATTTGTTTTGAAGTTTACAATTAGGGTTACTTTGACGTCTCAAAAGATATTTTTGTAGTTTTTTAACCTTCAAAAGATGAGCAAATGTTTGTTAAGATATTGGTTAAGTAGCTTTCTACTGAAGATCAATAACTACAATAGTCACATTTGGAAGATAATGAACATTGTGAGGGAAAAATCACTACATTTCCTTACTTGGCTATGAATAGCACTTCCTTATCTTGTACTGTGATCTCAGATTTGCTATGCTTCTTGTTTCTATTGGTTTGAGAGTTATCTGTGTTTATGTGAAGTTGCTTCAATTGTGTCTGACTCTCTATAACCCTATGGACTTAACTGTCATGATCTTTGTAGACCGGGACCTGGGGACTGAAGTCAACGAGAAGAGGGATTCAGGGGACCTAAGTCTCGAGTGAAACAAGGGTGCTTTATTTGCAGAAATGCATGTTTATTTATCTTCATACAAGGCAGCTCTAGGCAGTAAAAAAACTGAGCAAAAACAAAGCCAAGCAAATAACAATCTTCAAAGGGCCAGAAAGCATTCCATACCCTGCGTAAGCGAGGCATAACTGAATAGATTACATTTAAGTAAGGTCACTGAAGGGAGTCACTGAAAGGAATCCAAGCAGGTGCCCTTTCTTATAATCTCAGTCCTGAGAACTGCGTGCAGCTCTTTTCATTCCTGTTTTCCAGGAACTGATAAGGAATAGAGAGTCCTTGAGAAACAGCAGACAAAAGGAGGACATATTTGGATCCCTTAAAGTAAAACGTCCCCTGACACTTAACCTCCCAGACTCCTCTGTCCATGGCAAGAATATTGGAGTGGGTTGCCATATGGCCTCGTTATCTGTTCTTCTGTCACATAATACTCCAAAGGAATAATCTGAAAATTCAAGACCTTCCATTCTATGTTTCTCCAGCTGGTGAAATAAAAGCATGAATGGAAGCAATGGGCGATGTTAGAGCCTCTAGAGGAGAATATGGTTGCTTGTTCCTGCACAACTGCTGACCTTTCATAAGCAACTTCTCACCAGACTTCCTGCTTCTCTTCCTCAGAAGTGTGAACCTCACAGAATCTTAAGTCAAACCGAGAGCTACACCAATGAAACATTAAATTAATGACTGACTAACAAGTACTAAAATTTATGGCTACAAGTTATTTTTAAAGATCATCTTCCTGGATATGAAAGCAATCTAAATGTCCATCAGTAAACATGTCCATGGGTAAACATGTGGTACATATATATATAAAATGGAATGTTACTCAGTCATAAAAAAGAATGAAATAATGCCACTTGCAGCGACATGGATGGACCTAGAAATTGCCACACTGACTGAGGTCAAACAGAGGACAGATATGTGACATCACTTGTATGTGGGATCTAAACAAATGGTACAAATGAACTTATTACAAAATAGAAATAGGGTCACAGAGGTAGAAGAGAAACTTATAGTTACCAGTGAAGGGGGTAGAAATTGGGATTGACGTATACACACTACTATATATAAAATAGATAATGAATAAGGACCTATCACATAACACAGGGAATAATACTCAACCTCTTTAGTGATCTATATCAGAAAATAATCTGAAAAAAAAAAGACTGGATATATGTATATGTATGACATATTCACTTTTCTGTGTAGCAGAAGCTAACACACTTTAAATCAGCTCTACTCCAGTAAAATTAATTTAAAAAATACTCTTGTGAGAGAATCATTCTTTCTTATGTAATACGAGCCACTTTGAATCTTACTGTCTCTACAAGAGGCTATGACTCATGACAAGTATGGGGGAAATATTCATCTCGAGTTGGACACCCATCTGGCTGTATTTACTCTGTTCTTGGAAAACGACCAATGCTTGCTAAATACATTTTAAATGTACCTGAGATATTTGATGACCCTGTTGTTGGCAAGAGTGTCTGATACATTAAATATATTGGTCAATTCTGACATTGCTCTCAGCTCACTCAACTCTCCTTTCACACCACTCTCCTCTTGTTCTGAAAACTCTCCAGGTTTGTGCCTTTGATCTTGTTCTCCCTGCCTAAAACACACCTGCTTCAGTTTATCACAGGATGTTCTCCCTCTAATCCTTCTAGTTACAATTCACAGGTCATTTTTTAAAAGAAAAAATGCCTCTGACCTTGTTGAAAGTAGCTATCATCTCCTCCTGTATACTTTTCAGTCCCTTCATATTACCTTACACACTCTAATAGCATTGCATCTTTGTCAGTGTTTATTCTTTATTTTCTATTATTCCCCCAGATAATGTGTACTTCCATAAAGTAAGGGATAATATCTGTCTTGCTTATCACCATGTCTCCATCACTCTTCACAGAAATTGACACATAATAGAGGTGCTTGCTCTACTGCTGAGTCTTATGCAACTCTTGTGACCTCATGGACTGTAGCCCGCCAGGCTCCTCTGTCCATGTGATTTCCCAGGCAGGAATACAGGAGTGAATTGCATGCCCTCCTCCAGGGGATCATCCCAAGCCAGGGATAGAACCTGCATCTTCTGCATTGCAGGTAGATTCTTTGCCGCTTAGCAACCAGGGAAGGCCCCTTGACACATAATATGGAATCCTGATTATTTACTGAACGACTATGCACACTAAAATAACTACAAATTATGCAGATATATTAAGCAAATGATACACTAAAATATTTATTGGGTTGTAAATCTGAAACAGGTTTATTTTAATTTGAATTGATTTTTTTTTAAGAATTTCAAGGAATCTACAAAAAAAAAAAGCAAGAGACTGGTTTAATAATTTAAATGATGAAGGGGACAATTATTAAGTAGTCATGCTACTATAAACATTTCTTTTAGATTAATTAAGACTAAGGAAAATCAAAGAGCTTTTTTCTCCAACATTCATCCTTTCTTTATGAGGTGCTGAGCTTCTAACATATATAATTTCCTTTCCCTAAAAAAATACTTTTAACATTTCTTGTGGAGGTGGTCTCTTGGCAATGGATTCCCCAGATTTTGTCTGAGAAAATCTTTATTCTTCTTCACTCACAAGTGAAGGATAATTTTACTGCATAGAGGATTCTTGGTTTGTGGGATTGTTTTGGTTTCTTTCAACATTTTAAATATTCCAGTCCACTCTCTTCTTGTCTGTATGATTGCTGATAGCCTTGCATTTCTTTTCCTATTTCCTATATAGATAATGTTCTTTTTCATCTGTTTTTTGTCCCCAAGATTTTACATTGTCTTTGTTTTCCTGAAGTTTGAATATGACATGAGTAGGTATAATGCTTGTTTTGTTTTGGTTTAGTTTTTAATCCTGTTTGGTGTTCTCCAAACTTTCTAAATCAGTGATTTGATATTGTCATTAAATTTGAAAGTTCTTAGTCACTATTACTTCAATTATTTCTTCTACTCCTTTTTTTTTTCCTTCTTTAAGTACTCCAATTACAAATATGTTGTTGTTGCTCAGTCACTAAGTCTTGCCTGCCTTCGCAACCCGATGGACTGCAGCACACCAGGTCTCCCTGTCCCTAACCATCTCCTGGAGTTCGCCCAAGTCCATGTCCCTTGAATCAGTGATGCATTTCACCCATCTTGTCCTCTGCTGCCCTCTTCTCTTTTTGCCTTCACTCTTTCCCAGCATCAGGGTCTTTTCCAGTGAGTCAGTTCTTCGTATCAGGTGGCCAAAGTATTAGAGCTTCAGCTTCAGTCCTTCCAATAAATGTTCAGGGTTGATTTCCCTTCTGTTTTGACATTATCCCTCAGTTTTTAGATGCTCTGTTCTGTGTTCTACTTTTTTCCCTCTTTGCACTTCAGTGCAAAGTTTCTATTGACCTATATTCACATTCATTGATTCTTTCTTGGCCATGTCTTGTCTACTAATGAAAAAATCAGAGGCATTCTTCATTTCTGTTATAATAGCTTTGATTTCTAGTATTTTTATTCTTTCTTCAAATTTCTATCTCTGTGTTAACATTAGCCATTTTTTGTATGTTGTCTACTTTTTCCATTAAAGCTCTGAATCTAATCATCAGAGGTATTTTTAGTTTCTTATCTGATGATTCTAATACCTACATCACATCTGAATCTGACTTTGATGCTTATTTGTTCTCCAGAGACCATTTTTTTTTATCATCTTCCAATGTACCTCATAATTTTGTTGAAACTTAGATGTGTACAGAATGATAAGAACTGAGGTAAACAGACCGTCAGGGTGAGGTTTGCAGCTAATTTGGCTAAGAGCTGGGCTGTTGTTTGACATTTGCTGTGCTGTAGTTCTGGGCTTCCCAGGTGGCTCTGTAGGTAAGGAATTCACCTGCAGTGCAGGAGACCCAGGAGGCACAGCTTTGATCCTGGGTGGGAAGATCCCATGGAGAAGGGCGTGGCAACTGACTCCCAGTATTCCTGCCTAGAGAATTCCATTTGACAGAGGTGCCTGGTAGGCTACAGTCCATAAGGTTGCAGAGTCAGATATGCATGCATGTATAGTCGTTACAGGTACCAAAGCCTTCAGATTTCTCTAGTATCTTTTTTTCCCCCTCTTTTTGGTTTTGGACTGTCTTATGGCCTCCACCTTAGAGAGAAGCTGCACACCTCTTCCAGTTGTGATCCTATTATTAAGCTGGAGCTCCGTAGGTATGGTGGTGAAGTGTAGGAGAGAAGAAGCTTTCTATAGCCTTATAATTAAATCCCAACCTTTTAGTCAACCAGTGACCCTAAGCTTATCATTCACAAGTGTTTCTTAGTTTATGAGTCTCTTCTCCACCACTTAGCTTAAGTAGGAAAGTTAGTGGATGGACTAGAGAGAGAGAGAAGTATTCTTTCTTTGGATTGGGTAAGGCTCTGGTAAAGTTCCCCGCCCCCCTTGGAGAATGGGGATTTATAATGGAAGAGGTGGCATTATGTATGTTTCACTAGGATTAAGCCTCCCCTTCTCCTGGCATGGCTGTGAGGAAAACTTATAGCTCTTCATCAGGACAACCTGGTGGGGTTCCTGGAGGTAAAAGTGATGAAGTGCGAGGCATTATTAAATCTGAGGTCTGCAGGAGGTTCTCATCCTCATGCTAGCTCATATTCAACTCCAAAGAAGTCCTCAGAATTCTTGAGTTCCTACAAGAGTATGGTTTCAGGCAAACAGGATTTAGGTATGATTCTCTAGACGCACTAGATTCTCTTCCTCCAAATTTTGAGGGGGCAGTTTGCCTTCAAATTCAGCTCTCTGATGGTTTCAGGAAAACGCACCGATTTTCAAGTTGTCCAACTTTTTCTTGTTTTAGACCAAAATGGTGATTTCCAAGCTCTTTACATGTTGAAGCTGAAAATGAAAGTCCATGCTTTCCTTCAGAGTCACTCCCAGTGGCTTCACCTTCTCCTGTTTCTAGAAAATGTTACTAAGAAAAATTATATCTCAGTGGAGAAGGAAGAAATGCTCTTTATACTGAAGAGTGATTTTTCAGAATTAGGCTTTGAGTAAAGACTCAGATTCCAAAATCTTAGCTCAAAATGTCTGAACAATCTGTTAGAGTAACCATGAATTTTTTTCCTTTATGCTTGCTGCTTTAGGGTCTAACCTGGTTGTTATTCAAGTTTAAATGTTTCATTGTCTCCAATCTGTCTTAGGCAAGATAAAGAACAAGATAATTCTGTCTGATTTTGAACTTCAAGGATAATACTTCATGATTGGTTACAATGGAGACCCAACATGCTTCCTTGATTAGCGTTCACTAAAGAAGGGCAATATGTGCTATCTGAGTTCATGGTTTGACAGAAGGTAGGCAGTCCTCTGATATCCAGTTTGAACAAAATTATATCCACAGGGTTAATCACAATCAGCACATTGGTGCTTATATATTAATAATTAAAAAAAATTGTTCTGAAAAAATAAAGACCTCAAACATTTATCTTCCATTTATTTAAGCCACAGGAAATACACCTGTGAAGCTAGAAGTCAGTAAATAACGACTAATAGGTGGCTCAATGGTAAAGAATCTGCCTGCCAATACAGGAGATGTGGGTTCCATCATGGGTCCAGTCCCTGGGTTGGGAGGATTCCCTGGAGGAGGAAATGGCAATCCACTCCAGTATTCTTGCCTGGAAAATCCCATGGACAGAAGAGCCTGGCAGGACTACACTCCCTGGGTCACAAAAGAGTTGGGCACAATTTCAGTTCAGTTCAGTTCGGTTGCTCAGTCGTGTCCGACTTTTTGTGACCCCATGAACTGCAGCACGCCAGGCCTCCCTGTCCATCACCAACTCCCAGAGTTTACCCAAACTTATGTCCATTGACTTGGTGATGCCATCCAACCATCTCATCCTCTGTTGTCCCCTTCTCCTCCCGCCTTCACTCTTTCCCAGCATCAGGGTCTTTTCAAATGAGTCAGCTCTTCACA
Organism: Cervus elaphus; assembly: GCF_910594005.1. NCBI lineage: Eukaryota > Metazoa > Chordata > Mammalia > Artiodactyla > Cervidae > Cervus > Cervus elaphus. The sequence goes on along the minus strand of NC_057845.1, from coordinate 7,574,260 downwards.
TCAGGTGGCCAAAGTATTGGAGTTTCAGCTTCAACATCAGTCCTTCCAATAAACACTCAGGACTGATTTCCTTTAGGATGGACTGGTTGGATCTCCTTGCAGTCCAAGGGACTCTCAAGAGTCTTCTCCAACACCACAGTTCAAAAGCATCAATTTTTCGGCACTCAGCTTTCTTTAGAGTCCAACTCTCACATCCATACATGACTACTGGAAAAACCATAGCCTTGACTAGATGGACCTTTGTTGGCAAAGTAATGTCTCTGCTTTTTAATATGCTGTCTACATTGGTCATAAATTTCCTTCCAAGGAGTGTCTTTTAATTTCATGGCTGTAATCACCATCTACAGTGATTTTGGAGCCCCCAAAAATAAAGTCAGCCATTGTTTCCACGGTTTCCCCATCTATTTGCCATGAAGTGATGGGAACGGATGCCATGATCTTCATTTTCTGAATGTTGAGTTTTAAGCAACTTTTTCACTCTCCTCTTTCACTTTCATCAAGAGGTTCTTTAGTTCTTCACTTTCTGCCATAGGGTGGTGTTATCTGCATATCTGAGGTTATTGATATTTCTCCCAGCAGTCTTGATTCTGGCTTTGCTTCCTCCAGCCCAGTGTTTCTCATGATATAATCTTCATATAAGTTAAATAAGCAGGGTGACAATATATAGCCTTGATAGACTCCTTTTCCTATTTGGAACCAGTCTGTTGGTCCATATCCAGTTCTAACTGTTGCTTCCTGATCTGCATATAGATTTCTCAAGAGGTAGGTCAGGTGGTCTGGTATTCCCATCTCTTTCAGAATTTTCCACAGTTTATTGTGATCCACACAGTCGGAGGCTTTGGCATAGTCAATAAAGCAGAAATAGATGTTTTTCTGGAACTCTCGCTTTTTCAATGATCCAGCGGATGTTGGCAATTTGATCTCTGGTTCCTCTGCCTTTTCTAAAACCAGCTTGAACATCTGGAAGTTCATGGTTCACATATTGTTGAAGCCTGGCTTGGAGAATTTTGAGCATTACTTTGTTAGCGTGTGAGATGAGTGCAATTATGTGGTAGTTTGAGCATTCTTTGGCATTATCTTTCTTAGGGATTGCAATGAAAACTGACCTTTTCCAGTCCTGTGGCCACTGCTGAGTTTTCCAAATTTGCTGACATATTGAGTTCAGCCCTTTCACAGCATCATCTTTTAGGATTTGAAATAGCTCAACTGGAATTCCATTGCCTCCACTAGCTTTGTTCGTAGTGACTAGAGATCTCTTCAAGAAAATTAGAGATACCAAGGGAAAATTTTATGCAAAGATGGGCTCAATAAAGGACAGAAATGGTATGGACCTAACAGAAGCAGAAGATATTAAGAAGAGGTGGCAAGAATACACAGAAGAACCGTACAAAAAAGATCTTCACAACCCAGATAATCACAATGGTGTGATCGCTCACCTAGAGCCAGACATCCTGGAATGTGAAGTCAAGTGGGCCTTAGGAAGCATCACTACAGGCACAATTTAGTGACTAAATAATAACAGCAACAATATATTGATATGGAGTTAATTGGCTAAAGTAAACACATTTTTGTACTATAATCATAATGTAGTTCACTAGAGAAACATAAACTTTGAGAAAATTTGAAAATAAATCTCAGATTAGTAACTTATAATCTGTATGATCCTGGCTAAATTAGGAACAATTATTACTACCTTACCAGATATTAAGGTAATTAAATAAATTAAATAAGAAAAAGAACCACAGCTGGCAACAGAAAATTATCACATGTGGACTAATCTATAGCTATCAGCAGGTCCTGTCTAGTCATGGAATATTGGATATTAAATTTCCCTTAATTTCTAGCCCTTCGAATTGTGAACTATGAGGAGATGATAAATGAAAATTTGTCTTCAGTGACTCAGAATAAAACTTCAAATGGAAAAACATGTATCTTGTAGAATTTCTTATTAGTACTATCCTAAATTGAATACTTCTTCCCCTAGATTTCACTACAATCTGATCCAAAACATATTTACTTAAACTCAAATCAACAAAATTTTATGGAGATCTTGGTCATATATTGGGCTTCCTTTGTAGCTCAGTTGGTAAAGAATCTGCCTACAATTCAGGAGACTGGGTTCAGTCCCTGGGTTGGGAAGGTCCCCTGGAGAAGGAAACGGCAACCCACTCCAGTATTCTTGCCTGGAGAATCCCATGGACAGAGGAGCCTGGTGGGTCCTCTGTGGGGTGTGGGGTCGTACCCCTCTGTAGTCCATGGGGTCGTAAGAGTGATACACAACTTACCGAAAAAATCACTAGCCATATATGAACCAAAATGAACCTTCAAAGAGCTTCTGGAGAAGAGCCCAGAAATAGAAATAAAACAATGAAAAATTAAGCATGACATTGATGGAATAATAGACACGTGGTGAATAGAAGAGAACAAAGAATTTAAATATTGGCACACCCATATATAGATGCTTGATTTACGTACCAAGGGCACTGAACTGTAGTAGGAAATGAAGCAAGTTTTTGGGTGATGGGGCTGGATCAAATGGAATTTGACCCTTAGGAGATGCACACACACACACACGTCATTTTGCACTGATAGCATATTTAAATGTTGAAGGGAAAACATTTTCCTAAAGTTACCATATAGTTGTTGTTGTTGTTTAGTCATTAAGTTGTGTTCATCTCTTCGCAACCCTGTGAACAGTAGTCTCCATGGGTTTTCCCAGCAAGAATACTGAATTAGGCTGCCATTTCCTTCTTAAGGGCATCTTCCCAACCCTGGGATCAGACCCACATGTGCTCCTTGGTAGGCATATACTTGACTACTGAACCATGGACAGAGAAGCCTGGACGTCCTTGGGGTCACAAAGAGTTCAACAGGACTGAGGGACTGAGCATTGAGCATGTGCACACCTTTTTGAAGCCCCGTCCCTGCCAAAAAAAAAAAAAAAAAAAAACTATCCACAAACAAAAGATTAATAAATTAAACTAACTTTAAGTAAGGAAATTGTTTCAGTCTAAAGACACAATTACGTGAAAAGGTATGCAGTGATATGGGAGAATATATTTAAAAGCAAACTAACAAAATTATGTATATTCAACGAAGACTCAATATCTATACTACATAATGAACTATTCTCATACTGAAAGCAGAAATATCAAATAAAACCATGAGCTAAGGACCTGACTATCTACTTTGTGCATGCAGGCGTGCACGCACGTGTGTGTGCACTCACACACACACACACAGGCACACACAGGCACACAAAGGATATTCAAATGGCCAAGAGACATTTGAAAAATATTCTCAACCTGATAACTCATCAGGGAAATTCAAGCTAAAACTAATGTTTGTTATAACTACATACTCACTAGAATGGCTACGCTTAAAAGAACTAACAATTATAAATATTGATGAGGATGTAAAGCAACTGGAATTCTTATGCTTTTGAGAAGAAATCAGTATTAGTATAACCACAGGGCATAACTTTGTCATGGTGTAAAATAAAGCTGAACAGGTACATTTCATATAATTTGTCAGCTTTACTCCTAAATATATTACCCAATAGAAATATCTCCATTTGTATATCAAAAGTTATGTGCAAGAATAAAAGAGTATTTCATATATTATTTCTAACAGATCCAAACTGGAAACAACTCTTCTGATCAGCAACGGCAGAATGCATGAATACATTTTGATGTTTTAGCACCTTGAATATTATACACAGAGGAAAATAAATAGACTACTGGCATGTTTAACAGCATGGAAGAATCACACAAGCACAGTATTTAATAAAAGAACCTGAGACAAATGGGTAGATACGATATAATTTCATTTTATATTTAAAAAACAGACAAAACTAATATATGGGTTGGAAATAAGAACAAAGGCTACATCTGTAGAGTAATAATTTGTGTATAAATTCATTTGTATGTCACATTTTGTAACAGAAGTTCATGTGCCCCGTGTACAGTGAGGGCAGACTTACTAAAACGTTGGAGTTTGGAGCAAAGAAAGATTTACCACAAGCCAAGCAAGGAGACGTAGTGGTGGCTTCTGCTCTAAAAAGCCTTGAGCTCACCCCACCCAAGGGTTTTGGTAAAGCTTTTTTAAAAGCCAGGTGAAGGAAGGGGATCCCAGTGTCTGTGATCAGCCTGTGCACAACTCTCTGATTAACTGATGGTGAAATAGCTGGGTGATGTCACAGGGTTAACATGATCAGTCCTTAGGAGGCTTGGGGCTATGTGGTCCTCAAGTAGTTAACATCTTCCACTTGTTGGAGAGGGGAGGTATTTTACATCTCCAAAACAACTCAGGAAATGTGCATAACATCCTATTATTAGGTATTTCAGAGAGGAACTAAAGCAGAGGATATACAGGAAGGCCTGTCACGGGAAGACCCCTAGGGTCCCGCTCAGTTACAAGTTCAACTAAAATCTCATTAAAATTATTTTAAAAATTACTCCAACAAGATCAGCAATAGAAGTATGTCTGAGATAAAAGGAAGACTAAGTTGAGGTGTGATTTATTCATTAGGGTGGAGAGGGCCTGGGAACAACTTCAAAACATAAAGGGTCCAGATGTCTCAGACTCAAAATTCTAGAAGAGTCAGGCAAGTAAGGCCACATAAGAACTAGAATGGATTTGGAAACAGCAGTATGAACACAGTGATCAGAGGAACCACCATTCAGCTTCCACATTAGAAAGTCCAAAGGAGAGATGAGTTCTGATAACCAGAGGCATACGACTTCTTTAAAGGGATCAGCCACTAGTTAGTACTTCGAGGTCACTGTCTTCTTGCTTGTCATTGATGACGCTTCTAGCTATTACCATTTTCCTAAAAGGTGAATATGCATGCCTTTACACTTTAGTTTTTAACCAACTTATGTATTTATAGTTTCATTTATTTATTAAACGTATATTTCTGATTGCTGATAAAGCAGTGCTTTATTTATTTATGACTAAATTCTGTGGCATGCGAATCTTAGTTCTGTCAACTTAAAAAAATACACAACATGAGAGTTGCTAGTTAAGTTTTATTTAGAGCAAAATGAGGACTGCATCCCAGAAGAGAGTACCTCAGATAGCTCTGAGCGACTGCTCCAAAGAGGGAGGGGCAAAGGTCAGTACGTATGCAATTTTGGTGAAGGGGGAATACATACAATGGAGTACATGTTTTTCCAGAAGGTTTCTACTAGTTTCATGAAGATTTCTGTTAGTCATGAGGAGCAGTCATCACCATGAAGGATTTTAGTGCTTTTCCAGATATGGGGAAATTTAAGAACTGGGCTCATAAAATCAGCTCCTGAAAATATCAAGCTATCTGAAGTTCTGTCCTGCCAGTTCCGTCCCCCAACCCCCCTAGAATAGAGTGCCTCACTTCTGCTCTCCACCCTGGACTCCTTCCGCCAGAGTGCTGAAGGTCAGCAGCTGCAACAGCATGGGAGTTAATCCTTGTAGTGATAAACGGCAAGTGGCATCACCTACTCAATGGACACAAGTCTGAGCAAACTCCTGGAGACGGTGAAGGACAGGGAAGCCTGATGCTCATGGGGTCGCAAAGAGTCAGACACAACTTAGCGACTGCAGAACAACATGGCAAGTGCCGGCCGTAGTTGACCGCTCCCTGATCAGGGGTCAAACCAGCGCCCTGTGCTGGAAGCACAGAGTCTTAGCCACTGGACCACCAAGGAAGGCCCTTATTTTATTTTTATATGTATAAATATATATCACTACACATTTTATGTTGAATGAAGAAAAAAAGTGTACCTTTAATAGGGGCATGTCCCATAGGATATTACTTCTGGTAAATACTGAGACAGTTCAAGTTTGTCTTATTCACCTCTATCGCTTGTGCCTAACACAGGTGACTTGGGATTTAGTAGGTATGTAATAAAAGTTTAGCTGAATAAAGCAACAGTGTAATAAAGTTCAGCTGTGTTTTTAAAAATGTGCATGAGTCTTCAAAGTGGATAGATTAGAAGTTTATCCTGGTCTTGTTGATAACATGTAAAAAGGGTTGATGCTTAAAGAAAAACAAACAAAAAAACCCACAGCATGTTGGGGAGCTATGTGTATGTCAGACTCATTGGACCTTAAAATTTGCAGTATTGAGAAGAAATGAAAGCGAAGCCAAAGAAGTGGGAAGGAGAAAGACAATGAAAAAACAATAATAATAAGCAACAAACAAATGTAATGATAAGGAGTTTGTATTTTTATTTTATAGGAATTGATCATAAGAAGCCATCAAAGGCTTAACCAAGAGTGAAATATCTTCAGTTTTCAATTAGAAAGGATGTTCTGGTCAAGGCATGTTCACTGGAAGAGAAAGATAGATCATTCCTCATTTTGCCTTTTTTCAAAATAACTCCCACCAAAGGCTTTTTGGGTGTCTTAAGAATGTAGGATCAGAGGTATCAGAGATCTAGAAAGCAGTTTGAGGAATAAACCACCAAGCTAGTCCACTACTGTGAGGTAAAATCACCTAGTTGAGAGTACCAAGTCCTAGCCACTTCTCATGCAGGCAGTTGAGGTTAGTCACGCATGTGTTAAAGACAAACTGAAGAACCAGATTCTTAGTTTTGACTTAAACTCATTTATTATAATCCAAACCGAATAAATCTTTCCCACACCCAATCAACGTTGAAGAGCATTGCAAACCATAATTTTATGCTAAGGAGAGATGAAAAAAAGTTGAAAATGGGAAAGGAACAGCTTTCATTGGATCAGGAAAAAATCAAGAAAAAGCAGTCACTACTAGGAAAGGAGCAGAAGCGGGTGGAGTTTGAATTTTTGTCTGGGATCTTCAGCGTGATTATTGGCTGGAATAAAGAAGCTACAGGCCTCCGCAGGTAGAGCAAGATGGACGGTAAGGACTGAACACGTACGGCAGAGTCTGGCATCCGCTGAAGACAGGGCGCAGAGGTCTGAGGCCGCTGGACACAATGCTGATGGGCTGAGGGCCACATGACAAGGAACCCGAGGGGCGATATCCGCAGGGGAGAAGGCCCGAGGGTCGCCAGCTGCTGGCCACGTAGGTCAGCGGCCGGTAAGACACGGAGAGGCAGGACCCAGAGAGGTAAGAAGAAGCAGGAAGACAGCTGGTTCCTCGGCCGGGTCTTGGCACATAGCAACCGGAAGAAGGGCAGCTGGAAGTTTCCCAGCTGCTGGGCCCGCAGTCGGCTGGCTGGCAGCCGGTGGGTTCACTGCAGGTCTCCTGGCCGTTGCTCAGGATCCAGGTTCGGTCCTGACAGCTGCTGGGCAAGCAGAGAGCATCTCCGACGCTCACACTCGGAGAGTAGCGGCCGACGGAGGAGGCGACGGGAATGTGACAGGGACTCCCGAGAGACACCAAGGGGTGGTTTCCGGAGCAGTAGTTGTGACAAGACATGGTGAGATTTCAAGGGCAGGTTGTCTGTTGGAAAGAAGTGAGTGTCTCAGGTTTCTCCTTCGTCTTGCTGTCTTATATACCCCGCAGAAGGCGGTGATTCTGCGTAGACTCTTCTGCGTTGTGTGCTTCCGCATCACACCTCTTCATTAGAGTCCAGGAAGTGATGCTCCCACCTCCCATAAAACTGGATGTTCCTTGCAAGGCTTTCCATTGATTAAGGATATCTATAAAGCGGCGTGACCCGATTTTAATGGGATCCGTGCTCCTTAAATTACCCAACCAAGACAGATATTTTGGACGTCGTTTTCCTTATTCCAATTATAACCGCCACTCCATAAACATTCTTAGAATTCCTCTTGGAATTCTTGTCTTGAAAAGTTGCAGCGAACTTCTTTGAAACAGTGGCGAATTATCTCTCTTTGAGGGGGAATTCTGTGCTTTTTGGAAATTACCGAAAGAAAAGAAACACTTGAATGCAACTAGGTTGTAAATGAATGAAAAATCCTACATGATTTGGGGCAGAGAGTGTTTAAAAGCAGTATAAGATAGAAAAAAGCAATGTAAAAACAATTGTGCTTTGCTTTATTTTAGCACCCTAGTGGAAAATGACTCGCCACTGAAAAATCTTTATTTTAAAATGTCATGCTCATTTGATTTGTTTTGATAAGTAAGTAAACTGAGACAAGTTGAAAGTTTGATTTATGTGTATTATTAATACAAAGAAGGAAATTGGGCTCTGTTTAAATTATGGTTCTTACTGAGAACAGAAGGAAATAAGCAAAATCTCTTTTAAAAAGTCAAACTCAGAATTAATGCAGAGTTTTCCTATGTACGAATACTTCGAAGGTTTTTTGGGGTATATTTTCTGGTAAAAATTGTTTCAAAAGATGCAGGATTCTGTTGAATCTCAACCCTCCCCCTGAATTTTTCATTTACCAGCATATCTAGTGTCTCTAAAGGCTATTTTAACAGGAATTTTAATTATCGACTTTCCTGGTGGCCCAGAAGGTAAAGCATCTGCCTACAATGCAGGAGACTCGGGTTCAATCCCTGGGCCAGGTAGATCTCCTGGAGGAGGAAGTGGCAGCCCACTCCAGTACGCTTGCCTGGAAAACCCTGTGGGCAGAGGAGCCTGGTAGACTACAGTCCATGGGGTCGCAAAGAGTTGGACACGACTGAGTGACTTCACTTTCACTGACTCTAAGTTTCAATTCCCTTTAGCTAAAAAGTCAGCGTAAATCACAACACTTTCTCCTATTTTTATGTTCAATGGATCGGCTTATTAATTCTCCCTCTGTCCTAGAGTAGAATCTGTGAAATATAAGGTTGGTTTCTCTGTGAGCCCATATAGGGTTATTTTACTACCAGGGATTGAAATATGAGGTCCTCTCTCGTGACTCAGACGGTAAAGACTCTGTCTGCAATGCAAGAGACCTGGGTTCAATCCCTGGGTTGGAAAGAACCCCCGGAGAAAGGAATGGCTACCCATGCCAGTATTCTTGCCTACAGAATTCCATGGACAGAGGAGGCTGGGAGGCTACAGTCCTTGGGATTGCAGAGTCTGACAGGACTGAGTGACTAACACACAAAGGAATATGAAAAGAAATTGTACAATCTCTGAGGTCCTATGAGAACTTGAAATAATCACAGATTTTTGGGACAGAGAACATCACCCTTTGATGATTTGCACTGGATGTGTTTGAGTCCACCCCTGCCCCCCCCACCACCCATTCCAACTCACACCCTGCCAGCTTCAGCCACTTGGTGTTGTTTGTACACATCACAAGAGTCCTCTTGTGAAATCCTGGACGCGTCGGCTGAGTGGCATTAGTAATAGGTACAGCCAGGTTTAACTGAACGCGTATCAATTTTAAAGGTCGTTGCTCTATGTAGTAGCTCTTCTCTTGTATAAGCACTCGTCCAACGCTTGCATCAGTATGTTTGTATGTGTGCATATGCGTTGTTTATAGTGTATGCATCCATGAATGATTTCCCACAAAGAGAAGGGTTGTGGAATAATAGGAAACTAGCATTCATCTAGTATCTCTTCTGGGCAACACCTTGCAGTATGCATACCCACATGTGTAGTGTCAATTTATCCTCATGATTCTTTACAGTACATTTAAAAATCTCATGTATTCATGTGAGGACACTTGAGATGTAAAAAGTTACAGTAAATAATGTGAAAAGAAACCTCTGAACAAATGAGGGTCAAACATGTTAATATTTGTTTTGTGGTCTTTGACCCCTAAATTTTTTTTTTATTTCCCATTATCCAATATAACTGTATATAGAGATACATTGATACCATCATTCACTAACTGTGTGACCCTGGGCAATGCACACACTGATTCCCAGTTGCTATCAGTATCCTTTCTTGAAGCAATGGAAATATTAATAATATCTAGTTCTAGTTTCATTTTAACATATGCTGAGATGTAGGAAAAAGTTAAGTATAAACTGCAAAGCACTCTACTAGAATAATTAATTTTCTCACTTTGGAATTCTTGTGTGTGTGTGTATTCAGTCACTCAGCCGTGTCCAATTCTTTGCGACTCCATGGACTGTAGCCCACCAGGCTCTTCTGTCCATGGAATTTTCCAGGCAAGAATACTGAACACTTGCCATTTCCTACTCCAGGAACTCTTCCTGACCCAGGGATCGAACCCACTCTCTAGAATCTCCTGCATTGACAGGTGGTTTCTTAACCCATTCCAAAGAGTGCCACCTTGGGTTTGATTCCTTTAGAACACCTCCACAAGACTCTCATTTCTCTGTTGTGGGTAGATGATACTGCAGAAATATTCATGGAATTAAAAAGTTAGAGTGCCCTAAATGTAAATTGTCTCCTAATATAACAAATCTTAAACTGGTGGTATTTGAAATTGACACTCTCACCACAAAATAAGAGCTCATGTGAGCATGACAACAGGTACCTCATTATCAGTCTCCCATAAACTATGATTCAGACTCTTCTTCTGATGCAAGAGCCCAGGGAGGGACTGGATATTCTGTGTGTTCCTCCAGTTTTACCCACTTTGTTTCTTTTTCTTCAATGAACTAGGATCCCTACCTCTCTTAGTCTAGGAAAGACAACACCAAATTTCTCTCTTCCTTAGACACAAAGAATCTTCGGAGCACTTCAACAATAAAGCTATGCCAGTAAATGACAACATCACATTCATTCATTCAGCAAATACTTATTGAATATCTTGTGTGTACCAAACATGACAGATGCTGACAGTGATGTCAAGATACCATTGATTTCTGCTCCTAGACATCCGGTCTTGTAGATATGATGAGACAGATACACAGTCCATGTCAGTGTTTGCTAAGTGCTCTAAAATGTTTACAGAAAAGGGCAAATGTTGTTTGTAGGCCTTACCTAAGGCTGGCTTTTGATATCAATTTTGAGGGGTGGGAGGAAATGTCAGGGCCTTGGGGAAGATGGAGACACTTCAGGGTGTGGCAAAAGGTATAAAGACAGAAAAAAATGATGACAGTATTTTCAGCAGGAGATTCTTAGGGGCAAGTTGTAGTAAGAAAACTTAGATTCACATGATCATCTAATTCAATCATCAAGGAAGTAGCCAAGATTTTGTTCTATAGGGAGAGTCATCTAGTAACTGATTTCAAGATGAGACTGCTGTTGAGATTAAAATAATGTGAGGTCTGGAATTTGTCTCAAATTAGTCCATGGGGGAAGGGTGGTGAGGCGTGAAGATAGATGAAGCTATATTGGTATGGATAACACCGATGGTTATTGAAGCTGGTTGATCAAAATATGGGACTTCACTACACCTCTGCTTTTACGTATGATCAAATTTTTGCATTAAATATCTTCAACCATGCTATTGAAAAAAGACTGCTGTGATGAAATTGTAAAAGGGAAAACCTATTGCAATGCTTTGTCTCTTGATCCACCGAAATTGTTGTTTTACCCATTTACTTTTTCTGTTATCGCTGCCGTCACGTAAGTTGGGTTTTGTTCCCTGTTGGTGAATACGTGCATTTCTTACTGACATCTTGACTCCTGTCTCTACTGTCTTCTCTTTAGTTTGAATTCTACATTTAAATTAACAGCCTTAAAATTAATTTTTTCATATTACTCAGTTACTCAAAAATGTCAGTGACTGTCTTTTGCCTACAGAGAATTGTCCAAACACTTGACTCAGTCTCCCCTACTTCTCAATATCAATTCTGCGTATTCTCTTCACATCTCCAATTACTCCACATTTCACGTCATCTCATTCTTCCTTTGGAATAATTCTTTAATTTTTTCCATCGTTTAGACCTCAGATAAATTAGTCCTTTCTTTGTAAACACTTTCCTACCAGCCAAAGACTCTCAGTCTTAAATTTGTGTAATTTTCATCACCTAACTCATACACACACACACATACACACACAGACAGACTCTTTTGCATCCTAAAACATTGTTTTTACATGTCTTATTTTCTGAATATATTGCAGAACCCTTACAAGCTACTATTTACTGAGTTTTTATTAAATACCAGACCTGATTTTACATGTTTTAACTGATTTAATCCTCATTACATCTCATTCAAGTAGGTGCAATTGTTAGTCTCAATAGGCGTGACGAAACTTGGCTGATCCTTAACAAATATTTGCTGAGTAACATTTACAAAATATTACTAGCTTTTCTTTATCAATTAAAAAGTGACCTTTACTTAAGAATCTCCTTTCTACCCTTTTCCTACTGTCTCCCCTTTTTCACTAGGGAAAATCAACTTTCAAGGAACATAAAAGAACATGAAGACAGAGAGATTCAGATGGACAGAACACCCTTTTGCCAAGTTTTTTTTTTTTTTCCTCCTTCCCATCCTAGTATTCTTAAATAGTATTCATCTTAACATGGTATTGGAGAAGACAATGGCACCCCACTCCAGTACTCTTGCCTGGAAAATCCCATGGACGGAGGAGCCTGGTAGGCTGCAGTCCATGGGGTCGCGAAGAGTCGGACAGGACTGAGCGACTTCACTTTCACTTTTCACTTTCATGCATTGGAGAAGGAAATGGCAGCCCACTCCAGTGTTCTTGCCTGGAGAATCCCAGGGATGGGGGAGCCTGGTGGGCTGCAGTCTATGGGGTCGCATAGAGTCGGACACGACTGAAGTGACTTAGCAGCAGCAGCAGCAGCTAACATGGTATAGAGAAGATAACCTGTTAATTATCTGGAGTCAGTATGATGCAATCTCCCACATTATTATGTGGACACTTTATTAAGTGTCCTAACTTTAGCACCCCCTGTTGGACACTTTGTGTAAAATCACTAAATTGTAATCAACTATAAGAAGTGATGTAGTTTTCCTGGAGTAGGAAGTGGCAACTCACTGCAGTATTCTTTTTTTTTTTTTTTTTTTACTAAAATATTTTATTGTAATAAGATTCACTGTGCTCAAAATCAATACAAAGTAAGTTATAGTTATTTACATACAAACAAATGAACCTATGTACAGTAGTTAATAATAGCTGAGTAAACAGCATCAACACAATGTTGGTCTCTAAATCAGTATGTAGTTTCCTAATGATTGTTAACAACGGTCAAGAAAAAAATTGCTGATCATAGTTGTTCCTTCTTCTTTTTGGCCGTGTTATGGCATGCAGGATTGTAGATTCCCTGACCAGGGAACAGGGATTGAACCCGTGCCCCCTGCAGGGGAGCATGGAACCTTAACCACTAGACCACCAGGGAAGTCCTAATCCTAGTTGTTAAATTAACTGATTTCTATTAAAAAAGAAAGTTCTCAACCAGGTATATTTAAGACAAAGTCTTTATCCCTTTGAAGATTAACTGGAGAAAAGTCTGATTCTCTCCTGTATACTGCAGTCCAGTGAACTTTTAAGTCTGGTGAACTTTAAATAGCATTTTTCCCAAACTTTATATCTACTTCCCAAACAGATTTTACCTCAGTATTAATGTCAAAGAATAAAGTATTTACATTATTTGACTTGGAACTAATATCCATGATGTAACAAATTATTAACAATTCTGATATTTGCACTGTATACACTCAGATATGCCCACAAAAACCAATCTGTTGATGGCTTTAAAAAAATATATTAAGATGCCAAATAAATCTATTTTATTATGAAGACTTTGATTGAGAATATATTTTTATTAGACATTATGGTAACAAATCATTACCCTATATATAGTTGATTTATTCAGTGCATTTTTTTAAAAAAGTAACTGAATCCCATTGTAGCTGTTCTTGAAGGAAAAAACCAATCATTTTTCCAGTTGTTGAGGAGTACTAAAAGCCTCGTACACATTAGCAGCAAAGTCTTTCACTTGCTCCATCATTAACAGATCCTGAACAAAATGACTAGGCGTTTCACTGCAAACTGAATGGATCTGTCCATTTATTATGGGAATTATCTTAGCTAAAGGCAGGCTGACACTGGAAAGACTGTTCATGGAGCTACCATGCTGCAGGCCTTGTTCAGTAGGTCGAAAGAACTCTGCCATGTTGTCTAGCAGTCTACTGAACCCTCGGTTCAGACAGGTATTCAAAACTGTACTAAAATCTGGACTTTCCAACATGTCTCTAGTTTCATTGAGTAATTTAATAGTGGTAACATCTCTAGGAGAAAGTCCGCAGGCCTGAACTGCTAACGGAGTTTCTTCATCTGTTTCTTCATCTGGCATCATATAATGGCATAATAAAGATTTGGATCCATCGTTATTAATCCAAGAAGAAGATTTATGCTGCTCAACGAGATCTCTGATTTCTTTTAGTTTTTGCTCCAAGTCCAAAAGGGACAAAGAATGTTTAAGAGAAACACTTCCTAAAATCTTTTGCACAGCCTGTTTAATGACAGTGATCAATTCTGTCAGGCCATCTCCAAGGAGGTGCTGAATACTTGATAAATATTGCTGTTGGACATCTGGGGGGGCAAGAACTGTAGTGCCATTTTTGCCAACTGCTGCATTATCCAAATAAATATATCCACCGATTATGTTTAACTGGACTCGCAAAAGAACCACCAGCATGCAAGTACTGTATACAGCTACGATACTTCTTGTGAAACTTATCTTCAGATCCTCCCATATTTCTAGCTTGTTTGAAGGCCTGGTTTTCAGCAGAGCTGTAAGGCTCTCAGAGTTGAGCTGCTGCATCAAGGCCTCTCTCAGTGTTGGGAGCATGGACAGCACTGTCATGTTGCAAGTCCTCTGGTTACTTTCAAAATGATACTGTCGTCGCGCTTGGGCAATGTATTCCGCAGCCTCCCTTTCTTGTATTTCTCTGATTTTCTTCTGTCCATATTTCCCCAGGATATATACTCCTCCGAGGACCGTGCCCAGGAAGATGCATTTCTTTTTGTGACGTTTCAGAAAATTCCACGTAGATCTAAGCATCTTCAGGCCCCCGGGGTGCGGGCTGTCTAGAGGGAAGGGATGATGGTCCACCAGGAAACCCTTTTTTTGTCGCCTGGCACGGACGACCGGGCTGGACGGCCGAGTCCTGCTCGGTGCTCTCCAGAAATCCTCACTGCAGTATTCTTGCCTGGAAAATTCCGTGGACAGGGGAGCCTGGCAGGCAATAGTCCATGGGGTCACAAAGAATTGGATATGGCTGAGCATGCATGAACAAACAGATAATAGAGTTTGGGGTAACTGATAAAGTCGTCAGACTGTAATCTACTTTCAGCTGAATGTTTACTATAATATTCTTGACGTGGAAACTATGGTTTATGCATGATTTGCACAAAATCTACTATACTCATTCCTACTTTATTCATACACAAGAACTTTCCCTCAATGGTGTTAGAAAATTGTTAACCCCCTTTCATACCTGTATTAAAGAGAGTGTAGGTAGAGGCCCCCCTTTCACAATTCATGCTTAGGTTGTATTGTGTTCCTTTCACCTTATTGGCCACTATTTACTGAGCCCTTACTGGGGCTTCCCTGATAGCTCAGTTGGTAAAGAATCTGCCTGCAATGGAGAAGACCCCAGTTCAATTCCCGGATCAGTAAAATCCTTGGAGAAGGGATAGGCTACCCACTCCAGTATTCGCCTGGAGAATTCCGTGAACTGTATAGTATATGGGGTTGCAAAGAATCAGACACCTGATCAACTTTCACTTTCACTATTACATTCCAGACATGGTTCTATGTGTTTTACATGTTTTAACTGATTTAATCCTCACAGTGTCTCTATTCAAATGTTTCAGTTACTCTCTTTGTCAATGTATTTTATTTATTGAGATATAATTCATGTATAGTAAACTGATCATATTTAAAAAGTACAGCTTGATAAATTTGACCTTTGTGCCAAAATGAAGATCACCCCCCAAAAATCTCCTTGTGCCCCATGTATTCTTCTCTTACATTCCACTCTACCTCACTCCACCCCTACCCCATCCCCAGGCAGCCATTTATCTTCCTTCTACCTTTGGATTACTTTGTACTTTCTAATATTTTATTAAATGAAATAAAAAGGTACACATATATTCTGTTTTTTTTTTTTTTCGTTATTTTACTAAGTATGCTTATTTTGAGATTCATCCATGAGGTAGGTTTGTTCCTTGTATGGCTGTGTAGTGTTCCATGATATGGATGTAATACAGCATGATCATACCCTCGTGTGTTGATGGACAATTGCATTGTATGCAATTTTTGGAAACTACAAACACAAATATGCTATAAACATTTGGGTATGAGTTCTTAAATGGACATAAATGCTTAGTTCTCTTGGGTAGATATTTAGAAATGGAATGAGGTAATCATATGATAGTCAATGTTTAATTTTTAACAAACTGTCCAACTATTTTCTAAGTAACTGCATCATTTTATATTCCCACTAGTAGTGATTAAGCATTCAAGATTTTTTTTTTTTTCCCTAACATTTGCTATACTGGTAAAATTTTTATTTATTCTATTAAGTGTATATAGTAATATTTCATTATGGTTTTAACCTGGTAATGACTGATGATTCTGATAATAAGCATTGCTTATTTTCCATCTGTATATTTTCTTTAGTGAAGGAACTGCTCCGTGGTTTGTCCATTTTTCGCTTGGCTTATTTGCTTTCTTGTTGTTGAGTTTGGAGTGTTCTTCAAATAATTTAAAGACAATTTCTTTATTAGATGTAGAATTTACAAATATTCCCTACCAGTCTGTAGCTTGTCTTTTTATTCCTGTAATAGTGATTTTTTGAAGGACAGATTTTTAATTTTGATGAAGTTCACTTTATTAATTTTTAATTTGTGGGTTGTGTTTTTGATGCTGTATTAAAGAAATCTTTGCTTAAAATCAAGTTTTAAAGGGTTTTTCCTTTGTTTTTTCCATCTGTTTCTTTGAAATTTAATTTCTATGCTTGCCAATATTTTAAGCTCTTATCTTAAAAACCATAAATGGTTACTTCTCTATCCAACTGCACCATGCAGCCTGGGCCCTTGTTCTGAACCCATGGCACACTTGACATTGTGGACCATGCTCTCTGTTTTGAAACATTGTTTTGCTTCTATTTCAGCAATGCTCTAATCTCATGGCTCTCTTTCTATCCCATGGAATACTTGTTTGTTCTTTGTATCTGCTTCCCTTTTCAAAAAAACTAAGATCATGGCATCCAGTTGCATCACTTCATGGCAAATAGATGGGGAAATGATGGAAACAGTGACAGACTTTATTTTTGAGGGCTCCAAAATTCCTGCAGATGGTGACTGCAGCCATGAAATTAAAAGATGCTTGCTCCTTGAAAGAAAGCTATGACCAACCTAGACAGCATATTAAAAAGCAGAGAGATTACTTTGCTGACAAAAGTCCGTCTAGTCAAAGCTATGGTTTTTCCAGTATTCATGTATGGATGTGACAGTTGGACTACAGAGAAAGCTGAGCACTGAAGAATTGATACTTTTGAACTGTGGTGTTGGAGAAGATTCTTGAGAGTCCCTTGGACAGCAAGGAGATCTAACCAGTCAACCCTAAAGGAAATCAGTCCTGAATATTCATTGGAAAGGACTGATGCTAAAGCTGAAATTCTGATCCTTTGGCCACCTGATGTGAAGAATTGACTTATTTGAAAAGACCCTGATGCTTGGAAAGATTGAAGGCAGGAGGAGAAGGGGATGACAGAGGATGTGATGATTGGATGGCCTCACCGACTGTATGGACATGAGTTTGAGCGTGCTCAGGGAGTGGGTGATGGCATTCTGCAGTCCACAGGTTCGCAAAGAGTAGGACATACTGAACGACTAAACTGAACTCCCCTTTTCTCCTTCTAGAACCCAAAATATGGTCCTTCTTAAGCCTCTTCTTCACCTGCATTCTTATCAATCTGCATTCATTAATTTTAAGCGTACGATCAATAGTTCTGCATGAATTCCTGTTTATTAATAATTACAGGCTTGCTTGGAAAATCCCGTGGATGGGATAGGCCTTGAAAATCCCATGGACGGAGGAGCCTGGTAGGCTGCAGTCCACGGGGTCGTGAAGAGTCAGACATGACTGAAAGAGTCACTTTCACGTTTCACTTTCATGCATTGGAGAAGGAAATGGCAACCCACTCCAGTGTTCTTGCCTGGAGAATCCCGGGGACGGGGGAGCCTGGTGGGCTGCCATCTATGGGGTTGCACAGAGTCGGACATGACTGAAGCGACTTAGCAGTAGCATAGGCTTGCTTTATTTCTTGATACCTGTTTCTGCATTTGCAGTTGCCTCCTAGATCATTCCACTGGAGCATTTTATACTTCAGATTAAATATTTATAACAGTACAGTGCTTCCTACCAAGTTGATTCCTCCTCCCATGAACTTTATATCTGCTTATGGTACCATATTCTGTTAGTCAGATGGGCTAAAACTTATAAAAACGACCCCCATTAATACTTTTATCTCTGTCATATTCTCAAAGATTAGGTTTATATTGAAATTTAGCTCAGGTAATATCTCTTCCTTGGTTGTACTTGTCTTGGAAGTTTCTTTATTGCCAACAACAACAACAAAAAAAATAAGTCCCTAAATTGTCATTCAAAACTATCTGAAGCATGGGTCCAACATACCTTGCCAAGCATAAGTCCTTCAGGTCTAGTTCTTTTTTTTGGATGGTTCTATGGTCATTCTCAGTATTTACTTAATGTTAATTTAATTAACATTGTTGTTTTCCTTTTTGCTTCTTAAATGCTTTTTTTTTTTTTTTTTTTACCATTTCTCTCCTTACCCATTTCCTACTTACTCTTTACAGTTCAAGTCAAGCATAACAACGTACCAGGAAACCTTCACTTCTGCCCAGCCAGAAGCAGCTTCTATTCCCTTTAAGCCCTTTTCTACATTACATATCTCCTCTCATACTGATCATTTCATACTTTACATTTTATTTATTTTATATCTTATATTTGCTTCTCTATATTAAAAACATTATAGCCTTATTTGTGTTTGTACTGCTAAAAATGCCGAACATGCTGTTTTTGCACATATTTATTTTAAAAAAAAGATGAAAATGTTTTAGTGAATCTTTTCTCTATTCTGTTCATGCATTTTATCTCTTACTTTATTTCAAATATTTCTATTTTTATTTAATTGTAGTTGATTTATGATATTGAGTTTTGTTCTGGTGTACCACAAAGTGATTCAATTAAATGTATATATTTTTCTTCACATGTGGGACCTCTCTGGTGGTTCAGATGGTTTTATTAAATGGTTATATTTATGGTCATATTAAATAATATATAATAAGCATACACATGTGTATGTGTGCTCAGTCACTCAGTTGTGTCCAACTCTTTGTGACCACGGGGACTGCAGACCACCAGGCCCCTCTGTCCATGGGGATTCTCCAGGCAAGAATATTGGAGAGGGCTGCCATGCCCTCCTTCAGGGGATCTTCCCAATCCAGGGATTGAACCCTGGTCTCCTGCATTGCAGGCAGATTCTTTATCATTTTATTAATATCTATTATATATATTATTAACACACATATACACACTTTCAGAGTCTTTTCCTTTATAAGTTTATATCAGATTGAAGACTTGCATGCAGATCAATGTGTCTGATGGCAAATGGCTGTTGAGAAAATTTATCAAGGATTGGCACAGTTTGTCTCAATTTAAGTCATGTTTTCTGATATTTTCTGATCTATCAAGGATGTAGATATGTATTTGTTTGTAGATATATATCATCAACCCTTTTGGCCATTAGTTCTATAAATTAGAACCAATTTTTGCTTTTGGTTCTTTGAGAGCTTTTCACAGTGAAACAAAGATTTAGTCTAAACCACTTAGAAAAAAATAGGTATAGGTCTGTTATAGTACTTGTCTTGGATTTTCTCATGTAATGCACTTTAAAGGCAGGGGTACACAGTTCACCTCCAGGTCACAGAAGCCCCTTGTTCAGCTATTGCCTTGCATAGGATAAGTATCTCTCCTGATTTCTTTTTTACCACATACTCTCTAGACATGCAATAACTCTAGGAAAAGAATTTATAAGCAAAAATATTATTTTAAAGTGCAAAGGTTTTCTAGTCTTTTTTTTTTTTTCTAATGGAACATGAGATCAAAATAGCAATGCTATGACTGTCAGCAACTCAGCAGTCTCACTAAAATCAATAGGTGCTTTCTGGGATTTGGGCACTAGCAAACCTTTATCCTGCCAGAGAGAACAGCACTTAGGGACCAGTGAAGATTCTGAGTTCTCTATAACATTTTTTTCCCTCTGAAGCATTATGATACTTCATAAAAGATAGAGAATCATCACTTCCTCAGTTGAAAGGCCAATATTTAAGTGATTCAAGTCTTTATCCTGGTGATTATAACGTCTATTCCCAGGTTCTGATAGAATAAATTCATGTCTTTTTTTTTTTTTTTTCTCCAAGCTTAAGAGTTTGTTTGTTTTCCCCCTAAAATCGTTCTCAAAATATTTTAAAATCTTTCATCTTTTTCCTTGACTATACCTCTAGAGATGGCCTTATTTTATAAATTCAGTTAATCTGTGAAGAAATACTCTGAAAACCTGACAATTGGTTACTGTAATCATGTTACTACTATTCATAACAGTTAGCATTAGTAGCAGTTACTAATTGTAACTGTATGTTTACTTTTTTCCATGTTGGGCATAGGAAAGGAGATATGTCCTGTTTTCATTCATCTCTTATCACCAGGAGTTCTTCTCCAGAGAAATGACAGTTCATTCTGAAAAAGATGGAGGAAATTTTCCTATCTAAAATACTTGTGGACTGGTTTATGTAGCAAATGGTGCTTTACTTTAACAAAGGTCTCAAAATCAGCAGGTTCCTTGAAAGTGATATAAAACATCACTGAGATGATGGAAGACCTAATTTTATGATAAATAAAGCAGTACCATTTGTAATAATCATCCATCACCTGGCATTTCAACATCAGGCTTGAGCGTGAGTGAACTGACTTCAGGTTTTAGTGATCATGCAAAAAATTTTTCGAAGAATGGAGAAACTGAAAGAAAGAGAGGATAATGTGACCTATGGGTCACCTTTTGGATCACCTTTGGATCACCTTTTGGATCCATTCAGGGTACTTTTGTTGTTTCAAGTGTTAGAGTCCTACACTTCCCCATTTTGGCAAGTCCAGAGGAGATTTCCCCTTAATTGGGAACAGCAGCATATTTAGAAGTGCTGGTAGCTTTGGAACCCCTTTCAGCTAGCAGATTCTGTGACTGATGCTTATGCTGACTCGAGTCTTTGTCAGAGAAAGTCTCTACCCATTTAATGCTGCTTGGAGACCTATTAATATTAACCTTACTGAAATACTGAGTAAGACATATTGAATAGATTGGATTGTAACCTCTGAGGGTCAGATTAATCAGAGTAGCCAATGGAGTGGCATTCTCACAGGAAAATTCATTAGAAGCAGTGAGGTTTAGACAAGTGTTGGATATTGGGGAAAAAAGTCCCCATGGGTCTCTTGCATTTCTACATGTCTTTAGAGCAGTCACTGATGCTGCCGCTGAGTCACTTCAGTTGTGTCCAACTCTGTGCGATCCCATAGACGGCAGCGCACCAGGCTCCTCTGTCCCTGTGAGTCTCCAGGCAAGAACACTGGAGTGGGTTGCCATTTCCTTCTCCAAGACCAGTCACAGGTTCCCTCTGTTCTGAATTAACTTTGTAAGCATATCTGTATAGCAAGCAGCATAGGAAAATAGATATAGTATTTCTCTCTGGGGCTAATGGCAGACAGACTTACTGTCCATCCTCATGTCCACGATTCAGACTTCTAAGCTGAAGAGTCCTCTCCTAGAAAACAACTCACTACGTATGCAGATATCATCTGCCCATCTTACTATTGGCCTTCGGAATTGGGGCTCCAGAAATTGCTGCAAATGCTGACACTCTGGCTTCTGCCTTTGCCATGAATAATAAAATCTTTGTCTCTGATCCAGGTGTCCCATGTCTTCTGCCAGCTTCCATGAAGCTGTGACAGGCTATCTTGTTAGCTTGCAAATAGGATAAAATATTGGACCTTTTATCGTTCTCATTAGGTCTTCCCTGTAGCTCAAACAGTCAAGAATCTGCCTGCAATGCAGGAGACCTGGGTTCGATCCTTGGGTCGGGAAGATGCCCTGGAGAAGGGAATGGCAATCCATTCCAGTATTCTTGCCTGGAGAATCCCACGGACAGAGGAGCCTGGTGCGCTACAGTCCGTGGGATGGCAAAGAGTTGGACACGACTGAGTGATGAACACTACTACTACATGGCTCTCATTGGCGTTTCTGACCGGTTTCTCCTTTGTAGTTGAAATTGTAGCACTGCAATGTCATAACTAACTATTTGTTTCAGCAAGCATGTAATAAAACAGAACTTTTAATAGAAGTACAATAATCATAGTAATATGGAAATAATGATGACAAATTTATGCAGCAGTGACAAGCGGAAATCAAAGTTATTAGATGCAGTAAACAGCTGCTGTAGGGAAAACATATCTTAAAAGCTTGAAGGACATTAAAAATCAGACAAATTAAAAGAACAACTGACTACCTTGGTGGTGCAGTGGGTGGGACTCCGCCTGCCAGAGCAGAGAGCATGGGTTTGAGCCCTGGTCTGGGAAGAATCCACATGCCACTGGGCCACTTAGCCCAGCTACTGAGCCCATGAGCCTCCACTACTGCAGGTCACGTGCCTAGAGTCCGCGCTCGCTCACAAGAGCAGCCACTGCTCTGAGACACGCGTGGACCGCAAGGAAGAGCTCACCACAGCTAGAGAAAGCCTGGGCGGAGCAGTGAAGACCCAGCATAGCCAAAACACGCAAGAATAATGAATACATACATAATAAATAAATGCATAATAACAAAAACAGAACAACTGCAAACCACGACTTAGTTAACAGTCTTAAGCTTAAATAGTAAAGCAGCACTTGGGTAAGGCAAATTTTTCTTTAAAACAATGTAACCATATAACATGTCTTGAAAGACCACCCGCCTCTCTCAACTAGACTAGACAGTACTGTATAGGTCCTTTACTTAGGAATTCTCAACCATAAGGAATTACTCAAAATACTTCAAGGTATAAAATACGGATTTGGAGTTGAAGTGTATATGCTCAGTAGTAGCCAACTTTTTGGTGACTCTATGGACCGTAGCCCACCACGTTCATGAGATTTCCCAAGCAAGAATACTGGAGTGGGTTGCCATTTCCTCCTTCAGGGGATCTTCCCGACCCAGGGATTGAACCCACATCTCCTGCATTGGCAGGCAGATTCTTTACCACTGAGCCACCAGGCAAGCCTTATAACATATGGAACTCAGGGGTTAAAGTTGTTGAACAATGTAGCTCATTTGTTATCAAGAAAAGGCTCTCCACTAGGGGTCAGCACTGCTGAGCCTCAAGGTGAACCTTGAGTTACAGCCCAAAGGATGAATGGCCATGAGACCTGTGTATGCAGCCGTGTGCTATCCATGTAGCACAAAGCTTTAAGTGCAGGTTTCTGGAGAGCAGGGACTAAAGACTAAAGAAAAAAAAGGCAGCTGATGATTGTGTGACAGGCCCTGCCATACGGTATGGACACACCGCCATCAAAGAAGTGGAAGGCACAGTTTCCCAGGAGCTGGGGACAGGCGTGCTGGTTGGCAGCTCCAATTTCTCATCAGTCCTTTAGGAGCTGAGCTCTGCCATGACTGCAACTGGCTCAGCAGAGGCCTAGCAGGACTTTGTGGGGCTCCTGGGCACAAAAGTTTTTCTGTGTCCCCCATTTCTTGATTACAGGCTTCATCTGGCCTCCAAGATCTTCCCTGAGTTCCAACAAGCAGGTTCAAACAGTTGTTAATTAGAGAAGGAGGGGCGGGGGGTGGGGGGGTGGAGGTGGGCTGGGGTGGGGTGGGGTGTGGGGTCGGGGTGGGGGGATGCAGAGACAAGGGAAGAATAGTCAAAAAGAACAACAGTGCAGCCTTGGGCCAGGATCCTGGTTCCCCCTAAACGGATACACATTACAGTATCTTTGAGCTATTTTGCAGATACTGAACCCCTCACCAGGTGGGAGAAGTTAATGGTATGCTGCTTATAAGCAGGAGACAGCCGACTGGTTGGAATCAGGACATAGGTGATGCTGACTCTGACTTACTTCACCACCAACCAATCAGAATGTCCGCAAGCTGATCAACCCTCTTTGAACCATTACTGGAAAACTTCTCACTACTCGCTCCAGGTTGGGACACACAGTTTCGAGGGCATTAGCCCACGGTGGCTGCCTTTGCCTGGCAAAGCAATAAAGTTGTTCTTTTCTACCTCACCCAAAACTCTGTGTCCAAGATTTAATTCGATGTTGGGGTACAGAGGCTGGATTCAGCTTCAGCACCGATGAAAATCACATAGAGGAAGAGTTATTAGAGGAGATGGTGGAACCATGGCAATAACCCCTGAGCTGAGCAATTCTTGAAGGACAAGATGACCTTAATGTGGATTTGAAGCCAAACACCCACATTTAGTGGTCTTTCCCTCTTGTGCTACTGTGCTTAGTCGCTCAGTCATGTCCGATTCTTTGCGACCCCGTGGACTGTAGCCTGCCAGGGTCCTCTGTCCATGAGGATTCTCCAGGCAAGAATACTGGAGTGGGTTGCATGCCCTCCTGCAGGGGGTCTTCCCAACCCACAGATTAAACCAGGTCTCCTACACTGCAGGTGGATTCTTTACCATCTGAGCCGCCAGGGAGTTCCTCTAGTGCTGCAGCTAGAAGTTTTTAAGTGTTGATTATTGTCATCCCGTGCAGACTTGATCCTGACTCTCCGTTTCAAAAATGTTGATAAACACAGGTATTTAGAATTCAGGGAAGATGGCTAATTACAACCATGGAAAAGTATGCACTGAGCCTCTAAATAAAGAAGCTACAGTCTTGTTTACAATTCAGCAAATTATGCATCTAGACAAGCAATACTGCAACCTTCATTAAAAGATACTTGAAATTCCAAGGAGAAAATAATGTTTATTACATCTGCCATATTAACTTAAGGTAGGCCACATTATAAAGGTTTTTAGAGTCAGACACGATTTAGTGACTGAAAAATTAAAAAAAAACACACAAAAAAACAGGATTTTTTATGTGTTATGTGTCCCCTGGACGAGGCCATGGCAACCCATTCCAGTATTCTTGCCTGGAGAATTTCATGGGCAGAGGAACCTACAGTGGACTACAGTCCATAGAGTCTCAAAGAGTCAGACACAACTGAAGCGACTTAGCACACAGCGTATGTGTTATGTGTGGCCTTTAATGTACTTATATGGGTCATTAAAATTATTGTGCTTAGTACATTTAAACATTTTTAATGAACTTCTCACAAAGGATACTTTGGATTATGGCCAATGGAACACCAGAGTGAGAGTCGCTAGGCTTGAGTTCTAGCCGTGACTCTGTGTAAATCACATAACCTCAGCAAGTGTATTTACTAACTGCCTGATGCATGAAGTTCACTAAGCATCTCTTAAACACTTAGAAACAATTATGATTCTATGGAAATGTAACTGTGATAGCAATGAGGGAGCATAAGAAGAACCCATGGATGAATGGGCAAGTGGTCCTTACCAGGAATACTGAAGACATCAACATTTCACTCAGCTACCTGATGGAGGCATGGCAGACACTTAACCCTGATGGAACACCTTTAACACAAAACATAGTTTCAGATGGTATTTGTCCTCCAGAGTGGCACAGCGGGCCAGAGTATAGCATATTGTTTTTAGATTGCCTAGCATTCCATGTGTAGCCTGAGGACCCCAGAGCTACAGCTTTACATTAGAAGCCCCTCCAGGACCACCTCAAAGTCAGTGCTTTGATTGCCACAGTCATTCACTGCAAGAAATTAAATCAGACTCCCAGAGTCCAAGCCACCATCAACCACAGCCTCTGGGAAATAGGAGGGAGCAGGCCCACTTTAAACAAATACAGACTTGATAAATAAAACAACTACACTGATGCCTGTTTCTGTTTCCTGAGAAATATTTCTGAAAAGTGTCTCACTTGGTAGTAATGGATATTCTGAGTTTAATCTGGTAAGTACACCTGTGATCATGATAAAACCTTACTGTGATTTACTATAAACCCAATCATTAAATAAATACAGTATAGCACTTGTGAATATCAATAGAGCTAAAATTTAAAATGTGCTTCTTTCACTGCCTCCTGCAGCTTAATTTAATAAAATATAAAGTCTAGAGGTAGATAGTTTGTTCTTGAGAATTTCAACATGCATTATTGCATCAGTTTCCTGATACAGAGTGTCAGAGTGAATGTAGTTCATTCTAAGGGGGGAGAAGAACAATAGTTAATAACCCTACTGTAAAGGTTGACAGGGTTTATGGTGGAAGAGGGCTTTTTAATCCAAGTGTTACACTCTGCACATTCAATTTAAACAAGCAACATGCTACAGTCCATGAAGCAATAGTGACAAGGCAGTGAACTGCTAAGGGAGGCCTTCTTCTTAGCCTTTTAGTTAATTTTCAGTCTTCTTTTTCTCATTATCTTTGTCAATTAGTAGTTACTGAACTTCTGCACGGGCACTGGTCCAGGACTTGAAGCAATGCCGTTTTTGGGTAATGGAAGAATAGTAATGAACCATTTTCAGTATTTACCTTTGAGGTTTCTTTGCTCTTGTGTCTGGATGCATTCACATTGGTTTGCCTCTTGCCTCCAAGGAATGATTATTCTCTTTTAATGTCATTAGTGAATTTGTTTTCACAGAGCCAGAGAAAACTGTGCAAAAAGTCAGGCAAATGATTTAGTACTATGGAACCACAAAAAGGCACTTTTTAATTCAAAATGTAATTTAATTACAAATGTTTAGTCTATTTGTACCTCTCTGCCTATGGGATAGCTTACTTCATAGCAAAGCTGTAGTTCGATTTAACCAGTAGTGATGAGTTATCAATTGTCTTATGAAGAATAGAGCTTTTTCTTCGTGTTGGCTGTTCTTTCTTAGCTATTTTTTTTAAATAACTTTTTTATTTTGTATTGTGGTATAGCCAATTAGATTAATGGAGAAGGGAATGGTGACCCACTCCAGTACTCTTGCCTGGAAAATCCCATGGATGGAGGAGCCTGGTGGGCTGCAGTCCATGGGGTCGCTAAGAGTCGGACACAACTGAGCGACTTACTTTCACGTTTCACTTTCATGCATTGGAGAAGGAAATGGCAACCCACTCCAGTGTTCTTGCCTGGAGCATCCCAGGAACGGGGAGCCTGGTGGGCTGCTGTATGTGGGGTCACACAGAGTCGGACACGACTGAAGCGACTTAGCAGCAGCAGCAAGTAGACTAACAATGTTGTGATAGTTTCAGGTGAATAGCAAAGGGCCTCAGCCATCCATATACATATATCCTTTCTTCTCCAAAATCCCCTCCATCCAGGCTGCCACATAACCCTGAGCAGAGCTCTATGTGCTATACAATAGGTCCTTGTTGGTTATCCATTTTTAACACAGCACTGTGTACATGTCCATCCGAAACTCCCCAACTCTCCCTCCCCCCATCCCTCCCCCTGCACCTGCCCCCCAGCAATCATAAGTTTGTTCTCCAAGCCTGTGAGTCTATTTTTTCAATCAATTATCATTCTTTCCATTTGGGTCCTAGAGAAAGAATATGGAAGCTCCTGACATGACAGAATTTCAAGTGGAGGGAGGAATAGGAATTCTCTGAAGGTAGAAATGGGAAGCAGAACTAGAGAAGAATATTCTGGCTTCAGCAAAAGTGTCAGTGACTGGGATGCAACACAGCACAGAATACTGACTCATATCCTGTTGGTTTCTTCAAATTGCTCAACATTTTCAAAAGGATAACTATTTAACTAAAAAATGGTGGGAACTATTGGTTATAAAAAAAGGACTTGCTAACATCATTCAGACTACTGAGCTTATGTTGTAGAAAACAGAGTCTGGACTCCATACCATCCAAATACTTTCCCTGACACTTAGGTTATGTTGATTTCACATGATTTGGAGTTACTCGTCTTTTCTCAGATGTTAAAAAAATCTATAAAATTTTATAATCTCTAATGAAATATGTTTGATCTATTTCTAGCATCTATCCCTGGGTTATAAATAAATAAACCATCCAATCAATTATACTAAATTCTTTGACTGTAGCCACTACAGACTCACAGCAAAGTAATATACCAGACTAAGTATTTTCAATCAAATTATTTGTACAGCCCTTCCATATGACACAGAAATTGTCCCCACATGTGAGCTGATGTAGTGATAAAAAGCCTAATATTAATGTAATCAGATAGTTAGAACTTATAGTTCAAACTCTGAAGTCCAACTCACCAGATTAAAATGGTGGTCACACGTTTACTCTCTGTATTATCTTGGACAACCTACTTTATTTGTCTGGATTTTCATCCTCACTGAAAAAAGGAACTTAATGAATTGTACTTATCCAATTGGACAGTTTGAGTTTACAATGATGAAGTATCTATAGAGAGTGTTTGTTAAATCATTAGGATCAAATTAATAAAAGATATTTTATGCTTCTTGGCATAGTACTGCATAGACAAGGAAATTTCCTTTAAATTCATTAAGAATATGCCTTCAATGCAGGAGACCCTGGTTCAGTTCCTGGGTTGAGAAGATCTTCTTGAGAAGGGTTAAGCTACCCACTCCAGTATTCTTGGTCTTTCCTGGTGGCTCAGAGGGTAAAGAATCCACCTGCAATGCGGGAGACCTGGGTTCAATCTCTAGATTGGGGATATCCCCTGGAGGAGGGCATGGCAAACTAATACAGTGTTCTTGCCTGGAGAATCTCCAAGAACAGAGAAGCCTGGTGGGCTACAGTCCACGGGGTTGCAAAAAGTTGGCCATGACTGAATGACTAAACACCGCACGGCACAGCTTCTAGGAAGAAAAAAAAAAAAAGCATGCTGTTGAGCTATCTGCATTTTGAAGAACCTAAGGTAAATGATGTCAATACACAAATTCTACCAAAGGCTTTCTGTTCAGGCAAGAAGAAATTCCTTGATCTATGAAGAATGTTCTGTAACATGTACCCACTGAATCATTTCTACAGTTTTTAAGAATACTATCCAGACTGAGTCACGTTCCATGCTACTTATGTCCATTGTGCCTATGATGAGTAGCTTTTCTTGATCTCTGACCTAAAATTTAAATTTAGTATAGAGAAATCATGAAAATGTGGCTTAGGTCCAAGGAGCAAATATCATGTAAAGTACCCGATGGTATCTTGCATATTTTGACAGAAACATTCCAATAAGCATTTAGTGGGCATGACATCATTTAGTTATCACAGTTATCCAATGAATTAGGTATTATCTACATTTTACAATGAAGGAACTGAATCTCAGAAATATTAACTTGCCCCAGGCACATAGTTAGGAAATGGCAGAATTTGTATTTGGACAAGTATTACTCACTTCAGTCATGTCCAACTCTTTGTGACCACATGGACTATAGCCCGCAAGGCTCCTCTGTCCATGAAATTCTCCAGGCAAGAATACTGGAGTGGGTAGCCATTTCCTTCTCCAGTGCATCTTCATGACCCAGGGATCAAACCCAGGTCTCCTACATTGAAGGCAGATTCTTTACCATCTGAGCCACCATTTGAACAAGGTCTAGTCATAATCCAAGGCCAATTTCCACTACACTAAACTGAACACCAAGATCTCTTCATATCACCACACCAGTCTCCATTCCAATACCAAGAGTCTGTAGCCCCTGTGTCCACACAGTTTCTCTCTAGAAAGAGTTCCAATCAATATACCCAGTATAGGGTTAGATTAGATAATGGTTCCTTCTTCAGCTAACTTCTCCTTAGGAGAGTGATTATGCTCATCCCAGAAAGAATGTGTGGCTCAGAGTAGTTGGAACCCTTCCCTATTTGAGTTGCATTAGTGACAGTCTGCTCCACCACCGAGTTTCATTTATGTCCCCATGATTGGCTGCGACTGGAATCTCTCGAAGCTGCCATGAGGAGGTCTCCTTATTGCTGTCAGAGCTGTGTTGCTGCCATCGCTGCTACAGCCAGAAGCTTTGTGTCAATATTTTCTGCAACAGGAATACTCTGATGTGATCGCCACGTGCTCTGTTGCTGTTAGCGGAATCAGAGTGTTCATTCAGCTTCTTTCAGACCTGTATCAGCTACCTCTCAACTGTGCGCCTTTACAGAAGCACCTGTGTAAGTGGTGGTTTATGGATTTTAAATCTTCCTCTTTGGGATGACCTCTGCCTAACCTATTCACAGAGCTGACAGGTAAATCAACACCAGCTTTGTCATAGAGATACTTGTCAGACATACTTGCCAGCCCACTTCAACAAAGGACAACACTTGGTTTCTAAGCCCGTCCGTTAGTGTAAGATACGGCTTGTGTCTTTCCAGATACAAAACTGCTTAATTTCTCAGTTTTGGATGAATGGCTTTCCTAATATGTCGTAGGTTTCAGAGTTTATCTACACATCCCTGCCTTCACCCTTCATATTAGTGTCTGAGCTTTCTAAACATGTTGCTAAATTTTACTGAACATTTTATATACACAAGGTCACGTGCTGAGCACTTTCAAATTACTAACTTATTAGGTCTCACAGTGGTCATACCATTATCATCTCAATTTTGAAGCTGAATAAGCTGAAGTAGAGAATGGTTGAAAAACTTGCACATAGCACACAGCTGGGATTCAAACATCCTTCACCAACACAGCAAAGGAAATCTGATTTCAGAGTCCATGTTCATAACCATTACTTTATGTTGCCCTGAAAATGAGAGATCCATTAAGACCACATCCAAGCTTCTTAGTAGCCAGGCTGTTCTGAACAAAGTGAATGAGTCTTCACATATTTGAACCCTGTGGTTTCATCATCTTCGTATTTAGCACACACCTCAGCTTTGACTACCACCAATGTGCTCTCCTACTCTGATCCATACTAAACATTGTGGTGTGGGAGAAGACTTTGAGAGTCCCTTAGGCAGCAAGAAGATCAAACCAGTCAATCCTAAATGAAATAAACCCTGAATATTCATTGGAAGGACTAATGCTGACCTGAAGATTTGATACCTCAGCCGCCTGATGACAAGAACTGAGTCGTTGGAAAAGATCCTGATTCTAGGAAAGATTGAGGGCGGGAGGCAAAGTGGGTGGCAGAGGATAAAGTGGTAGGATGGCATCACCGACTCAGTGGACACGAATTTGAGAGAACTCTGGGAGACAGTGGAAAACAGGGAAGCCTGTCAAGCTGCAGCTCACGGTGTCTGCACACAAAGAATCAGATGCGACTTAGCGACTGAACAACAAAACATACTTTACAAACAATGGTAAGGGATCATGTTCTCTTTTTTTGCTTCCAAATACTGAGTTGGCTTCCAAAAAGTTTGTTTGCATTTTTCTATAACATCTTCCAGAAAAACCTGAATGAACTTTTTGGCCAACCTATAATTTACACTTTTAATCCATTTGGGTTGGGAGGGGGGGACTGTTAACATAAAACTCATAAAAATGTGAAATAAAAATAATAGTAACAATTGCTTGTGATGTAAATAAAGTAAATTTATTTCATACAAAGAGTATTTTCCCAAATCACACACCCCAAAACACTTAAATAGTGAAAAGAGGAACCAAAATAGCAGAAATGTAGTGAATATGCTAAACCTGAACTTATCATATTCAGATATCTCTGACTACTCCATGGTTATGAAGTTTATGGAAGTGAAATTCAAAGCTGTCCTGTACTTGTCAAACAATAGGTTCAATGTAATAGCTAACTAAAAGAGTGCTGTATTACAGTAAATAAAATAATGATGGACAGTGAGGAGACATAGATTTGAGTTGTGGTTTGATGCTATTAACTATGTGAGCAACCTCTGATACAGCTGAAGGCAGCAGAGTTCACAGGACTAAATGGGTTTCCAGGTGTCTTTAAGCTCTAGTACTGTATGTACTTCTGATATTAGTAGCCTGTTAACCTTTCTCTATTACAGCGTGTTATAATAAGCCAGACTCAATGCTTAGTGTTTCCACTGAGAATAATCAGTAGTCAAAGTGTAATGTGGGCTTTTTAAGTATTCATGTTCCTGCCTGGTGGCAATTCTTATTGCTCTATGATAAATAGTGTCCTAGTGACCTAAAATAGTTAACGTGCTTTCCTATCAGCTTACCACCAGTTTGTTTAGTCGCTCAGTCTTGTCCAACTCTTTTGCGACTCCATGGACTGTAGCCCGCCAGGCTCCTCTGTCCATGGGCTTTTCCAGGCAAAAATACTGGTGTGAGTTGCCATTTTCTTCTCCAGGGGGTCTTCCTCACCCAGGAATCGAACCTGAGGCTGCTGCCACGTCTCCTGCATTGCAGGCAGGCTCTTTACCCCTGAGCCACCGGAGAAGCCTAGCTTCCCACCAGAAATGCTCAAAAAGGAAAAAAAAAAAGTAAAAAATTTTCTCATTGGAGAAAATACAGGATAGTTCATTCACTCATAAACATAGGCAAAAATAGTTAGCGTTTAGAGAAATAAAAGATCCTATTTTTCAGGATCCAATTTGTGGAACTTAAAATCTGAGTCTCCCTACACATTCTGCAGATTCTTTACTCACTAGGCAATGACGACCCACCAGTAACACAGCAAGTTGGCTCATAAGTGTTAGAAGAAGTTTCCAGGAGCTGTGACTCGGGTGTGACATAGGCCAAAGAGCTACAGGAGCTGGATGCAGGGCTCTGAGCTTGGCACTGGCTACAGTCCCATTCCAGAGTCTGGCAACTCTTAGACACGTACGTCTTGGGTGGACAAGGCTTTGCAGTGTTGCTCACAGGTTGGCAGCTCTGGACTACAAGCCCCGTTTGCTGGCTACTTCCTGACTGGCAAGGCTGAGAAACACACTCCAACACTGCCGAGGGACTTCTTGACTGGCATGCTGTCCTTTCACAGGGCCTGGAATTAGGACAAGTTGTTTGGACGACTCTGGAGAGACAGACATTTTGCACACAGCTCTCCTCTCTGTGTAATTCCCGTTCACCTCCAGGTGTTATGCAGCTGGTGGTCTTCCTGTAGGTTTCTGGAAAGGTGTCCAGGAGCCAGGTCCTGCTGTAGCAACTGCTGGGTAAAAAGAATCCATCTTCAAACTTTGTAACATTCGATTCATGGACAATGGCAGAGAGAGGTGGGGCACTGTAGAAGTTCTTGAGCGACTGGACAGGTCTCTGGGTCATATTGTGAAAATCCTTGATTGAGTTGGTCCCGGGGACCCAACATGTTGGCCTGAAGATCCAGTTCATTACTGAGGAGGTTATATACTCTGAAAACTGGGTGTTGGCTTCTTCTCATGACTCTTGCTACGTCATTGCTTAAGCTTACTGGAAGGATAGCATCTCATTAGCACTTTGCTTACTTATATATGAGGATGATGTTTTATTAACAAAGAAGCCGGTCCACTTTGAATCTTCAAAATAGCTTTCATGTTAGCCCCAAACCTGACTCATTGGGGTGGGGCTTGTCAAATATGAGTCCCAACAGGTCACCAAGCTAACATTTTTTGTTTTTTTCGTTAGTCACCATGACTCTCCATATTGGTAAATGGACTATAAGAATATATGTAGAAATAGCCAATTGAATAATGATTAATATTCAGCACTGGCATTTTGAGAAATGGCACCTTAGCAGAACTTGATATTATAATCAAAACATTTTTCAGTAAGAGGTTGATTTGATTGAAATTGCCCTCATTCTCCTTCGAACTCTTCACCCAAAGTATTGAATTTGACCATTGCCCTATAAACATCTTTCCCTTTGTCTAACATTTCATTCCCCTCATCTTACTGAAAGTGAAATTTAAATGTTAACTCTCTTTAAAGCTTTCCCCTGATTTTCCTGGTTAGATGTTATTACTTATTCTTCTGAATTAGCAATGGGTTCTGACACATTCATTGTTTTGATTATATTTTACACCAAGTAGTACATTTACCTTGTGCTTGATAATCTGCCTTTGTAAGAAACCTGTTTCAAGTATGCTTTTAGTTCAGTTCAGTCGCTCAGTCATGTCCGGCTCTTTGCGACCCCATGAATCGCAGCACGCGGGCCTCCCTGTCCATCACCAACTCCCGGAGTTTACTCAAATTCATGTCCATCGAGTCGGTGATGCCATCCAACCATCTCATCCTCTGTTGTCCCCTTCTCCTTCTGCCCCCAATCCCTCCCAGCATCAGGGTCTTTTCCAATGAGTCAACTCTTCGCATGGAATGGCCTAAGTACTGGAGTTTCAACTTCAGCTTCAGTCCTTCCAATGAACACCCAGGACTGATCTCCTTTAGAATGGACTGGTTGGATCTCCTTGCTGTCCAAGGGACTCTCAAGAGTCTTCTCCAACACCACAGTTCAAAAGCATCAATTCTTTGGCACTCAGCTTTCTTCACAGTCCAACTCTCACATCCATACATGACCACTGGAAAAACAGCCTTGATAGATGGACCTTTGTTGGCAAAGTAATGTCTCTGTTTTTAAATATGCTGTCTAGGTTGGTCATAACTTTCCTTCCAAGGAGTAAGCGTCTTTTAATTTCATGGCTGCAATCACGATCTGCAAGTGATTTTGGAGCCCAGAAAAATAAAGTCAACCACTATTTCCACTGTTTCTCCATCTATTTCCCATGAAGTGATGGGACCGGATGCCATGATCTTAGTTTTCTGAATGTTAAGCTTGAAGCCAACTTTTTCACTCTCTTCTTTCACTTTCATCAAGAGGCTTTTTAGTTCCTCTTCACTTTCTGCCATAAGGGTGGTGTCATCTGCATATCTGAGGTTATTGATATTTCTCCCGGCAATCTTGATTCCAGCTTGTGCTTCTTCCAGCCCAGTGTTTCTCATGATGTACTCTGCATATAAGTTAAATAAGCAGGGTGACAATATACAGCCTTGACATACTCCTTTTCCTATTTAAAACCAGTCTGTTGTTCCATCTCCAGTTCTTACTGTTACTTCCTGACTTGCATACAGGTTTCTCAAGAGGCAGTTCAGGTGGTCTGGTATTCCCATCTCTTTCAGAATTTTCCACAGTTTATTGTATTCCACACAGTCAAAGGCTTTGGCATAGTCAATAAAGCAGAAATAGATGTTTTTCTGGAACTCTTTTGCTTTTTTGATGATCCAGCAGATGTTGACAATTTGATCTCTGGTTCCTCTGCCTTTTCTAAAACCAGCTTGAACTTCTGGAAGTTCATGGTTCACGTATTCCTGACAGAATGTGGTCCACTGGAGAAGGGAATGGCAAACCACTTCAGTATTCTTGCCTTGAAAATGAAAAGGCAAAAAGATAGGACACTGAAAGAGGAACTCCCCAGGTTGGTAGGTGCCCAATATGCTACTGGAGATCAGTGGAGAAATAACTCCAAAAAGAATGAAGGGATGGAGCCAAAGCAAAAACAACACCCAGTTGTGGATGTGACTGGTGACAGAAGCAAGGTCCGATGCTGTAAAGAGCAATATTGCATAGGAACCCGGAATGTTAGGTCCATGAATCAAGGCAAATTGGAAGCGGTCAAACAGGAGATGGCAAGAGTGAACGTCGACATTCTAGGAATCAGCAAACTAAGATGGACTGCAATGGGTGAGTTTAACTCAGATGACCATTATATCTAGTACTGTGGGCAGAAATCCCTTAGAAGAAAGGGAGTAGCCATCATGGTCAACAAAAAAGAGTCTGAAATGCAGTACTTGGATGCAATCTCAAAAATGACAGAATGATCTCTGTTAGTTTCCAAGTATGCTCTACATTTTTTTTTAATTCAGTGCTTTGTTTTTGATGGAAGAATGATCAGCTCCTACATTTATAATGCTATTATGCTGTACTTAGCGTAGTTTCATACTCATAGCCCAAGACCTAGCAACAGGATTTCTCTAGCATATATTGTAATTTATTGAGTTCAGCTTATGACAGTGAAATGGCAGACGCCCAGCACTCTGGTCTACCTCTCTTGGTCTGAAGCAAACCAAGAACACTCAGGAACTTTGAATAACCCTTATACAAGCTCCTCTTTAATAAGTGATGGACCAAGGATATTATATACTTAAAAGGACACCTCTGAGTGTCCACATTCAGCTTGACAGGTTATACACTCAATTTCTGTATAATGCTTTTGTAATACAGGCAGATTATTTATAATTTTGCATGACCACTTTTGTGAGATGAAAGATGCCCTCCACATGAACCCTATAACAAGCCATTTAATGTTTATGCACATTTGTATTCATCATTACACAAAAGCTTCTCCTCTTCAAAGCAGTAAATGGATTCTCATTGCTCTTAAAAAATGAGACCCATTCCCCTACAGCACCATCTAAGACCTGGTTGCTGCCTATTTTTCTTTCTCCAAATCTCACCACTCTCCTCTGCCCAGAATGCTCTCTTCTCCCAAGTCTTCACCTAGTTCCTTGAACATGCCAAGCATTCCCTTGCTTCCGTATTTTGCACATGCAGTTGTCTATTTCATTCCTTCACTGCCCTCTCCCTTTCCATATACAGCTCCCTTCCTCAGTTTTTGTGTCTCAACTTAAATGCTTCTCTTCAGTTCTTTCCTTTATCTTTCCAGTTGAAAAAAAATCACATTCTTGGAGTATCATATTTTTTTCCTTCACAATACTTATCTCAGCTTATAATGATTTTGTTTCTTCATTATGTCTTTGTCATTACACTGTAAGATCTATAAAGGCAAGAAATAGATATCTTTCTCACTACTATATCCTTAACTCTAAACGCCATGCCTGGCTGGTACATAATAAGAGCTCCATCAGTGTGTTTTGAAACATTAATTAATAGAAGTTGCTAAGTAAAAATTCACTCAGATTACAGCTAAAAGCCTTAAGGTATACAGTTCTGACACCGGAACATATCCAGGAATTGGCAAGTGTGCACAGGTTATAAAAAAGAAATAATAATAACCATGCCTGCCTCTCAACCACCGCTCAGTGAAATAGGAAGAAAATCATTAAGGAAGGCTCTTATTAGCTGAATCAATTATTTTAGAATAACATTTGCTTGCCCATAGAAACAACACAGGCAAATGTTTTTGAAAGCATTTACCAAGCAAAACGGCAGTACTGTTCACTGCCAGCCGAGTCCTGTTGCCAAATTCTGAGGGGCAAAGACAGGACACCACCCAGGCCAACCTTCACACAATTGTCTCCAGCAGTTAACCTCTTTATTAACCTCACAATGTGTAGTAAATTAGTGCATACCCGGCCGGTTCCAAATCTCCACATGAAGACAGTGTCAGTTGTGAGTGGGTCTGTCATTTACGAATAAGGCAGCTCCACGAGTTCTTTTCTCTTTGGGATGAGGCATTAACTTGAGCATTCTGTCTAGTTAAGTGCTGAATTAGCAGGTGTTCCAGTATACAGTTTTAATTTTAACTGGTGCTGAGTTTATAGAGGGAGTGGCCTGGCATATCTCAACAGAATGACGTAGGTTAGGACAACTAGTCACCTTGGAATCATTTTCATTCAACTCACTACAAACTAAGCATTAGTTCTGTAGGCACTTGAAAATGATAATTATGTAGTCTACTTCCTAGAATTCTTGAGAAATAAATAGAATCATTACCTGATGGCTTACGGCGACTGGATTCTTTGCTACTAAATAGTTGAAAAGCAATTTACTGGTCTTAAAGTCGACATGATTGCAGATGCAGTGGCACCCCCTAACCACCAGAGGGCGGAATATCAACAATTGCTGTGGCCTGCTCAGTCACTTCAGTCGTGTCCAACTCGGCAACCCTGTGAACTGTAGCCGGTCAGATTCCTCTGTCCACGGAATTTTCCAGGCAAGAATACTGGAGTGGGTGGCCATTTCCTACTGAGATGATATGTATGATACCAGACTGCCTGCCACATTTTGAGGGATAAATGAGTGAAAGTATTTCTAATCAAATTAAATATCATCATACAGACCAAGATGTTGCTCTTGTGGCAACATCAGTCTGGCGGTGCTACCATACTATAAAGTAAAATAAAAGTCTTTATTTGTATTTTTAAGATTATGTTGTTTACGGCTGTAAATGTCACACATTCTGAGATCCTTCTAAGGGTTGGATTGTGTTTATCATTTCCATTAAATGTCTAGCCAGCCTCTGTCCATCTCTCAAGAACTTAGCACATGGTTGCTGAAAGGTTGAGTAGTTTATATTGTTTTTATATTGATTATGTTGCTACTTTGGACTTCTAATCACTGGTACAGCTGTATCA
Source organism: Cervus elaphus (assembly GCF_910594005.1). Lineage (NCBI taxonomy): Eukaryota > Metazoa > Chordata > Mammalia > Artiodactyla > Cervidae > Cervus > Cervus elaphus. The sequence goes on along the minus strand of NC_057845.1, from coordinate 7,536,240 downwards.
AGGTAAACAAAAATTCACAAATTAAAGTCACCCTTCTGCATTTAGAAAAGGCAGAGGAACCAGAGATCAAATTGCCAACATCTGCTGGATCATAGAAAAAGCAAGAGAATTCCAGCAAAACATCTGCTTCTGCTTCATTGACTACATTAAAGCCTTTGACTGTGTGGATCACAACAAACTGGAAAATTCTGAAAGAGATGGGAATACCAGACCACCTGACCTGCCTCTTGAGAAATCTATATGCAGGTCAGGAAGCAACAGTTAGAACCAGACATGGAACAACAGACTGGTTCGAAACTGGGAAAGGAGTATGTCAAGGCTGCATATTGTCACCTTGCTTATTTAACTTATATGCAGAGTACATTATGAGAAATGCTGGGCTGGATGAAGCACAAGCTGGAACCAAGATTGCCAGGAGAAATATCAATAACCTCAGATATGCAGATGACACCATCCTTATGGCAGAAAGTGAAGAGGAATTAAAGAACCTCTTGATTACAGTGAAGGAAGAGTGAAAATTTTGCTTAAAACTTAACGTTCAAAAAGTGAAGAACTTGGCACCTGGTCCCATAACTTCATGGCAAATAAATGGGGAAACAATGGAAACAGTGAGAAACTTTATTTTTGGGGGGGCTCCAAAATCACTGCAGATGACTGCAGACATGAAATTAAAAGATACTTGCTCCTTGGAAGAAAAGCTATGACCAACCCAGACAGCATATAAAGCAGAAGCACTACTTTTCCAACAAAGGTCCATATAGTCAAAGCTTTGGTTTTTCCAGTAGTCATGTATGGATGTGAGAGTTGGACCATAAAGAAGGCTGAGCACCAAATAATTCATGCTTTTGAACTGTGGTGTTGGAGAAGACTCTTGAGAGTCTCTTGGACTGTAAGGAGATCAAATGAGTCAATCCCAAAGGAAATCAATCCTGAGTATTCATTGGAAGGATTGATGTTGAAGCTGAAGCTCCAATACTTTGGCCACTTGATTCAAAGAGCCTACTTATTAGAAAAGACCCTGATGATGGGAAAGATTGAAGGCAGGAGGGGAGGGGACCACAGAGGATGAGATGGTTGGATGGCATCACTGGCTCAATGGACATGAAATTTGAGCCAGTTTCAGGTGATGGTGAGGGACAGGAAAGCCTGGCATGCTGCAGTCCATGGGCTCACAAAGAGTTGGACACAACTGAGTGACTGAACAACAACAACAAAGTCACCTTCAGGAACTTAATTCAGTTCAGTTCTTCCAGAATTTATTTCCTGCTTCCTTGCCTTAGTTTTATTGCACCGACCAAAATTATGGCAAAGCACTAAGTTAATTTAAATCAATTCAATTTCTCCAATCAAGAATTCATTCATGTAGATGCAGTGTATTGCAAAGAATTACTAGGCTGAGAATGAAAATACCTGACTTTTAACCCTGTTGATTCTATTCACTGCATGAATTTGTACATCACTCTACCTCTCTTGATATCTTACAAGATAATGATATCTGCAAGGTAACGGCAACCCACTCTAGTACTCATGCCTGGAGAATCCCAGGGATGGAGGAGCCTGGTGGGCTGCCATCTATGGGGTCGCACAGAGTCGGACACAACTGAAGCGACTTAGCTGCCAGGGTCTTTTCCAGTTATCACATTTTCTCTGATTTTCTGTCAGAATCTTAATATCTAGAGTTGAAAAGGTATGAAATGGCATGCTGTCAAATCTACCTACTGATTGAAAACCACACTTTAATTTAGTAAATGAAATCTTTATAATCTTTATTAAGAGTAGCTATGATGAGTTTTAAAGGACAGACAGAAGGTTGAAGTTTGTAGATAATTAGATGCCATGTTAATAGCAGAAAGCAAAAGGAACCAAAGAGCTTCTCATTGAAGGCAAAAGAGGAGAATGAAAAAGTTGGCTTAAAACTCAACATTCAAAGAACTAAGATCATGGCATTCAATCCCATCACTTCATGGTAAATAGATGGGGAAAAAAGTGGAAACAATGAAAGACTTTATTTTCTTGGCCTCCAAAATCACTGTGGACAGTGACTGCAGCCATGAAATTAAGATGCTTGCTCCTTGGAAGAAAAGCTATGACAAACATAGACAGCCTGTTAAAAAGCAGAGGCATTATTTTGTCAACAAAGGTCTGTATACTCAAAGCTGTGATTTTTCCAGTAGTCATGTATGGATGTGAGAGTTGGGCCATAAAGAAGGCTGAATGCCAAAGAATTAATGCTTTCAAACTGTGGTGCTGAAGGCTCTTGAGAGTCCCCTAGACTGCAAGGAGATCAAACCAGTCAGTCCTAAAGGAAATCAACCCTGAATATTCATTGGAGAGACTGATGCTGAAGCTGAAGCTCCAATACTTTGGGGACCTGGTTCTAAGAGCTGACTCACTGAAGAAGACCCTGATGTCAGGAAAGATTGAAGGCAGGAGGAGATGGGAATGACAGAAGATGAGATAGTTGTATGGCATTATTGACTCAATGGGCATAGTTTGAGCAGACTCCAGGAGATACTGAAGAACAGGGAAACCTGGTGTGCTGCAGCTCAAGGGGTTACAAAGATTCAGGCACAACTTAACTACCAAACACAAGATGCCATGCATGCAGGTAGAAATCCAAAAAAACTATTTGAGATAACAAAAACCTCAGATATGCAGACAACACTACCCTTATGGCAGAAAGTGAAGAGGAACTAAAGAGCCTCTTGATGAAAGTGGAAGAGGAGAGTGAAAAAGTTGGCTTAAAGCTCAACATTCAGAAAACTAAGATCATGGCATCTGATCCCATCACTTCATGGCAAACAAATGGAAAAACAGTGGAAACAGTAGCTGACTTTATTTTTCTGGGCTCCAAAATCACTGCAGATGGTGATTGCAGCCATGAAATTAAAAGACGCTTACTCCTTGGAAGGAAATTTATGACCAACCTAGACAGCATATTAAAAAGCAGAGAAATTACTTTGTCAACAAATGTCCATCTGGTCAAGGCTATGGTTTTTCCAGTGGTCATGTATGGATGTGAGAGTTGGACTATAAAGAAACCTGAGTGTCAAAGAATTGATGCTTTTGAACTGCGGTGTTGGAGAAGACTCTTGACAGTCCCTTGGACAGCAAGGAGATCCAACCAGTCCATCATAAAGGGGATCGGTCCTGAGTGTTCATTGGAAGGACTGATGCTGAAACTCCAGTACTTTGGCCACCTCATGCGAAGAGCTGACTCATTGGAAAAGACCCTGATGCTGGGAGGGATTGGGGGCAGGAGGAGAAGGGGACGACAGAGGATGAGATGGTTGGATGGCATCACTGACTTAATGGACATGAGTTTGGGTAAACTCTGGGAGCTGGTGGTGGACAGGGTGGCCTGCGTGCTGCGGTTCATGGGGTCACAGAGAGTCAGACATGACTGAGCAACTGAACTGAACTGAACTGCAAGTAAATAAAAAGGATGCTTCTCTGTACAGAAACACATGAAGAAAGAAAGAAAGTGTTAGTTACTCAGTCATGCCCAACTCTTTGCGACCCCTTGGATTGCAGCTCAACGGGCTCCTCTCTCCATGGGATTTTCCAGTCACGGGTACTGGAGTGGGTTGCCATTTCCTTCTCCAGGGGATCTTTCCCACCCTGCGATCAAACCCGGGTCTCCTGCACTGCAGGCAGATTCTTTACTGACTGAGCTAGGACTTCCCTTGTACGCATGAGTCCATCTCAAAAAACTGTGTTAAGGGGAATGATCAGCTTCCTTTAGATGTTGTTGTTGAGTTGCTAAGTTGAGTCCAACTCCTTTAGATATAACTTTCTGTAAACTAAGTCAAGTACCATGTACACCTCCTCAGGCAATGAAATGGACATGGTAAAACTTTTAGGCTCTGGAATACTCAAAATTATGACTCTATAACCATAATATTGATCCTATGTGGAATATGGAAGTAAATCTTTCACCAACAACTCTCTCTTTCTAAAGATAAATAGATTTTCTTAGAATTTGATCATAAAAGGATTCACACATAACAGCATTTCTTCTCTGAAACTATTTCTAAATAATTTTGTTTCCTGGAATAATTCTTGATCATTTAAAATTCAATTATATCAGATTTTGATTCAAAGAGCTGAAAAGAGAAAAAGTTAAAAAAAGAGAAAAGTTAGATGATTACACAGTGTCTGTGAAAACTTTAATGAGAAGTAATTAAAAAAAAAAGAATAAACCAGAGTATCTTAAGTATCTAAACATTAACTTTCATATTTTCTACCCCTTTGTTCATTATGTCTTGGATGTGAAAGTGTTAGGTTTATTATAGTAATTATGCAATTTCTTTTGTTCCTATCCTCAGATGCTCTTACTCTGGCCTTCCTCTGAGGTTAGCATACAGTGAGGTTATTTTTCTGCCTTTGTGCAATCCAAAAATGTGAATTTGCTTTTGAGTTCTTCCAGTTACCCTATGGGTAATGAAGTCGTGGTAATATGTCATTGAGATGGTGCTAAATCATTTATGATGATAATCATGAACAAAGGATTGAAGACTTTGATGACAAGTAACTGACCTAAATAGAGTTCAACTAGCAAAAATGAATGCATGCTTGATGTCACTGACATAATATATTCTTCATACTGACACCCTAGCTCCATCTCATTCATTCATTCATTAAATTAACTTTTACTGAGTCTTTACTACTTATAAAATTTTGTTATATTGTGTATATTGAAAATGTAAGTGTAAATACTAAACAAAATAATAGTTTAAATGAAACATTAGAACTGGTGATTTTGTAATCAGCAAAATAAGCATATATAATGCTAGCATTGTAAACAGAATAATCAACCCTATTGATTCCATAGTCTATTTAAAAGACATGAGAGAAGAGATAGCATTGTCATGGGTTTTGAAGGTTAAGAGAGACGTAGCATTGATTTTAGAAGTATCAGACCATGTAAGCGCTCAGAGCTTCGCCATGTGTTCCCGGAAATGTGAGCAGTTGACACTGATGGAGTATGTGTTGGTGGAGTGTATGTTTGTGGAGTGTGATGAGAAGAGAAAATGGGAGAGTGCAGAGTGGGTTGCAAATGGTCTTTAATATTATATTAAGGAGTCTTTATAGCCAGTAAAAAATCCACCTGCAATGCAGGAGACCCAGGTTTGATCTCTGGGTTGGGAAGATCCCCCAGAGAAGGAAATGGCTACCCACTCCAGCATTCTTGCCTGGAAAATACCACGGACAGCATGTAACCTGGTGGGCTACAGTCCATGGGGTGACACGGCTGAGTGACTAACACTTTCACCTTCACTTTTTTTTTTCCCATTGAGAAGGAGATTGTTTTAGGTTTTAAAGGACTATCTCATTTAGGAAAACTTTAGTTACAAGTAGCTGAAATTGTAATTCAGCATGGCTTATATAATAACATGTATTAGCTCACGACCAAAGTCCAGAAATAAGATGGTCTGGGCTCTGTTCCTCAGCATTCCTGTTGGTTTACCCTCTTTCACACAATGGTTTAGTTCTCAGGCCATATGCAAGATGGATGCAGCATTCCACATAAGATGTGATAAAACGGAGACATGCTTGCTTCAAAAAAACTCCATAAGAAGATTTTTCCAAAAACATCTCTTATGATTATTCCCTGTTTCTCATTGGCTTAAGTCAGACCACATGCTCCATTCTGAACCATTCTGTTTCAGTAGGAACTGGGATTGCCAGATTCAATCCTGAAACCTGGGGCATAGCTATGTTAATATAAAAGTATAGGTGGATAGGACAGGATACACAAGCAAAATTCAGTTCTTGTGGGAAGAAGAGAGGAGAGAAAAACAGCTACAATGAACAATATGTTGCCCACATCCACTTAGATATCAATATTTTGTTCCCACTTAGGTATTTCAAATGTAGATGTATGCATTTCCCAAAACAAGAAAACTTAGTAAAGTATCTGTTATCCTATCCAAATGTAAGCCCAAGATATCAAGTCCTCCCTCTCGGCTAGTATTTCCTACTCATGTTGCAGCCATGCTTCCAGAAGCTGTCAGGAGAATTCTGTGAACCAGCTGGCCTTATACTGACCACATAGAAGAGAGAATGAAGGCTGAGCATCAACATGACTCAGAGATTCTAATCTTTTTATTGCAATAAGATGAATCTGTGGTTAATTTCATCCGTATTTAAGATATTTGTTTCATTACCTGGGTTACTGCTGTCAGGTAATATCATGACCTCAGAATTTCATTAGAGCTCGCATAAGGCCTCCTGATGCAAAGAGCTGACTCATTGGAAGAGACCCCGATGCTGGCAAAGATTGAGGGCAGGAGGAGAAGGGGACGATAGAGGATGAGATGGCTGGATGGCATCACTGACTCAATGGACATGGGTTTGAGTAAACTCCAGCAGTTGGTGATGGACAGGGAGGCCTGGCGTGCTTTGGTTCATGGGGTCGCAAAGAGTCGGACACGCTTGAGCGACTGAACTGAACTGAACTGAACAAGTCTGTAAAAGTGGTAAGGAACCCTCCTGCCAGTACAGGAGACATGAGAGACTCAGGTTCAATCCCTGATTCTGGAAGATCTCCTAAAAGAGAGCACAGCTACCCATTCCAGCGTTCTTGCCTGGAGAATTCCACGGACAAAGGAACCTGGCAGGCTACTGTTCAGGGGGTCAGAAAGAGTTCGACATGACCTAGAATGCAAATCTGTAAAAGGGTCCTATAAAAGTATTTTGACAATTCTTTCATCTGAAACAGCCTGGCTAGTACTTGCTGAAGCATCACTGTTGTCTCCTGAACTTTTCTGCTTGGCTCAGAACTATGACTAGTTTAACCAAAGTTAAGGTGTCCTGATAAGGTGGTCACAAGAGAGTTTAGGATAATCTTCTGCCCACGCTCTGAGTCCACTTGCCCAAAATTCCAAGGAACCAACTCTGTATTGGCAGGTAATTCTGCCAACCAGGGTGTCTGCTCCATAAATTAAATACTTCTTTTTAGTCAAACAACAGGAGGTTTGTAATTCCCAACAGACAGCCTCTTAAAAAACTTGAATGGTAAGCTTTATGAACTGATATCAGCTGAAATAAGTTTACTTGAAAGGAAAAGAGACCTCCTGCTCTATTTTTAACTAGAGAAGTGAGAGAGGAAATAGAAAACGGAATGTGTACTCTCTGAGATGAATTATTATAATATTAGTAGGATTTTAAAAAATAATCCCTCATCTAGGTAGTAGAATATAGACTCTGGCCAGATATTAATATTAGCCAAGATTAGTGAGATAACTGTGAAGTCACAGTCTAGAACCCTTAAAAAGCTGAACAGTAATAGAAGCCAGATATAGAAGGTTGGTTGATCACAAGAAGTTTGGCAGCTCCCAGAAGCCACATACATTGGGTTGCAGAATTGGGATCTGTGGCTCAGGGAAGGGAAGCCACAGACTCCATAAACCAGGGGTCTGAAGCCACGGGATCCAAAGCCCAATGAGTAGCAGGTACTAGATCCATAGCCCAAGCAGTAGGCTCTGCTGGACCCATGGCTCAGGGATCCAGTGTGAATTGACTGGCAAGGACTGCAGAGAGTGGAGGTCCTTGGGTGGCAGAAGGACATCTGACACCTGATGGGTTCATAGCACGTCTCCTGACTGTCGAGAGAGGAGCCCAGCTGGCAGGAGCTGGGAGAGCAGAGGTCAGTGCTGTAGACCAGATTGCTAGGGAAGGAGGAGCCACAGGAGGAGCCTGGTAGCTCAGGTGGTCCCCAAGGGAGCGGGAGGAGCAGTTGTAGGACAACTTCACAGGTGATGTGAGTTCAGCTGAATTACTGTGAAAAAGATGCTCTGATATCCTTGGCTTTTCCCAGGCATATTTATATATAAATATATATCTTCTTGGGGGGAGAAGGGGACAACAGAGGATGAGATGGTTGGATGGCATCACTGACTCAATGGACATGAGTTTGAGTAAGCTCCGGGAGTTGGTGATGGACAGGGAAGCTTGGCATGCTGCAGTCCATGGGATCACAGAGTTGGACACGACTGAGCGACTGAACCGAACTGAACCGATATATCTTCACCCCATTGGGTGTGATGCAGACCCTCCTCCTCCTCCTTGTACAAGTCTTGTCATGAAAATGGCTAATTAACCTAGGCTATAATTATCACTGAACACATGCATGTGTTTTCTTAATTGCAGTTCAGTTATTCTCGTTTATAGAAGCCACTCTGCTTCTCTCTGTTTTCTTTCTTTCCCCAGAAATAAGTTGTGGTTTGCCTTCAAAGACGTTGTTCGTGATGCATACAGACAGCGCCCTAGCTGCCCCTGAGCTTGACTGCGGGGATTTTGTTCCTGAAAGTGTAAATGATTACTCCTAACAGTCGTCAGTACTTCTGTCTCAGCTATTTATACATGCTTTATGGAGCCTTTACAATGTGTAAAACACAGCAGATTGTGGAACTGTTTAATCCTGGCAACAACCTTAGGAGATGGTCACCAGTTTAATAACCCAGATGTGACTGCCTCCGAAGCCACCAGGAACAGCAGTGTTTTGCTGACAACTCCAGAAGCTGAACCTCTCAGCTCCTGCCATCCATAAACAATGAATGCGCGTGCTTGGTTGCTCAGTCCTGTCCAATTCTTTGCAACCCCATGGACTGTAGCCCACCAGGCTCCTCCGTCCATGGGATTTTCCAGTCAAGGATACTGGGTAGGTTGCCATTTCCTCCTCCAGGGAATCTTCCTGACCCAGTGATTGAATCTGTGTGTCTCCTGCGAATACCCAGATGAGGAAGTCATTTCGCTGTGATAATACTTGCATTTTATCTAATGTGCCTGCCTGTATATTCTTACCTCTTTTATGAGGAAACGAAATACAGTCACCAAAAAAAAAAAAAAGTTTCTTAATTCTTTTAGCTATTTTTTTCAGCCTTCAAAGTTACCGTGGAGATGGTTATTTCAAACTATTCTTCTATTTGTCTTCTCATTTACCTTATCATCATTAAACAACTCATGTTTGATCCTGTATGGAATTATTGAGTTCTTTTTTCCATGTGAGGCAGAGATTCTTTGGCAATCACATAGACTATCACTGAGAATAATTGCTAAAAACTGGTATACTGTGAGTGAGTTGACTACCAATGAAATACATTTGCAAAAGCTTGAATTTTAATAGTGTGCTAACCTTTGCCAACTCAGTTGGGAGTGAGAAATGAGACACCTTAGTGATTCATTTCACTCCCTGCTGAGCTTCTCTTTGTCTCAGCCTTCTAGAAAGACAAAGAAGCAAAAAAGTACCTCCATTTTAAGTAGTTAAAATTATCCTATCACAATAAAAATCAATGGTAGAAAGAAAGTCTTGGAATTAGAGAAGTCTTCTTTTCTTTTTTTCACTTATTGTAATATCCACCTTCTGTCTTAAAGCTTCTTCTAGAAATTGGAAAACAAAAAAAGCTATTTGTGTAATTTGATCTTTTATATTTGTTTCCCAATGATCGTTTTCTCTAGTCTCCTGGAGTATTTGCTTATATGGCACCAGTGGAATTATCTGCCCACTGTTTTGCTTACAAATTTCTGCCAAATGTCTTGCTCACTTCCCCAACTCCTTCTCATTCCTCAAATCTAAAATCAAATTCCTCATATTTGAGAGGTGTTCGTCTCAACTCTTTAAAATTCTTCTACAATAAGGATCTTAGTATCTTACCAACTATCAATTTGGGTGACCAAACATTCATACACACACACACACACACATGCACATGTATACATCACGGAGGAGTTAAAAGAGATGTCTTTTGATATGGATCATGCAGACTAAGATTTCTGTCACTTGAACTTGCTGGACAGTCACATGTTTTATAAGAGTGGAATACCCAGAAGTTCCTCAGGATCTGCAAAGGGTTTAATTTTCTTTGAACCAGCATCTGGCACACTGTGGGTGCTCTAAATAATTTACAAAAGGAAGGAATATATCAAGATCTTAACTTTTTATTTTCACAGGATGGCTCAGTGGTAGAGAATCCCCCTGCAAGGCAGGAGATGCACATTTGAACCCTGGATTGGGAAGATTCCCTGGAGAGGAAATGGCAACCCACTCCAGTAATCTTGCCTGGGAAACCCCAAGGACAGAGAAGCCCGGTGGGCTACAATCCTTAGGGCCACAAAGAGTCAGACACAACTTAGCAACTAAACCACCATGCATAGATGCTTAAATACACACTAATTGCTTGTCTTTCAGAAGTTACCTTTAATACAACATTGAGTGAATATAAACATTTCTTTCATAATTAAATATAATCCCCAAGTTAACAATAACCAGTTTAGTGCTTGAGGTGACCCTAGCTCTCTGCCTCTCACCTCCAGCCCGAGCAAAGTTGACTTTGTGGCCTTGATCAGTAACTATTTCTTTCTCTGTCCAACCCATTCTAATGGGTTCTGTTTTCTCCGACTTCACACATAGTCAACCTCTCCAATCCAAAAATCTTTGTGTCACTTCTTTCATGATTATATAGCTTTTCTGTTTTTGAGGACCAAATTCTCTATAAAGATTTGTGTAATCAGTTTGTCAACTATCTAAATTCTTATTGCCTTTTCAATAACCATACTGTTTTTCTCTGGCTTAACACTCTCCTGAAATTTCACTAGAGTGGTCAGTGGTGGCCATTATGCTACTAAATGTGGATGTTTTTAGGATGATTATATGCAAATGTTTAATTACATTCAACATAGGTAACTGTGTCCCTGATCTTGAAATATGTTCGTCTGTGTTCTTCTGTAACAGCGCACTCCTGATTTTCTATCTAACTTTCCCCTAGTTCAATTTACCCTTAGTTTGGTTTCCTATATATAATGTTTTCTTGAGGCTTGGCACTGATCTCACCACTGATTCTCTCTTTGAGGAAGACATTTCACCATTATGACTTGAAATACTACCCATAGTCTACATCAAATGAATATTTCCAGTACAAATCTCTTTTTTATTCAAATTCCAGATATCCAGTCACTAGCCATTTCCATTTGGAGATTTAATAAGACTGTCAAAATTGTATGTGTATAAAGTTGAACTTTTGCTCTTCCCTAGGGAGGAAAAAAAACACTTTTTCTCATCTGAGTAAAGCAGCATTTTGAACCACATAGCAGTTTAATTCAGAAACCTTGGAATCTTCCTAATATATGCATCTTCTCTAAATATGACCCATTCTCTTTTCCAAGTTTATCATAAATCTCCCCAGTCATCTTACTGTCTTCTTTCTAATCTAGAGCTTCTCAACCTTGTCATCACTGACATCTTGAGCTGGATATCATTTTGTTGTGGGAAGTATCCTGTTATTTAGGAGATATTCGGCAGTGTCCCTGGTTCTATCCACTAGATGCAAGTTGCATGCGCACATACACACACACGCGCACACTCATACACACACATTATAACAGTTAACAATGTCTTCAACAATTGTTTGAGGGCTAAGCAGTTCAGGTGCAGAATCATTGTTCTAGAGCAAGGGAATCTCCTCTCTTGGTGGAACTACTGAACGATTCTGAGGCAGGAGATAAATGGACTGACCAGTTTCTCATCTGTGGAAAGAAATTCCATAATATCAGGTGATGGAGGAGGCTGGGCCCTGCCCAAATAAGAGATAAAAGGCCACATAGTCCTCATTCTTGGAGAGAAGGAGACCTTTTCAACTACAAATGCACAGAAGGACTCCTTGGAGATCTGAAGGGTGGTGGCGCTAACCTCGTACCAAGTGATGGTAACTACCCAGTGGCCTCTTTGCTAGAATCCACCATGGCTCAGAGATGCATGTGAACACACAGGAGACCTTAAGATAAAGCAAATATGGATTCAGAACCAGGCAAAGCAAGATGACTGGTCAAAGGGAGCCCAGAAGAAATGCCCCACGTTGGTGATTCAAACTACCATGAGGGTGCGATTTTCCGAGTCAGCCGGTGTCTATCTACACGTACTCTGCTTCCTAATAAATATTTTAGTTGTTTCACTATTTCCCATCTCTATGTGGAAATTTATTTCAACACAGCTGGCAGGCCAGGGCCTCGTCACTGGTCCCTGGTCCCTGGTCCCTGGTGGTTTAGTGGCCAGGATTCAGCATTTCCCCCTGCCTCGGTCTTGACTTCTGTCTCTGGCCAGAAACCAAAGCCTGCTTCAAGGTTCTACAAGCCAAGGTCACCTGAGATCAGCTCAACATGGCTTATTTTATTTTCAAAAAGAAAATGTCTTCTCCAACCTTTTATTTCTATCCCTGTCTGATCAATCTTCTTAAAAAACTGGTCTTATCACTGTCCCAATGAAAGTTGCCCATTGCTTTCTAACACATGTCCAATAAAACACACATCCTCTACCTGACTTGCAAGGTTGCCTTAACTTGTCTCTGCCCCTGCCTCTAACCTCATCTTCACACCTTACTCCTCCTCTCTTCCAAACACACTCTCTGCTCCGCGATTAACACAGCTCGGAGCTTTTTCCTACCAGGAGGACTTGCTCTTTCCTCTACTTTGAATGTCCTTTCTTCATCTGGATAATTAAGATAATTAAGCTTTTGCTCACTACTTAACCACTTTATCCCAGGATAAATTAGGTTCCCATGTTATGATCACTATCATCCCTATAATTAATTTTATTATTTTTATAATATATTTATTTTGTAGATTGTCCTCTAGGCTAGAGCAGTGCAACCTTAATGAACCATCCCGTGAGAGTCTGTTACCGTCTGCCATGAGACAAATAATGTATATCAAGTAAATGAGCTCATTAGTTCCTTCATGAAGAACTCCCGCATGATTAAAAGGTATCAGCTTAACTAAATTATAGGCTTGGTAACACCATTGATTCACCTGGTCTATAACCCACCCACTCTTGTAATCTTTACTTTTTGTTTTCTATTGGAGTATAGCCAATTAATGATGCTGTGAGAGTTTCAGGTGAACCGCAGAGGGACTCAGCCACGCATACGAAAATTGAAGTGAAAGTCACTCAGTCAAGGCTGACTTTTTGTGACCCTATGGACTATACAGTCCATGAAATTCTCCAGGCCAGAATACTGGAGTGGGTAGCCTTTCCTTTCTCCAGGGGATCTTCCCAACCCAGGTCTCCCGCACTGCAGGCTGTTTCTTTACCAGCTGAGCCACAAGGGAAGCCCAAGAATACCCGAGTGGCTAGGCTTTCCCATCTCCATTGGATCTTCCTGACCCAGGAATTGAACTGGGGTTTCCTGTATTGCGGGTGGATCCTTTACCAACTTATAAAAGTATCCATTCTCCCCCAAACTCCCCTCCCATCCAAGCTGCCACATAAATTTGAGCAGAGTTCCATGTGCTATACAGTAGTTCCTTGTTGGTTATCCATTTTAAATATAATAAAGTGTACACATCCATCCCAAACTCCCTAACTATCCTTTCCCCCATCCTTCCCCACTGGGATCCATAAATTCTTTCTCTACATCTGTGAGTATGACCCACTCTTAGTGGCACATCTCTGACTGTAATTTCTTGGGAGAGACAGTAACTACATTCTTTCTTATTCAACAGTAAATACTCAGCTCAAGAACAATCAAAGTTACATAGTTGTTTCTCAATAAATACTTACTTAATGGATAAATTAGGGCTTCCCAGGTGGTTCAGTGGTTAAAAATCTGCCTGCCAATGCAGGAGATGCAACCGATGCAGCTTCAATCCTTAGGTTGGGAAGATCCCTTGGAGAAGGGAATGGTTACCCACTTCAGCATTCTTGCCTGGAAAATCCCATGGACAGAGGAGCCTGATGAACTGCATTCCATGGGGTCAAAAAGAGTCAGACGCAACTGAACTTGAACACAATGGATAAACTAGGGACTTGATGGTTTTATTATTACCCATCTTTTGTCTGTCTCTCTAAATCCAAACTTTTGCTTGATCCTCGTATCCTCTTGGGTGATTCACAAAACAGGAAACCCAGCAGAAGCTCAACTTTTCTCCTAAGTCTTCTTGTTCAGTTGTGTCCGACTCTTTGCGACCCCATGGACTGTAGCCCACCAGGCTCCTCCATCCATGGGATTCTCCAGGCAAGAGTACTGGAGTGGGTTGGCATTTCCTTCTCCAGGGGGTCTTCCAGACTCAGGGATTGTAGGCAGATGCTTTACCATCTGAGTCACCAGTGAAGCCCATGTCCTATACATTTATCAGAATGGTTTTTCTAAAGTCTATGTTCAAAAACTCAAATTCAATTTCCGAAGTCTTTAATCTGAATCACCCTATGATCTGACCCCCCAATTATCTCATACTTGGTATCTCCATGCCCTAATTTTATCTTCAAAAGATACCAGATTTCTTCCTTGCAGCTTAAGGCTGAAAGAAAAGAAATTAGGTGAGAGGGTCTTACTTCAAGCTCAGCATCTGCAATGAGTATCAGAAGAGAAGAGATGAAAGGTGAGGCTGGAGACAGACAGGAACTAGATGACAAGTGGCTCCTGGACATTCTTCAGAGGTCCAAAATACTCTGAAAATCAAAACCTTCCCTTAGAACTAATTTGGTGGTGAAAGAAGGCATTATTTGTTCTCTGGATGGAATGACGTGATCAAATGAATGGTGTCTGTGCATATTCTTTTTCTCTCTATTCTTAGTGTAGATATATTGTGCCTCAGCAATAGATCAATATGTTTGATTATAGGGTGCTTTCACAATATTACATGCAGTTTATGCATTCTGTTATCATTCTAAAATCTGAAAAACTGGATTTCAAAAACCATCCATCTGCCTTGGCTTGGACAAGAGAATGGAGACCTGTAACAGTGAGAAGCCACAGATAGGTTTTAAATATGGACATAACTAGATCAAATGTTCCTCCTAAGGAAATGACTCTGATTGCAGTGCAATGGATTGGAGGGTCACAAAGGAGTTAGAGTGGGTCCCCAGGTTCAGATTCTTAGCAGTATGATTCAATAGCCTGTATTCTTAACTACAGTGAGTGGCTGTCTTCCATAAAAATGATTATTAAAACTCAGTAATATGTGTAAAATGAGAAGGGAACCTCAGATGGCACTCTGAGAAAAATTTACATTTAAGGAATTGGCAAAGTTTAAGGGGATCGCATAAAAGACTGAGAAGGAATAGCCAGTAAAGTTCAAAGAAAATTGGGAGTGTAACAAAGTCAAGTTAAAAAGGCATTATAAATAAACAAAAGCAATCAAAAGTATCCAGTATTGGAGGGAGGTCAAGTTAGACGGTCCTCCTAGATCTTAAGCATCTCACTATCACATATTATATATCTATATCTGTATCTATATCATTTGTTTTCGGGGGTTGTAATTTAATTTGGAAATGACCACCATTTAAATAGTGCCCAGTGCTATTTCAGATACTAAAAAACTTGCTAAATATAGATTAGCTATTTTTTTAAGCAATAGATGCTAAAAAATCCATTTGTTAAACTAAACCATCTTGTACAACTTTCTCAATATACTAACATGGCATTTGAATCTAAAGAGATTCATTTCAAGTCAATTCAGCAAGCACACATGAGAAGACAAGGCAGTGTCATGGATGGTGAGGACGAGGAGAGGACTAAGAAAGGGGTCTATCCAAAGGAGCTGTGCCTATGGAAGCACCCTAGATGTCCACTGACGACAGAGGAATGGATAAAGAAGTGGTACATATATATACTGGAATATTACCCAGCCATAAAAAAGAATAAAATAGTGCCATTTGCAACATGATAGGAGCTAGAGATTATCATACTGAGTCACGTAAGTCAGACAGAGAAGGAGAAATGTTGTATACCATCACTTATATGTGGAATCTAAAAAGAAATGGTAAGTGAACTTATTTACAAAACTGAAACAGACTCACAGTCTTAGAGAATGAACTTGCGGTTGCAGGAAAGGATGAGGGGAAGGGACAGTTAAGGAGTTTGGGATCAACATGTTCACACTGCTATATTTAAAGTGGATAACCAATAAGATCCTGCCGTGTAGCACAGGGAACTCTGCTCAATGTTATGTGGCAGCCTGGATGGGAGGGGAGTTGGGGAAGAATGGATGCGTGTATATGTATGGCTGAGTCCCTTTGCTATCCATCAGAAACTATCACAACATTGTTATCAGCTATACTCCAATATAAAATAAAAAGTTTAAAAAAAAAGTTAAAACTCTGAAAAATGAGATGTTAAGAAGATAAGTGATTTTAGAATGTGTTACAGGCAATTAAATCCAATAACTTTTGTTTTTCCTTAAGACCCCTCAGTAACTACACAAAGTTGAATAAAATCATATGCCCTTTTATTTACATAATGTGAACTATTATGAATTTTATGTTTTACACAGGAAATAATAATTCTCTAATTAGAAGTTTTCTTAGACTATCATATTTTTCTACCTCTACAAAAGGATTATGCTAGCTCTGATTTTACAGATTGCTTTTTACAAAATCAATAACCAAAGTTATCCATATGGTATTCATCCTATTAAAATATACAACCCGAGGAAGCCAAGAACTCTTTAAAAATTGAAGGAAATATGATTGTATTTGGAATTCCTTAAAAGATTAGTTTATTCAATAGCAACATTTCTGTAACATTTCAGGATAGCAAGAAGATATGAAATAACCTTCTGATTTCTCTTATGAATTGTTGTTCAACCTCTCAGGTATGTCCGACACTTTGTGAACCCATGGATGGCAGCACACCAGGCTTCCCTGTCCTTCGCTATCTCCTGGAATTTGCTCAAACTCATGTCCATTGAATCAATGATGCCATCCAACCACCTCATCCTCTGTCACCCCCTTCTCCTCCAACCCTCAATATTTCCCAGCATCAGGATCTTTTCCAATGAGCTGGCTCTTTGCATCATGTGGCCAAACTATTGGAGCTTCATTTCTTTTAATATACAACATATAAAACTCAAAGGTAGTTTCCTAATTTTGCCTACTGATTGTGTAATGATGACAGAACATCTATATCTGCAAGAAAAAAAAAAAGTTAGTGGTCAGTCAATTCCTAAAGCGAGGGTTTAGAGTAAATGAACAAAATAGAAAATAGTATTTCATGTAGACATGAAGAGGCATTAAACTGCTTTACAGAACCCAGGCCTCTAGGCTGGTCTGTATTAAGTTGGCAGGATACTTTAATAAGAAAGTAGTTTTCATGGTATAACCTGGGAAGATAATTCAGGTTTTGGGAGTTAGAGGATGGATTTAAAAATTGGAAGCCACTTAATTCATATTTTTTGGGAAAAATAGATGATTTCTGGTAGCTGATAGGCTTCTAGCATCTTTTTTGAGAGTCATTAGAAGTGAAGTGAAGTGAAAGTTGCTCAGTTGTGTCCGAGTCTTTGTGACCCCATGAACTGCATGTAGTCTGCCAGGCTCCTCTGTCCATGGAATTCTCCAGGCCAGAATACTGGAGTATCTTCCTTCTCCAGGAGATCTTCTCAACCCAGGGATCGAACCCAGGTCTCCCACATTGCAGGTGGATTCTTTACTGACTGAGTCCCCAGAGAGTCATTAGACAGAAACGTATCTTAGAAGAGACTGGGAGAACAGAGGTCAGTGGGGGAAAAGTGGCTGAGATAAGAGGCACCTCTGGAAAAGAGTGGGTAGACCAGGAATTCCTTACGAAAGCCGGAAGAGCAGTTTCCAGTCTAGCTGCTGTAACATGTTATCACTATATCTACTTCATTTGTTAACAGTGTCAGTGAAAGGGAAAGTTGCTGTTGTGTCCGACTCTTTGCGACCCCATGGACTAGGGTCGCATGGAATTCTATACAATCCGTGGAATTCTCTAGGCCAGAAAACTGGAGTGGGTAGCCTTTCCCTTCTCCAGGGGATCGTCCCAACCCAGGGATCAAACCTAGGTGTCCCACATTGCAGGCAAATTCTTTACCAGCTGAACTGCAGGGAAGCCCACAGTGTCAGAGAAGATCTAAATATCCCTGCTGGCCTGGAGGGCTTAATGCTCACTGCACCTGTGGGTGAGATGTTCTTGACGGCCAGTCTCAATGTCTTTCTACACTACAAGTTGTATAAGAACATCTCCTTATGAATACCTTGGTGGTCCAGTGGTAAGGAATCCACCAGTCAGTGCAAGGGACATGGGTTTGATCCCTGGTCTGGGAAGATTCCACACGCCATGAAGCAACTAAGCCCGGGTGCCATGACTACTGAAGCCCGTGTGCCCTAGAGCGGATCTGAGCACTAGAGAAGCTACGGCAATGAGAAGCCTGCCCCTGCAACTAGGCAACCAGAGGGTAATCTGCTGTTGGCCACAACATAAAAGCCCTGGCATAAGCGACAAGGACCCAGACCAGTCAAAAACTATCTATAAATAAATTTTAAAAATTAAAAGAAGACAGTCTCTATAGTGTGTTGTCTAATTACAATCAAATAGATTAGCACCATGGTAAATATCCTTACTTGCATTTTACAGTCAAAGACAGTTTATAGTTTATATGGCCTTGGATTTAAGGCATCACTGTATGCTCAGAACAGTTGGTCATCATCGCTGATTTAATTTGTGACTCAGAGGGTCATTTGAAGGATGTTGAGATATGGCTCTTTTCTTTTCTCCCTGCATTCAGCATTATATTTTAATGCAATTCTTTTCTCAGCCATCTCCGATGTGGTTTGCCATATTATAAAGCGTGTACTTACACTCAGTAACAACTGATATGTGTGATATAAATGGTGCATAAAAGACAATGATATCATTGCCTGATCATGATACTCTGTAAGAATCAAATGACTTTTATGGAAAAATAATTCTGCTCGGCTCTCTTTTTACCAGCTGGATGAATATGGAATGCCTCATATAAGTGGACTTAAATTATATTAGCTAAGAAGATGGAGATGTTAGCCTAAATACTTTTAAAAAGTAATCTACTATCAAATTTATAGTGTGTAAATTTTTAATGGCCCCTTAGAGGCTATGTTTATAAGCAGTAAAGCAAATACCAAATTATTTTCTTCCAGCACATTGAAAATTGCTGAACAGATGAAAAGTTCCAAAGCAATGTTACAGATAATCACATTTCTATATTATGGGAGGGTGGGCATTACATCTAAAGACCTTTGATTAACCTAACTATAGGAATGTGGTGGCTTGAAGGGTAGACAGACACTCATGAAGACCAAAAGTTCAAGGCACAGAGATAACACTGCCGGCCTGGTGCACTGGGAAGACCCAGAGGAATCGGGTGGAGAGGGAGGTGGGAGAGGGGATCGGGATGGGGAATACGTGTAAATCTATGGCTGATTCATATCAATGTATGACAAAACCCACTGAAATGTTGTGAAGTAATTAGCCTCCAACTAATAAAAAAATAAATAAATAAAGACTAAAAGCAGTGAGAAAAAAAAAAAGACTGCCCAGAAAAACCATAGCATAAAAGAAACATTAAATAAATACAAAAATGCATAAATATATCTATATACTTGTGTATATAAGAAAATGCCAAATTAGGTTACCCCTAGGGTAAAAAATTATAAAGAAAACAGATTAAAACATCTTTATTTGCATGTTTGTGAGGTTGAGAGTGAACAGAGTATACTCTTGTGTACGTTATTGTGTATTTAAAATGTTTAGGGATTGAGAGTGTAAATATTTGGCCTTAGGTCAAATGAAAGAGTTTGATGTTTATGGCTTACATTAGTTAGGTCATAGTCTGCTTTATTGACTATGCCAAAGCCTTTGACTGTGTGGATCACAACAAACTGGAAAACTCTTAAAGAGATGGGAATACCAGACCACCTTACCTGTCTCCTGATAAATCTGTGTGCAGATCAAGAAGCAACAGTTAAAACTGGACATGGAACAACAGACTGGTTCCAAATTGGGAAATGAGTATGAAAAGGGTGTTTATTGTCACACTGCTTATTTAACTTATATGCAGAGTACATTATGCTAAATGCCGGACTGGATGAAGCACAAGCTGGAATCAAGACTGCTGGGAGAAATATCAATAACCTCAGACATGCAGATGATACCACCCTTATGGCAGAAAGTGAAGAGGAACTAAACAGCCTCTTGAAGGTGAAAGAGGAGAGTGAAAAAGCTGGTTTAAAACTCAGCATTCAAAAAACTAAGACAGTGGCATCTGGTCCCATCACTTCATGGCAAATAGACGGAGAAACCGTGGAAACAGTGACAGATTTATTTTCTTGGGCTCCAAAATCACTGCAGATGGTGATGCCAGCCATGAAATTAAAAGACACTTGCTCTTTGGAGGAAAAGCTATGACAAACCTAGACAGCATATTAAAAAGCAGAGACATTACTTTGCCAACAAAATTCCATCTAGTCAAACTTATGGTTTTTCCAGTAGTAATGTATGGATGTGAGAGTTGGACCATAAAGAAGGCCGAGCACAGAAGAAATGATGTTTTTGAACTCTGGTGTTGAGAAGACTCTTAAGAGTCCCTTGGATTGCAAGGAGATCCAACCAGTCCATCCTAAAGGAAATCAGTCCTAAATATTCATTGGGAAGACTGATGCTGAAGCTCCAATACTTTGCCCACCTGATGCAAAGAAACGGCTCCTTAGAAAACACCCTAATGTTGGGACAGATTGGAGGTGGGAGGAGAAAGGGATGACAGAGGATGAGATGGTTGGATGGCATCACTGACTCGATGGACATGAGTTTGAGTAAACTCCAGGAGTTGGTGATGGACAGAGAAGCCTGCCATGCTGCAGTTCATGGGGGCACAAGGAGTCAGAAATGGAGCAACTGAACTGAACTGAATAGTTAGGTCAAGGAATCCATAGGCATCAAATTTTTTTGGCTAAAAGTCACATGCATTTATAACCTAATAATAGTTAACATTTGTAGAATGATTTCTGTTCAAGGAACACATCTAGTCACTTCACGTATCAGTTTCTTCTCATCGTGATATAAATACTACCATCTCTCTTTTACATTTAAGGAAATTGAATTTTTGAGAGGTTCTGTAAATAGCCATTAAGTGTTAGAATTTGAGGTTTTAAATATACAGCATTTCTTCTTAAATTGAGTTTAAATGAGTTCAATCTCACAGCAGACAAACTAATGTCCAAGTGAAAAAACAAATTTAAATGCTTACATATTCTAAGGACATGTTCTAAAACATGAAATTTCAGAAATTCTCTAGGTAGGGAAACCAAAGTGGGGACCCAGAATGAAGCATCCTGAAGATCAAGTGATCTCGTTATCTGGACGGTAGTATGGGAGCTCAGACCCGGCTGTCTCACAGAACATTTCTGACTCTTTTGTCTTATTAATGGGCTTGATCCTGACAACTCTGTACTAGTTCTATTTGCATTTTGGGAAGGAGTCACTGCTGATACTCTAGTTATGACTAACTAAAAACACTCACCGTTCAGGATCCATGTGCCTAATAACAGTCAGGAATTCTTAGGACAGCATCAGTTCTTCATGGTTTTAGCAGCTTGGAGGCAATGGACCTTCATTCTCTACTCATATCGGCAAGATTTCAAAGTTCAAGAAACAAAGATAATAACTTACAGTATGCATTTGTTTCAAATTTTAAGACCATTAGTAAGCAGTTTTCTGTTTGGCATCCCCAACAGAATCATGATAGTGGCATAACTGAGGACTGTTACCCCCAAGAATAGAATCTGGTAAGTTAGAGGGTGCCAGGTGGAACTTGGTTCCCTTTCTTTCATCAGGTACTATAGTGATTTATATAGAATTATACAAAGTAGTGTCTCAACAGGTAAGAATGCTTTTAAGGAAGGCTTGCACATTTTTAGGCTGTTTTGCTCTCATACAATATAGAAATCAGTGAATATTTAGGCAAAACAATATATTAAATTAGTTACAAGTAAACTTTGGAATGCACATTTATTTTTCTTCGTATTTGAGAAAGCAGTAGTTGTTTTGCTTATGCTTGAAATAGTGATGCTCTTTGATATATTTTGAATCTCAGTAATGCAGACCAAAGTCTACTGTATGCTGCTTCTTGCTAAAAGAGATTAATATGTCGACACTAATTGCCAAATATATGATAACCACACCATATATCAAGGAAAATGGGCTTAGAACACAAAGATGATTGAGACTCAATACCTCTCTTAAAATCAAAACCTAAAGCCTCCTAATTATGCAATTCTCATAGTTGGTACTCATAATAACTCAATTAACTAGTATTGTTTTCACTTTGCAGAAAAATGCATATTGATATGTTAAACAATGTATACAAAGTATTTTAATAAAATACTTTATAAAACCAGGTTAGACAAAATCTCTCTGCCTTCCAATATTTCATTACCCATATCTTATTTGTTGGGGTTCCCAGGCAGCTCAGTGGTAAAGAATCCACCTGTCAATGCAGGAGACACGAGTTCAATCTGTGGGTTGGGAAGATCCCCTGGAGAAGGAAATGGCAACCCACTCCAATATTCTTGCCTGGCAGATCCCATGGACAGAGGAGCCTGCTGGGTTACAGTCCGTGTACATGACTTAGTGTACATGTACATGACTCAGTGACTAAAGTCACTTAGTGACTAGTGTACATGTACACAACTTAGTGACTAGTACACAACTTAGTGACTTGTACATTTCCATGTACAAGTCCATGTACACGACTTAGTGACTCAAATCACCACCACCAGCACTGTCTGTTGTTAAGCCACAATAACTAACAATAAGCTAACAAATGCTGAGAACCAAATGCGTGACATAGATGTGTCCAACTTTTATTACTCAGCTCTTTAGCACTTAAGAACCCCTCTAAAATAGTATTAAAATGCAAAAGAGGACAATACTATCCCAGGCAAAGTGCTAAACCACACACCAAAAGGTACTGGGTAGAAAAGGAAATGCAAGTCATTTTAGAAGTCACATCACATACTTGTCTAGAATTTGAAAGTGAAAAACTTGCTGAGTAGAATTCCATCTTGTGACTTCAGTAAAGACAGGCTTGTACAAAGCATTCCTCCCCGTGTGTTGACAATCGATTAAGAGAACATTTCCACATCACTCTCCCAGAATGAGGCCTGCAGCTCCTGAGGATGTGCTAAATGTGGTTTGACTGTTTGTTTTTCCTGTGTTACCTTGTGCAATAATAGACCGTGAAAAATCACCCTAAAATTGTTGAAGCAAAAGCATTTTTCAAATTTGGTTTATAAGCTGGAGAAGATGAACAATCAATGACACCATTTTACCTTGCAATATCATGGGACACAGAAAGTGTAGTCCCTTGGAATCAATTCTATAGTCAAGACATTAACCTCTGTGGTCATTTGCCCAGCAGGAAGAGTAAACTGTTAAAAACACAGAATCAGCTGCTATTCACTTTTTATGATTATAAGTGTAATATCAGCTTCCTCTTCAATTACATGACTGGAGTTATTTTGCTGGTAAAGTACCAAAAAGGGTGTATATCAAAAGCAAATTTAGTTATTATCCCTTTGCAGAAATTCCCTGAAATAAGAGTAATAACTCATTCCTTCCCTAGTGGCTCAGATGGTAAAGAATCCACCTGCAATGTAAGAGGCTCTGATTTGATCCCTGGGCCAGGAATATCTGGAGAAAGAAATGGCTACCCGCTCCATGTTCAGAATCCCATGTTCAGAGGAGCCTGCAGGGCTACAGTCCACGGAGTCTCAAAGAGTTGGACTCAACTGAGCAACAGAATGCACAGATTTTGATTAAAATTAATTTTGACTAAAAATTACAGTATTATCTGAACCTAAGAACTTAGAAAAACTCATGTGGTGTCTCTTTCATCTCTGACATGGAGAAGAGAGGGATAGAAACAATAATCCTTCCCTCTTTATTTGGAAATTCAGATATACTTGCACACGTGATTTTGTTCAGACTCCTCTGGCCATGGGATTCTCTAGGCAAGAATACTGAACTGGGTTGCCATGCCCTCCTCCAGTGGATCTTCCTGACCCAGGGATCAAACCCAGATCTCCTGCACTGCATGCAGATTCTTTACCACTGAGCCACCAGGGAAGCCCATATGTGTATTGTTCTATGCAATTACATTTTATGTCTGTGTGCTTTGTCACTCAGTCATGTCCGACTCTTTGTGACCCCATGGACTGTAGCCCAACAGGCTCCTCTGTCTGTGGGGATTCTCCAAGCAAGAATACTGGGATGGGTTGCCATTTCCTTCTTCAGGAGATCTTCTCAACCCAGGAATCAAACCCAGATCTCCTCCATTGCAGGCAGGTTCTTTACCAACTGAGCCATGAGGGAAGCCCCAGATCTACCTAAAGTAATCCAACATCTAGCCACAGTCTTATAAGTTGAAAATTTAGTGTATGTTTCACAAGAAAATGAGTATTTTTTAAAACCCAGCATATTCAAAAGACATACCAGAATACGCACATTAATGACAATTTCGGTGCCAGTGAGTTAAATCTCCACAATCTTGCTTTTCTTTGTCATTTTCTACTTGCTGTAAGGATCTACTTCATTGCCAAAAATAAGCCTTAAAGTAAAACATCACTAAGATTTAATAACTTCCAAATGAATTAATCAGATGGAAGAGTTAATGGACAAAGACTACTTTTCTCTAGGTAGATGCTACTTATCCTATTATAGGGGGTGTCTTAGAATAAGTGCAGTTGATCCAGGGAAAAGGTCACAGTCCAGTAAGAGACTGTTCATATTAGATGATAGAAGCTTGTGTAGTCTTTGCAGAAAAAAAATGAGGTCATGCAGCAGTTTGCTACCTTCTTTATCTCTTCCTCTGTTCCTCTGTTAATGGATCGACATGCGTGTGTATAACTGATTCTGTTTGCTATACGGCAGAAGCTAACACAACACTGTAAATTGACTATACTCCAGTAAAAATTAACTTAAAAAGCAAATAAAGGGAAAGTAGGTTGGGTGGTAGAATGAGAGCCCACAACCCACAGGGGTAACTATTGTGTCCCTAGACTGAAGTCTTCATGTCATCCGTTTGGCAGGGACTATAAAAGGCAGCAGTTCTTAAGTGGCATGCATGTGACATTCAACATAAGGCATGATCATAGATTAGAGTTATTTGCAGATCAGGGCCAGGGCTAGGGTGGGGCAAGTGGAGAGCTTGGGGTACAACATGGAAGGAAGCCATTGTTTGCACAACCTTGAAGCGAGTGTACCCATAAGAATGAGACGCTTCTGTAAACCAAGTTGATGGGATGAGAACAAACATAGCAAGACACTAGGACATCAGAAGATCCCTAAGGGGACAGGAGGGGGATCCCCAGAGCAGCAACACATAAGACATGGTGAGAACTAAGATTTCCTGTTGAGTAGCCATGCAAAGTATTTTAAACTTGAACAGTAAACTCACATTCTCTTGGAGTGCAGTTCCTCTCAAATTATAGCCTGCATCACTAAGCTCTGCCCTGTGTGTGTTAGCATTTTATTAGACTGCTAATTGCCCCTGAATGAGTCCCCAGGCACATAAATAAGCACATTGATTTTGCAACCCAAGAAAAACATGAGCCCCCCAATCATTTCTGCATATTAAATGTAAAGGTTTATCATTGACATCTCATTACCCCAGACCCAAAGTTCAGGTCTTTTTAAGCGTCAGAGTTGCTTCTGTCTCTATTCCTGGACCGGTATGGTTGAGCAATCACACTTTTAATTATTATACAATCTCGTACTTCTCACTGCCCCCATTTCACACTTCAATTAAAATATATATATATATATATCTTGCAGGTTTCCTCCCCAAACCTCACATTATATTCTTTCAAGCAATTGTGTCATTGTTTATGCAGTGGCTCTTCCTGAAGATCTCTTCACATCCACCCTTCCCACCAAGATAATGAGAGACAATCTGTCTCTCTCAGGAGATGTGACCTAACTCTTGGAAGGCAAAGGTCATAGTCTTCTCTAAGTTCTCTAGTGCATTTTTCATTGAAGAACTCTAGCACAAAGTTAAAGTTCAAAACATATTTAGTGAGCTGAGTTCAGAACAAAGACCTGATGTCAGTGTATCAAAGAGCATTAGAGGTGGGACAGTTGTGAATGAGAAGAGTGAGCTGGAAAGGCAAGTGCCCCATGTCACTCTGAGCTTTTATGTCACCACTGATAGATTGTAATCTTCTCTTACACACTCTGTCACCATCCTCCAAGCAAGTCACCCACCCAGTGTCACCTGGTACCTAGAGGGGAGATATCACTGGATATCTCTTTCTTCTGTCTTGGGCTGTTCTGAGTTTTAGACAATTCTCTCCACCCAACACTGCTTGGAGGGCCTGATGACTTCTTTGCTTGAGGTTAAGTTCAGTTCGGTTGCTCAGTCATATCCGACACTTTGTGACCCCATGGACTGCAGCATTCCAGGCTTCCCTGTCCATCACAAACTCCAGGAGCTTGCTCAAACTCATGTCCATCAAGTCACTGATGCCATCAAACCATCTCGTCTTCTGTCGTTGCCTTCACCTCCCGCCTTCAATCTTGCCCAGCATCAGGGTCTTTTCCAATGAGGCAGTTTTTCACATCAGATGGCCAAAGTATTGGAGCTTCAGTATTGATATCAGTCCTTCCAGTGAATATTCAGGACTGATTTCCTTTAGGATTGACCGGCTGGGTCTCCTTGCAGTCCAAGGGACTTTCAAGAGTCTTCTCCGATACCACAGTTCAAAGGCATCAATTCTTTGGCGCTCAGGTTTCTGTATGGTCCAACTCTCACATCCATACATAACTACTGGTAAAACCATAACTTCGACTAGATGGACCTTTGTTGCCAAAGGAATGTCTCTGCTTTTTAATATGCTATATAGGTTGATCATAGCTTTTCTTCCAAGGAGCAAGCATCTTTTAGTTTCATGGCTGCAGTCACCATCTGCAGTAATTTTGTAGACAAAAATAAATAAATAAAGTCTGTCACTGTTTCCATTGTTTCCCCATCTATTTGCCATGAAGTGATGAGACCAGATGCCATGATCTTAGTTTTCTGAATGTTGAGCTTTAACTGAACATTTACACTCTCCTTTCTCACTTTCATCAAGAGGCTCTTTAGTTCTTCTTCACTCTCTGCCATAACGGTGGTGTCATCTGCATATCTGAGGTTATTGGAGGTTATTGGTATTTTTCCCAGCAATCTTGACCCCAGCATGTGCTTCATACAGCCCAGCATTTCGCATGATGTACTCTGCATACAAGTTAAATAAGCAGGGTGACAGTATACAGCTTTGATCTACTCCTTTCCCTATTTGGATCCAGTTTGTTTTCCCATGTCCAGTTCTAACTGTTGCTTCCTGATCTGCATACAGATTTCTCAGGAGGCAGGTCAGGTGGTCTGATATTCCCATCTCTTTCAGAATTTTCCACAGTTTGTTGTGATACACACAGTGAAAGGCTTTGGCATAGTCAATAAAGCAGAAATAGATGGTTTTCTGGGATTATCTTGTTTTTTCTATGATCCAACGGATGTTGGCAATTTGATCTCTGGTTCCTCTGCCTTTTCTAAAACCAGCTTGAACATCTGGAAGTTCATGGTTCACATACTGTTGAAGCCTGGCTTGGAGAATTTTGAGCATTACTTTACTAGTGTGTGAGATGATGGCAATTGTGCAGTAGATTGAACATTCTTTGACATTGCCTTTCTTTGGGATTGGAATGAAAACTGACCTTTTCCAGTCCTGTGGCCACTGCTGAGTTTTCCAAATTTGCTGACATATTGAGTGTAGCCCTTTCATAGCATCATCTTTTAGGATTTGAAATAGCTCAAGAGGAATTCCATCACCTCCACCAGCTTTGTTTGTAGTGATTCTTCCCAAGGCCCACTTGACTTTGCATTCCAGGATGTCTGGCTCTAGGTGAGTGATCACACCATCATGATTACCTGGGTCATGAAGTTCTCTTTTTATAATTCTTCTGTGTATTTTTGCCACCTCTTCTTAATATCTTCTGCTTCTGTTAGATCCATACCATTTCTGTCCTTTATTGTGCCCATTTTTGCATGAAATGTTCCTTTGGTATCTCTGATTTTCTTCAAGAGATCTCTAGTCTTTCCCATTCTATTGTCTTCCTCTATATCTTTGCACTGATCACTGAGGAAGGCTTTCTTATCTCTCCTGGCTATTCTTTGGAACTCTGCACTCAATGGGTATATCTTTCCTTTTCTCCTTTGCCTTTAGTTTCTCTTCTTTCCTCAGCTATTTGTAAGACCTCCTCAGACAACCTTTTTACATTTTTGCATTTCTTTTTCTTGGGGATGGTCTTGATCCCTGCCTCCTGTACAAGGTCCTCGACCTCCATCTATAGTTCTTCAAGCACTCTATCAGATCTAATCCCTTGAATCTATTTGTCACTTCCACTCTATAAACGTAAGGGATTTGACTTGGGTCATACCTGAATAGTCTAATGGTTTTCCCTACTTTCTTCAGTTTAAGTCTGAATTTTGCAATAAGGAGTTCATGATCTGAGCCACAGTCAGCTCCCGGTCTTGTTTTTACAGGCCCTGTAGAGCTTGTCCGTCTTTGGTTGCAAAGAATATAATCAATCTGATTTCGTTATTGACCACCTGGTGATGTCTATTTAATCTGATTTCAGTATCGACCATTTGGTGATGTCCATATGTAGAGTCTCCTCTTATGTTGTTGGAAGAAGGTTTTTGCTACAACCAGTGCATTCTGTTGGCAAAACTCTGTTAGCCTTTGACCTGCTTCGTTTTGTAGTCCAAGGCTCAAGGTATCTCTTGACTTCCTACTTTTGTATTCCAGTCCCCTATGATGAAAATGACATTTTTTTGGGGGGTGTTAGTTCTAGAATGTCTTGTATGTCTTCACAGAACAGTTCAACTTCAGCTTCTACAACATTACTGGTTGGGGCATAGATTTGGATTACTGTGATATTGAATGGCTTGCTTTGGAAACAGACAGAGATCATTATGCCTTGTTTGAGATTCTAACCAAGTACTGCACTTTGGACAAGTTTGGGAGCTACTCCATTTCTTCTAAGGAATTCTCATCCACAGTAGTAGACAAAATGTTCATCTGAGTTAAATTCTCCCATTCCAGTCCATTTTAGTTCACTGATTCCTAAAATGTCGATGTTCACTCTTGCCATCTCCTGTTTGACCACTTCCAGTTTACATGGATTCATGGACCTAACAGTCTAGGTTCCTATGCATCATTGCTCTTTACAGCATCAGACTTTACTTCCATCACCAGTCACATCCACAGCTGGGCGTTTTTCATTTTGGCTCTGTCTCTTCATTCTTTCTGGAGTTTTTCCTCCACTCTTCTCCAGTAGCATACTGCGTACCTACTGATATGGGAGTTCATCTTTCAGTGTCATATCTTTTTGCCTTTTCATACTGTTCATGGCGTTCTCATGCTTGAGGTTAGAAGCTTCTAGTTCAATTAGGTTTGTTGAATGTGTTCCTAAGTCCTTCTCATGGGCCACATAACTGTGATCCCTTTGAATTTGTTTTTCCAGTGGTGTCTTTAGTCCACATGTTACTCATTCCACTTTACTAGAAGAGGAATTCTTTCTCAAGGCCAATGCCAAGAATTCAGACTCACGGGATCTTTTTGTCTTACTAATAAAAAATCTAAATTCCTGTTTATACAAAAGTCAATGAGTAATTCTGCACTTAGATGACACATTGCATTAATTATAACTCTTTGGATGTGAGTAATAGAAATCTTATTTTATTTTAATTATTTTAATTAGTTTAAACCAAACGAAGACTTTATTGGCCAATATAATCAAAGTACATAAAAGACAAGTAAATCTGGCTTAAAGGATGCTGGAAACAGAGGCTCCTGGCTCAGCAGAAACTTTTGTGTCCCCCTTTTCTGTTTTTTCTTTTTTTTCTTAATTTTCTGTCTCTTGAGAAGATTCCCCTGCACAGAGGACCTGGTTCCCACATTCCTTTGCTTAACCATGATCATTTTCAGTATTGGAGAAAAGAGGCCCTCTTTTCCCAGATTCACTTAGAAAAAGTTTGAGGAAGAAGGAAAACAAATTAGTAAACACTCATAGCACATGATTGGAGCAAATGGTAATGATACTTATTTTCCCACTCATGAAGAGTTATTACTAAATGTGTTATGAAAAAAGTTGTAACTGAATTCTGACCCTTCATTTAGCCTCTGAGACAAACCACTTGCTCAAATTAAAGTAAACTCAAAGTGTTCCCTGTCTCAAATCTGAGTAGACCGTCCTCCCTCTCTCTTTCACACAAACACACCTAATAATCCATTTCCTGTATATTTAAAGTCAACCATAATGGCAACCCACTCCAGTAATCTTGCCTGGAAAGTCCCATGGACAGAGGAGACTGGGGGGCTACAGTCCATGGGGTCACAAAGAGTCAGACACGACTGAAACGACTTTGCACACACGCACATAATGTCCTTCAACCCATGGTACTTTATCTTTTCTCTTTTTCAAACCGATGTATCAGATTTATACAAATATTAGATATAATATATTTTATAAATATTTCATCACCATAAGTGACATCTTCTGGACAAACTCTAAATCAGTTCTGATTTGAAAATGTAAAATCAAAATCAAATATGGTTGTCAGCCCAAGGTGTCCTCCTTGAAAGCACAATGAGAATATTTGCTCCATTATGAGCACACTGTCAATTTAAAAAAGAAAAAAAAAACACTCTACCAGATTTGATAATGGAAGACATGCACACTTATTAGCCCTTAAGCAGTGGAATGCACAAAGAATTTCCCATACAGCAGTCCTGATACCATTTCCTGGGGAAATACAAATCCATTCCTAGGGAAAGGACTTTGAGGGTCTGGAGCCCCAAAGAGATTATAAATCAAACTTAAAACCAATAAAGAACAATGAAAATATCAGATGCAAGAGTGAATGAGTTTATTAGGGGAAGCATATCTGGATTTCCATGCATTTTGTAAGAAAAGTTTATGTAATTCTGAATCAATTGTTTCAACAAAATTACAGACTTGAACTCAATATTTTGGTCATTAATTTCACTGAAAGAATTAGTCAGTCAGTCAGTGCTTGACACTAGAGAAAAGATGAGATGCTGATGGTGAGAGGGTTTAGCTAGTATTTTTGAAAGAGGCTATGAGAGTTTTAAGTAGAGACTGAAACATTTTGCTCAGAAGTTCTGGAAATTCAACAAGTTGATCTACAGAAGGTTGATCTACAAATTGGCCTATAGTAAGAAGACTGGCAGCTCCTAGAAGCCAAGTAGGCTGGGTGGTAGAACCTGGATCCACAGCTCAGGGAAGGGAAGCCATGAATTCCATAACCCAGTGGTCTGAAGACTATGGATCCACAGCCCGCTGAGGAGGAACTTCTGGATCCACAGCCCAGAGAGCAGCAGCTTCTAGATCCGTAACCCAGGGAGCAGCCTCTAATGGACCCACATCTGGGAGCACCAGAATAAGTTATCTGGAGGGGGCTGCAGAGCGTGGAGGTCCTTGGGCGGTAGCAGGACGTCTGACAGGGGTTGAACACCACACAGGTGGGCCGGCAGGTCCTGGGAGAGCAGAGGTCAGCGCTGTAGACCAGGTTGCTGGGGAAGGAGGAGCCACAGGAGGAGGCTGGGTAGCGCCGGTGGACCCCGAGGGAGCGGGAGGAGAAGTTTCCGGAGCAGCACTTGTAGGACATGTTGGCAGGAGATGTGAGATCAGCTGAGTTGCACAGAGGACACTCTCTGAGCTTCAGTGTCATGACTTGGACTTCGAGTGTGTATATATATATACTCTTGGATGCGTCACTGTGAAGATGGTCCCTCTTCCTTGCTCACCGTTTCAGACAAGCATACCTCCCTAACTTATTGCTTAAATGTATCATGTCTTCACATAATTATGCTTTAATCATGCTGATATACTTAGAAAGAAATTACTCAGTTTCTTTCCCCTGGAAATTGATGTGACTTGACTTCCAAAATTATAGGTCATCACATCTCCAAATAGCCCCTCCCCCTTCTTATCCACTGTGCAGTTATGTCCTGGTCCTACCAGGGAAACTTACATACATTTTCCTTCACTTCCAGTAGGTTATTGTTCAAAATAGTTTCATGTCTTCTTCAAAAACATATGATAAGGATTTCTCCAAATACTAACTACATTCAATGGTCTTACAAATCTATCAGTTGGAACTTTTTATTTCTAATTCATATAATTTCTAAAGAATATGAAAAATAATATGTATACATCCACATATATGTATAACTGAATCACTTTCTCTGTACACTTGAAATTAGCAGAACATTTTAAGTTATGCTTCAGTAAAAATCCATGTTAAAAAAAAAAGAAAAATTTTTAAAAAATCCATGTAATTCTTGATATCCATTAATTTGGCTTAATTAAACCAATTCATTGGCAAAATTTTCATCCTACCTTTTCTGTGATACCCTTGACTTTATCACATCTGAGTTCATGATCAGAATTAAGGGATATAGACAGACATCCTTGGTGTTCAGGCCAATAGACTGCTTTAAAAAGAATGGAAGTTTAAAACATTTCCTTAGATGATATTCTTTTAAGAAACAATAAATATAACTTTTTGAGAGAGACTTTGAATAAAAGTATTTGCTAGACTTGAACATCTTCGTTCAAGTTTTATTCGTTCAAGTTTTATTATCTGATACATCTGTCTTGTAGTAAAGTTCCAGGGAAGGTTAACATTTTCTGCAACAACTAACTTGAAATATAAGAGCTACATGAGTCTTTACCATCCTCTGATCAACCTACACATAAAAAAAATATTGTCTTAGGTTTAACAACTTTCCTTTAATAACTCAGTGTCTGAAAAAAAGTTGAAGTTTGGACCTTGATCTCCGTATACTGAGTTAAGATTCAAACACTGCAAAGATAAAAGCAAGTTCAACTTTAACCTGTCTCATATATGAATCTGCTAAGCTTTCTTACACTAAGATATAAATGCCTGATAAAGCCTTATTTACTTCTCCTAAGAATACTTGCATTGAATAGTGTCCAAGAGTAGAATTCCATGTATCCCTCGTCTTTATACATTTAAAGTATATTTGACTTTTCTAGAACAAGAAAGAGAAAAAAATCCTGTGCAATCTATACTTAGATTAATGGGTAAAAAAGAAAGAAAAGAGCTTTTTAAAATCTGGTGTGTTCCCATTTGTCTTCTTTTGAATCTAACATTTTATTTGGTTGAACTAAGGGAAATGGCATTCACAGCTGTCATTGAAAAGAAAGCTCCCTAACTACCTGAAAATTAAGTTGCTTTATTCCAAAGCACGCTGCTTCAGAGCACTTAGTTACTTTGTTTTATGATTATCTCTCCCATGCAGAATCCAAAGTGTAGCATGCATCACATGAAGTGCCCTTGTGCAATACTTAAACCATCACTCTGATTCACAGAAGTAAAATAAGCTATGCTTTATGAATGGATACCTATTAAATTTGTTAAAGATGTATGTGTCACCCTCAACACATGGGATTCCTTATTGTGCCAGCCTTTAACTTCTTTGGGATGGATAGTATTTATCTCTTTCTATGAATAGCTGGCTTCTGCTTAAAAAAAGAGATGTTCTAATATGCATATGTTCTTACTTTTCCAGGCCAGCTCTCTGTGTTTGGGAATTAAAATGAAAATGACTCAGGAATAAGTCAATTCCAATTAACATTCCCTCAACCCATTCCTAATAGGTTAACACTTTTCATTAGAGTTATTTGTGTACATTGTACAAATGCTAATTATTAACTCATAAATGCTAATAAATATGTCCCTCTGAAAGTCAGAAAAGGCAAAACAAACAAGAGTAGCTTTAATGGTTCGGAAGTACATCCTGGAACTAATAAAATACTCTGGGTGCTTTGTATACACAGGCAAATGTTTAAGAGAAGAAAAAAGTCACCCTCTGGATAAATCAGAGGGAAAATGCAATGTTGGAAAACTTTTTTTTTTTGAGAAATAGAGGAATACCAACATTACGTAGAATAGAACACATTTTAGAGTACCCACTAATCGTAAGTATCTTATGATCTGAATGACTTAAATAGTGATGGTTTTTCTAAGTATTAAAAATGACAGTCTCTTTTGCAATGTGCTTTCAGACATTTTTGAATATCTTTCCTCTACTAGGCAGTAGTAGAAAGAATGAAAATCCATGTGCTCCATCCTATACTTTTTTCGTTCCTGTTCACTTTTTCTCTGCATCCTCAAAACTGCCTTTTCTAGACCTAAAGGATCTTTGCACTGCCCCTTTGCCAAAGGGTCTTCTTCCTAACAAATAAGATGATGTTTTTAAAAAAATTTATGAAGTTTTTTATTTCTTTGTTTCCAATTTTTGTTTATCTTATTTCTTTTATTTATTTATTTTTTTATAATTTTTTGGGCCATATCAAGAGGCATATGGGATCTTATTTCCCTGACCAGAGGTGGAACCCTGGCCCCCTGCAGTGGAAAGGTAGAGTCTTAACCACTGGACAACTAGGGAAATCCCTTCACTAACATTTTACTTTCCAAACGTTCTTACCAGAGGGTGATTGCCGGTTAAGCACTATTGCTAGGTATGGGCTAAAAGACCATTTCTGAGTAAAGAACTTGAGATAAACCACTTGCTTTTCCAGAGGGCATTCTGCTTCATTGTTAGAATTCTTCTTAGTACTAGTACTCCTCTTGTATGACTACAGTTTTTTCCTGCTTCCGATGGACCCAATTTACATCTTCAGAACTGCATCATCCATAATTTTTAAATGAATTGAAAAGGCCAGGGTAGCTGGCTTCTAAAGGGTTCTGCTTACAGACCTCTCTGATTTTTTACACTTGCATTTACCCACTGAAAAACAACAAAACATCTTTAAAAAAATAAAATAATGCTAATATAACTGCCCTCTTTCAGAGGTTCATTCAAAGCAAGTTTTATTGCCTATCTTTACTTAAAAAAAGTTTTTTAAAGAGAACAAGCATCTTCTGAATCTTATTAAGCTTGATGGCTTCAAAATAGAATACATGCTCCAGTTGAACAGACACCCCGCTTGACTTACCACCATCACTTTTTATGGACATGCACGGCCACGGTTCTACCTCACTTCCCCTTGGTGCCACATTGAGCAGTGTGTGACTAACGGGGCAGAAGATGGTGATAGGTTTCACCTTGTATTTGAAGGGAAGATCAGTCCCTGGGTGCTGGATGGATCATTTAACTGGTAGAGGTGAGTGGAGGTCTTCCATCTTCAGTTTGCTTGTCAGTTAATAAACACTTCTGACTCTTTTAAGAGGATTGAAAAATATCTAACTCCTGTTTCCAAAACTTAGTTCTCAAATCTCCATCTTGAAAAATTTTAAAGATGGATATAATCTGGAAAAAAATTCTTAAGGGGCCAGAAAAAGAATCCAGTTTCATATTCAACTCTAAGTTTTTCTGTTGTTGTTTGTTTTTGTTTGAATTCAGCACAGTGAGCAAAGCAAAAGCAGAGAACAGCAGCTGGAAGCGTTCACCTACAGCAGAGCAGGGTGGAAACTCAGGCAGGGTTTCTATGTTGCAACCTTGATAATTCTTTCTTAAATAAACCTTGGTCTTTTCTCTTGAGGCCTTCAACTCACTGGCGGAGGCTTACTCATGTTATGAAAGGTAATCTGCTTTACTCAAAACCTACTGATTTACACGTTAATCACAGAAACATCTGGGTTGGTGTTTGGCAAACGACTGGACACCATATCCTAGCCAAGTGGAAACCTTAAGGTTAACCATTACAGATGGCTATTGAGGCATTCAACAATGCTTGCAAATCAAGTGTTACCAGGCATCAAAGTATTTGCAAACAATGCTTTCATTAGAAAAATGCAATTATTTGTCTCTGTACTACATCCCCTTTTTGGTAATTTAGTATTTGTTTGTTTTAGCAATACTGGTAATATGGACCCTGTGGAAGTCTCCGTATCTTTTGGTCGTCTGGATCAAGTTATATTTAAAATTTTAAGATTTAAAACCTCAACCACACTTGAAAAAAAATATGAGATTTTTGATACAAATGTTTTACAAAGGTAAAGCACCATCTGGGAAAGACAACCATATTGTTTACACATATAAGAAAGAATGCTTCAAAATATTCACAAATAAGTGCTGCTAACAGCATCTCTGACTCGATGGACATGAGTTTGAGCAAGCTATGGGAGTTGGCGATGGACAGGGAAGCCTGGTGTGCTGCAGTCCATAGGGTCTCAAAGAGTTGGACACAACTGAGTGACCCAACTGAACTGAAATGTAAACTAAATCTACATATACTCTAAACCTCATCATAATAATGAAGCCTGTGTATTTATTTACCAAAAATCACAAATTAATTTCCCATAATTTTGAAATGTTTATTTGAATAGTTTCAAAAACTCATGACTTTGAAACATGAGACTGTAAATCTTTCTTATATAGGAAGACACATTTTTTAGGATGTATTAGTACTTCCCTGGTGGCTCAGACGGTAAAGCATCTGCTTACGATGCAGGAGACCTGAGTTCAGTCCCTGGGTCGGGAAGACACCCTGGAGAAGGAAATGGCAACCCACTCCAATATTCTTGCCTGGAAAATCCCGTGAATGGAAGAACCTGGTAGGCAGTCCATGGTGTCCCAAAGAGTTGGACACAACTGAGTGACTTCACTTTCACTTTCTTTCACTTAAAGTTGAAACTATATTTGCCAATTCCTGTAGGATGTGAATTTTCAGTCACCATACTTGAAATTATTAACCTTTTAACTATGACATCACTGAAATAATTATGCTTAAGTCCCGTAAGCAGTGGGAAAGCCCTGGAGAGTTCTTTGAAACTAGAAATATACAGGAAAGCATTTTTGGTTCTTAAATTAAAAGGCAGCTAAAATAGATTTGATAGTCTAATTAACTTTTTAACACAATGCAGAATCTCAATTTTCTCTCTTAATGAAATAACACTAGCGAATGATGGCTTTCTAGGAGGTAGTCCATAGGGTCGAAAGTGAATAATACTTAATAAGCATTTTATACAGGTCAGACACTGTTCTAAGCTATTCATCTAGTGAATAAGGAATCTTATTTAACACACAGATGAGCAGAGGCTATACACCATCACAGCTTTATCTGAGTCTACACTCTTAACTGTGTACTGTCTCAGTAACAAGGAAGATGGATAAGGGAGGTGGGGAGGGTCAGGAGTAACAGTTTTGAGGCAAGGTAAAAAGTGAAGAAATATTAGAAGGACATAGTCAGAAATATAAGAATAATTTGCTGGTGGCTCCAATGGTAAAGAATCTGCCTGCAATGCAGGAGACCCAAGTTCGGTCCCTGGGTCAGAAAGATACCACGGAAAAGGAAAACGGCAACCCACTCCAATGTTCTTGCCTGAAGAATTCCTCGGACAGAGGAGCCTGGAACCCTACAGCCCAAGGTGTCGCAAAGAGCCGGACACTACTGAGTGATTAACACTTTCACTTTCAGGTTTGGGGAATGCTCAAGGTCTATTTTTTGGTTCCTCTTATCCATTCTGTTGAAAATATGTTTTAATTACACTGTAGTCTGTGTATGATGGAACCAAACCAAAAAAACCACCACCTAAGATCTGCTACAACTTCATGCCACCCTAGGCTTCAATGACACCAAAAATGTTGTATATTCCTTAAAAGAAAAAAGAAGATCTTCCATCTGATTCTCTAATCTTTTACAGATTCTCAAATCTTTCCTGAATATATTCCTTTTCTTGTGATTCAAATGAACCCATAGAGTTGAACTTCAGAACCACCTCAAATAATGGTACTCATGAAATCTTTCTAGCTTTTTTCTGACAAGATCTGCTTGGTTCAAATATATTCATCAGCTTCACATGTTTTTTTGTGTTGAACCTGAAAATTATTTTAATTTCTAATTTACATGACATAGATTATGAGCATGCAAAAGTTATAAAAGAGACAAGTTCAGGACTACTAATAATCAGAAGCAAGCTCACAGAGGAGAAAGCACAGAAACAAATACTAAGATGTTGAAAAAAAATTAATCCAAAAAGTATTTCTGGGTAAAAAGAGATAAAAAAAAAAAAAAGAAGAAGAAGAAGAAGAAGAGATATGGATTAGCATAGAGATTAGATGGAAAGGAAAGAAAGTAGAAGATTCAAAGTGTAGTAAACGAACAAATCAACAAAAAAATCAACCACTTGCCAGCAATTCTACATTTTAAAGTAATTTAATTCTCCTAAGAAATATATGCCATTATCACTCACATTTTCCAGGTATAGAAGCATATACAAATAAAATTTAGCAAATTACATAAGGCTGCATCTTATAAGTAAAAGAAT
This sequence comes from Cervus elaphus, assembly GCF_910594005.1. Taxonomy (NCBI): domain Eukaryota; kingdom Metazoa; phylum Chordata; class Mammalia; order Artiodactyla; family Cervidae; genus Cervus; species Cervus elaphus. The sequence continues at coordinate 7,498,113 of NC_057845.1, read as the reverse complement.
TAAGTTTTAAATTCAGGTTTATTTTATTCCAAGTTCTATTCTTTTCACTTGTCATTAATTTACTCATTCACTCTATTCATTTCATTTGCTTTCATGAGTTTCTTACCCTGAATAAGTATTTCATAAGCTTTGAGAAAGCTTTGATATATAGATACATAAACAATAGAGCCAAAGAGTAAAGTCTGAATTTACTCATTTGCTCTATTTACTCATTCTCCAGGCAAGATTACTGGTAGCCATTCCCTTCTCCAAGGGATCTTCCCATCCAGGGATGGAACCCAGGTCTCCTGCATTGCAGGCAGGTTCTTTACCTTATGAGCCACCAGGAAAGCCCAAAATCTGAGTTATTAGTACCAAATCCATTCCCACATTCTCCCAAACTCTGACTCTGTTAGGAACCTGAAATATATTTCTGGATGACTTAGGTTAAATTTGGATTCTGCTTCTTTGAGATAACACTTAGGTCTCAAATGGGACAGCTAGTGCAAAAGAAAGGTCTTTCCTCAGCATATTCCTTAAGTTGTAGTCATTGCTTTACCTCACAAGGGATGAGGAAAAGCTAATTATTTTTGAGACTTCTAAAAAATATCTTGCTTGGGGCTCCAAGTTTGGATAGAGACCAAGAGAGGAAAACAGAGAGAAAAGACAGATAATTAAAATCCAACTATAACAATGACTTCAATATCTGGCACACCTGGCTTGTGAATTCTGCAGAAACTCTAGGCCTTGAAGCTACAGGGTATTCCTTAGAGGAAGCAGGATCACTGTATGTTAATACCAAATAAAACTAAGGACACACAGAGCCCACTGAAATACCTAAGTAGAAGCCTAATACTCACTTTTATGCTAATTTAAGCAAATTATCATAAAGCAGGTTTGAATTTTTCTATTCTTTTATTATATCTTAGAAAGAGATGGTTCAGAAAGTGGGTAAAATAAATTGTGTTCTGAGAAAGGGAGAGGAAGAAATGGGAGATAGAGGTAGGAGGGAAAATTGTGTGAGGCGGGAGAGGGAGAAAGAGTATTTCATAAGAATTAATTTGAAGATTTCTAGTTGCTTAGTATGAATTACTGGTGAATTAAAAAGCTCTGGTTAGTGATATAAGGTGGATTTTGAAGGTCTAATATCTTGGAAATTGATAAGCAGCTCCTGAGCTAGCAGAACTGAAATTTTCTTAGTAATAAAGTTTTAAGAAATTAGTTCTATGAGATCTTGGAAATGTGTCATGCTGACTTGTAGACCTCTGAACAAACACTCAGCAGTGGCCATGAAACTGGAAAAGGTCATTTTTCATTCCAATCCCTAATGACAATGTCAAAGAATGCTCAAACTGCCACATAATTGCACTCATTTCACACACTAGTAAAGTAATTCTCAAAATTCTCCAAGCCAGGCTTCAGCAATATGTGAACCATGAACCTCCAGATGCTCAAATTGGATTTAGAAAAGGCAAAGGAACCAGAAATCAAATTGCCAACATCTGCTGGATCATCAAAAAGCAAGAGAATTCCAGAAAAAATTCTACTTCTGCTTTATTGACTATGCCAAAGACTTTGACTGTATGGATCACCACAAACTGTGGAAAATTCTGAAAGAGATGGGAGTACTAGACCACCTGACCTGCCTCTTGAGAAATCTGTATGCAGGTCAGGAAGCAACAGTTAAAACTGGACATGGAACAACAGGCTGGTTCCAAATAGGAAAAGAAGTATGTCAAGGCTGTATATTGTCACCCTGCTTATTTAACTTATATGCAGAGGACATCATGAGAAATGCTGGGTTGGATGAAGCACAAGTTGAAACCAAGATTGCCAGGAGAAATATCAATAACCTCAGATATGCAGATGATACCACTCTTATGCCAGAAAGTGAAGAGGAACTAAAAAGTCTCTTGATGAAAGTGAAAGAGAAGAGTGAAAAAGCTGGCTTAAAACTCGACATTCAGAAAACTAAGATCATGGCATCTGGTCCCATCACTTCATGGGTAATAGATGGGGAAACAATGGAAACAGTGATAGACTTTATTTTGGGGGGCTCTAAGATCACTGCAGATGGTGAGTACAGCCATGAAATTAAAAGATGCTTGCTCCTTGGAAGAAAATTTATGACCAACCTAGACAGCATATTAAAAAGCAGAGACATTACTTTGTCTACAAAAGTCCGTCTAGTCAAGGCTATGGTTTTTCCAGTGGTCATGTATGGGTGTGAGTTGGACTATAAAGAAAGCTGAGCACCGAAGAATTGATGCTTTTGAACTGTGGTGTTGGAGAAGACTCTTGAGAGTCCCTTGGACAGCAAGGAGATCCAACCAGTCCTTCCTAAAGGAGATCAGTCCTATATAGTCATTGGAAGGACTGATGCTGAAGCTGAAACTCCAATCCTTTGGCCACCTGATGCAAAGAGCTGACTCCTTTGAAAAGACCCTGATGCTGGGGAAGATTGAAGGCAGGAGGAGAAAGGGATGACAGAGGATGAGATGGTTAGATGGCATCACCAACTCAATGGAAATGAGTTTGGGTAAACTCTGGGAGTTGTAGATGGACAGGGAGGCCTGGCGTGCTGCAGTCCATGGGGTCACAAAGAGTTGGACACGACTGTGTGACTGAACTGAACTGAACACACACTGGTTGGGAATAGGTGAACTGACCTCTCCTGGAGAAAGAGTAGGACTGTCAAGGAAGCCCTGTCGATCCCTAGAAGTGACAACGGTCCCATATCCACAGCCCAGAGACTATAAACCACAAAGTCTATAGTCGCAAGCTCATGGTCTCATCTTCTAGATAGACCAATGAGGAAAGGTGCACATAAGTGGGTGCAGGATAGCTGGAAGGTTCCCTGTGGACAGAAGAAGCTTGGCAGACACTGGGTATAGATAGTCTACTGTAGTTGCCTAGTTCTTGAGAAGCGGGGACCCCCTCCTTTGATAGTAATTCTCTCCCTATAACTTGATCATTTCTGTAAAGACTCTGTCTTCCAACAAGGTCTTATTATGAGGTATCGGAATTTATGACTTCACACTATGAATTTTGGGGGGACAGGGCACAATTCAACCCATAAGAAGAGACAAGCAACATTGAAAATAGAAAAAGAGGCACTTTACAAAGTTGATCAGATATAGTTTCAACTTTCTTGGGGTTTAATGAGAAATTAGAGTGAATTTCTCCCAAAGTTATAGACCTTTACTACTGGGTACAGTATATGAAGAAAACATTCTGGGAAAGTCCTCTCTGTTCAGTTCAGTCACTCAGTTGTGTCCAACTCTTTGTGACCCCATGGACTGCAGCACTCCAGGCTTCCCTGTCCATCACAAACTCCCAGAGCTTGCTCAAACTCATGTCCATCAAGTCGGTGATGCCATCCAACCATCTCATCCACTGTTGTGCCCTTCGATTCCTGCATTCAGTCTTTCCCAGAATCAGGATCTTTTCCAATGAGACAGCTCTTTGCATCAGATGGCCAAAATATTGGAGCTTCAGCTTCAGCATCAGTCCTTCCAATGACTGATTTCCTTTAGGATTCTCACTAATCAGTTATTTAATTAAAATGAAATTAATCTGTATAGACATGGCCGGATATGTTTTATTCATTTATTAAGAAAGATAGGTCATTTCCCATTTACAGAATGAAAGTTGCTACTTTCATGGCCAATAATCCATTAATCACCACGGAGCACAGCAAAACTCCCTACCACTGCCCACTCTCCACCATCTTGTACTGACAAAATACTATGGTCTTTAATTTCTGTTTCCTAAGGAACAAGGCAGCACAATCTCAGTTTATGAAGCAATAATCACATATCTTCAATTCTCAGCAAGTAAAACAATAAGGTCAATACTAAGAGGTCTGGTATCTCTCTTTTTAATAAACATTACTGATAATCTATTATGAAACAGAGACTGCAAAAAGAACATTATCTTTCACATCTAGATCCTTCTAATCTGATGGATTAAGACATGATGACAAGGGATTAATTTCCAAAATATATAAACAGATTAATACAAAAAAAAAACTCAATCAAAATATGGGCAGAAGACCTAAATAGGCATTTCTCCATAAAAGACACACAGATGGCCAACAGGCACATGAAAGAATGCTCAGTATCATTAATTATTAGAGAAATGCAGATCAAAGCTATAATGATGTATCACATCAGAATGCCCAACATCAGAGAGTCTGCGAGTAATAAATACCGGAGGGACTGTGGAGAAAAAGGAACCTCTCTACATTGTTGGTGGGAATGTAACTTTGTCCAGCCAACATGGAGAATAGCATGGAGGATCCTGAAATACTAAAAATAGAGTTACCTTATGATCCAGTGATCCCATTCCTGGGCATATATCTGGAGAAAACTCTAATTTGAAAAAAATACACACACCCCCATGTTCATAGCAGCATAGCACCACTATTTACAGTGGCCAAGACATAGAAATAGTCTAAATGTCCACTGGATAAAGAAGATGATGTAGCTTATATATACAATGGAATATTACTCAGCCATAAAAAGAATTGAAACAATGCCATTTGAAGGGTCATGGATAGGCCTATAAATTATCATACTAAATGAAGTATATCAGAAAGAGAAAGACAGATATCATATAATTTATATGTTAAATCCAAAAAAAGATGATACAAGTGAGTTTATTTACAAAACACAAATAGACTCATACACATGGAAAAACAAACTTATGGCTTCCAAAGGGGAAAGAGGGAGGGGACAAATTGGAAGTTTGGAATTAACATATACATGCATGCAGCTCTTTGCAACTCTATGGACAGTGACCCATCGGTTACTGAACCCTCTGTCCACAGGATTCTCCAAGCAAAAATATTAGAATGGATTGCTATGTCCTCCTCCAGGGGAACTTCCAGACACAGGGATCAAACCTGCTCCTCTTATGTCTCCTGCATTGGCAGCTGGGTTCTTTACCACTAGCGCCACCTGGGAAGCCCAAAATATACATGCTGCTGAATATAAAATAGATGAACAAAAATACCTGCACAGTAGCATGGGGAACTATATTTAGTATCAAGATACTAAATCTGAAACAGATCATATATGAAAGTGAAAGTCACTCGGTTATGTCTGACTCTTTGCAATGCCATGGACTATACAGTCCATGGAATTCTCCAGGCCAGAATACTGGAGTGGTAGCCTTTCCCTTCTTCAGGGGATCTTCCCAACCCAGGGATTGAACCCAGGTCTCCCACATTGCAGGCAGTTTCTTTACCAGTTGAGCATAAAGAAAACCCATATGTGTGTGTGTGTGTGTGTGTGTGTGTGTGTGTAACTTAATGACTTTATTGTACACCTGAAAGTAACACACCTTTTAAACTAACTATACTTCAATTTTTAAAAGTTATTGAAATGAAAAAAATCATGATGTTCAGACCTGAAGCTTCCTAAAGCATTCTGTCAGAAGTGGACCATTGCTTTGAAAACCAGATTATGCACAGTTATGAGCTCAGGTTTTCAGGGCCACAGTTGTAAGTCATCTTGAAATTGTTTGCCTTTGGAAATACTCTATTAAAAAGGCATTATTACACTGAGATTTCAGCGTTTAAAATGAGTGCTGGAAAATTTTCATTTAATTATTTCTATTCTAAAATTAAATAAAATAGTAATAAAGCTAATTAAACATCAAGCTTTTTAAGAGAAATGAGTAGAAATTCTTAACTCTTCCTGAAAATAAGCATAAAGCATGGTTCTAATCAACCAATGAAATGAATAGATTTCCATGAGAGTATTTGGTTTGCTATTGTTCAGTCCCCAAGTTGTGTCCAACTCTTTGTGACTCCATGGATTTCCCTGTTCTCCATTGTCTCCTGGAGTTTGCTCAAACTCCACTGAGTCAGTGATGTCAAACAACCATCTCATCCTCTGTCGTCCCCTTCTCCTCCTGCCCTCAATCTTTCCCAGCACCAGGGTCTTTTCCAGTGACTCAGCCCTTCACATCAGGTGGCCACAGTATTTGAAGTTTCAGCATCAGAGTTGAATATTCAGGGTTGATTTCCTTTAGGTTGAATATTCAGGTTGATTAATTTCCTTTAGGGAATGATTTGATATCCTTGCTGAGAGTGTTACCAATATGGAAAGCTAAACCAAGATGAATAGCAAATGAAAAACAAGTAAGGGGAAAAAAGAATGAAAAGAAGGCAAAAGTAAGAGATGGATGGTTGCTGGGGTCCAGCCTCAGCAGCGTCGGCAAGAAAGAGAGAGAGAGAGAGAGAGACCAGACTGGGGGTCTGTAGTAGAGTCTGGCCAATCTTTTATTTTTTTTAACCGTAGCTTTTATATTCTAAGTTAGTACATTTTTAAGGGGAAGATAGTTTAATATTACATCGCTCATCCTTCACGAAACCACGGTGTTTTCTGCATACTTCTTTGTGAGAGTCTTGTAAATTATCTTCTGGCCTTGGGGTCTATTGACATTTTATGACCTAGGTGAATGCAAAGCTGTTTTCCGTAATCTATTCTTTAATGAACACAAAGGTCAGTCCTTTTGCAGAAATTATCAGTTAAATTTATCTAAAAGGTTTACCACACAAAGACTCTGCAGCTCCAGTGAGGCAGCCCCTGTTTAGCATTCCTGGTTAAAATTAACAATTCTAAACTCTTATTTTTCTAAATCTTTAACTATAACCACTTTTAGAATAATATTTTTATGTTCTCTAATAGGGCTTCCTCACCGCTGAAGGGCTCTGTGCCTATTAGGGTCTTTATGTGATCAGGTTCTTTATGCTGTTTATGATTAAGGTGTCGTGAGCAGTCATGTGCCTTAGTACGCATTTGCCAAGCAGGCTAGAATGCCAGCAAAGGGGTCTAAATTGAAACACTCCTTTCATCCTGGAAAATCTTATGGGATACCACCGTCCAGCAGACATATTAATTAAAGTTCTAAGTTGATTCTGTTTGGAAAGAGATCGGGGAAGGCCTTCTACCCATGTCACAGAAATTAGGGAGTAGTCTAATATAGCAAGCATCAGAAAGACAGAGATCATCTTTAAGATGAGTGCCAGCGCAGCTTTTCGAAATCCCTGAAGTCCTGATCTGCCTTGCTTGTCAGGTTTCCTCCTCACGACCTTGTCATGGGTGGGATCTAGTGTGCTGGCTCCCGGCAGATGGTGATGAGAAAAAAAAAAAAGGGAAGTGATAGAAAAATAATAAAAGAAGCAAAACAGCCTGTGAGTGAAACACTAACTTAATAAGTTAGGAAGTCATTTATAACGGGTTTTGAACTTCTGATTCGTACCATAAAGGTTTAAAATAGTGCTTTCTGCATGGGATTGCAATTGCAGTGAATATTCCGGATTGATTTCTTTTAGAATTGAGTGATTTAATCTCCTTGCTGTCCAAGGGACTCTCAAGAGTCTCCTCCAGGACCACAGTTTGAAAGCATCAATTCTTCAGTGCTCAGTCTTCTTTATGGTCCACCTCTCCCATCCATACCTGACTACTGGAAAAAACAGAGATTTGACTATATGGACACTTGTTGGCAGTGATTTCTCTGTTTATTAACATGCTGTCTAGGTTTGTCATAGCTTTCCTTCCAAGGAGCTTTTCCTTCTTTTAACTTCATGGCTGCAGTCATGGTCTGAAGTGATTTTGGAGCCCAAGAAAATAAAGTCTGTCACTGTTTCCATTTTTTCCCCTTTATTTGCCATGAAGTGATGGAACCAGAAGCCATGATCTTCATTTTTTTAATGTTGAATTTTAAGCCAGGTTTTTCACTCTCTCCTCTTTTACCCTCATCAAGAGGCTCTTTAGTTCTTTTTCACTTTCTGCCATTAGAGTATTATCATCTGCTTATCTGAGGCTGTTGATATTTCTCCTGGCAATCTTGATTCCAGCTTGTGAGTCATCCAGTCCATCATTTTGCATGATGTACTCTGCATGGAAGTTAAATAAGTAGGATGACAATATATAGTGTTTATGTACTTCTTTTCTAAATTCGAACCAGTCTGTTGTGCCATGTTTGGTTCTGTTGCTTCTTGACTTGCATACAGATTTCTCTGGAGACAAACATGGTAGTCTGCTATTTCCATCTCCTTAAGAATTTGCCACAGTTTGTTGTGATCCACATAGTCAAAGGTTTTAGCATAATCAATGAAGCAGAAGTAGATGTAATATAACTCAGCCATAAAAATAATGAAATGATGCCTTTTGTAGCAAGATAAGTGGACCTAGAGATTATTACACTAAGTGAAGTAGGCTAGAGAAAGACAAATGTTACATGATATCACTGATATGTGGAATCTAAGAAATAATACAAATAAACTTATTTACAAAACATACTTAGACTCACAGACATAGAAAGAAAATGTATGGCTATCAAAGCCCCTTTTGGAGGAATAAATTGGGAATTTGGCATTAACTGATACACATTGCTATGTATAAAACAAATAAACAACAAGGGCCTACTCTATAGAACAGGTAAGTATATTCAGTTTCTTGTAATAACCTATAATGGAAAAGAATCTGAAAAAATATATACATGCAACTTTGCTGTATACCGGAAACTAACACATTGTTAAATTAACTATATTCCAATAATTAAAAAAAAAATTCTGAGTGACCAAGCATACTGTATTCCATAATACCTTATATGTTTGTTTGTTTTATTTAAATTTCATGTTTTTTGAAATACTCAAATCTTGGTGTTAGGATAAGTTTAAAAGTCAGTATAAAAAAAGAACAAGAAAGGATGAAGGAACCTTGTGCTCAATTCCAGGACTAAATAGGCTAAATTATGTTTTGTGCTGTACTTAGCTCAGTTGTGTCTGATTCTTTGTGACCCCATGGAATGTACCCTGCCAGGCTTCACTGTCCATGGGATTCTCCAGGCAAGAATACTGGAAGGGGTTGCCATGCTCTCCTTCAGGGCATCTTCCCACCCTAGGAATTGAACCCAGGTCTTCCACATTGGAGGCAAATTCTTTACCATTTGAGCCGCCAGGGAAGCCCAAACTATGCCTTACAGCTCTTTAACTACTTTTATCAAAACCTCGGTCTACTTTGTCGAGGACAGAACTCCAGGCACCAGCAATGTTGCCAGATGCAACAATTTTTGCATCATAGAATTTGAGCACTGAAATGAGAAAATGAGTAAACTGAATTAAGCAGTTTACACTGCAAATTGAGCAAGAAAACAAAAAGAAAGACCCTAAATTAGAGATTTCTCTAATTAGAGCTCTCTCCAGTTGCCTCCAACAGACATTGGGGTACCATGAGGGTGCTCAGTCATGTCCAACTCTTTATAATCCCATGGATTGCAGCCCTGTGGGCTCCTCTGTCCATGGAATTTTCCAGGCAAGATTACTGGAGCAGGCTGCCATTTCCTACTCCAGGGAATCTTCCCAACCCAAGGATCAAACCTCCATCTTGGTCTCTACTATGTCCACTGCTGTACTTAACTGACCTATCACTACAAGACCAGTCCACTCCAGAGAAAATAGGGCTCCATTCTTGTCTAGGCATCTGTCTAGTTAGAAGGGTGGACTGCCTAGGAAACAAAAAATCTCAAGTAATCCTCCACTTTTAAACCTTGAAAATCCAGAAACACCTTGGAATAAACTCTTACTCTTTAGCATCCTTTTTTCTGCTCTCCTCACTATTCTATACCCATATTCTCCCCAACCTGCCTACCCCATCTCTGCAGATGAAGAGGGTTCACGAACAGAAAGCTAATTCAATCATATGTTTCCTTCCTGAGGTTAGATGAATAAAGACAGAGGAAATATGGAGCTGCCTTCTGTATGCCACTCGTCCTGCCTTCAATCAGTAAAGACTTTGGGAAGAAAGAAATGAGGCAGGAGATGGTGATGCCTCTGATTAGGAAGAGGCCAATATCCTCAAAGTGGCAGGAGAGGAAACTTACTCAAACACACATCTTCCAGCATTTTCTCTTTTTGCTGCCTCACTACTTTCCAAGCCAAAGACTTGGCATTAACTGGATAAATCCAAGCCCCCAGGTCTTATATGACCATAAATTCTGAGTTAAAAAACTTCCAAATCTGTTAATAGGTACTGTCAACCTTCCCTCAGCTACCCAATCAAGGAAAAACAAAAAGTAGCTAGTAATTGTACAATTTTTTTATGCTTTATTTCATTTAAGATATCTGCCATCTGAATTCTCTTTTCAGTCAATCGACATATATTTATGGAGTACTTACTATATGCCATGGACTGTTTCAGTTTCACTCATATTCTCAATATGCCAATCATCTGATTTTTAACTAAAACCTCATTTTTATTCTGCCTCCCAAATGTAGCCATGTCTGTCAAAATTGCTGCTTTCTCCCATATTTATAGTGAGTCATTACTAGTCACCATGAGGCCATCTGCTGAAAGCCACTGAGTAGCAACATGCAGCTTTTGTTTAATCCCTAAGATGCTGCATTCTGCAGGAAGGATAGTCATGCTACTAAATCCATCTTCAGCATTCCTAAACAACAGCATATATAACAGCTATTATATTTCTGCAGTAGCAAGAAGGGAAACAGCATATTATTAGCAGGAACTGTCCATTACAATAGACTTATGATGTTATAAACAGAAAATAGATTTCCTTTTTTTCTCTTTTTAATATTGTGCTTTACGTTCTTGGAAATGCAATTCTTGTACAAAAGTGGTTACACTTGTCAGGCATACCGCACGATTTCACCCAGCGATAAGCATCTCCTATGGGCAGCTGGCTAAAAGTTAAACCTTTAATTTAACAGTGTTGGTGCATCACGATCACAAGTGGAGTGGCCAGGAAAGGAGTTCAATCACTTGAGATTTTAAAAAATTATTAGTTTCAGGTTGGTTTGTTGTGTATTCAGCATTAAGATTTAAGTCTTTACCCAGTATGTAAAATCCTGCTGACATATAAAGTCAGAGGATCACAGACATAAGTGAGGTGGTTTAACTGACTTGTGATCTGTTCCATAACTGAATATTCTAGCCCAAGAGCACAGATACACGATATTTTCCTGTTAAACACAGGAGAATATCCTTCACAATTTGTTTACACAAACAATTTTTTTTAATTCTTATTTTATAATAGAGTACAGTTGATTAATAATGTGTTAGTTTCAGGTGTATGGGAAAGTGGTTCAGTTATACACACACATGTATCTATTCTTTTTCAAATTCTTTTCCCATTTAGGTCATCACAGAGTGTTGACTAGAGTGTCCCGTGCTATAGAGCAGGTCTTTGTTGGCTATCTATTTCACATACAGCTGTGTGTACATGTCAATCCCAAATTCTTAATCTACCCCTCTTTCCCACCTTTCCCCCCCCCATACCCTCCCCCCCACCAGTCCTCATATTTAGTCGCTCAGTCTTGTGACCTCATGGACTGTAGCCAGGCTCCTCTGTCCGTGGAATTTTCCAGGCAAGAATATTGGAGTGGGTTGCCATTTCCTACTCCATCCTCCATCCCCACCCCCCCACAATTGTCCTCTGAAGTCTTGAGTCTGTTTCTGTTTTGAGCTCATTTGTATAATTTTTTTAATCTCTAAGTCGTCCCTCATTCTCCTATTTATACTAGCATTAACAGGATAAAAGCAGTGCCGGCTCTATGATTAATGGTAACTGAAATTACTGGGTGTTCAGAGACTTAGGGATCTAGTGGACACATCCTCCATATGAATGGAGCAGCTTGTGTTCAGCTCCAGGCAATGGCAAGAGAGGGGCCCAGGTATAACCAGATCTTCAGAAATTTTGAAAGTCATAAGTCCACATTCTGTGTAATCTTTTGATTTTTAAATATTGACAACTAGTTTGTGTGGCAACCCCGCACTAGTGCAGTAAACACATTTATGTGGGTTTGTTTATGAAAACTTTGAAACTAGAATACTTGACTAGTATCTGTTTCAAAATGGAATAGGCATTTTCAGACAACTAAAAGTTTAGACAACTTGTCACTAGCCTTCCAGCTATAAATATATATAATTAATAGCTATACATGGTCAAAACCAAAGTGATCCTGTGGGTTCAGTGGCTCAGTTGTGTCCAACTCTGTGACCTGATGAACTGCAGCCCTCCAGGTTCCTCTGTCCATGCGATTTTCCAGACAAGAATACTGGAGTGGATTGCCATGTCCTTCTCCAGAGGAACCTTGCCCACCCAGGGATCAAAACAGCATCTCCTGCATCGGCAGGCAAATTCTTTACTGCTAAGCCACCAGGGAAGCCCTATGGTACAACAAAAAGATGTGAGAAGGAAGGAAGGGTAAACAAAAAAATATTCCCCGGTGGCTCAGTGGTAAAGAATCTATCTGCCGTGCAGGAGACCCAAGTTCAGTCCTTGTGTTGGGAAGATCCCCTGGAGGAGGAAACAGCAACCCACTCCAATATTCTTGCCTGGGAAATCCCAATCCATGGAATCTCAAGAGTGAGACTTGACAACTAAACAAAAACAACAACAAATATATAATCAAATATTGCCTATGGCAACATAGGGAAACACATACAATATGAATAGAATATGAGTAAGCATACACAAAATGAAAATAGTGAAATCATAACACATGAATTGGGATAAGGATAAATGGGTTTCCCACATTTTGTATTGTACAAAAACAGTAAAAGTATTAATTAGCAAATCAACAATTGCCTGTGGTCCCTAAGGTAGTACTGTTCCATAGAACTTTTCTTGATGCTGAAATATTTTTTACTAGCAATTTCCAATGTTAGGTATCCATTAATCACATATTATCTGCTGTGCACTTGGAATGTGGTGAATACAACTGAGGAACTGAAATTTAATATAATTTATAGAAATTGAGCTTGAAACATATGACTAGAGGCTACTCTAATGGATAGTGTGCCTTTACGGTAACATTTGAATGACTAATAATGTGTATCATCCTGGAAGTCTGACAGAATGACTGTCAAGAAATATCTTGCTTAATATATTCAATTAAAAAAAAGGCTTCTCATATAGCAAACTTTGAGACTAATAAAGTGGCCCTAGTATTGTTTTTGTTTGTTTGTTTCTTTTCCTGGATATATCTTTTACTTTTTCCTTTTCTGTTTTCTTATAGTTAAGAAAATCTAGTTTAGGTAGAAAATAAATTTCATTTTCAGTTCAGTTTTATATATGGACTATTTTGTCACGTGATATTTAAGTATACATACAGTCAGATTTCTACCTATGTATTTACTATTTTGTTGCTATCTGGTCCATCTTTAAATTTCTTTATGTCTCCTTTCATACTTTTGGGGCATAATAAAATGGTTTAATGCCATAATTTTATTCTTTTGTTATTTTTTCCAAACTTTTAATTTTAAGCAGTATCTTAGATTTTAGTGATCATTCTTAAATTTATTAGTTTACTCCCACTTACAGATTAAGAATTTTGTTAGAATTGTGCACAATGTGTATTTACACATAATTCACTCATATTTAGTCCTCTTTTATGCTCCTGCATGCAATTCCAAATTTTCTCTTGTGATTATTGTCTTTTTAATTTGTTCATTTTGGGCTTACCTGATATGGAAAACTGTAAAAAGAACCTATTTGGTTATTTTACAGTAGAAAAATAATTTTAAAGAAATAGAGTAAATAAAAAGTATGTTTTACAGTGAAAAAGAAAATTGTATGAAATCTGAAAGTAAAAATGTTCAGAAAGTATTGCTTGATTGGCGTTGTTCTAGAAGAGAAAGATCTCTAGAAAATTTTAAATACGGAAGACAAGAGGGACAATCTGTATACATTAAACTTTTCAATTTTCCCTTTCCAAAGAATTTGAGAACCAAATGTATATAAAAACAATTTTAGGCAATGAAATAAGTTTAGAGAAAGAAACTTATTGATGGCAAATAGAGTGTCTATACCACTGACAAAGAAAGACTATTAATATTTACTTCATCTTAATCCCTGCCCTTAGAGCTAAGCATCCCCAGGTGATACACAGTCAAATGCACGGAGGATCTCCAACCATTGAGAAGAGTAGGGTATTTTCTGGCAGTGATGGCATTAAAGGCAGGTAGTCATAGAATTTCTGACTTAGGAACACGTCATCAGCTTAGTCCTTTAACAATGTGGTGAATTTACCCACGAATATGAGATGAAAGGAATTTTTCATCTGCAATTACAGAAAACATTATTGAATTACACATTTGGAGATGAACGATTACAAGCATGAGAAAGGTGACTGTGAAGAATGCCACACCCATGGCTCAGTATAAAAGCGCCCCAGCCCGGGAGGTGACGTTAAACCTCAGAATCTTCTAGTCCTTCACCTGAGCTCACATCACCTGCGAAGATGTCCTACACCTGCTGTTCCAGAAACTTCTCCTCCCGCTCCCTCGGGGACCACCTGCGCTATTCAGGCGCCTCCTGTGGCCCCTCCTTCCCCAGCAACCTGGTCTACGGCGCTGACCTCTGCCCTCGCAGCTCCTGCCAGCTGGGCTCCTCTCTCTACAGCCAGGAGACCTGCTGTGAGCCCATCAGGACCCAGACGTTCCGTGTGGTGTCCCGTCCCTGCCAGACGTCCTGCCGCCGCCCGAGGACCCCCACGTTCTCCAGTCCCTGCCAGACGACTCTCCCTGGGTCTCTGGGCTTCAGGTCCAGCAGCTGCAGCTCCCTCAGCTCTGGATCCAGAAGCTGCTACGCAGTGGGCTGTGGACCCCGTGGCTTCAGACGCCTGGGCTATGGCATCTGTGGCTTCCCTTCCCTGGGCTGTGGATCCGGATTCTGCCGTCCAACCTTTGCCTCCAGGAGTTGCCACTCTTCTTGTTACAGGCCAACCTGTGGGTCTGTCTTCTGTTGATCAGCTTGTGAAGAGTTCAGATGTTTTGAGCAATGTGTCCAATCTCTGAACAGAGCTTCTATCATCTTCATGATCTTCAGGAAGATTAAGGACTTATCACATTTTTCCCAGTCATAAATTACTGACCAAAAATGGTCTGCCACACATATTTAATGATTAATTTTATTGATTGATTTACTGAATGCATTAATGGAGTTAGTAAAATGAATGCAATATATTGCTAGATCAATTAATGAAATTTATGTTAAGAAACGAATTAATGTTAATGAGTTAATGGAATCCTTGTTCATGTATTCACAGAATACATAAAAGCCTAAATAAATATAACAAACTCATTCAATCTGGCTTCTAAATATGATGCTAATTTTATTGTTAGTTTTAACTGGTTAAGTTTTGTTTTTTTTTCTTCCTTTTGCTTTTTTATGGAGGAATATTTAGGTTTAAGTTTACTATACCTTTGAAAGCCAACTTTGGAAACCCAGTACTGACAGATTTGAACTAATTTATTGTGAGCTTTGGGGCTTACCCAGTGGCTCAGTGGTAAAAAAAATCTGCCTACAATCAGGAAATGCAGTTTCGATCCCTGGGTTAGGAGGATCCCCTGGAGGAGGGCATGGAAACCCATTCCAGTATTCTTGTCTGGAGAAGCCCATGAACAGAGAAGCCTGGAGGGCTAGATCCCATGGGGTCCCTAAGAGTCGGACACAACTGAAGCTACTGAGCATACACATCATGGGCTTTAAATATTTTCCTTCAAAACTTCTGCTTTCTGGAATCCTTATATGGCATACATAGACTTCATGTGCATAAAATCTCAGGAATGGCATAAAACACATTTTCTTCAAAAGATGCGGGGCATTGATGTTTGTTGACTGAAGGAGGAAGCAAGGAACTTGGAAAATACAACCATTGGGGAAATTTTTAGATTATATAGGAAATTTTGTACATTACTTTAAAGAGCTTTCTTTGATTCAATCCATGTTGGATGGCAAAAAATCCCTTATTCCTTCATCTCACCTAAACTGTTATATGTAATTTATTTCTTCACAGGTGGGAGGAGGAAGTCAATTACCTTTGTTGAGAATTAATTATGTTCATGAGATGTAGAGTCTCACCTTTCTGTATCCAAAATCCAACTAAACATGGCTGGAAAAACACAAGCCTTTCATTTTGGAAATTATTGCTTCATTCATATCTTATCATATATTTACACACTTCTTGACTTTATGTTGCCATTCTGGTATTTTATAGATTAAATGCTTCAGAAAACAACATGATGTAAAAATAGATAACATGCTGATGCGGTCTAAAGCTAATAACAAAAAGACAGTATCTTTATACAGAGATAAAGAGAAATGTTCAATAAATTTTCCCTTTCATTGTTTTTCAGGTCTCTATAAGGATCACGAGAAACACATTTTATGAACTAGTAATTTTATACATAAGGAAATGAGGACTCAAAGCAGATCAAGGATTCACTGTAGGTCCCAGTCTTACAATGAAACCAAGGTTCAAGACTTTATGATAAATGACTAACTTAAGAAGTAAAGACATAAGCAATTTGGGATGGAATAAGGAGAACTTTGAGAAGATGAAATAAAATGAACAAAGCAGAGAAGTACAAATGTACTTGTGTTTAGGGAATTATTGAAAATCAAGTTACAGTTTGTATGGATTAGTAATGGAAAATCAGGCTACAAATATTTAATAGGTCTGTTTCACGTCATTGTTTTGGACATCCTGAATTTTGGATCACATTAGTCTTAGGATTCATCTCTAAACAGTATATATATATATATACTGATATACATATATGTTATACATATAAACAGTATATGTTTATATACTGTTGAGATAGCTTTCTGCTTGGTCATTTTCATTCTATTTTCTATATTTGTTTAAACAATCTTAAATACTTTAAAAAATAAAGCTTTTGCCAAATATTGTGTAAAGTGGTATATTACTATATTTCCTCATTTTATATAAATATGTTCCTATTAATATATAACACAATATAATAATATAAAATACATAATAAACAGTTAAAGTCTTAAATTCCATACTGCAAATAGAGTAGCAGAGTTTCTGGTAGAATTTTTTGGGTTCTGGAGAAATCAGGCTCACCAAGTAAATACCTCTCTGGACTATATGCACAACTTCCTTTAGGCCAGGAGCAGGATTCTCTAAGTTGAGTTTCAGATGCAAGTAAGCCCATTGGTTGGGTCAAACAGTTTGGCAAACCATATGGTGTTGGTGGCATCTGTGGTACTGAAAGATATAAAGTAAACCTGCAACGTGATGTTCATGGCAACCTCAATGGATAAATCACAACATAGGCAAATAAAATTGTAGAAGATGTTATAATCTGTAGTGAAAAATTAACATATCTTTGGAAAATCAAATCCTTTAATAACTGAGCATGGTAGAGGTACAAAACTTGACCATGGACCAAGTGATCATGAGCTGTAGCTGTCCATCATGAGCTGCGTTCTGATGAAAATTCCAAATCACTAAGTCGGTGGACTCAGTAGGAATCCATGGTAAGATGGAAATAGCTTGAAACTTCCCTGGTGGCCCAGTGGTTAAAACTTCACCTTCCAATGCAGGGGGTGCAGATTGAATCCCTGGTTGTGGAACTAAGATCTCACATGCCTTGTGGTCAAAAAACTAAAACATAGAAGAGAAGCAATACTGCAACAAATTCAATAAAGCCTTTAAAACAGGTCCACATCAAAAAAATCTTTTAAACAGAAAGTAGCTTATTCAGAAATGAGCACTAGCAAAAGAAGAAAGTCGGCCCAGACCACCTGTTATAAGCAGCGTTGTAGCACCGCTCCTTTCACAGGTCACATGTGTGGTCACACTGGGTGCCTCAAATGACCAGCTGAAGGAGGAAGGAAACATCCCAGTGACGTTCGCGGATAAGTTGACCCATTGCACGTAAAGACCGCGATGAGGTAAAAACATTTCCTCTATGGGTAGAATTGTAGGTCTAGATCTGGTTATCCACTTGTGTAAAAGAGAAAAGTAGCCCCAGTTGATAATACATCTAGATTCCTAGACAGTGGTAATTGACCTGGCCAGCTAGTTAGAAAGCTGGAAGGGAGAATATTAGAACAATAAGACAATAAAATCTGGTATACAGACTTGTTGATGGATATACACAAGTGGGTCCAAAGTGTGAAGATCTTTATTATTTCTTTTCAATGCCTACCAGAATGCATCCGTCATGGAAGAGGAACTAAAAAATCAAGTTGAAAAAATGACTGTCAATTAATGCCAGCTTGCCTTTGCCAGAAGTCCTAACAATGCTGGCAAGGTGAGCATGTGAATAAGTGACCACAAGAGACTGTAGATGGGTCCAACAGCATAAACTCCCACTTACACATCTGATACAATCAATGCCACAGCAAAGGTCCAATCTGTCAGCAATAGAGGCCAAGGCTAAACTCCCAATGTGGCGCAATTCCTCAAGGAAACCAACTGGTCACTAGGTTGCAATTAAACATGGCCCCTTCTGTCGTGAATGGATCAGTGGTGCATCCTCAAACACATGCTTACCGATTCAGAGTAAGCCTCTGTTTTTTCATGCTTATCTCAGCAGCATCCTTATTCAGGAGCTGATGAAAAATTTTATCCACCCACGTGGAATTCCTCACAAAGCAGTGTCCAATCAGGAAAGCCACTTCATAGTGAGGCAGCAAGAACTGAGGTCCATTAATATATATCAAAAACACCGGACCCTGACGCTGTCTGCCTTATGGTGCATTAAATAGTCCCACTGCCAGCAAAAACTGAAGTTTGCTTGGAGCAGGCAAGCAATGCACTCAAACACCGGGTTCCAGATATCCAGTTATTATTGTTCTCAATGACCCATTAAAGTGCTTGGTACTTCCTATTTCTGCAACTGGAATTTCCAAAGATAGAAGCACTGTTCCCAAAGAGAAACTTACTAAAGGACACATCAATCAAGGGTTTCATTAAACTACAAATATGGTTGCTGGCTGAGCACTTTGGGTTGCTTGTTTCAGGCAAAAAAAAAAAAAAAAAGAGAGAGAGTTAATATCTAATCTAACAGTAGATAATCCTGATTAATAGAAAGTGGTAGGGTTACTGTGGGGATGATGCCCTGGAGGAGGAAATGGCAGCCCACTCCAGGATTCTTGCCTGGAGAATTTTCGCGGACAGAGAAGCCTGGAGGGCTGCAGTCCTTGGGGTCACAAAGAATTAGACACAACTGCTGAAGCGACAGAGCACGCAGGGTTCCTGCGCACAGTGAGGGCAGGAGGGAACATGTGTGGAGCTCCGTGGACCTACTTGGATGGCCCTTGAAATTTCCTGTCCAATTGAGGATGTAATTTGTCCTATACAGTAACTCTGGCAAGAAAAGGGTATGGCTATGAGTTCATGCCAAGTGTATGCAACTCTTTGCAACCCCCAAGGGCAGTGAGTAGCCCTCCAGGCTCCTCTGTCCATGGAATTCTCCAGGCAAGAATACTGGAGTGGGTTAGCATTGCCTTCTCATACCTCTCAGGAATAAAGGCAGGGACGATACCACCCAGAAGTCCACTGAGACCAATAGAGGTGGTAAATGAGGGCAAGGCAAAGTTACAGTGAGTTGTGAAGGAGGGAGATAATGAATACCCATGGCAGCTCTAGGATCAAATACAGAGACAGAGTCTGTTTCATCAGGCTGAGTCACTCTTGTACATTTCCCCTGGAAGGGAGGCAGACCAGAGCCATGGAGAATCTCTCTCCTGATAGGTTGACTCTCAAGGTGCAAATGGCGAACCGTGACAGGGACAGATATGCACTGAAACTCACATCACATCTCTTCAGATGAAGAATAGCTATCCAACTGTGACAGTGAGGTCACCGGACAGCCTCTCTCTGCTGGCGTCTTTCAGATCTGACTCAGATTTCAAGCCATGGTCAGGTTTCTCTCAAGGCAGCCCATTGTGAATAACTGAACAAGGTGGTCAGCTGGCTTTTTTTCTTTCACATGTCCTGCTCTTTTGCAAACTTTTGCTCCCCCATGCCTGTCTCAATGCCTGCTTCCTAGAGAATCCAACTGGCACATATTCTCTCTATTCTTTCTTGAAGTTTAATGTTTCCTTTTAAAATTATTTCCTTCAGTCTAAAGAACTTCTATGTTTATTTCAATGCAAATTTATCTGAGATAATTAACCCACTGGAAATGAGGACTCAGTTATTGTGCTATTCAAAGGAAAAAAATAAAATGTAGAACAGGAGTGACAAAAGAAAAAGGTATTTTTGAAAGAAATTATAGAAAAGGAATTGACTTTGAAAGTGCACAAAAAACAAGTCTGAGGGAGAAAAGCCTGAGTTGTTCTAGGATGCAGATCTCAGATTCTTTTTAAATTTTTATGATGTTAATAAGAATATAGGAAAATACAGTAAGTCTCCTACAGATGAACAAGTTCAGTTTCAAGAATGTGTTCATAAGCCCAAGAAAGCTAGCTTAGGTACCCAGGGAACACAGTTGGCTATATAGTACTGTACTATAATAAGTTTATAATACATGGCACACAAATAATACATAAAAAACAAACACAAAAATAAATAAAATGTTTTAACCTTACGGTACAGCACCTTGAAAAGTACAGTGGTACAGTACAAGTACTGGCATACAGGGGCTGGCATCGAGTGACTGGCAACAGTTAGTTACTAGAGGAGAGAGAGGAGGTGGGAGATGGGAGACCTGAAGGGTCGTCAGCAACAGGAGGTGGAGGGAAAGCTGTAATTTCACTCATGTCTGACACTGATGGAATGCATGTTTGCATCTTTGAAAGTTTGCAACTTGAAAGTTCATGTTTAAGGGGCCTACTGTACATATTTGCTTTCTATCTTTTTCTACTCTATTTATTTTTCTTAATGGCATTTAGAGCCATAGTCTCAAGGTAAGTAGAAGAGACACCTGACTTCCCTCTCTTCATCCCTTTCCCCAGCTTCTCACACTAACGTCATTATCCCCACTCCCTCTCCACACGCCCCGTATCAATTTTTCCTGTGACTCCATCCCAGTTCAGTCTTCTGAAGTCACTTTGTCTTTGAATGTTTGCCTGCTTCCTTTCTGTTTCCAGCCACTTCTCATTATGTGCCATTTTTCTTCCCTCCGTTGGATGTGAGCAGCAGTATATAATAATGTGTGATAGATGGAAAATAAATTTGAAGCATGTGAATCAGTAGTGACAAGGAGAATCAATCATGAAAAGCATCCTTATAAGAAGCAACGCTATGCCACTGATCTCTTGACAGCCTAGAGAAGTGACGACATTGCAGAGCAAAGCAGGAAGAGATGTACGCGGCGTCACAGGCGGGAACAGCAAAAAGGCGGGGGTGGGGGGTGCTTTCCTGGCCTTAATAGAATGAAGATAACTGACAAATTGTGCTAGAATTTCCGTATATGAATAGTCATTAGCTTTGAGATATAATAAATCATGGCAGTAGTCATCATTCTCCAGTGATCATGTATGGATGTGAGAGTTGGACTATAAAGAAAGCTGAGCACTGAAGAATTGACACTTTTGAACTATGGTGTCGAAGAAGACTCTTGAGAGTCCCTTGGACTGCAAGGAGATCCAACCAGTCCATCCTAAAGGAGATCAGTCCTGGGTGTTCATTGGAACGACTAATGTTGAAGCTGAAACTCCAAATGTTGGCCACCTGATGTGAAGAACTGACTCGTTTGAAAAGACCCTTAGGCTGGGAAAGATTGAAGGCAGGAGGAGAAGGGGACAACAGAGGATAAGATGGTTGGATGGCATCACCGATTCGATGGACATGGGTTTGAGTAAACTCCGGGAGTTGGTGATGGACAGGGAGGCCTGGTGTGCTGCAGTTCATGGGGTCGCAAAGAGTCGGACACGACTGAGTGACTGAGCTGAACTGAACTGAAATCATGCCATCAATAAATACAATAGGTAGGAAGCTAGTAATTTACATGTAATTACAGAACAACACACTTTTTAATGAATTACACACATGCAGAAGAGGGGTGCAAATGGGAGAGGATCGCACTAGTCCTGTGCCATTCCAACTGACAAGAAGGGTATAATTACCTAGTCCACAAGATGACCTTAGACCTCAGAATATTTTTAGTGTAATTCTGCTGAACTCACATCTCCCAGCACGATGTCTTATAACTGCTGCACTGCAAACTTCTCCTCAAACTCCCTTGGGGTCTACTGATGTTACCTAGGCTCCTCCTGATAGCTTACAGTGAACAGTGTCGCATTCTTAATCTCCAAAGAAGATTTAGCTTTAGGACCAGGGACCAGGCTTGATCACTAAAGAGCTTTTGTGTAGCAGAGTTTTATTAAAGTAAAAGGGACAGCAAAAGCTTCTGACACAGACATCAGAAGGAGGATGGAGGGTGCCCCCTCACTAGTGTTAGGAAGGGAGTTATGTACTTTTTAAATTAGTTATTGCAATAAATCAAAAGAATGTCTCAAGGTTGTAAAAATTTTACCAGATCTACTCCCACAATTTACATTTCAAGGTAACAGGATTAGAATTTAACAATAGAAAGATCCTACCAGACCCACTCCCATAATTTACACTCTAAGGTATCTGGATTAGTCAGAAGGTTTTCAGGAAGGAGAAACTGTCCTCAAGCAGGATACGTTGTTGTTATATAATCCCTAGTAATTGAAAGAGGAGAGTGAAAAAGTTGGCTTAAAATTCAACATTCGGAAAACTAAGATCATGGCATCTGGTCCCATCACTTCATGGGAAATAGATGGGGAAACAATGGAAACAGTGACAGACCTTTTTTGTGGAGGGCTGCAAAATCACTGCAGATGGTGACTGCAGCCATGAAATTAAAAGATGCTTACTCCTTGGAATGTTATGACCAACCTAGACAGCATATTAAAAAGCAGAGACATTACTTTGCCAACAAAGGCTATGGTTTTTCTAGTAATCATGTACGGATGTGAGAATTGAACTATAAAGAAAGCTGAGCCCCAAAGAATTGATGCTTTTGAACTGTGGTGTTAGAGAAGACTCTTGAGAGTCCCTTGGACTGCAAGGAGATCCAACCAGTCCATCCTAAAGGAAATCAGTCCTGAATGTTCATTGGAAGGACTTGTAGTGAAGCTGAAACTCCAATACTTTGGCCACCTGATGCGAAGAACTGACTCATTTGAAAAGACCCTGATGCTGGGAAAGACTGAAGGCGGAAGAAGGGGATGGCAGAGGATGAGATGCCGACTCAATGGACATGGGTTTGGGTGAACTCCAGGAGTTGGTGATGGGCAGGGAGGGGTGGTGTGCTGCGGTTCATGGGGTCAGAAAGAGTAGGACACGACTGAGCGACTGAACTGAATTGAACTGAATTGAATCCTTAGCAGAGTTTAAGCTGAGTTGTTTGTTGTGTAATCATCAGTTCTGGGCTTAAAGAAAAAAGCCATTTTATGCAACTCAGACTGAGGAATGTAGAGGAAAAAAAAAGAAAAAGAAAGTTTGTGGTTTGTGCTTTCCTCCTCCTTGAGAATTCCAGACCCCCATCGAAAGCCCAGATCCCTCTCTCCTCCTCGGGAACCCCGGACATTTTATCAACCTGCCTAGGAATTGATTCTCTCACTCCTGTGGCTCCTCCTTCCCCAGCAACCTGGTCTACAGCACCGACCTCTGCTCTCCCAGCTCCTGCCAGCTGGGCTCCTCTCTCTACAGCCAGGAGACCTGCTGTGAGCCCATCAGGACCCTGGGTCTCTGGGCTTTAGGTCCTTGGGTTCTGGATCCAGAGCTGCTACTTCCTGGGCTGTGGATCCCTTGGCTTCAGAGCCCTGATGTATGGAGTCTGGGACTTCCCTACCTTGAGCTTTGTACCCAGTTTCTGCCATCCAACATACTTGTCTTCCAGGAGCCTCTAGCTAATTTGTAACCAACCTATCTACCTATCTGCCTTTTACTGGTCAGTTTGTTGAGTTCTGTATTTCTGAGTCAATCCATCAAGCTGCCTGCTCTAGTTCCATCGTGCTCATTATTCCCATTGACACCTATCTTCTTCCTCCTTGGTCACCATGCCTCACTCCATCTCTTTCTGTCAAATGCAGGCTAGCAGACTGATTCCTGAATCCTGTGAATCTGAAGACATAAGCCCCCAAATAAGTATAATATCAACATTCCTAATGGAATTTATGTTAATTTACTTTTTGCCCCAAATGGATACAAAGTTAAAGGATTATAACCCAATAAATTAATTCATCCTGGTATTGAAATATTTTTATGTTATTGTTTATATATTTTGACCAGAATTTGTGCTGATTTGATTTATCAGCTAAGCAAAAGCTCAACATGCTTGTGGAGGACATTTTGGAAGCCTAAATTGTTGTAGGGTATTTCCTGGTGGCTTAGTGGTAAAGATTTTACCTGGCAATGCAGGAGTCAGAGGAGACTCGAGTTTGATCCCTGGATCAGAAAGATTCCCTGCAGAAGGAAATGACAACCCACTTCAATATTCTTGCCTGGGAAATCCCGTGGACAAAGGAGCGCAGCAGGCTACAGTTCATGGGGTTGCCAAAGTGTTGAAAGTGACTTAGTGACTAAACAACAACAACAAAAAATGTTGTAGATTTGATCTAATCTTTGAACAATGGATATTTTTCTCATTCAGACCACAGTTACTAAATATTCATGTTTTGAAGTTTTGGAGCTTTATTGAATAAAACTCTCAGAATCAGGATAAATTTTGATTCTATCAAAGAATATGAGTCTTATCTATATGGACAGAGGGAATATAATTGTGAAGCTGACAGATTCAAGGGGAATTTCATGAATAGATTTACATTGTTAGATTTATACGGCTAGTGTAATAAATGAAAGAAAAACTAGAGAAAAGACCAATTTAAAGGTCCACATGAACACTGAATAAATTCTGAGTTTACCAAATATTTGTTAAAATTGAGCAGATTCATATTTCTAATGTTGAATTTCTAATGTAATTCACTTTTTCATATGTATGAGAAGATATAGACAATGATTTTAGCGGGAAGGATACAGCTTCAGAATCACAGATACAGCCTGCGATTCCACATCAGTGCTTTCCTAAAGCCCAAATGAAATTTAGATGAAAACAAAAGCCTTTATATCAGCCAATTTGACTATTTCATTCTGATCTCAATATAAAGTTGGAGACACTCCTTGCTTATTTATTTATTTATTTTGGTAACATGCTCAATGTTTACAGGCCAAGTATTTAATGAAAACTTAAGAGACCAAGATAAATAGATTTTTGAGTAATGAAAGTGGATTACTTTCAGGAGATGTGGCTTGAATCCCTGGGTCGGGGAGATCCTGTGGAGGAGGAAATGATGGCTACAGAGGGCTACAGTCCATGGGGTCACAAAAATCAGACATGACTGAGCCGGAGCACACCAACACAAAAAGACATTATCCCTAAATAGTGCTTTAATCAATGTTCAAAGAATGACCTATTCAATGTATGTTTAGCTCCTTGAATAGATTTGTGGCAAAGATATATATTTAAAATTCAAATTATTTTTTTTCATTTATTTTTATTAGTTGGAGGCTAATTACTTCACAACATTGCAGTGGGTTTTGTCATACATTGACATGAATCAGCCATGGAGTTACATGTATTCAAGCTGTTTTAAAAAAGAAGCAATGGATACCTAAAGCAGATCAGAGAATTCCTGAGTCATTACAAACAAAATTGTCTCTCCAGATATTGTCAGATAATCCCTAGTGGACTAAAAGGAAATTATCTTCTGATTGAGAATCATTTATCTAAACTAATGCACAGAGAAAAGAGGAGATAAAATATAGAGAACAGAGTTTAAGAAGATATGGATCATAGTGAAAAGATTTAGCATATTTGTGTTTGAAGTTCTAAAACAGAAAAGAGAATGGAGAAGGAAATATATTCAGGGATAAAATGCTATGGATTTTCTAAAACAAATTCAAATAAGTGTTGCCAACTGAAATTTGGAAAAATACAGAGAATACACCTACACACACCTAAATCAGTGACAAGAGAAATATTTCTAAGTTGCATGGGGAAGAAAGCTGATTACCTTCAAAAAGTAACAATAGGACTGAAATATAAATTATTTTAAGAGAAAATTGACTGAAATATTAAAAAGTATGACAAAATGAAGATTTCATATTTGAAAACCAGGAACAGAAAATATGTGCTTCAAAACTGAAGAGAACTGCAGACAACAAAAGACGGAGAAAATGTCTCACCAGCAGACTGGCTGAATGCATAGACTGAGTTGACTATTAGTGAAGAAGGAAAATACATTTGCTTGCCAATGGAAGAAAATGACATTAAGATATGGGTTGAATTGTTTTCCCATTCTTAAGATTCTTTCTTAGTTATGGTAGCCTGACCAGTGACTACTTATCATTTTGTGGGATGCAAAATGACTCCTAGTCTCCACTGGGTAAATATATATAATAGAAATATTCTCTAGAACTGGACATGGAACAACAGACTGGTTTAAAATTGGGAAAGGAGTCTATCAAGGCTGTATATTGTCACCCTGCTTACTTAACTTATATGCAGAATGAAGTGAGTGAAAGTCCATCACTTGTGTCAGACTCTTTGTGACCCCCATGGCCTAGACAGTCCATGGAATTCTCCAGGCAAGAACACTGGAGTGGGTAGCCTTTCCCTTCCCCAGAGGATCTTTCCAACCCAGGGATTGAACCCAGGTCTCCTGCAGTGCAGGCAGATTTTTTACCAGCTGAGCCACAAGGGAAGCCCTATATTCAGAGTACATTATGCAAAATGCCAGGCTGGATGAAGCACAAGCTGGAATCAAGATTTCCAGAAGAAATATCAATAGCGTCAGATATGCATATGATACCACTCTAATGGCAGAAAGCAAAGAGGAACTAGAGTCTCTTGATGAGGGTGAAAGAGGAGAGTGAAAAAGCTGGCTTAAAACTCAGCATTCAAAAAATGAAGATGATGGCATCAGGTCCTATCACTTTATGGCAAATAGATGGGGAAAAATTGGAAACAGAGTCATATTTCATATTCTTGTGCTCCAAAATCACTGTGGACAATGACTGCACCTATGAAATTAAAAGACACTTTCTCCTTGGAAGAAAATCTGTGACAAACCTAGGAAACATGTTAAAAAGCAGAGACATCACTGTGCCGACAAAGGTCCATATAGTCAAAGCTATGGCTTTTCCAGTAGTCATGTATGGATGTGAGAGTTGAACCATGTAGAAGGCTGAGCTTTGAAGAATTGATGCTTTTGAGTTGTGATGCTAGAGAAGACCCTTGGGAGGCCCTAGGACTGCAAGGAGATCAAACCAACCAATTCAAAGGAAATCAACCCTGAATATTCATTGGAAGGACTGATGCTGAAGCTGAAACTCCAATAATTTGGCCACCTGATGTGAAGAGCTGACTCATTGGGAAAAACCTTGATGCTGGAAAAGATTGAGGGCAGGTGGAGAAGAGGATGACAGAGGATGAGATGGTTGGATGGCATCACCCACTCAATGGACATGAGTCTGAGGAAACTCCAGGAAATAGTGAAGGACAGAGAAGCCTGGAGTGCTGCTGTCCATGGAATCGCAAAGAGTTGGACCTGACTTAGTGACTGAACAACAATAACAATTTTCTAGATAATAAGTGTACAAGACACCTTCTGGTGGCATCAGTCTTAATATTCCAAGTCATGACTTATGATACCTGCCTGCTTATTAAGGTGATTAATCAAAGTTGAATACTCTGGATGGCTAGTAAGTTAGGTGAAAGTCACTCAGTTGTGTTCAACTCTTTGCGACCCCATGGACTGTACAGCCCTTGGAATTCTCCAGGCCAGAATACTGGAGTGGGTAGTTGTTCCTTTCTCCAGGGTATCTTCCCAACTAAGGGATCGAACCTGGGTCTCCAGCATTGCAGGCAGATTATTTATCAGCTGAGACACCAGGGAGTTTTTGTCTTTTAAATAATTGAGTGGAAAAAATTGGATCTATACAATATAATGGTTCCATAAACCACAGATTTGAAAAAAATATATAGAAATCAGATATGAAAACAATTTTTAGAGGCCATTATTTCCATAGTTTGGAACCAACATTTTAATTTAAAACTCTCCAATATTTTAAAATATTGATAAACAAATTTCCTTTAGGGAAAAAAAAAACCTATCTTCAGAAACATAATTTGTACCAATATAACATGTGATCTCCATTTAGTAACTGTCTGAGAGTCAGCAGTTTCATTGAAATATTTGCTACTTATATCTTATTATTAAGGAATGACTAGAGAGGAGAAAATGCAGGGAACTATTGGACTTATGCATTAGTGTGGTAAAAGATATTCTTACAGAAGAAATAGTTCCTAAGGAAAATGCACTTACTTCAAGGTTTTGCTTGAGAATGACCTTGCTCTTCATTCATCAACTCTGAATTTGTTCCATCAAAGCTACTTTGGGAAAAAAAGAGAAAGTTTGGCAATAAAAGAAAATGGAAAATATAGACGCACAAGATATTACTAAGCGGAAAATTTTCCCTGCTTGGTTGGCACGAAGGAATGAGATTGAAATTCTAATTTGGGATATCTGAAAATAAAAGATGTGCAAAAGAGTTATTTACATTTGGAACAGTTATTTCCTCACTTTGCTCTCTCTTGTAGGAGTCTTGTATAATGCTTCTTTTTCAATTTGAATGCTACTCTTGTTATTAATTTTGAAGAACCAACTTTGGACCTGGTTATATTCTACACAAATAATTTTTTACTCTTATAGTAATTTCTATCTTCAATTTGTTTCTTCTTTTTGTTTTCTTTTGTCTTGATTTGTTATTCCTTATTCTAACTTCTTGATCTTCAGCCTTTCTTCTTTTCAAACATACCCATTTAGTGTATAAAATACCCTCAGAGAACTGAATTGGCCAAAACCTGTTAAGTTTTAGTGTTTTATCTTCAATGTCATTCTGATCAAGGAATTTTCTATTGTCCATATTGATATATTTTCTTTGAATCATGGATTACACAATGTCTTGAACTGTCATTTGCCCCCAAAACCTAAATGCTAACTTCTAATTCTGAACACAGTGGTTATCAGAGATGGGAATCTTTTGAATAAGATTAGTGCCCTTGAAAGAAGAAACCGCAGGCAACTCCTGGTCCTTCTGATACTGAGGTTACAGTGCAAAGATGGTCATCAAGGAAAGGGTCTCATCAGACATTCAGACATCTCATGGTGCCTTGAACTTGAACTTCTTAGCCTCCAGAACATAAGAAATCAATGTTTTGATAAAGCATCCATTCCATGATAATCTGTAATAGCAGCTGAAAAGTACCAAGACAGATTATTTACAAGTGTATTTTCAAATAGACATTTAGCGATTTTCTTTTCTAGCTATCATGTTTCACAGCCTTATAATTATTTCCTCGATGACAAGAGCAATACTAAGAGTTATTATAATCATGTGAGTTGGAGGTTTGCTTTATGATTAGAGTATTTTCAGTTAAACTCCCTATGTGCTTCAAACGATTGTGCTTGTTGACCTTGAGTGCAATGCATCCACCCTTGATTTGATCAGTTCTCTTAAATGTGTTGGTCAAGTGTTCTACATTCTAACTAGTTTTTGTCTTCCTTTTTCATATCCTTAAGCATTATGAGTGTGATATCCATGGAGAACTCACACCTTTTTAAAAATTATGATCATTCCTCTTTATCATTAATTAAGTTTCTATGACTGAGATTAATAAATTAATAGCTCCCTTTTGTTTTTTAGATAATTCATATCATTTCTTTCAAAATTTCTGTATGCTTTTATTTTTATTGATTACTCTTGAAAGCAGAATATTGTGGTACTCTTTTAAAATTGAATCTGAATCTTTGTATTAGACTCTTTTTCCTTTTATGTGTCATATAGATATATGGATAAAGATATGTCTAAATATATGCACATATGGGGCTTCCCAGGGAGCAAAGTGTAAAGAATGCATCTGCCAGTGCAGGAGATGTAGGAGACTCAGTTCAATCCCTGGGTTGGGAAGATCCCCTATAGGAGGGCATGGCAACCCATTCCAGTATTCTTGCCTGGAGAATCCTCATGGACAGAAGGGCCTGGTGGGCTACAGTCCATGGAGTTGCAAAGAGTTGGACATGACTGAGTGATTAAACACAGGAAATAGCAACCTATTCCAGTATTCATGCCTAGAAAAATTCCATGGACCCAGGAGCCTGGAGGGCTGCAGTCCATGTGGTCACAAAGAATCTGACAGGACTGAGTGACTGAACATGCACATATGTATATGTACATATAAAAATTTATATCTAAAATTTTAGAATTTTTAAAATTTTTTAATCTTTTATATTACTTTTTTCCTTTTCTTGATTAACAAAACTTTTAATATTATCATTTCCCACTTTTAATGTAATACCTGTGGTGTTTTACTGATTTTAGATTTTTTTTAGAAATTTCAGTGTACCTTCCTGATTTTACTTCTTGTTACCATAAATTATTATTTTAATATTTCCACAATCATGCTAAAACTTTGGAAAACCTTAAGTCCAATTGTTCTCTTTTTTGATGTTGTTGTCCTCATGCATTTTAATGCTATATATATATTTTAAAACCAAAAATCTTTTCAATTATTGATTTATAAAGTTTTTACTGAAATGCAATTTGTGTTTATCTATACATTCACATTTCTTCTTACATCCCCATGTTGCTCCCTGGTAATATTTTCTTTGTACCTGAAGAAAGTCCTTTATTCTTTGTGTGTGTGTGTGTTAATAGCTTCAAACATTTCCGACTCTTTGCGATCCCGTGAACTGTAGCCCACCAGGCTACACAGACCACAATGGGGTGGTCATGGATACAAAAGGGACATACCTTTGTGACATGAGTAGTTTACTGGCTTTGTGTTGTAATGAAAATTATTACAGCCCGCATAACTACAATGTGTAGGAAACCAGGCTGCCGCTCTTACAGAAATGATGATTGAGAGAACATCATGCAAATGAGGGGGTAGAAATGTGGAAATGATGACCTCGCAGTTGTTAATACCTATTGCTAACAGTGTATAAATGCCACAGTCCAGGAGGTAGAAACTGTCCTTGCATCTCCTGTCAATGTGTCCTACAACTGCTGCTCTGGAAACTTCTCCTCCCGCTCCCTCCGGAATCACCTGCGCTCCTCAGGCTCCTCCCGTGGCTCCTCCTTCCTCAGTAGCCTGGTCTACAGGGCTGACCTCTGCTCTCCCAGCTCCTGCCAGCTGGGCTCCTCTCTCTACAGCCAGGAGACCCGCTGTGAGCCCATCAGAACCCAGACTGTGGTGTCCAGTCCCTGCCAGACATCCTGCTACCACCCGGGGACCTCTACGTTCTTCAGTCCTTGCTCACCCAAGGTCTCTGGGCTTTAGGTCCAGCAAGGACTGCTCCCTGAACCCTGGATCCAAAGGCTGCTCCTCCCTGGTTGTGGATCCAGTGGCTTCAGACCCCTGAGTTATGGAGTCTGGGGTTCCCCTACCCTGGGCTATGGACCAAGATCCTACCACCCAAGCTATCTTTATTTTTGGCCAATCTGTGGATCTGGCTTCTAGACATTAACTTATAGAATATACAGATATTTTTGAAAAATGTCAACTCTTAAATCTCATAAGAAACAACCCTTTTTGTGATCCCAAAAACTTGTTCACCCATCTGTAGACCACCCGGCCTCACTTAGAAATTGGTTCTTGCATAATGTAAAAATAAGTAATAGACCTAAACTTTAAATCATATAGCTGCACTGGTGATGGAAATCACCCAATTATTAAATATACTTCATAATTCAACATTATTTAATTATCTTAAGTAAATAAATAAAGGAGCCTTGTGCGCTACAGTCCACAGGGTCACAAAGAGTCAGACATGACTGAGCAACTGACATACATATAAATAAACACACTTATTCTGGTATCCATATACAGTATTGTTATCATTATTAGTTAATTATTGACCAGGAGTTTCTTTTACTGCTTATTGGATTTATAAATGTAAAAGATTAATTTGTTTTATAATGAAAACTTTGGGACAATAAAGATTGAAGAATCTGAGATAAAATTTTTGTTATTTAGATTTCTTTTAACCTTTTTATATGAATCAGTATGAATAAGCATCTCAAAAGTGTGTGCCATGTGCTAAATCATTTCAGTCATGTCTGATTCTTTGTGACCCTATGGACTATAGCTTGCCAGGCTCCTCCTCTGTCCTTGGGATTCTCTAGGCAAGAATACTGGAGTGGGTTGCCACTCTTTCCTCCGGGGGATCTTCCTGACTCAGGAATCGAACCTGTGTCTCTTATGTCTCCTGCACTGGCAAGTGGGTACTTTACCACTAGCGCCATCAGGGAAGTCCCTCAAAAGCTATAAAAGCCTAATTATTTAAATCACATGAGGCCTTAGATCTCTCTTCACAGGAAAAGAAAGGAACAAAAGTTAGTGGATATATATGGAATGCAGAGAAAAAGAATAAAATTTAGATATACTGCTAGATTTGTACATAAAACAAAAATATACATCTAACTTGTGGCAGTATATTTTCAGAAAATACTAAATATAAATTTTAAGTAACTTCCATTAAGTTCATCCAAGGTTGGTTGGTACAAGTGATCAAAATCGTGAATCTTGGTGAGTATTTTTCCATGAAATTCATTTCTTTACAGCATGTGAGAAGGAAGCCAATTATTCTTCTTGTGAAGAATTTTGATTCAGGATGTGTGGGTTTTTATCTCTATGCTTTCCAGTGGCTCAAACTATAAATGGCTGAGAATCATCACAACCTTTATGTCAGAAGAAGTGGATATTCTTTACTTTTTTTATAGTCACGTGCTAATCTTTTTAACAAGACACAGATTTCAGAAAATGATACACTGCTGTCAGACAGTTTGAAAAGGAGCTAAATCTAATAATAAAAGAGCATTATCTTTGTGTTGAGGTAAATATATGTTCAAAGAGATTTTTAAGTCATTATTTCTTCAGAATTTAAAATAGTACTCAGAGGAAGGTAAATTTTGTGTGATACTTTTTTTTTCTAAACATGAGGCAATGGAAGTTCAAAGGGAGTCAAGATCTGGTCAAACATCCCAGTCTCATAGCGAAACTGTTGTTCACGATTTTCCTAAAAGTGGGAGACTGTTATGAAAAACTAAAACAGAAGTAGTATAGAATTGAATATAGAAAATTTGGAAAAATAAAATTAAATGGATGAAACACAGAGATAGAAATTGTCTGGTATATTCCAGGAACATTTGGGCAATTAATTTACAATGGGGCTATGAATTAATTTGGTAAATAGGTTTAGACAACAATTCTAATGGCTGCATGTTAGTCCATCATTTTGAAGTTTGTGTTTTGAAAGACATTAATCCTAGGTTTCCTTTCCACCTAGTCAATTTACTGGAACAGATTTCTGGTGATAATCTTCACTAGATTGCTTGTCTATTCTAAATGATTTTGCATGCATTGTAAAAAAAAATATTTTTTACCATCCACCTTTGTATTTAATATGTAGAAGTGTAACATGTTGAAGGGCTTCCCTGGCGGCTCAGCAGGTAAAGAATCTGCCTACAATGCAGGAGACCTGGTTTGATCCCTGGGTCAGAAAGATCCACGGGAGAAGTGAATGGCAACCCACTCCAGTAATCTTGCCTGGGGAATCCCACTGTAGCCCAAAAGGTTCCTCTGTCCACGGGATTCTTTACACACAAGGGAAGCCCTTTACCAAATACAACTTTTGTCATCATCAGATTGGGTACTTCAAATTAGACAAGGTCAGACACGTTCAGGGTGGTTTGGCCATAGACAGAATTACTTTAATGTTGATGATATGATGTTAGCAATCTTACAATAGCTTGGTACATCCAAAGTAAATTCCTCTACAGATAGATCCATTAGGAGCCTCAAATTACCTATAGTAATTGATTTAAAATGATCAGCCCTACAAAAGGGCCAGAAAATAACAAACCAAGAGGCAACACAGAGTACAAACAAGTCTACAAGAGGTCTAGATAATGGACATATTAGAAATACACACAATAATAATAGTGGCTATTATTCTGGCACAATAATAATAGTGGCTATTATTCTGGAGAAATTAATGATGAGTTTAAGAATTTTGACACAATGCAAGAATATATAAAAATGAAAATTTAAAAACTGTAAAACACAGCAAAAAATGAGAAAATGCAAATGAATTCAAAGGTAAACTAACTCATTCTGAAGCTATCAGCCAATATATCTCCCATCTGAAATAAAATATAATAATGGCTCAGATCAGGGAGTGGCAGCATATCCGGTGTAAGTGTAGGCAAACTAGAAGTTCAATCAACCAGATTTAAATTGGAGACAGTGCCTACCTAATTTAATTATTTGTGGAAACTTATTGATAGGCCCTTTACTTTTCTATGGAGAAAGCAATGGCACCCCACTCCAGTACTCTTGCTGGGAAAATCCCATGGATGGAGGAGCCTGGTAGGCTGCAGTCCATGGGGTCTCGAAGAGTCAGACATGACTGAGCGACTTCACTTTCACTTTTCACTTTTATGCATTGGAGAAGGAAATGGCAACCCACTCCAGTGTTCTTGCCTGGAGAATCCCAGGGATGGGGTCACACAGAGTCGGACATGACTGAAGTGACTTAGCATTTACTTTTCTAACATAAAGAAAAAAGGGCTTACAATCTCTGGAAAACATTACATCAAAATATTTTCCTATGTATATTTGTGTGTGTATATATACTCATTTTACATGCTAGCAAGGTAATGCTCAAAATCCTTCAACATGTGAACTGAGAACTTCCAGATTTTCAAGCTGGATTTAGAAAAGACAGAGGAGCCAGAGATCAAATTGCCAATATTCATTGGATCATGGAAAAAGCAAGAGAATTCCAGAAAAAGCATCTACTTATGCTTCATTGACTACACTAAAGCCTTTGACTGCATGGATCACAACAAACTGTGGAAAATTCTTGAAGAGATGGGAATACCAGACCACCTGATCTGCCTCCTGAGAAACCTGTATGCAGGTCAAGAAGCAACAGTTAGAACCGGACATGGAACAATGAACTGGTTCAAAATTCGGCAAGGAGTACATCAATACTGTGTTCTGTCACCCCGCTTATTTAACTAACATGCAGAGTACATCATGAGAAATGCCTTGGGTGAAGCACAAGCAGAAATCAAGATTGCCTGGAGAAATATCAGTAACCTCAGATACGCAGATGACACCCTCATAATGTGAGAAAGCAAGGAGGAACTAAAGAGCTTCTTGATGAAGGTCAGAGTAAAAAAGCTGGTATAAAACGCAACATTGAAAAAACTAAGATCATGGCATCCAATCCCACCATTTCATGGCAAATAAATGGGGAAAAATGGAAACAGTGACAGACTTTATTTTCTTTAGCTCCAAAATTACTGTGGATGGTGACTGAAGCCATGAAATTAGAAGACATTTGCTCCTTGGAAGAAATGCTATGACAAACCTAGACAGCATATTAAAGAGCAGAAGCATCACTTTGCTGATAAAGGTCCATACAGTCAAAGCTATGGTTTTTCCAATAGTCATGAATGGATGTGAGAGTTGGAGTATAAAGAAAGCCAAAGGCCAAAGAACTGGTGTTGGAGAAGACTCTTGAGAGTCCCTTGGAGAGCAAGGAGATCCAACCAGTGAATCTTAAAGGACATCAACCCTGAATATTCATTGCAAGGACTGATGCTGAAGCTGAAGTGCTAGTATTCTGGCCACCTGATGTGAACAGCCAACTAATGATAATGACCACGATGCTGGGAAATATTTAGGGCAGAAGGAGAAGAGGGGTGACAGAGGATGAGACGGTTTGATGGCATCATTGACTCAATGGATATGAGTTTAAACAAACTCTGGGAGATATTGAAGGACACCGAAGCCTGGAATGCTACAGTCCTTTGGGTCACAAGCAGTCAGACAGAACTGAGCAGCTGAACAGCAGGGTATCAAATCATGTAATTATATAACCATAGTGCATGAAAGTAATCATATGTATATAAAAAGATAAATATTTATATTACAAAATACACTGTTCTTTTATATACAATGCTTGTAATGCAATAAAATATTACCAAAAATATAAAAAAGCATGTAAATGTTATTCCTCCCTCCCAAAAAAAGAATAGCAGTCGATAGGAACAAATTCACTTTAAACACAAATATTATAATTAGTTGGCATAGACTGAAATGTTGGTGATGGACAAGTGAGTTATTTAAGAAAAATATGGACATAATTAATAAATATATGAGAAATTTTAAGAGATATGGACATAAAAAACTTAACAGGTATTTCAAACAGCAAGTTAAGGATTTAAAATTGTAAAAAGTCAACCTAGGATTTTACTTCTGGTAAATCTATGGCTGATTCATATCAATGTGTGACAAAACCCACTGAAATGTTGTGAAGTAATTAGCCTCCAACTAATAAAAAATTTAAAAAAAAACAAAATATCCCTCAAAAATAAAGGAGAAATGAAAATATTTTTAAAAAATTTTATTCTCAAAAATTATTTATAAAATAATTAATTTGATTAACAGTTTCTAGAAGTGGGTGTAGTTGAAAGATAGTATAACCTATGGATAACACTTCTTATATCAAATAATTGTATCCATATCTAAGGAAGGCAGAGTCACAGACTAAACATTGCAAATCAGTATTTCTATAGTAAAGAGCACATATATTTTGAGGTCATTCATTCAGTTTTATGATACTGACAAATAATTCAGTTTTTTTCCTTGAGAAAATAATCTTCTCCTGGAAGCCCACTGTGTATAGTAATAATCAGTACAAGATTGGAGCTGGCTTGACCAGGATCCAAATGTCTGGGAAGTCTCCTTTATTACTCACTGTAATACAAATGTATAATTAGATATGAAAATAAACCGGGAGGGAAAGAGGCTAGAAGCCTCTTTGATTGGTACACAGGATATGTGTACCATGATTCTGCACCTTTTAAAACAAATTTATTTATTTTTCATCTTGTCCAAGAATAGTTCTGTGCCTTACTCACTGTGTGATTACTCAAGTTTGACAAGAGGGCTATTTTGAAGAAGTGTTAACATACAATGAGGAAGGTTAAGATATTTACCTCAATTACTGCAGAAAATGAAAAAAGAATTAATTCTGCTTTGAAATATAGGAAAATAAGTAGTTTCTTAAATAATTATGTAAATTCTGTGAATTTACCAAGTGACCAAATTCTATTGGTCACTTCTTTTTTTTTATATGATGCTTCTTTTAAAAAATGAAATAATTGATTTTGTTGATATTATCAAAATCTAAATTTTGACCTTGGTTTTCTCTGTTTTATGTTTGACTTCTATTTCATTGATTTCTGTTCTTATCTTTGTAATTTTTATCGTGAACTTACTTCTTGCTTAAATTGTTATTTTGTCTAACTGCCTCGGTATAAAGTACTAAGTTTTCAAGTTTTCTTGAATTGTGAAAGTGTTAGTGGCTCAGTCATGTCTGGCTTTTTGCGACCTTATGGACTGTAGCTTGCCAGGCTCCTGTGTCCATGGATTTCTCTAGGCAAGAATACTGGAGTGGGTAGCTATTCCCTTCTCCAGGGGCTCTTCTCCACTCAGGGATCAAACCCTGGACTCTTGCATTGCAGGTAGATTCTTTACCATCTAAGCCATTCCCCAGGTACAAGAATATGAATTATCATGTGTGCATTAAAATGTAAAATTTTCCTTTTACACAGCTATATCTTTAAATTTTACTGGGTTGTACCATGATTATCATGCATTTTAAAATATTTTCAATTTCCATTGTGTTTTTTCTTTGATGTTTAAATTTTTATGAATAGTATTGACTAGTTTCTAGTCATATGAGGTTTTTTTTAATTTAAAAGTTTGTAGTTTACTTTTATCATATATCTACTGATTTTTTACCTTTTAAAAATTTATTGCCAGCAGTAAGTTGACCAATAAACCAAAGTTAAAGTCTAATGCCAGCATGTGCAATAGAATTTTCTCCTCCAAATGAAATTCACATGAATTAAATGTAATAAACCCCTTAATCCAAAAATAATGTGGTGGTTTGTTATCTGTTGATTTTCTAATTTTGTTCTCTTGTCTATTTGAGTGATTAAAATGAAAGATCAATATTCCCTTGTGAATGGGCTTTGAAATTCTAAGTGTGTCCAAGTCCTTAACTAATGTCTTCAGAATTTTAAGTGTGTTAATGTAGTAATTTCCTGGAAGTTCATAGTTTAAAGTCATAACTTTCTCTGGCTATAACTCTCAGAAGCAGAGGAGAGCAGAATTCACTCATGAGCAATTTACTGTGTGTCTGTTTCTGCAGAAGTACAGAATTAAGAAAGTAAGGAAATAATTTAGTTCACATGATTTGGTTCACATTTAAAAAAAGTAAATAAAGGACTAGTACACATTTGTAAGCTTGAAAAAAGAATGTCTATGAGCTTTCAATAAGTAAAGTTGATTTACCCCATTTTGGTTGGCAAAAGTTTCTGCATTTAGCATTTCAACAACCAGTTTCTCGTATAATTTCTCTAACATATACATAAGGAGGTTATCACTCAACCTAGGTACATGCCTGTGTGCTAAGTCGCTTCAGTCATTTCTGACTACCTGCAGCCGGCCAGGCTCCTCTGTCCACGTGACTCTCCAGGAAGGGATCCTGGAGTGGGTCACCATGCCCTCCTCCAGGGGCTCTTCCTGAGTCAGAGACTGAACTCGTGTCTTTTATGTCTACCACATTGGCAGGTATGTTCTTTATCACTAGCCCCACCAAACAGATATATAGGCAGCTCTGAAAGGGTTTAGGTTCAGAAGGCATGGGTTTCATCTTGATGCCCTCCCAAGTCTCAAACTCAAAGCAACTGAAAATGAGCTTCTAGAGCTGCCCATATGTCTGTTTTGGTTGCACCTCACCATGAAATTTGATTTTTTTTATAGTTCCTTTCTATGCTTTTATAAATGTATAAAAATACAACTTGTTGTAAATGAGCCAAACATAAAAATAAGCGCTTATCTTTGTCCAGAGCCAAGGAATCTAAAGAAATTTCTATGCCTTATTTCATTGTACCTTTAAACGGATCTGTGAAGAATTCACTCATTACATTTAAGGTCCTTTTAGCATAAGAGAAAAGGGAGGCTCAAAGAGAATCAGACTTGCCAAAGATGACATTTCTTCAAGGACATGAAAATGCTCTACTCTCTTTCTAAGGTGCATTAAATATAAGAGACACAAATCACTGTATAGATCCCCAAGTAGATCTTACTTATTGTGTGGATGTAAAACTTGAGAACTAGAGTTATTTGTTTCTAGATCTCAAAGAGAAGTTAATGGTAAGGCTAACAACAGAACACCTAACTCCTAAGCTTCATTTTAATGCATTTTCATTTCTGCCACATGTTCTCGTTCTTTCTCCTATTCAGCCATCTCTCTCTCTTCTTCTCTTCCCCATTATCATCACCATCTTTACTGCTATCAGAATGCTTGGGAGATTTTCAGGGTTCTTAAACTGCTACTGGGAAATCTAAAGGGAAAAAAATAATGAAAGAAAACAGAAAATTTAATTTGGCATCTGCTGACAGAAACTGAAATAGTAATGTCACGTTGCTCCCCTGTGAACACAGTCTTATTTTGTCTATAGCATCCATAATTTTTGAAAATGTAATAATTCAAGTTATCCCCACATGCAATTCCCCTCTTTGGCTTCGGGCAGTCTCTGATGATTAGAAATTAGCTGCATATTTCAGATGTGAAAGTGTTTCTCTGACCTCTGGAAATACTCCAGTTAAAAAGCAAGCTT
This sequence comes from Cervus elaphus, assembly GCF_910594005.1. Classification (NCBI taxonomy): domain Eukaryota; kingdom Metazoa; phylum Chordata; class Mammalia; order Artiodactyla; family Cervidae; genus Cervus; species Cervus elaphus. The sequence continues at coordinate 7,458,536 of NC_057845.1, read as the reverse complement.
GCTTTTAAAAAACAATCAGGGATATATTCAACAATAATTATACAGCAATAAAGTTTTGTGATAGGGCTTCCCTGGTGGCTCAGATGGTAAAGAATCTGCCTGCAGTGAGAAAGACCCAGGTTCAATCGCTGGGTCAGGAAGATTAGGAAATGGCAACCCACTCCAGGATTCTTGCCTGGAGAATTCCAAGGACAGAGGAGCCTGATGGGCTGCAGTCCATGGGACTGCAAACAGTCAGACACGACTGAGCTACTAACAGTGATGTACTAACACACAGATAGAAATTACAATGTTGGGAAGAGTACATCTGTAATACCACAACTGGTGCTGAAGTTAAATATACTACTCTTTATATCCTTAAAGATGTAAGAAGCAAAGTGTAAAAATTGTATCATTATTTCTCCAGAAACTGGTGCAATCCCATACAAAGGGTGCTCTAGAAACAGCCGGTTCATATCCCTGAAAGCAAGCAGGACCCTGGGGGGTTCTGGGCACAGAAGTCTTTCTGTGTCCCCTTCTTTGAGTTCCAGGGAGCAAGTTCAAACTTTTGCTAGTCAGGAAAGGGAGGAGGAATGCAGAGACAGGTGAGGAGAAGCCAGGAAACAGTAGTGCAGGCTTGGGGCAAAGTCCTGCTATGTGTATCCCCTCCTTGAGGGATACATAGAACAGTATCTTTGAATATCTTTGCAGAGTACTCTTGCCTGGAAAATCCCATGGATGGAGGAGCCTGGTAGGCTGCGGTCCATGGAGTCGCGAAGAGTGGGACACGACTGAGCGACTTCACTTTCACTTTTCACTTTCACGCATTGGAGAAGGAAATGGCAACCCACTCCAGTGTTCTTGCCTAGAGAATCCCAGGGATGGGGGAGCCTGGTGGGCTGCCATCTATGGGGTCACACAGAGTCGGACAGGACTGAAGTGACTTAGCAGCAGCAGAGTTAAAAACCTCATCAAATGGAAGATGTCACCTACTTGATGAAGCACTCTTCATTCCAGAGAGGTTTGTCTCATCATCACCTTACGCCAGATGATCTCTGGATTGAAGGAATGAGGGATATGCAGGCACCCTGAGCCTTTTCAGCCACCCTGCTCCTTGACTACAGAACGCCTTCTGACCCTCCTCCGCCTCTAGTTGGGTACAGTTTTGAAGGCATTAGCTGGCTGTGGCCCTCTTTGCCTGACAAAGCAATAAAGCTATTCTTTTTCTACTTCAACCAAAACTCTGTCTAGGAGATTGAAAGCAGTGTTGGGCTACAAAGGCCAGATTCAAGTCTTTGGTAACATTCTGAATTTATCAGGATCAAGGTAAGGGTCTCTGTCCCAGCAACAGTGATTTTGGGTATTCAGTTCCCTGCAAAAGCAGCCTTCTCTCTACCAGATTTCCATTGTCTCTCTTGTAGATCCTGCCCCTACTAAGCTGATGTCCTCCTGCTGTATTCCTTGTCCAAATGTTATACTCAGTGGCTCTGAGAAATTTGAATTCAGTTCTGTTCCCAAACTCCTGCTGCCTAAGCTACTTTATTTCCAGGAATTGTCAGTCATCTTTTTACCAGTCAGCATGTGGTTCCTACTTCTAGGGATTAATTTATTCAGTTTCCCAGGAAACTCATCATGAGTCATTTCCATGCAATTGATTTCACCAATTTCTATTTATTTACTCTTGTCACTTTAGTGATTATAGACAACAGCTTTGTTCTCTCCCAACCTTAATTCCTATATTTTTTTTTATTAGTCATGCATCAGTATACCCTGTCAAACATCTTATCAGCACCAGTGAGTCCACAAAATAATATTCTTTCAACTCTGTTCTTATAGAATACTTGATGAACAACTTGTGTGATAAACAAATGTTTTATTACATTCTTTTTCAAGGAGAACACATTCATTCATATTATTCTCTATGTTAAGAAAAGTTTAAAATTATTTTTAAAATGGGTTTCCATTTTTCTGAACTTACCAACTATCAAGGTTAATCAAATAAGAATTTAATTGCAATGGTAATTAAAGCTGCACATGAGCATCTTATATAAGTACATTTAACAACAAGATCTTAATAACAATCTGAGATGTCAGAAATGCCAACAAAGCTTCCCAGAGATAGTATTTTATAAACTCAGTCTGGAGAATGAGATAAACAGTTTTATTCATATGGAAACTGGAGCCACAGTACCCAATTAGATAACTGCATCAATTTGAACAGAAATAACAAAACCTTAAGTAATGAAGTCGGCATACCTAAACATACCCATCATGTATTGCTATCTCTGTCTCTCATTTCTGCATAAACTTCTCCTTTTACTGTAAACCAACTAAACTTCTGTTCTCCCCTGAACACAATTGTGTATTTTTACCCTCTGCTTGGTCATTTCATTTCAGCTTCATCTATTTTCCTTAATCTATTCTCATGGCTCTTTGTTTTTGATATTTAAGACAATTCCAAATTTTAGATGCATTTTAAATGCCCTTTCCTTTATAATTATTCCACCACCAAATAAAAATTTTCTTTTCATCTTTTGAAATTGGAGCTAAAATTAATTACAGTGAAATTTAAAGAGTGGGGTGATAAAGATAATACGGTGCAGTGAGTATGGCAGTTTAAAATTAGAAGACATTTAGTTAGCAAAATGCTATATGCAAAGGTCCCATTTCCTAATCTAAAGAGTTTGAAAACGGAGGTCCCAGGCTTATGAGGATAAGCGAGCAGGCACTTGGTTGCAGATGCCTCCTAAGTGAACTAGGTAAGTAGTATTAGTCAGTTTTCATTCACTCCCCTGCTCAGATACAATCTGGTACTATAAACCACAGACTTTTAAAGGCAAAAAGATACATAGTTATTAACTGCTGTTAATAGAGAATGTAGGACACTACTCAGACATGTAAACAGACACAAATTCAGATACAGTAACTTATTTCCACATTTTTAGTCATCATTGTACTATATGTCTTAGCCAGGACAGTAAGGCAAGAAAAACAAATAAGGGCATAAATATCACCAAGAGAATAAGAAAGTTGCCTTTATTCACAGAAGAATGATTGTCTACATAAAACATCCTAAGGAATGTATGAAATTGCTATAGAAAGCTATTTTATTTCTATATATAAAATCAACATTACTTGAACAACCAAGTCTAAAATATGTTTTAAAAACAACATATATAATCTAGAAACACATTTCATGATTCCAGATTCCCATATTAACACTTATAAAATGTTTCAGAAAGAAATTAAATAAGACTCAAATAGAGATATGTGTCATGGGTTGAAAGCTGTCATTACATCTTAATGTATTGATAGATTCAATACATTCTGACCAAAAATGCCAGGAGGCATTTTATAGAATCAGAAAAATTGATTCTGAAATTTATATGGGAGAGTAAGAATAGCCAAAACAACTTTCAAAAAGAGAATTAAATTTGAAAGACTTTTATTATATCATTTCAGGGCTTAATATAAAGATATGTCAATGTATTTTGGTACTGAGAAAATTATAGGTGATTATTCAGTGGAACAGAAAATAGAGATCTGAAATAGACTCACAGGTATACAATCGATTTCTTTTTACAAAATGTCAAATAATTCAAATGTGGAAAATGTATTTTCAATAAATGGCATTAGAATCACTGGATATATAAAAGTGATTTTTAAAAAGGGGGCAAAGATGTGTTGTGCAACACTATTATACCTCTGCTGAAAACCATTAAACAGTTCTTGTTGCTTTTAGAAGTAAGTGCTCCAGAATTAGACATCTAAGACCTAGAGAAAAGAGCTCCTAAATCTTTCTGGCTTAATTTCAAGTCATTCTTCCCTTTTTCTTCAATGACCAGACAAAATGGCTTTCCATCTCATAGTGCATATATCAAAGCTTTGGTGCTAAAACACTTGTTCTCCATGTCCCACGTATCTATCCTCTACTTTTTTTTATTTTTAACCTTTTTTCTCCGTACTTATTCTTTAGACCCATTTCAAATGCTCTTTCTCTGGGAATTCTTTCTTTACTTATAAGGTATATGTTGCTTAACATATATTAGTGTATCATCAAGGACTTATTCACAGCTCATTATTTATATAGCATTCACTTTCTCTGTTAGACTTTCACTCTAGTTAGAACAAATAGCATACATTTCTCACTCTGTTTTTCATTTTTCATTATGGAGTAATACACAAAATAATTTTATTAAAGAAATATATTCAACAGTATATTTCCATAGCACAGGTTTTGGCTCACAGTGACGGTTTAATGAAAATATTGTGAAAAATAGTAATACTGGACAAACGTTTGGCTATGTGTTCGGAGGTGTGACTAATTTAAAAAAAGGGCACAAGGGGTTTGGGGAGGATACAGTTGTTCATTGTAATCACTAACGAGGTAACTATTAATAAATGGAAATTGTTGAAATGGAAATTGATGCCTAAAAATGACTCATAAGAAAATTTCCTGGGAGAATGGATATATTTATTCTCAGAAATCAGAACTGGAAACAAGTTGGTAGACAGATAATCAGCAGTTTCTGGAACTTTAGTTGTGTGGGCAGCAGCTTGGGACACAAAACCCTGTGCTCGCATCTCCACGGTGTTAGTCATCTGCGAGAGCACGCAGCAGGAGGCATCAGGAAGCTGGAAGCCAGACAAGTGCCAGCCGGTCTGTGCCTAGCTGTGTAGAGTAGGATTAAGTTAGTGAAATCTGAATGGACACTATGCTATTCACTATCCTACAATTAACTGATGAAATATAGAAAGAATAAAATCTGTACTCCAGGAAGTTTATAATGCCAGAGATTTGGAACAGAGGACGATGCAGCTTCCCGAGTGGAAATGGTAAAATACCAGCTCAGGAGTTATGTGTTTCCTGTTGTAAAATAATACCGTTTTCTTATTTTGACTATAAACCTGAAATGGGATACTATATTTAACTTCAGGCATAATTGTAACGTTATAAATTCATTGTCTCCACCATTGAATTTTAGTGATTGCTTATGATCTCACCGTATCACTATTTACACTCAGTCAATCTTGGAGTTATTTTTATAAATTTGCTCACTAGTTTTGGTAGGGAGAATAATGGCCCCTTAAATATATTCATATATGTTGTGAATATGGTATGTTATATAACAAGAGTAATGAAAGTAGTAATGGAATTAAAGTTGCTAATCAGTTGATAATAAATAGAGATATCATCAGGTGAACCCAATGTGTTTATAAGCATTCTTGAAAATGGAGGAGAAAGGCAGAAGAGTAGACCAGAGCCATATCAAGGAGGATTTTACCCACCATTGCTGACTTTGGAGGAAGTACTTCGGAGGAAGTGGGGCACAGGCTAAAGAATTTGGGTGGCCTCTAGAAAACAAACAAACAAAAAGAAGACAAGTAAATAGGCTTTCCCCTAGATCCTCTGGAAAGAAATGAAGCCTTGCTAGCACCATGATTTTAGTCTAGTGAGACTGTCTGACATTTGTCCTACAGAATTATAATAAAATGTTATTAAGCCATATATTATATACAGCATATGGCTTATTTGAAATAATTTGTTATAGCAATTATAAAACAACTAAGATATTAGTATATTCCTAAAGTCAGAAAACTTTCCACTCCTGCGTCTCAAATTTGGAGACATTAACAAAGAATCATCGGCTTAGCCAAAAATCTGCAGCTGTTTCCCATGAGTGCTCTGCTATTGCTTATGTTTTGAGATATGAAATTTGACTATTTCTTTTGATTGGAGATTAGGCACATGAGACCAACTTGGATTATTAAAATTCATGAGCAAGACTGTTTATAGAAGTTTATTGTTTGCCATTTAAACTTTTATATTTCAATGGCTGATGACTTTTTCCCCTTTTTTTTCACTATTCCTTCATGGTTTTAGTTATACAAACACTGTAGCTATTTTGTAAACATGGGGTGGGAGAAGGAAGAAGGATAAGAAGATGAGAAAGAGAAGGAGCATATGAAGGAAGAAATAAGAGAGAATGGTACAGTTGGAATAAAGTCATTCTACTTCCATGACTCTACAATAACTTGCTCTGTAATCTTGTAAAAAGATATTTAACTATTCTGTGTTTCAATTTCCACCTTTGCAGTATGAGTAGCTTGGATATAATAAACACTACAACTCATTTCTTATTTTATATTTTATCATGTTAGTAGTAAAAAAAGTAAACAGAATATGATAAGACTGAGAAATGTTTATAAGACTAGATTTTTGATGAACCTCTCATATTCTGCATCTAATTTCTTAATTTCAGGAATGTTTGAAAATCTTACAAAGAATAGGAAAATATTTATTTTTCCTAGATAGAACACTACTTGTTCTGCATAAAGATTAAATTTTCAGTTCTCATTGTACTATCTCTGTTACTACTTTACTTTCTATAACACTTGTATGTAAGAGAGAAGAATGACACTTAAAAAAGAATATCCAATTTTATTTCAATATATAATTGAAACATTCATTTTTGATGATATTAAAGCTTTCTTGTGTGCAGTTAAATTCTGTTTCTCTGTTGCTTAAGAACCCAGGTGCAACCTCACACCTGCTGAGCCTAGTTCCTTCTCATCTAAGTTTGTTGCCTGTCTTCTTATACAAATGGTGATAATTTGAGCAGATTGAAAACAGTAATTGGGGTATAGGGATTTAGTCAATTAAAAAAAAAGAGAGAAAATTTCCTGCAAGGTGATTATCTAAAGCTCAGAGGTGTTCTTTTCTCTAAAAATGTACAGCCACACATTAGTCTTCCATTTTAATACCCTTCATGCCCAGGTCTCATCACAGAAGCCTAAATTTTATTCCTGTATTCTTTAAACCACTCTTGTACATGATGCTTTTCAAGCCAAATGGTCTGTGTTTACCATGTGAATAAAAGTATTCAAATCTCTTGAGATTTTCTTTTAGAGTAAGGCTATATATACAAGCTGCGGGCATCCAGGGAAAATTCTTGGTTAAAGAAAGAAAAATGTCTGGAGTAGGAGATGGCAACCTACTCTGTTGGACACGATTGAGTGACTGAACAGTAACAAAAACCAGTATTCTTATCGGGAAAATTCCGTGGACAAAGGAGACTGGTACATGGAACAAAGGAGACTACAGTCCATGGGGTTGAAAAGAGTTGGACACGACTGAATGACTGAGCACCACCAAAATTACGCATAACCCCCTAAATCTGAGCTTTCCAAAGCCCACTAACAGAAGCAACGACAATACAAATCTTAGTTGACACATTGCTAATAAAGAACAACATTCACAGCATATTTGGATGGCAGAATAAAGAGTTTATTAAAATCAAATTATTTGACCTTCCATCTATCTTTGGGAGGACTGCAAAACCGTAAATTCTATCTACCATTCAATTTGAATTTCTCATTAACTTTGTAGGTTGATAGAGTTAATTTATCACCTCCAGTCTGAGGGTTAGAGAGGTCAAGAATTGCCAGTGATCAGGAAATATTAGAATACTCTTCAATGGAGCAGATTAAGATAACAGATAATCAGGGTACAGAATCTAAATTTCTAAATGAATTTGGCTCTTCTACAAGTTAATCAGAAGAAGCCAGATCTACAGGTTGGTCAGTAGCAAGATGAATGGAAACTTCTGCAGGGAAAATTAATTGGGTGCCAGAATCTGGATCCACAGCCCAGGGAAGGGAAGCCACAGATGCCATAGCCCAGGCGTCTGAAGCCGCGGGGTCCACAGCCCACTGAGTAGCAGCTTCTGGATCCAGAGCTCAGGGAGCTGCAGCTGCTGGACCTGAAGCCCAGAGACCCAGGGAGAGTCGTCTGGCAGGGACTGGAGAACATGGGGGTCCTCGGGCGGCAGCAGGACGTCTGGCAGGGACGGGACACCACACGGAACGTCTGGGTCCTGATGGGCTCACAGCAGGTCTCCTGGCTGTAGAGAGAGGAGCCCAGCTGGCAGGAGCTGCGAGGGCAGAGGTCAGCGCTGTAGACCAGGTTGCTGGGGAAGGAGGAGCCACAGGAGGCGCCTGAGTAGCGCAGGTGGTCCCCGAGGGAGCGGGAGGAGAAGTTTCTAGAACAGCAGGTGTAGGACATATTGACAGGAGATGTGTGTTCAGCTGAGCTACAGCGAGAAGATCCTGGGTTTGAATGTAGCCTTCTGGACAGATGTGCTTATATATACTCTCAGCAAGAGGTGTGGTAACCTACAGGGTCATTTTTTCCATATTTGTGTTCCCTTGTTTACATGCGTGTAACTTAGCAATCTTCTCTATAATTGCAGTTGGAATGGTTCTCCCCATATTGTATTTATGGATGCTATAATTTTGGTGTTATAGCCAAGGCCAGTGAACTACACCTATGTTAGAAATGCTATGACTGTTTCACACTAATGCTTATTCCATCATAGTCAAGAAAGGCTTTCCTTTTCCTCTTGGCATAATCTTTGAGTGTTTTGCTTCTGTCAATGATGAGAAAATGCTTTTCTCAAATGGAAGTTTCATAAGATAAAATTATTTTTCTTCTTTGTCAATGGATCAGAGATGTAACTTTGGCTTAAATGAAGAACCTACTAAATACTGACTTTACTTGTTCCCATGTCTTCTCAGAGGATGAGATGGTTGGATGGCATCACCAACTCAATGGACATGAGTTTGGGTAAACTCCAGGAGTTGGCGGTGCATGGGGTCGCAAAGAGTCGGACACGACTGAGTGACTGAACTGAACTGATGTCTTCTCATCCTCCATTATTGTCCACCTATTGCATTCTATTATGCATGTGTCTCAGATACAATGGAGAGGAAAAATTATCAGCCAGGACATTTTTTTGAGTACCATTGATGGCTAGAACCAGAGAGAAACCTGTGTATCTATTTAGAGACTTGGTGATAGTGAGGGACAGAACCAAGACAGAGTCACAAGGGAAGGACAGTTTGGACCCTTATGAAAAACATCAAAGAGCTAAGAAATATTGAGATGAGGGGAGGAAACAATTGAGTTTCAGATTCAGTGGACCTGATATGAGACCTGTAGTCTTAACAGATTGGCATCTGTACATGTAGAAGCCCTAAGAATTTCCTTTTCAGATCTCCATCTACAGGAGTCTTGATTGACCAAGGACATCCTCTGGCTCCCTGCCCCTGCAACTCCATGCTATGGTGCAAAATCTAATACTGCATTGGTAGGAAAGCCTCTCTCTCTATAGGGCTGCTCCTAGGCAATGATAGGAGAGATATTAGAAGGCATCCTTCTTAGGACACATGCGATCCTTTGCTGGCCAACAATTGAGGATCTCCAATGGTCTTGAGAAACTGTCCACAATCTGTGGCTTCCTGGAGCATGCCTGTCTAATCTTTGTCACCCTAATGAGACTCTCATGGAAGTCTGACAAGTCTCCTAGCCTTCTTCCCCTCTTCCCAACATTCTTCTCTCACAGCCATTTCCTCATAAATCTTTGTACCTTTAGGTCTGTCTCGGGGTCATTTCTGCTAAAGCCCATCTTTCAGTCACCTCAACCTTAGGCCAGTTCTACTCATTTCTTGAGTACCATTTCACACATCAGATGGTGCATCGACTTTGATAAATCCTAAACTATTGTTTAGATATGTTAGATAGTATCACCGACTTAATGGATACGAATGTTAGCAAACTCCAGAAAATAGTGGAGGGCAGAGGAGCTTGGCACGCTGCAGTGCTTGGGGTCACAAAGAGTCAGACACAACTTAGTGACTGAACAACAACAACAGTGAAACAATTATCTCTTCAAATACTGTTTCCATCCCACTTTTATCTCCTTTTTTCCTGAGATTCCAATTATAAGCAAAATACACTATGAATTATATATATATATATATGTGTGCCTCTCGTAGTCTTCTCTCTATTTTCAGTCTTTTTGTCTTTTTTACCCTGTAGTTTGGGATTTCCCTCTATTCCATCTTCTAATTCACTAACTGTCTATTCAGTTTAGTCACTCAGTCATGTCCGACTCTGCAACACCGTGGACTGCAGCACACCAGGCCTCCCTGTCCATCACCAACTCCTGGATGTTGCTCAAATTCATGTCCACTGAGTAGGTGATACCATCCAGCCATTTTATCTTCTGTCGTACCCTTTTCCTCCTGCCTTCAGTCTTTCCCAATGAACCCATCAGGGTCTTTTCCAGTGAATCAGTTCTTTGCATCAGGTGGCCAAAGTATTGGAGCTTCAGCTTCAGCATCAGTCCTTCCAATGAATATTCAGGACTGATTTCCTTTAGGATGGACTGGTTGGATCTCCTTGTAGTCCGAGGGACTCTCAAGAGTCTTCTCCAACACCACAGTTCAAAAGCATCATCTATTAGGCAATGTTTAATCTACTGATAAAGCATTTCAATAGTTTTTCCAAATCAGTTATAATTTTATAAATTTCTAAACTTTCAGTTAGATTCTGTTGTCTAGTTTTCATTTTCTGCCCCAAATCCTCAAATTATCTTCAATTCTGAAACACAACTCTTCCTTGATAGCAATATTTCCCTGTTTCTTACTACTAAATTCATAACAAGTAGTTTAATGTCAAATTTTCCCAAGACTATTATATGGATTATGGACTTCAGATTGTATTTTCTGGTGCTATATTTTGTTCCAGTTTTATTTTGTTATATTCAGTATTTTTAATGTTACTATTTTTGGAAAGTTTATAATAGCTTTATTAGAAAATAAAATAATAAAATATTGCTATCAACCATAACATTACATTTGCTTGAGTCTGGAATATAGTTTATTTAATATATAGTCTGGAATATAGTTTTATTTTAACACTAAATATTTTGTGAATGAACTTTGAAAGTAGCTATTTATACATTCAGAATATGATAAAATTTAGTAAACTTTGTTTTTAACCTTTGATTCTATAGTTAAAGAGAAACTATATGTATATATACACACACATATATATATATATATATATGAAAAACAGAAGAGAGAGAAAATCTAAGTTAAATACATTAAAAGGAGGAAGGCAAAACAGTAGGGTGAGAACAGGAAGAGGAGAGAAAGAGATTTATACACCCTTCAGAAGAAAAGAGAACTGGAAAAAAAATCTTCACATATAGGCAGAAAACTGCAGCTCTGCAAATGCCAGGAAGTCAAAGCCTATGCAGAGAAAAACTAGAGATATTCTAAGACAATAGAAACCCTGCATTGCTGTTCAGTTGCTAAGTCATGTTCAACTCCTTGCGACCCCATGGATTGCAGCACACCAGGCTCCTCTGTCCTTCACTATCTCCCGGAGCTTGCTCAAACTCATGTCCATTGCATCAGTGATGCCATCCAACCATCTCACCCTCTGCCATCCCTTTCTCCTGCTGCCTTCAATCTTTCCCAGCATCAGGGTCTTTTCCAATAAGTTGGCCTTCACATCAGGTGGCCAAAGTATTGGAGCTGCAGCTTCAGCAGATGATAAAAGGAACAATATATCAAAATTCATAAAATATACTAATTTTGACATTTTTAATTATAAAGGCATTAGGGAATAAGTAATAATATCAGTGTAATAGAAAAAAATTTTTTCCTAACCCTTCTCTGTGTTTCACTTTCAATTGTTTCCTTCTCTCACCATACCAGTGTCTCCATCTTAACTAAATAGACATGGGCCAGATTGATTTCCCCTGGATAATATTTCAGCTGAGCCTCTTTTTTTGGCCATCTTATCTTATCTTTACATACACAGAAAGCTGTCTTTATGTTCCTAGCCATTTCTCTCTCAGTCTCTTATTTTATCTATTTTTGGTCTCCATTGGATTAGAGACATAGTGTATAACTGTGATCTTTGGTGTATTTTCTATTGCTGCCATAACAGATTACCGCCGAGTGATTTTGGAGAATGGGAGTAAATGGTGACAAAGTGGATCATTTCAGAAAAGCTTCGAAACTGTGCCTCTGATCCATTGTACCAGAGGAAAATCCATCTTATTCCACACTCTTAGGAGGAAAACAGTCACCAGCAAAACCAGATGTAGATACACAGGAAGCGGGTTAGCGTAAATCAGAAAAAAGCTTTCCTGGTCATGACGCTTCCCTGGCCATGATGGGATGTGCATTAGTAGGAAACAGTCATAGCATTTCTGACATAGCAGTAGTTCACTGGCTTTGGCTATAACAACAGAATTACAGCATCCATAAAAACAAATTCGAGAAACTATTCATATGCAACAACAATTACCGAGAAGTCTACTGAATTACACATATGCAAAAGAGGAAATCCCATGTAGGAATCATGATCCCTTGGTATGCCACACCCATCGCTGGAAGTATAAATATGCCACAGTGCAGGAGAGACATTCAAACTCAGAATCTTCTCACCGTAACTCAACTGAACTCACATCTCCTGTCAACATGTCCTACAGCTGCTGCTCTGGAAACTTCTCTTCTTGCTCCCTTGGGAGCTACCGGCGCTACCCATGTTCCTCCTTCCCCAGCAACCTGGTCTACAGCGCTGACCTCTGCCCCCGCAGCTCCTGCCAGCTGGGCTCCTCTCTCTACAGCCAGGAGACCTGCTGTGAGCCCATCAGGACCCAAACATTCCGTGTGGTGTCCCGTCCCTGCCAGACGTCCTGCTCCCGCCCGAGGACCCCCACGTTCTCCAGTCCCTGCCAGACGACTCTCCCTGTGTCTCTGGGCTGTAAGTCCAGCAGCTGCAGCTCCTTGAGCTCTGGATCCAGAAGCTGCTACGCAGTGGGCTGTGGATCCCGTGGCTTCAGACGCCTGGGCTATGGCATCTGTGGCTTCCCTTCCCTGGGCTGTGGATCCGGATTCTGCCCTCCAACCTACTTTTCGTCCAGTAGCTGCCATTCATCATGTTACAGACCAACCTGTGGATCTGGCTTCTATCGTTCAATTTGTTGAAGGTCTAAATCCTCTTGCATATTGAGATCAAAGTCTCTCTCAATGTAGCCATCGTTTTCCTTCTCACACTTACCACCAATCTTTTATTCTTAACTCATCATTTCCTTGCATCACCAACTTTTGAGGGACTCTAAACTTAGTGAGTAAACCAATATGAAGTCCTAATACCTGTACTATTGGATGGAAAATATACTATTGGATTTTCATGGGAAGCATTTGAAAATGAAAATTTTAATCTAATAAATTTACATCATCTGGCATTGAAATCTGGTATTGTTTGTCTTATTATCTTGCCTATAGTTTAATCAGGATTCGGGAATTTTAAATAAAGATCAATGTGCCTCTGAAACTGGATGTGAAAACACACATTTGAAAGATTTTAGCAAATTTCCATTGTCATTTCATATGTTTCCTAGTGGGAGTAATTATTTCCTGGAGGCCCATATTTTATTAGCCTCAATATCAGTGATATTTGCCTGAAGATGGAGGCATGGATTTCTGCTAATAGTGGAAAACAGAGAAACTGGTGTTAACTAGAAATGCAGGCAATAAGAATCCAGTATAATTTACAAGATGAGATAATATGTAGACCAAAAACATACTGAAAGTCTAGTATCTGAATGTAGATTTTCAGCTATGAGAAAAAATAAGCCTTTAAACAACTCCAAGGATAGATGCTTTGTTCTCTGTTGGTTGGTGTAAGTGCCATAATCCTTCCCTGAGCCTGGTCCCAGCGCATGATCCATTAACTGAGCCATACCTGTGAACATTCGTAAAGAGATTCACAATGATTTTAACTGGGGAGTAACAGGGTTAAGGAGTGGGTGCTAATTCTCTCCAGTCGTATCTCACTTTTTGCAACCCGTGGATTGTATCCCACCAGGCTCCTCTGTCCGTGGGATTTTCCAGGCAAGTATACTGAAGTGGGTTTCTGTTTCTTTCTCCAGGGAATCTTCCTGACCCAGGGATCGAACTAGTGTCTCTTATGTCCTCTGCACGGACAGTGCCACCTGGGAAGCCCGCTGGGTTAAGGAGATGTGGGATAACCTCCCGATGCTTCCTCAAGGCTCAACCTGAATTACTAACAGCAACACACATGGAGCAGTGTTGAATAAACATCTGTATCCTCTAGTCTTAGGCTGTATCCTTTTCCCCCTAAAGCAGAGCTGAAGTCAAAATCTTGAGTACAGACTGTGTATTTGTCACAAGATACCAGGCAACTGGGGCTTCCCAGGTGAGGCTAGTGGTCAAGAACCTGCCTGCCAGTGCAAGAGACATAAGAGATATGGGTTCGATTCTTAGGTCAGGAAGATCCCCTAGAGGAGGGCATGGCAACCCACTCCAGAGTTCTTGCCTGGAGAATCCCACAGACAGAGGAGACTGGTGGGCTACTGTCCAGTAGATTGCACAGTCAGACGGCTGAAGCAGCTTAGCGCACACGCCTGCACAGCATGCATCAGGCAAATAGTATGGGAGACTATGGAAGGTGAAAGAATCAAAGAGAAAAAATCCTACAAAGGAACATATTTTTTGTTGTTGTTGTTGCTGACTTTATGATGGTCAATGAGGACTCAGTCTTTCAAGGTCTTTTTAGGAACATATGGTATGATTTTGGAATTGTCCACCCCTGGATCTGATCAACAAACAGGGAGAATCATTTATCCATCAACTTGTGCTTCCCATTGCTGGAATTTTGCCTGGCTGTGTATTAATTTCCCGGAACCTCATTAAACATGTGAGAGGATTCACAGTGTGTTCCTTTTGTATCCCCGGCTGTGACCTCTGGGAACCCAGGTAGAGAGTGAAAGAAATGTTGTTTATGCCGGAGCGGTGATACTGTCAGTGCAAAGAGGGTTGAAACTTGCATGAAATTGTTTCAGGCACCATAGCTGTGTCTGGGATCACAGTTGGAAGAACACAAAAATAACAGAGGGTACAAGGGGTACCCAATACACAATGTGCATTTAATGCTCAAACATCCTCATGAGAAAGACAAACATTATGTGCTATAGACCTTTCCAGACACAAGAGAAACAAAAGTCAAAAAGATTTAGAAATTTGCCTGTTTGTTCATCAAAGATCTAGTAGAATCCCATCTCTTGAATTAACCTATTCTTGTTCTTTCCTGAGCTTTTTTTTGTTACCCACTTTTTCAACCAAGAGCCTTGAGTATACCTCCTACTACAGAGATAGCTTTATCTGAATAGACTTCAGCTCCTTTGGATCTAGTTTCATTAACCTCATGAGTAGTATTCATAACAAAGAGAAAAACAAAAATACGTGTAGAGTTTAGGAGAAGAACGTTAAGGAAAAATGAGCTAATTTCTCTTAAAAAGATTTGCATTAACCATAATACTTAATAATAGACCAAGAGAAATACATGATTATCCTTCAGGAAGATATTGCTAGAAATTCTGAGTGCAATGACAAACCCCATATTATTCACTTTACTTATCATTATTGATGTCACATTAAAATGTTCCCTTCCTCAATAACTACCACTATGAATAAGAATCGTAAAAAAACAAAACAAACACACACGCAAAACCTCTCTTTCACAGTCACACATGCATAATTTTAATACCAGCAACCCCAAAATTGAAGATTAGCTTACTGCTAATATTTTTTTTAAATAAGAGATAAAGGTGATTTCTATATAACTTGACAGATTTCTTCTCTTCCCTCTGAATTCTCCCAACATAAACACTGTCACTCCTAGAAGCTTTTCTCTGAAAATTAAAAAAGAAAAAAGTAAAATTGCCAAACCATGACGTCTCACTAATCTGTTAACTGCATTCCCATTTTGGTGACTCAGACTGAAGGACCAAGGAGTCAGTCAGGATAGAATCATGGGGAAGTCCTTGAGAGGGAGAAGTAGTGTAACTGGACGTCAAAGTAACATAGAACGTGGAATAAAGACTTCAAATCAAGCATGGAAGAATGTATCCCCCGCCGTGTGTGCTTTGTTATATAAAATAACATACTAATGACATAAAAATCAACAACAGAAAAGTCACCAGGAAAATAAAAATACAACAGAGGTGGAAGAGGTGATAGATGAGGTAAGGGAAAACATGCCAAAAGCACCTACTCTGGGTATACACAAAAAAAAGCTTTAAGACTACAGCTTCTACATTGAATAGCAAACTATTACAGCATGTTTGGATCCAATTATGGTTATATATTTACAGCAATGACAACTGTATTTTTTCTTCATGGGGATCTTACATGATTATTTTTACCATGATGTGGTCCTTCAGCAAAATTTTTACTTTTATTGTTACTGAGACAACCAGTCATTTTATCTTTGATTTGAATTTTTTAAATAATTTTTCATTAGAGCTGCCAGACTATTATGAACTTTCTTTAGCTTTCTTTGGACTGGATGAAGAAATCAAATCACTATTGGAACTGAGTCATTTTTGACTTGGCGCATTTAACAATAATGACATAATAGTGGTTTCATTAATCCTTAGTGAAGCTTGTCTTTCGTTAATGGAAGAGCACATCATCAACTACTGACTGCTTCATCTGTGCTTTTGTTGTTTGGGTGTGTGTGTGTGTGAATGCACGCATGCATGCATGCATGTGTATGTTTTACCTGTACAAGAAAACTTAGGATTTAACATGGTGAATATTATTTAGAGTAGTTATTTGACCTAAATGAATCCTATGCATCAGAGTGATATATGAACAGAGTTTTTATGACTGCTGGTGATAAATAATCATTTTTGGAAGTAATCTTTTTAAAACTTCTGTCTTTTTAAACAGATACTGATGCTTCTCCAGCAAAATTGTCTCTTTGACTTTTCATCTGGTAAGTGATACTTCTGACCCCGTGGTGGAGAGTAAATGTCAAGAAATTGCTCTACAAGTCATATTTCACCATCAACTTGCTTTAAGAATAGAAACTAAGCATTCACGCCTTTAAATTAAAATATGAACTTTTAGCTTTAGTTCATTGATCCTAATAAGATATTTTTTCTGCAAAGTCTAAAAAATAAAAATTCTCCCAAACAATAAAATAAATAGTTGTAGATTTAAGCAGTACAATATGCGGCCAAGCCACTGCAGCAAGAGCATTTAGATTAATCTTTATATGCTATGTGCTTGTGCACGCAGTAATTTCTGACTCTTCGCGACCCCATGGATGGTAACCCGCCAGGCTCCTCTGTCCACAGGATAGTTTTCAGGCAAGAATACTGGAATGGGCTGTCATTTCCTGCTCCAGGGAATCTTCCCGTCTCAAGTGTCTAACCCGAGTCTCTTGGCCTCCTCCATTGGCAGAGGGATGCTTTACCATTGCACCACCCGGGAAGCAAGTATATGCTGAGTACCACCCTCAGTTTTATGCCCGTATTTTATGTACGCCTAATCAGTAATCCTAAATTTCTCACTATCTCCACCTACTGGTAGCTTGGTGTATATTATTGCATCTTGGAGGATGTGGAAATGGCCATCGCAGTACTGGCTAGGTTACTCATGTCAATGTATGGCAAAACCAATACAATATTGTAAAGTAATTAGCCTCCAATTAAAATAAATAAATTTATATTAAAAAAAGAAAACAGCAAATGAACCTCTGCCAAGACTTGAACATGTGAGCTGTCCTACCACTGTATTTAAGTGTAATGTGTTTTCTGTGATCCCTCAGCAATGAAAGGAGTAGTTCTATTTTTTTCAGGCAGAGCAAAGCATATGATATGGCTTGTCTTCAGATTTAACACCGGTTAAAGTAAAAACTTTTCACCCTGTATGCATCTTATAAGCACTCCACTAGATGCAGCCATAGCAAAAGCAAAGCGGAAGTTTCCTAAACCAATCATCACTTATGTTAACTCAATTATTCATTACATATAAAACGTGAGAAATCTAAGACAATTACCAAGTGGGACTGGATGCTGAGACAAACAGAATAAACCAAGACATATGGTTACTCTGTGGGTGAGAATCTAGGTCATCTGTACCTTTTAGTAATATTGTCCTTGACTTAATGGATAAAAGTTTGGAACATAACTGCTGACTCGGGTGTGATCAGCTGCCTAAACATTTAGTTAACTGTTGTAACATGAGAATGTTTGCATTGTTTTTGAGTTTCATATTCCATTTGTTTGTTTTTTCTCTAAGTTAATCTCATCAACAGAACAACTTAAAAAGTGGCTGCAAACCAACTGTGTTAATGATTGTACAAAAAATGCTGGGCTTACTTCTAATAAGTATTGGGGATGTATTAGATGTTTTCAATCATAAATTAATTAGCCATTTCATTTGCTTGAAAGCAGGAAATCTGGGGCAACTGAAATTCTCACCAAATATAACTCACTAACTTCTTACTGAATATATTATTTTAGAATCTATCTATGAGTAATCTTTCTTCCAAAATTATGTGATGTAGTCAATTGAATATACCTTATAATTTATAATTATTTATATAGAAATGCACAAGTTTCTAACCCCCTACAAAACCAAAGGTCACAGTTACTTGTAGTCTTAAAATGTAGTCTTAAAAATGTAATTTCAGATTTTACCATATTAACAGAATGTTAATACAGAAGGAGTAAACATGAAAGATGTAATAATTTCTTCCAAACCTAAAGGACACTGAACAATTTTACTTTTTAAATTGAAAAAATTTAAATTATGAATACAAGATGCAGAAATATACAGCCAGATATTTAGAATTAGATTTGAAGACACGTCCGAAGTTGCTTCAGTTGTGCCTGTTTGTACCCTGTGAACTGTAGCCCGCCAGGCTCCTCTGTCCATGGGATTCTCCAGGCAAGAACACTGGGGTGGGCTGTCATGCCCTCCCCCATTGACGAAACGAAGCAAGCAAAATGATAAAACCAATATATGGATGTCATATACCATACTTTATTTAAACTTAAACGTTTTCCCTACTAGTAAAATTTGAAATAGATGCATTTGGGGAAATAACAGGAGAAATGAACAGGAAATAAATGTGCTTCAGTATCGCATGTCTATATAGCTACAAGGTAGTAGTTATGGCACCTTTCTTCAATGAATACATTTTCAGTTACTGGTATTGAAATTAGTCCTAATCCATAATAGGTAACAGTAGAAGTCAAATTTATAAGCTAAAGGTAAAACAAGAGGTCAACAGATAGTGTAGATCTCAATATTGCAAGCATCGCATTACAATTCTAGATGTAGTAGGTATTGTATTCAAGTATGATATTAGTAGAAGCCAGATCCACAGGTCGGTTGGAAAGAAAGACACCGGCCACTCCTAGAAGAGAAGGTCGGACGGTAAAAGCTGGATCTACAACTTAGGGATGAGAAAATGTTGGGGCTAACTGATTGGAAACCACCGGTTCCAAACCCCAAAGATGGGAAGACCTGACCAACAGATTGAAAGTTACTGGAACCGAAGCCCAGAGACCCAGGGAGAGTCGTCTGGCAGGGACTGAAGAACGTGGAGGTCCTCGGGCGGTAGCAGGACGTCTGGCAGGGACTGGACACCACCGTCTGGGTTCTGATGGGCTCGCAGCAGGTCTCCTGGCTGTAGAGAGAGGAGCCCAGCTGGCAGGAGCTGGGAGAGTAGACGTCAGCGCTGTAGACCAGGTTGCTGGGGAAGGAGGAGCCGCAGGAGGAGCCTGAATAGCGCAGGTGGTTCCGGAGGGAGCGGGAGGAGAAGTTTCCAGAGCAGCAGTTGTAGGACATCTTCGCAGGTGATGTGAGTTACGATGGGAAGGTCTGAGTCTGAATGTCACTTCTTGGACAGGGGCATTTATATATCTTTATCCTTGGCTGTGTCATCCACGTGGCTCATAAAAACAAGTTACCATCATCTTTTTAATTGAATCCAAAAGATCAGTGTAGTTATACACATGGAGTGTTTGTGGTTTCACAGCTGAAGAGTATAATCATGTTTGTGCCTTGAAATTCAGGTAATAGTATGAAATCTTCAAAGCTCTTAGTCATCCTTTTCTACCAAAGTCGCCAAGCAGATCACTCAGAAAACTTTAGAGGCAGTGACGGGGCTGAGGGAAGCTGGCTTAATTAAAAATAATTGAATCCCCTTTCACAATCTGTCTCGAAATTGTTGCCATCTGGAGAGCAAAATTGCTAACTGATCTACTCAAAGTCGTTTTTTAAACATGAGCATACACTGATGGTTACCAGGAAGTGTTGGGTTTACCTAATGGGTGATGCCAGAAAGAAGTGGCAATGGTAACACTGGAGATGTAGGACGATTATTTTTTTAATTGAACCTCGATGTTAATGGCTTTCATGTAATATTAAATGAGAGATCCCCTTATTTCTGATGCTTCTGCTTAAAACTGTATGCAAACTAGCAAGAGTCATCTTAGCTATTCACTCTTTTATGTGTGCGTGTGTGTGTGCTAAGACGCTTCAGTCATGTCTGAATCTTTGCAACTCTATGACTGTAATCCACCAGGCTCTTCTGTCCATGGGATTCTCCAGGCAAAAATATTGGATTGGATTGTCATGCCCTCCTCCAGGGGATCTTCCTGACACAGGGATCAAACCCTGGGTCAGGCACCTCATATTCTGGCAGGCAGGTTCTTTTCCACTAGCACCGCCTGGGAAGCCTGTGCATTTACTGTGGAATGAGTTAAGTAGTATAAATTTCTTTCTATTGTTTTGAAAAGTCAGAGGTTATTTATCTAAGATACTTTTCAGTTCAGTTCAGTTCAGTCACTCAGTCATGTCCAAGTCTTTGTGACCCCAGGAATCACAGCACGCCAGGCCTCCCTGTCCATCACCAACTCCCCGAGTTTACTCAGACTCATGCCCATTGAGTTGGTGATGCCATCCAGCCATCTCATCCTCCGTCATCCCCTTCTCCTCCTGCCCCCAATCCCTCCCAGCATCGGGGTCTTTTCCAATGAGTCAGCTCTTCGCATGAGGTGGCCAAAGTACTGGAGTTTCAGCTTCAACATCAGTCCTTCCAATGAACACTCAGGACTGATCTCCTTTAGGATGGACTGGTTGGATCTCCTTGCAGTCCAAGGGACTCTCAAGAGTCTTCTCCAACACCACAGTTCAAAAGCATCAATTTTTCGGCACTCAGCTTTCTTCACAGTCCAACTCTTACATCCATACATGACCACTGGAAAAACCATAGCCTTGACCAGACAGACCTTTGTTGGCAAAGATACTTTTAGAGACATCAAAAAATAAGAACAAAATATGTGACAAAAATGCCCAATGTATTTCTCTCTCTACTCAGGGGCAATGTTTTCCACCAAAAGACTCCCTAAAATCTGGAAAATGCCTTTGTTTTAAAGAAATTTTATAAGGTATTTGCCTTGAAGTATTTGACCAATGTAGCCATCTTAAGGAGATTCTTCATCTGCCTCTGAAAGCAACATACATGACTTTGACTTAAACTGTTCTTAGGTGTTTCTGACAAGTCTTACACAATTTCTAAAGTAGTGGTCATCTTTTGGTGTTATTCTATGACTTGAATTCCTTCTCTGTGTAGTAGGGTAATGCAGATTGACACCTTGAAGAAGAGAGATTGAGAAGCTTTATCTTCCTGTGGCTTCTGCACTATTCGATTTGTTCATATCATAGGAAAAAAAACATTTCCCTTCTACCTTTGAACAAAGTACTTGTGGCAAAAAAATTCCATTTTGTTGAGAAAAGAATGTTCAGTATTATTTAATATCTTATCTCATAGAATATTCTTCTACAGAAATAGCCTATATGAGTGGATGATATTGAAGCAAGCAAATTCAATCTAGCTGAGTGAAATATTTATATGGATGTTTTGACATTATGAACAAAATAGGAAGGTTTGGAATCTACTAGAAAGCAATTTTCTATTCATAATTAAGAAGCCTGATAAATAAGAATTGTTTATTTTAGAAACAGAGCACAGGCTATGTTACCTACCAAATATATGGAATATGACTGAAGACCAATTTGTGTACTGAAACATTCAAAGTCATAAAGTCTATAATTTAGAAGGGAGTTTAGCAGTTACCTCCAGTACTCTGCCACATTGGAATCCCATTTACAATATCTTATCAGATGGATATCTAATAAGTGCCCCCAAGATGGACATCTCAATTACCTGCAAAAGTAACTTGTTTTAGATTCTCAGTTGAATCTTTCCTAAAAACTTCCATTTAGTAATCTCAAATCTTCATAGAATGAGTCTCAGCTCATTTCCACTGGATAATATATCAGTTTTTGAAGACGGATATCTTAAGAGATTTGCCCATCACCACAGTTTATTTTAATCTGTTCTCTGTACACATGTGCTGCTCTATTTACAGTTAGCAATGATGAACTTTATGGGAGAGTCTAGAAAAAATACTTGTATTAGTTCTCTATGAAAAATATATAAATAAAAATATATATGATTTATAATTATATACATCCATAAAATTGAATATATTTACCACATCAGAGGTAAATTCAAAAGGATTCATTCTCTTTTTTATATTAGCATTCATTTTAGTACTCTCTACCCTCATTTCAATCTACAAAGGTCATTTTAATTATGATTTTTTTTAATTTGATCTTTCTGTGAAGTTTACAGCTAGTAGGCATTTTTCTTACTTCTTGATTTTACTTACCTTCTTTGGTAAAAATCCCGCCATATGAGAGAAAACTAAGGGACTAAAGGTTCATTTTTTTAATGTATAGAGCTTATTATTTTGTTCTGAATGATGTCAACACCACTAAAAAATGACTTTAACTTTATGTGGAGATTTTTTTTTGAAAATTAAACTTATTGATGTGATCTCTCAAGAAGCAAGTCAACTTCAGAATAAGGATTTCTTAAGCATTTTTACAATGGAAACGTCAAAGCACTGCTGAAAATATGGAGCCCTTATTCTTAAATCAAAAACTCACACATACAAGAGCAGCTTAGTTACCTATGCTATAAGCAGACTAGAATATAAATGTGTTAGATGCTCATTTAACATTTTTACCAATTAAGGATCATAAGTGGGTTATTTTTTCTATAAAGTAAACAAGATTTGGGATGTAAAACAGATATTGATTTTTTCCCCCCTCTATTCCTAAACTTGGAACAAAATGAACGTTCCCTCCTTATTACGAAGTACTTTTTAGAGCTTTAAACACAACAAAGTTCTCACTGTGTTAGCCGCTTAATACACTATCTTGAAGGATAGGATGAATAAAACCCCAATCTTACAGGTACAATTATGGTGCAATCAGAGTCACCTACCCAAGCTAGATGAATGAGAAATAACATTTTTGCTTCATGAACAACTGCTTTGAAAATCTAATGAAATTCTTTCATTTAAAAGTCTGTAATCATGAAAAAGGTCTTTGAAGGTTAATGCATTTCATTTTGACTGGAGCCTAATTAAGCGTTCTTATTAAAATGAACACATGTTATTACACCCATTGCTAGAGTATTTAAGTATCTGGTGTAGAAGGTAACATTCACAGTCATGAACTTCCCTGTGCAACTCAGCTGAACTCAGAACTCCTGACAGACAACATGTCTTTCAACTGCAGCACAGGAAACTTCTCCTCCCGTTCCCTTGGAGGTTACTTGGGGGTCCCAGTTTCCACCTGTGAGTCCTTCTACCCCAGCAGTGTTATCTACTCCCCCAGCACTTTCCAGCTGGGCTCCACTCTCTGCGGTGGCTGTCAGGAGAACTTCTTTAGGCCCATCAGCTTCCAGACACCCTGTGCTGTGACCAGATCTTTCCAGACATCCTGCTCCCGTCCACAGAATTTCATCTTCCGCCGTCCCTGCCAGACAACTTACACTGGATCTCTAGGGTTTGGAAATATTGGCATTGGGTCTTTTGGTTGTGGAAATACTGGCTTCCAGTCTCTGGGCTGTGGATCCAACTTCTGCTCCCCAACTTACATTTCCTCCAGGAGTTGCCGGTCATCTTGTTACTAACCAGCCTTTAGCTCATGCTTTTGTGAATCAACTTTCTGAATGACTCCAGTCACCTCATGGTTATATCTACGCTTTATGAAGTTTTAACCCTCGGCATTTCCAATATCTTTGATAACTGACCATCTTCATCATCGGGACTTGCTATCACAGTCCTTCTGGAAGCATACAATTCACTGTGGACAAAGCAATCTTGACCTTCTAATCAGACGTATGAGATATGTCTTGAATTTTCATTCCTGAGCCAATGCTCAGAATCATTCCTGTTGTTGTCTTACTCAGAATCCTCTTTTACTACTTTACTCCTAAGACTCTTTCACTTGTGCATTTCAAATATATACGACATTTAAAATAAACTTATTTCTTTAGAATGAATTACAGCATTCCATTTTTTAATTCATATGGTACATTTAGTGAATGCATCCAGTACCTTCAACTGTGTTCACTAGCTAAACATTTTGTTCCTGTTTTCTTTGTTTCATTAATATTTTGCTGTGTAGAAAAAGGAAGTTTAGAGAATCTAAATATATGGCACATTTTATGTCTTAAGAGATTTATATCCTCTCCTAGGTGCATTTTTTTTTCATCTAATTACTTTAGAAATTTCATTTTTAGGTAGACATTTGTTGAAAAGTACTTATTGAGTTCTGGTTATAGTCCAGGCATTCATGCTGAATGAAGACTTAAATTCCCTCCCTTCACAGAGTTCACACACACACACAAGTTTAACAAGTTTAACTTACTGTCATTTAGCAAGTGCAATAATGTCTATAAAAGCATGTTTCAATGGGAACACAAAGAACAGGAAGTTCAGAAAAGGGTGAGAATATCATGCAAAACTGATCAGTGACAATAATGTTATTAGTTCATGCAAAAAATAAACCATGCTCATGTAATGTGTTAGTTGCAGTCCTTTGAGAGATAGCTATGGTCTAGGATTTGACATGACATATTTGAGGAAAATACCTGCAGGTGAAAATGGGGAGATAGCTAGAGGATTCTGGGAGAGCTGTCAGACAGCAATGCCGGTCTGAACTCAGTGGAGGGACGATGGAAGGAAGGAAGCTTGGGTTAGAATAACTTTCTTCAGGCCAGTTCTAAGTTTTGATGAGTCACTTGCAAGTCACAGAGACAGCCCTGCCTGCATATCCTTGCCAAGTTCAGTCACTGGCCAAGAACAGGTCACAGCATGACCTTGGCATAAATGTGGGGGCACACTCAGAGACTAACAGCTGGGGCTGTAAGTCAGTTATGCTCCCTGCAGTGGGACATATGAGAGCTACATTTCCATAGCTTCCATGTTCAGAAATGCATCCTGATTTCAAGTAAGCCAAAGTAATGACCAATAGCAAAACAATAAATGAAAACAGACTTTTCCATGAATTGCATTCAATATACTTTGTTTCATTTCCATTGATCCAAAAAAAGAAGGACTAATTACTGTATTAGATCCTGTATAGGATGCATTGAGTGAAAGTCAAACCCTGCAATGGAATGTGAGGAAAGAATTGAGAATTATTGGAGGGCTATGCTTGATTTCCAGAGAAGGCAATGGCACTCCACTCCAGTACTCTTGCCTGGAAAATCCCATGGATGGAGGAGTCTGGTAAGGCTGCTGTCCATGGGGTCACTAAGAGTCAGACACGAGTGAGTGACTTCACTTTCACTTTTCGCTTCCATGCATTGGAAAAGGAAATGGCAACCCACTCCAGTATTCTTGCCTGGAGAATCCCAGGGACGGCAGAGCCTGGTGGGCTGACGTCTATGGGGTTGCACAGAGTCGGACATGACTGAAGTGACTTAGCAGCATGCTTGATTTAGAAACAGCAGAGGAACCAGAGATCAAATTGCCAACATCCATTGGATCATAGAAAAAGCAAGAGAATTCCAGAAAAACATCTACTTCTGCTTCATCACCGACTCAATGGACATGAGTTTGAGCAAGCTCCAGGAGTTGGAGATGGACGGGGAAGACCGACACGCCTGAGTCCATGGGGTTGCAAAGAGACAGACACGACTGAGCAGCTCAACTGAAAGCCTTTGACTGTGTGGATCACAACAAACTTTGGAAAAATTCTTAAAGAGATGGGAATACCAGACCACCTGACCTGCCTCCGTAGAAACCTGTATGCAGGCCAAGGAACAACAGATAGAACCAGACCTGGAGCAACAGACTGGTTCCAAATTGGGAAAGGAATACGTCAAGTCTGTGTATTGTCACCCTGGTTATTTAAATTCTATGAAGAGCACATCATGTGAAATACTGGGCTGAATGAAGTACAAGATAGAATATAGATTGCCGTGAGAAACATCAATTATCTCAGACATGCAGATGACACCACCCTAATGGCAGAAAGTGAAGAGGAACTAAAGAGCCTTTTGATAAGAGGAGAGTGAAAAAGTTGGCTTAAAACTCAACATTCAGAAAACTAAGATCATAGCATCTGGTCCCATCCCTTCATGGCAAATAGATGGGAAAACTATGGAAACAGTGACAGACTTTATTTTCTTGGGCTCCAAAATCATTGCACATGGTGACAGCAGCCATGAAATTAAAAGATGCTTGCTTCTTGGAAGAAAAGCTGTGCCAAACCTAGGCAGCATATTAAAAAACAGAGACATTCCTTTGCTGACAAAGATTCATATAGTCAAAGTTATATGGGTTTTTCCAGTAGTCATATATGGATGTGAGAGTTGGACCATAAAGGAGGCTGAGCACTGAAGAATTGATGCTTTTGAACTGTGGTGTTGGAGAAGACTCTTGAGAGTCCCTTGGACTGCAAGGAGATCAAACCAGTCAATCCTTAAGGATATCAGTCCTGACTATTCATTGGAAGGACTGAGGCTGAGGCTGAAGCTCCAACCCTTTGCCCCACCCGCACCCCCAATGAGAAGAGCTGACTCAGAAAAAATGCTGGGAAAGATTGAAGGCAGGAGGGGAAGGGGATGAGAGGTTGGATGGCATCACCGACACAATGGACATGAGTTTGAGCAAACTCTGGGCGATTGGGAAGGACAGGGAAGCCTGGGGTGCTGCATTCCATAGAGTCACAGAATCAGAGATGACTGAGTGACTGAACAACAAATGTTTGATTTGAAATTCAACTAAATGTACTAAACAGGATCTATCAGGGCATAATTAGGACATTCCCTCATTTTTCTCCTGTTATAGAACTTTACATTTGACCCAAGGCCCATAACTTCTCTGAATTTCTGAACAATATCATAGACAGATCTATGATCACATTAAAAAATATTTTGATTTCATACAAGTAGTTAGATTTAATCTATAAATTAAAAGTCAGTCCTACTTTTAAAAGTCAGCTCCTCTTTTTCCTCTCTATTCAAGCCTCTCTTGTGATTCCATGGGTCACCAATGACTTGAAATGGCCTGACCACTTTATTTACCTCGTTGGTCTTCCTTGTCTTCCATCACTGTGCTGCTCTTGGCTTCTGTCTAAGCCAAAGGGAAAGGTTAGGTGGAAAGGAAATGACAGCTGAGGTGATCTGTCTTAATCTGCTTTAGACCACTTGGGTCAACATGACCCAGTTGATTCAGAAAAATTTTCCTGGGAAAACGTTAGATTAAACCAACAAATCGTTTCACTGTATGTTTTAGGAAACTACTGTAGTATTGGATACAGTAGTCTGCAGACCTGAAAAACAGCCCACTAATTAAGCAAGAGGCTTCTCCAGTAGCTCAGACCATAAAGAATCTGCCTGCAATACAGGAGACTCTGGTTCAGTCCCTGGGTTAGGAATATCTCCTGAAGAAGGGAATGGCTAGCCAGTCCAGTATTCTTGCCTGGAGAATTCCATGGACAGAGGAGCCTGGTGGGCTACAGTCCATGGGTTTGCAAATTATGCAACAGTCAACTTTTATCAAGAGACTGGTGTCAATAGCTTCTCTTTGCCATGCCCATCAGTTCTATGTTATCTACTAATAAACTTGCCCAGTCCCAATCATTTCTGTACCTTGAAACATGCTGAGCCCACGATCTCACTTCTAACACCTGTCTTTGGAGTCTTGTATGAGTTGTGAGAGTTGGACTATAAAGAAAGCTGAGTGCAGAAGAATTGATGCTTTTGAACTGTGGTGTTGGAGAAGACTCTTGAGAGTCCCTTGGACTGCAAGGACATCCAACCAGTCCATCCTAAAGGAGATCAGTCCTGGGTGTTTACTGGAAGGACTGATGTTGAACCTGAAACTCCAATACTTTGGCCACTTGATG
Organism: Cervus elaphus; assembly: GCF_910594005.1. Classification (NCBI taxonomy): domain Eukaryota; kingdom Metazoa; phylum Chordata; class Mammalia; order Artiodactyla; family Cervidae; genus Cervus; species Cervus elaphus. The sequence continues at coordinate 7,430,591 of NC_057845.1, read as the reverse complement.
CAAAGAGCTGACTCATCTGAAAAGACCCTGCTGCTGGGAAAGATTGAGGGCAGGAGGAGAAGGGGACGACAGAGGATGAGATGGCTGGATGGCATCACTGACTCAATGGACATGAGTTTGGGTAGACTCCAGGAGACGGTGATGGACAGGAAGGCCTGGTGTGCTGTGGTTCATGGGGTCACAAAGAGTTGGACACGACTGAGCAACTGAACTGAACTGAACTCGGAGACATATACAGCTGAATGTTTTGATGCAATGGTGTTCCCCTTTGCTGCAGTAAGTTCTGACACTTCACTTTGCTTAGTTAACAAATTGTCCGGTAATATTCTGAGATGACCAAGAGGGATGTAAGAAGTCTTTTCACTCAGCTAGCACTAAGTGCTACCTGTGGTTTGCCTTTGCTGTTGAGGATCCTCACTTATCACCCATGTCTGAATACTAGCTCTTTTCTGGAGGAGACAATGGTATGTTTTCCAGAAATCCCTTTCTTACCTCTCTGCTGGCCTCCATGGGACCCTCTGCACTAAACCATTCCCCCGATAGCACACACTTCCATAACTTCTCCTTAGCTCATCCCCCTCAATTCCACCAGCTCTGCACCCCACCCAGCTTCCCTCTGCTAGCCTCCATTTGCTCTGCAGACGATGCTTTTAGCTTGGAGTGAACACACACACACTTACCACACTATTCATGGAAACGGAGCCGGGCAGAATGCTTCAGATGGGCAGAAAATATTTTCCTCTAAAGGTCTTGATTGAGTTAATGAGCTCTGCTCACATTATTGAGAGCAAACTCCTTTACTCAAAGTCAACTGATGATAAACAACAAATCATCTACAGAATGCCTTTACAAGAACAGCTAGACTATAGTCTTTGACCAAACAACTGGGCTCCATAGCCTAGCCATGCTGACACATAACTTAGAACCATCAAAGTCTCCATTTTCTAGAATAGCTGGGCTGACAGTTTCTATTTCATAAAAATATAGTTGAAATTACTGCACAAGACTTAAGGCAATAGTGAATTAGAATTTTGCTTATAAGTAATCTTCCTCTCAGTTTATAAAATTATTCTCATATTTTTAAATGATCATTTTCTCAGATTCTTATGTCCATTTTTAAGAGAGATTACTAGCACAATTTCATGATCATTCAATACAAGAACTAAACCTCTTAATAAAATGTCTGTGTGTATTCACAAAAATAATTTTTCTCTGCTTATGAGCCCTTAAGCCTCTTCAGTGTATTTCTGCTAAGAACACAGCTCTGACCCAGCTGTGCATAAGAGACTTGCTCAGACAAAGGGCAATATTCAAAGAATTTATTTCCCAGATCATTTTTAATCTATTTGCCCAACCTACATCTGTCATCATATTTGTCACATTTTCTTAATCCATTTGCCATTTTTGTGCCCCCATTTTTGTCATGTCCTTCATTGATCATTTTCTACTTTTCTGCTTTGTTTCTCGCACTTGACAAAAGTATTCACCCTCCTCAGTTTCCAAAATTTTGGCAGTAGTAACATCTAGGATGGATATGGTTTTGTTAGGATAGGGCTGTCTTGTCCACTGTATGATGTTTAACAGCATCCCTGGTCTCTTCCCATTAAATGTCAGTGCCATCCCTGTCCACCCCCATTGTGACAATCAAGTATGTCTTCAGATATTACCAAATGTCCTCTGGAAGTGAGCTTATTCTGTGTTTAGAACCATGGATTTAGATGGTGTCCTGAGAGTGAGTTGTTTTGGATAGTTCTTGACGGTGAACACTAGACCTACCCACATTTCAGATAGGGCTTGGACAGTAAAAATGCAATAGTATATCATTTCATGCATTAATGAGGTGCTGTGAATGATGATTATCCAGTAAATATATTTATAGTTCATAAATAATGTTGAATACTTTCTTAGCAAATATTATTCCACAATTGCATATAAATATAGTAGTTGTAATTATGTTTAGAACTATCACCAGTGTAATAACTTGTTCAGTTGCAATTAGAGAAAGAAAATGGTATTTTTGTGACAAGCTCCTCAGCTCTAGAATGGCTAAGTTGTCTGTTAGGATCACGCCTATTCTGATCATCCTAGACCAAGAAGTAACAGTAAGATGTAGGTTATCTTCTCACTCTATTTCAAATAGTCAAGACCAATTGAGACCAATTGCTGGTTTATAGACTTCTGCAATATCTCTTGGACATTCTGAGAATTTTCTTTGATTTGTCTGACTCATTCAGTACACTCCACAAAAAAGACTTCAACTCTTTCTGTATGTGCCAGCAGTGATGAAGTGGATCTCAAACTACATTTATTCATTTTGAGTGTTTGAAGGTGACATCACAGTTTCAAAAGTATCTCAAAATCTCAATGCAATTCATCATTTGGGTACTTTACTATGAACTTCTTCAGCTGTATCTACCAACTATTTCATGCTACAAGCATATACACAAAGAGATTCATAATTCAAACACAAGAAAATAAGTTCATTTAAACAAATATTTATTTGTTCCTGCTATATACCAGAGTTTAAGCTAGGTCCTGGAGAATGCAAGTTTAAGTAATTGTGTAATGGAACTGATACACAGTTATAAACAATATTATAAACTAACTATAATTTTAGTGAGACTGATATGATCTCACAAGACAAGACATGAAGATCGGAAGACCTTTCCCAGAAAAAGTAAACATCAAGTTAGAACCTAGAAGACAGTACATTTGAACGGGCAGAGGAAGGTCACAAGAAAGGAAATGGGACACGTGAAATATGCACAGTTTGTAGGGAGATACTCCCTTACCCTTTGTGTGTGGGAAAAATCTTGAGCTTGAACTAGAAAGGTTATTGGCCATGGATATTATGGTCACAAATTTAGATTATATTATATAGGAAACTGGAGCTCAATAGAAATTTCTGAGTAATCATTTTAGAATTTCATCCTGTCACCTAAATTTAATGTGCATTTTGAGGGGCAGATTTTTAAATGAGAACTTTCATTTTATTGTTTTAGTCAATACTTGTTTTGTGATATATTCACTTTTTTTTCTCGTATTTTATCATTCTGGCCAGAAAAGGATTAGAAATATTTTGTAGTTTGTGGGCTATCTCCTTTTTTTCAACTCTTGCCAGCTTTTTGGAAAGGAAGCCCCAAGACAAGACTTGTACCTTCTATGTAATTTGTTGCTTTCAGAATATCAAATGTTAGCAGTTGGTTCACTCTTCTTTCAAGGGAGCACAGCACTTTAGATATAAATTGTTTATTAAATGTGGAAAACTATCTTGATATCTTTTGTTACTCAGAAGTTGTCTTGATTGAAAATGTCTATTATTTTTTGGTGTTTCTGACACATATTGCATTATGTTGCACACAGGTGTGCTTCCTGATGGACACAGGAAAACGCTGGAGACAGAGCAATCCTCTCAAAGGGGCTGAACGTTTCATCTCAGAAGCACTGCATATTTCTTATTAGTGACAACTTTAAGCACGCTTCTGTGTAAAGGGATGAAAGATGTTTTGAACAATGTCCCTCCATTAGTACCAAATTATCTTGTCAGGTTTTTATTGTTGGCTGAAAAAAAAGATCACAACATTTAAAAAAAAAATCATCATAGACAAAAATAAAAGCTAGTGGTTGCAATTACAATCATTAATCCATTCACTTTTGTGTTATTTTTAAAAGCAGTAGGCTCAGTTTTGCAGGTTTTCCTCTTTTATTTCATCACTTAGTATTTATCTATTTTTGGCTGTGTTGGGTCTTTGCTATGCACAGGGTTTCTCTAGTTGCAGCGAGTGGGAGTTGCTCTCTACTTGTGGTGCAGGGGCTTCTCCAGGCAGTGTTGCAAATCATGGGCTCTAGGGCACAAGGTCTTCGGTAGTTGGGGCGCACCAGCTTAGTTGCTCCGCGGCATGTGGAATCTTCCTGGATCAGGGATCGAGCCCATGTCCCCTGGATTAATAGGTTGACTCCCAACCAGTGGACCACCAGGGAATTCCTTGGACTTTTCTTTTTAATAATATGTGCTACAACCATATACTCTTATAATCCATAAAAAACACAAAGTTGGGTTGGGTATTAGTTCAGTTTTCTGTTTGTTTGCTTTGCCTTGTTTTAAAATAGCATACAGAGAAGTTTATTTGTCCAAGATCATACAGCTGGTTAGCAGTATAGTGTAAACTCAGTTTTACTTTTAAAACTCTTTTTAACACATTACCCTATGCAAGAAGTAAAAATGGATTAATTGGAAAAGAACACATCCTGATGATGGTGAGCCATTAAAATCTTCTGGGTAATTTGCTGTTGATCAGTTGCTCAGGTGTGTCCAACTGTTTGTGACCCCGTGGACTGCAGCACTCTAGGTTTCCCTGACTTTCACCATCTCCCTGAATTTATTCAAAATTATGGCATTGAGTTGATGATGCCATCCAACCATCTCATCCTCTGGGTACTAAAGTATCTGTTTTCCTTATTAATATCTTCTAAGCGTTTGACATCAAGGAAATATTGAGCATTAAGTTTTCAAAGGCCTGGGGAAAATGTCACATTTTGTTATTAAGGATCTATGCTCTTAACAAATTGCGTGTCTTCATATTTATTTTACAAAGCCCAGAAAAAGTTAAAATGAATGCTGAATAATGCTCTGAATAAATTATAGCCATACTTATGATGAATATCAAAGAATATTTTTTGAGCAAGTGGAGTACAAATTGAGAAATAATATGAAAGAAATAGTGTGGAGAATTGGATGGTATTGCTTGCAAAGAGAAGTTCTACTTAAATTGTGACCCTTCTACACAAAGACAAGAATGTTCATGCAGGAGACCCAAGCAAGGAGCAGGCTTTCTTGTATGTTATATAATGCATTCTCATTAAATACATTTGGCTACCATATTCTCATAACAACCAAACTAGAGATTCCCAGCTATTATGAAATTGACTTAGGGAATTGGATTTCACATAATATAGAAGGAATACAAAAATTACCAACAAGAAAATTAAAATTAGGAAACATGAAAATGTTTTTACTCTTTTACACATCATGCACAAAATATTTTTGCTTCTTGTTGAAACAGAGAAATGCAAGTATGTAATGATAAATTCTAAATTGCTTAAACTCATAGTACCAGACTTCTTTGAAGCAGTAATCAAATTCATTCTAGCCACTTAAATCATGAAATAGACCAGTTTTGAACAAATTATATTATGAGGAATTAAGATTTATTTAGCTTGTCCATTGTTCACCTCAACCCCCAAAGATGGCTTATATTGCAGTGACTACACATAACTATTCATTATTTGTCTCTATTTTTCATTCTATTGCATATTCAACCATTGAGTATATGAAAGCATTTTCTATTTACATATAAAATGAGCTCTATTAAGAATAAAATGCTCTCATTTTTAAAGTGTTTCCTGAAAGTGATAACACTAAGTTAGGGAGAGAGAGACTGATTTTACTGAGAAATTGAGATCTTTAATATTCTCTGAGCTGTTATGGCAGGATGACACATCTTTTAGTTTCCACATCTTCTTCTTGAGAAATCCTCCTAATTTTTTTTCCTTTTAAACTTAATTATCAGGGATGACTTTTTTTTTTTTTTTATTCCTGAGATACAAGCTGGTGAACGTTGGTGACTTACCTTCTAGCCTCAATTTCATCGTTTTTACTCTTAGATTAAAATTGCATATATGGCAGGATTAGTCTAGGGACTAACGGAGACATTATATTAAAAACACTTATTACCTATTGGAAGGTGGCGACAACATTAGGTCTTTCTTGCTATTTTTATTAGTTTTAATTTACGCATCCTAAAACAGGGAGATTTCTTCAGTTGATACTTAACACTGAATGGCATTTCTTAACCTCAAACAATTTATATAGCAGTCTTAAATATTAGCAGAAAGAAAAAAAAAAATCCCCATTAAAAATAAATGACTCCATCTAGCAGAAGAAGATTGTTGTGCTTCGAGAGTAAAATGGACAGGAATAGAAATTTTACTGTTCTCTTTCTATGGGGGTGGGGGGGAGGAAGGAAGGGTGGGATGAATTGGGAGATTGGGATTAGCAATATACATGCTACCATATGTAACATAGGTAGCTGGTGGGGAGCTGCTGTATTTTGTGACCGACCCACCAAAAATATAGAACTCACAAACTGAAAAATTTTGCTAAGATTTTCCACATTAGATTTATTGAAGCAACTAATTTCATGTCTGAGAACAAGAAGTTCATCTCGGTGCTTTGTGATGACCTACATGGGTGGAACGGGGGGCTGGGGGGGGCAGGAGGTCCAAGAGGGAAGGCATATATATAGTATCATGCATAGAGCTTATTCACTTCATTGTGCAGAAGAAACAAACACAACACTGTAAAGCAATTATACTCCAATAAAAATAATGTACTGCGTTCTGCTTTTAAAAATAAAGAAAGTGTATCCTAAATAGTTCTACTAGGAGACTGTCCACCCTGTTCCCAATGCAGTGGACAACACCATGCAGTCAGGGCAACAGGAGCCAGGGAAGGTTTTTGTAGATCAGCGGTTTTCAAATCTGTGTAAGCTTGATCTGGACTGAGAAATACATTTTACTACAAAATCTATTTCTCTTTCTTTCTTTTTTTATGTGTGTGTGTATGTATTTCTCTCAAAAATCAAAATTTCAGAAAAAAGATGTGTGAGATAACTCTGAACATCTCTTTCCCATCTCATCCCATCCCATCCCAACCCATTCCATCTCATCCCATCCCATCCCATCTCATTCCATCCCATCCCATCCCATCCCATCTCATTCTATTCTATTATTTCTCACTAGAAGAAGTACTGATCACCATCAATAAATAGATTGTGTGGCCCACTAATGCTACAGAACTCACATACTGAAAACTTTTGCTAAGGAGATTTTCCACATGGGATTTATTAAAGCAGCTAATTCCGTGTCTTCCTACTTGAACTTATCACAAACATTTTCTTCTATTTTATGTACTACCAGCACACTATCTCTTTCCCAGTAAGTGAAACAAAATTCCTATTAGATGACTGTTCTACCTGGGTCACTAGATGTTCACAAAAGAAATCTTAAATTTCTAGATACTTCTTATCAGATAAAATTACAACCTTTAGATGGAAAGATAATTTAGGATAAAATCAGAGTTGTTATTCTAAAAGGGATAAATAATAATTAGAAAAGCATGTTGAGGAAAATTTAAATCAATTAAAAATATCTCACATATGTCTCTGCTTATATCATAATCAAAAAAAAACACTAACAAGTCCGTGTTTGAGTTTGAATTCTTTCAAGTTAAACTCGTAATGAAGTTTAATGTTCTTTAATGTTCATATCATGTTTTACAGTTTATATGGCACTTTAATACACATACATTACATTATGAACACCACACAATGTATTACAAAAGATTTAGGTACTTGCTTCTTTTACAAAGATATTGTATTACACTGTGCTCCTGATGGAGAATTATGTATGTGCATGTGTGTGTGCAGTCTCTCAGCCGTGTCTGATTCTTTTTGACGCCATGGTCTGAGCCCATCAGACTTCCCTGTCCACGGGAATTTTCAAGGCAAGAATACTGGATCAGATTTCCATTTCCTACTCCAGGGGATCTTCCCCACCTAGGGATTAAACCCTACAATCTGCTCAGACGGTAGAACCCACTTCTATAATCCCACTATCTAGTATTAAATTCTTTGTCCAGAATGAGACAGAGAGAAAGCTTTGGCAGGATATACAGGAGCTGAGCCAGTGGCATTGTAGGAAGAATCGTGGCAGCCGTCATGGATTTGGGTATTGTCTTGAAAGGCACAAGGAAGAAATAGATAAAGCGGCTTGGATAGGAAGACTGAAAGAAAGAAGCTACAGGGAGCCTCAAGGACCTAACCGAAGTTTCCAGAATGACAGATGGTAGCGGTTCTGATGCGCTCGATTTTAGGGAGTGGTCTGAGAAAGTGTTTCACCCAGTATTCCAACCTTTGTGCCTTAGTAATGGACATAATATCTACACATGATTTCGAATGAATCCATCACCTTACTGAAACTGCAGGTAGAACTATGTCACATGCGTTAATATTTAGTTAAAATTCCTGGGAGTTAGTGGTGAGGGAGACTTACTTATATGTAATAAATCTTGCAAAATACTTCATTTTCAAAAATCTTTTCTCTTTTTAAAGTAATCATTTCACATAATTTTAGCCATTAATTCTCAAAACACTGAATTAGAGTATTTGCCAAGACCAAGCATCTCAGGAAACCTGAGCTGGGACAACTAAAATAGTCCTTTAAAAATAGTCTAATGATACAGTTTTATCAGATGAAAAATTATAATTTAATCTAATTGTCACCACTTTATTGGAAACCTTTCAAAAATATCACATATCTACAAAGGAAATGTGGGAAATCAGAAGATTTAAAAACTGACACCTCTAGACATTAAGATAATGAGAATTCAATCAAGGAAACATATATGCAACCAAAACCCTGGAACAAGTGAGTCAGAGAGGATTTCTTATCAATCAGCTAAACAGCATCTTTTGATACCTGCTGTGTGTAGAGTGTTGAACAAGACTGGAATGATTCCTTATCTCAGAGAGCTTACATTCCACTGACATTACCAGGTCTTCAGTTCAGTTCAGTCGCTCAGTCATATCTGACTCTTTGTGACCCCATGAACCACAGCACACCAGGCATCCCTGTCCATCACCAACTCCTGGAGTCCACCCAAACCCATGTCCATCGAGTCAGTGATGCCATCCAACCATCTCATCTTCTGTTGTCCCCTTCTCCTCCTGCCCTCAATCTTTCCCAGCAGCAGGATCTTTTCAGATGAGTCAGCTCTTCACATCAGGTGGTCAAAGGATTGGAGTTTCAGGTTCAAGATCAGTCCTTCCAATGAACACCCAGGACTGATCTCCTTTAGGATGGACTGATTGGATCTCCTTGCAGTCCAAGGGACTCTCAAGAGTCTTTTTCAACACCAGAGTTCAAGAGCTTCAATTCTTCAGTGCTCAGCTTTCTTTATAGTCTAACTCTCACATCCATACATGACCACTGGAGAAACCATAGCCTTGACTAGATGGACCTTTTATTGGCAAAGTAACGTCTCTGCTTTTTAATATGCTGTCTAGGTTGGTCATAATTTTCCTTCCAAGGAGTAAGTGTCTTTTAATTTCATGGCTGCAATCACCATCTGCAGTGATTTTGGAGCCCAGAAAAATAAAGTCTGACACTGTTTCCACTGTTTCCCCATCTATTTGCCATGAAGTGATGGGACTGGATGCCATGATCTTAGTTTTCTGAATGTTGAGCTTTAAGCCAACTTTTTCACTCTCCTCTTTCACTTTCATCAAGAGGCTCTTTAGTTCTTCTTCACTTTCTGCCATAAGGGTGGTGTCATCTGTATATCTGAGGTTATTGATATTTCTCCCGGCAATCTTGATTTCAGCTTGTGCTTCCTCTAGCCCAGTGTTTCTCATGATGTACTCTGCATATAAGTTAAATAAGCAGGGTGACAACATACAGCCTTGATGTACTCCTTTTCCTATTTGGAACCAGTCTGTTGTTCCATGTCCAGTTCTGACTGTTGCTTCCTGACCTGCATACAGGTTTCTCAAGAGGCAGGTCAGGTGGTCTGGTATTCCCATCTCTTTCAGAATTTTCCACAGTTTATTGTGATCCACACAGTCAAAGGCTTTGGCATAGTCAATAAAGCAGAAATAGATGTTTTTCTGGAACTCTCTTGCTTTTTTGATGATCCAGCGGATGTTGGCAATTTGATCTCTGATTCCTATGTCTTTTCTAAAACCAGCTTGAACATCTAGAAGTTCACGGTTCATGTACTGCTGAAGCCTGGCTTGCAGAATTTTAAGCATTACTTTACTAGCATTTGAGATGAGTGCAATTGTGTGGTAGTTTGAGCATTCGTTGGGATTCCCTTTCTTTTGGATTGGAATGAAAACTGACCTTTTCCAGTCCTGTGGCCACTGCTGAGTTTTCCAGATTTGCTGACATATTGAGTGCAGCACTTTCACATTGTCATCTTTCAGGTGTAGTCAATAGATTAATAATAATCCAAGGTGTTCATGCCAATGGTTATTTTAACATCTAGACTGACTCAACACAATTACACTCTAACCCATCAACCTATAACAAATAAAACATATAAAGACATATCAAGAGAACAGAGAATAAGTGGACAAGAGCTGGTGAAATCTGATTGCCACAACCCCATCCCTACTTTTCAACTTCATGACTCTTATATCTACAAATAAACTTTATATTTGATGTCTCTTCTTCTTTTTTTTTCTTTGCCTGCTCACTCTTTATTGGCCACCACTGGTGTTTCTCTGCTGAAATGCTAGGTTACTGGTCATCAATGCCCAGCTAGTGATCAAATTCAGTGGTCTCTTCTCATTCTTATACTTACTTGACATTTCTAAACTATCTCATGGGACCGCTTTTCTACATTTCTTGAAACTCTCTTATTTGAATCATTTATTTGATTCTGCATCACTTGGATCTCTCAGTATCCACCTCACCATAAATTCTCCATTGTCATATCCTTCTTTTCAGTCCTCAAAATGTATGCATTTTGCAAAATGGAGTACCATGATCGTTTGTTTTTTTAATACTCTATGACTCCTCCCAGGATAGCTGCATCTTCTTTCATGTTTTTCACTATCAATTTTACAGGTAATTTAAAAATTTGCATTCAAAATCTTAACTAGTTTTCAAAGAAAAGTCTTGCATGTCAACTAATTCCTATGTATCCCTTGCCGTGTTTGTTAACCATCAATATCTCAAAGGCAGCTTGTCAAATTTGGACTCTTTGTTATATCTCCTTATTTCTACTAAGATAAGCCCTTTACTTCTGTCATCAAGACTCAAAATCTTCATATTGGTTTGGTTTTTATCCTTCTCTTAATATTCATTTACAACAAATTAGATTAGCCTGTTCTTTTAAAATGTTCTCAGTAGCTACCATTTGTTCCTATTTCTTTGCTTCTCTCTTATGTAGACTTTTTCAAGCTCTCGTCAGGACAATATTGCAAGGAATTTCCTCTCCCCGATTATTCCTGCATAAACCTAGTCTCTGTGTTGGATACAATTAAATTTAATTGATAAAACAGAATTTCCTTCTTAAATCAGTTCAGATAACGTCATTCCTCTCCTTAAAGCTGTTCAGTGGTTGGCCAACAACAAGAATAAAGATTTACTGAGAACTATTTGCTGGCGTTTATGATACATACTTCATTTCAGAATTCAAAAATAATGGGTCAAATTGGCCCTGCATTCATCTATTCAATCAATGAATCATTCAGTTATCATTTATTTGTTCAATAAGTAGTTATAGAGAATCTCTGAAGGCCAAGGATTCTTTCAAGTTTTATTCAAATGACATATGCTAATTGCCCCAGTGTTCTTTTTTTTTTTTTTAATTGAACAGGTTTTCAACATTTTAAAAGGAAGAGATCGAAAGATATATTGGTACTCTGATTATTTTTTAAATCTTGTAAGTCTTAGCCTGACTCCTAAAGGGCAATCTACTAAAACTGTTAAAATATTTCCTTTTATCCTGGGATATGGTCCTGCAGTTCACCACTTTCTTTTAAACTGAGAGTTAATGTGATTAGAAGTTGTTAATATATTTGCACTGTTTTTTGTCATAAGGTAAAATTTAAAAAGTGGTGAAATCTTTCTTGAACTCTAGTCTCTAGCAAAAGTGAAAAAATTATTGAGGTCTCTATGTTTTTAAAAATATGAAAGAAAGAACATGTTTCTTTGTGAAAGATTACTTCTACATACTGAATACACTAACCATACTGGCCAACTGTGTTCATGAAAAAATAAAAATAGAACCTAAGATACTATTTGAAATATGATGTACTGAATCCTTATGTGAGACTCTCTTGTGCTCATTTATATAAACTGCCTGTGTCTTGTTGCTATTTAAATATGAGGTCTCGCCTTTGCACAAGATAACTTACTTAATTCCACAACTCTGTGTGGTTGGCACTAGAAATCAGGGAAAACAAATAGCATGCCAAACAACACCCAGCTAATAATTTTTGAAGCTGGGAACCTTAGCTCAGTGTGAATCCAAACTCATCTTTTCAGTACAGTTCTTTCACATAATAATCTATGATTTGGTTCCAACCTTCTTATTCTAATTTGTTTTTTCCACACTCCAAATTATTTATCAATTTCCTCTCATCCAATACTTTTATACAGATTTGCTTTTGTTTGAGACATTGCTCTATTGTTTTCACATTTTGGAATGCTCGACTGCTTCTCTGGGTATTCTTACACATAGAAGAATATGCAAGGAGTGTTCAGAAGTGTTCCTCTGCTCTATGAGATTGCTACTTATAACAATCACTTTTCTTGTATTCAAGAACAAGGGGTGTTCTTGTATGTCTATTTCCTACTATTTGAGTACATACTTTGTTAAAAATCTAATACAGCATCCAACTCAGGTTTTTTTATTATATACTAGAACTTCCATTTTTATTTACTGCTTTGAACTTAATGTAATTAGAGAAGGCTGCCTAGACAAAACATGTTTTAAATAATAATCCCTACAATATTGCTCTTCTTTCTAACTTTATGGCCATTAACAAATATGGGAACACTACGATAAGGTAATCATTTTACTTGTAATTGGCTACTTCTTCAAGAGATAGTGGATGCTGTTCTGACGGGGTAAATATTGACCTCATGGTTGGAGTGCATGCTTAGCTTGTAGCAGATGTTCAAAAAATGTGATTTCTTGCATGAGTAAATAAATATTGCAAATTACACATAAGCATTACTAGTTTACCATCAATGTGGGTGGGGGGTCAAAAGTGTTTGTACTTTTTTTTTTTTTTTCAATTTTCTCAACTTCTCACTAAAGGCATTGGGATATGGTATACTCACAGTGATGACTTTCTGAAAGACTCAACCATTGGTTTTTCCTTATGAAAGCCATGTTGCTAAGCAACACATGTGCATTGGTATATTTCTTTACAAAACCGTCTATCATGAGAGACGTCCAGGGCTTTTTCACTTGTAATTACCAGGGTCCCTTGAGAAATAAACCACAGCACAGCCACTAAGCTTTGCTTTGTAGTTTGCATTGGATTTAATAGGAGATGAGTATTCCACTTGACCCCTAAATGCAGAGGTGATTGCCAGCAGAGACATTTTCAGGGTGAAATAGAACATGATTTATGACATGCCTCAGAAACCACATCAACTGCTGTTCTCCATTATGTTGCTTAACTCTGATCCTTATAAGGCTTTTGTCTTACAAAGGCTGTGCCTTCCAAGGCACGTAGAAAATCGTTTTCTATTATTGATACACAGCCTCTGTTTTCTTCAGGTTCAAGTATTAAAAATCAACTGGCTGAGAAAGCTCAGTTTTTACATTCAGTTTTACATTTGCCACATGTCCTGAAATTATAATAAGGATGTACGTGAGTGTGAGAGTGTGTGTGTGTGTGTGGAGAGAGAGAGAGAGAAATCTCCTTTTTTATGTTGACAAAAGCAAAATGTCTCCAGTAGTACCTTCTGTACACCAAGGATTATGTTATATAGTTTCAAAAATCTATACTCTTTATTAACTGAAAATAAAGGATTTTAGGTGATGAGCTTTTTTTTCTTTGAGAAACATTAGACAGTATTAAAGGATTCTTTCTAAGTGTCCTTAAGTATTACTGCTTTGGCATTGATTTTAATGAGAATTGTTCTCAGTAAGGTCTAAAAGATCCTCAGCAAATTAGCAATGGACTGCAACCATCCAAAGCATGTAAATCATGGAAAACTAGGTCATGCTCATCCTATTTGCAGAAGTTTCTACCTCAACAGAAACATCAAGCTACACAGAAAAAAGAATTTAGGCTTTCAAATATGGAAAGCTTGAGGAGTTTTATTCCAATCTTAAAATGGTTCCTGTTGGCTTTTAAATGACACAATATTAACTCCCAGCCAATTTCAGCTCTTAGAGCTCCAAGATAAAATTAGAAGAGACAAAAAGTAGTCTTGAAAGATAACCAAATGATCGTGAGACAACAGGGAAGACAGGGTGAATGAGAGAGTTCTCAAAATTACTTTAGAAATTTCCTAAATGGTAAACAATGGTGACTCGCCCCCTGGTGGACAGATATTGCCCTGCAGCTGTTTTGTCACAAACAAAGGTGTGCATGTGTATCATGGATTACTTTAGGCTCTTGAATCTTGACAATATCAATAGATTCTCTCCACACTCACAGAAGCAGAAGATATTAAGAAGAGGTGGCAAGAATACACAGAAGAACTATACAAAAAAAAAAAAAAAAAAAGAAGAAGAAGAACTTCATGACCAAGATAATCATGATGGTGTGATAACCCACCTAGAGCCAGACATCCTGGAATGTGAAGTCAAGTGGGCCTTAGGAAGCATCACTACAAACAAAGCTAGTGGAGGTGATGGAATTCCAGTTGAGCTATTTCAAATTCTCAAAGATGATGCTGTGAAAGTACTGTACTCAATATGCCAGCAAATTTGGAAAACTCAGCAGTGGCCACAGGACTGGGAAAGGTCAGTTTTCATTCATATCCTAAAGAAAGGCCAAAGAATGTTCAAACCACCACACAGTTGCACTCATCTCACACGCTAGCAAAGTAATGCTCAAAATTCCCCAGCCAGGCTTCAACAGTATGTGAACGATGAACTTTCAGATGTTCAAGTTGGATGTAGAAAAGGCAGAGGAACCAGAGATCAAATTACCAACAGCAGTTGGATCATCAAAAAAGCAAGAGAGTTCCCGGAAAACATCTACTTCTGTTTTATTGACTACTCAAACCCTTTGACTGTGTGTATCACAACAAACTGTGGAAAATTCTTAAATAGATGGGAATACCAGACCACCAGACCTGCATCCTGAGAAATCTGTATGCAAGTCAGGAAGCAACAGCTATAACTGGACATGACAACAGACTGGTTCCAAATAGGAAAAGGAGTATATCAATGCTGTATATTGTCACGCTGTTTAGTACATCATGCAGAATGTCAGGCTGGATGAAGCACAAGCTGGGATCAAGATTGCTAGGAGAAATATCAATAACCTCAGATATGCAGATGACACCACCCTTATGACAGAAAGTAAAGAAGAACTAAAGAACCTCTTAATGAAAGTGGAAGAGGAGAATGAAAAAGTTGTCTTAAAACTCAACATTCAGAAAACTAAGATCATGGCATCCGGTCCCATCACTTCATGACAAATAGATGGGGAAACAGTGGAGACAGTGACAGATTTTATTTTGGGGGGCTCCAAAGTCACTGCAGATGGTGACTGCAGCCATGAAATTAAAAGACACTTTCCCCTTGAAAGAGAAGCTATGACCAACCTAGACTGCATATTACTTTCCCAACAAAAGTCCATCTAGTGAAAGCTATGGCTTTTCCAGTCATCACGTATGGATGTGAGAGTTGGACTATAAAGAAAGTTGAGGGCAAAAGAACTGATGCTTTTGAACTGTGGTGTTGGAAAAGACTCTCGAGAGTCCCTTGGATAACAAGGAGATCCAACCAGTCCATCCTAAAGGAAACCAGTCCTGAATATTCATTGGAAGCACTGATGTTGAAGCTGAAACTCCAATACTTTGGCCACCTGATGAGAAAAGCTGACTCACTAGAAAAGAGCCTGATGCTGGGAAAGAGTGAGGGCAGGAGCAGAAGGGGACGACAGAGGATATGATGGTTGGATGGCATCACCAACTATGAGTTTGAGCAAGCTCTGGGATTTGGTGAAGGACAGGGAAGCCTGTCGTGTTGCAGTCCATGGGGTTGCAAGTAATTGGACACAACTGAACTGAACCACACTCACAACTTTCTTTTCAAATATTATCTTATTATTAGCTCCATTTATTTAACTTCATTTATGTGACTTCTGCTGTTCAAACCATCTTCTCTCTAGTAATAATCCAACCACTCTCAGCACAGAGAATCTAGACTTTACATTAGGCACCACTGTATTCACATGCTCAGTCACTCAGTAATGTCTGACTCTTTGTGACGTCATGGACTGTAACCTGTCCATGGAATTCTCCAGGTAACTCTTCTGTCCATGGGATTTTCCAGGCATTAGTACTGGAGTAGGTTGCCATTTCCTTCTCCAAAGGAATCTTCCTGACCCTGGGATTGAACTTGCATCTCTTGGGACTCCTGCATTAGCAGGTGAATTCTTTACCAATTATTCACTTTCATGCATTGGAGAAGGAAATGGCAACCCACTCCAGTGTTCTTGCTTGGAGAATCCCAGGGACAGAGGAGCCTAGTAGGTTGCTCTATAGGGTCTATAGGGTCTGCGTCTATAGGGTCACACAGAGTCGGACACGACTAATGTGATTTAGCAGCAGCAGCAGTGGCCACCTGGGAAGCCCATAAGGCAACATTGCACCTTAGAGAAATGTTCTATAAAGCGAAGATTTCTTCTTCCTTTTTTTTGGGGATATGGGGGACATTCCTTTTAGATTATCCTTTGAATTTTTCTTCTTCAAAATACCTAGGCTATCTCTCATGAAATTTCTTGTTCTCCTTGGGAGAATTTTGGCAAAATTTACCTTCCTTAAAAGTTATCTGATAGGACTTGAGGCATTATATATCCCATGGTGAAAAGAGAAATTATTAGAGGAGATGAGGTAAGATTAGCATGTTGCTTATACGACAGTTCTTCCTTAGCTCATTTTCTGGTAGACCTAGGCCCACTATTGCAATTCTGAGCCTTATGAAGTTTCCTCTAATAAAGTAAATTTTCGGCCCATCCTCAATTTAAAATTATAGGTCCTTGGGAGGGGGGATCGGGATGGGGAATACATGTAACTCCATGGCTGATTCATGTCAATGTATGACAAAACCCACTACAATATTGTAAAGTAATTAGCCTCCAACTAATAAAAATAAATGAAAAAAAAATTATAGGTCCTGTTTGACAGTTATACACAAAGTATCATTAATATTTATTTCAACTGGTGTAAAATTTGATATACTAAAACAAAATGCTATAGAAAACTATTTGCAGTTGGTTTATACTACCATTTCCTTAATTTTTCCTGGGTGTGTACCAATGAAAAACTCATGATCTAAACAAAACTCATTTTTTCTATTTTTTTTCCTTGTTTCTAGATTTCTGTTGAGTCTTACCAATTAATGCTCAATCTGCGTTAGCCAGCAAAGACAAAGAAGTCAATCTACCATCTTTTGCAATTCACAATTTATCCTAAATATCAGAACTGAACTCTGGGAACAGCAAGGTGTTGAAACATGGATTTTAAATCCAGATTCGAATCTTGACTTTACCACCTACTAGATGTTTGGTATTGGATAACAAGTGACACGGTGGTAAAGAATCCACCTGCCAATGCAGGAGATGTGATTTGATCCCTGGGTTGGGAAGATCCCCTGGAGAAGGAAATGGCAACCCACTCCAGAATTCTTGCCTGGAAAATCCAATGAACACAGGAGCCTGGTAGTCTACAGTCCATGGGGTGGCAAAGAGCCGAACATAACTTAGAGACAAAATAACAGCATCATCTCACAGTTTTGTGTTGTTTTTTTGTTGTTGTTGTTGTTGTTGTTGTTTTTAGTGAGAACACTTGAAATTTACTCTCTTGGCAGTTTTCAGGTTTACAATACATTATTATCAACCATAGTCTTCATGCTATATATTAGGTCTTTAGAACTTACGCGTTTTATAACTGAACATTTATAAATGTTATAAAATTATAACTGAACAGTTTCTCCAGCCCCCAGCCCACAGTCTGCCCATTTCCTCCAGCCCACAGCCCCTGGAACCGCCATTCTAGTCTCTGTTACTAAGAATCTGACTTTTTTTAGATTCCACATATAAGTGCTATCACACAGTATTTGTCTTTCTGTGTCTGGCTTATTTCACTTAGCCAAATGTTCTCCAGGTCCATCCATGTTGCTGTAAGTTATTAATCTCTTAATGGTGGATTTTTTTATTAAATTCAAGTTAATTGATCCCAGGTGATTAAATCTGAGGCCAGCTAGAGTGACTAATTGCCATGCACTATAACTCAAACTCATCAAAAAGCACATGTTCACTTGTTTTATTTTTAGCAATAAAAATCAATTCATAAAGAGTAAGGAAATGTCTTGAAAATAAAAATCAGTTAACCCAAGTTATTTCAAGTCATAAATTTAAATATTCATTAGATTCTTCAGTAAACATTAAAGAGCAATTATCTTTTATGACTTTTACTTTAGGTAAAGCTGAAAACATATATTTGGCTTGAAAGTTGTAGCACTTTCCTCACAGATTTTATAGGCTACTTATTAGATAATCAGGCAACTAACAGAGACAATGAATCGACATTCCATGAAATTCTGTTAAGATAAAATAAAAAACATATAAAAGCACATATATCTGTAATAATTTTTAGTTGTGATAAGAATTCTTAGCCATCTGTCTTAAATCAAAAGACAGTATATAGATATACATATATATTAAGGGTATTTGGTTTTATTTTCAAAATAAAAATTTAGCATGCAAAAAGAATACTTAGTAACTAGTAATGGTGAAAACAGGATCATAGAACATTAAAAAATATCTTGCTTATACGATGAGTACAACATTCTTATTTTACAGATGTTGAAAGTGGGGTCAGTGAATTACAAAAGGAATATAAAACATGTGAGCATGACATATGATGCTTAAACTATGCTATTCTGGATTAAAGGTGAAAAATATGAACTCTGCAGATATAATCACAATGGTTTCCCTGGTGGCACAGATGGTAAAGAATCTGCCTGCAATGCAGGAACCCAGATTCAATCCCTGCATGGGGAAGATCCCCTGCAGAAGAGAACGACTTCTCAGTAAGTATTCTTGCCTGGAGAATTCCATGGACAGAGGAACCTAGCGGGCTACCGTCTATGGGGTTGCAATGAGTTAGACACAACTGAGTGACTAACATACCCAAAGTCACTATAGACTATTTATTGGTGTCTCTAAAAGTAAATAAAATATATAATTCTGTTAAGAGTTAAACAAAGCAAAACAAACAAACAGAAAAACCCCACAACAGCTACATCACTTAAATTGGTTTTGAAAAACCCTTGTGTCTACCTAGTCATCATAATAAGGTGTCTATAAGAACAACGTAGATTATTACTAAAAATAAGATATCATCGCTCATTTAGAAGGCCCAGTCAACACCAAAGAAGAAGGATATTCAGGAATCATTACTTTTTTTTAAGGTAATAACAACTCTATACAAACTGAAAATACAAACAGATAAAGTATGACTGACAGAGTCACTGTGAAAGATATAAATTGAAAATTGGGATCAATGTCAAGCAAATGTTAAAAGGTTACTGCACAAACACAACCCTGAGGTTAAACGAGCTGTCAGTAAAACTGAGTTTCTCAGCTGAAGGATTAATGCAATCAGTGGGTGAAATAGATTGTATAGGATGCCATAATCCTGATGTTCTTTGCTATTAAATCTTTATTGTGATTAGGTGGCCATTTATTCTTATGTCTTCTGTTATGTATATAGATTTTATTTTTACTCAGAGCCTGAATTGCACAGTCAGACATGACTGGGTAACTGAACAACAACAACAGCAGAGCCTGAATATTTAATGCATCAAAATGTTAGGTAGTTAGAATAGGGAAAAGGAGTCCAAAATAGCGGTGGCTAAAAGACAAGGAAGGGAAAAGCCTGCAAAAATAGAACAGAGGAAGGTCAAAGGAAGGTCTGAGGACCGGAGTGAGGACTTCGCACTCCTGGCCAAGCCCAGTTTGCATAGGGCAGGCCCAGGGGGAGGGAAAAACATACAAAAAGAGGAGTCAAAGGGCTCTGGCCCTCTCGCTGTCTTCTCTTTCTCTCTCTCTCCAGCGTGTGTGCGCTCTTTCTCTCTCTCCAGCGCACTGGGGAGCTCTTCTCTTCGCGTCTTTGGGTCGACATGCCCTCATGCCTCGAAGATGGATTTTCCTGCTATTATCTAAATAAAATAGAGCTGTAACACGGAGTTGCAATACTGATTTGTCTAAGAGCTATAACATGGTCCATTCGAGACCTGAGATCTATAACACGGTCTGTCCAAGACCCAAGAGCTATGACACGCTGAGGGCTTTAATATCTGTCACTCCATCTTTGAAAATCTTTGAAAATAAAAATAAAAATAAATGACTGAATATTACTCTACATGTTGCAAAATTGACTTGTGATGGTTTGCTTGATTTGACTGGTTTTAATTGCTATTGATTTCGTTTTTCACCAGCATCCCATGCTGCTCCTGATAGTAACTATATATTTGCTATTTTTTTTTTTTTTTTTTGGTTTTGAATGTTATGTGCTTCTATGCTTCCTACCACTCAGAATAAAAACTGAATAAATAAAAGATTGCTCATAGCAACAAAAAGCCCTCATTAGAAGGAACATAACTGAAAATAATCCTCTCGAGACATAATTTACCAGAATAATGTCCTTTGCATACCATCACCACACTTCTTCTTAGTAGTGAGTACCTTATGAGTTAATTTCTTTAATCCTATAGAAACTTGATATATCTGAGGTAGAAATTAAGCAGCTCAAAAGATTGCAATGTGATTTGCAAGGTATTAAAGTTGAAGTTTAGTCTACAGCAGTTAAATACTCATTACTTGCTGAAATTGTTTGAGGGAAAAAGTCATACTTTAAATAAAAATTCTGATCTACAAATGTGATAGCCCAAAGATAATCTTACATCAATAAATCCAAAATGTTAGCATCTTGTTAATGTGTGTTGAATTGATTACTGGGAACCTGAACTTTCCATGACCTGACAGAGGCCAGAATAATTTGTCTTCCAAAGTTCTCATCTCCACAGTCAAAATGAGAGTGGAGACTGAAACCACCAAGGTCACAATACCCATTGCAAAGCTTCTGGGGAGGCCTGGATTTTGCCAATCACTACAGCTCACTCTATAACAGGGATGGATCCAGATAAAGAGTAAAAGCCCAATTACTTGAGCTTCAATTTTCCTCTCAGCACAGGGACTGCAAATCCTCAGAAGTGGGACTGGTAAAGCCTGCAGTCTTTACATCTCAAATGGCATCTGAGCCTCCCAGTCCCTTTAATATTCCCTGGATTCCTGCAAGGGAGGGACTTCCCTGAGGCAGGAGATAGATGGGCTTCAGTCCCACACTTACTCTCCTCCTGTTTGCATTTTCTGAGACAGGAGATAGGTGGGCTGCAAGTGAGGCATTTGCAATCAGCTTCCTGTTTACACTTTGAAATGGTAACAGAATCAGGGTAAATTAACCAGATAAACAGCCAGGCTTTTCCTGTTTCTTGGTTTCCCATGGACACTTTGAGATGCTTCCCTGGTGGCTGGGATGGTAAAGAATCTGCCTGCGATGCAGGAGACCCAGGTTTAACCCCTGAGATGGGAGGATCCCCTGGAGAAAAGAATGGTAACTCACTCCAATATTCTTGCCTGGAGAATTCCATGGACAGAGGAGCCTGAGCTACAGTTCGTGAGGTTGCACCGGACCGGGCAACTAACACACACACACACACACACACACACACACACACACACACACACACGGCGCATGACAGAGAAAAAGAGGACTGAACCCTGTTTTAACACTTCCTCCAAGTGCAGGAAGGCTCCTCGGGAGGCAGAAAGGAGGGGCGCCACTCCGTAGTTGATGATGACAAGGCCCTCCCATGGGCCTCTGGGCTGGAATCCAGTTTGGGAAAAAACTGCACCTGCATGTTGGTGAGTATCCTAGGGCAGGTCAAGCATGGGAAAGAAAACATATATTTGGCCAAAAGCAAATAAACGCCCAGAAGAACTGTCCTATATAAATGATTTAACTGCTTCTTTACTGAGTTGCTCCTCCTTAAGGGGAACACCCACACCCTTTCTCTCCACATGGGTGTCTCTGCCTTGCCTCTGTCTTAAACAAGCAAATTGCTTCTCTGTGTGATCTCCCATTTGTGCTGTGTCTCTAATAATAAACTTTGTACCTGACTTGACAGTTTTGCCTCCTTGAGAAATGCATTGGTCAATAGTGGCAAAGGTCAGGGGAATTTTGTTTCTAGCCCCTAGCCCCTGATGGCTAGGAGTCCTAGTTTTTATCCAGGCTACCCAGGTCCAGTTCCTTTGCAGGGAACTAAGATCTCACTTCAAGGCCCGGCTCACTGCTGCCTCTCCGAGATCACTACATGTTAACATGCTTTAAGTTAGTATCCCTTTAATCAACGTTGGGCCCATTAGAGGTAATTTTTCCATTCTCAAAGCTTTGGCTTTTATGTGACCCTGGTTAGATTCCCATAAACTGACTCTATGACATGAGGTAATACCCCGACTGTATTTCGAAAGATTGTTTTGGTTCACTAATTAGATATGACTGCTTCTGACATCCTCTGTAAGAAGATATTTTATGTAAATGTCACGTCCACCATTATTCAAAACCAGGCTCTATTAAAGTGTTAAAACCACTTCAACTGAGTCCCTGGAACAGACATATCTCACAGTTTGGTAATAATAATAGTAAAAACAGTGTCTCTTCATATTATCATGTTCATAAACTTTACATGTATCCATTCATTTCATAGAATCACCCTTTGAGGTGGATACTGCTTTTACTCCCATTGCACTGAGGGCTCAGAGCACTTAAGGGGTAACATGCCCAAAGGCTCCATAACTACTAACTGCACAGGTTGGATTTGAACTTAGCTAAGAGACTCAAGAGCCTATTTGTTTTTCACTTGCCCAAACTGCTGATTAAGAGAACCATCCAGAAAGGGCAGAAGATAGACACTCCCGGGATGGTGTTTCTCCAACACACTTAGAACAAGGGAGAGCTTAGGGCATAATTTTTGTAGAGGTGATTGATCTTGGTGACTTCTCTTCCATTTCCTTTTGGTCACTGTCTCTCATCCCTGTCACATCTGTTCTTAGAATCTCCCTCACTATGTTCTGTCTCCTGGGTTTGCAAACTGAAAAAAAAAAAAAAGCACAATCTAAAAGTTGAGAACTATGTTTTATTTGGAGGACATTCTGAAGGCTTCAATCCAGGGAGGCAACCTCTCAGATGGCCCTGAGGGATTGCTCCGAAGCAGTAAGGGAGTGAGGATATACAGGAGGTTTTGCAACAAAGACCAGGCAGTCAGAACATCAAAAGATTACTGCTAGTTAAAGAAAATCTGGACATCTCAAGTTAATAAATTGAGCACTTCTCTATGTAGGGGAAGAGTGCATCTGCTCCTTAGTTATCCAGGGCCAGTTTCCTATCCTTTCCCAGCCCGAGTCCCATCGGGCTGCACCATTGAGAACGGCTACAGCACCCGAGGGCTTGGCAATGGGCAGCCCACCGTCTCCATTCTGAGCTCCCTCTTGGCAGCTGCAACATCCTTTGTTTACTGACATGGCAGGGAATGTTTTCATTCTTAGGTTCCATGGTTTTCACTGCATCACTCCAGAAGTCTGCTCTCTTGTCACCAGATTTGTTTTCTTCTTCTCTTCTTTATTCTCCCAATATTTTTGTGTCTATTGCTTCAGGGACAGCTGGGGAATAATGTACAGTCTGCCCTCCTCTCAAGACCTGGGAAGTAAACAAACAGTTCTAACCCTTGATCTCATGCATAACCCCAAGGGCTAAGTGGTGATTTGACTTGGTTTAGGGAAATTTTCATCACCTATAGAAAACTGGAAGAATTGTTAAGAAAAGCAATAGTATATACCAACTCTTTGCGACCCTATGGACTGCAACCCGCCAAGCTCTTCTGTCCATGAGATTCTCCAGGCAAGAATACTGGAGTAGGTTGTAACCAGGAAGGGTTAATTTTGAATTTATTTTGGATCTGCTTCAGTGACTTTAACCCTTACCTTGCCAGTTTGTAGGCATACATAATGGCCTGCCTCAGGGAGTTAACCTGACCTTGCCTCTGTGAAGGACTGTGACATTCTTGAATTCTTTGTATGGCAAATGGCTCGGCACCTGGGGCCTCCTCATTTGGGGAGGCAGGAATCAAAGATAAATGTGACATCTTTGTTTGTTGATAGGACAGATGTTTGTTGATACGACAGGAGATGTTGCATTTAACACCACCCATGAAATGACTGTAAGAAGTGAGACTAACACATCCCGTATCTGAGGCTTGCCATTCTAGGAGATGTTTGCAGGAATTAAATAGTCTTTTTTCTTTGTTTCCTCACCTCCCCCCATCTCTGATCCATAAAAGATCTAACATCCAGGTCCCTAAAAGATGATTATTTTGAGGTGCTAGCCTGCCATCTTCTCAGTCAGCCAGCTCCTGGATAAAGTCCCTTCCTAGTCCCAACACTTCACCTCAGGTTCACTGGCTTTTCTTGCAGTGAGCAGAACAAGCTTGGACTCCGTAATAAGTTGCCCTGCCCTCCGCCCAGAGTATGAACCTACATCTCTTATGTCTCCTGCATTGGGAGGTAGGTTCTTTACCACTAGCACCACCTGCAAAACCCTCAAAGAAAACTGGAAGAATTATTAAGAGAAGCAATGGTATATATAGACATAGATGATATAAATACAGTGTGTATATGTGTATGTTTACATGTGTTTATTTTAAGGAATTGATTCACATGACTATGGGGTCTGGTAAATCCAAAATGGAAGTAAAGGTTGGCAGGTTGTAAATTCAGGCAAGGTTTGGTGCTACTGTTTTAATGGATTCTTTCTTTGGGAAATCTTAAATTTTGCATTTAAGGCTTCCAATTGATTGGCTTAATTCCACCCATATTATCCAGGTAATCTCTTTTATTTAAAGTGGACTAAGTGTGAATGTTAACTATGTCTTCAAAATACTCTCACAGCATATTGTAAACCCTTGACAGTTGTTTTGTTTTCCTTTTTTCTCTTTGTAAACCAATGGCCTAACTTAAGCTTTGATCACCCAGGCAGCCACTTCAAAGAGACATCCACTTCAAAGAGGCTATCTGGAACAAACACAGTGCCAACCACATGATTAGATAAAGAGTCAAGGCAATTTTGTTTTGGTGCTCTTGGTTGATTTCAGTGACTGGCCATTGGAGCCACTTGTTTTTTCTCTTCTTACACTTGAATCTACACTCTTATATACTAACTTCTCCAAAAAAGGCTAAAACCAAGTAACCCTTACACTCAGTCCCACTAAAAGCAGAACCCCAGATATATGCACTCCCTTTCCCTTGACCTTGCTTTATGACCCCAGGTATGTTGTATCATTTCCAGGTCCTGTAAGTAATAAAGCTTTTGTTTTGCTTTTCCCCTAAATTTCCTGGCAGTTCTTGCTGACAGTGTCTCACAATTATAAGTACCGCAGGGTTGGCCCAACCATGTCAGCCCAACAGTAATGGATAAGGCGGTATTGTAATACTATTGCTTCAGCATTGCTGCTGCTGCTGCTAAGTCACTCCAGTCGTGTCCGACTCTGTGTGACCCTTCGACGGCAGCCAACCAGGCTCCCCCGTCCCTGGGATTCTCCAGGCAAGAACACTGGAGTGGGTTGCCATTTCCTTCTTCAATGCATGAAAGTGAAAAGTGAAAGTGAAGTCACTCAGTCGTGTCCAACTCCCAGCGACCCCATGGACTGCAGCCTACCAGGCTCCTCCGTCCATGGGATCTTCTAGACAAGAGTAACGGAGTGGGCTGCCATTGCCTTTTCCAGTGCTGCAGCATTGACATGGTTGTTATTCCAACCATGTCTACATCCCTGGATCCTGGACAAGTTGTTAAACTAATCTCCCAGCTTACAAACTTTTTCTTTGAGTAACCCATATTCTCAGTAAATGCATTTGTTTTCAAATGATTTCCATCTCTTTTGATCAAGAACTATGTCAGATATATCCTATTTCTTCTTACATCTTTACTTCTGAAAGAAAAGTACATGATGAAGACAGTGACAACTTGAAGTTATGTGAAGACTTGACAATCTTTCTTTGAACCTCTTCCTTGCCTAGTAAACAATGCTGTCCTAAGATCTCTGAACAGATACTTAGAGTAGTCTGGTGGACAGAAGGAGTAACTGGTGGCGAGAAAATGAGTTTGTGCCTCTTCATAGTACAAATGACTGCTGGAATGGAAGTTCTAATAAATTATTGTACTCACATTGTGCATGCACTGTCTACCTAGGAAGCAATGCATTGTTTAAAAGGGCTGTTTAAACCTTTTTAGCAAATTATTTCAGTTATCATTTTAGCATAAAAATATAGCGTAAAGGAAATTCAACTTATAATAAGACCATATCAAGTTTAAGAATCATCTTGTATTACTGCATTAATAAGCATCTAGTAGTATAGCAACAAATGAAAAAGAAAGTAAAATATTTCTCTAATGAGTCTGTAATGAATTTCAATGTAGCTGTATTGAAGGTGAGTAAATACAGACTTCAATGAAGGAGTTCAATGAAGGAGCAGCAGAAAAAGATAAGCAAACATCACCTTATAAAATAATGGCTATTATGAGAAAAATAAAGCATGTGAAAAGAATATAGTTGAGCACAGATTTTAGTTTTTATATGCTAGGCATTAGAGGGTGAGGGTACTTTATTGAACTAAATAGAGGAAAAAGATATGCACTAATAAAATTATTAAAGTAATAGTTACAGTTAACAAATATTGTTTACTCTGTCTGGCCATTCTTTGTACTTTACAAACATTAGCTCATTTAATACTCACAATATTACAAAGAAAACAATGAAATAACCTTCAATTTTCAGATAACAAAAATGAGACTCAAAGTAAAATATATTCTCAAGGTCATAGAGTTAATCAACATTGACATTATAACCCAAGCAGTGATGTCAAACTTTGGGTTTCTAACCAATAAGAGGAATGTAGGAGAATGGCATCTTAAGATGGGAATGGAGTAAAAGTTGATTTGAGAAGACTCTTAATAGAGAATATTGTGATGAATTGATGAAAACATGCCGAATAAAGAAGAAATTAGTGATGAAGAAGATGAAATCTCTCTTAGGAAGATTTAGATGACAGAATTAAAGATAAATCAATGGATGAGGAAAGGAGACAAACTGAAAATTGTTTTCATGACTGGCTCAGTCTTGGAATGTTACGTAGATGGAAATACCAGAACAAAGGGTCTGGTTCCTCTCAGTTGGAGACCAGCAATTATATTTGTTAAATATATTAAAAAAATTATTCAGACTTGGAAAATTGACCAGGTATAATGAATTTTTATTCTATACACACAAAAGATAAAATATTTACTAAAAAGCCCTTTCATATTAATGGAGACTTTTTAATTGATTAAAGAGTTTTTGTATTGACTTTAATCAATAGATTCCCTGTGACCAAATTGAGTTGTTAAGAGATGTGATTATGATTTTATGTTTCTAAAACCCTTTTCAGTGGAGATAAGAAATTTTACACTTTGGTAACCATGTTTCAAGAAATTATTCTCCTTAACAATTATCCTGGATCCTAAATTATTCAATCTTTATTTACTAGCATACCAGGGATAAAACTAACAGTATCATACTTTCTTCAAAATTAAGACCTTATATTTAATCAAGAGATTTCTTCTCTACTTACATTCTGGAAAGTTCTATGGACAGAGGATTCTGGCAGACTACAGTCCATGGGGTCACAAAGAGTCGGCCATGACTGAGCAAACACACATACATGCCAACTTTTTGTTTTCAGGAAATTTCTAACTAGACTTTCCTAAGGACTTTCAAAGATGTTGATAATGTTGCTTGTTCAAAATATTTTTCAACTTGCAAAATACTCTGAAATTTTATAAGGACTTGTACAACCCGGGAATACTTAAATTATCTAAATACATGGCACAGTTGGAAAAATGGACAAAGAATAAGGATATACTTCTTGGAAACTTTTTACCAGGTATTCACAGAGTTCCTCAGGTTAGCCCAGTGAGGTTGTTACTAATACCCAAAGCTGGTCCCATACCTGAAAAAGCCCTAAGTAAATGTTCCCATACCTTGAAACTTGAGAAAGTTTCTTGAAGCTCAAGAAACATGTTTTACGGGACTATAACCATATTGCTAAGCTTTTGCTGAGATTTATAAGCAACATTTGGATAATGTATTTTTGTCAGGTTTGTTCTCTGACATTATCCTACTATCTAAATAAAACATAGCAATGGTATTGTCTAAAGAATTTATATGACTGTAATGTTAAATTGAGGAACATGTATATCATAGCCTGAATAATTTCTTGGCTATCTTAGGAAATATTTGAAGGTTGATGTGAGTTCCAACAGGCTTTCTGGCTACAAAATGGCATTACTACAATGTCAGACTTTAATCTCTTACTTAATCTTTACTTAATATTTAATCTGCTACTCTAACCTAACTTAATCCCATTTTTATTCTGTATTCAGATAATCAGATTGAAAATTGATTGAATTATTAATTGATTGAAAAATATTAAATTTTTATTTTTAATGAATCATTTAGAAATATGAATAAATTATATAACATTAAAGATTTCACACTCTTCTTTTGTGATTTAGTCAGAGCATATGACCAGGATTAAGAGTTTTTGTTTTTTTTAAGTGTTAGGCTGTCTCTACTTTATACATGGAAAAAATATGGGATATAACTAAAATTTTTCAATAACAATAAATGCTAATTGTGTTTTCAAAAAAGAAAACAAATAACAATGGTATGCATATTTTATAAATGCTCATTAGCTGTTTAAAAGAAAAAAAGAAAGCAAAAATAGTTAGAAAATTATGGAACAATATTTTTTCCCCCACAAGCACAAGAAAAAAAGTCATGTTGGAAATTTCTCTGGTGAGTTATTATTTTCCTGTCTAATCAGTCGATCAAAAGCAGATTCAGATTATATTTGTTTTAATTTTTAAATCATGACCTAAGTTTCTATTCATGTTTATGGGTGAAAGAGTGAAAAACGTTCTCACATTTTTCCTAGAAGAAGTCTTTTGTTATAAATTCAAAACGTTTACTTTCATCTCAGAGATAGATCAATGAAATCTCAGCCCAGAATTATGATAATATTGATTACACTAAGAATGTCAGCAATAATAATAATTGTATTGATTACTGCTTGTCATCCTCATGTATACTGTCCCCAGAGATATTATCCAAATGAAAAGGGAATAGAAATTCTTCTCTTCTGCATCAAATTATTAATACATAGTCTTATTCTTCAACAGAGTAACTTGCCTTTATTTCTCCTGCTGAGCTCACTATGGTACTACATACAACCCCTAGATAATGCTGACTGAAAGAAAAGATGGTAAATTTTTGATTTGCTGTGTTTTGGCTTGTTTTTATTTAGACTTGAATTTTAACATTGCTTATTGTTTAGTTACATTCAAAAGCAGATAAACTAAAAATTGCTAAGTGCAATTCTCTGTTTGAGAACAGTGCAAATGTTAAAGAAACACAGATATTGATTTATGAGACCAATCCATAAAATGAGTTGTCATAATTCAGCTCTAATAACTATCACCAAAACTTTTTAAATGCTCTATCTTAGAACTTTCAGGGAGAAAATATTTGGAAAGTGAACATTGTATAGTCATCATGGAAATCAGGGCAGCAGAGTTCTGTCCCTAATTTTGTCACTGATTTTGAAGGGAAAATCATTTGTTCCAAGATACCTTGTCTGCAAAATCATGCTGTAAACCCTTAAACATAGGCTTCAACAGTATATGAACCAAAAATTTCTGGATATACAAGCTGGATTTAGGAAAGGCAGAGGAACCAGAGATCAAATTGCCAACATCCTCTGGATCATAGAAAAAGCAAGGAATCCCTGAAAAACATCTGCCTGATTGACTATGCTAAAGCCTTTGACTGTGTGGATCACAACCTGTGGAAAATTTTAAAGGAGATGGGAATACCAGACCACCTTACCTGCCTCCTGAGAAACTTGTATGCAGGTCAAGAAACAATAGTTAGAACTGGACCTGGAAAAACGGACTGGTTAAAAACTGGAAACGGAGTACATCAAGCTGTATATTGTCACCCTGCTTATTTAACTTACATGCAGAGTATAAATGCCAGACTGGATGACTCACAAGCTGGAATCAAGATTGCCTAGAGAAATGTCAATAACCAAAAATATGCAGATAATAGCACACAAATGGCAAGTGAAGAGGAACTAAAGAGCCTCTTGATGAGGGTACAAGAAGAGAGTGAAAAAGCTGACTTAAAACTCTATGTTCAAAACACTAAGGTCATGGCATCTAGTCCCATCACTTCACAGGAAACAAATGGGGAAAAAGTGGAAACAATGACAGATTGTATTTTCTTGATCTCTAAAATCACTGTGATGGTGACTACAACCATGAAATAAAAAGGCGCTTGCTCCTTGGAAGAAAAGCTATGACAAACCTAACTATGAAAAACAGCA
This sequence comes from Cervus elaphus, assembly GCF_910594005.1. NCBI lineage: Eukaryota > Metazoa > Chordata > Mammalia > Artiodactyla > Cervidae > Cervus > Cervus elaphus. The sequence continues at coordinate 7,400,229 of NC_057845.1, read as the reverse complement.
TATTAAAAAAACAAAGATATCACTTTGCCAACAAAGGTCTGTATAATAAAACCCATGGTTTTTCCAATAGTCATGTACAGATGTGGAAATTGGACTCTAAGGAAAGGCTGAGCACAGAGGAATTGATGTTTTTGAACTGTGGTGTTGGAGAAGACTCTTGAGAGTCCCTTGGACTTCAAGGGGATCAAACCATTAATCCTGAAGGAAATCAACCCTGGATATTCATTGGAAGGACTGATGCTGAAGCTGAAGCTCCAGTACTTTGGCCATCTGAAGTGAAGAGCTGACGCACTGGAAAAGATCCTGATAGTGGGAAAGATTGAAGGCAGGAGGAGAACTGTTCAACAAAGGACAAGAGGGTTGAATGGCATCACTGACTCAATGGACATGACTTTGAGCAAGCGCCGGTAAAAGGTGAAGGACAGGGAAGCCTGGTGTGCTGCACTCCATGGTGTCCCAAAGAGTCGGGCAGACTTGGCAGCTGAACAAGTATGACAACCTTGCCTACAGGATTATGGGGCAGCATTGTAGAGTTTTAACTTTGTATTCAGGTCTCTATGATTTCACTTTTTGTTGTTTTATAAAATTACTGTTGTTTAATCACTAAGTTCTGTCTGACTCTTGTGACCTCATGGACTGTAATCAGCTAACTCCTCTATCCATGGGATTTCCCAAGTAAGAATACTGGAGTGGGTTGCCATTTCCTTCTTCAGGGGATCTTCCTGTCCCAGGGATTGAACCCGGGTCTCCTGCATTGGCAGATGGTTTCTCTACCACTGAACTATGAAGGAAGCTCTTTTTAAAATTATATTTGCCCAATTTATGCTAAATATTATTTGGTTTATATCATTTTCTGAAGATTTCATGCAGTTTTATGAAAACAGTTTAGAAACTCTAGTATTCTACTTCTGTTCCTCAATTCTTTTATTTAAATAAAATGATTATTTTTGAAGGGAGAATGTTTTACTGAAATTCATCTTTATATAATTTTTAAAAAATCATTCTTAAAAAAATCATTCAGTGATGATCTTGTTCAGTAGAAGATAAACAATGTTTTGCTCCTTGGTAATATTTCTGTGCATTTATTATTCTTAATGAATTGCAATATTTCAGTGTAGCAATGACTATGCAAATGAAAGACTGTGTTCCCACAGGAAGGTAAGTGAGATGAGTGAGCTGAATGATCAAATTTCACATTTTTATTATACAGATTGTTAAAGACTTTTAGGTCATTTAAGTCAGTGTTATTTTACACGTATAACGAAGTAGATGAAAGCAGAAGATTATGAACAAAAGAAGAATTATAAAATATAATTAAAAGATTCACAGAGAAATAGAACTTACTTTCCCTGAAAATTTAGAAATATGGATTTTAAGATTTGTGAAATGCAAGTTTGCTCTGGCTACAGTTTTAATTGATGACTAGCAACTATAAATGGGTACATCTAACATGATTTGTTTTTATAAAAAAATTAAAAGATTTAATCCTTGTGTTTATAACTGTCAAAGAGCAAGATAACATATAGGTATGTACATATAACTGAGTTAAATGAACTGCAAAGAGCCATATTTTTTATTTCCAATTAGAACATTTATTGGTCACCAACATAAATCATCTGATAGTGTCCAAGCAAACAAATGCCAGGAGACGTGTGACAGAAAAGCTTATAAATATTAAATTCTCTGAAATTCTTGAGTTTATCATGCTATATAGGGCTAAGGTTATCTTGATTCATCGACTGAATAACGTTATGTCGAATCCACTGATGGTAGCAGATGTTGGGTTACTATAGTCAGAGTTCAGTAGAAGCTGGAGAAACCACATCTTCTAAAGAACAGTGGGCGGTGACAGCAGGCAGAGCCAAAGCTTCCGAAACCAGAGCCGCATCCGTAGCCTCCAAAGCCAGAGCCAAAGCTCAGCCTGCGGAAGCCGCCGCATCCACAGCCACGGCCGAAGCCCAGGCCGCCGAAGCCTCCGCAGCCGTAGCCCAGGCCTCCGTAGTAGTCGCTGCAATGGCACATGGTGTCAGGGGAGTCCGGTTTGCTGTTCAAGACCAGGTCCTGAGTGAGGATGTCAGCTCGTGCGGAGGGACGCTTATATACCCTGGACACAACACGTGGTGATACATGAGGCCATTTCTTTGCATCATTCCAAATTATGCATTAACTTCAGGCCAATTGCTAATCTGTTTGCTGACACAAGGAGAGAGACACACTCATTAAATTGTTTGAGATTGCATAACTGCCTGGTCAAAATGTTCTTGAACTCATTACATTCTTTTTTAATGAGAGAAGAAAATATCTTCAAAGTCACAAAATAAAAATTCCCTGAATAGAATTCATTACTAAGCATGTTGCATCATTCATATTGGGCAGTATTTTCCTATTGAATATTATCTCATTTCTCATTTTCATAGCATTCTTTGGATTGTTGTGTATTAATTCCACCTAGATTTAGATACATTGATTAAGATTAAATTTTTTTAATCTATAAAATTCTTTAAAGAAATCTCAAATTTATTTCCATTTATACATTGTGTACATAGAGAAATTATATAATATGCATATATATGACATATAGACACACAAAATAATACTACTTGATTTTATGTAACAACTTAAAAAACATTTTTTTTTTTTTTGGTTTATCAACATAATAAAACTTATTTCAGGAACTGACAGACTATGAAAAGGAACGAATTCACTTTCATAATATGTTTGAAAACCATGAAAAAATATTCCTTTTCCGTTGCTGTCCATGTTTCCAAATTGGACAATACCCAGATAGCTTAAAATGCAGGTGATTTTGTCTGCATGCTTTACAGTTATCGTTTTTCTTCTCTTATGTGAACTTCTTCATTATCCATATGTTACTCTCTTATTCAGCCTTTCTTTAAATATCATTCCACAGTCATTCCCAATACATGCTTGCACCACCTCGATTTTTGCTTTTATCTTCTTTCCCAATCACTATTTTATCCCTCTATTCATGTCTCTAGTTTGATCATATTATTTTTGCCTTTAAAATTTCTCTAACAGTTCTGACTGTCTGAGCCCTTTATTTTCTCTCAGGCAATCAGCATTTTTTAATAATAAACTGCTTACTTATTAAGGCTTTAGATATAATAAAAAAGATTTATATGCTTTTAAAAATTATACAACATTTCTAACGGAGCTTCTTAAAATCCTGATGCCTTGAATATTGCCAAAAATGAATGTAGTGATGAAATGACTGAGACAGGAACAGGTATTTGATGCAGTTGGCCAGTCTTCTGCTTTTTCTTGGTTCACTCCGTGAAGATGGTAAATCCAACCTATGTTCAAGTTCCTCTGAATGTGAAAGTATCTTGGACTTGAGTCTCTAACAACATGTCACTTTCCATTACTTAATCATGTTACGGAGTATTTTGTTTTGTTTTGTTACTGGTGCTTTGTTTTGATTTGTCTTGAGGTTTATAAATGACATTTTCATTGAGATATAATTGACAAGCATTGTATTGGTTTCAGGTATACAGTGTAATGATTCAATATTTGTACACATTGCAAATTGATAACCTTCAGTTCAGTTCAGTTGCTCAGTCGTGTCCAACTTTTTGCGACCCCATAAATCGCAGCACGCCAGGCCTCCCTGTCCATCACCAACTCCCAGAGTTTACTCAAACTCATGCCCATCGAGTCGGTGATGCCATCCAACCGTCTCATCCTCTGCTGTCCCCTTCTCCTCCTGCCCACAATCCCTCCCAGCATCAGGGTCTTTTCCAATGAGTCAACTCTTCTCATGAGGTGACCAAAGTATTGAAGTTTCAGCCTCAGCATCAGTCCTTCCAATGAACACCCAGGACTGATCTCCTTTAGGATGGACTGGTTGGATCTCCTTGAAGTCCAAGGGACCCTCAAGAATCTTCTCCAACACCACAGTTCAAAAGCATCAATTCTTCGGGCTCAGCTTTCTCCACAATCAAACTCTCACATCCATACATGACCACTGGAAAAACCATAGCCTTTACCAGACGGACCTTTGTTGGCAAAGTAATATCTCTCCTTTTTAATATGCATCTAGGTTGGTTATAACTTTCCTTCCAAGGAGTAAGCATCTTTTAATTTCATGGCTGCAGTTACCATCTGCAGTGATTTTGGAGCCCAGAAAAATAAAGTCTGACAGTGTTTCCACTGATTTCCCATCTATTTGCCATGAAGTGATGGGACCAGATGCCATGATCTTAGTTTTCTCAATGTCGAGTTTTAAAACAACTTTTTCACTCTCCTCTTTCAATTTCATCAAGAGGCTTTTTAGTTCCTCTTCACTTTCTGCCAGAAGGGTAATGTCATCTGCATATCTGTGGTTGTTGATATTTCTCCCAGCAATCTTGATTCCAGCTTGTGCTTCTTCCAGCCCAGCATTTCTCATGATGGGCTCTGCATACAAGTTAAATAAGCAGGGTGACAATATACAGCCTTGATGTACTCCTTTTCCTATTTGGAACCAGCCTGTTGTTCCATGTCCAGTTCTAACTGTTGCTTCCTGATCTGCATATAGGTTTCTCAAGAGGCAGGTCAGGTGGTCTGGTATGCCCATCTCTTTCAGAATTTTCCAGTTTATTGTAATCCACACAGTCAAAGGCTTTGGCATAGTCAATAAAGCAGAAATAGATGTTTACTGGAACTCTCTTGCTTTTTTGATGATCCAGCGGATGTTGGCAATTTGATCTCTGGTTCCTCTGCTTTTTCTAAAACCAGCTTGAACATCTGGAAGTTCACGGTTCACATATTGCTAAAGCCTGACTTGGAGAATTTTGAGCATTACTTTACTAGCGTGTGAGATGAGTACAATTGTGCCGTAGTTTGCACATTCTTTGGCATTGCCTTTCTTTGGGATTGGAATGAAAACTGACCTTTTCCAGTCCTGTGTCCACTGCTGAGTTTTCCAAACTTGCTGGCATATTGAGTACAGCACTTTCACAGCATCATCTCTCAGGATTTGAAATAGCTCAACTGGAATTCCATCACCTCCACTAGCTTTGTTCGTAGTGATGCTTTCTAAGGCCCACTCGACTTCACATTCCAGGATGTCTGGCTCTAGGTGAGTGATCACACCATCATGATTTTCTGGGTCGTGAAGATCTTTTTTGTACAGTTCTTCTGTCTATTCTTTCCCCCTCTTCTTAATATCTTCTGCTTCTGTTAGGTCCCTACCATTTCTGTCCTTTATCGAGCCCATCTTTGCAAGAAATGTTCCCTTGGTATCTCTAATTTTAGGCCGAGAGGAGCTACCCCATGCCCGAGGTCAGGGGCTGCGACAGAGAGGAGCAACCCCACGTCCAAGGAGCGGCGGCTGCGCAGGTGCAGAAGGGCCGAGAGGAGCGACTCAACATTCAAGGTCTGGAGGGGCGACCTCGTCCAAGGTTTGGAGCGGTGGCTGCGCTTAGCTGGAGCAGCCGTGAAGAGATACCCCACGCCCAAGGCAAGAGAAACCCAAGTAAGATGGTAGGTGTTGTGAGAGGGCATCAGAGGGCAGACACACTGAAACCATAATCTTAGAAAACTAGACAATCTGATCACCTTAGTAAGTCTAATTAAATACACACCACACTGTTGCAATTTTTTCCTGTGATAAAAACTATGAGGTTTACTATGAAGTTTTACTCTCTTAATAATTCCAAAATGTACAATATGGTGTTACTAACCATATCCCCTATGCTGTACCTTAGATGCCCATGATATATATTTTATAACTTGAAGTTTGTAACTTTTGAGCACTTTCACCCATTTTGCCCAAGCCTCTGCACCTGTCTGTGGAAACCACCAATATGTTATATCTGTGAGTTCAAATTTTTGTTTTTTTAATCCTACATAAATGTGAGATCATACAGTATTTGTCTCTTTTTAATTAGCATAATACTTTCAAAGTCCGTCTATGTTGTTGCCAGTAGAAAAATATCTTTCTTTTTATGGCTGAATAATACTTCATTTTAAACATAACACATTTTCCTTGTGGATTTTTCCATCAGCTGTCTCTTAAGTTAATTTCGTACCTGGGATATTCTTAATAATGTACCCATGATCAGTTACTTCAGTCATGTCTGACTGTTTGCAACACTATGGACCATAGCTCACCAGGCTCCTCCGTCCATGGGATTCTCCAGGCAAGAACACTGGGTCAATTGCCATGCCCTCCTCCAGGGAACTTCCCAACCCAGGGACTGAACCTAAGTCTCTTATGCCTCCTACATTGGTAGGCGGGTTCTTTACCATAGTGCCAGCTGGGAAGCCATAAATAATATATGTGCTGTGCCACACTTAGTCACTCAGTTGTGTCCAAGTCTTTGTGACCCCATGGACTGTAGGACTGCCAGGCTCCTCTGTCCATGGGCATTCTCCAGTAAAGAATACTGGAGTGGGTTGCTGTGCCCTCTTCCAGGGGATCTTCCCAACCCAAGGATCAAATCCACATCTGCAGTCCAGCATTGCAGTCGGATTCTTTACTGTCTGAACCACCGGGGAAGCCCAAGAATACTGGAGTGGGTAGCCTATCCCTTCTCCAGGGGATCTTCCCGGTCAAGGAATTGAACTGGGTTCTCCTGCATTGCAGGAGGATTCTTTGCCAGCTGAGCTCCCAGGGGAGCCCCAAATAATGTATATGGGCGTGTAAATACATTTTTTTTTCTTTCTTTCTTTTTTTCTTTGCTTTGCAAAACTACAGCGCTGGTGGGATCTCAGTTCCCTGACAAGGCATTGAGCTTGATACCTGGCAATGAAAGCCCAGAATCTTAACCACTAGGCCACTGGAAAACTCCACTCAAATATCTTTTTCAGTTAGTGTCTTAATGATGTTTTTGATAATACATTTTACCAACCGGATTTATTTACTGTTTTTCCAAACCAAAAACTTGTCAAATTAATAAAATAATAAATTCTGCAGGCCACAACTTGTAATAATTATCTAAGAAGAATTATTAACTCAAATGGCTTTCAGCTTTTATAGGAATATTTAGCTCAAAATATAATCAATTCTACTGTTAAATCCTCCTTTCTCTTTTAGCAAACTTTATTCCATCTTAATTTTTTATTCTGAAAATGAAAGTAGTTGTCAAAGACTATTTTTTTTCTCAGTGAGTAATTTTGAAGTCAAATAATGACAAAGAAATCTAAGTTTAAGCATCTCGTAAATTATTAAGCAAATTTGCTAGACTGAGTGTGATAAGGGCTAATTTATGTTCTTATTGCCAATGAAAATAGCTATGTTCATGTGATATAAAAAATAATAAATTTTACAATTTTTTAAAAAGCCAAAAGATGAAATATAGCATGAACTTATTTTGTATTTTCAAAGAAAATAGTAATATGTAAATACATAATGAAGAACAAAAAATGTGACTGAATGCTATGAAATATATGAATCAGGTATTTTTTATATATTTTATTCTGGGTAAAATAACAGAACAATAGTAATGTCCTTTGGATATTAATTATCTTTGAAAACTGAGAAATGTATATTTCTTTCGAGGATCCTTTGCAGAGTGATCTTTGTGATAAATTCAATGGACTCTAAGACTTGGGCAATTCTTTGTTAATCTTTTTAGGAACTGCCTACAAGAAGACAGTGAGTTGACTGTGAAGCTCAGATCCTGTTTTGACACGCTAAATGATGAAAATATATTCTTCCACTGGCCAAATTATAGCTTTTACTTGGAAGCTAAGGGCATTTCTGGTGGCTCAGTGGTAAAGAATCCACCTGACAATGAAGAAGACACAGGTTTGATCCCTGGGTTGGGAAGACCCCTGATGAAGGAAATGGCAAGTCACTACAGTATTATTGCATGGAAAATCTCATGGACAGTCGAGCTTGGCAGGCTACAGTTCATGGGGTCACTAAGCAGTTGGACACAAATAGGGGAGCCCAAATTAGTGACTAAACAGCAACAACAAAGGGCACTTCTGCCATGAACTCAAAATGTGTTCCTTAGACAAAACTAATTGAATTGTAAAGTAGAATGTAATAAAACATGATAATGTATTTTTTTAGAAATGCCATACACAATACTTCTCTATTTAATGACATTGATTACTCTATTTTTAGCCATATAGAGCATGTTCCTAAACTTGGAACTATTACCTGATTGCATGCATGCTTGCTCAGTCACTTCACTCCTGTTCAACTCTTTTTTTTTTTTTTATTGTAGTGGTTTTTACCATACATTGACATGAGTCAGCCATCTGTTCAACTCTTTTGGAACCCATAGACCACAGCCTGACAGGCTCCTCTGTTCATGGGATTTTTCTGGACAGAATACTGGAGTGGGTTGCCAGACCCTCCTCTAGGGGAATTTCTGGACCCAGGAAACATACCTCTGTCTCCTGCATTAGCTGGCAATTCATTACCACTGAGCTAGCTATTCAGGAAGCCCTTTTAAAAATGGTATTTGCCAGTTTGTACCAAATATTACTTGGTTTATATCATTATCTGAAGATATCACTCAGTTTTAGGGAAATAATTGAGAAAATCTGGTATTCCACCTAGTTTATTTCTCATTTCTTATTTTGCAATAAAATGATCATTTTTGAAGTGAAAATATTTTACTAAAATTTCCCTATATATAATTTTTTAAGTATTATCAAATGGTAATTTTGGTCAGTTGAAGATTAACAATGTTTTACTCCTTGATAATTGTTCTGTGCATTTATTGTCCTTCTTGTTGTTCAGTTGCAAAGGTGTGTCCGATCTGTGCAACCCCATGAGCTGCAGCACACCAGGCTTCCTTGTCCTTCACTATCTCCCAGAGTTTGCTCAAACTCTTGTCCTTTGAGTTGGTGATGCCACCCAACCATTTCAACTCTGTTACCCCCTTCTCCTCCTGCCCTCAATCTTTCCCAGCATCAGGGTCTTTTCCAATGAATTCTTACTGGATTATAAATACTTCAGTGTAGTAATGATGATACAGATGAAGGACTGTGTTTCCATAAGAGGGTGAGATGAGTGAGTTGAATGACCAAAGTTCATGCTTTTATTGTGTAGTTAATGACTTTTAGATCATTTAAGTCAGTCTTACATTACATACATAACAAACTAGATGAAAGTAGAAGATTGTGAAGAAAGGAAGATAACATATAATTCAAACAATCACAGGAAAACAGAGCTTACTTTCTCCAAAACTTTAAAAATATGTATTTTAAGTATTGTGAAATGCAAGCATGCTCTGATATAGTTTTAATAATATGGATGACTACCAGTTATAAATAGCTATATCTAAGATGACTTATTTTCATAAAAAATTAATGGAAATAATCCTTATATTTATAATTGACTAACAGCAAAATTTCATATAGGTATGTACACTTAGCTGAGTTAAATGAACCACAAAGAGCCATATTTTTTTATTTCCAATTAGATCATTTATTGGTCATCAACATAAGTCATCTGTTAGTGTCCAAGCTAACAAATGCCAGGAGACATGCTTCTAAATAATACATTTTCTCAAATTCTTAAGTTTTTCATGCTATATAGGCCCAGGGCAATTTCAATTCATCGACTGAATAACGTTATGTCGAATCCACTCATGGTAGCAGATGTTGGGTTACTATAGTCAGAGTTTAGTAGAAGCTGGAGAAACCACATCTTCTAAAGAACAGTGGGCGGTGACAGCAGCCACAGCCAAAGCTTCCGAAACCAGAGCCACACCCGTAGCCTCCAAAGCCAGAGCCAAAGCGCAGCCTGCGGAAGCCGCCGCATCCACAGCCACGGCCGAAGCCCAGGCCGCCGAAGCCTCCGCAGCCGTAGCCCAGGCCTCCGTAGTAGTCGCTGCAATGGCACATGGTGTCAGGGGGGGTCCGGTTTGCTGTTCAAGACCAGGTCCGGAGTGTGGATGTCAGCGCGTGCGGAGGGTGCTTATATACCCTGGTCGGAACACGTGCTAAAACACGTGGTCATTCCTTTGTATCATTTCAAGCTAAGCATTTACCTGAGGCCAATTGTTAATCTGTTTGCTGACACGAGGAGAGGCCCACACTCATTAAATTGTTTGAAATTGCATAACTGCCTGGCTAAAAGCGCCTTGAACACATTACATTTTTCTTTAATGAGAGAAAACAATCTGCTTTCAAAGTCAGAAAATAAAAATTCTCTGAATAGAATTCTCCATTACTAAGCACACCGCATCATTCACACTTAACAGTGTTTCCTCATTGAACATTCTTTTCATTTTCATGGCATTCTTTGGATTGTCGTGTATTAATTCCACCTAGATTTACATACCATGATCAAAATTAAATTTTTTAAATCTATAAAATTCTATAAAGAAATATCAAATTCATTTCCCATTTGTATATACATATATGGATTATATATAATATGTACACATGTAATATATATACACACACACAGGAAAACTTTTTGATTTTATTGAACAGCTTGCAAAACATCTTTGGTTTATCAACATAATAAAATTTATTTCAGGAACTGAGGGACTATCTAATGGAACAAGCTCACTTTTTATAATCAGTCTGAAAACTATGAAAAAATATTCTCTTTACATCATTATGCACTTTCCCAAAATAAACAATACCCAAAATATCTAAAAATGTTGATGATTTTTTTGAGAATAAACAATCTTTTTCATAAGTGGTGCTGAAAAAAATTTCATTCTTCCTGAAGAATGAAATAAGTATAATTCTATAGTACAGTATACAAAAAAACAGACACAAAATGGAGCAAAGATCTAAATGTAATACTGGATACTATAAAGTTTTTAGTTTCATTGATCTTTGCTATTGTTTTATTCACCTCTCTTTTATTTATTTCTGCTCTGATTGTTTAGAATCTCTTTCCTTAACATAACTTTGGGGGTTTTTTGTTCTTTCTCTAGTTGCTTAAAGGATAAGTTTAGTTTGTTTATTTGAGATTTTTCCTATTTCCTGAGGTAAGATTTTCTGTCTGAAAAATCTCTGCATTGACAAAAGTAGGGTTTTAAAATCCCCCGTTATTATTGTCTTACTGACTTGATTTCTTTTTATGGCTATTAGCATTTGCCATATATACTGAGGTGTTCCTATCTTGAGTGCCTATAAATTTACAATTGCAATATCTTCTTGGATTGATCCAGTCATTGTTACACAGTGACCTTCTTTGTCTCTTGTGACAGTTTGTATTTTAATGTCTGACATGAGTACTGCTACTCCAGCATTCTTTTGATATCCATTTGCATAAAATATCTTTTGCCAGCCTTTCACTTTCAATTTGTATGTGTTCCTAGATCTGAAATGGCTCTCTTGTCAACAGCATATATGGGAATTTGTTTTCGTATCCATTCAGCCAGTCTATGTTTTTTGCTTGGAGCATTTAAGTCATTTACATTTAAGGTAATTATCAATTTGTATTTTATTATTGCCATTTTGTTAATTACTTTGGATTTACTTTTGTAAGGGCAGGATATATTTTCTATGAAGAGTCAGCTCTCTACTAAATTGTGCAATATCCTGGGTAACATTAACCTCTGCATCTTGTGCTACACTCTCCTTTGTTACAAACAGTGCTTCCTGTTTTAGAATAGCATTAGCATTTAGTATGTACATATAAAAAAAAGCTGGCTTAAAACTCAACATTCAAAGAACTAAGATCATGGCATCAGGTCCCATCACTTCAAGGCAAATAGATGGGGAAACAATGTAAACAGTGATATATTTTATTTTCTTGGGCCTCAAAATCACTGAGGATGGTGATTGCAGCCACAAAATTAAAAGACGCTTGTTCCGTGGAAGAAAAGCTATGACAATCTTAGACAGCATATTAAAAAGCAGAGAAATCACTTTGCCTACTATGGTCTGTCTAGTCAATGCTATGGTTTTTCCAGTAGTCATGTATGGATGTGAGAGTTGGACCATAAAGAAGGCTGAGCACTGAAGAACTGATGCTTTTGAATTGTGATGCTGAGGAAGACTCTTGAGAGCCCCTTGGTCAGCAAGAAGATCAAACCAGTCAATCCTAGAGGAAACTAACCCTGAATATTCACTGGAAGGATTGATGTTGAAGCTGAAGCTCCAATATTTTTGGCGATGCAAAGAACTGACTCATAAAAAGACCCAGATCCTGGGAGAGATTGAAGGCAGGAGGAGATTGCTGAATGGCATCACTGACTCAATGGATGTGAGTTTGAACCACTCCAGGAAGATAGTGAAGAACAGAGAAGCCTGGCATGTCGCAGTCCATAGGGCCGCAAAGAGTCGGAGATGACTAAGTGACTGAACACCAATGGTGCACATAATGTACCTTCCTCACTTTTCACCCTGTGTTACATGTGAAAATAATGCAACTGACAACAACTTTAAGATATTAACAGCAAACAAAGTGTTATCCTTTTTTGTCAACCCAGGCATACTATTTACCATAAGATAGATATTGAAAATTTTACAGACCACACTTATCCACTGCTTAGGAAAGATTGACCTACCACCAATCACTCTGATTCTGTGTTAGAATCAGCAATACCCAGAGCATCAAAATCCACTAACAGATAACCTTGATCACAAATAGTGAAAACTGCAAATCCTAACATGTGGGAAGTGAGAACCAGCTCCTGACCCATCTTTTAAGACCCATTCTACCTAACATTTCTAGTTTCACAATTTGGAAGCAAATTGAGAATGTGGCCATGAAATCCAAGTGTTCAGCATGTATCAGTGCAATTACACTGTCAGAGTCCCTCTTCCTGAGGAACTAGCAGGGTGCTGAGGAGAACCAATGGAGCCCCACTGAACTGGGCACAGACATGAGAAATTAAGGCAGGAAAACAGACTTCACAAGAGAATCTGTGAGAAGAACTGATCATCAGTCTCAACCCAGCAGGTGCAGTAGCTCTGCAGAAGTGGCAGAAGGCCAAGACCAGGCAAAGAACTGAAACCTTCAGGGACAGAAATACACCAGGGTTCAGACGATTTCCTTCTGAGTGTCTGATTGGTTGCCAAGACTCTGGCGAATAAGTCTGTGGTCTGTGAAAATCTGAAAAATTTTAGTACCTTGTAGCCTTGTGACAGTGGACGTGCAAAGGAGAGAAAGGGACTATTTGTAATTCTGATGAACACATTGGGTCTGGTGATCCAGTGGTTGAGACTCTGCCTTGCAACACAAGGAACACCAGTTAGATCCCTGGTGTGGGAAGATTCCACATGCCATAGAGCAACTAAGCCCTGTGAGGAGTGACTAGTGAGTCCAATCACTGCAATTACTGAAGCTTGTGGTGCCTAGAGCCTGGGAGCTGCAGCAGGAGAATCCCCTGCAATGAGAAGCCTGTGCACTGTGATGAAGAGTAGACCCTGCTGGCAGCAACTAGAAAAAGCCACAGCGAAGACCCACTGCAACCAAAAAATTAAGCAAATAAATAGAGAATAGATAAACATTTAAAAAAAATACTGGACCTGGAGAAAACCCTCGGAATAAGTTTGTTGAGTGAATGACTGAAAAGAAAATTAGGGGTCTTATAGGTTCTGGTGATGTGTGGACACAGCAGTTTTGCATTCTGGTGGAGTCAGCGAAAGTAATAAATAATAATAGGACTACTACCAGGCAGAAGGATATGGCAGTGCTGCAGGAGCCTTGGGTGGCCTCAGATAACCAATTCCCCACCGTCCCTGCTGTCTGGCGTCTGTGGCGTGGCCCGGCCCTTCTTGAGTGGAGACTAGGACCTGGGGTGGAAAGCCCTTCATCCTGAGAAACAAGCACAGTGGAAAAGTGGCCTCGCCCCCGCCCATCATGCACCAGCGGGTGCTAAACCATTTGTGGATGACCTTCTGGGTTGGGGTTTCTGACTTAGCAGAGCAGCTCCCTCACTGTTGTGCTTGTTGTTTAGTCCCCCAGTTGTGTCCTAACTCTTTGCGACCCCAGGAACAGCAGCACACCAGACTTCCCTGTCCTTCGCCTTCTTCCAGAGTTTGCTCAAACTCATGTCCATGGAGTCGATGATGCTTTCCAACCATCTCATCCACTACCGTCCCCTTCTCCTCTTGCCTTCAATCTTTCCCAACATCAGTGTCTTTTCCAGTGAGTAGGCTCTGGGCATGAGGTAGCCAAAGTATTGGAGCTTGAGCTTCAGCATCAGTCCTTCCAGTGAATATTCAGGATCGATTTCCTTTACAATTGACTGGTTTGATCTTCTCTGTGTCTCTGGTGGCCCAGATGGTAAAGTATCTGCCTGCATTGCAGGAGACCCTGATTCGATCCATGGGTCAGGATGATCCTCTGGAGAAGGGCATGGAAATCCATTCCAGTATTCTTGCCTAGAGAATTCCATGGACAGAGGAGCCTGGCGGGCTACAGTCCATGGGGTCACAAAGAGTTGGACAGGACTAAGCAACTAACACTTCCCTCACTGGCATCTATTGAATGTCAGCCCTGGACCCAAGGGTTTGGGGAAAAAAAAAGTAATAATAATCCTTACATAAGAAGGAGCCTTTAGACTGATTGATGGGTTGGGATTGAGGTCTTGAGGGCAGACACTAGTTTCAATTTTAGTTTGCTTTTGTTTTGTTTTGTTTGTTTGTTTTCAACTGTCAATTCTGACAGAAGCTGTGAGAGAAGTGGAATCCATCTTTCAGTTGAGACAGTTGGAATGCCAGAAGCTGTAGATGTATGAGCCAAAGAAACCAACTGGGACATGGTGCAGGGGAGCATGGAGACCCTGAGTGAGAAGGGGTCCGTGCTGGACGTCACTGGAGCAAATAGAAATGAAGGAGGTGAGGTCTTTATGAACAGCAAAGCGCCAGCTGAGAATTATACTTGACTCACAGTCCAATAGGGTTAAATCTCAGACCCTAAGAGGGAAGAACAAAATGCAGATAATCTTCATTCTATACTTTACAGTTACCATTTTTCTTCTCTTCTCTAATCTTCTTCATAATCCATATATTGCTCTTATTCAACCTCTCTTTAAATCTCATTCTGCAGTCATTCTCACTACATGCTTTGACAATCTAAACTGTTTGTTCTTATCTTTTTTTCCAATTAATATTTTATCCCTCTATTTGGGTCTCTAGTTCTAGCATAATACTTATGCTTTTAAGTTATCTTTATTCTGGGTGTCCCAGCCCCTGGCAGGTAATTAGCAAATATTTTTTCATAATATATTGCTTATTCAAAAAAAAGATTTGTATGTTTTAAAAATTATGAAGAAACCAATACACTGTATTTTTTAATTAAATAAAAAATAGAAAAAATTATATAATATTTTTAACAGAGCTTTTTAAAATCCCAATGCCTTGAATATTTCCAGAACTGAATATGCAGTGATGAAATTACTGAGACAAGAATAGATATATGAAGTATGGTTAGTCATCTGCTCTTTCTTGGTTCACTCCATGAAGATGGTAAGTTCAGTTCAGTTGCTCAGTCGTGTCTGACTCTTTGCAACCCCATGAACTGGTGCATGCCAGGCCTCCCTGTCCATCACCAACTCCCGGAGTTTACCCAAACTCATGTCCATTGAGTCGATGGTGCCATCCAACCATCTCATCCTCTGTCGTCCCCTTCTCCTCCTGCCCTCTATCTTTCCCAACATCAGGGTCTTTTCAGATGAGTCACTATTCCTATCAGGTGACCAAAGTATTGGAGTTTCAGCTTCAACATCAGTCCTTCCAGTGAACACCCAGGACTGATTTCCTTCAGGATGGACTGGTTGGATGTCCTTGCACCAGAGTTCAAAAGCACCAATTCTTTGGCGCTCAGCTTTCTTTATAGTCCAACTCTCACATCCATACATGACTACTGGCAAAACCATAGCCTTGACTAGATGGACCTTTGTTGACAAAGTAATGTCTCTGCTTTTTAATATACTGTCTAGGTTGGTCAAAAGTTTTCTTCCAAGGAGTAAGCATCTTTTAATTTCATGGCTGCAGTCACCATCTGCAGTGATTTTGGAGCCCAAAAAAATAAAGTCAGCCATGAAGATGGTAAACCCAGCCCACATTCAAGTTCCTCAGAACATGAGCATATCTTGGACTCACATCTTTAAGAACATGTTCACTTTCCATGGCTTAAACATGTTACTGAGGGTTTTTTTTGTCTTGTTTTGCTACTGTTGCTTTGTTTTGATTTGTCTTGAGGTTTATGAATAACATCTCTATTGAGATATAATTGACATATATTATTATATTAGTTTCATGTATAAAACATAGTGATTCAGTATTTGTATACATTGAAAAATGAGCATCATAATAAGTCTAGTTAAATTTATCACCACACAGTTATAATTTTTTCCTGTGATAAAACTACTAACATTACTCTCTTAATAACTTTCAAATGTACAGTATGGTGTTTTTAAACATATTCCCTGTGTTGTACATTATATCCCTATGATATTTATTTTATAACTTAAAAGTTTATAACTTTTGACCATTTTCACCCATTTTGCCCAACCCTCAGCCCCTGTCTCTGGCAGCCACCAATCTATTATATCCATGAGTTCAGGTTTTTATTTTTTTAATCCAGTGTATAAGTGAGATCACACAATATTTGTCTTTCTTTGTCTCATTTCACTTAACATAATGCCTAGAAAGGCCTTCTATGTTGCTGCAAGTACAAACATTCCTTTCTTTTTATGGCTGAATAATATTTCACACATTTTCTTTCTCCATCTTTCCATCG
The DNA here is from genome assembly GCF_910594005.1 of Cervus elaphus. Taxonomy (NCBI): domain Eukaryota; kingdom Metazoa; phylum Chordata; class Mammalia; order Artiodactyla; family Cervidae; genus Cervus; species Cervus elaphus. The sequence continues at coordinate 7,383,605 of NC_057845.1, read as the reverse complement.
ATTGTCTCTTAGGTTGATTCCATACCTGGGGTATTGTAAATAATGTTGCAATGAACATGGGGGTGCAAATGTTTTTCCTTTTTTTTTTCTTTCTTTCTTTTAACCCTGTCATATGGCTTGTAGCAAGCTGTGGAAAATTCTTAAAGAGCAGGGGATACCAGACCACCTTGCCTGCCTCCTGCAAAACCTGTCTGAAGGTCAAGAAGCAAGAGTTAGAACCTGTCATGGAACAATGGACTGGTTCAAAATTAGGAGAGGAGCACAAGCTGGAATCAAGATTGCCGGGAGAAATATCAATAACCTCAGATATGTGGATGACACCACCCTTATGGCAGAAAGTGAAGAGGAGCCAAAGAACCACTGGATGAAGGTGAAAGATGAGAGTGAAAAAGCTGGCTTAAAACTCAACATTCACAGAATGAAGATCATGGCATCCAGTCCCATCACTTCATGGCATATAGATGGGGAAACAATGGAAACAGTGAGAGACTTTATTTTCTTGATCTCCAAAAATCACTGCAGATAGTGACTGCAGCCATGAAATTAAAAGATGCTTGCTCCTTGGAAGAAAAATTATGACAAACCTGTTGCTATCATGTGCTTAGTTGCTCAGTTGTGTCTGACTCTTTGCTACCCCATGGACTGTAGCCCCCAGGCTTCTCTGTCCATGGGGATTGTCTAGGCAAGAACACTGGAGGGATTGCCATGCCCTTCTCCAGGGGATCTTCCCAACCCAGGGATTGAACCCAGGTCTCCCACATTGCAGTTGGATTCTTTACCATCTGAGTGATCAGGGAAGCCCTAGATAAACCTAGACAGCATGTTAAAAAGTACAGATGTTACTTTGCCAACAAAGGTCCATCTAGTCAAAGCTACGGTTTTTCTAGTGGTCAAGTATGGATGTGAGTGTTGGACCATAAAGAAGGCTGAGCATTAAAGAATTGATGCTTTTGAACTGTAGTGCTGAAGAAGACTCTTGAGAGACTCTTGGACTGCAAGAAGATCAAACCATTCAGTCTTCAAGGAAATCAGTGTTGAATTTTTACTGAAAGGACTGGTGCTGAAGCTGAAGCTCCAATACTTCGGACACCTGATGAGAAGAGCTGAGTCATTAAAATAAAACTTGATCAGGGCAAGATTGAAGGTAGGAGGAGATTAGTGCAGAGGATGAGGTGTTTGGATGGCATCACCAACTCAGTGGACATGAGTTTGAGCTAACTCTGGGAAATGGCGATGGACAGGGAAGCCTGGCATGCTGCAGTCCATGAGGTCACAAAGAGTCAGACAGAACTGAGCAACTGAACAAAAACAACATATTTGGCTTGTGGGATCTCAGTTCTCTGCCCGGGAATTGATCCTGGTCCATGGCAGTGAAACTCCAGAATCCTAACCAGTAGATCACCAGGGAACGCCTTCAAATTTTTCTTTGAGTTAGTGTTTCAATAACATTTTTGATAATACTTTTACCTAACTGTATTTGTTTACTGTCATTCCAAACAAAAATATTTGTTAAATTAATAAAATAATAAATTGTGCATGCCACAACTTGCAATGATTCCCTAAGATAAATTATTTATTCAAATGGCCTTTGGGATTTGAAGGCATATTTAACTCAAAGTACTTATTAACCATATTGTCAATCCTGTTTTCCCCTTTATTGAATTTATTTTTATTATTTTTTAGAAAAAAACACATATTGATGGCAAAAACTATAGTTTTCTCAAGGAGTAATTTTGAAGTCAAATGATGACAAATATATCTAACAAATTTAAGAATCATTCCATGAATGATTAAGTAGTCTGCTAGATTAAGTGTAATGAGGGCTAATTTTTGTTATTTCCAATGAATATAGCTATGTTCACATGAGATAAAAATTGAATAAATTTTACAAACTTTTGAAAACTGAATAAAGAAATATGGCATGATTTGTTGGTGTATTTTCAAAGAAAATACTATGTAAATATATAATTAGAACAAAAAATTTTGAGACAATGCTGTGAAATATTTGAACCAGGTTTTTTTTTTATTGATTTTATTCTGGGTTAAATAATGGAACAATATTATCTTTTGGATATCAATTATCTTTGGAAGCTGAGAAATATATGTTTCTTTTGAGAGAAAGAAATGTTTTAATAATATGGATATATTTTTATATATGTTTTAATATATTTTAATAATATGGATGACTACCAATTATGAATAGGTATATCTAAGATGACTTATTTTCATTAATCCTTATATTTATAATTGACTAACAGCAAAATTTCATATAGGTATGTACACATAGCTGAGTTAAATGAACCACAAAGAACCACATTTTTTATTTCCAGTTAGGTCATTTATTGGTCATCAACATAAGTCATCTGTTAGTGTTCAAGCTAACAAATGCCAGGAGACATGTGACAGACATGCTTCTAAATAATAAATTCTCTGAAATTCTTGTTTTTCATGCTATATAGGCCTAGGATAATCTCAATTCATCGACTGAATAATGTTATGTCAAATCCACTCATGGTAGCAAATGGGTTACTACAGCCAGAGTTTAAAAGAAACTGGAGAAACCACATCTTCTAAAGAACACTGGACGGTGACAGCAGCCACAGCCAAAGCTTCCGAAACCAGAGCCACACCCGTAGCCTCCAAAGCCAGAGCCGAAGCGCAGCCTGCGGAAGCCGCCGCATCCACAGCCACGGCCGAAGCCCAGGCCGCCGAAGCCTCCGCAGCCGTAGCCCAGGCCTCCGCAGTAGTTGCTGCAATGGCACATGGTGTCAGGGGGGGTCCGGTTTGCTGTTCAAAGCGAGAACCTGAGTGTTGGATGTCAGCTCGTGCGGAGGGACGCTTATATACCTTGGTCGGAACACGTGGTGATATATGTGGCCATTGCTTTGTATCTTTTCAAATTATGCATTTACCTAAGGCAAATTGCTAATCTGTTTGCTCACACAAGGAGAGGCACACACTCATTAAGTTGTTTGAGATTGCATAACTGCCTGGTTAAAATGTTCTTGAACTCATCACATTCTTTTTTAATGAGAGAAGAAAATGTCTTCAAAGTCACAGAATACAAATTCCCTGAATAGAATAGAATTCTTCCTTACTAAGTATATTACATCATTTTTATTTGATGGTGTTTTTGCATTGAACATTTTCTCTTTTTCCTATCATCCTTTGTTTTGTTGTGTATTAATTCCACCTAGATTTAAATACAATGATCAAAATTAAAAATTTTAAGTCTATAAAATTGTTTAAAACAATATCAAATTTATTTTCCATTTGTGTATATATATATATATACACACACATACACACACACACACACACACACACACATATATATATATATACATATATATATGTATATACATATATATGTATATACATATATATGTATATATGTATACATATGTATATACATATATATATATATATAGATGTGGAGAAGGCAATGACACCCCACTCCAGTACTCTTGCCTGGAAAATCCCATGGACGGAGGAGCCCGGTAGGCTGTGGTCCAAGGGGTCGCTAAGAGTCGGACACAACTGAGCGACTTCACTTTCACTTTTCACTTTCATGCATTGGAGAAGGAAATGGCAACCCACTCCAGTGTTCTTGCCTGGAGAATCCCAGGGACAGGGGAGCCTGATGGGCTGCCATCTATGGGGTCACACAGAGTCGGACACGACTGAAGTGACTTAGCAGCAGCATATATAGACAGAGAGTTTACATAATATCCATTTATTATATATATATATATACACACACACATACAAGAAAACTATTTTGATTTTATGCAACAGCTTACATAGCTTCCTTTTGATTTATCAACATAAATGTATTTTAGGAACTGAGGGACTATCCAAGGGAACTAACTCACTTTCATGAGCAGTTTGAAAACCATGAAAAAAACATTCTCTTAATATCACTATCCACTTTTCCAAAATGCATAATGCCTAAATATCTTAAAATGCAGATGATTTTACCTCTTTGCCTTACACTCATCCTTTCTCTTCTCTACTCTTTTTCATAATCCATATATTACTCTTTTATTCAACTTCTCTTTAAATTTCATTCTACACTGATTCTCATTACATGTTTGTGCCATCTAGAATTTGTATTCTTATCTATTTTTCCAATCATTATTTTATCCTTCTATTTGTCTCTAGTTTCATCATAAATCTCTACTTTTAAATTTTCTTTACCAATTCTGTGCATCCCATCCCCTTATTTTGTCTCAGGTGATCAACAAATAATTTTTCATAAAGTATTCCTTATTCATTAAGATTAGATTTCCAAATTTTATATGCTTTTAAAAATTATGGCAAAAACCAATGCAACATTGTGAAAAAAATTTTGTACACTTAAATTATTACAGCTGAAAATATGTATACAACACTTTTAACAAAACTTCTTAAAATCCTGATGCCTTGAATAACTCCATAAATGAAGGTGCAGTGATAGAATGCCTGAGATAGGAACAGGTATATGAAGTAGCTGGCCAGTCTTCTGCTGTTTCTTCGTTCACTCTGTGAAGATGATAAACCTAACCCCCATACAAGCTCCTCTGTATGTGATCATATCTTGATCTTGGGTCTTTAATATGTTTGCTTTCTATGACTTAACCATGTTACTGAGGATTTTGTTTTGTTACTGTTGCTTTGTTTTCATTTGTCTTGAGATTTATAAGTAACATTTTTATTGAGAGATAGTTGACATACATTATTATATTAGTTTCAGGTGTACAAAATAATGTTCAATATTTGTATATGTTGTAAATTTTTACCATAATAAATCTAGTTAAATCCATAACCACACAAATGCAATTTTTTCCTGTGATAAAAACTATTAAGATATACTCTCTTAATAACTTTCAAATATGCAGTATAGTATTATTAACCATATTCCCTATGCTGTATGTTAAATCCCATGATATTTATTTTATAACTGGAAGCTTATAACTTTTGACCACTGTCAAACATTTTGCCCAACCCTTAAGCCCCATATCTGGCAGCCACCAATCTATTCTGTGAGTCCAGAGTTTGGTTTTTTAATGCCACATACAAGTGAGATTATACAATATTTGTCTTTGTCTTATTTCAGTTAGCATAATGCCTTCAAAGTCCTCCTATGTTGTTGCAAGTAGAAAGATTTCTTTCTTTTGTAGGTAAATGATATTTCATTTTATAAATAACACAGTTTCTTTGTCTATTTTCCCATCAATTGTCTCTTAGATTAATTCTATACCTAGACTAAGGTAAATAATGCTGCAGTGAAATTGGGAATGCAAATATGTTTTCTTTTTTTTTCCCTTTTCTTTCTCTTTTTGCCTTGCCACATGGCTTGTGGGATCTCAGTTCTATGACCAGGAATTGAACCTGGGCCATGGTAGTGAAGCTCCAGAATCCTAACCACTAGGTGAAAGAGAACTCTGCACAAATATCTTTTTGAGTTAGTGTTTTAATTACATTTCGATAACATTTTTGATGATACATTTTCCTGACTGGATTTGTTTTCTGTCTTTCCAAACTAAAAACCTTGTTAAATTAATATAATAATAAATTTTGCATGTCACAGCTTGTAATGATTCCCTAAGATGAATTATTGACTCAAATGACTTTCAATTTTAATGGAATATTTAACTCAAAGTAATAATTAATCCTACTGTTAAATCCTGTTTTCTCCTTCATCAAACTTTATTCTATCTTTATTTTTTATTCTAAAAAATATGTGGCAAAAACTCTACTTTTCTCAATGAGTTATTTTTAAGTCAAATGATAACAAATCTAACAAGTTTAAGAATCCCATGAATGATAGCTATACTGAGTGTGAAGTATGAAAGTTGCTCAGTCGTGTCCGACTCTTTGCAACCCCATGGACTACAGAGTCCTTGGAATTCTCCAGGCCAGAATACTGGAGTGGGTAGTCTTTCCCTTCTCCAGGGGATCTTCACAACCCAGGGTTTGAACCCAGGTCTCTCGCATTGCAGGCAGATTCTTTACCAGCTGAGCCACAAGGGATGTACATATTGAGTGTGATGAGGGCTAATTTTTGTTCTTATTTCAATGAAAATAGCTATGCTTACATGAGATAAAAACCAATAGAACTTATAACTTTTTAAAAAGCTGGATAATGAAATATGCCATGATTTACTTGTACATTTTCAAAGAAAATAACAATATGTAGATATATAATTAAGATAAAAAATTAGAAAACAAATCTGCAAAATATATTTACCAGGTATTTTTTTATTGATTTAGTTGTGAGTTAAATAAGGGAACAATGGCAATATCTTTTGGATATTAATTAATTTGAAAACTGAGAAATGCAAATTTCTTTTGAGAGCTTTCTTGGCTTTTTGTTTGCTTTGTTTTTGTTTTTTGTTTTGGTTAATTCAATGGACTCAAAGACTCAGGCAATTCTTTGTTAGTCTTTTTGGGGTCTGTCTACAAGAAGGCACTGAGTTGATTATGAAGCTCAGATCCTGTTTTTGCCATGCTAAATGATGAAGACATATTCTTCCATTGGCCAAATTATAGCTTTTATTTGGAAGCAAAGGGCACTTGTGGTGGCTCAGTGGTAAAGAATCCGCCTGCTATTGCAGGAGACATGGATTCAATCCCTGAGTCAGGAAGATCCCTTAAAGAAGGAAATTGTAACCCACTCCAGTATTCTTGCCTGGAAAATCCCATGGAAAGAGAAGCCTGGCGGGTTACATTTCATGGGTTTACAGAAGCGTCAGACATGGATGGGGGAGCCCAAATTAGCAACTAAACAACAAAAGGCACTTCTACCACTAATTCAAAATGTGTTTCTTAGAAAAAATTAATTGAATCATGAAGTAGGATGTAATAAAATATGACAATATATTTGACTAGAAGTATCATACACAATACTTCTAATGACATTGATGGCAGTTTTAATTTTTAGCCATATAGGGCATGTCCATAGTTAGAACCGGAAATGTAAGAGCAGACTGGTTCCATATTGGGAAAGGAGTACATGAAGGGTGTATGTTGTCATCCTGTGTATTTAACTTCCATGCAGAATATCATGGAAAATGCTGGGCTGGATGAAGCACAAGCTGGAATCAAGATTGTCAGGAGAAATAGCAATAACCTCAGATATACAGATGACACCACTCTTACAGCAGAAAGTGAAGAAGAACTAAAGAACTTCTTGATAAAAGTGAAAGAGGAGAGCAAAAATGTTGGCTTAAAACTCAACATTCAGAAAACTAAGATCATGTCATCTGGTCTAATCACTTCCTGGCAAATAGATGGGGAAACAATGAAAACAGTGACGGACTTTATTTTCTTGGGCTCCAAAATCACAACAGATTGGGACCACAGTCTTGAAATTAAAAGATGCTTGCTCCTTGGAAGAAAAGCTATGATAAACCTAGACAGCATATTAAAAAGTACAGACATTACTTTGCCAACAAGGGTCCATATATCAAAGCTATGGTTTTTCCAATAGTCATATATGAATGTGAGAGTTCAACAATAAAAAAGGCTGAGCAACAAAGAATTGATGCTTTTGAACTGTGGTGTTGGAGAAGACTCTTGAGAGTCCCTGGGACTGCAAGGAGATCCAACCAGTCCATCCTGAAGGAGATCAGTCCTGAATATTCTTTGGAAGGACTGATGCTGAAGCTGAAGCTCCAGTCGTTTGGCCACCTGATGAGAAGAGCTAACTCATTAGAAAAGACCCTGATGCTGGGAAAGATTGAAGGCAGGAGGAGAAGTGTTCAACAAAGGACAAGATGGTTGAATGACATCACTGACTCAATGGACATGAGTTTGAGCAAGCTCCAGTAAAGGGTGAAGGACGGGGAGCCTGGCGTACGGCAGTCCATGGGGTCGCAAAGAGTCGGACATGACTGAGGCACTGAACGACAGTAGGGTTCGTCCATATACTAGGAACTATTACCTGATTGCATGGGTGCATATTCAGTTTCTTCAGTCATATCTGACTCTTTGTGACCCCATGGGCCATTGCCCACCAGGCTCATCTCTCAATGGGATTTTCCCAAAAAGAATATTGGAGTGAGCTGTCCACCTCTAGGAGATCTTCCTGACCCAAGCATCTAACCCACATCTCGTGCCTTGGCAAGTAATTCATTACCACTGAGCCACCCAGAAAGCTCTTTTTAAAATTATATCTGCCCAATTTATACCAAATATTATTTGGTTTATATCATTATCTGAAGGTATCATTAAGTTTTTGGAAAACAATTTAGAAAATCTGGAATTTTAACTGTTCCCCTTTCTTATATTGCAAAGAAATGATTATTTTTGAAGGCATAATGTTTTATTTACTTTCCTCTTTATATGATTTTTAAAAAATTTACCAAATGGAAATCTTGATCAGTTGCAATTTTTTTGCTCCTTGATAATATTTCTGTGCATTTAGTGTTTTTGTTTTCATTGTTGTTCAGTCACTAAATTATGTCCGTATCTTTGTGACCCCGTGAACTGAAGTAGGCCAGGCTTCCCTGTCCTTCTCTATCTCCTAGAGTTTCCTCAAACTCATATCCATTGAGCTGGTGATGCCAGTCAATCACCTTATTCTCTGCTGCCACCTTCTCCTCCTGCCCTCATCTTTCCCAGCATCAGTGTTTTTTCCAATGAGTTCTTACAGAATTACAAACACTTCAGTGTAGTGAGTTGAGTGGCCAAGTTCATATTTTTACTATCCAGTTTCTCAATGACTTTTAGATCATTATACTCAGTCTTATCTTACATGCATAACAAACTAGATGAAAGCAGAAGATGATGAATATAGGACAACATTATAATACACATTATATTTAATAGATTCATAGAAAAGCAGAGCTTATTTTTCCTAAAAATTTAGACATGTGGATTTTAAGATTTGTGAAATGCAAGTATGCTCTGACTACAGTTTTAATAATACAGATGACTACCAGCTATAAATAGGTAACATCTAACACGGTCTGTTTTATAAAAATATTAAAGGGAGATAATCCTTGTACTGATAATTGACAAATAGAGAAATTACATACAGGTATATACACATATTGAGTTAAATGAAACCCAAAGAGCCATACTTTGCATTTCCAATTAGATAATTTATTGGTCGTCGACATCAGTCATTTGTTAGGGCCCAAGCTAACAAATTCCAGCAAACAGGAGACAGAGAAGCTTATAACTAATAAATAAATAACAAATTATTTGAAATTCTTAAGGTTTGAGTGTATATAGGGCTGGGGTTATCTCGATTCATCGATTGAATAATGTTATGTCTAATCCACTCATGGTAGCAGATGTTGGGTTACTATAGTCAGAGTTTAGTAGAAGCTGGAGAAACCACATCTTCTAAAGAACAGTGGGCGGTGACAGCAGCCACAGCCAAAGGTTCCGAAACCAGAGCCACATCCGTAGCCTCCAAAGCCAGAGCCGAAGCGCAGCCTGCGGAAGCCGCCGCATCCACAGCCACGGCCGAAGCCCAGGCCGCCGAAGCCTCCGCAGCCGTAGCCCAGGCCTCCGTAGTAGTCGCTGCAATGGCACATGGTGTCAGTGGGGGAGTCCGGTTTGCTGTTCAAGACCAGGTCCTGAGTGAGGATGTCAGCTCGTGCGGAGGGACGCTTATATACCCTGGTCGGAACACGTGGTAAAACACGTGACCATTCCTTTGTATCATTTCAAGCTACGCATTTACCTGAGGCCAATTGTTAATCTGTTTGCTGACAGGAGGAGAGGCACACACTCATTAAATTGCTTGAGATTGCAATGGCTAAACTGCCTTGCTAAAATGTCCTTTAAATCATTACATTCTTTGTTAATTAGAGAATAAAAATTTGTCATCAAAGTTACAAATTTGTGTTGGCACAGTCACAAAGTAAAAATTTCCTGAATAGAATTCTTCATTACTAAGCATATTGCATCATGCATATTTGATGGTGTTTTCTCATAAAATTTTTTCTCATTTCTCATTTTCCTAGAATTCTTTGGATTCTCATGTATTAATTCCATCTAGATTTAAATACAATGATCAAAATTTAAATATTTAAAATTCTTCAAATATATGTCAAATTTATTTCCCATTTGCATGAATATAATATATACATATAATATACAAATATACTATGTACATACAACATACATTCATATACTATATATGCATACACACACAAGAAAACTATTTTGATTTTGCATTTATAAAGTTTGTATTCCCTTAAAATCATACAGCTTTTTCAACAGGGCATCTCAAAATCCTGATGTCTTGAAAATCTCCAAAAATGAGTGTGCAGTGATGAAATGACTGAGACAGGAGGAAGGTACAGGAAGCCGATGACCAGTCTCTGCTGACCCTCGGCTCCCTCTGTGAAGATCACAAACCCAACCCACGGTTAAGCTCCTCTGGCTATAATCATGTATTGCACTTGGGTCTTTGACAGCATATCACTTTCCATGATTTAAATTATTACTGAGGATTTTGTTATGTTTTGTTACTGTGGCTTTGTTTTGAGGCTTATAAATAGCATTTTTATTGAGATATAAATGACATATATTATATTCATTTCAGATGTACAACATAATGATTCGGTATTTGCATATATTGCAAAGTGATCACCATAATAAATCTAGTTAAATTCATCACCACACAGGAGTTAATTTTTTTCCTGTGTTAAAAACTATTAAGACTTGCTGTCTTAATAACTTTCAAATGTTCAATATAGTATTCCCATGACATCTATTTTATAACTGGAAATTTGTAACTTCTGACCACTTTCATCTATTTTGCCCACCCCTCACTCCTGCCTCTGCCAACCAACAACCTGTTTTCTGTATCTACGAGCTCAGATTTTTGTTTTTTTTTTTAAATTCCACACATAAGTGAAATCATACGATATTTGTCTTTTTCTTACCTATTTCACTTAGTGTAATGCCTTCAACATCCACCTATGTTGTTACAAGTAGAAAGATTTCTTTTTAAGACTGTGTAATGCTACACTTTATATATATAAAACAGTTTCTTTATCCATTGTCTCAGGTTGATGCCATATCTGGGCTATTGGAAATGATGCTTCACTGAACAAGAGGGTGCAATTTTTTTTTTCTTTCATTTTTGCCCTTCTGCATGGCTTGTTGGATATCAGTTTCATCACCAGAGATTAAATCTGGCCAAGGCAGTAAAAGTTCACAATCCTAACCCCTTAAGAAACCAGGGAACTGCCCATGAATATTTTTTTGAATTATTGTTTTCATAACATTCTTAATAATGCATTTACCCTACTGGATTTGTTTATTGTTTTTCCAAGCAAAAATGTTTGCTGAACTAATGGAAAAATAAATTTTATATGGCACAACTTATGATAATTCTTTAAGGTAAATTACAGACTGAAATGACTTTCAGGTTTTAAAGGAATATTTGACTCAAAGGACTAATTAATCTTACTGTCAAAACCTCTTTTCTCCTTTATCAAGTTTTATTTTTATTCTGAAAAAGAAAATAATTGGCCAAAATTATATTTTTCTCAATGAGTCATTTTGAAGTCAAATGATACAAATATCTAACAAAGTTAAGCATCCCATGAATGATTTAGTAAATCTACTAGGTTGACTGTGATGGGGGCAAATTTATGTCATTTTCAGCAAAAATAGCTATGGTCACAAGAGGTAAAATCCAATAGATTCTACAATTTTTTTAAAATGCTCAAAAATGAAATATGGCAAAAAAATGAAATATGGCAAGAATTATTTGTGTAATTTCAAGAAAATAATAATATGTAAATATATAATTAATATTCAAGGTAAATTGGAAGTGAACAAGAGGAGATGGCAAGAGTGAATATCGACATTTTAGGAATCAGTGACCTAAAATGGACCAGAATGGGTGATTTTAATTCAGAGGGCCATTATATCTACTATTAGGGGAAAAAAATCCCTTAGAAGAAGTGGAATGGCCCTCACAGTAACAGAAGAGTCCAAAATGCTGTACTTGGGTGCAATCTCAAAAACGACAGAATAATCCCTGTTCATTTCTAAGGCAAACCATTCAATATCACAGTAACCCAAGTCTATGCCCCAACCACTAATTCCGAAGAAGCTGGAGTTGAATGGTTCCATGAAAACTTCCAAGACCTTCTAGAACTAACACTAAAAAAAGATGTCCTTTTCATCATATGGGACTGGACTGCAAAACAAGGAAATCAAGAGATAACTTAAGTAACAAGCAAGTTTGGCCTTAGAGTACAAAATGAAGCAGGGCAAAGTCCTGCAAAAAAAAAACAGAGTTTTGCCAAGAGAACACATTGGTCATAGCAAACACCCTCTGCCAACAACATAGGAGACGAATCTTCACATGTGCATCACCAGACGGTCAATACCGAAGTCAGATTGATTATATTCTTTGCAGCCAAAGATGGAGAAGCTCTATACAGAGCAAAAACAAGACTGGGAGCTGACTGTGGCTCAGATCATGAACAACTTATTGCCAAGTTCAGATTTAAATTGAAGAAAGTAGGGAATCATATCCATTATGATTATACAGTAGAAGTGACAAATAGATTCAAGGGATTAAATCTGATAAAGAGTGCATGAAGAACTATGGATGGAGGTTCATGACATTGTACAGGAGGCGGTGATCAAAAGCATCTCCAAGAAAAAGAAATGCATAAAGGCAAAACGTTTGCCTGAGGAGGCCTTGCAAAGAGCTGAGAAAAGAAGAGAAGCTAGAGGCAAAGGAAGAAATACCTATATGAAAGTAGAATTCCAAAGAACAGCAAGGAGAGATAAGAAAGCTTTCCTAGTGAACAATGCAAAGAAATAGAGGAAAACAATAGAATGGGAAAGACTAGAGATGTCTTGAAGAAAAATAGAGACACCAAGGGACCATTTCATGCAAAGATGGGCACAATAAAGGACAGAAATGGTATGGACCTAACAGGAGCAGAAGAGATTAAGAAGAGGTGGGAAAATACACAAAAGAACTATTCACAAAAAAAAAAAAGAAAGAAAGAACTATCCAAAAAAAGAATACACAAAAGAACTATCCAAAAAAAGAATACACAAAAGAACTATCCAAAAAAAGAATACACAAAAGAACTATCCAAAAAAAGAATTCACAAAAGAACTATCCAAAAAAAAGATCTTAACGAACCAAATAACTACAATGGTGTGCTCACTCACCTAGAGTCACCCATCTTGGACTGCAAAGTCAAATGGGCCTTAGGAGGCATCACTAAGAACAAAACTATAGGAGGTGATGGAATTCCAGCTGAGCTATTGCAAACCTTAAAAGATGATGCTGTGAAAGTGTTGCTCTCAATATGCAAGCAAATTTTGAAAACTCAGCAGCGGCCACAGGACTGGAAAAGGTCAGTTTTTAAAGAAAGGCAATGCCAAAGAATGTTCACGCTACTGCACTATGTACTCACTCACATCCTAGCAAATTAATGCTCAAAGTTCTTCAAGCACTACTTCAACAGTAAGTGAACTGAGAACTTCCAGATGTTCAAGCGGGATTTAGAAAATACAGAGGATCCAGAGATCAAACTGCCAAGAATCGCTGAATAATATAAAAAGCAAGAGAATTCCAGAAAAAAAGAACTACTTCTGTCTCAATGACTGTGTTAAAGCTTTTGACTGTATGGATCACAATAAACTGGAGAAAATTCTTCAGGAAATGAGAATACAAAAACCACCTTACCTGCCTCCTGAGAAACCTGTATGCAGGTCAAGAAGCAACAGTTAAAACTGCACTTGGAACAATGGACTGGTTGAACTTCAAGGCTGTATACTGTCTCCATGCTTCTTTAGCTTCTATACAGAGTACGTCATGTGAAATGCTGGGCTGAAGTCCAAGCTGGAATCAAGAGTGTCAGGAGAAATATCAATAACCTCAGATATGCAGATGACACCACTTTTATGGCCGAAAGCAAAGAGGAACTAAAGAGGCTTTTGATGAACGTGAAAGAGCAGAGGGAAAAAGCTGGCTTAAACCTCAACATTAAAAAAACGTAGATCATGGCATCTGTTCCCATATCCTCATGGCCATTAGATGGGAAACAATGGAAACACTGATAGAATTTATCCTCTTGGCCTCCAGAATGACTGCAGATCGTGACCGCAGTCATGAAATTAAAAGACGCTTGCTCCTTGGAAGAAAAGCCTTGACAAACCTAGACAGCATATTAAAAAGTACAGACATTACTTTGCTGACAAAGGTCCATATAGTCAAAGCTATGGCTTTTCCAGTAGTCATGTATGGATATGAGAGGTGGACCATAAAGAAGGCTGAGCACCGAAGAATTCATGTTTTCAAACTATGGTGCTGCAGAAGATTCTTGAGAGTCCCTTGGACTACAAGGAGATCAAACCAGTCAATCTTAAAGGAAATCAGTCCTGAATATTCTGTGAAAGGACTGATGCTGAAGCTGAAGTTCCAGTACTTTGACCACCTGCTGCAAAGAACTGTTTCATTAGAAAAGACCCTGATGCTGGGAAAGATGGAAGGCAGGAAGAGAAGTGTTCAACAAAGGACAAGATGGTTGAATGGCATCACTGACCCAATGCACATGAGTGTGAGCAAGCTCTGGTAAAGGGTGAAGGACAGGGAGCCTGGTGTACGGCAGTCCACGGGGTCACAAAGAGTCTGACATGACTGAGGCACTGAACAACTGTAGGGCTTGTCCATATACTAGGAACTATTACCCGATTGCACGGGTGCATACTCAGTCGCTTCAGTCATCTGACTCTCTGTGACCCATGGACCATCGCCCACCAGGCTGCTCTCCCCATGGGATTTTCCCGACAAGAATATTGGAGCGAGCTGCCCACCTCTAGGGGACCTTCCTGACCCAAGCATCTAACCCACGTCTCCTGCTGAGCAAGGAATTCATTACCACTGAGCCACCCAGAAAGCCCTTTTTAAAAATATATTTGCCCGTTTATACCAAATACTATGTTTATATCATTATCTGAAGGTATCATTAAGTTTTTGGAAAACAATTTAGAATATCTGGAATTTTTCCTATTCCTCATTTCTTATATTGCAATGAAATGATTGTTTTTGAAAGAATAATATCCTCTTTAAATGTTTTTTTAATTATCAAATAGAAATTTTGATCAGTTATAGATAAACAATTTTTTTGCTTGCTCCCTGATAATATTTCTGTGCATTTAGTGTTTTTGATTTTGTTGTTCTTCAGTCACTAAATCATGTCTCAGTCTTTGTGACCCCATGAACTGAAGTAGGCCCAGCTTCCCTGTCCTTCTCTATCTCCTAGAGTTTCCTCAAACTCATATCCATTGAGCTGGTGATGCCAGTCAATCACCTTATTCTCTCCTGCCACCTTCTCCTCCTGCCCTCATCTTTCCCAGCATCAGTGTTTTTTCCAATAGGTTCCTAACTGAATCACAAACACTTCAGTGTAGTAATGATTACGCATATGATTTAAGAGGAGGAGATGAGTAAGTTAAGTGGCCATAGTTCATATTTTTACTATCCAGTTTCTCAATGACTTTTAGATCATTTTACTCAGTCTTATCTTACATGCATAGCAAACTAGATGAAAGCAGAAGATGATGACTATAGGACATTATAATACACAGTATAATTAACAGATTCATAGAAAAACAGAGCTTATTTTTCCTAAAAATTTAGACAGTGGATTTTAAGATTTGTGAAATGTGAGTCTGCTCTGACTACAGTTTTAATAAAATGGAACACTACCAACTATCAATAGTTATATCTAACATGACCTGTTTTTATAAAAATATTAAAGGAGAAAATTCTTGTTTTTATAATTGACAAAGAGAAAAATTACATACAGGCATGTATACATACTGAGTTAAATGAACCCAAAAGATCCATGTTTTGCAGTTCCAATTAAATAATTTATTGGTTGTCAACATCAGTCATCTGTTAGGGCCCAAGCTAACAAATGCCAGGAAACATGAGACAGACATGCTTTTAACTAATAAATAAATAAATAATAAATTCTCTGAAATTCTTAAGATTTAGGTGTATACAAGGCTAGGGTAATTTCAGTTCATCAACTGAATAATGTTATGTCAAATCCACTCATGGTAGCAGATGTTAGGTTACTACAGCCAGAGTTTAGTAGAAGCTGGAGAAACCACATCTTCTAAAGAACAGTGGGCGGTGACAGCAGCCACAGCCAAAGCTTCCGAAACCAGAGCCGCATCCGTAGCCTCCAAAGCCAGAGCCAAAGCGCAGCCTGCGGAAGCCGCCGCATCCACAGCCACGGCCGAAGCCCAGGCCGCCGAAGCCTCCGCAGCCGTAGCCCAGGCCTCCGTAGTAGTCGCTGCAATGGCACATGGTGTCAGGGGGGGGTCCGGTTTGCTGTTCAAGACCAGGTCCTGAGTGAGGATGTCAGCTCGTGCGGAGGGACGCTTATATACCGTGGGCACAACACGTGGTTAACCATGTGACCATTCCTTTGTATCATTTCAAGCTACGCATTTACCTGAGGCCAATTGTTAATCTGTTTGCTGACAGGAGGAGAGGCACACACTCATTAAATTGCTTGAGCTTGCATAACTGCCTGTCTTAAAGGGCCTTGAACTGATTACATTCTTTGTTAATCAGAGAAAACAAAATTGTAAAGTCACGAATTTGTGTTGGCACAGTCACAAAGTAAAAATTTCCTGAATAGAATTCTTCATTACTAAGCGTATTGCATCATTCATATTTGACAGTGTTTTCTCTTAAAATTTTTTCTCATTTCTCATTTTCATAGCACTCTTTGGATTGTCGTGTATTATTTCCACCTAGATTTAAATACAATGATCAAAATTTAAAATTTTGAATCTATAAAATTTTTCAAATAAATGTCAAATTTGTTTCCCATTTTCATGTTTATAATATATACATATAATATACAAATATAATATACATATATGTAATATATATGCCTATATACACAAGAAAGCTCTTTTGATTTTACATATGGTGTATAAACATCCTTTTGGTTTATAAATATAGTAAAATTTATCTCACGAGTGGCAAGGAGCTTTCCAAGGGAAAAAATTCACTTTCATGGCCAGTCTGAAAACCATTATAAACTATTGCCTCACACCATAACCTTCTTTTCCAGAATGGACAATACCCAAAATATGGCCTAAAAATGCACATGATCCTGGCTCTATGCTTTACAGTTACTATCTTTCTTCTCTTCTCTAGTCTTCTTCATGTTCCATGTATCATTCTTCTGTGAAACCTCTCTTTAAATCCCTGTCAACATTCATTCCCAGCCATGCTTGCATCAGCTAGGTCTTTTGTTCTTATCCACTTGTTCCAATCAGTATTTTATCTTTATCCACATGTCTCTAATTTTATTATAATATTTTTTATCTTAAATTTTCTTAACAATTCCGTTTGTCTCAGTCCCTTATTTTCTCTCAGGTAGCAGGCAAATATATTTTTTCATAATACTTGCCTACTAATTAAAGTTTAACCTTAAAATAAAGTTTGCATTCCCCTTAAAATCATACAGTTTTTGTAACAGAGCATCTCAAAATCTTGATTTCTTGAAAATCTCCCAAAATGAATGTGCAGTGATGAAATGACTGAGACAGAATAAAGGTACAGGAAGCTGATGACCAGTCTCTGCTGATCCTTGGCTCACTCTGTGAAGATCACAAACCCAATCCACATTTAAGCTCCTTTGGATGTAATCATATCTTGCACTTGGGTCTTTAACAGCATATCACTTTCCAAGATTTAAATTATTACTGAGGATTTTGTTATGTTTTGTTACTGTGGCTTTGTTTTGAGGCTTAAATGGCATTTTTATTGAGATATAAATGACATATATTAGTTTCAGATGTACAACATAATGATTCAGTATTTGCATACATTGCAAAGTGATCACCATAATAAATCTAGTTAAATTCATCACCACACAGGAGCTAAAATTTTTCCTGTGTTAAAAACTATTAAGACTTGCTGTCTTAATAATTTTCAAATATACAACATAGTATCTGATGACATCTATTTTGTAAATGGTAGTTTGTAACGTCTGACAGCTTTCATCTATTTTGCCCACCCTTCACTCTTGCCTCTGCCAACCAACAACCCATTCTCTGTATCTATGAGCTCAGATTTTTGTTTTTGTTTTTTAATTCCACATCAGTGAAATCATATGATATATTTCTTTCTTGTCTTACTTATTTCACTTATTGTAATGACTTCAAAGGTTTCACTGGTGGCGCAGATGGTAAAGAGTCTGCTTGCAATGAGAGAGACCCAGGTTGGATTCCTGGGTCAGGAAGATCCCCTGGAGAAGGAAATGGCAACCCACTCCAGTTTTTTGCCTGGAAAATTCCATGGTCGGAGGAGCTTGGTAGGATACAGTCCATGGGGTCGCAAAGAGTCAGAAACGACTGAACGACTTCTCTTTCACTTTTAATGACTTCAAAGTCCATCTATGTTGTTACAAGTAGAAAGATTTCTTTTTAAGACTGTGTAATGTTGCACTTTATATGTATAAAACACAGTTTCTTTATCCATTCGTTTATTCATTGTCTCTTGGGTTAATGCCATATCTGAACTATTGTAAACAATCCTTCAGTGAACAAGAGAATGCAAATATTTTTCTTTTTTTATTTTTGCCCTGCTGCATGGCTTGTGGGTTATCAGTTTCACAACCAGAGATTGAATCTGGCCAAGGCAGTTAAAGTTCTCAATCCTAACCCCTAAGAAATCAGGGAATGCCCCATGAATATCTTTAGACTTACTGTTTTTATAACATGTTTAGTAATGCATTTACCCTACTGCATTTGTTTATTGTTTTTCCAAGCAAAAATGTTTGTTGAATTAATGAAAAAATAAATTTCATACAGCACAACTTGTGATAATCCTTTAAGGTGAATTATGGATTGAAATGACTGGGGTTTTAAAGGAATATTTAACTCAAAGGACTAATTAATCTTACTCTCAAATCCTCTTTTCTCCTTTATCAAGCTTTATTATATATTTATTCTGAAAAGAAAATAGTTGGCCAAAATTATATTTTTCTCAATGTGTCATTTTGAAGTCAAATGATGACAAAAAAATCTAACAAAGTTAAGCATCCCATGAATGATTTACTAAATCTACAAGATTGAGTGTGATGGGGGTAATTTATGTCATTTTCAGAGAAAATAGCTATGGTCACATGAGACAAAATCCAACAGATTCTACAATTTTCAAAAAAATGTTCAAAAATGAAATATGGCATGATTTACTTGTGTAATTTCAAAGAAAATAATAATATGCAAATATATAATTAATACCCAAGGTAAATTGGAAGTGGTCAAGAGGAAATGGCAAGAGTGAATATCAACATTTTAGGAATCAGTGAGCTAAAATGGACCAGAATGGGTGATTTTAATTCAGAGGGCCATTATATCTACTACTAGGGGAAAGAATCCCTTAGGAGAAGTGGAATGGCCCTCACAGTAACAGAAGAGTCCAAAATGCTGTACTTGGGTGCAATCTCAAAAATGACAGCATAATCTCTATTCATTTCCAAGGCAAACATTCAATATCACAGTAACCTAAGTCTATGCCCCAACCACTAATTTCAAAGAAGCTGGGACTGAATGGTTCCATGAAGACCTACCTGACCTTCTAGAACTAACACCAAAAAAAGATGTCCTTTTCATCATATGGGAGTGGACTGCAAAAGAAGAAAGTCAAGAAATAACCTAAGTAACAGGCAAGTTTGGCCTTAGAGTGCAAAATGAAGCAGGACAAAGCCTAAGAGACTTTTGCCAAGAGAACACATTGATCATAGCAAACACCCTCTTCCAACAACGCAAGAGACGAATCTTCAGTGTATATCACCAGATGGTCAATACCAAAGTCAGATTGATTATATCCTTTGTGGTCAAAGATGGAGAAGCTCTATACAGTCAGCAAAAACAAGACTGGGAGCTGACTGCGGCTCAGATCATGAACACCTTATTGCCAAGTTCAGATTTAAGTTGAAGAAAGTAGAGAATCAAATCCATTATGATTATACAGTAGAAGTGACAAATAGGTTCAAGGGATTAAATCTGATAAACAGAGTGCCTAAAGAAGTTTATGATATTGCACAGGAGGTGGTGATCAAAAGTATCCCCAAGAAAAAGAAATGCAAAAAGGCAAAACATTTGCCTGAGAAGGCTTTACAAAGAGCTGAGAAAAGAAGAGAAGCTAAAGGCAAAGGAAGAAAGGAAGATATACCCATGTGAATCCAGAGTTCCAAAGAATAGCAAGTAGAGATAAGAAAGCTTTCCTAAGTGAACACTACAAAGAAATAGTGGAAAACAATAGAATGGGAAAGACTCGAGATGTCTTGAAGAAAATTACAGAAACCAAGGGAACATTTCATGGAAATGGGCACAATAATGCACAGAAACAGCATGGACTTAATGGAAACAGAAGAGATTAAGAATAGGTGGAAAGAATATACAAAAGAACTATCCAAACAAAAGATCTTAATGAACCAAATAACTACAATGGTGTGCTCACTCACCTAGAGCCAGCAATCTTGGAATGCAAAGTGAAGTGGGCCTTAGGAAGCATCACTAAGAACAAAGCTATAGGAGGTGATGAAATTCCAACTGAACTATTGCAAATCTTAAAAGATGATGCTGTGAAAGTGCTGCACTCAATATGACAGCAAATTAGGAAAACTCAGCAGCGGCCACAGGACTGGAAAAGGTCAGTTTCCATTCCAATCCCAAAGAAAGGCAATGCCAAAGAATGTTCAAACTACTGAACAGCTGCACTCATCTCACACACTAGTAAAGTAAAGCTCAAAATTCTCCAAGCCAGACTTCAACAGTACATGAACTGAGAATTTCCAGATGTGCAAGCTGGATTTAGAAAATACAGAGGATCCAGAGATCAAACTGCCAAGAATCGCTGAATCAGAGAAAAAGCAAGAGATTCCAGAAAAAAAACTACTTTTGTTTCACTGACTGACTGTGTGGATCACAACAAACTGTGGAAAACTCTTCAAGAAATGAGAATACCAAACCACCTTACCTGCCTCTTGAGAAACCTGTATGCAGGTCACGAAGCAACAGTTAAAACTGCACTTGGAACAATGGACTGGTTCAAAATTGGGAAAGGGGTACTTCGAGGCTATATACTGTCACCCTGATTATATAGCTTCTATACAGAGTACATCATGTGAAATACTGGGCTGGATGAAGTACAAGCTGGAATCAAGATTGTCAGGAGAAATATCAATAACCTCGGATATGCAAGTGACACCACTCTTATGGCAGAAAGCAAAGAGGAACTAAAGAGGCTTTTGATGAACGTGAAAGAGCAGAGGGAAAAAGCTGGCTTAAACCTCAACATTAAAAAAACGTAGATCATGGCATCTGTTCCCATATCGTCATGGCCATTAGATGGGAAACAATGGAAACAGTGATAGAATTTATCCTCTTGGCCTCCAGAATGACTGCAGATTGTGACCGGAGCCATGAAATTAAAAGATGCTTGCTCCTTGGAAGAAAAGCTGTGACAAACCTAGACAGCATATTAAAAAGTACAGACATTACTTTGCTGACAAAGGTCCATATAGTCAAAGCTATGGCTTTTCCAGTAGTCATGTATGGATATGAGAGGTGGACCATAAAGAAGGCTGAGCACTGAAGAATTCATGTTTTCAAACTATGGTGCTGCAGAAGATTCTTGAGAGTCCCTTGGACTGCAAGGAGATCAAACCAGTCAATCCTAAAGGAAATCAGTCCTGAATATGCTTTGAAAGGACTTATGCTGAAGCTGAAATTCCAATACTTTGGCCACCTGCTGCAAAGAACTGATTCATTGCAAAAGACCCAGGTGCTGGGAAAGATGGAAGACAGGAAGAGAAGTGTTCAACAAAGGACAAGATGGTTGAATGGCATCACTGACCCAATGCACATGAGTGTGAGCAAGCTCTGGTAAAGGGTGAAGGACAGGGAGCCTGGCGTACGGCAGTCCACGGGGTCACAAAGAGTCTGACATGACTGAGGCACTGAACAACTGTAGGGCTTGTCCATATACTAGGAACTATTACCCGATTGCACGGGTGCATACTCAGTCGCTTCAGTCATCTGACTCTCTGTGACCCATGGACCATCGCCCACCAGGCTGCTCTCCCCATGGGATTTTCCCGACAAGAATATTGGAGCGAGCTGCCCACCTCTAGGGGACCTTCCTGACCCAAGCATCTAACCCACGTCTCCTGCTGAGCAAGGAATTCATTACCACTGAGCCACCCAGAAAGCCCTTTTTAAAAATATATTTGCCCGTTTATACCAAATACTATGTTTATATCATTATCTGAAGGTATCATTAAGTTTTTGGAAAACAATTTAGAAAATCTGAAATTTTACCTATTCCTCATTTCTTATATTGCAATGAAATGATTGTTTTTGAAAGAATAATCTTTTATTTAAATTCTTCTTTAAATTTTTTTTTATAATTATCAAATAGAAGTTTTGATCAGTTGTAGATAAACAATTTTTTGCTCCTTGATAATATTTCTGTGCATTTAGTGTTTTTGATTTTGTTGTTCTTCAGTCACTAAATCATGTCTGTCTCTTTGTGACCCCATAAACTGAAGTAGGCCTGGCTTCCCTGTCCTTCTCTATCTCCTAGAGTTTCCTCAAACTCATATCCATTGAGCTGGTGATGCCAGTCAATCACCTTATTCTCTCCTGCCACCTTCTCCTCCTGCCCTCATCTTACCCAGCATCAGTAATTTTTTTGTTTTTTTTCCCCCATTGAATTCTTACTGAATTACAAATGCTTCAATGCAGTTATGATGATGCAGATGATGTCAGAGAGTAAGTAAGATGAGCGAGTTGAGTGGCCAAAGTTCATATTTTTACTATCCAGCTTCTTAATGACTTTTAGATCATTTTACTCAGTTGTATCTTACATGCGTAACAAACTAGATGAAAGCAGAAGATGATGAATATAGAACAATATTATAACAGGTTATAATTAATAGATTCACAGAAAAACAGCTTATTTTTCCCAAAAATTTAGAAATGTGGATTTCAGGATTTGTGAAATGCAAGTATACTCTGACTACAGTTTTAATAAAACAGAACACTACCAACTATCAATAGGTATATCTAACACAAGCTGTTTTTATAAAAATATTAAAGGAGATAATCCTTGCATTTATAATAGACAAACAGAAAAATTACATACAGGTATGTATACATAATGAGTTAAATGAACCCCAGAAATCCATATTTTGTATTTCCAATGAGATAATTTATTGGTTGTCAACATCAGTCATCTGTTAGGGCCCAAGCTAACAAATTCCAGCAAACATGAGACAGAGATGTGTATAATTAATAAATAAATAATAAATTCTCTGAAATTCTTAAGGTTTGAGTGTATATAGGCCTAGGGTAATCTCAATTCATCGACTGAATAACGTTATGTCGAATCCACTGATGGTAGCAGATGTTGGGTTACTATAGTCAGAGTTTAGTAGAAGCTGGAGAAACCACATCTTCTAAAGAACAGTGGGCGGTGACAGCAGCCACAGCCAAAGCTTCCGAAACCAGAGCCACACCCGTAGCCTCCAAAGCCAGAGCCAAAGCGCAGCCTGCGGAAGCCGCCGCATCCACAGCCACGGCCGAAGCCCAGGCCGCCGAAGCCTCCGCAGCCGTAGCCCAGGCCTCCGTAGTAGTCGCTGCAATGGCACATGGTGTCAGGGGGGGGTCCGGTTTGCTGTTCAAGACCAGGTCCTGAGTGAGGATGTCAGCTCGTGCGGAGGGACGCTTATATACCGTGGGCACAACACGTGGTTAACCATGTGACCATTCCTTTGTATCATTTCAAGCTACGCATTTACCTGAGGCCAATTGTTAATCTGTTTGCTGACAGGAGGAGAGGCACACACTCATTAAATTGTTTGAGCTTGCAAAACTGCCTGGCTAAAAGGGCCTTGAACTGATTATATTCTCTTTTAGTTAGAGAAAAAAAAAAAAATTGCCGTCTAAGTCAGAAATTTGTGTTGGCACAGTCACAAAGTAAAAATTTCCTGAATAGAATTCTTCATTACTAAACATATGGCATCATTCATATTTGACAGTGTTTTCTCTTAAAATTTTTTCTCATTTCTCATTTTCATAGCACTCTTTGGATTGTCTTATATTAATTCCACCTAGATTTAAATACAATGATCAAAATTTTAATATTTGAATCTATAAAATTCTTCAAATAAATGTCAAATTTATTTCCCATTTGCATGTATATAATATATACATATACAAATTCAATATGTACATATAATGTAAATATATATAATATATATGTATACACAGATGAGAAAACTATTTTGATTTTACATATGGCATACAAAGCATCCTTTTGGCTTGTAAATATAGTAAAATTTATCTCAGGAGTGGCATGAATCTTTCCAAGGGAAAAAATTCACTTTCATAACCAGTCTGAAAATCATTATAAAGTATTGCCTCACACCATAACCCTCTTAGAGAACGGACAATACCCAAAATATGGCCTAAAAATGCTCATGATCCTGGCTCTATGCTTTACAGTTACTATCTTTCTTCTCTTCTCTAGTCTTCTTCATGTTCCATGTATCATTCTTCTGTGAAACCTCTCTTTAAATCCCTGTCAACATTCAGTCCCAACCATGCTTGCATCAGCTAGGTCTTTTTTTCTTATCCACTTGTTCCAATCAGTATTTTTTCTTTCTACTCATGTCTCTAATTTTATCGTGATTTTTTCTGTGTGTGTGATTTTTTTTTATCTTAAATTTTCTTTAGCACTTCTGTTTGTCTCAGTCCCTTATTTCTCTCAGGTAATAGGCAAATATTTTTTTCATAATACATTACTTACTCATTAAAGTTTAACCTTAATGAAAAATTATATTGTCTTAAAATTATATAGCATTTTTAACAGGGTATCTTAAAATCCTGATGTCTTGAAAATCTCCCAAAATGAGTGTGCAGTGATGAAGTGACTGAGACAGGAGGAAGGTACAGGAAGCTGATGACCAGTCTCTGCTGACCCTCGGCTCACTGTGAAGATTGCAAACCCAACCCACGGTTAAGCTCCTCTGGATGTAGTCATATCTTGCACTTGGGTCTTTGACAGCATATCACTTTCCACGATTTAAATTATTACTGAGGCTTTTGTTGTTTTGTTACTGTGGCTTTCTCTTGAGGCTTATAAATAGCATTTTTATTGAGATACAAATGGCATATTATATTCTTTCAGATGTACAATGTAATGATTCAGTATTTGCATACATTGCAAAGAGATCACCATGATAAGTCTAGTTAAATTCATCACCACACAGGAGTTAAAATTTTTCCTGTGTTAAAAACTTTTAAGACTTGCTGTCTTAATAACTTTCAAATGTACAATATAGTATCCCCATGACATCTGTTTTGTAACTGGAAGTTTGTAACTTCTGACCACTTTCACCTATTTTGTCCACCCCTCACTCCTGCCTCTGCCATGCAACAACCTGTTCTCTGTATGTATGAGCTCAGATTTCTGTTTTTGCTTTTGCTTTTTAATTCCACACATAAGTGAAATCGTATGATAATTGTCTTTCTTTGTCTTACGATGCTTCAGTGAACAAGAAGGTGTAAATATATATATATATATTTGGTCTGCTCTGTGGTTTGTGGGTTACCAGATTTGCAACCAGAGACTGAATTTGGCCATGGCAGTAAAAGTTCAAAATCCCATACCCTGATAAACCAGAGAACTCCCCATGAATATCTTTTGAGTTATTGTTTTTATAACATTTTTGATAATGCATTTTCATAACTGGATTTGTTCATTATTTTCCAAGCAAAAATGTTTGATAAATTAATGAAAAAGTAAATTTTACATGGCAAAATTTTGATAATTTTTAAGGTGAATTATGAACTGAAATGACTTTCAGATTTTAAAGGAATATTTAACTCAAAGGACTAATTAATTTTAATGGCAAATCCTGTTTTCTCCTTTATCAAGCTTTATTTTTTATTTTTATTCTGAAAAAGAAAATAGTTGACCAAAATTATATTTTTCTCAATGAGTCATTTTGAAGTCAAATGATGACAAATAATCTAACAAAGTTAAGAATCCCATGAATGATTCAGTATATACTAGGTTGAGTGTGATAGGGGCTACTTTATGTCATTTCCAGTGAAAATAGCTATGGTCACATAAGATAAAATCCAATAGATTTTACAAAATTTTTAAAATGCTCAAAAATGATATATGACATGATTTATTTGTGCAATTTCAAAGAAAATAGTAATACGTAAATATATAATTAAAAATTGTGGTAAATTGGAAGTGGTCAAGAGGAGATGGCAAGAGTACGCATTGACATTTTAGAAACCAGTGACCTAAAATGGACCAGAACGGGCGAATTTAATTCAGATGGCCATTATATCTACTACTAGGGGCAAGAACCCCTTAGAAGAAATGGAATAGCCCTCATAGTAACAAAAGAGTCCAAAATGCTGTACTTGGGTGCAATCTCAAAAACGACAGAATACTCTGTTTGTTTCCAAGGCAAACCATTCAATATCACAGTAACCCAAGTCTGTGCCCTTAGGGTAAGCACACTGACTGGAACCGCCTACCCTGGCCAGGAACCATAGACACCACTTCACGAGTTGTTTTATGACAGGAGGTCCTGGTAAGGAACTCGGAACTAATAAGTCACCCCCAACCAGAAGAGTTCAGGAAAGGTCCAAAGGAGACACCACATGTCTGACCACCTCCCAGAATCCTTCTCACTGGCATCTGTCTTGGCTGAATGAGATGCAGCACCACTTGCACCACCAGTAAGGACTCTGAGTCATAATGATTGGCTAAGGACAACCGGGAAACTAATCCCATCACCATAAAACCAGGTGCAGAGCAGTTCTCCTGGGTTCTCTTACCTTACTGCACTCCACCCGGATGCCCTTTTTCAATAAAATCTCTTGCTTTGTCAGCACATGTGTCTCCTCAGACAATTCATTTTCAAGTGTTAGACAAGAGCCTAGTTTCAGGCCCTGGAAAGGGCCCCCCTTCCTGCAACAAATGGCGACTCTGGCAGGGACTCTTCACTGCGACTGACATCCTGACCACTCAGGATACTCAGGGACCAGCTTGCCCACCAAAGGACCAGACCCAGTGGCTGCAACTGGGACCCTTTTGACCCTGGTCTCCTCCTGACGCAGACAACTGGCCAGAGTGCCCCCAACTGGGTAAGGAACAAGGGACTTTATTGACCTCCCTCCCCGCCCCTCTCTCTTTTCTCCCCTTAACCCTTCCTATCCTTCCCTTTTTTTCCCTAGTCCCCTGGTCCTGGATGCAGGAATCTGGTCAAAGGGCCTCAACCTGAGCTGAGGATTGGAGACTGATCACCTCGTTTTGGCAGAGAACTCAAATTCTGGTTCTGTTCCGGCCTGGTTTCTGATAGGGCTGAGTTCCAGCCCTCCCTTCTCTGGAGGCCCAAGGTAAAGTCCCGTAATGCCTGGGTATCTGCAGGTGGCAGGAGACATCTGTAAGGCCACCCCTTTTGTCCCCCTCTCCCGCTTCCTCCCCCTTCTGTTTTCAACCTTGTTTCCTTTCCTGTCTTTGAAATCTTTGACGATCTGGGATATTTTCATTTACTCTGTTAATACTTGGATCTGAAGTTTTGTGTCTTTATAAGAGGTTTTCTGAGAGGCTGTATTCTTGTATTTAAGGGAGTGTCTGATGAGGACTGCCAGGTCTATGTGTGTGTTTTATACTCTGTGTTCTGGGTTGTGATTTGTGACTGCCATTTTGCTTTGTCTGCCCCCCATTTGGTTTAGACCTGCTGCCATGTTGTTAGAACTTGATTTCCTTTCCCTGTTCCTTAAGTCCAGGACTCTTAGGAACACTTAATCTAGACCATTTCTAACTCCTGAGACTGAGGCAAAATGGGGAAAAGCCTTTAAAAATTTTATTTATTCCAACTGTTTTTTATAAACTAGTAAATTTTATATTGTAACATCTAATTCATGACTAAGTTTAGAAAATGAAGCTAGATCTTGCATTGTGTCTGTCTAAATATGTCTCAGGATGTGTTTGTCTCTAGATAATATTTTTGAGATTAATTTGTAAATGAGCTCTATTTAATTGGCTTAAAGCAAGGTAAGTGCTTACAAATCAAATAATTCTAAATTAAACAATAAATTCCAGGTTCATGTGACCTGGGAATTATTCAGTATTAAATACCTGATATTAATGTTTTTTGTTGACCTATCTAATATAGACATGTCTTAGACTAATTAACATTAAGTAGAATATTTTCATTGTACCTAGGTTTAATATAAGTTAAATATAATCACATGTGTTACAAGTTTGTCAACAAGGAAATTACCTCAAGTGAAGAAACCTCTAAAAAAATGTAAATGATATATGAACTTTTATATAAACTCTATTAAGAATAATTATGCTTTAGAAATGTCTGTCTAAAATAGTCTCTCCAGATTGGGGTAACATGAATTTCTAAGGGTTGTGCTAAAATAAGTGTTGGACGTCTGTTGAATAGTTAGGTAATTTCCAAATAAAATAAGATTTTGAAACATTTACTACTAAGCACTAATTTCCTTTTACAAAAAAACTAAAGAGATTTGGGACTATAGATGAATAATGTTTGGTGCCATCCTAAAATGTTCTAAGAAAGCAAGAGTTTTAGAAATTATCACTGGTATTTATGCTCAACAATCTATAAAATGCTAATATAAAAGTTAGTTCTTGATTGCTAAAGGAAAGTAGGAAGTGTGTTTTCAATAAAAGAAAAAAGGTATGAAAAAATACTGAAAAGAGTTATGCATGCTCAGGATTTTCTAAAATTAGATTACAATTAGTTAGATAAATGGATTTTGTTAAGAATGAAACAGCCATAGGAAAACTGGTTAGAGCCAACTAGGTCCAAGATTTGACTTCCACTAGACCTTGGAATCAGAGAAGGCAATTGCACCCCACTCCAGTACTCTTGCCTGGAAAATCCCATGGACAGAGGAGCCTGGGAGGCTGTAGTCCTAAGAGTCTGTAGCTCGCTAAGAGTCTGTCACGACTGAGCGACTTCACTTTCACTTTTCACTTTCATGCATTGGAGAAGGAAACGGCAACCCACTCCAGTATTCTTGCCTGGAGAATCCCAGGGACAGGGGAGCCTGGTGGGCTGCCATCTATGGGGTTGCACAGAGTCGGACACGACTGAAGTGACTTAGCAGCAGCAGCAGCAGCAGACCTTGGTATGTATGCCCGTTGTGACATATCAACAAGCTAAATGATACACCCATTTGGTCAGACTAAATCTAACCAAATGTTCTAAACACTTTTAATTGATTTTTTTTTTTTTTTGGACAAAACTTCCTAAATTGAATTCTTTTGAAATTCCTTTGACCTCTAGCTAATTTTGGGGTGCTTCAAAGGGCCCCTGAAACATCCCAAAGAAAGATATTAAACTAATTGTGTTTATTAGGTAGGTTAAATTACATGAAAATATTATCAAATGAGTAATAAATCCTCTCATGTTATAATGTATGATAGAATTACTGATATAGATTTCCTAGAAATTATATGGAGTTCTTGACATTCTGATATGTCCTGGTATTCTAATCTGATGACTTCACAAAAATTAACAAAAGGACTGAATGAACCAGCGGATATGCTCATAACTTTTATGGTTTCTATTTGAAAAATTATGGGTTTGAATCTGTGTCTTCCTGGAGTAGGGAAAACCTTCCTCTCAAACTAATTATGACAATAATTTGGTAAAATTATATTTTAGAAACAAAATAATTCTATTTTCTTTCCATCTGACTCCTCCAGAAATTGGAAACTCTTAGGTTTCCAGTAAGTTTATCAAATGAATTAGGAAGATTATCTCACTAACAGGTACAAAAATCTCAAGGAATTTTTGAGACCTTAAAAAGGGAAGAATTCACCTAGATTTGTTAGGCAAAAATCTGTGATAAACCTTTGGTGTGAGTTTCCCAGCCCTGTTTTACTTTAAAAGTTCAGTCTAAGACTCTATAAATGTTTCAGCAAAATAAAAAGTCTATGATCAATTATGGTTATATAAATCATCAGGCCAAAATTAGTGACAGCAGGCCTATTTTGCAAACAAACTAGCCTTAATTTGGTTATATTTGATAAAAATGAGGGTAATTTTAGGTGAAAAAGAGATTTCAATAAATGTTAAATCCCAGTTTGTTAATGGAGATCTGCATCTAGTAAGACTCATTTCTTGGATAGTTCTTTGCTGTTATGCGATATTAATGTAAAATTTAATTGAATTCTTAAAGAACACACTAAGTTTGTTTCTGAAGCTTATCTCAGTGATCTATCTTTGGATGAAGATCAGATGCCTCATGACCTGCAAACAGGGATGGAAAAAGACATAGTTTAAGGGACTGTCTCCAACCTGGATGGAAGGACTTTTTTTTTTCAGGTACTCTTAACTAGCTCATACACAATGAAACTGAAGGGAAATTGACTCTTAGATTAATTCCCACTTCCAAAGGCCTCTCCACTGGACTGGTCTATAGAGAAGACAGCTGACCTGATCTCACCTTAAAATGATGCTCAAACAGAGGAGAAACTGCCCTACACCAGGATGAGAAGACAATGACATGAGAGGTAGGCAGCTTGCTCAAGATGCTGGACCTGATTCATATGATCATTTATAATGTTTTCTTGATTTCTTAGATCTTTGGATATAAATGAAATGCTTTTCTATCATAGGCATGATCCTATGCTAGTTTTAGAAATCAATCCAGTTGTTGGGTCTGTGGCCAATTACCTGTGTCTAGTTCAAATTTCTCTACTACAAGGCTCTAACTGGTTGGCCCTGAGAAAATTCACTTAAAAATATATATACATATATATAGTCATATTCAGGTCACTATTGATATTACTAGATGGGATTCCCTCACCTGGCCAATTAATAATGTTTGCTCTGACTTGGCCAAAAACTTGAGTTTTCTTCTATTATTCAAGCTTAATCAGAGCAACAAGTCAAGTTTCAGCAAAGGGAAAAATCATCTACAGTTATGGGATGGATTTATATAGATAATTACCAAGCTATGGTAATTTAGGTTTAGAGTCTCCTCTATGTTGGAAACAATTAAATCATACCAAGGATAATCAGTCTAGTAACACTAGAAACCTGGGCTGTGTGCCTATAGACAGTGCCAATATATAATTTCTCTGGAAGATAAAGATTCATACAGAGTGGACTAAGTCAGATGACCTGGGATATACTGGGCTACATCTAATGGAAGCTCTTAAGTCTTACTTATGACTGTACTAATACTGCTGGCTATGTTCTTTGTATTTCACCTGTTTTACAAAATTGCTGTTCCTTTCACTGCCAAATGTGTGACTGAGGACTCTGATAAAATAATGTATAGTTCCATGTGAGATAGATGATGGTAACAGTGTAACTCTAGATATGGAAAGAAGCAACAAGAGGGAATGTTTTCATGGACCAAGAAGCTAGTAAGACAGGTGGTCCAGAGAATTTTAGATACTGTTTTATGGCCTAGTCCAGTAACAACACATTGAATGACTTGTCAGCAAAATCTTTGCCAAACCTGAGAATGGACATTCTCAGCACCATGGGATAAAATCGTCATGAAATGCCCCCCCCCCCCCCCGAAAATCATGGTCAAGTTTATGAACAAAAAGGGGCTCTGCCAGCTGAAAACTGACACTTGCCATCTACATCTACAGAGATTAAATCATGGCCACTGCAAATGCTGACCTTCAACTCCCCTGAAAGGAGTTCAGGGTGGAAATCAGGAATGAGGCACTCTGTGCTCTGGGGAAAACTGGCAGAACAGGACTTCAGATAGTTTGATCTTTTCAGGGGAAGATTTTATGAGTTCCAATTCTTGCATCTTCTCATACCTAGAGAAATACTGACATCATTAATGGTGACATCTGCTTTGGCTATTAAGAAAACTTTACAATTAAGAGTCAAAATAAAATAGGTATGGGTCAGACATCCTGGGAAATAACTAGGTGTTACTATGGGTGTAATTTCAGACTAGACCTTGTATTGCTAAATACTTCAGTTTTCTGAGTCATGTCAGGCTTGGATTCCACCATTCTCAAAACAATGTCTGCTGGAAGCTAGTAACTTCAACCTTACTTTTTTTTTATAAAACTAGGCAACTGCCTACCTGGCTACAAGTCTCCCCAAAGTGCGAGGTCCAGACTGGGTTTCAGGTCAGTTCTTCTAAAAATAAATGAGATTTATTTTGTCTATTAAAATTCCAGTTATCACTCCTCCAAATACTTCTAATTGGGTCTGTTACACCAAAATAGCAGAGCAAGGGATTGAGATTTTAATCATGCAAGATTCAGATCTAGGATTTGAAACTCAGGAATACTTCCAATTCAGTGTCTATTCTCCAAGCTGAGGCAGTCTTATGCCCTATTTTGACAGGAAGTTATCACAGTCATAGTTGCCTAATTCCCTAAATTAAAACTGAGCAGGACTCTGTGGGGCTCTGGAGTGCAGATCTGTTCTATGTTCTCCATTTCTTGTCTATATGATATAGGCTTCACTCTGCCTCCTTGACCTTCCCTGAATTCCAAAGGGTGGATTCAAACAATTGCTAATCAGGGAAGGGAGGGGATACAGAAACAGAGGAGGAACAATCAAATGGTGGTACAGCCTTGAGACAGGGTCCTGGTTCCTACTCAAAGAAATATGCATAACAATGTCTTTGATTTCTACAGAACTGGGGCCCCCACCCAGGTGGAGGATGGTAACTTTAGAATGAGCATAAGATTCCTGGAGCACAGTTCTGCTGCATCACCACCAACCAATCAAAGTCACAGACCCTGCAGCCCTCACCCCAAATGTTGCCTTCTGTTTCCAGGGACCAGAGATGACCATCCTGTTAGGTCTCCTGTTTGACCCCTGTCTATTTCCTCTCTGAGAGGAGCCAATAGTTTCCAACTAAATTACTGTTATTACAAGGGTGATTGCTGGTTTCAGGAAAAAACTTACCTCAACTTAGATCAGGTAGAGAAAGACTTCTGCTCTGCTAGGCAGGCCTACACCCTTGCACAGCAGGGCGAAGTTACAGAAGAAAGAGACCTCTGCCCCAATTCCCAAGAAGCATCTTGAGTATGATGTCTCTCAGTGGGGAGTTGTTAGGGGAAGCACACTGACTGAAACTGTCCACCCTGGCCAGGCACCACAGTAACAATTTCATGAGTTGTTTTATGACAGGAGATCCTGGTAAGGTACATGGAACTAATAAGCCACCACCAACTGGAAGAGTTCTGAGACAGGTCAAAAAGAGACACCACATGTCCGACCACCTCCCAGAATCCTTCTCACCGGCGTCCATCTTGTCTGAATGAGATGCACCACCATTTGCATCACCAGGAAGCACTCTGAGTCAGAATGATAGGCTAAAGACAACCAGGAAACTAATCCCATCACCATAAAACCCGAGGCTGCCACATAGAAGAGCAGTTCTCCTGGGGACCCTTACCCTCCTGCTCTCCACCTGGCTGTCCTTTCCCAATAAAATCCTTTGCTTTGTCACACATGTGTCTCTGTGGACAATTTATTTCTGAGTGTTAGACAAGAGCCCAGTTTTGGGCCCTGGAAGGGGTCCCCCTTCCTGCAACACAACCACTAATTCTGAAGAAGCTGAAGTTTGAATGGTTCCTTGAAAACCTACAAGATCTTCTAGAGCTAATACCAAAAGATGTCCTTTTCATCATTGAGGACTGGAATGTAAAAAAAGGAAGTCAAGAGATAACCTGAGTAACAGGCAAGTTTGGCCTTAGAGTACAAAATGAACCAGGACAAAGGCTAACAGAGTTTTGCCAAGAGAACATGTTGGTCATAGCAAACACCCTCTTCTAGCAACACAAGAGACGTCTCTACACATGTCCATCACCAGATGGTCAATACAAAAACCGGATTGATTATGTTCTTTGCAGCCAAAGATGGAGAAGCGCTATACTGTCAGAAGAAAAAACACTGGGAGCTGACTGTGGCTCAGATCATGAACACCTTAATGACAAGTTCAGACTTAAAATGAAGAAAGTAGGGAATCAAATCCCTTATGATTACACAGTAGAAGTGACAAATAGATTCAATGGATTAAATCTGATAAACAGAGTGATTGAAGAACTATGGATGCAGGTTCATGACATTGTACAGGAGGTGGTGATCAAAAGCATCCCCAAGAAAAAGAAATGCAAAAAGGCAAGAGGGTTGCCTGAGGAGGCCTTACAAAGATCTGAGAAAAGAAGAGAAGTTAAAAGGCAAAGGAAGAAAGGAAGATATACCCATCTGAATGCAGAGTTCCAAAGAATAGCAAGGAGAGATAAGAAAGCTTTCCTAAGTGAACAATGCAAAGAAATAAAGGAAAACAATAGAATGGGAAAGACTAGAGATGTCTTGAAGAAAATTAGAGACACCAAGGGAAGATTTCATACAAAGATGGGCACAATAAAGAATAGAAACAGCATAGACCTAACAGCAGCAGAAGAGAGTAAGGAGAGGTGGAAAGAATACACAGAAGAACTACACAAAAAAGCTCTTAATGAACCAAATAACCACGGTGGTGTGGCCACTTACCTAGAGCCAGCCATCTCAGAGTGCAAAGTCAACTGGGCCTTAGGAAGCATCACTAAGAACAAAGTTATAGGAGGTGATGGAATTCCAGCTAAACTATTTCAAATCCTAAAAGATGATGCTATTAAAGTGTTGCATTCAATATGCCAGCAAATTTGGAAAACTCAGCAGAGGCCACAGGACTGGAAAAGGTCAGTTTTCATTCCAGTCCCAAAGGCCAAAGAATGATCAAACTACTGCACAACTGCACTCATCTCACATCCTAGCAAATTAATCCTCAAAATTCTCTAAGCCAGGCTTCAGCAGTATGTGAACTGATTACTTCCAGATGTGCAAGCTGGGTTTAAAAAATCAGAGGAACCAGAGATCAAATTGCCAAGAATTGTTGGATCATAGAAAAAGCAAGAGAATTCCAGAAAAACATCTACTTCTGCCTCAGTGACTGGCTGAAGCCTTTGACTGTGTGGATCACAAGAAACTGTGGACAATTCTTCAAGAGATGAGAATATCAAACCACCTTACCTGCCTTCTGAGAAACCTGTATGCAGGTCAAGAAGCAACAGTTAAAACTGCACTTGGAACAAAGGACTGATTCAAAATTGGGAAAGGAATACTTCAAGGCTGTATATTGTCACCCTGATTATTTAGCTTCTATACAGAGTACATCATGTTAAATGTTGGGCTGGATGAGGCACAAGCTGGAATCAAGATTCCTGGGAGAAATATCAATAACCTCACATATGCAGATGACACCACCTTTATGGGAGAAAGCAAAGAGGAACTAAAGTGCCTTTTGAGGAAAGTGAAAGAGGATAGTGAAAAAGCTGGCTTAAAGCTCAACATTCAAAAAACTAAAATCATGGCATCCAGTTCCATCACTTATTGGCAAATAGATGGGGAAACAATGGAAACAGTGAGAGACTTGATTTTCTTGGGCTTTAAAATCACTGAAGATGTTGACTGCAGCCATGAAATTAAAACACCTGCCTCTTGGAAGGAAAGCTAAGCCCAGCCTAGACAGCAATATCAAAAAGCAGAGACATTACTTTCATGACAAATGTCCATATAGTCAAAGCTATGGTTTTTCCAGTAGTCATGTATGGATGTATGAGTTATACTGTAAAGAAGGCTGAAGGCTGAAGAATTGGTGCTTTTGAACTGTGGTACTGGAAAAGACACTTGAGATTCTCTTGGATGACAAGGAGATCAAGCCAGTCAATCCTAAAGGAAATCAGTCCTGAATAATCATTAAAATGACTGATGTTGAAGCTGAAGCTCCAATACTTTGGCCACCTGATGCAAACAACTGATTCATTAGGAAAGACCCTGGTGCTGGGAAAGATTGAAGGCCGGAAGAGAAGAGAAGGATAGAGGATGAGATGGTTGGAAGGCATCACTGACTCAATGGACATGAGTTTGAGCAAGCTCAATAAATGGTGAAGGACAGGGAAGCCTGTTGTGCTGCAGTCCATGGGATGGCAGAGTTGGACACGACTGAGGGAATGAACAAGAGAAACAATATTAAGAACAAAAAATTGTGAAACAATGCTGTGAAATATATGAACCAGGTATTTTTATTCATTTCACTCTGCATTAAACAATAGAACAATGACAATATCCTGTGGATATTAATTATCTTTGAAAACTGAGAAATGTACATTTCTTTTGAGTGGGTTTTTTTTTTTTTTTTTTGGTTTTTTTTTTTTTTTGGAAGTGTGGTTTTGTTAATTCAGTGGACTCTAAGATTGAGCTGGCTTCCCTGACAGCTCAGTTGGTAAAGAATCTGCCTGCAGCGCAGGAGACCCCAGTTGCCTTCCTGGGTCGGGAAGATCTGCTGGAGAAGGGATAGGCTACCCACTCCAGTATTGTTGGGCTTCCCTTGTGGCTCAGCTGGTAAAGAATCTGCCTGCAATGTGAGAGACCTTGGTTCGATCGCTGGGTTGGGAAGATCTCCTGGAGAAGGGAAAGGCTACCCACTCTAGTATTCTGCCTGGAGAATTCCATGGACTGTATAGGGGTCACAAAGAGTCGGACATGACTGAGCGACTTTCACTAATACCAAGATTGAGTAATTCTCTGTTAATCTTCTTGGGAACTGTCGACAAGAAGACAATGAGTTGATTGTGAAGCTCAAATCCTGTTTTGATGTGCTAAATGATGAAAGTATATTCTTCCATTGCCTAATTGTAACTTTTATTTGGAAGCCAAAGGCACTTCTGGTGACTCAGTAGTAAAAAAATCTATGTGCTAATTCAGGAGACACAGGTTTGATCCCTTGGTAAGAAAGTTCCCCTAGAGAAGGAAATGGCAACCCACTCCAGTATTCTTGCCTGAAAAATCCTATGGAAAGAGGAGCCTGTTGGGCAACATACAGTTCATGGACCTGCAAAAGATTCAAACGTGAATCAGTGACTAAACAGCAACAACAAAGGACACGTCCACCATGAATTCAAAATGTGATTCTTAGACAAAATTAATTGAATCATAAAGTAACATGTAGCAAATTAGAATAGTATATTTTGCTAGGAGTGTCATACACAATGCATTTCTATGTAATGATATTGATGGGTGTTTTTACTTTTAGCCCTGTAGGGCATGTTCATAGACTAGGAACTATTACCTGATTAAGTGTGCTCTAAGGGAGTCATTAATGTATAATATCTCATCTGTTCTGTATACTGAAACTCTGTAATATTCAGACTGGATTTACTGAAAGGATAGATGATAGCTCATGCCTAAGCAAGTTTCTTTATATGTAGATGGTATGTACCTTTCAAATGAAGACTTTCATCTTCTATAGACAAAGGTATATACCTACATATATATAAATATAAATATAATAGACATGCATATAGATATAGGCAA
The DNA here is from genome assembly GCF_910594005.1 of Cervus elaphus. NCBI lineage: Eukaryota > Metazoa > Chordata > Mammalia > Artiodactyla > Cervidae > Cervus > Cervus elaphus. Next base: position 7,346,154 of record NC_057845.1, on the reverse strand, counting down.
AATTTAGGGCTTCCCCGGTGGCTCAGCAGTAAAGAATCCACCTGCAATGCAGGAGCTGCAGGAGCTGAAGATTCAATCCCTGGGTTTGGAAGGTCCCCTGGAGGAGGGCATGGTGGCCCACTCCAATATTCTTGCCTGGGGAATCCCATGGACAGAGGACCTTGGCAGGCTACAGTCCGTGGAGTCACAAAGAGTCAGACATAACTGAAGCGACTTAGCATGCAAGCACACACATAGGTAAAATCTAGCTAAAGCTAGCACTGAAATTGAATTTCAGTTTTTTATGTATTCTACAATAATAAAATATAAAAATGGTAATTCTATCTAAGAAAATCTTCTTTCATATCCCCCATAAATTCAGCTAAGTTCAGGGGAGCTGAGCAAAACTTTCAAGATACTCTGCTTACCTGCATGGATTGAGGGAAATACACCGAAGAAGGAGACTGCCTTCTGGCACTGACATTCAGATCTTGGCCTTAGTCCTGATGCTATCACTAGAGGTGATATAACGATTTAGAAACCAATTTCTTTACTGACTTTTTTTTTTTTTTTTGGAAGCTGCAAGATGAGCTACAAAGCACTACTGATACTTAATGTTTGTTTATGAGATTGCTGTATGACTGAATCAAATATATTTGATCAATTTAAACAAAAATCCCTTCATAGATATAAAGAACAGATTGGTGGCTGACAGAAAGAAGGAGGTGGGGTGGGAAAAATGGGTGAAGGAGGTCAAAAGCTACAAACGTTTAGTTACAAACTACGTAAATCATTGTACATCATGATGATTATGGTTAATAATCACACTATATCACATATTTGAAAGTTAAGAGAATAATGTTAAAAGTTCTCATAGGAAAAAAATGAGACTGTGTGGTGATGGATGCTAATTAGACTTATTGCGATGTATATTTTGCAATGTATACAGATACTGTAGATCAGTTGGTAAAGAATTCGCCTGCAGTGCAGGGGACCCCAGTTTGATTCTTGGGCCGGGAAGATCCGCTTGGAGAAGGGATAGGCTACGCACTCCAGTATACTTGGGCTTCCCTTGCGGCTCAGCTGGTAAATAATCTGCCTGCAATGCGGGAGACCTGGGTTTGATCTTTGGGTTGGGAAGATCCCCTGGAGAAGGGAAAGGCTACTCACTCCAGTATTCTGGCCTGGAGAATTCCATGGACAGTATAGTGCATGGGGTCATAAAGAGACAGACTCGACTGAGTGACTTTCACTTTCACTTCACTCTCACAAATACTGAGTCATTATGTTGTACACATGAAACCAACATAATGTTATATGCCAAGTATACCACAATAAAAAAACAATCTTAAGTTTATATTATTACCTGAATACATCATTTGATTTCAGACAAAAATTTGTATTTGTTTACATATTTTTCTTATTTCATCAATAAAATGTTCCCTTCTGCCCAGTTTTAAAAGGAGAAATTCAGATTTAACTGAAATTAAGATTGATAGCATAACTCTTTGGATTTATCTGTGCTTGTCATCAGGATTAGCTAAAAACTAAATTAGTTCACAGTTACATCATGTTGTTTCTTTTTCTTGTTAGGTTGAAAAAATGGTCAATATAATGAAAGTAGAAAAGAAAAATATCATGTCAAGTCATGAGGATTCAGTAATAATATAGGAAAGCTAACAGAAATGTCTTATTTAAAATATTTTTAGTTAAATAATGTCCTATGAAAAATATTCATTGGCATTGCCTATCTTTAGGATTGTCATGAAAACTGACCTTTTGAATTTCTGTGGCCACTGCTGAGTTTTCCAAATTTGCTGGCATATTGAGTGCACCACTTTCACAGCATCATCTTTCAGGATTTGAAATAGCTCAACTGAAATTCCATCACCTCCACTAGCTTTGTTCCTAGTGATGCTTTCTAAGGCCCACTTGACTTCACAATCCAGGATGTCTGGCTCTAGGTGAGTGATCACACGATCGTCATTTATCTGGGTTGTGAAGATCTTTTTTGTACAGTTCTTCTGTGTATTCTTGCCACCTCTTCTTAGTATCTTCTGCTTCTGTTAGGTCCATACCATTTCTGTCCTTTATCGAACCCATCTTTGCATGAAATTTCCCTTGGTATCTCTCATTTTCTTGAAGAGATCTCGAGTCTTTCCCATTCTGTTGTTTTCCTCTATATCTTTGCATTGATCACTGAGGAAGGCTTTCTTGTCTCTCCTTGCTATTCTTTGGAACTCTGCATTCAGATGGGAATATCTTTCCTTTTCTCCTTTGCTTTTTGCTTCTCTTCTTTTCTCAGCTATTTGTAAGGCCTCCTTAGACAACCATTTTGCCTTTTTGCATTTCTTTTCCATGGGGATGGTCTTGATCCCTGTCTCCTGTACAATGCCACAAACCTCCTTCCATAGTTCTTCAGGCACTCTGTCTATCAGATCTAGTCCCTTAAATCTATTTCTCACTTCCACTGTTTAGTCATAAGGGATTTGATTTAGGTCATACCTGAATGGTCTAGTGGTTTACCCTACTTTCTTCAATTTAAGTCTGAATCTGGCAATTAAGAGTTCATGATTTGAGCCACATCAGCTCCCAGTCTTGTTTTTGCTGACTGTATAGAGCAGAGGAACCAGAGATCAAATTGCCAACATCTGCTGGATCATCAAAAAAGCAAGAGAGTTCCAGAAAAACAACTCTTTCTGCTTTATTGACTATTCAAAAGCCTTTGACTGTGTGGATCACAATAAACTGTGGAAAATTCTGAAAGAGATGGGAATACCAGACCACCTGACCTGCCTCTTGAGAAACATATATGCAGGTCAGGAAACAACAGTTAGAACTGGACATGGAAAAACAGACTGATTCCAAATAGGAAAAGGAGTATGTCAAGGCTGTATATTGCCACCTTGCTTGTTTAACTTATATGCAGAGTACATCATGAGAAATGCTGAGCTGGAATAAGCACAAGCTGGAATCAAGATTGCTGGGAGAAATATCAATAACCTCAGATATGCAGATGACACCACCCTTATGGCAGAAAGTGAAGAAGAACTAAAAAGCTTCTTGATAAAAGTGAAAGAGGAGAGTGAAAAAGTTGGCTTAAAGCTCAACATTCAGAGAACTAAGATCATGGCATCTGGTCCCACCACTTTATGGGAAATAGATGGGGAAACAGTAGAAACAGTATCAGACTTTTTTTTATCAGACTTTTTTTGGGGGCTCCAAAATCACTGCAGATGGTGATTGCAGCCATGAAATTAAAAGACACTTACTCCTTGGAAGGAAAGTGATGACCAACCTAGACAGCATATTAAAAAGTAGAGATGTTACTTTGCCAACAAAGGTCCATCTAGTTAAGGCTATGGTTTTTCCAGTGGTCATGTATGGATGTGAGAGTTGGACTGTGAAGAAAGCTGAGCACCAAAAAATTGATGCTTTTGAACTGTGGTGTTGGAGAAGGCTCCTGAGAGTCCCTTGGACTGCATGGAGATCCAACCAGTCCTTCCTAAAGGAGATCAGTCCTGGGTGTTCACTGGAAGGACTGATGTTGAAGGTGAAACTCCAATACTTTGACCACCTCATGCGAAGAGTTGACTCATTGGAAAAGACCCTGATGCTGGGAGGGATTGGGGGCAGGAGGAGAAGAGGACGACAGAGGATGAGATGGCTGGATGGCATCACCGACTCAATGGACATGAGTTTGCATAAACTCTGGCAGTTGGTGATGGACAGGGAGGCCTGGTGTGCTGCGGCTCATGGGGTCACAAAGAGTCGGACATGACTGAGCGACTGAACTGAACTGAACTGATGAAAATATTACCCTAATTCTTATTTACTATAGATCAGGTGCTTGGTGAAAATATCAAATGAAATAATATGCTAAACAGAGTGATATAAAAGGTGGATTAAATTTTTGGATAGGTGGTTTACTTTCCTAATTAGCCTAGTGATGGTTTAATCTAGTATCATTTGTTTGCACTTACAATAAGCCAAATATTAATAAATTTTAAGTAAATGGAAAGATTATTTATACATTTGGACTAAATTGAGAAATGTAAGCTAAATTACATAAAACATTTTTTTGTTAAATTTAAAACTATATTTAATCAATATTGCCTTTTGTTGACTTAAATCTGAATACTATCTAAATAAAAGCAAGAGATAGAAAAATATTGAATCACTAATTGAAAAGCCTGTTCATTTTAGTCTAGAATTAGTCCTTTTGTCAATCTTTCTATCTGTGCAGATGCTTGTGAGTAAAAAATGATTCTAAACTAAGACAATACCATCCTTTACCTACAGTTGAGTAGGATGAAAACTTCATAACTTTCATATAATTGACTTTCATGAACAAGACAAAAACCACATTTTATTTTCAAATTTAATGTTTTATTTGAAATTTAACGGATAATCCAATCAGTTTCAAAAGCAAAATTAGAGGATTCTAGGATTATGATGGAGATATAGAAGTATATTGGAAAAATTGTGCCAAATTCTAAGAAGTTAGATGCTTCTGTGCAAATAACTCCAGAATGATCTTTGTCGTCTTACTTTTGAGATCAGATTTGGAAAGTCCCCTATAACTTCAGATGTTGGAGTGGAATTTCAGTAGAAGCTAGAGAGTCCATATCCTCCAAAGAAGGATGGGCAGCGATTGTAGCCATATCCAAAGCTTCCAAATCCAGAGCCACATCCGTAGCCTCCAAAGCCAGAGCCAAAGCCCAGCCTGCGGAAGCTGCCACATCCACAGCCACGGCCGAAGCCCAGGCTGTCAAAGCCTCCATAGCCGAAGCCCAGGCCTCCATAGTAGTTGCTGCAATGGCACATGGTGTCAGGGGGGTGAGTTTGGTTTGCTGTTCAAAGCGAGAACCTGAGTGTGGATGTCAGCACATGTAGAGGGATGCTTATATACTCTGGTCAGAGCATGTGATAAATCACATGTATACCCTCGTATTAGTCATGTTTTCATTATACATACTTGGCAGGCAACATACTTGGCACAACTCATTAGTTCATTATTCCCTCACACAGGAAGAAGGCCTCACACTCGTTAAAATGTTTGAGATCACTTTGATGCCTAGTTAGTGTGTCCCTTAGAAGTCAGAGCATCACTTTATCTTAAAAGTTATTGCATCACTTTATCAAACCATCACTTGGCACACTTTAAATGCACACAATTATGTTTGTCAATTATACATCAAGAAAGCAGGTGAAAAAAGTTATTGCATCATTTTGCAAGAAGGAATGCTATATCTTCAAAGTCTAGACACATCAGACCCAAAATAACATTCTTCATTGTCGGGCATACCAATCATATTTGATTGTGTTGTGTTTTTCAATTAAATACTTCTTCATCTGTTCTTTTTTTTTTCCTTAGATACTTCACTTGCAAATTAAACCAAAGAAACTAGGTCAAATTTAAAGACCTATAATCTTTCATATCCTTTTAAATCATTTTTCCTCTTTTCCAATACTGCCTTATTTCTTTCAAAAATAAAACAAACATTTGAGAGCCATAAAGAATCAAACTTACTGGTTGCAAACACGAGTAAGGATCTCTAGAAAAATAAATCTATTTTTTATTTAGTTTTAGAATGTTGACAATCACAACTGACACACATATTCCTTTTCATACTACTTAAAAAATTTAAAAATATTTTGTTTCTATAACTGATGAGCCAATACTGACATATAAGTATTAATTAAAATCCATCGGTTGCTCTTCATTCTTTGTGCTGTACACTTTCATGTGCTTTGACAATCATGGAATAAAACTGTTCAGAAACTGACTGCAAATCACAATAATCAAAGCTTTATTTCAGAACTTCTGCTTTAAAAGCAGATTAAAAGCTATATTCTCAAATTCTCATCCTCTTCTCTAGCTTGTCATCCATCCAAGTTACCTCCAAAGAGCATGTTACATCTCCCTCCTTGTCTTTACATTCACCAACTCCTCCTGTTTATTCACCCACATATCTATCTTATACAGTACCATTTTTTAATTAATAAATTTTATTTGAAGAACAGTTTTAAGTTTACAGAGTAATTGAGCAGGAAATACAGAATTCTTATATAACCCCCCATACACACAATTTCCCCCATTATTGAACACCTTGAGTCATATAATATATTGATTATAATTAATGAACCAATAATAACACATTACTAATTAAAATCTGTGGTGTACTGTCCTGTGGGTTTTGACAAATGCATAATGTCACTGACCTCTATTATAATATCATACAGAATAATTTCTCTGTTCTAAAAATCTCCTATGTTCCAATTGTTCTTTCCTCCTTCTTCAGAACTCCAGGAAACACTAACCTTTTGACTGTCTTCTTAGTTTTTTCTTCTCAAGAATGTTGAACAGTATTTAGCCTTTTCACATTGACTACTTTCACTTAGCAGTAAGTCTTTATGAGTCCTCCATATCCTTCCATGGCTTGATACCTCATTTCTTTTTATTGCTGGAAAATATTATGTTGCCTGGATGTACCATGAATGATTTATTCATTCACCCTTTGAAGGACACCTTGATTACTTCCAAAGTTTGACAAATAGGAATAAAACTTGTATAAACATCCACGTTCAGGTTTTTGTGTGGATATGTTTTCAAGTCATTTGGGTAAATACCAGGGAAGTGATTGTTGAATCTTTCATAGGACGATCTTTAGCTTTGTGAAAAACTGCCACACTGTCTTGCAAAATTGCTGTACCATTTTTCATTCCCATTAGCTCCACAGTCAAGCCAGGATTTGCTGTTTTCAGTGTTTTAAAATTTAGTCATTCTAACAGGTATTTGGGCTTCCCTTGTGGCTCAGCTGGTAAAGAATCCACCTGCAATGCAGGAGACCTGTGTTTGACCCCTGGGTTGGGAAGATCCCCTGGAGACAGAAATGTTTACCCACTTCAGCATTCTGGCCTGGAGAATGGGGTTGCAAAGAGTTGGACACAACTGAGCAACTTACACTTTCCCTTCACTTTCAACAGATATGTTGCAATCTCTTTTAAAATATCAACTATCAATATCATACCTCAGTTCTGCAATTAGCCATTAGGCTAGGTGGCTAGGTAAAATTGTGATGTATGTAAAATTTCTTTTTGGCACCTATCAAATTTCACTCAATCATAGTTTATTAATTAATTCCTTCCTCTTCTTTCTTCTCATATCATTTTTGTTGTAATTCAGTCACTAAGTCATGCCCAGCTCTTTGAGACCCCATGGAATGCAGTACATCAGCCCCACTGTCCTTCATTATCTTCTGGAGTTTGCTCACATTCAAGTCCACTGAGTTGCTGATGATAACTAAACATTTCATCCTCTGTTGCCCCTTTCTCCTTTTGCCTTCAATCTTTCCCACATCAAGAGTCTTTTCCAATGAGTCTGCTCTTTGCATCAGGTGGCCAAAGTATTGGAGTTTCAGCATCAATCCTTCCAATGCATATTCAGAGATGATTTCCTTCAGGATTGATAGTTTTGATCTCCTTGCAGTCCAAGGGACTCTCAAGAATCTCCACAATTCAAAAGCATGATTCTTTTGTGCTCAGTCTTCTTTATGGTCCCACTTTCACATCCGTAGAAAACCATATAGAAAACCATAGCTTTGACTCTATGGATCTTTGGCAGCAAAGTGATGCCTCTGCTTTTTAATATGCTGTTTAGGATTGTCATAGCTTTTCTTCCAAAGAGCAAGTGTCTTTTCATTTCATGGCTGCAGTCACCATAGGCGGTGATTTTGGAGCCCATGAAAATAAAATCTGTCACTGCTTCTACTTTTCCCCTTCTGTCTGCCTTGAAGTAATGGGACTGGATGCCATGCTCTTAGTTTTTTGAGTGATTAGTTTGATGCCAGGTTTTCCACTCTCCTCTCTCACCCTCATCAAGAGGCTCATTAGTTCCTCTTCACTTTCTGCATTAGAGTGTTATCATCTGCACATCTGAGATTGTTTATATTTCCCCTGGCAACCTTGATTCCAACATGTGATTTATCCAGCCTGGCATTTCACATGATATACTCTGCATGTAAATTAACTAAGCAGGGTGACAATATACAGCCTTGTCATATTCCTTTCCCAGTTTTGACCCAGTCAGTTTTTCTGTGTCCCATTCTAACTGATGTCTCTTGATCCGCATACAGGTTTCTGAGGAAATAGATAAGGTGGTCTGGTATTCTCATCTCTAAGAATTTTCAGCAGTTTGTTGTGATCCACACAGTCAAAGGCTTTAGTGTAGTCAATGAAGCAGAAGTAGGTGCTTTTCTGGAATTCCCTTGCTTTCTCTGTGATCCAATAAATTTTGGCAATTTGATCTCTCATTCCTCTGCCTTTCCTAAACCCTGCTTGTACATCTGGCATTTCTCAGTTTACATGTTGTTGAACCCTAGCTTGAAAGATTTTGAGCATAAGCTTACTAGTATGTGAAATGAGAACAACTGTACTATAGTTCGAACATTCTTTGGCATTGTCCTTCTTTGGGTTAGAATGAAACCTGACCTTTTCCAGTCCTGTGGCCACTTCTAAGTTTTCCAAATTTCCTGGCATATTGAGTGCAGCACTTTAACAGCATCACTTTTTAGGATTTGAAATAGCTCAACTGGAATTCCATCACCTCCCCCAGCTTTGTTTGTAGCAATGCTGCCTAAATCCCACTTGATTTCACACTCCAGGATGTCTGGCTCTAGGTGAGTGACCACACCATCGTGGTTATCCAGGTCATTACGACCTTTCTTGTATAGTTCTTCTGTGCACTCTTGTCATTTCTTCTTAATCTCTTCTGCTTCTGTCAGGTCCATGGCGTTTCTGTCATTTATCTCTCCCATCCTTGCATAAAGTGTTCTCTTGATATCTCTGGTTTTCTTGAAAAGATATCTAGTTTCTCCCGTTCTATTGTTTCCCTCTATTTCTTTGCACTGTTCACTTAAAAAGGCTTTCTTATCTCTCCTTGCTATTCTTTGGAACTCTGCATTCGGATGGATATACCTTTCTTTTTCTCATTTTCCTTTGGCTTCTTTCCATTCCTCAGCAATTTGTAAGGCCTCCTCAGACAACCATTTTGCCTTTTTCCATTTCTTTTTCTTGGGGACAGTTTCAGTCACTGCCTCCTCTACAATGTTACTCTACAAGAACCTCTTTCCATATTTCTTCAGGCACTTTATCTATTAGATCTAATCCCATGAATCCATTTGTCAGTTCCACTGTCTAATCATAAGGGAGTTGATTTAGGTCATACCTGAATAGCTAGTGGTTTTCCCCTACTTTCTTCAATTTAAGCCTGAATTTTGCAAAATGCAGCTCATGACCTGAGCAACAGTCAGCTCCATGTCTTCTTTTTGCTGACTGTATAGAGCTCCCCCATCTTTGGCCGCAAAGAACATAATCAATATTATTATGGTATTGACAATTTGGTGATGTTCACATATAGAGTTGTCTCTTGTATTGTTGTAAAAGGTTGTTTGCTATGACCAGTGTGTTCTCTTGACAAAACTAATTACACTTTGTCCTGCTTCATTTTATACTCCAAGGCCAAACTTGTATCTTTACTTTTATGAAAACAATTTTTCCTTTTTTTAAATTTCTTTTGTATGCTTTTCTGTGCTTTTTTTTTTTTCAGGGCGGTGGGCTGGGAGTCCCATTCTTTTCAGGAAATAAAATTCAATAAGATCCCATTAACATTGGAAATGTCTTCAGAATAACCTAATTGTAGACATGATGTTGAAAGATAAGGGATAGAAAAAGACAGCTAAGAGCTGAAGTCCCTCAGTCAATTGTAAGAAGTTAGTCACTTATAGCCAATGCTGATCTCAAGCTTGGTTAAGTTTTTCTTGTTAGTCTTCTTTTTATTATTGAAATATAACTCTTTATAATGCTGTGTTAGTTTCTGCTGTCCAATGAAGTGAATCGGCCATATGCATACATATACCTCTCCCACCAGCCTCATCCCACCCCCAGGTCACCAGAGAGCACCGAGCAAAGCTCCCTGCACTATGCAGCAGCTTCCTGCTAGCCATCTGCTTTCCCCATTTTAGTGTCTGTATGTCAATCCCAATCTCTCAATTCATCCAACCCTCCTCTTCCCCTGCATGTACATATGTCTCTTCTCTCAACCTGCATCTTTATTCCTGACTTGGAAATAGTTTCATCTGTACCATTTTTCTAGATGTCACATATATGTATTAATAAATGATGCTTCTTTTTCTCTTTCTGCTATCTGTTTGTATGACAGACACTGGTTCCCCCCATTCTCTAGATAGGATACTGCATATTTTACACTGAAATTTATACAGAATGTATATGTCATTATTAGGGCTTCCCTGGTAGCTCAGCTGGTAAAGAAACCTCCCTGCAATGCAGGAGAGCCCAGTTTGATTCCTGGGTTGGGAAGATCCCCTGGAGAAGGAATAGGCTACACATTCCAGTATTCTTGGGCTTCCCTGGTAGCTCAGCTGGTAAAGAATCCACCTGCAATGCAGGAGACCTGGGTTCAATCCCTAGGTTTGGAAGATCCCCTGGAGAAGGGAATGGCTACCCACTCCAAAGCATTCTGGCCTGGAGAGTTCCAGGTCGCAAAGTGTTGACACGACTGAGCAACTTTCATTTTTATACTTCACTATCATGCTTAAAAAAGAAGCAGTGCAAATGAAATGATGATTATATATGTCTCTAAATTCAGAAAGCCATTTGAGGTTATTTCTCCCTTACACTTTTGGCGACTTCCCTAGTGGCTCAGTCAGTAAAGGGCCACTTGGAATACAGAAGACCTGGATTCGATCTCTGGGTTGGGAAGATCCCCTGGAGAAGGAAATGGCAACCCACTCCAGTATTCTTGCCTGAGAAATCCCATGCACAGAGGAGACTGGTGGGCTGCCATCCATGGGGTCTCAAGAGTCAGACACGACTTGGTGACTAAACCACTACCACCACCACCTCCATTACTGTTTAGATGTTGTCAGAGTTACCCATGACTGTCAGAACTGTGATGCTTACTTTTAAATACCTTAGAATTCATTCATCCTTTCAACTCTTATTTTTTATTGTCTTACTATATGGTTGTTATTAAGAGAAGTAACTAATTTCAGTTGTGGAAAGGCATCATTTGAAAATTACATATAAGACTGAAAGAATAGAAACTGAACACTGCATTTGAGGTTATATAAAGTTCATAAGAGCTTAAGGACTAGAATCTAATGCTAAACCATCGCTTCTCGGCCTTTTGGCTAAGATCAAGTGTAATGCTAAACCATAACTAAACTATATTACTCATCCACTAAAAGAAACTAAATAGATGCTATTTTGGTAGATTTTGCAGTCCCTCAGCCAGCTTCCCTTGTAGCTCAGTCAGTAAAGAATCTGCCTGTAGTGAAGGAGACCTGGGTTCGATTCCTGGGTTGGGAAGATCCTCTGGAAAAGGAAGTGGCAACCTGCTCGAGTAAGCTTGCCTAGAGAATCCCATGGAAAGAGGAGCTTGGCAGGCTAAAGTCCGTGGGTTTGCAAAAGCTGGACAAGACTTAGCAACTGTATCACCACCACCACCAGCCAGCTTCACAGAATTACCTGGGTTTAATTGAATTTGGTAACTCAAAAGATATTTGGTTTCTTTTCATTACCTACATATATAACAGTTTGGGAGGGGGGGATGATACTTTGTTATATAATTTTTCACAGGCAAATAATACTTACTTGTAGTACTAGCAAGAAATGACCCACTCTTTGAGTGTCAGCATTATGAGACCCTCGTTAGAATGTACAGGGGTTCCCCAGGTGGCTTTAGTGGTAAAGAATCTGTCTGCCAATGCAGGAGATGTAAGAGATGAAGGTTGGACCCCCAGGTCAGGAAGATCCCCTGGAGGAGGGCATGGCACCCCACTCCAGTATTCTTGCCTGGAGAATCCCATGGACAGAGGAGCCTGGCGGCCTACAGTCCACAGGGTCGCCAAGAGGCAGACACAACTGAAGCATCTTAGCGAGGTGCAGAGAATGTACAAGGTTTCAGATCAACCATAACCTCAACACAGGTTATTTCACAAGTAATGGCAGTGACTTTTAAATTTCCTTGGTGAATTGCAAAGTATTTCAATGTGCTGATAACACTGAAGAAAACTGTCATGTCACACCATAGCATACCATGAGGAAAAATGGCAGAGATTCACAAAAAGAAGTTCATTGGTCAGCATATGTTTGGAGATAGGTTTTATTCTACCATCATGTTTTCTTATTACTGAAAAGGTTAAATAAATATTAATTTTGAACTAAACAGTAAAGCATTTATCCTTCACGGTAGCTTCATTCTAGAATGGAAAACACATAAAGCTGATATTTCACTGCTAGATTTAAATACCAGTGTCCTCTAACTAAAAACATTGAATAAGATCTGGTTTCATGTTGAAAGAAAAAAAAAGTTATTTCAGCTGAGTGTTGTGGTTTGCAAGTATGTATTTAGACATATGAGTGAGTGTAGGAGCTCCTATTACCTTAACTCTTCATTGAGTAGCTTTTTTTTTTCCTCATTGTTAGTGAAAGTCACTCAGTTGTGTCAACTCTTTGTGATCCCATGGACTGTATAGTCCATGGAATTTTCCAGGCCAGAATTCTGGAGTGGGTAGCCTTTCCTTTCTCCAGTGGACTGTCCCAACCCAGGAATTGAACCCAGGCCTCCTGCATTGCATGCGGATTCTTTACCAATTGAGCTATGAGGGAAGCCCTTTTCATTGTTGATTGAGTGCAATTACAAAGAATCACTTTGATCTTGAGAGTTAAATTAAAAAATAAAATCCATATATGCTGTTTCAGGAAAAATTTATTGCAAAATGCTTAGAGGAATTCCCACAGTTATGAAAGCACAAAAAAGACACAACAAAAGACATGATGTAGACAATTATGAAGCGGTAAAATATCCCTAAAATCTTAGGCACTAAATAATATTTTTGATCGTGGCTTGGCCCCAGGTATCTTGTTTAGTATAGTTATTGTAGTCAGGTAATTTGTTTATAGCCTCAAATGTTGGGCTCCTGGGAAAGGATTTCAGTAGAAGCTAGAGAATCCATATCTTCTAAAGAAGGATGGGTAGTGATTGTAGCCATATCCAAAGCCTCCAAAGCCAGAGCCATAGCTCAGCCTGCGGAAGCTGCCACATCCACAGCCACGGCCAAAGCCCAGGCCACAGAAGTCTCCATCGTCATAGCCCAGGCCTCCATAGTGGTTGCTGTAGAAACACATGGTGTCAGAGGTAGTGAGTTTGGTTTGCTGTTCAAAGCAAGAACCTGAATGTGGATGTCAGCACGTGTAGAGGGATGCTTATATACAATGGTCAGAGCATGTGATAAATCATGTGTCATTCTGCCTGTTACCTGCACAGCCTTCCTATGAGGCATTTCTCACATTACCTGATATGTTATAATTCAGTAATTTGCTGTCTCCAGATACACAGAGGGACCCTCATTAAAACACTTGAGCTTACTTTAGCTTTCTATTTACAATGTCCTTGAGCCTGTTGTTTTGATTTTATGGGGAAAAAAATGGCTGATTCTTCAAAATTTGTAAGTTTCAAACTCTGAATTGAATCACCTATTATTGTGCATATTGCATCATTTACAATTGATGGCATTTCTTTTGTAATTAAACATTTGCTCTATTCTGTCATCTCCTGGATTAATAACTCCATCTCCAATGAAATACTTATTCAGGCTACAGATGTTAAATCTGTATTTTTTTAGAATGCAAGCCTATGTACTGGGTTGAGGACTGAAGAAAATTCTTCTATCCAGAATGTATGAAAAAGTTAATTAAAAAAAAAAAAAAAGCTGATGGGCATCTAGGTTGCTTCCATGTCCTGGCTATTATACAGAAAAAGAGACACAGATGTACAGAACAGACTTTTCGACTCTGTGGGAGAAGGCGAGGGTGGGATGTTCTGAGAGAATAGCATTGAAACAAGTATACTTTCAAGGGTGAAACAGACCACTAGCCCAGATTGGATGCATGAGACAATTGCTCAGGGCTGGTGCACTGGGAAGACCCAGAGAGATGGGATGGGGAGGGAGGTGGGAGGAGGGATCGGGATGGGGAACACATGTAAATCCATGGCTGATTAATGTCAATGTATGGCAAAAACCACTATAATATTGTAAAGTAATTAGCCTCCAACTAATAAAAAATAAATAAAAAGGGAAAAAAAAGAAAAAAAAAACAAGACATATGTTGATTTTTTTAGCATTTAAATCATAATAACCTTTATAATTTTGACTTTACATACCAATTTCAGAATATTTTGGTTACGAAACATGGAATAATTTTAATTTCAGAAATTGAGAGCAAAATCCATCTCAAAGGCTGGCTTATCAGAGCAGCAGTTGAATTTCCATATCCAATCCTAAAACCTTCCTCCATAATTTTTTCTGTTCAAAGTCCTACTAAAGTTACAGATTGCATCTGCATCTATGATTTTTCACAAGCCAGCCAATTCCTCCCTTTTTTGTCCTTTGATTATCCATGAGGGGTCTCTATTTTCAATCTCACTTTAGCTTTCATTCTCCTTCTTTTGTTCCTACTACCTACAAAGAACAACCAGGTAAAATTTTTAAGTTGAAAATAGTTCCCTTCCAAAGTCTGTTCTTTATATCTGTGTTTCTTTTGCTGCCTTGCATATAGAATTGTCTTTACTGTCTTTCTAACTTCATATATGTGCATTAACATACTGCATTGGTGTTTCTCTTTCTGACTTACTTCACTCTGTATAATAGGCAGATGTAAAGAACAGACTTTTGGATTATGTGGGAAAAGGAGAAGGTGGAATGACTGAAAGAATGACATTAAAACTTGTATATTATCATATGTAAAATAGATGATCAGTGCAGCTTTGATGCATGAAGCAGAGCACTCAAAGCCACTGCTCTGGGGCAACTCAGAGGGATGGTGTGGGGGGGAGGTGGGAGGGGTTTCAGGATGGGGGGACACACGTGCAATTCAGTTCAGTTCAGTCGCTCAGTCGTGTCCGACTCTTTGCAACAACATGAACTGTAGTCCACCAGGCTCTTCTGTCCATGGGATTTTCCAGGCAAGAATACTGGAGTGGGTTGCCATTTCCTTCTCCATAACCACTCTATAAATCTGTTAATTGTTCATTAAGGTCTTATATATTAAAATATACAAAAACTCCTAGGATCTTTTGAATGTTAAAAGAGTATCTTAAAATTGAAAATATCTTCAAAGTTTTGCAAAGGAAAACAAAATGATACAAAGCTGAAATGATACAAACCAAGAAATATATGTGAGGACATTTGGCTCGGACTTCTTGGAGTTCCCCTGCCCTATTCATCTAGTTAGTCAGTGAGGTCCAAGGTTGACCCTACACTTGACCAGTCTCCATGCAGCACTTGCCTCTTGACTTGGATCAGTAAAAACTTATTTAATTGACATCATCTTGAACATGTAATTGAACTTTTGTAATATTTCCAAGTATTTTATCAAAGATGAATTTCTTCAAATGGATGTTTTTGAGTCTAAGCAACAGAGTAGGAAATTAAAAACTGTTTATAGAATTCATAAATGAAGTATAAGTAAATTACAGTTGCTATCATGGCTACCATATTCTGTGCAGTTCTTTCTACACTCTAGCAAACTACCTGTTTAAAGTCACAGTAAGGTTCAGTATGTCATAATTCATGTATCATATCTCTTTTATCCAAATACTGTTTTGTTACATCTCATTCTGAGCTACAAAAAATTGATAAGCTCAAATTTTATTTTCAATGAATCCTTTTGAAGACATAGAATCACAAATAATTCAGACAGAATTAAGGATATCACATTTTGTGAATGTAACTCAAGTCATATCATGTAAGAGTGATTAATGTCTAGTCTTGTTTGTTTGGAATAAAAAGGATGCATCTTCTTGAGATAGAAAATGGAAAACTTCAACAGTCAAATAAAAATTGAAATAGTTCCAAGGAAAAACAAGAGTTTTGCACAAAACCAATTAGTGATCATTGGCAACAAAATATCAATCCTAAAGCATTATAGACTATATAGGACAAGTACTTGGTTTTTCTCCTAAGTGAAAAAACTAATCAAAATAAAAATTTCCATTGGACAATGAGGGATACATATTTATTTAGAGAAGTATTGGTTTTAAGGTTAGTTGTTAAGATACTAAGCATCATTAGATTGAATGATGATGTCTTTCTTCATTTCACACTCTTCATTTCAAAGTCTCCTTTGAAATATTTGTCAATTCTATGATAAAGGGTGAAGAAGAATAAAATGTTTTCACTTGTGATATGTAATCATCTTTACCTATATATAATAGAAACTTTTATTATGCATTCCAAAGTTTTTCTGTAAAATTCAGACACAGGTCTGTAACATATGAAACTGTAGTTTACAAAAATATTTTATTATAATAGGAGTACGACACACTCAGGGCTTCCCAGGTGATGCTAGTGGTGAAGAACCCACCTGACAATGCATGAGAAGTAAGAGATGTGTGTTCAATCCCTGGGTCGGGAAGATGCCCTGGAGGAAGAAATGGCAACCCACTCCAGTATTCTTGCCTGGAGAGTCCCATGGACAGAGGAGCCTGGTGGTCTACAGTTCATAGGGTCACAAAGAGTTGGACATGACAAAGTGGTTTAGCACCCATCCCACAATCATTTTTCTTATTCCAATTTTTAACAAGTCTTTTTTTTTTTTTTTTCCAACCTTCCAATACCTTCCTTAGGCTGTGAAGATACTGACCTGTGTGTGAATGCAATAGTTTCAAATTAAATTTAGTTATATGGGTCAAAGTCCCTTTAATGGAATGACCAAACTTTATCTAGCACAATCTCTTTTATAAAAGCACAACATATGATCATACAAGTGACCAGAACTGGCTGTTTTATTTTTCTGATGTTGATGCAGTTCAAAGAAATACAAATCTAACAAAAAGTCATGATCTTGAGAACTGAGCTTTAACAGTATTCATTCTTCATTTGCCTCAAAGTAAAACTAAATTATAAATTGAGAATTAGGAGATTATATACCATATAAGAAAGCTGTAACAACAAAAATGAAAAAGAAAACAAAATAAGGGGTATTTAATCTAACAGAGGGAAATAATTCCCATAAATTTAGCTACAAAAGCATAGCTGTTCATGAAAATATGATGAGAACTTTCCAGATGGTATTCAAATTTTTAAATATATAATGAAAAAGAATCAGCATGATGGAGTAGAAGACCAGGATTCAGGTGAACTCCTTCTGATCTTGGTTCTGACACTTGTGCTTGTAGGTTGCTGTTTAGTCATTGAGTCATGTCCTAATCATTGCGACCCCATGGACTGCACCATGCCAGGCTTCCCTCACCATCTCCTGGAGCTTGCTCAAACTCATGTTCATTGAGTTTGTATTGTGATCCAAACATTTCGTTCTCTGTCGTCCCCTTCTCCTCCTGCTTTCAATCTTTCCCAGCATCAGGATCTTTTCTAAGGAGTCAGTTTTTTACATCAGGTGGATGAAGTATTGAAGCTTCAGCATCAGTCCTTCCAGTGAATATTCAGGGTTGATCTCCTTTAGAATGGACTGGTTTGATCTCTTTGCCGTCCAAGGGACTCTCAATAGTCTTCTCTACCACCACAGTTCAAAAGCATCAAGCTTTGATGCTGGGAAAGAGTGAAAGCAGAAGAGAAGGGGACAACAGAGCAGCTCTCAGCCATCTTTATGTTGCAACTCTCACATCCATACATGACTACCGAAAAACCATATCTTTGACTATGTGGAACTCTGTCGGCAAAGTGAAGTCTCTGCTTTTTAATATGCTATCTAGGTTTGTCATAGCTTTCCTTCCAAGAAAAAGCATCTGTGAGTTCAGTTCAGTTCACTCACTCAGTCATGTCTGACTCTTTGCAACCCTGTAAACTGTAGCGTGCCGGGCCTCCCTGTCCATCACCAACTCCTGGAGCTTACCCAAATCCATGTCCATTGAGTCGGTGAGGCCATCCAACCATCTCATCCTCTGTCGTCCCCTTCTCCTCCCACCTTCAACCTTTCACAGCATCAGGGTCTTTTCAAATGAGTCAGTTCTTCGCATCAGGTGTTCAAAGAATTGGAGTTTCAGCTTCAGCATCAGTCCTTCCAATGAATATTCAGGACTGATTTCCTTTAGGATGGACTGGTTGGATCTCCTTGCAGACCGAGGGACTCTCAGGAGTTTTCTCCAAACCATAGTTCAAAAGCATCAATTCTTCAGTGCTCAGTTTTCCTTATAGTCCAACTCTCACATCCATACATGACTACAGGAATAAACCATAGCTTTGACTATATGAACTTTTCTTGTCAAAGTAATGTCTCTGCTTTTTAATATGCTGTCTAGGTTGGTCATAGCTTTTCTTCCAAGGAGCAAGTGTCTTTTAATTTCAAGGCCGCAGTCACCATCTGCAGTGATTTTGAAGCCCCCAAAAATAAAGTCTGTCACTGTTTCTATTGTTTCCCCATCTATTTGCCATGAAGTGTTGGCACCAAAGCCATGATCTCAGTTTTCTGAATGTTGAGCTTTAAGCCAACTTTCTCTCTCTCCTCTTTCACTTTCATCAAGAGGCTCTTTACTTCTTCTTCACTTTCTGCCATAAGGGTGATATCATATGCATATTTGAGGTTATTAATATTTCTCCTGGCAATCTTGATTCCAGCTTGTGCTTCATCCATTCCAGCGTTTCTCATGATATACTCTGCATATAAGTTAAATAAGCAGGTGACAATATACAGCCTTGACGTACTCCTTTCCTGATTTGGAACCAGTCTGTTATTCCACGTCCAGTTCTAACTGTTGCTTCCTGACCTGCACACAGATTTCTCAAGAGACAGGTCAGGTGATCTGGTATTCCTGTCTCTTTCAGAGTCTTCCAGTTTATTGTGATTCACACAGTCAAAAAAGCAGAAGTAGATGCTTTTTTCTGGAACTCTCTTGCTTATTCAATGATCCAAAGGATGTTGGCAATTTAATCTCCGGTTCCTCTGCCTTTTCTAAATCCGGCTTGAACATCTGGAAGTTCATGGTTCACGTACTGTTGACTCCTCGCTTGGAGAATTTTGAGCATTACTTTACTAGCATGTGAGATGAATGCAATTGTGCAGTAGTTTGAGCATTCTTTGACATTGTCTTTCTTTGGGATTGGAATGATAACTGACCTTTTCCAATCCTGTGGCCACTTTTGAGCTTTCCAGTCTTGCTGGCATATTGAGTGAAGCACTTTCACAGCATCATCTTTCAGGATTTGAAATAGCTCAACTGGAATTCCATCACCTCCACTAGCTTTGTTCATAGTGATGCTTCCTAAAGCCCACTTGACTTCACATTCCATGATACCTGGCTCTAGGTGAGTGAGCACACCATCGTGATTATCTGGATCATGAAGATCTGTTTTGTATAGTTCTGTATATTCTTCCCCCCTCTTCTTAATATCTTCTGCTTCTGTTAGGTCCACACCATTTCTGTCCTTTATTGAGCCCATCTTTGCATGAAATGTTCCGCTGGTATCTCTCATTTTCTCAAAGAGATCTCTAGTCTTTCCCATCCTACTGTTTTCCTCTATTTCTTTGCATTGATCACTGAGGCAGGTTTTCTTATCTCTCTTTGCTATTTTTTGGAACTCTTCATTCAAATGGGTATATCTTTCCTTTGCTCCTTTGCCTTTCACTTCTTTTCTCAGCTATTTGTAAGGCCTCCTCAGACAACCATTATGCATTTTTGCATTTCTTTTTCTTGGGGATGGTCTTGATCACTGCCTCCTGTACAATGTCATGAACCTCCGTCCATAGCTCTTCAGGTACTCTGTCTATCAGATCTAGTACCTTAAATCTATTTGTCACTTCCACTGTATAATTGCAAAGGATATGATTTAGGTCATACCTGGATTGTCCAGTGGTTTCCCCTACTGTCTTCAATTTAAGTCTGAATTTGACATGAGGAGTTCATGATCTGAGCCACAGTCAGCTCCCAATCTTGTTTTTTCTGACTGTATAGAGCTTGTCCATCTTTGGCTGCAAAGAATATAATCAGTCTGATTTCAGTATTGACTATCTGGTGATGTCCATGTGTAGTCTTCTCTTGTGTTTTTGGAAGATGGTGTTTGCTATGACCAGTGCGTTCTCTTGGCAAAACTCTATTAGCCTTTGACCTGCTTCATTCTCTACTCCAAGGCCAGATTTGCCTGTTACTCCAGGTATCTTTTGACTTCTTACTTTTGCATTCCAGCCCCCTATAATGAAAAGGACATCTTTTTGGGGTGTTACTTCTAGAAGGTCTTGTAGGTCTCATAGAACCATTCAGCTTCTTCAGCATTACCGGCGGGGGCATAGATTCGGATGACCATGATATTGAACAGTTTGACTTGGAAACGAACAGAGATCCTTCTGTTGTTTTTGAGATTGCATTCAAGTACTGCATTTCAGACTCTTTTGTAGACTATGAATGCTACTCCATTTCTTCTAAGGGATTCTTGCCCATACAAGTAGATATAATAGCTATCTGAGTTAAATTCACCCATTCCAGTCCATTTTAGTTCACTGATTCCTAAAATGCTGATGTTCACTCTTGCCATCTCCTGTTTGACCACTTCCAATTTGTCTTGATCCATGGACCTAACATTCCAGGTTCCTATGCAATATTGCTCTTTACAGCATCGAACTTTACTTCTATCACCAGTCACATCCACAGCTGGGTGTTGTTTTTTCTTTGGCTCCATCTTTTCATCCTCTCTGGAGTTATTTGTCCACTCTTCTCCAGAAGCATATTGGGCACCTACTGACCTAGGGAGTTCATCTTTCAGTGTCCTATCTTTCAGTCCAGTGTAGCATTTCTAGGCAAATCATTTAACCATTTACAGTTTCCTTACTTGTTCTATAAGGAGCAATACTATATAACAGTAATGCTAGGTCCAGGACCTACTTACATTGTTGTCCTTGTATTGTTAGATTTCATCAACTAAAATAACAACAAACTTTGCTTATACCATCACCTGAAAATGCAATTCAAATTTGAAATGGCAATATACTTATATTGCATCATATATATATTCAATTATGTGAAACACCAACAATAAAATGCTTGCTTTTTGGTTTGTGTTAATTGATGGAAATTCCACTTAAAAAAAGCAAACTCTTTTGTTCATTCCCAACAAATAAAGTCATGGAATAATAAATTTAT